>NC_092727.1:80767236-81967236 GCF_047496885.1 Scyliorhinus torazame | reverse complement strand
GTCCAAAGTTCATGAATTTACACGGTCGAGTGGCTTTCTTGTGCTGTTATGGAAGTGTCGATGTTGATGTTGTCATTCCCTTGTGAACGCCGTCAGTGTCCCTGTGCTTAAGGAACCAAGAAATCACTTCGTTGTCTGATTTGGACTCTTTTTTTCGATGCTTGTGGTAGCGATTCTTTATGTCTTCTTTCCTGTCTGACCTGGACTGGTGGCTGTGTTTGCAGTATTTATGCCATATGTCAGCTGCCTTGAAAGCTGGGCTGCTTGTTTGTAGTGTAGCAAACGTGAATTTGTAAGCTGCGTTATCATGCCATGGTATGCCTGCACTCTCGCTATTGTTCTGAATTGAGCAGTAACATTGTCCTTCATGGGCAGAGCTGTACCATGTCGTACCAGTTGTTGTTTTATTGTTGTCATTGTTGTTATTGACGTGCTTGTTGTTGTGTTTGTTACGCTCAATGACCACACCGAGTGGAGAATTCGAGTCCTTCACAAAGTTACTTGATGTCAGTGTCCTTTGTGGCATCTGCTGTTTCATTGAGCGTGCCGTCTCTGATTCCTCGGCGCTCCCCGTCTGGAGACATGGGCGAAATTCTCCGTTATCGGCGGAAAGTCCGCCGATCGGCGCAAAAAATGGCACAAATCCCACTTGCGTCACGTCATAAAAATGGGCCGATAGTCTCCGGCCCGAAATGGGCTAGCAGTGACGTGACGGGATCCGCGCTTGCGCAGTGGTTCACGCCGTGCAGCGTCATACGCGCTGCACGGCGTGACGGCTCATAAGGCCGCGCAGCTCCCCCCCACCCGACCGGAACACCCGACCGCAACACCCGACTGGATGGCTGGCCGTCACTCAGCCCGGAGGTTCGAGTCACGCGATGTGGAGGCGCTCCTGGACGCGGTGGAGCAGAGGAGGGACGCCCTGTATCCCGGGCACAGCCGCAGAGTTTCCCCACGCCACAGCCGGCGTCTGTGGAGGGAAGTGGCAGAGGCCGTCACCGCTGTGGCCCTGACACCACGGACAGGCACCCAGTGCCACAAGAAGGTGAACGACCTCGTCAGAGCAGGCAGGGTGAGCCTCCCCATATCCCCCCTCCCCCATATCCCCCCTCCCCCATATCCCCCATATCCCCCCTCCCCCATATCCCCCCTCCCCCATATCCCCCCCTCCCCCATACCCCCCTCCCCATATCCCCCCTCCCCATACCCCCCTCCCCCATATCCCCCCTCCCCCATATCCCCCATATCCCCCCCTCCCCCATACCCCCCCTCCCCCATATCCCCCCTCCCCCATATCCCCCATTTCCCCTCTCCCCCATATCCCCCCTCTCCCATATCCCCCCTCCCCATACCCCCCTCCCCCATATCCCCCCTCCCCCATATCCCCCATATCCCCCCCGCCCCCATATCCCCCCCATATCCCCCCTCCCCATATCCCCCCTCTCCCATATCCCCCCATACCCCCCTCCCCCATATCCCCCCTCCCCCATATCCCCCCTCCCCATATCCCCCATATCCCCCCTCCCCCATATCCCCCCTCCCCATATCCCCCATATCCCCCCTCCCCCATATCCCCCATATCCCCCTCCCCCATATCCCCCATATCCCCAAGTGAATCCAGCCCTAACCTTAACCTCTGCAATGCACGCGCAACCGATGGCGTGCATTCATATACCTGCCTAACACTGTTGCCTTTTACCCCTGCCACCCCCCCCCCACAGGAGAAGCGCGCACACAACAATAGGGAGCTTGTGAGGACTGGAGGAGGGCCCGCTGATGAGAGGCCACTGACCGTACACGAGGAAAGGGCCCTGGAACTGGCTGGCGGACCTGAGGACCGGGAGGTTGCTGATGCAGAGGTCGGGGGCCCACGAGCAAGTGAGCCACCAACAGCCCGTCCCCATATCCCCCCTCCCCTATATCCCCCTCCCCCGTATCACCTGATCACTGCCTGATGAGGGCATTTAAAAGTTTATTGGATAAACATATGGATGATAATGGCATAGTGTAGGTTAGATGGCTTTTGTTTCGGTGCAACATCGTGGGCCGAAGGGCCTGTACTGCGCTGTATTGTTCTATGTTCTATGTTCTATGATGTCTAACCATGCATGCTTCATTGTGTATCGCAGGACCAAACGTCCAGGCACCCATCCCCGCAGATGCACACCGCCCGCAGGATGCCCCTCGGAGACCACAGGAGACGGAGAGACCCGGACCCTCCAGCATGCGACGCCCTCAGGATGCCCCTCGGAGACCACGGGAGACGGAGAGACCCGGACCCTCCAGCATGCGACGCCCGCAGGATGCCCCTCGCACACCACGGGAGACGGAGAGACCTGGAGCAACAGGGAGGCGACTCCCCCGTCACGTGCGGGAGCGACCACCCAGCGATGAGGGGGGCAGCCACAGGCCCCCGTCACATCCGAGCCAGGACACCACTACCCAGGACACCACTATCCAGGACACCCCTACCCGGGACTCCACTACCCAGGACACCCCTACCCGGGACACCACTACCCAGGACACCCCTACCCGGGACAGCACTACCCGGGACAGCACTACCCGGGACAGCACTACCCGGGACACCACTATCCAGGACACCCCTACCCGGGACACCACTACCCAGGACACCCCTACCCGGGACACCACTACTCAGGACACCCCTACCCGGGACAGCACTACCCGGGACAGCACTACTCGGGACAGCACTACCCGGGACAGCACTACCCAGGACACCCCTACCCGGGAGGACGAAATACCGGACAGTGACTCAGAGTGGATGGGTGGAGACGAACCCCCACCCCAAAGTGCCATGGAGTCAGAGTGGGACGAAGAGCACGACACAACGCCACTGCTGTCACCAACACCCTCCACCATCGCAGAAACACTCACCACGGTTGGGCACTTTAGTGATGAGGCATCTGGTACACTCACTGGTGCGCACAACACAGCCGTCCCGGTACAGCAGGTGGAGGTAGGAGCAGCAGAGGGACCGGGCGGTCGGAGGGCAGCCCAGGCCAAGCGAACATCTGCCGCCCAGATGGATCCCGGGTTCCTGCAGTTACCACACCCACACATAGATCCGATGCAACCACCGACACGGAGACGAGCGAATAGGGTGACGGGTGGCTTGCGGCGGCTGCGGTCGCAGGTGGAGGAGTCCACCCGCGTCCAGGAGCTGGGAGTGGTCCCGGTCATGCGTGCCACCCAGGCTGACACCGCACGGGTGGCGTCCGCGGTGGAGGCAATGGGTGCGACGGTGTCAGACATGGGGAACGGTTTGCGAGGCCTGGGGCCTTCCGTGCAGGCGGCGTCTGTGGCCCAGGAAATGGCTGCCCTCTCACAGGAGGCCATGAGCCAGTGCCAGCGCCAGATGGCAGAGGCGCTCAACGCCATAGCCCAGTCTCAGCAGGCCATGGCCCAGTCTCAGCAGGCCATAGCCCAGTCTCTGCAGGCCATGGCCCAGTCTCTGCAGGCCATGGCCCAGTCTCTGCAAGCCATGGCCCAGTCTCAGCAGGCCATCGCTGAGGGCATCGGCGCCAGTGGCCATGTGCGAGCTGGCGTCGCACTGTCACAGACAGGGTTTGACAACCCCCTGGGCTCCATGGCTGCAAACCTGCAGACCCCTGTCGATACCAACACGGGCCTCCAGGACTGGCAGCGCCAGATGTCGGGGGCGCGTCGGATGGCCAGTCCGTTCGCATCCCCCACCCATGTAGAGGCCTGGGGGCCATCGGGCACCCCGAGGGAGGAGGAGGTCGTGTGGTCCGTCCAGGCTCCCTCTGTAGGGGAGGGCCCGGTACACCGCCACACGTCGGACTCCCCCCCTTCCGTCCCAGGTGCATCGGGTGGGCAACGGGCAAGACAGGCTGGCAGCTCGCCATCCCAGTCGCCCGGGCCGCAGCCTGGCCCATGTAGGCCAGGACGCCCCAGGAAACGGCCGCCAAAGGGATCCAGTGTCAGAGGGCAGGAATCACAGGAGTCCACCTCCAGTTCTGCTGTACCGCCTGGGGAACCACGTAGACGTAGTCAAAGGGCCCGTAAGGCCAAACAATTAGACACTGAGTAAGTTGGCACGGGTGCAGGGCACAGATGAGTTTTAGGGGCGAGGGCACGTGCATGAACTCCTTTGGTTATTAAAGTCAATGTTACACCTACCGAAGCTGCCTTTGTGCTCTGTCCAAAGTGTGCGGGCGTGTCATGTACGTTGAGCGCAAGTGTGTGTGTGACGGGTGGTCTTACCTCAGCCCCAGGTGAGTCTGCCCCCTTCCCCCTGGGCCGCCATCAACATCCCCCGGGCAGAGGACGGGACCGTGCGCTGCAGTGTCACAGCCGCATGCAGGGATGGTCCGGGTGGATGGTGGTACTGTGGCCATGGGTCAGACATAGTCCAACGATGTAGAGCCAGGAGCTCATCGGAGGCGGGTTGTCACCATCCTCCATGGCCTGCGATAGACACGCGTCCACCCGCAACTGGGTGAGCCCGGCCCGTTGTGCCGCTGGTGGATCGGCAATTGGGGGGGGGGGTGGTGTGCATGCGGGTGGGGTGTGTGGGGTTGGGGAGGGGGGTGAGGGTGCTGGGTGGGTGGATGGGTGGGGGGTGTGGGTGGTCGGCTGTTGCCATGGTGTGCGGTCTGTGGCCATACTACCCGATTCCCACGCCCATCTAGTCAGTGAAGCGGGTGTCTATCAGTCTGTCCCGTGCCCGCTGGGCCAGCCGGTAACGGTGGACAGCCACCCGCCTGTGTCTACCCCATCTGCCCTGACCATTGCCCCCATCCCCCTCATCTGGGGAGGACTGGGCCTCTTCCTGCTGCTCCTCCACTCCGCCCTCCTCTGCCTGCGGCACATCGCCCCTCTGCTGGGCTATGTTGTGCAGGACGCAGCACACCACAATGATGCGGCCGACCCTATCTGACCGATACTGGAGGGCGCCCCCAGAGAGGTCCAGGCACCTGAAACGCATCTTCAGCACGCCAAAGCACCTCTCGATCACTCCCCTTGTCGCTACATGGGCATCATTGTACCGGTTCTCCGCCTCATTGCGTGGCCTCCGTATAGGCGTCATCAGCCACGATCACAATGGGTAGCCCCTGTCGCCCAGCAACCAGCCCCTCAGCCGGGGATGGCACCCCTCGTACATGCCGGGGATGGATGACCGCGACAACACGAATGAGTCGTGTACACTGCCTGGGTGACGGGCGCAGACGTGCAGGATCATCATGCGGTGGTCGCAGACCACCTGTACGTTCATCGAATAGGTCCCCTTCCTATTAGTGAACACGGCCCTGTTCTCTGCAGGTGGCCGCACGGCGACGTGCATCCCATCGATCGCGCCCTGGACCATGGGGAACCCGGCAACGGCAGAGAAGCCCACGGCCCGGGCATCTTGGCTGGCCCGGTCCACGGGGAAGCGGATGTAGCGGTGTGCCATGGCATAAAGGGCATCTGTCACTGCCCGGATGCACCGATGCAGCGATGTCTGCGATATGCCGGACAGGTCCCCACTCGGTGCCTGGAATGACCCCGTTGCATAAAAGTTCAGGGCCCCCGTAACCTTGACGGACACGGGGAGAGGGTGTCCCCCGCCAGTGCCACGCGGTGACAGGTGTGCCAGCAGGTGGCAGATGTGTGCCACGGTTTCCCGGCTCATCCGGAGTCTCCTCCTGCATTCCCGGTCCGTGAGGTCCTGGTATGACTGCCGGGGCCGGTACACACGGGGCGCCCTCGGGTGCCTCCGTTGCCGTGGGGCCGCGATGTCCTCCTCCCCCTCCTCGTCCTGTCGGTCAGGTGTCCCTCCAGCCTGGGCGGCTGCCGCCTGCCCCTCTGCGGCAGCCTGCGCCGCCTCTCTGGCATGCTCCTCCTCCTCCTCCTCATCCAGGGCAACATAGACATGAGCGGCTGCCACCACGGCGGCCAACATCGCTGGATGGTCTGAAAACATGACGGCCTGGTTGGGGGGAGGGGAACGACGACATGTCATCATTGCCCATATCCCCTCCTCCCCCCAGCCAGGTGGCATGGACCGCATGGGTCCAACTGTTGGAGGCTGGCACCTGGCCAGGTGGACCAACTCATTTGCCCTCCCATCACCCACCCCGGCACGGACCCCCTCCCCAACCTCCACCCCAGCACGGACTCCCCCCCCAACCTCCACCCCGGCACGGACCCCCTCCCCAACCCCCAACCTCCCCCCCAGCACGGACCCCCCCCCCCAACCTCCACCCCGGCATGGACCCCCTCCCCAACCCCCAACCTCCACCCCAGCACGGACCCCCCCCCAACCTCCACCCCGGCACGGACCCCATCCCCAACCCCCAACCTCCACCCCAGCACGGACCCCCCCCCCAACCTCCACCCCAGCACGGACCCCCCCCCCAACCTCCACCCCGGCACGGACCCCTTCCCCAACCCCCAACCTCCACCCCAGCACGGACCCCCCCCCCAACCTCCACCCCGGCATGGACCCCCTCCCCAACCCCCAACCTCCACCCCAGCACGGACCCCCCCCCCCCCCCAACCTCCACCCCGGCACGGACCCCCTCACCAACCCCCAACCCCCACCCCAGCACGGACCCCCTCCCGGCACTCCCCCAGAGCCCAGCCTACTCTAACCACCCCCCCCCCCCCGCCGCACACACACACACACAAGCCGAGACACACCTCTCCTCACGCAATCAGTCTGCGGCCACGCCATTTCCTGCCCAGAGCCAACCCCCCAGGCCGTCACTCACCTCCTCGCTGGTCGGCGTGAGCCTGGAGCACCGGGTCACGCCGATGAAAAGGAGGTTTGATTCACGTCGACGTGAACGGTCATCACGTCGACGGGACTTCGGCCCATCCGGAAGGGAGAATATCGGCAGGCCGAAAATCGGCTGCCTTGCGCAGACCCGTGACATTCTCCGCGGCAGCTGCGCCATTAACGCCCCGCCGACTTTTCTCCCTTCGGAGACTTCAGCGGGGGCGGGGGCAGGATTCACGGCGGCCAACGGCCATTCTCCGACCCGGCGGGGGGTCGGAGAATGACGCCCCATGTCCAGTTCGCTAGAATCATCTTTGGCTTGTTGATGCTCCTCATCTGGAGTCAAAGTGTTCAAGATTTCATTTTCTTGTGGAGAGGCTCGAGTAGATGAGGTTTCAATTGGCGTGGTCTCACTGGACGCACTAGTAATCTCACTTTGATATGTTTGAAACTTTTAAATGCCCTCAATGTTGGCGAGTTCACTGCTGTTGCAGGTAGGGCAGTCCACGGCCTCACCACTCTTTGCGTAAAGAACCTACCTCTGACCTCTGTCCTATATCTATTACCCCTCAGTTTAAAGTTATGTCCCCTCGTGCTCGCCATTTCCATCCGCGGGAGAAGGCTCTCACTGTCCACCCTATCTAACCCCCTGATCATTTTGTATGCCTCTATTAAGTCTCCTCTTAACCTTCTTCTCTCTAACGAAATCAACCTCAAGTCCATCAGCCTTTCCTCATAAGATTTTCCCTCCATACCAGGCAACATCCTGGTAAATCTCCTCTGCACCCGTTCCAAAGCTTCCACGTCCTTCCTATAATGAGGTGACCAGAACTGTACGCAATACTCCAAATGCGGCCATACCAGAGTTTTGTACAGCTGCAACATGACCTCATGACTCCGGAACTCAATCCCTCTACCAATAAAGGCCAATACACCATAGGCCTTCTTCACAACCCTATCAACCTGGGTGGCAACTTTCAGGGATCTATGTACATGGATACCGAGATCCCTCTGCTCATCCACACTTCCAAGAATTTTACCATTAGCCAAATATTCCGCATTCCTGTTATTCCTTCCAAAGTGAATCACCTCACACTTCTCTACATTAAACTCCATTTGCCACCTCTCAGCCCAGCTCTGCAGCTTATCTATGTCCCTCTGTAACCTGCAACATCCTTCCGCACTGTCCACAACGCCACTGACTTTAGTGTCATCTGCAAATTTACTCACCCATCCTTCTATGCCCTCCTCTAAGTCATTTATAAAAATGACAAACAGCAACGGCCCCAGAACAGATCCTTGTGGTACGCCACTTGTAACTGAACTCCATTCTGAACATTTCCCATCAACCACCACCCTCTGTCTTCTTTCAGCTCGCCAATTTCTGATCCACATCTCTAAATCACCCTCAATCCCCAGCCTCCGTATTTTCTGCAATAGCCTACCGTGGGGTACCTTATCAAATGCTTTACTGAAATCCATTTTCACCACATCAACTGCTCTACCCTCGTCTACCTGTTCAGTCACCTTCTCAAAGAACTCGATAAGGTTTGTGTGGCATGACCTACCCTTCACAAAGCCATGCTGACTATCCCTAATCATTTTATTCCTATCTAGATGATTATAAATCTTGTCTCTTATAATCCCCTCCAAG
This sequence comes from Scyliorhinus torazame, assembly GCF_047496885.1. Classification (NCBI taxonomy): domain Eukaryota; kingdom Metazoa; phylum Chordata; class Chondrichthyes; order Carcharhiniformes; family Scyliorhinidae; genus Scyliorhinus; species Scyliorhinus torazame. The sequence continues at coordinate 81,958,840 of NC_092727.1, read as the reverse complement.
ACTTTACCCACAACAGACGTGAGGCTCACCGGTCTATAGTTGCCGGGGTTGTCTCTACTCCCCTTCTTGAACAAAGGAACCACATTTGCTATCCTCCAGTCCTCTGGCACTATTCCTGTAGCCAATGATGACATAAAAATCAAAGCCAAAGGCTCAGCAATCTGTTCCCTGGCTTCCCAGAGAATCCTAGGATAAATCCCATCGGGCCCCGGGGACTTATCTATTTTCAGCCTGTCCAGAATTGCCTACACCTCTTCCCTATGTACCTCAATGCCATCTATTCTAATAGCCTGGGTCTCAGCATTCTCCTCCACAACATTCTCTTTTTCCTGAGTGAATACTGACGAAAAATATTCATTTAGTATCTCGCCTATCTCTTCAGACTCCACACACAACTTCCCATCCCTGTCCTTGACTGGCCCTACTCTTACCCTAGTCATTCCTTTATTCCTGACATACCTATAGAAAGCTTTTGGGTTTTCCTTGATCCTACCTACCAAATACTTCTCATGTCCCCTCCTTGCTTGTCTTAGCTCTCTCTTTAGATCCTTCCTCGCTACCTTGTAACTATCCATCGCCCCAACTGAAACGTCACACCTCATCTTCACATAGGCCTCCTTCTTCCTCTTAACAAGAGATTCTCCTTCTTTGGTAAACCACGGTTCCCTCGCTCGACGCCTTCCTCCCTGCCTGACCGGTACGTACTTATCAAGAACACGCAGTAGCTGTTCCTTGAACAAGCTCCACATATCCAGTGTGCCCAACACTTGCAGCCTACTTCTCCAACCTACCCCTCCCAAGTCATGTCTAATGGCATCATAATTGCCCTTCCCCCAGTTATAACTCTTGCCCTGCGGGGTATACTTATCCCTTTCCATCACGAACGTAAACGTCACCGAATTGTGGTCACTGTCCCCAAAGTGCTCACCTACCTACAAATCTAACACCTGGCCTGGTTCATTACCCAAAACCAAATCCAATGTGGCCTCGCCTCTTGTTGGCCTGTCAACATATTGTGTCAGGAAACCCTCCTGCACACATTGTACAAAAAACGACCCATTCCAGTCAATGTTTGGAAAGTTAAAGTCTCCTATAATAACTACCCTGTTACTTTCGCTCTTATCCAGAATCATCTTCGCCATCCTTTCCTCTACATCCCTAGAACTATTTGGAGGCCTATAGAAAACTCCCAACAGAGTGACCTCTCCTTTCCTGTTTCTAACCTCAGCCCATACTACCTCAGAAGAAGAGTCCCCATCTAGCATCCTCTCCGCCACCGTAATACTGTTCTTGACTAGCAGCGCCACACCTCCCCTCTTTTGCCTCCTTCTCTGAGCTTACTAAAACACCTAAACCCCGGAACCTGCAACAGCCATTCCTGTCCCTGCTCTATCCATGTCTCCGAAATGGCCACAACATCGAAGTCCCAGGTACCAACCCATGCTGCCAGTTCCCCTACCTTATTTCGTATACTCCTGGCATTGAAGTAGACACACTTCAAACCACCTACCTGAACACTGGCCCCCTCCTGCGAAGTCAAATCTGTGCTCCTGACCTTTATACCCTCAATCTCCCATGCCGTAAAACTACAATCCAGGTTCCCATGCCCCTGCTGCATTAGTTTAAATCCCCCCAAAGAGCACTAACAAATCTCCCCCCCAGGATATGTTCTATGTTCTATGCTGGGCTGAGGATCCTCAAATCCGAAGAACTCGTCCATGACTGTGTCGGATGCTTCAATGTACAACACATTTCATTGCGATTCGGATTTGGTACTGAGGTCGCCTCGTCCAATGATGAAATCATCATCTGAGTCGGAGTCTTCAAGGACAAAATCATCTCTTAGGGCGGTGCTAACTGCTTGTTGCAGTGTTCTGCGGAGGTTACTTTCAGCTATTGGTTGAAGATCAGGCATTGTGCTGTCGTTCCAGGTGAGAGAATTGTGTTTTCTGGCTTTAAATTTTTTTCCCACTATTTTCGGACATTTCCCCTTTAAGTGGGCGTGGTCCAGGGCCTCTGACATCATGACACTTGTGACGTAGAGCATAGGAATGGATTGTGCACGCGCTGATTGCTTTTCCTGCACTGTGCACTCTTTTCGCAACTGCGCATGCGCAGCGTCTCGCGCAAGATGTTCGCCGGTTCGCGTCTTCTCAGGAACTGCGCATGTGCGGCTCCTTGCGCAAGATGGCTGCCAATCATAATTGCCGTTTGCTTCTGTTACAAGCCTACCTATGCCTCGTGGTGAGTATAGGCGCCAGTTTTACCGATTTCTGTTGTGTTCACCTCGCAGTAGTTTTCAAACTTGTCCAGGACTGTCTGGAAGTCTCTCTTGTCCTGCCCTTTGGAGTACTTGAAGAAGTTGAAGATTTCTGTTGCACTTTCACCCGCAATGGTGAGTAGAAGGTCTATCTTCTCAGCATCGGCTATCTTGGTCGGATGCTACCATGTAAATCTCAAATCTCTGCTTGAATGCACGCTAGTTGGCACTGAGATTGCCGTGGCACCTGAGCTGCTGAGGAACCGGAATCTCGATCATCTTGCCTGGGTGCTGTTACTGGTAGTCACGGATCTTGCTGAGTTGAACTATATAGATTCAACAGGCACTAATGGTACCATGATGTGTTATTTACTCTGGGATAACACAGACTGCAACTCGATGCAGCTTTGACCAAAAGATACTCCAGACGTTGAAGTAAGTTCAATGTGATCTATGGAACCATTAGCACAGTTCTCTATGAGTTCGACTTTCCTTCTAATCTTGCTATCGTAACTCAGTTTAACTAAATAGTCTGCTCTAAGCCTAAGTCTAAACGTGGTGGGTGTGATGCTTCTGATCTGCCCCTGTCCTACTCTCTAAGTGTCGCCTGTGGAAAGAGACAGAGCATGTGTGCCCTGTCCTTATATATGGGTTGTGTAAAGCCCCCTTGTGGTAGTGTCACCTCTGGGTGTCTTGACTGCCCATTGGTCATGTCCTATTCTATGTGTTCATCTGCATGTCATTACAACTCCGGTGCTTCCTCTAGTGCTTACTTAGTTGTAGTGCATTTACATTAACTCCTTGTGTATTTACAGTGATGCATATCACCACAATGGGGAGTCCGAGGCGGTGCGGTGTCTCGGCACCTCCCCTGGGGGTCATCACCTCCTCCTCCCTCGGAGTATCCTTCACCTCCTTCACCCCCCCCCCCCCAACCCACCGTCCCGCTCTCTCCCGCTCTCTAACCATACATGCCGTCTTGTGTCTTACATGACATGCCGGAGATGGGGCTGGTCCAGCCAGAGCCCCCCCCCGCCCACAGCCAGTGCCAGAGTTGGTGCCGCCCAGATGGCAGAGCACTGACGGGGAGAGCAGCCTGAACCTGAACCCTCTGCCCAAGACTCAGGGACGTCTGATGTGCGGCTGGGCCCATCCAGGCTGGGCCGCCCCAGGAGACATGTGCCAACGGGGGACCCTCGTCGCAGGGCAGGAGTCACAGCAGTCCGCCTCCACTCTTGTTGTACTGCCTGGGGAAACTCAAAGGTGTAGCGGTAGGGCCCATAAGGCCAGAAAATTAGACACCAGTTAAATTGGCATGTGTGCAGGGCACAGTTGAGCTATGGGGGCGAGGGCACAGACTGTATATAATTAATTGTTCGGAACAAACACATGTTCACATCGATAAAAGCAGCCTTGGTGCTCTGTCTGATGGGAGTGGGGCGTTTAGTGATGGCCACTGGGAGTGAGGGGTTGTGGATGAGTGAGGCCCAGTGGGTGGACTGTGTAGCCCCCCTGCCCCCACCCTCCCCCGACGGTCCCCTTCACTCCGTCCCCAGCTATTCGACAGGGCCATGAGATGGACTGGCCAGCTCGCATGCAATGATCACCACAGGAAGGTGCTACTGTGGGCATGAGTCAGACATTGTCTAACGATGTTGAGCATGAAGCTCATCGCAGAGCGGGCTGTCATCATCCTCCATCCCATGGATCAGACCCGCTGTCACTGCCAACCCAGTGCCCGACTCGTACTGCCGCAGGTATGTATACTGGAAGGGGATGTGCATGCGGGTGGTTTGGTGGTGTGGGAGGTGAGGGTGTTCAGAGGTGAAGGGGTGTGGAACTGTGGTGTCTGTGCCCCTGCCCAGCAACCCCCTCTCCCCCCTAGTTGGTGAAATGTGTCTCGGTCAATTTGTCCCATGCGCGCTGGCAGTGGCGGTTACGCTGAGCGGCCTCCTGTGCCTGGCCAGTCCCTATGTCCCGCTCATTGTCCCTCACCCCCTCATCCTCCTCGTCTGGAGAGGCCTGCCCTTGCTCCTCATCCTCCTCCAGCACATCGCCCCTCTGCTGGGCTATATTGTGGAGGATGCAGCAGACCACAACGATGCTGTCCACTCTCCTGGCCTCGTACTGGAGGGCCCCTCCAGAACAATCAAGGCACCTGAAGCGCATCTTCAGGATCCCGAAGCACCTCTCGACAACACCCCTGGTCACCGTATGGGCATCATTGTAGCGGTGCTCCACGTCGTTCTGTGGCCTCCGTATAGGCATTGTTGCTCGTTTTAGCCTTAGTTTAATTGCTCTTATTCTGTCACCTTTGCTCTTGAGTCGCCAGGTATCTTTCTGATACCGCCACGTGGTTCAGGTCCGAGTAATGATTAATAATCCCACACACCGCTTAGTAAGAGTTAAATCAACGCTCATTTATGAAATACAGCAATTAATACTTATACATTAATTCTACTTCTAAGCTACTTCCTACAACTAACAGGCCAATACTTAACTTTGGAAATGGCCCACCAGGTCAGGGAAACGAATGGCCTTTCGAATGGGTTCTGAGCCTGCAGGATTCAAAGCTGGTACAGGTCGATAGTCAGGAGAGTCTATCTGGTAGCGATAGTTGGAGTAAAACTTACGTTCTCTTGCAGAAGGGTCTCGAAGGGTGCGGAGAGGAGAAGAAGGTTCGATTTGAACTTGGCCCCTATTCTTATAGTCCCCAGGGGCTTCCCGCCTCTCGGGGCGGACCTTGTACCTGGTTCCAAGTGATTGGACTTGGTCCCAATCACTTGGTTCGATATTCTCCAATACTGGAGCGATTCCTTGATCGAGGGGTGGTCGTTTACCTCTCTTTGTGTCAGCTCCTGCTGGCGCCGAAAGGTCTGGGTTGGCTTTATGTGTCTATTTTGTATCAATTGTTCCCGGGGATGGCTGATTAATATGCAGATGGTTGGGGTGTTGTTATGTTGATGGCTGCAGGTATCGATTCGGTCTGGCTTCCCCAGAGGTGAATACACTGTTTTACCTGCAGCTGTCTGTTTGAGTCCTGTTGGCTGATTTTCCCATCAGCCTCTTCCGTTTGCCATTTTAAATTGGGGTTTGGCCATTCTAATCGGGAGTTAGCCATTTTACATGGTACAGCATCATCAGCCACGACCGCAACAGGTAACCCCTGTCGCCCAGCAACCAGACCTGCAGCCGGGGCATTTCGGGGATCACAGATTGTGCCAATACGATCAAGTCATGTATACTGCCCGGGTACCGGGCGCAGAAGTGCAGGACCCTCATCTGATGGTCACAGACCACCTGAACGTTCATTGAATGGTACCCCTTTTGGTTGGTGAACAGCCGGTGGCCGTAGGGTGACATGCACGCCATCGATTGCCCCTGGGACCCGGGGCCTCCCGGTGACGGCAGCGAACCCCGCTGTCCGGAAATCTGGTGGGCGCAGTCCACTGGGTACTGGATGTACCGGTCCACAAGGGCATATGGGGCGTCTGTGACGGCAAGGATACACCTGTGCGGCGATGCCTGTGAAATCCTGGGCAGGTCCCCACTCGGCGACTGGAAAGACCCCGTCACGTAAAAGTTCAGCGCCACAGTCACCTTGACGGCCTCTGGGAGCGGGTGTCCTCCCCCATTCCCATGCGGTGCCAGGTGTGCCATCATGTGGCAGATGTGTCTCACTGTCTCTCTGCTAATCTGAATCTCCTCCTGCACGCCCGGTCCGGGAGGTCCTCAAGGGACATGCGGTCGCGGTACATGCGTGGCCTCGTCCAGCGCCTCCTTGGCACCACCTCCCCCTCTTCCTCCACCTCCTTGTCCTGTCTGCCACCTGCCCCTCCGCAGCCCGCTCCTCTGCTACAGCCTCCACCACCTCTCTGAGCCGACCCCGCTCATGCTACCACAGGGCTGCATGGAGGGCAGCGGCTGTCGCCATGGCAGCCAACAATGCTGGTAGATGACCAAACATAATTATCTGCAGGGCGTGAGGGGAAAACGTGTCATCATGGTGCATACACCCGTGCACAACCAGGTACCGTGGGTTGCACGGTGGCCCCAGTTGTCACCACACGCCCCAGCCAGGCATGCCTCCCAACCCCGCATCCGGCCCCGTTGGTGTCCCCGGTCCTGGCGCCTGTCCCTGCTGCCAGGGCTACCGTTTGATGGCGCTGCCCTCACTGGGGGCTGCCGTCGGTGTGGCCCTGGGTGGTCCCCCAGTGGGTCTCACCGGGGAGGGGAGTGTTTGTGGCCGGGGAGGGAGGGCACCCGGGCACCCACCCACCCATACGGCCGCTTTCACTGCGTCCACCCAGGGGCCTGGGTGGGTGGCCAGCAAGATGGCCGCCGTAATGGCGCTCGTTCCATGGGCACCGCCCCTGTCCTGTCGGGGGCTCCACGGCTGCTCGGACTGTACGTCCTGTCGTGTTAGGTACACTGGTCTACACTGGCTGCAACTGGATGCAGCTTAGATCAGAAAGATACTCCAGACCTTGAAGTTATTTCAATCAGGTTTATTGAACTATAGCACAGTTAGCACAGTTCTCTGTGAGTTCGACTCTCTGCTAACTTAAGTGTGGTTACTCCGTCTGACTGAACCAGACTAGCTCGAAGTGGTGGAGGTGTGAAATTGTAACAACACCCTTAACTGACTCTCTAGATGTTCATCAGTGGAAAGAGGCGGAGTGTGAGTGCCTCGCGTCTTTTATAGTCAGATCCCACCCCTGAGTGTCCTGCCTGCTTATTGGTCATGTCCTATTCTCTGTGTCCATCAGCTGCTTGTCTGTATATCATTATGTGTGTGTCTGCATATCATGACACCCCCCACCTCTTCCCCGCCACTCCCCTGGACCCTGGCAGCCCCCCCCCCGCAGAAAGCTCAGCTAGTGCCCGTTACTGGAGCCCGCAGTCCTCCCACGGCAACTCCTACCTCCTCTTGCACCCGCCTCAGCCAACACACCGGCTTCATGATTTCTTATTAGACATTAGAAATACGCCATCAGGAAATCGGCCCACCCGGGGAGCAGGATCGCTGAGGCCCCGGAGTATGGATTGTCAGGGTAGATAATGAGATGCGTACTGTACTTCCGCGCCGCGCAGCAGGCGCCGCATTTTGTCGTGAATGGTGGCATGGAGAATGCCGAGTCGCCGCGAAACTGGCGTCAAGCCCGATTTCGGCGTCGGTGCCGATTCTCCGGCTGATCGCGTTTCGTGATTTCAGCCTGATGTCACGGAGAATCCAGCCCAATATTGTTCCAGGTTGGTACAAGTGTATTATTTCTGAAGTTCCCTACATGTTGAGTACCCTATCTCAACAGGGGTACTCGGAGGCCATGCTGGGTAGATTCCAGGACATTCAAAAGATGGAATGACAACCATCTCCAGGACCACCATCATGCATTCCTGAACAGTTCATTCTATCAATGACAGTTGTCTACAAGTGGATTAATGGTGCATTGTTTCACCAATGGCAGAGGTTTGGGAGTTAGGGCTAGTGAAAGTAAGTGGGTTTGGTGAAGGAAAACAAAAAGCAGTTGACTTTTGAAGGAGAATTGGATATGTACTTGAAAATGAAAGATTGATTGGCAATGGGGAAGGAATTGGGTGACAGGACTAATAGGATAGCCGCTTCAAAGAGCCAGCACATGTGTGATAGGCCGAATGGTCTCTCTCTCTGTGCTGGATTGTTGTAGGATTCTATGTAATGCAGCAGCATTTGGAATATGTGGAGTGAGATCCCAAGAAAAAGAGGCTGAACAATGGGGAAATTCTTAAAAATAACTAGCATCATTCACATCCACTTACAAAGAACCATCACCATCCAATCCAACAGAAGCCACAGTAAAATAGAGACAACAAAGGATGAAAGCAAAGTGTAATGATACCCACTGGCATGGTCACTGGTTCATTAACATCCTTCAGGTAATGGAACCTGCCACCTCTAACCAGCCTGGCCTACATGGGCTTCCATTCTGTAGTTGACTCTTGGCACCTTGCAAAGTCACGTGGCACGGTAGCACTGTGGCTAGTACTCCTGCCTCACAGTGGCAGGGACCCAGGTTCAATTCCGGCCTTGGGTGACTGTGTGGAGTTTTCATGTTCTCCTCCGGGTGCTCCGGTTTCCTCCCACAGTCCAAAGATGTACAGGTTAGGTGGATGGGCCATGCTAAATTGCTCCTTAATGTCCAAATGTGTGCAATTTAGGTGGGGTTTCAGGGATAGGATGGGGGAGTGGACCTAGGTATAATGCTCGATGGGCCGAATGGCTTCTTTCTGCACTGTAGGATTCTAAGTAAACATATTCACTGGGATGCCCTCCATCAGAGTAATGAGTCAAAGGTACATCCTTATCAGCATTGTCCACATCCTGAGATAAAATGATACATTAAAAAAAATATATATATATTTTATTCAAATTTTTCAGCCAAACAAAACAGTACAAAGGTTTTTCCCTTTTTACAACAATAAAACAATATAAATAACAGTGACCGTTTTTAACAAATAAATAAATAATATATAAACTAAATGGCAACTGCCATAACAAAAATAATAACTCTCCCAGATAATAAAATCAAACAATCCAATATACATAACCAAGTACTAATATCTATACAAAAACACCCCTGAGGACCTACCCGAGCCACCCCCCCCTTCCCCCTGGGTTGCTGCTGTTACCTTCCCATTTCCTTTATCGTTCTGCGAGGTAGTTAATGAACGGTTGCCACCGCCTGGTGAACCCTTGAGCCGAACCCCTTAGTGCAAACTTTATCCGTTCTAGTTTTATAAACCCTGCCATGTCGTTTATCCAGGTCTCCACGCCCAGGGGTTTGGCTTCCTTCCACATAAGCAATATCCTTCGCCGGGCTACTAGGGACGCAAAGGCCAAAACATCAGCCTCTCTCGCCTCCTGCACTCCCGGCTCTTCTGCAACCCCAAATATAGCCAACCCCCAGCTTGGCTCGACCCGGACCCCCACCACCTTTGAAAGCACATTCGCCACCCCCACCCAGAACCCCTGCAGTGCCGGGCATGACCAAAACATGTGGGTGTGGTTTGCTGGGCTTCTCGAGCATCTCCCACACCTATCCTCTACCCCGAAAAATTTACTGAGCCTTGATCCGGTCATATGTGCCCTGTGCAAAACCTTGAATTGTATCAGGCTTAGCCTGGCGCACGAGGACGAAGAGTTTACCCTACGTAGGGCATCTGCCCACAGCCCCTCTTTAATCTCTTCCCCCAGCTCTTCTTCCCATTTTCCCTTCAGCTCATCCACCATGATCTCCCCCTCGTCCCTCATTTCCATGTATATATCCGACACCCTACCATCCCCCACCCATGTCCCTGAGATCACTCTATCCTGAATCTCCTGCGTCGGGAGCTGCGGGAATTCCCTCACCTGTTGCCTTGCAAAAGCCCTCAGTTGCATGTACGGAAATGCATTCCCTTGGGGCAACCCATATTTTTCCGACAGCGCTCCCAGACTCGCAAACGTCCCATCGATAAAATGATACATAACCAAATATTAGTATATGAAAGTGGGAAAAATCCCTGACACAAAAAACAATTTTTTATATAATCCAGTATTCAAAGGAATGAAGAACTTTTAATTAGATGACTCTCAGGAACAAGAGGTTGAAATGTGAGTGGGCCATCAGGCACCTGTAGTTCAATGGTGGCACTCTCACCTCTGAGTTAGAAGCTCATGGGTTCAAGTCCAATTCTAGAGACTTGAGCACCGTAGCGCACAAAGACTTACGAGAGACGAAGAGAGATGAAGTTGATGAGGCTTTATTAAGCGTGACTTGTTCCCCGCAGTTCAGCAACAGACTGGAGCTGCGGGGAGAATTCCTGGTTCTTATACTCCGCCTTCAGGGCGGAGCTAGAGGTCAACAGCCAACCAGGACCCGGGATCTGTCAGCCAATGGCATCACGGCTTCACAGTCCCACATGACCCCTAATGCATACTACCACATTCACCCCTTGTTAAAAATGAACCCGGCGGGGTGGTGCTTCGCATGGTGGTAGGGGTTTACAAGGCTGGTCCTGGGAGGGGAAAAAAACTTTTGCATGTCATTACAGTGCCCTACACTGGGCTATGTACAGGGTTTGTGAACTATTTACAATATTCGTAAGAAGAAAAAGAACATTCTTGTTAAAGTCCACGACATTCTTGTGTTACACCGATGCCACGAGTCGAGCGGGCGGTCTGGTCTTCCTTGTCGATCGCCTCAGCCCCGGTGGTGGTGCAGTTGCTTGTTTCAGCGTTGTCGTCTCCGGGAGCTTTACGGTTTCTGCTTCAGCTTCACTCCTGGTCGGACCTGGGAGGAGGACCGATCCTCCCGGGAAGGGGGCGGTCGCGGGGTGCGCCGGTGGCAGGGAGGGGGTGATTGGTGTCGGGGGGGTGTGCGTGTTGCCGGCGGGCGCCAGGTCTCGCAGGGAGACCGTGTCCTGTTGGCCGTCGGGGTACTCCACGTAGGCGTACTGCGGGTTCGCGTGGAGGAGATGAACCCTCTCGACCAACGGGTCCGACTTGTGCACCCGCACATGTTTCCGGAGCAAGATGGGTCCTGGGGCCGCCAGCCAGGTCGGCAGCGACATTCCAGAGGAGGACTTCCTGGGGAAGACAAGGAGGCGCTCATGAGGCGTTTGATTAGTGGTGGTACACAGCAGCGACCGGATGGAGTGGAGAGCGTCCGGGAGGACCTCCTGCCACCGTGAAACTGGGAGATCCCTGGACCGTAGGGCCAGTAGGACGGTCTTCCAGACCGTGCCGTTCTCCCTCTCTACTTGCCCGTTCCCCCGGGGGTTGTAGCTGGTCGTCCTGCTCGAGGCTATACCCTTGCTGAGCAGGAACTGGCGCAGCTCGTCACTCATGAAGGAGGACCCCCTGTCACTATGGATACATGCGGGGCAACCGAACAGTGTGAATATGGTGCTAAGGGCTTTAATAACTGTGGCCGCTGTCATGTTGGGGCAGGGGATGGCGAAAGGGAAACAAGAGTACTCGTCCACCACGTTCAGGAAGTATGTGTTGCGGTCGGTGGAGGTGAGGGGCCCTTTGAAATCCAGACTGAGGCGTTCAAAGGGGCAGGAAGCCTTGATCAGGTGCACTCTATCCGGCCTGAAAAAGTGCGGTTTGCACTCTGCGCAGATGTGGCAGTTCCTGGTGACTGTACGGACCTCCTCCACGGAGTAGGGGAGGTTGCGGGACTTTATAAAATGGTAGAACCGAGTGACCCCCGGGTGGCAGAGGTCCTCGTGGAGGGTTTGGAGATGGTCTATTTGTGCGTTGGCACATGTGCCGCGGGATAGGGCATCGGACGGCTCGTTCAGCTTTCCGGGACGGTACAAGATCTCGTAGTTGAAGGTGGAGAGCTCGATCCTCCCCCTTAAGATCTTGTCATTTAAAATTTTGCCCCGCTGTGCATTATCGAACATGAAAGCTACCGACCGTTGGTCAGTGAGGAGAGTGAATCTCCTGCTGGCCAGGTAATGCCTCCAATGTCGCACAGCTTCCACTATGGCTTGGGCTTCCTTTTCCACTGAGGAGTGGCGGATTTCTGAGGCGTGGAGGGTTCGGGAGAAAAAGGCCACGGGTCTGCCCGCTTGGTTAAGGGTGGCCGCTAGAGCTACATCGGAGGCGTCGCTCTCGACCTGGAAGGGGAGGGACTCGTCGATGGCGCGCATCGTGGCCTTTGCGATATCCGCTTTGATGCGGCTGAAGGCCTGGCGAGCCTCTGTCGACAGGGGGAAGGTAGTGGTCTATATTAGGGGGGCGGGCCTTGTCTGCGTACTTGGGGACCCACTGGGCGTAATATGAAAAGAACCCTAGGCAGCGTTTCAGGGCTTTGGAGCAGTGGGGGAGGGGAAATTCCATGAGGGGGCGCATGCGTTCAGGGTCGGGGCCTATTATCCCATTGCGCACTACATATCCCAAGATGGCTAGCCGGTTTGTGCTAAACACGCACTTGTCCTCGTTGTATGTGAGGTTCAAGGCTTTAGCGGTCTGGAGGAATTTTTGGAGGTTGGCGTCGTGGTCCTGCTGATCGTGGCCGCAGATGGTTACGTTGTCGAGATACGGGAACGTGGCCTGCAACCCGTGTTGATCAACCATTCGGTCCATCTCCCGTTGGAAGACCGAGACCCCGTTTGTGACGCCAAATGGGACCCTTAGGAAGTGGTATAATCGCCCGTCTGCCTCGAAGGCTGTGTACTTGCGGTCACTTGGACAGATGGGGAGCTGATGGTAGGCGGACTTGAGGTCCACGGTGGAGAAGACCTTATATTGGGCAATCCGATTGACCATGTCGGATATGCAGGGGAGAGGGTACGCATCTAGCTGTGTGTACCTGTTGATGGTCTGGCTATAGTCTATGACCATCCTTTGCTTCTCCCCTGTCTTTACTACTACCACCTGTGCTCTCCAGGGACTATTGCTGGCCTGGATTATGCCTTCCTTCAGCAACCGCTGGACTTCGGACCGAATAAATGTCCGGTACTGGGCGCTGTACCGTCTGCTCCTAGTGGCGACGGGTTTGCAATCCGGGGTGAGGTTTGCAAACAAGGATGGGGGTTCAACTTTGAGGGTTGCGAGGCCGCAGATAGTGAGTGGGGGTATTGGGCCGCCGAATTGAAATGTTAGGCTCTGCAAGTTGCACTGGAAGTCTAATCCCAGTAATGTGGGCGCGCAGAGTTGGGGAAGGACGTAGAGCCTGTAGTTTTTAAACTCCCTCCCTTGCACCGTTAGGGTCACTATGCAGAACCTTCTGATCTCTACGGAGTGGGATCCTGCCGCTAGGGAAGTCTTTTGCGTACTGGGACGGATGGTCAAAAAACAGCGTCTTACCGTGTCGGGGTGGATGAAGCTTTCTGTGCTCCCGGAGTCGATCAGGCATGGTGTCTCGTGTCCGTTGATCAGCACCGTTGTTGTCGTCATCTGGAGCGTCCGGGGCCGTGCTTGGTCCAGCGTCACCGAGGCCAGACGTGGTCGCAGTGTTTCAGCGTCTTCTTCGAACCCCGTGGAGCTGTCGATGCTGGGGTACATTGTTGTCGTCCAAGATGGCGGCGGGGGTGTACAAAATGGCCACCCCCATGCATCGCACATGGCTGGGGGGTCCCAAGATGGCGGCGGGGTGGACAAAATGGCCGCCCCCATGCATCGCACATGGCTGGGAGGTCACAAGATGGCGGCGCCCCTCCTCCCCTCGTGGTGGCCGGGACCCAAAATGGCGGCGCCTGCGGGTCGCACATGGGGCGCTGGGGGGGTTGGGGAGCGTTTGGGATGCGCTGGACTCTCTCTTCTCCGGGGACAGCGATGACCCCCCGGGACCGGCACACAGCCGCGAAATGGCCCTTTTTCCCGCAGCTCTTGCAAATCGCTGCGCGGGCCGGGCAGCGCTGCCGGGGGTGTTTCGCCTGCCCGCAGAAATAGCAGCGGGCCCCCCCGGGATGACCTGGCGTCTGGACCGCGCAAGCCTGTGGGGGGGGGGGGGTTGTTGCGACGGGGGTCCACGGAGCCCAAGGGGCTGCCGCGCGGTCGGGGCCGTACACGCGGGCGTTTTGCGCGGCCGCATCTAGGGAAGCTGCAAGAGCCCGTGCCTCTGAGAGTCCTAGCGACTATTTTTCTAACAGTCTTTGGCGGATTTGGGGCGAGTTCATACCTGCCACAAACGCATCTCGAATTAACATGTCCGTGTGTTCAGCCATGTTTACCGGCGGGCAGGTGCAGGCCCGTCCCAAAATTAGCAGCCCGGCGTAGAATTCGTCTATCGATTCTCCGGGACTTTGCCGTCTCGTTGCGAGTTGGTAGCGTGCGTAGACCTGATTCACTGGGCGAACGTAGATGCTCTTTAGTGCTGCGAATGCCGTCTGGAAATCCTCTGCGTCTTCTATGAGAGGGTAAATTTCCGGGCTTACCCTCGAGTGCAGGACCTGCAGTTTCTGGTCTTCTGTGATCCGGCCGGGGGCCGTTCGGAGGTAGCCTTCGAAACAAGTCTGCCAATGTTTAAAAATTGCTGCTGAGTTCACCGCGTGGGGGCTGATCCTCAGGCATTCCAGGACGATCCTGAGCTCCATAGTCCTTTAAGTCACGCTTAATAAATTGTAGCGCACAAAGACTTACGAGAGACGAATAGAGATGAAGTCGATGAGGCTTTATTAAGCGTGACTTGTTCCCCGCAGTTCAGCAACAGACTGGAGCTGCGGGGAGAATTCCTGGTTCTTATACTCCGCCTTCAGGGCGGAGCTAGGGGTCAACAGCCAACCAGGACCCGAGATCTGTCAGCCAATGGCATCACGGCTTCACAGTCCCACATGACCCCTAATGCATACTACCACAAGCACATAACCTTAAGACAACGTTTTTGCATTATTCACAGAACTGTCTTTGGATTACAATGGCAAACTGAAGCCCTGTATGCCCAATGCAATTGGTGCAAAAGATCTCGGGCTGGGTTCTCCGCACCATGACGCCGAAATCGGGTTCAGCGACGGGGCGGAGAATCAAATTTCCCGCACGAAATCGGGACCGGCGTCGGGTCCGCGATTCCCCGCCCCCCGAAAAGTGCCAATTATCCACCGCCTCAGACCATTGCCTGAGGACTGCCCTGGTATTCATAGAATCATAGAATTTACAGTGCAGAAGGAGGCCATTCGGCCCATCGAGTCTGCACCAGCCCTTGGAAAGAGCACCCTACCCAAGCCCACACCTCCACCCTATCCCCGTAACCCAGTAACCCCACCCAACCTTTTTGGACGCTAAGGGCAATTTAGCATGGCCAATCCGCCTAACCTGCAATCTTTGGACTGTGAGAGCAAACCGGAGCACCCGGAGGAAACCCATGCAGACACGGGGAGAACGTGCAGACTCCTCACAGACAGTGACCCAAGCCGGAATTGAACCTGGGACCCTGGAGCTGTGAAGCAACTGTGCTAACCACTGTGCTACCATGCTGCTTGAATTCCCGATGGCGTGGAGCACTCATGAGTGGTCCATGATACTCACGTGGTGGCTGCAGACTCAGTCCGGGCCCGCCACGGTTGGGGGAGGGCAGGGTGGTCCTCATTTGGGACTGGGGGTTGGTCCAGGTCGGGTGAGCGGCACTATTTTGGGAGTCCACATCCATGGGCTGAGTCCGCGATGGAGCAGGGTGCACCGCTGGAGGCCGCCACCATGCATATGCGCGGCCTCTGCCTCGGAAGTGCGGGGGGCCGTATTGGCAGCTGGAGCTGCAAGCTCCACGACAGCTGCCTGCTAGGCCCCCGCACAGCTGTGAATCTGTGGCCTTTTGATGCCAGTTTTCCTGGCGTAAAAGACCACAGTTTTCACGATGGCGTGGGGACATAGTCCCAAAAATGGAGAATCCAGCCCCTCATGTTGCGAGTTCGAAGAAGAGTGAAGGGGTCTTCTGCTGGATAACAAGCAGCATTTGCTTGCATTAACATGTTTCATTCCTTGACCTTGTAAAAGAGTTCCATCCCATGATGTGTAAACCATCCAATCGATGCAATCTTTTACTCGATTTACATGGCTTTCATTTGTATTGTATTCTGTCCCATATCAGACTATTTATATGAACAAAAGAGGAAACAATGTGAGAGATTAGCATCAAAATATGGAACTGGAGCAGTTTTGTTCAGTTTGTGGCTTCGTGACTATCAGGTGTCGCTCCTGAAACTCGAACAAACTCAGAGTTGAACTGAAAGCAGACGACAGGCTGTGTGACTCGGCAATTATTTTTGTTTTTTTGTCACTTTTGCTGACTGTACTGTAGGTCACTGCAGATCCGAACTTGTGGTGTGAGTTCAGTGTCACGCTAAAGTGATTAAATAGGAAGCTCCATTGGAGACAGTCAGCTTCATTTCCCACTTTTCATTCAGTAAGATAGGAAATGTGCTCAGGCACTCACTAGTGTTCACACTCACGGTAGCATTCTGAGATTTGGTGTAATGTTCAGAGTGGCACATGAAGTTTTCAGACCTTCAATTTGTGTGCTGCAAGCTCCCCCAAACAGCAAGGCCAGGGGTATAAATCCCAACATCCAAAATAGCAGCAGAAGTAGGCCATTCGGCCCCATCGGGCCTGCCCCTCCATCGTGGCTGATTTGTTCGTGTTGAGTTTCACATTCCCATCCACCCCCAATAACCTTTGATTCCCCTCACCTAACAAGTATCTATTGACCACTGCTGTAAAAATATTTAATGACCCCACTTCAACTGCATTCTGAGGCAGAGAGTCGCAAACGTGCACAGCGCTCTGAGGGAGAAAAAAAATCCCTTCATCTCTGACCAAAAATGGCGAACCCTAGTTTCAAAACCATTTCCCCCGAGTTCTGGACTTGCCCACAAGAGGAAACATGTTTCCACGTCCACCTTGTCAACACTATTCAGGATCTTAAGACTTCAATCAAGTCACCCCTCACTCTCCTAAACTACAGTGGAAACAAGCCCAGCCTGTCCAACCTTTCCTCAGAAGCCAACTCGCTCATTCCAGGTATCAATCTAGGAAAACCTCCCCTAAACCGCTTCTAATGTATTTACATCCTTCCCTAAATAAGGAGACCAAAACTGCGTACAATATTTGAGATGCGGTCTCACCAATCCCCTATATAATTGAAGCACAACATTCTTACTTTTATGTTCAATTCCTTTCAGAATAAAGGATAGCATTCCATTTGCCTTCTTAATCACTTGCTGTACCTACATACAAAGGTTTTATAACTCATGCACTAGAATAGCTCGATACTCCTGCACCTCAGCATTCTGCAGTCGTTCTCCATTTAAGTAAAACTCTGCTTTTTTATTCTTCCTGCCAAAGTGAACAATGTTTTATTTCCCACATTATACTCCATCTGCCAGATTTTGGCCTACTGATTCAATGGGTGGAATCTTACCATATTTTTTCAAAGTGTCGGTTCTGGCAAGAAAACGGGAGAATCCTGCCGACGGTGATGACGGGAATACTCACCGAATATTCATCCTGTTTAACAATATTAGATGTAGAGGAGCAGGTCATCTGCATAGAGCGAGACTCTGTGCTCTCTATCTCACCTCTGGATCCTCTTCCAGTTCTTCGCCGCTCTGAGTGCACTCGCTAGTGGCTCGATCGCCAGGGTGAACAGCAGCAGGGACAGTGGGCATCCTTGCTTTGTGCCTCTGTGCAGCTATAAGTACTTTGAGCTGGTGATGTTTGTCCATACGCTCGCCATGGGAGCGCTGTACAAGGGTCACATCCAGGTGGTGAAATCTGCTCCAAGCCCAAACAGCTCCAGTACCTCTCTGAGGTACTTCCATTCAACTCTGTCGAAAGCCACTGCTGCTGTTTGCGCTGGCCATAGAGCCATTGGCGATTTGGAGGAACAGTTCGCCAGTCTGGAGGAGCTAAGGGAGAGGGTAGAGCTGCCGAAGGGGAGTGAGTTCAGGTATCTACAGGCTAGGGACTTTGCGCAAAACGTCTGGAGGAGGTTCCCTAGGTTGCCGGGATACACCCTGCTGGAGCGACTGCTGCTTCCGGATGTGGAAGGGGAGGGAAGAATTGGGGATAGAAATACAAGTGGCTGGGGGAGCAAGGAAGCGAGCGGGTGGTGAAGATCAAGGAGAAATGGGAAGCGGAGTTGGGAGGAAAATCAATTGGAGCGCATGGAGTGAGGCATTGCGTAGGGTATACAGGACCTCCTCATGTCTGTGCGGAGTCTGCACGTCCTCCCCGTGTCTGCGTGGGTTTCCTCCGGGTGCTCCGGTTTCCTCCCACAGTCCAAAGATGTGCGGGTTAGGTGAATTGGCCAATGATAAATTGCCCTTAATGTCCAAATTGCCCTTGGTGTTGGGTGGAAGTGTTGAGTTTGGGTAGGGTGCTCTTTCCAAGAGCCGGTGCAGACTCAAAGGGCCGAATGGCCTCCTTCTGCACTGTAAATTCAATGTTAATCTATGATTAATCTAGGACAAAGGTTCGGCACAACATCGTGGGCCGAAGGGCCTGTTCTGTGCTGTATTTTTCTATGTTCTATGTTCTATGTGCAAGGATGAGCCTGATACAGTTTAAGGTGGTGCACAGGGTGCATATGACTCGAGCGAGAATGAGTGGGTTCTTTCAGGGGGTAGCAGATGAGTGTGAGAGGTGTGGGCGGGGGCCAGCGAATCATGCGCACATGTTTTGGGGTTGCGAAAAATTGGGAAGATTCTGGCCAGGAGTGTTCACGGTCTTAGCCAGGATAATGGAGGAGGAGGTGGATCCGGACACTTTGGTGGCGATATTTGGGGTCCCAGAGAAGCCGGAGCTCATGGAGAGGCGGAAGGCCGATGTCGTGGCCTTTGCCTCTCTGATTGCACGGCGGTGAATTTTGCTGGAGTGGCGGTCGACATTGCTACCGGGGGTAGCGGCTTGGTTGGGTGACCTGTACGACTTCCTGCGATTAGAGAAGATAAAGTATGAGTTAAGAGGTTCTTCAGGGGGGTTTGAGGAAAGGTGGGGGATGTTTGTGACCGTGTTTGAGGGGCTGTTCGGCGCGGGGGAGGGGGGTGGTGAAAAAAGGGAAAAATCTGTACAAACTGAATAGTTGATTGTTGGGAAGCATGCTTCCCGGGGTGTTTGTTCACTGTAACCTGTTTTGATACATGTTTGTAATAAAATACATTTAAAAGAAAAACTCTGTCGAAAGTCTTTTCTGGTTCCAGGGAGATGATCACCTCTGGTGTTGTCTCCCTAAATGGGGTCATTATCACATTCAGCAGGTGCCTGATATTTGATGTTACCTGTCGACCCTTAACAAAGCCTGTTTGATTTCTGCCACCACATCTGGTCGACAGTTCTCCAGTCGCCTGGCTAGGATTTTGGCCAGGATTTTCACGTCGACATTGAGCAGCGAGATGGGTCTGTAGGGCTCACATTCAGTTGGGTCTTTGTCTTCCTTGGGTACCAGCGAGATGACAGCCAGCTCATGTAATAAAAGGATGAGGCAACGGCGTCGAAAGAAAATGAATAACGTCTTTCATGCAGCCTGCTTCCTGCTGCAGCCGTTCACACACCCTCACACCTCCACGGTGATCTCTCCTAGCCACTTCACCGATTCCCAACACTTGGCATGGTGGCCTCGATGTCACCTCCCACCACTCCCCCTCACCCCCGCATCCCCTCACCCCTCAACTGCCCATGGTCCCCTCAGCAGATAATCTGCTCATCACATCCCCGCTCTCGCTCATCTCCCACACGTAGAACATAGAACATTACAGCGCAGTCCAGGCCCTTCGGCCCTCGATGTTGCGCCGACCTGTGAAACCATTTAAAGCACATCTACACTATTCCATTATTATCCATATGTCTATCCAATGACCATTTAAATGCCCTTAATGTTGGCGAGTCCACTACTGTTGCAGGCAGGGCATTCCATGCCCTTACTACTCTCTGAGTAAAGAACCTATCTCTGACATCTGTCCTATATCTATCTCCCCTTAATTTAACGCTATGTCCCCTTGTGCTAGCCATCACCATCCAAGGAAAAAGGCTCTCACTGTCCACCCTATCTAATCCTCTGATCATCTTGTATGCCTCTATTAAGTCACCTCTTAACCTTCTTCTCTCTAACGAAAACAGCCTCAAGTCCCTCAGCCTTTCCTCATAAGATCTTCCCTCCATACCAG
Organism: Scyliorhinus torazame; assembly: GCF_047496885.1. Classification (NCBI taxonomy): domain Eukaryota; kingdom Metazoa; phylum Chordata; class Chondrichthyes; order Carcharhiniformes; family Scyliorhinidae; genus Scyliorhinus; species Scyliorhinus torazame. Next base: position 81,938,952 of record NC_092727.1, on the reverse strand, counting down.
GCAACATCCTGGTAAATCTCCTCTGCACCCTTTCCAAAGCTTCCACATCCTTCTTATAATGCGGCGACCAGAACTGCACGCAATATTCCAAATGCGGCCGCACCAGAGTTTTGTACAGCTGCAACATGACCTCATGGCTCCGAAACTCAATCCCTCTACCAATAAAAGCTAACACACCGTATGCCTTCTTAACAACCCTATCAACCTGGGTGGCTTTCAGGGGTCTATGTACATGGACACCGAGATCTCTCTGCTCATCCACACTACCAAGAATCTTACCATTAGTCCAGTACTCTGTATTCCTGTTACTCCTTCCAAAATGAATCACCTCACACGTTTCTGCATTAAACTCCATTTGCCACTTCTCAGCCCAGCTCTGCAGCTTATCTATGTCCCTCTGTAACTTGTAACATCCTTCCGCACTGTCCACAACTCCACTGACTTTAGTGTCATCTGCAAATTTACTCACCCATCCTTCTATGCCCTCCTCCAGGTCATTTATAAAAATGGCAAACAGCAGTGGCCCTAAAACAGATCCTTGTGGTACACCACTAGTAACTTAACTCCAGGCTGAACATTTCCCATTAACCACCACCCTCTGTCTTCTTCCAGCTAGCCAATTTCTGATCCAATCTGCGAAATCACCCTCAATCCCATGCCCCATATTTTCTGCAATAGCCTACCGTGGGGAACCTTATCAAACGCTTCACTGATATCCATATACACCTCATCAACTGCTTTACCCTCGTCCACCTGTTTGGTCACCTTCTCAAAGAACTCAATAAGGTTTGTGAGGCACGACCTACCCTTCACAAAACCATGTTCACTATCCCGAATCAAATTATTCCTTTCTAGGTTAATATAATCCTTTCCAAGACTTTGCCCACAACAGAAGTAAGGCTCGCTGGTCTCTGGATACCGGGGTTGTCTCTACTCCCTTTCTTGAACAACAGGACAACATTTGTTATCCTCCAGTCTTCTGGCATTATTCCTGTAGACAATGACGACATAAAGATCAAAGCCAAAGGCTCTGCAATCTCCTCCCTAGCTTCCCAGAGAATCCTAGGATAAATCCCATCCGGCCCAGAGGACTTATCTATTTTCACACTTTCCAGAATTGCTAACACCTCCTCCTTGTGAACCTCAATCCCGTCTAGTCTAGTAGCCGGAATCTCCGTATTCTCCTTGACAACAGTGTCTTTTTCCTGTGTGAATATTGATGAAAAATATTCATTTAGCGCCTCTCCTATCTCCTCGGACTCCACGCACAACTTCCCCCTACAGTCCTTGACTGGCCCTACTCTTACCCTAGTCATTCTTTTATTCCTGACATACCTATAGAAAGCTTTATGGTTTTCCTTGACCTGCCAAGGACTTCTCATGTCCCCTGCTGGCTCTTCTTAGCTCTCTCTTTAGGTCCTTCCTGGCTAACTTGTAACTCTCAAGCGCCCTAACTGAACCTTCACGTCTCATCTTTACATAAGTCTCCTTCTTCCTCTTGACAAGTGATTCAACTACTTTGCTCGACCACTTCCCTTGCTTGACCACTTCCCCCCTGCCTGACAGGTACATATTATCAAGGACACGCCAGTAGCTGTTCTTTGAACAAGCTCCACATTTCAAGTGTGCCCATCCCCTGCAGTTTCCTTCCCCATCCTGTGCATCCTAAGTCTTGCCTCATTGCATCATAATTGCCTTTCCCCCAGATATAACTCTTGCCCTGCGGTATATACCTATCCCTTTCCATCGCTAAAGTAAACGTAACCGAATTGTGGTCACTATCACCAAAGTGCTCACCTGCCTCCAAATCTAACTGCTGGCCTGATTCATCACCCAGTACCAAATCCAATGTGGCCTCGCCTCTTGTTGGCCTATCTACATATTGTGTCATGAAACCTTCCTGCACACATTGGACAAAAACTCACCCATCTAAAGTACTCAAACTATAGCGTTTCCAGTCAATATTTGGAAAGTTAAAGTCCCCCATAACAACTACCCTGTTACTTTCGCTCCTATCCAGAATTATCTTTGCAATCCTTTCCTCTACATCTCTGGAACTTTTCGGAGGCCTATAGAAAACACCCAACAGGGTGACCTCTCCTTTCCTATTTATAACCTCAGCCCATACTACCTCAGTAGACGAGTCCTCATCAAATGTCCTTTCTGCCACCGTAATACTGTCCTTGACTAACCATGCCCTGAGCTTACTGAAACATCTAAACCCTGGAACCTGCAACAACCATTCCTGTCCCTGTTCTATCCATGTCTCCGAAATGGCCACAACATCGAAGTCCCAGGTACCAATCCATGCTGCAAGTTCACCCACCTTATTCCGGATACTCTTGGCATTGAAGTAGACACACTTCAAACTACCTTCCTGCCTGCCGGTACACTCCTGCGACCTTGAAACCTTACTCATGACCTCACTACTCTCAACCTCCTGTATAGTGGAGCTACAATTCAGGTTCCCAATCCCCTGCTGAACTAGTTTAAACCCTCCCGAAGAGCATTAGCAAATTTCCCCCCCAGGATATTGGTACCCCTCTGGTTCAGGTGTAGACCATCCCGTTTGTAGAGGTCCTACCTACCCCAGAATGAGTCCCAATTATCCAGGTATCTGAATCCCTCCCTCCTGCACCATCCCTGTAGCCACGTGTTCAACTGTTCTCTCTCCCTATTCCTCGTCTCGCTAACACGTGGCACGGGTAACAACCGAGGGATAATAACTCTGTTTGTTCCAGCATGCCAGACGCCATCACCATCTGACCTGGCAGGACTAACCTACACTCTCCCCATTTGTCTCATTGGAGGACAAAGTCAGGCACAGCTGGGTGGTCGGATACAGCCTGTCGGAGTCACGCCCGAGCTGAGAAATCTATTGCCCTAAGAGGAAAGAGCACTGAGCTGGCAGGTGAGGACCAGGAACGTATCTGTGTCGAGGGTGATGTGGAAGCCACATGTGAGTTAACTTTCACCCATCAGTTTGCCCCTGGGATGCACTAATGGCAATGTGCTTCCCTTGCAGCTCGACCAGCCGGACCATCCTCATGCCCTCTGGAGACCACAGGCGAGGGCAGCTCTGAGAGAGACATCTCGGAAACAAGCATCGAGGGGATGTCACAGCTGTCACCTGCACCCTCCACCAGCGGAGATACCCACACTTCAGTGGGATTAACTAGTAGGCAGGATTCTGGGTCACTCACTAGTGAGCACCTCACAGCAGAAGACCACAACAGGTGGAGGAGAGTTTGTTCCAGGGATCCGGCATTTAGAGGGATGCCGGAGCCCAGGATTCAGCTGAGCCCCAGGCCTATGACATGCCTCAAGGCTTGGTCATCCCAGAGCTGCTGGAACAGCAAAGGCAGAGTCGAGAGGATCAGGAAGGGATGGCAGCATCCCTCCCTGGACGGTAAGGCCATTTGGAGGAGTCACATTGGCTTTTGTCCGAGGAGATGGTGCCATCATTCCTGCGCAGCAAGGCCAACACTGTGAGGGTAGCGTCCGTAGTGTTGACCTTAGTGCAAGAAGTACACTCCACGGTGGGGGGTGGCTGCTCCATGGTTCAGCTCATGACCTCCATAGCTGAGGGCATGAACTCCATGGTGCAGGGATTCAACTGCATGGTGCAGGTATGAGTGGAAATCCATGCGTGTCAGTGCCTGACGACGGCGGGTCTTCCAGATCGCCTACCAGGTTCGCCTCTATCCCCTGGGAGAGCTCAGGGCTCCCTGGACATCCGATGAGAAGAGGATAGGCAGGAGAACAGCCCAGAGCCATTCACCCAAGAAATCCTAGGGGTGTCCAGCCCATCTGACACCCCCCTCCGTGTGAGCGACACAGCTCCCGCATCAAACACCAAGGAGGGCAGCACTGCCACACCTGTGAAGCCTGAAAGCAGAGCTGGACTCGCAAGATCCAGGCCCCCCAGGGTCTGCCTGACAATGTCATTTCAGGCAACAGGGTGTGGAAGGCAGCAGGCCACCTCCACCCCAGCTGCAGATCCTGCAATACATCTGGATGTAGTGGGAGGGTCAGGATGAGTAAGAACCTCTAGCCACCTGATGGGCAAAGGTGAACCTGGACACTAGTAGAGATAAGACACCATTGTTATATCGCTTTAGCGTTGAACATCACTATGTTCACCCCTCCCCCACCATGGAAAGTTAAACGACCAAGTGGGTGCAGTCGATGACACCCTGAACCTGGGGCATTCCTACTATGAGAGCGAAGCCCATTGCCCTGATGTCCTGGCTCCCTGGACTTGGTTCAAGTTGATGTACATGTTGGCCCTCACAAATAGCACATCTGTGACCTCCTGTAAGCACTTGTGTGTGGCTGTCTGAGAAATGACGCACAGGTCACCATGCAGCCCAGAAGTGAGCCCGCTGGTGTAGATGTCCAGAGAGGCAGTAACATTAAGGGCCACAGGCAATGGTTGACTTCCTTCTTGCATCACCTGACACAGATGGTCCACCGTCTCCCGTCTCTGGAGGTAGAAGGTCGGAGTTTCAATGCTGGAATACTCATGGCCAGTTGTGCTTCCCCCAAGGGTCTGCCATCTGTGGCCCTGCTCCTGGAAGATCAATGAACCCTGCCTCCCCCTCCACTGCAGGGCGCTGGTCCTGGCTGCGTGCAGTGGCATATCAATGTCGCTGCTACTGGTCAATCGCTATCAAAATAACTGCCAACTCGATTGGGTCCATGATTCTCCTGAATCAAAAAGTGAAAGCAAGAGAACATCAAAGTGAGTGATGAGGATTCCTGACCATGCTCTGCCCCTCAGCCCTCTTAGATCTGGGACATCCCCCCATGCGCACCACACCATGTGAGCACCTTTACACTGAGCCTCACTCCCTCCCCTGTCACACAATAACCATTTCCCAACAACTAACTCTCGCAACTTCACCTGAATGAAGAGCTTCAACCCTCGGAGGCCTCAGCGACTGTGCACCACTCCCATGGGTGAGGAGTGAAGGTTGCTGCGTACATTCAATGGATCGGCGTTGTAACCTCACGGGGGAACAGCGTGCTATAATCCATTGATGAGAGACTTCACCATAACGCCTTGCATTGGGGGCCACATCTCACAGAATCATAGAATTTACAGTGCAGAAGGAGGCCATTCAGCCCATCGAGTCTGCACCGGCTCTTTTGAAAGAGCACCCTACCTAAGCCCACACCTCCACCCTAGCCCCATAACCCAGTAACCCCACCCAACACTAAGGGCAATTTTGGACATAAAGGGCAATTTAGCATAGCCAATCCACCTAACCTGCACATCTTTGGACTATGTGTCATCTGTGTCATCGCTGTTATGGAGATGTGAGTATGAGCCTCAATGCTTGGGGAGCTGGGCTTTCAATTAATTTGATTAACACAAATAACCAAGTAAACTAAATCAAATAAACTGAGGGACAAATTAAAGGGACAGTCCCTTAAAGGTAAACTGCCTTCAACAAAAAGTAAATCAAATGAGATTTCAAACATCAAAACAAATTGTGATTAAAGGGGTCAATAAGGTACCCCAGTCGCTGTGGTGCCCATCGGGCACAGAAAGCTATAATGGTGCCTGTGGACACCGCTTGCTGTCTCTCCAGGGACACTCAGCCGCAAATGTAGCCACAGAGGGGCAGACAGCTGAGTTGGATAACCTCCTCAATTACCCGCTGTCTGGACCTGTTGATGGCAAGTTTGGCCAGGCCCAGGGGCAGGTTTATAAGGAGGTCCTCCTCCTTCCACACCTCTCCCTGCACCAGCTGCCCATAAATCAGGAGCGTGGCACAGAAGTGCAGACAAAACTGCAACAAAAGGTTTTTTAAACAACTGAAAAGGGGGTGCAATCTAAAGAAGCATGATCCTGGGATTCCACAAGGCCGCAAAAAGAGCAGGCGTCGTGGGAGTCCATGAACCAATGCAGTCTACAGTTGTATGGGACGGCTGCGTGCAACACCCGCAACACAGGCACCCAAATTTAAGGTGGATGACTCCTCCGTATGGGAATCTCCAGTGCGGACCTCCACTGCCGGACGGCAACATGATGCGTGTGCAGCAGCAGTCCATGCAGGAAACCCCTCCACGCAGTGCGAAAGGACATGTAGAGCATTTCTGTGAGGCGGCTAGGGTTGTGTAGTTCCAGCTTCCGGTGGGGGGGGGGGGTTTCGGGGCTTGAGGCCAATGCAAAATTCTATCTGAGCAGAGGTGCACTCAGACTGCACACCTGCGCCACCGAGTCCATGAGTGCCTTCGAGTCTGAGCATGACCCTTTTGAGGTCATGGATGGCATTGCAAGCTGGGCACTCACTACCACGCGTTGTGCTAGCTCGTGGGGTGCCATCCAGCCGCTCCTCCGCCACCCAGCACGTTCCCGATCCTGATCATCACGGCAGCCATAGCCCGTCCCTCCGCTAGCCACCTGAAATAGTATTGGGAGAGTTGCGGATTCCTGAGCAGCTTCTGCCTGACGACAGCCACTACTCCAGACTGGGCAGAACTGCAGCGTGAGACGACCCTGTCCCACACTTTGAGCAGCTCGTGGCAAAAGGTGGACATTGCCTGCCAGGAGTATTAAAGACCCCTCAGGTCTATGAACAGGAACTGCATGTCATAATTCAGGTTGGGCGCCTGGCGGAGGAAACACATTGCCAGGGCACACCATCTGGGAGGGAGCTTGATGTAAAGGTTTGGCTGCAGGGTTTGAAGGCAGAAAGTCGACACCTGGGTGTCAAAGCACACTTGAGCCCATCCACCCTCCCTAAGTGGGAGATTCAGCACCTCAGCAGCGACCCAGTGTAGTCATTTGTCTCAGAAGTATTGTATCAGCATTCCCTGATTATTTGGTACAAAGGTTGGTATACATGCCATCCATGACCTCAATGGCAGACTGGCTGGGCTCAGTTCCACAAGGCACCATTACAGGTCCTAGCAGCTTGCGGGACGTCGCTTGACACACCACCCACTTCTTCTCCTGGGTTTTGGACAAAGGATGTATTTTCCCAGGTTTGGAATCTTGTGATGTTTAATAGAGGAGTAAGGGTCTCTTTTGCCCTCGGAGTCACAGGTTTCAATGGTGGCCAGAATTATTTTTGGAAATGTAAAAAAGGATTTGCGCAGTTGCTGGGAGACGGTGGTGATGATAGTGGGGGGTGGGGTGGTGTTGGAGAGCTGCACTCATCCTGGTAAGTGGAGAGTATTCCATCACACTCCCAACTTGTGCCTTGTAGATGGTGGACAGGCTTTGGGGAGTCAGGAAGTGAGTTAATCTCCATAGGATTCCTCCCCTTTGACCTGCCCTTGCAGCCACGGTACTTATTTTGTTGGTCAGTTCAGTTTGTGATCAATGGTAACCTGTTGATGTTGATAGTGGGGGATTCAGCAATGGTAATGCCATTAAATGCCAAGGGCCAATTCTCTCTTGTAGGAGATGGTCATTGCCTGGCACTTGTGTGGCCCAAATATTATTTGCCACTTGTCAGGCAAAGCCTGAATATTGACCAGGTCTTGATGCATTTGGACAAGGACTGCTTCAGTGTCTGAGGAGTTATGAATGGTGCTGAACATTGTGCAATCATCAGTGAACATCCCTACAACTGACCTTATGATGGAAGAAAGGTCAATGATGAAGCAGCTGAGGATGGGTTGACCTAGGACACTACTCTGAAAAACTCCTGCAGTAATGTCCTTGAACTCAGATGATTAACCTACCACCACCATAACCATTTTCCTTTGTGCCAGGTGTGACTGAAGCAACAGAGAGCACTCCCCTGATTCCCATTGACTTCAATGTTACTAGAATTTCTTGATGCCATACTCGGTGCTGCCTTGAGGTCAAGGGCAGTCACTCTCACTTCACATCTGGAGTTCACCTATTTTGTCCATGTTTTAACCAAGGCTGTAATGAGGCCAGGAGTTGAGTGACTCTGACAGAACCCAAACTGAGCGTCACGGAGCAGATTATTTTGAAGCAAACACAGGTTTATAGCACTGTTTAGGATCCCTTCCATCACTTTACTGATGATTGAGAGTAGACTGATGGGGTAGTAATTAGCCTGGTTGGATTTGTTCTGCTTTTCATGTACAGGACCTACCTGGGCAAATTTCCACATTGCTCGGCTGATGCCAGTGTTGTAGCATGGCTATGGGTATGGCAGGTTCTGGAGCACAAGTCTTCAGTACTATTGCTGGAATATTGTCAAGGTCCCTATACTTTGCAATAGCTAATGCTTTCAGTGGTTTCTTGCATGGCCTGGATAGAGTGGAAGTGGAGAGGATGTTTCCACTTGAAGGAAAAACTAGAACCAGAGGACACAATCTCAGACTGGGGCGGGGGGGGCGTGGCCCATGTTGGGTGCTCCTTCGGAGGATCGATGCAGGCTTGGTGGGCCGAAGGGCCTCCTCCTGCATTGTAGGGATTCTATGATTCTATTGAGAATCCTTGCACTCAATGCCTCATTGAGTGCATACTGCAACGACATCCAAGTGGAGAGATTGAGGATGCTGGGATCGTTCTTACGAAAGAGGAGAGGTTTAAAGGGAGATTTAATGAGAAGAATTGAAAATTTTGAGGGGTTTTGATCGAGTAGATTGGCAAAATCTGTTTCCACTCCAGGTGGTTTGGTATCCTTAAGACAAAGGGATTTTCCAGCCCTTCCTGCTGGTGAGATTTTCCAGTCCCGCCGAAGGCAACACCCCGTGGTGGGTTCCCTGACAGTAGGATAGGCGAGCCAGGCAAAATACTGTAGACATTGGCGGGAGCATTCGATCACGCTGGCGGCCAATGTCGAGCGGCCTCTACCCCGGAAAACACGCCAAAAGATTTGAATTATTTACAAAAGAGCAAGACGAGATGAGGAGAATTTGTCTCTAAAAAGTGAGGAGGGTGGTGTAAGAAGATTCAATGGTAACTTTCAAAAGGGAATTTGATAACTATTTGAAAAGGACTGTGAGGAAAGAGTAGTCGAGTGGGAATAATTGGATAGTTCTTTCAAAGAGGCAGCATTGGCAGGATGGGCCAAGTGGCCTCCTTCAGCGCTGTGTGATTCTTAAGATATCTTTTATCCTTAACATTACACCTAAGGGCCACATGATAGCACAGCGGTTAGCACTGTTGCTTCACAGCGCCAGAGTCGCGGGTTCGATTCCCGGCTTGGGTCACTGTCTGTGTGGAGTCTGCACGTTCCCCCCGTGTCTGCGTGGGTTTCCTCCGGGTGCTCCGATTTCCACCCACAAGTACTGAAAGACGTGCTATTAGGTAATTTGGACATTCTAAATTCTCCTTCCGTGTACCCGAACAGGCGCTGGAATGTGACGACTAGGGGCTTTTCACAGTAACTTCATTGCAGTGTTAATGTAAGCCTACTTGTGACAATAACGATTATTAAAAAAAAATTACTAATTAAATGCTCTTTGACATTATTTGATCCCACCTTGAATATATTCAGGTCCTCGTTCGCACTGCTCTCTGATCAGAAGTTGCAGAAATACAAACTTCCCCCCAACTGTAGTTTCTTAGTCGCCGATTCCTGAACACTGAAAATTTCAAGAGAGAAAAGCAATCGAGCAAGACCTTGGCAGGGTTTGGGTTAAGTTCATTTGCCTTCCAGGCACTTCCTAATTCTAAGTAGCATGTGCAACGGTCAGTCACTCAGCCTTGTGCAGATATTTTCAGCATGACTGCCTGGATGAGGAACTGCTTAGGGCCGTCAAACAGAAATTTTGGCTAATTTGTGAAAATCTCTTTCCCATGACATTTAAGTCTTAGCAGGGGCTGGGTGAACTTCATGCCAGTAGGGCAGATTAATTTTTGCGCAGACAATAACAATTTGAGCATTGAGGCCTGTCACTGAGTGTGTATAGTTCCTTAGAGTAGCAGATTAGACCCAGGATTGAGCAAGGGGGGGAGCAGTCATTAGACAGATGGGTCTTAACCCTCGTTTCATCGCGGGCAGCTGGAAAAGAGCCCATCGTACATCAAGTCAGCAACCAGAGACAATGAACCAGACTTTGCTGGGATATTGGAGGCGAGTGATATGTGCATGCTGTTATCAGTGTGCAAAAAAAAAAGTCTGCTATTTGTGGCGAAAGAAAGGTATACTGTGAGTCACTACAAATCATTGGACAATTCACAACCCGCTACCGTTAGCCTCACAAAAACAGGAGCTCACTGCCAGTCCCCCTTTCAGTGTCAAGAAAGTGTTGTATCTGGGCTGTTAAAACAAATTAAACTCACCACAGAAACTTAAAAGGTCACTGTCTAAGACCTTCCAGTCACAGTGCACCAAGGGGCTGGAAATTGTATGGAACCCCTCGGGCTGTATGCCTCACATTGAATGTATAAGATGAATATTACATGTATCACAATTATAGGGGCCACTGCAGATTTGATGGGCTGAATGGCCCCCTTCTGCACTGTAAATTCTATGATTCTATTCTATATTGAAGCACCTCGGAGTACAATTTGACCGATGTAGATAATTTAAATATTACGTTCTGCACTGGCCATTTCAAAATCTCTGTAATGCTCTTTTTATATATTGAAGTACCTTAGAGGGTGACATGATCTATGCATACAAACTGGCCAAGAAAAACAACAGGTCTGAGGGTTGTGAGCAGTTTAGAATTCAGCAAAGAAGGACCAAGGGGTTGATTAAGAAGGGGAAAATAGGGTATGAGAGAAAGCTTGCACGGAACATAAAAACTGACTGTAAAGGTTTCTATAGGTATGTGAAGAGAAAAAGATTGATGAAGACAAATGTAGTCCCTTACAGTCAGAAACAGGCGACTGTATAATAGGGGGCAAAGAAATGATGAGCAACTAAACATACTTTGGTTCTGTCTTCGCAAATGAGGACACAAATTAGATACCAGAAATATTGGGGAATGCAGGGTTTAATGAGAAGGAGGAACTGAAGGAGATCAATATTAGTGGAGAAATGGTGTTGGGGAAATTGATGGGATTGAAGGCTGATAGACCCCCAGGGCCTGATAATCTACTTAAGGAAGTGGCTCTAGAAATAGTGGATGCATTGGTGGACATCTTCCACGATTCTATAGACTCTGGAAGGTAACTAATATAATTCCACTATTTAAAAAGGGAGGTAGAGAGAAAAACAAGGAATTATAGACCAGTAAGCCTGATGACAGTAGTGGGAAAATTCTAGAATTCATTGTCAAAGATTTTGTAGCAAAGTACTTAAAAAATTGTGGCAGGATCGGACAGAGTCAGCATGGATTTATGAAAGGAAAACATGCTTGACAAATTTACTGGAATTCTTCGAGGATGTATCGAGTAGAGTTGATGAGGGGGAGCCAGTGGATGTGGTATATTTGGACTTTCAGAAGGCTTTTGACAAATTCCCACATAAAAGATTAGTGTGTGAGATAGGGGATGGATTAATGAGATGGATAGAAAACTGGTTGGCAGACAGAAAACAAAGAATAGAAATTGACGGCTCTTTTTCAGGTTAGTGAGGTATCGCAGGGATATGTGCTAGGACCCCTGCTAGTCACAATATATATTAATGGTTTGGATGAGGCAACAAAATGTAATATCTCCAAATTTGCAGATGACACCAAGTTGGGTGGGGTGAGCTGTGAGGAGAATGCAGAGATGCTTCAGTGTGGTTTGGACAAGTTGAGTGAGTGGGCAAAAGAATAGCAGATGCAGTTTAATTTGGAGAAATGCAAGGTTATCCACTTTGGAAGCAAAAACAAGAACAAAGACAATTATCTGAATGGCCATAAATTAGGAGAGGGGAATGTGCAACAAGAACTGGGTGTCTTGTATACCAGTCACTGAAGGTAAGCATGCAGGAACAGTGGGTGGTAAAGAAGGCAAATGGTATGTTGGCCTTCATAGCGAGAATACAGGCGCAGGGATGTCTTGCTCCAATTATACAGGGCCCTGGTGAGACCACACCTGGAATATTGTGCACAGTTTTGGTCTCCTTAACTGAGGAAGGATCTTGCTCTAGAGGGAGTGAAGCAAAGATTTACCAGACTGATTCCTGGGATGGCAGGATAGATGTCTGAGCAGAGATTGAATTGGTTAGGATTGTATTCGCTGGAGTTCAGAAGAAGAGGGAGCATCTCATAGAATCCCATAAAATTCTTTTTTTAAAAATAAATCTTTTTATTGGCATTTCTCATATTTATAAGCAGTTGAATATATACACATCACATTTTTCTCACCCGTGCTAATTTCCTTTATTATACAGAGAGGTTTAGTTTGTGCTTCGTTTAACTGACCCTATGTGTATTTCGTTGCCCTCTGGATCGGTCTATGGTACCTCCCCCTTTGACGTTGCCCCCCCCCCCCCCCCCCCCCCCCGGCTTCAGCTGTGCTTTTCTTTTACTTTCCAGACAGAGTGGCAAGAAAAAAGGGGGGAGTAGCTGGGTCCACGCTCTCAGCGTGGCCGCTACCACTGGGCTCGTTGTGTATCTTGTTGAGGAGGATGGGAGTGCTACTGTGGCCAGGGCCCGGAGGGTCGTTCCTTTCCAGGATGCCTCCTCCATTTGTATCCAATCTGTGATGGGTTCTTGTACCCATTCCCTCACTCTTTCTGCCATTGCTGCCCAGTGGTAGTATTGTAGGTTTGGTAAGGCCAAACCCCCTTTGATTTTCCTTCTTTGCAGTGTCTGATGGGAATTCTCGCGTTCTTACCACCCCCCCCCCCCCCCCCCCCCCCCCCCACACACACACCAACGCCATGATTAGGCTGTCTATGTTTTGGAAAAAGGCCTTGGGGATGAAGATCGGAATGGATCTAAACAGGAAGAGGAACCTTGGCAGTACGTTCATCTTGATCGTCTGCACTCTCCCCGCCCGGGAGAGTGGGAGTGAGCCCCACCTTTGAAGGTCTCTAATTACTTCCTCCCCCAGGCTGGTCAAGTTCCACTTGTGGATCTGTGTCCAGTCTCTGGCTACCTGAATCCCCAGGTAGCGGAATCTGTTCTGGGCTGTTTTGAACTGGAGCCCCTCCAACTCTCTCCCTCCCCCATTTGGGTTCACTGGGAATGCCTCGCTTTTCCCAGGTTAAGTTTGTAGCCCGAGAAGGTTCCAATCTCTTTCAGTATTTGTAGTATTGCCTTCAGTCCTTCCTGTGGCTTCAAGACATAGAGGAGCAGGTCATCTGCATAGAGTGAGATTCTGTGCTCTCTGTCTCCTCTCTGGAATCCCTTCCAGCTTTTTGCATCCCGCAGGGCTATCACCAGGGGTTCGATGAATCCCATAAAATTCTAACAGGACTAGACAGGGTAAATGCAGGAAGGATGTTCCCGATGGTGAGTTTGTCCAGAACCACGGGTCACAGTTTGAGGATAAATGGTAGACCATTTAGTGCAGAGATGAGGAGAAAGTTTGTCCCGACGCAACATGGCGTAGGGCTACAGGGGCTGGCGCGGAGCAAAAGAGGCCCCCTGCCTGAGAGGCCGGCCCGCCAATTGGCAGGCCCCGATCGCGGGCCAGGCCACAGCGGAGGCCCCCCCCCCCCAGGGTCGGACCCCGCTCCCCCCTCACCAGGCTGCCCCTGAAAGGATGCACACCGAGGTCACGCCAGGTAAGACCACACGTGGACGGCGCCGGCGGGACTCGGATTTTTTGTGTGGCCACTCGGCCCATCCCGACGGAGAATTGCCACGCGGCCCCTGACCGGCGCCGCGCCAGCGCCAATGGCCCTGATTCTCTGCTCACCGGAGAATCGGCGGACCGGCGTCGGGGTGGTGTCACGTGATTCGTGCCCGGCCCGGCGATTCTCCGGCCCAGTGAGGGCTGAGAGAATCCCGCCCTGTATGTTTCCAAGAAACAGTTAGATATAGCACTTAGGACAAAGGAGATCAAAGAACATCGGGGGAAAGTGGGATTAGGCTATTGAGTTGGACAATCAGCCATGATCATCATGAATGGTAGAGCAGATTTGATGGGCCGAATGGCCTCCTCCTGCTCCTGTTTTCTATGTTTCTTTGTCGGAAACTTGAATGTTATTGCACTTTCTCTGATGGTCATTTTGAAATGCTTTTTAATGTTCCTGCAGATAATTTATGAGTAAAGTATATTTTTGCAAAAACAAAACTTAACAAAGGTTTTTAGTGACATAAGCATACCTTTTGTCAGGAGATTTAAGTTCCTTCAACCCCCAACAACCTTGGAGGCATAGGGATAGAACAATTGAAACTGTGGAGTCTCACTTCCATTGGTCGTAAATTGCTTCCAAGCATTATATATGTTTAAATTAAAAATTTCTTATTTTTCCTTTTTCTCATTTTTTCCTCTTTTTCTCAATCCAATTTTTCATTCCCTCTCTCTGTTTCTCTTTTTGTATCTAAATTTACTCTAAGTACAAAGATCAAAGAACAATACAACACAGGAACAGGCCCTTCGGCCCTCCAAGCCTGTACCGGTCATGATACCAACCTTTGCCAAAACCCTCAGCACTTCCGTGTGCCGTATCCCTCTATACCCATCCTATCCATGTATTTGTCAAGATGCCTTTTGAACGCCGTTAATGTATCTGCTTCCACAACCTCCCTCGGCAATGCGTTCCAGGCACTCGCCACTATATGCGTAAAAAACCTGCCTCGCACATCTCCTCAAAACTTTGCCCCACGGACCTTAAACCTATGCCCCCTGGTGACTGACACCTCCACCCTGGGAAAGAGTGCCTGCCCATCCACTCTATCCATGCCCCTCATCATCTTGTAGACCTCTATCAAGTCACCCCTCAACCTCTGATTTTCTAATGAAAACAGTCAGAGTCTATTCAGCCTCTCCATATAGCTAACACCCTCCAGACCAGGCAACATCCTGGTAATTCATTTTATTTCTTTCTCTGTCGTGCCACTGTTTCTTTCTTTATCCTTGAATCTTATTGGTTAAGAAAATAGACTGTTGGTCCCAATGTTCACCAAGGCACCAGACACCTTTTGGCCTTGCTAAACTATTATCAGCTCACACCTCCTACAATTTACAGGAAAAAAAGGATTGCCAGATCTCGGCCTGAATTCTTAATTTGGGAGACTATGGGCTCAATTCAGTGGACTATTCTCACCAGAGCTGAATCTCACCTGATTTGCGCTCATGCTGGGAAGCAACTTTTTCCACAGCGAGGATTCCCGAGCGAATCCCACTACCGGCCTGCACACTCAAAATGGCTAGATTTGTTAAATTTTCAGTTCGTTTCACAGCTGGGTATTTCAAAGCACATAGATATGATCGACAGCTCCTGACCACATCAAAGACAGTTAAGTGCCTTCTGCAGAGAAAAAGTAAAGGTGAGAGCACTTAAAGCACTTAACTGGTTAGTTCCACTGCTGGGTACTTCAAAGTCACTCAAGCGTAAAGGGAGATGAATGAAACAATGCATGTTTCATTGATGGGTGTGTGTGGAGGCTGTGAATCACAGCCTAGTGAAAGCAATTTCACAGATATAAAAATGAAAAGTTTTCAGAACAAAGATTTGAGGGCGTATAAACCCAGATGACTGGTTTCTCTTTCCAGGAATTTACAGGTGCTGCTTGGTCCTCCTGAGCCAGTAGGTGTATTGCCCAGGTGTGATTTATTTTCACTGTCTAAAGCAGTCTGGACTGCTCTCTAGCTTCCAGACTGGGGTCTCTCTTATGGTGGAGCAGGCTCGATGGGTCTTCTGCTGTTCCTATTTCCTATGTTCTCAAAAAGACTTCATTGCATGCAAGCATAAATTTAACTGAAACACCATTCAGTGAGGAAGGAGGAAATATTATCCTATATGAGTGATGCCCAATAAATGCAATTGTGTCTTGATAATGCTGGAAATTCACAAGTGGGGCTGCCAAAATCTTCCAGGATTGTTCTGGAAGCTCTAGGATTTAAAGAGAAGTCTCCTGGACATAGTTGTGAGCACCCAGAGATTTCAGAGAATCTACAGTACAGAAAGAGGCCATTTGGCCCTTTGAGTCTGCATTGACCCTCTGAAAGAGCACCCTACCTAGGCCCACTCTTCCACCCTATCATCGTAAACCCACCGAACCTGCACATCTTTGGACACTAATGGGCAATTCATTAGCACGGCCAATCCATCTAACCTGCACATCTTTGGACTGTGGGAGGAAACCGGAGCACCCGGTGGAAACCCACGTAGACACGGGGAGAATGTGCAACCTCCACACAGACAATCAGCCAAGGTCGGAATTGAATCTGGGTCCCTGGCATTGTGAGGCAGCAGTGCTAACCACTGCACCACCAAGCTGTCCTGTGAAACAAATCACAGGGGCACTCAAAAATTGTGGGAGTATTTTCTTCTAACACTTTTGTTTTTCCTCATCACAAATATCTCCGAGTTGGGTAAAGTTTGTCTGTGGATGGGACTGATGGAGGTGTCATGTCAGGCAATGAAACCTCCAGGAATGCATCATATCAGAGATGGTCATGTGCTACTTTACACATTGTCATGGGAATGTCACTTTAAGAAATGTTTGTCTGCTCAAGTGGCTGCAGTGATGTCAGAGTGTGGGTGGAGCTGAGCTCTGGTTCTGTTGTGCTTCTAGAAATTGTGAAACCGGCGTCATGGCTGATGAGGGAGAGAAAGGAGGTAGGACATAGAGAGGCGCGACGGCGGGCTGCAGCGCTGGACAATGGCCGGGCTGGCTGGGGTGGGGGTGTTGCGTTTGATGATCGATGTCAGGTATGGAATCTACCAAATGACTTATGACTTGTCCAAACCAAGATCGTTATTGAATCACACGTGGTAAGATAGTGATCTGCTACAGAGCAAGTTATCATGGAGTTTTTTTGTACTCCCCTGGAACTATTCCTAGGCAAGACTGTCCTCTTGTACGTCTTATAACTATCTTCCGATCACCGGATGTGCTCGCCCCTATATCTGAGTGCCTTGTCACATGACCCCTGTCTGGAGGCCGCATGGTGGATCTGTACCGCCACCTACTGTTTGGAGGGCGCACCACCAGACATCTGCAATATTGCTTACAAGCATATCACCAGAGGTGGGACCCTGCCAGCGCCGGGGAGGGGGAGGGGAAGGGGCCATGTGGTCGGGGTAACCCCTCACAGGACTGGGGCGGTGTCCAAAAATGGAGGGTCATCTTGCTGAGCACCCCACTGGCCATCCATCTAGGCCCTTGGTTCTGCAGAGTAACACCGGCCATATGGGTGCCCCCAAAACCCCACCACTCCCATGACCCCCACCATCTGAACGGCCGCCACCAACCGGCGGGGCATTACGCAGCCCACTCAAGGGCAACGCCCATTGCAGCCCTTAAGGAGGTGCCGGGTGGGGACCGCGGCGTGTACCACAGGAAAAGGCAGTGCCAGCTGCCGTTGCCCCATGGTGCTGGGCAACGACAGGGTCAGGAATGAGAAGCTAGGGGTAGGACATGCGGGAGCAGAGTCCACAGTGACCGTTGGACCTGGTTGGGCCGAGGGTATGCACCATGCTAACATGTCGCCCTTTGATCCCCTGCAGACAATGGATATTAGATTCAACCAGCAAGGGTGGCCTTCCTTTATTTTTCTTCTATTTTTTTTACAAAGAGTACCCAATTAATTTTTTCCAATTAAGGGGCAATTTAGTTTGGCCAATCCACCTAGCCTGCACATCTTTGGGTTGTGAGGGCGAAACCCACGCAAACACGGGGAGAATGTGCAAACTCCACAGTGACCCAGAGCCGGGATCGAACCTGGGACCTTGGCTCCGTGAGGCAACAGGGCTAACCCACTGCACCACCGTGCTGTCTATTGGTGGTCTTCCTGCTAGTCGCCACAGCCCTGGGGATGCTCTGTGGCTGTACAAGTTGGAGCTGCTTGGGGAGGAGGAAGTTGCAGCAGCGGAGCGTGCAGCAGCGGAGCGTGCAGGAGTGAAGCGGGTAGCTGCAGAGCCAGTCCCAGAGGACGCAGGTGGTAGCCACCCAGGATGGTGGGCTGGGCGACCAACAGGCCGAGGAAGAGGCAGTGCAAAGGAGGCGGTGCATGAGGCCTCGTGTATACCGGCACCGCCTGTCATTCGAGAACCTACTGGACCGGGCATGTCATCGAAGACTCGGCTGAGCACAGTGACAGTGCGACATGTCTGCCCTGGCACTGCCGGGGTATGGGGGAGGACAACCGCTCCCGGTGACTGTCATGGTGACTGTCGTTCTAACTTTTACGCCACGGAGTCATTCCAGGCGCTCAGTGGGGACCTGTCCGGGATCTCACAGACATCGTTGCACAGAGCATCTGCGCCATCACGGAGGCCCTGTATGCCCAGTCAGCACAATTTATCCACTTCCATGTGGACCAAACCCACCAGGATGCCCTGGCAGCGGGGTTCGCCACCATTACCGACATGTCCCTGGTCCAGGGGGTGATCGACAGGATGCATGCTCCCCTAGAGCACCTGCAGATGACAGGCTGCTCTGTATAAACTTAAATAATAATAATAATAATCTTTATTAGTGTCATTTTATAGCTACCTGCTTTGGTAACTTAAAATATACAGTTTGCTTTCCAGTAGGGTTTAAACCTGCTGGTGAGATGGGGTCAGAATCTCAGGGAAAGCATGTCTTATTCCAGTGAGAATGCAGATTGCTGGGCCACACCCTTGAAAAGGGTTTTTTGGCTTATGGGATTTTGTTTTGGAATTGGAACAGTTAAGGGGAAATTCATTAAGTTTTATACACAGATTACTGTAGCTGTGGGGTGTCTTTATGTTTGTAATTGATAAAACGCCTTTCTGTATGTTTATATAAATGTCAACTAAGTTCTCAGAATAAAGCTTAATTTGATTAAAGTGTTGTAGGAAGACTGTTGAAGGAAAGGCTCTTGTGCTCATCCTAGCCAAATTCAGCATAAAGGTTGTAGGTCAGATGGATTTCATAATACACTTTGGAGTTTCTAAACCCTGGCCCATAACAAATGCCTCAGACCTAGCCTGCAGTAGTGAGTGAATCTCCTGATTTATCCAGGGGTTCCGGTTGGGAAATGTACATACTTCCTTCTTTGACACGGAATCTTCTACACACTTGTTGATGAAGTCTGTGACGGCGGTGGCATAATCGTTTAGGTAGGCCTCTGATTTCTTGAATATGGACCAGTCCACTGACTCCAAGTAGTCCCGTAGGAGCTCTTCTGTTGCCTCGGACCAGCATTGCACAACCTTCTTAACCGGATTCTCCCGTTTAAGTTTCTGCTTGTATGCCGGAAGAAGGAGCACCGTCTCATGGTTCGATTTTCCAAAGTGCGGTCGGGGGATGGATCGGTAGGTGCCCTTGATGTTTGTGTAGCAGTGGTCGTGAGTGTTGATGCCCCTGGAGGGGAACATCAAAACAGGCAGTGAGCAGCCAACATCACAAGTGAAACATAAGTTCATTGGTTGATGAGAAACTGCTGCTAAGGACAGATATTAAGTAGCGGAGATTTAGAAAAATACATCTTTTTTGAAAGAAGGGACTACTCACATTTAAATAAGAAACGCAAGCAAAAGTCGAGGCCAGGTAAAGTAAAGTTGCAGAAGTAAACCAAAGTAAAATAAAGCAATGGGGGGGGGGGGGGGGAAGTAAACTGAAGCCATGGCAGGACAGCTCAGTCATGTGGAATGTGTGTCTCGTTGTATGTGGGAAGCCATGGATGCTCCTGGTGTTCTAATAATCTTTATTAGTGTCACAAGTAGGCTTACATTAACACTGCAATGACGTTACTGTGAAAATTCCCTAGTCACCGCTCTCCGGCGCTCGTTCGGGTACACTGAGGGAGAATTCAGAATGTCCAATTCACCTAACAAGCACATCTTTCAGGACTTTGTGAGAGGAAACCGGAGCACCCAGAGGCAACCCACGCAGATACAGGGAGAACGTGCAGACTCTGCACAGACAGTGACACAAGCCGGGAATTGAACTCTTGTCCCTGGTGCTGTGAAACCACTGCGCTACCATGCTGCCTACAGTCACGACCACATGTTCGGGAAGTGTCACCAGTTGCAGAACTTTGAACTCCGGGTTTCGGAGCACGAGTGGCATCTGGCATCACTGTGGTGCACCCATGAGGCTGAGAGCTTCGTGGATAGCACGTTCAGAGCGATGGTAACACTGCAACCTAGGAACCCGGAGGAAGATAAGGAATGGTTGATCACCAGACAGTCCAGAAAAACTAGGCAGGTAATTCAGAAATCCTTGGGCTGGGGCGGGGGTTGGGGTGGGATGGAGGGAGGGGTGGGGTGGGGGTGGGGGTGGGGCGGGGGGATCAGGTCGGTTTGAGCTACATTGGCAGGGGATGTGAACCTGAGGGAAAATTCATAGCAGGAACAGGAGTTGGAGGATTACCGAGTGAGTCTGAAAGACAGAAGCAGCACAGGCTAAAAAGTGTACATGCCAGGAATTCGGCAGTGTTAAATTATATGTAAATGCATGAGCATCGTAAACTCTAAGTGCTGAAACTCCAAAGTTTACGGACATCAACCACATCAAAGAAAGGTTAAGTGCATTCCAATCACACACTTGAATGATTGGAATATACTTTGTGATTGGAATGCGATTACCCTTCTTTGATGTGGTTGATGTTTGCAAACATTGGGGTTTCAGCACTTATAATCACTCATCCATGAAGGGAGATGAATTTAAAAAAAAATAATTTTAGAGTACACAATTAATTTTTTCCAATTAAGGGGCAATTTAGCGTGGCCAACCCACCTACCCTGTACATCTTTGGGTTGTGGGGGCGAAACCCATGCAAACACAAGGAGAATGTGCAAACTCCACACGGACTGTGACCCAGAGACAGGATTGAACCTGGGACCTCGGCGCCATGAGGCAGCAATGCTAACTACTGCTTCACCGTGTTGCCCTCCATGAAGGGAGATGAATGAATCAAGGCCACAGCTGTTTTGTGGAAGCTATCAATCACACTCCAGAAATGAATGAATGACTTGCAGCTAATGGATCTGAGGGGTTGAAACACAGGTCTCCTTCCAGGAATGAACCGGTGGAGCTTCCAGGTGAGTGTTACAACTGTAATTTCTTTCACTGCCTCTGTCTGGACAGCTCTCTAGCTCCCAGACAGGAGTCTTTTCTGAGGGTGGTGGTCTGTGGGAGGGGTCCCTTTCATCTGGGGGTCTCTGTGGGAGTTCCTTTAGTTAGGGGGCCCCAGGGGGGTTGCCCTATTAAGGGGTCTCTGGAGGATCTCCCTAGTAAGGAGGTCCCTGAAGGGCACCCCCTATGAGGGGGTCCCTGTGGGTTACCTTATTATGGGGATCGCTGGGGGGGGGGGCTCCCTTGTTAGCAAATTCCGGGGTGGTCTCCCCAGTTAGGGAGTCCTGGGGGCGGAGGGGGAGCGTGCCGAGTAGAGTCATCCCTTTACTTGGGGAAAGGGAGGGCATCCGAGCAATCCAGCGGTGGGGGGCTGCTTCGAAGTGAGTGGGGGGCTTGTGGGAGTTTGATGTGCGGTGCGGCTAGCCACGGGTCTTCACTATTGGGCCACCCACTTGAAATGGTGGCTCGATAGCGTATTCCCTCGGGAATCCCTTGTATTCATCACCATGCATGAATTTGCATGGCAATGGATACAGAATTGCTTCCATATTTGCCCGCCCAGGAGGAATATAAATCGGTTGCAATTCTCCTCTGGTGGGAGAACATACGGCAGAATTCTCCGTTCCTGAGTGTTGATGCTGACGCAGGATACATGGAGTTCCACGACAACAAAACTGGCACTGCACCTGGGCCGCTTCCGGGACCGTTAAGGGGCGAGCACCTGTGGTGATCTTTGTGAAGGATTTGCAGGATGGAAGGCGTAGTGATGACAAAGACACACAAAGATCTTTTGAAGAACTAAACTAATTTTATTAACATAATAAAAGGAGAGGCAGTTGGCCCTGCACCCCGGCCCGGGAAGGAGACTGACAGTCACTGTCATTCCCCTGTGCCTGGACACAGGTGGCAGAGGTGGTCAGCACCACGAGCAACACCGTTTAGATCAGCCAGCAGTGCTGGAAAAAAACTGCACAACCTCCTCAATGCGGCCAGGGTGAGTGGACAGCACTGTGCCCCTGGCACTAAAGCCTGTCCCACACACCCAGAACCCGACACTTCCCCACCCAGCACCAGCTGCCG
This sequence comes from Scyliorhinus torazame, assembly GCF_047496885.1. Lineage (NCBI taxonomy): Eukaryota > Metazoa > Chordata > Chondrichthyes > Carcharhiniformes > Scyliorhinidae > Scyliorhinus > Scyliorhinus torazame. Next base: position 81,916,884 of record NC_092727.1, on the reverse strand, counting down.
ACACCCATGCCGGCCACCAAAGCCGGATGCCCTGGCCACTGAGGCCACCAGCTACCCGCCCCTGAGCCACATATGTCAGAAGGTTGCCCATAACCACCGGGGGTAGCAGAAAACTGGAAGGGGACCGCTGGACCTGCGGCCCAACACCGTGGCAGAGCAGAGGCCCTTGGACATGGTCGGCAGCCCAGAGGAAAGAGAGGCTGCTGGGGTGGAGGTCGTCTGCGGGCAAGGAAGTGAGACCCTGCTTAGTTGCGGTTCCCCGTGACATGTGTGTAAACTCCCACACAACACCACCCCTACCCTCACCCCCACACTCACCCCCACACCACCCTCACCCCTACACCATCCTCACCCTCAGCATCACACTCACCCTCACCCGTACACCACCCTCACCCCCACTATCCCCACCACCTCCGGCCCGTGGTCTAATCATGCGTCTTGTCTTGTGTCTTGCAGGACCAGCTGGTGATGGGGCGGGTTTTATTTTTTGTGTTCTTGTTTTGTTTTTTGGGGGCAGTAAGCTATCATTGTATCATTTTGCAGAATCACTAATTTTAGAGGGTTCACTTGGGAGAGTAGCAACAGTATATATATATTTTTAAAGGGCCTAACGGGTGTTTAATCTTTTTTTTCCCCCTTTAAATCTCTTTGTGAATTCAGATCAGAGGGGATGGAGGCTAGGGCAGTTGCTTGCTCCTCCTGTAGGATGTGGGTGGTGAGGGATACCACCAGTGTCCCGCTGACTACACCTGTGGGAAGTGCACCCAACTCCAGCTCCTCAGAGAACTGGAGCTGGAGCTGGATGAACTTTGGATCATCCAGAAGGCAGAGGGGGTGATAGGGAAGAGTTACAGGGAGGTAGCCACACCCAAGGTACAGGGCAAGAGTAGCTGGGTTACGGTCAGGGGAAGGAAAAGAAACAGGCAGACAGTGCAGGGATCCTCCATGGCCGTTCCCCTTCAAAACAAGTATACCGTTTTGGATGCTGTTGGGGGGGATGACCTACCGGGGGAAGACTCTAGCGGCCAGGTCCCTGGCACTGAGTCTGGCTCTGGGGCTCAGAAGGGAAGGGGGGGGGGGGGGGAGAATAGAAAAGCAATAGTGATAGGAGACTCAATGGTTAGGGGAATGGATAGGAGATTCTGTGATCGCGAACGAGACTCCCAAAAGGTATGTTGCCTCCCAAGTCCCAGGGCCAGGGATGTCTCAGATCGAGTCTACAGGAATATTAAGGGGGAGGGGGAGCAACCAGAAGTCGTGGTGCACATGGGCACCAACAACATAGCTAAGAAAAGGGATGGGGGTCTAAAAAGTGATTTTAGTGAGTTAGGTTGGAAGCTAAAGAGCAAGACAAGCAGAGTAGTGATCTCAGGATTGCTACTGGTGCGACGTGCAAGTAAGGCAAGGAACAGAGAGCGAGTGCAGCTGAACACGTGGCTACAGGGCTGAACTTAGAGCATGGATCAGTACTTGGAACTACGATGTTGTGGCTATTATGGAGACATGGATTTCACAGGGGGAGGAATGGTTGTTAGATGTTCCGGGGTTTAGATGTTTTCAGAAGTATAGGGAGGGAGGTAAAAGAGGAGGGGGAGTGGCACTGTTAATTAGGGCGTGCACCACAGCTGCAGAAAAGGAGGCAATTGAGGAGGGCTTGCCTACTGAGTCAGTATGGGTGGAAGTCAGAAACATGAAAGGAGCAGTCACTTTATTGGGAGTTTTCTATAGACCCCCCAATAGCAGCAGAGAGATAGAGGAACAAATTGGTCGGCAGGTCTTGGAAAAGTGCAGAAGTAACAGAGTTGTTGTCATGGGTGACTTCAACATCCCTAATATTGACTGGAACCTCCTTAGTGCAAATGGTTTGGATGGAGCAGATTTTGTCAGGTGTGTACAGGAAGGATTCCTGACTCAATATATAGATAGGCCGACTAGGGGGGAGGCCATATTGGACTTGGTGCTCGGCAATGAACCAGACCAGGTGTCAGAGGTCTCGGTGGGAGAGCATTTAGGTGACAGTGACCACAACTCCTTGACCTTTACCACAGTCATGGAGAGGGATAGGAACAGACAGTATGGGAAGGTATTTAATTGGGGAAGGGGAAATTATACTGCTATTAGACAGGAGCTGAGGAGCATGAAGTGGGAACAATTGTTCTTGGGGAAATGCACAACAGTAATGTGGGGATTGTTTAAGGAGCACTTGCTGCGCTTGCTGGATAGTTTTGTCCCGCTGAGATGAGGAAGGAATGGTAAGGTGAAGGAGCCTTTGTTGACACGACAAGTGGAGCTCTTAGTCAAGAGGAAGAAGGAAGCTGACATATGGTTGAGGAAACAAGGATCTGACTCGGCTCTAGAGGGGTACAAGGTAGCCAGGAAGGAACTCAAAAATGGACTGAGGAGAGCTAGCAGGGGGCATGAAAAAGCCCTGGCGGGAAGGGTTAGGGAAAACCCCAAGGCGTTCTACACTTATGTAAGAAATAAGAGGATGATCAGAGTGAGAGTAGGGCCAATCAGGGATAGTGGAGGGAACTTGTACCTCGAGTCTGAGGAGATGGGGGAGGCCCTAAATGAATTTTTGCTTCAGTATTCACTGAAGAGAGGGACCTTGTTGCTCATGAGAACAGTGTGAACCAGATTAATGGACTCAAACAGGTTGATATTAAGAAGGAGAATGTGCTGGAAATTTGGAAAGCGTCAGGATAGATAGGTCCCCCGGGCCTGACGGGATATACCCAAGGTTACTACGGGAAGCGAGGGAGGAGATTGCTGCGCCGTTGGCGATGATCTTTGCGTCCTCACTCTCCACTGGAATAGTACCGGATGATTGGAGGGAGGTGAATGTTGTTCCCCTGTTCAAGAAAGGGAATAGGGAAATCCCTGGGAATTACAGACCCATCAGTTTTACGTCTGTGGTGAGCAAAATATTGGAAAGGATTCTGAGAGATAGGATTTATGACTATTTAGAAAAACATAGTTTGATTAAAGATAGTCAGCATGGCTTCGTGCGGGGCAGGTCATGCCTCACAAGCCTCATTGAACTCTTTGAGGATGTGACGAGACACATTGATGAGGTTTGGGCAGTGGATATGGTGCATATGGATTTCAGTAAGGCATTTGATAAGGTTCCCCATGGTAGGCCCATTCAGAAAGTTAGGGGGCATGGGATACAGGGAAATATGGCTGTCTGGATACAGAATTGGCTGGTCAAAAGAAGACAGCGAGTGGTAGTGGATGGAAAATATTCCGCCTGGAGGTCAGTGACCAGTGGTGCCCCGCAAGGATCTGTTCTGGGAACTCTGCTCTTTGTAGTTTTTATAAATGACTTGGATGAGGAAGTGGAAGGGTGGGTTAGTAAGTTTGCCGATGACACGAAGGTTGGGGGAGTTGTAGATAGTGTTGAGGGTTGTTGCAGGTTACAACAGGACATTGACAGGATGCAGAGCTGGGCTGAGAAGTGACAGATGGAGTTCAACCTTGATAAATGTGAAGTGGTTCATTTTGGAAGGTCGAATTTGAATGCTGAATACAGGGTTAAAGGCAGGATTCTTGGAGTGTGGAGGAACGGAGGGATCTTGGGGTCCACGTACATAGATCCCTCAAAGTTGCCACCCAGGTTGATAGGATTGTTAAGAAGGCGTATGGTGTGTTGGCTTTCATTAACAGGGGATTGAGTTTAAGAGCTGCGAGGTTTTGCTGCAGCTTTATAAAACCCTGGTTAGACCACACTTGGAATATTGTGTCCAGTTCTGGTCGCCTCATTATAGGAAGGATGTGGATGCTTTGGAGAGGGTGCAGAGGAGATTTACCAGGATGCTGCCTGGACTGGAGGGCAAGTCTTATGAAAAAAGGTTGAGGGAGCTAGGGCTTTTCAGACTGGAGTGAAGAAGGCATTGAGGTAACTTGATAGAGGTGTACAAGGTGATAGGAGGCATGGATAGAGTGGATAGCCAGAGACTTTTCCCCAGGGTGGAAATGGCTGTCATGAGGGGACATCTTTTTAAGGTGATTGGAGGAAGGTATAGGGGAGATGTCAGAGGTAGGTTCTTTACACAGAGAGTGGTGGTTGTGTGGAATGCACTGCCAGCAGAGGTGGTGGTGTCAGAGTCATTAGGAACATTTAAGCGACTCTTAGACAGGCACATGTACAGCAGTAAATTGAAGGGGTGTAGGTTAGGTTGATCTTAGATTAGGATAAATGGTCAGCACAACATTGTGGGCTGAAGGCCCTGTACTGTACTGTTCTATGTTCTGTCCATCCCCTCCATTCCCCGCACCCTCCTCGTTAGAGGACGCCTGGCCTTCATCCACCTCCTCCAGCACATTGCCCCTCTGCTGTGCGATGTTGTGGAGGATGTGGGCAACCCTCTCGGCATCATACTGGAGGGCTCCTCCAGAGCAGTCCAGGCATCTTCAGCAGGCCGACGCACCCCTTGATCACATCCCTGGTTGCTGTACGGTCTTGTTTCATAGAATTTACAGTGCAGAAGGAGGCCATTCGGCCCATCGAGTCTGCACCGGCTCTTGGAAAGAGCACCCTACCCAAGGTCAACACCTCCACCCTATCCCCATAACCCAGTAACCCCACCCAACACTAAGGGCAATTTTGGACACTAAGGTCAATTTATCATGGCCAATCCACCTAACCTGCACATCTTTGGACTGTGGGAGGAAACCGGAGCACCCGGAGGAAACCCACGCACACACGGGGAGGATGTGCAGACTCCGCACAGACAGTGACCCAAGCCGGAATCGAACCTGGGACCCTGGAGCTGTGAAGCAATTGTGCTATTCACAATTCTACCTTGCTGTCCCTGTTCTACTGGGTCTCTGCTTTAATCTGTGACCTCTGGATAGGTGTCATCAGCCACGACTGCAGTGGATAGCCCTTGTCGCACAGAAGCCAATCCCTCACCAGAGGGGATGGAGGGGGTGGCATCTTGAATATGTTAGGAATTGTCGCGTGTGCCAAGATGAAGCCGTTGTGCACACTGCCCGGGTATCGGGCAAAGACGTACATGAAGCGCAGCTGATGGTTACATATCAGCTACACATTCATTGAGTGGTACCCCTTTTGGTTTCTGTAGAGCAGCCTGTCATCTGCAGGTGCTCATAGGGGGACATGCATCCCGTGATCACCCCCAGGACCTGGGGCAAGTCGGCAATGCCAGCGAACCCTGCTCCCTGTCATCCTGGTGGGCTTGGTCCACATTGAAATGGATGTTTTCGCCGACTGGGCATATAGGGTCTCGGTGATGGAGCAAATGTACCTTTGCACCGAGGTCTGTGAGATTCTGGACAGGTCCCCACTCATCGCCTGGAAGGACGCAGTCATGTGTCCTGGGCGACCGTGACCTTAATGGCCACCGGGAGCACGTGTCCTCCCTCATACCCCCGCGGTGCCAGGCATGCCATCATCTGGCAGATATGTCGCACTGCCTCCCTTCAGACAGAGTCTTCGTTGGCATGTCCGGTCCGGTCCAGCAGATCCTCGAATGACAGGCATTACTGGTGCACATGAGGTAACCTGTTCAGCCTCCTTTGCACCTCCACCTCCACATCCTGGGCCTGTTGGGCGGCCGATTCTCCATTCTGGGTGGCTGCCACCTGTCTCTCTGGGGCACGCTACGCTGCTGCATGCACCGCTGATGCAGCTGGCTCCTCCTCGAGCAGCGCCAGCTCATCCAGTCGCAGGGCATCCTCCAAGGCTGCGGCGATAGGAGAAAGGCCACCATTGCTGGTTGAATTCCAATATCCATTGTCTGCAGGAGTGAAAGGTCATGTTAGCATGGTACATACCCCCTGCCCAACCTGGTCCAACGGGCAGCATGGTGTCCCCGGTTGGCATTGTGGGCTCTACCCCGGCATATCCCCCTTCACCCATCTCCGCACCCCTGGCCCTGTCATTGCCCGACACCTGACCCTGGCGCCCATCCCTGATGCCAGGGGTATCGTCGGCTGATGCTGCTCTTGCCAGCAGTATGCTCCGTGGCCCCACCCGGCAACCCATAGGGGCTACAGTGGGCGTTGCCTTGTTGGCCCCCTGATGCCCCGCTGGCTGGTGGAAGCCGGGTGGGGGGTTTATGGGGAGGGTGGGGTGTGGTGGGGTGGACATCCATATGGCAGGTGTCACTCTGTAGAACCAAGGGCCAAGCTGGGTGGTCAGTGGGGTGTGCAGGGTGCGCAAGATGGCTATCTTGCAGGCCGCAGTAATGACGTTCTGTGGCTGGGCACCGCCCAGTCCCGTGGGTGGTCACCCCGGCCACAGGTCCCATTACCCCGTAAACCCCACCCGCAGCCCTGGCAGGGATGCCCCCCAACCCTAGCCGACCAACCAGTGTCTGGCCCGACAGCTCAGAGTTGTGCCCAACCGTGTTCTGCCTCCTCTCTCTCCCCCATCAGCCGGTTTCACAATTTTTAAATGCAGAAGTGAACAGCGCCATCGGGAGTTTGGACCATCGGAAGTGGAGAATCGCGGAGGCCCCGGAGAATACTGGGTCAGACTCGCTAATGATACGCAAATGGTGTTTACTGTACGTGCGTTCCGGACCGCATTGAAACCTCTGTCGAGGTGACGGAGAATTGCGATTTTGGCGTCAAAACCGATTCTCCGTCCAATCGCGTTTCTCGATTCCACCGTCAGCTGACGGAGAATCCCGCCCACAGTCTCCCATATGGAGAATCTCGTCCCTAGTCTTCGGAAAGCTGGGCAAGTAGATGAAGTAGCAATGGGGGACCATTTTGAAGATAGTGATCATAATATAGTTAGATTTAGCGTTATTAAGCAACTCCCAGTGAAACTCCCGGCTCTCGCACCGAAAATGATCGGAGAATGGCCGCATCCCTGGCCGCGTTTGTGCATGGCGACGACATGTAGCAGTCGTGTCATACAATATGGCGCCGGCCGTGCGTGGACCCGACCCGCCATCCGCAACCCCACAGGACACCCCCTGGCCACCTCCTACCAGTCTCCCCAGCCCTCCCAGAAGCCCCCCTAACTAACGGCATGGATCCCGGCCGAGTGTGGCAATTCTGGACGCAGTCTGCAGCTGCCATACTGGGTTCCCGACTGCTCAGAACACACGTCAACCGCGTGGTCGTGAACTTGGCCCATTGGGAGTGGAACATCGCGGGAGGGCCTGCCGATGACGCAACAACGCCGTTGCAACGACGTGCGGCGCGCAATGGGATGATGCCATTTCGGAGGGGGTGGAGAACCGAAAACTGCGTCAAACCGATGCTGCCCCCGATTTGGGCGACGGAATGGATTCTCCGCCCGATCGCCGATTACGATATCGGCATTGGGCAATGGAGAATTCCGCCTATGAAAACTATAGGCCGGTCTGTCTGACTTTGGTGGTGGGCAAATTATTGGAAACAATTCTGAGAGACAGGATAAATTGTCATTTAGAAAGGCACGGATTTAGGAGGAATAATCAGCATGGTTTTGTAAGGCGAATATCGTTTCCTACTAAATTCATAGAATTTTTGGAGGAAGTGCCAGAGAAGGTAGTACCTGCGTTCCCCAACTGGAACCATGGTTTAACTGGGAGATCCACTCCCTACTGAAGTCCAGGTCTGAGACAGTCAAGACGGGTGACCCATACAGGAAATCTAGGTATGACCTCTGCAAAGCAAAGAAACAATACCAGACTAAGCTAGAGTCCCAGACTAACAACACAAACTCTTGTCAGTTGTGTCAAGGCTTAAACAATATAACGGGCTACAAAGCAAAGCCGAGTAGAATCTCTGGCAACAGAGCTCCACTCGCCGATGAACTCAATGCATTCTATACTTGTTTTGAACAGAAAGGCAATGGATCATTGTCATCTGCCCCAATAGCCTCGGACACACCCATACCCACCGTCACAGCCTCAAGTGTTAGATCAACCTTCTCAAATGTGAACGCATGGAAAGCAATGGGTCCTGATGGAGTACCAGGTCATGCACTCAGACACTGAATGGACCAACTGGCGGGTGTGTTCGCGGACAACTTCTATTCCGTTCCGAGGTTCCCACCTGCTTCAAGAAGACCACCATCACACCTGTGCCAAAGAGGAACCAGGCAACATGCCTCAATGACTACTGACCAGTGGTCCTGACATCTATCATTATGAAGTGCTTTGAGAGGTTAGTCATGAGACACATCTACTCGATCCTTCCAGAATGTCTTGGCAACTGCAATTCACATACCGCCACAACTGGTTCACAGCATCTTTCTGGCCCTACAATCGTCCCTGGAGCATATCGACAACAAGCACACCTACTTCAGACTCCTGTTCATTGACTACAGCTCCGCCTTCAACACCATAATCCCAGCCAAGCTCATACCCAAGCTCCAAAACCTAGGACTTGGCTCCTCTCTCTGTAACTGGATCCTCACCTTCCTGACCCACAGACCCCAATCAGTAAGGATAAACAACGGCACCTCCTCCATAATAGTCTTCAATACCGGGCCCCCGCAAGTCTGCGTACATAGCCCCCATACTATACTGCTTATATGCACACAGCCTTTCCACCATCTACAAGGCACAAGTCAGGAGTGTGATAGAATATTCTCCACTTGCCTGGATGAGTTCAGCTTCAACAACACTCAGGAAGCTCAACATCATTCAGGACAAAGCAGCCCGCTTAATTGCCACTCCATTTACCACCTTCAACATTCATTTCTTCCACCACCAATGCACAGTGGCAGCTGTGTGTACCATCCACAAGATGCACTACAGCAATTCACCAAGGTTCCATTGATGGCATGTTCCAAACTCACAACCTTTACCTAGAACTTCAAGAGAAGCAGATGCATGGGACCACCACCACTACCAGCTCCCCTCCGTGCCAGACACCATCCTGACTTGGAAATATATCGCTGTTCCTTCACAGTCTCTGGGCCAAAATCCTGGAGCACCCTTCCAAACAGCACTGTGGGTATTCCTACAACACGTAGATTGTAACTGTTTAAGAAGGCAAATCAACACCACCTTCTCAAGGGCAATGAGGGATGGGTAATAAATGTTAATCTACCCAGCGATGCCTGCATTCCATGAATGAATAAATACAAAAAAGATCTCCACGAGAATATTTACAGATTCAACCGTGATGCTGATGTCTCAACTTTCATTACTGAATGCGATGTCTTGAGAGCTACACTGGAAGCTCAGAATGAGCTCATGTGTTCTATCCTTGTTGGCAAGCAGGCTCAAACTGCGACCATCATTGTTGCAGATACTAGTGCTCAAAGGGACATGCAGATTCACACATCAGCCCAGCTCCAGCAGACTACCAGTTTTGTTGAGGCATCATCCCGTGGGAATGGCAATGGCTCTGAGGTACATCAAGTTACTGGGGTCTCTCAGGATGAGAGAATTGGTGCTCTCAATATTGCCAGTGTCCCTGCTGCTGCCAGCCCAGGCTGTTACTACCCATGCTGGGATGGTGCAGCCCAAATCTGGGCCCTCAAAGCTGAGGTCAACCTTCAAGGCCAAGTGCAGTCTCCCCCTGTGACAGTCAGCAACCCTCCACCAGTCATGCTGCAACCATTGGGGCAGTACTGCATGGGATGGGAGCACAAGGGCAACCACAAGACAGGTATGAAGGGAATGCACAGCAGCGTTGTATAATTCAGGTACGTATGGAGCAATGTATTTGTGGTTGGATATAGTGGGTACGGAATGGCTGGACTGTATGATGGTCTCTAACAGAGGGATAGCAAGGTGGTGAAGTTCTGAGCAATGGGGTCTGAGTTATATTACAGGGACCTGTAGTTTGATGACCTCTTCCTCCTCCTTTTTCCTCTTCCTCTCCTTCCTGAAATGGCCATCAGAGCCCAAGTGAAAAGGATCAGTTGGCTGGACGGCTGATTTGTGATGCGGAGCGACGGCAACAGCATGGGTTCAATGGTCTAACACTGGCTGCACCTGAATGCAGAAAGATACTCCAGATGTTGAAGTAAGTTCAATCAGGTTTATTGAACTAATAGCACAGTTATCACAGTTCTCTGTGAGTTCGACTCTCTGCTAACTTAAGTGTGGTTACTCTGTTTGACTGAACCAGACTAGCTCTTAGCCACGTGGTGGAGGTTTGAGATTGTAACAACACCCTTGACTGAGTGGAAAGAGGCGGAGTGTGAGTGCCTTGTGTCTTTTATAGTCAGATCCCATCCCTGAGTGTCCTGCCTGCTTATTGGTCATGTCCTGTTCTCTGTGTCCATTAGCTGCTTGTCTGTATATCATTATGTGCGTGTCTGCATATCATGACATCTCCCCCTTTTTTTAAGTTTGGATGACATATGTGAGCGTATTTACAAGAATAGGCCAATATTAACATATGTACATGCAGTTGATGTGAACATATGTACATGTGACAACAGCTGTCTAATGCGAGAACACAGAACATACCCAACAGAACAAATGTTGATAAGTCCAGTCTCTCTGGCTTGCGCCTGATCCTGGTCGACCGCAGGAGAGGTGGTGGTGGGGACGACAGCGCCTTGATGGGCGGGATTGAAGCTTGACTGGTGGCCTCGTGAGTCAAGGTATCAGGAGGTGGCAAAACAACAGAAGGAAACAGAGAAGAATGTGGTTGCGGGCAGGCAACTTTGCGCAGTGCCCGTTTGTTTTGTCGCACAACAGAACCATCAGCTAGACGCACAACATACGAGCGGGGGGCAGCCTGCCGAACAATGGCAGCTGGAGCTGACCAGCCTCCATCAGGGATCTTGACCCGAACAGTGTCTGACGTGGATAATGTGGGAAAATCGGTGGCATGAGCATCATAGCCCTGTTTTTGCCGGTCTCGGAGTTGCTGCACCTGCTGCAGCACCGGGAGGTTGGGTACCTGTATGGCTGGAAGTGTCGTTCGCAGGTCCCTTGTTCATCAGGAGTTGAGCCGGCGACATGCCAGTGGACAGTGGGGTCGCCCTGTACGCAAGCAGCGCAAGGTGAATGTCAGACGCAGAATCCGCGGCCTTGCAGATGAGCTGCTTCACTATGTGCACCCCTTTCTCAACTGTTCCGTTTGACTGCGGATAGTGTGGGCTGGAAGTGACGTGTTTGAACTGATACGACTGGGCAAACAGAGACCATTCATGGCTGTTGAAGCACGGGCCATTGTTACTCATGACAGTGAGTGGGATACCATGCCTGGAGAACGTCTCCTTACAGGCCTTGATGACGGTCCGAGATGTGAGGTCTGAGAGCTTCACGACTTCAGGGTAATTGGAAAAGTAATCAATGATTAACACATAATCACAACCATTTGCATGAAATAACATAGAACATAGAACATTACAGCGCAGTACAGGCCCTTCGGCCCTCGATGTTGCGCCAACCTGTGAAGCCACTCTACACTATTCCCTTATCGACCATATGTCTATCCAATGACCATTTGAATGCCCTTAATGTTGGCCAGTCCACTACTGTTGCAGGCAGGGCATTCCACGCCCTTACTACTCTCTGAGTAAAGAACCTACCTCTGACATCTGTCCTATATCTATCTCCCCTCAATTTAAAGCTATGTCCCCTCATGCTAAACATCACCATCCGAGGAAAAAGGCTCTCGCTGTCCACCCTATCTAATCCTTTGATCATCTTGTATGCCTCAATTAAGTCACCTCTTAACCTTCTTCTCTCTAACAAAAACAGCCTCAAGTCCCTCAGCCTTCCCTCATAAGATCTTCCCTCCATATCAGGCAACATTCTGGTAAATCTCCTCTGCACCCTTTCCAATGCTTCCACATCCTTCCTATAATGCGGTGACCAGAATTGCACGCAATACTCCAAATGCGGCCGCACCAGAGTTTTGTACAGCTGCAACATGACCTCATGGCTCCGAAACTCAATCCCTCTACCAATAAAAGCTAACACACCTTACGCCTTTTTAACAACCCTCTCAACCTGGGTGGCAACTTTCAGGGATCTATGTACATGGACACCGAGATCTCTCTGCTCATCCACACTACCAAGAATCTTACCATTAGCCCAGTACTCTGTCTTCCTGTTATTCCTTCCAAAATGAATCACATCACACTTTTCTGCATTAAACTCAATTTGCCACCTCTCAGCCCAGCTCTGCAGCTTATCTATGTCCCTCTGTAACCTGTAACATCCTTCCGCACTGTCCACAACTCCACCGACTTTAGAGTCATCTGCAAATATACTCACCCATCCTTCGGCGCACTCCTCCAGGTCATTTATAAAAATGACAAACAGCAGTGGCCCCAAAACAGATCCTTGTGGTACACCACTAGTAACTGGACTCCATTCTGAACATTTCCCACCAACCACCACCCTTTGTCTTCTTCCAACTAGCCAATTTCTGATCCAAACTGCTAAATCACCCTGAATCCCATGCCTCCATATTTTCTGCAGTAGCGTACCGTGGGGAGCCTTTTAAAAGGGCAGCACGTTAGCATTGTGGATAACACAATTGCTTCACAGCTCCAGGGTCCCAGGTTCGGTTCCGGCTTGGGTCACTATCTGTGCGGAGTCTGCACATCCTCCCCGTGTGTGCGTGGGTTTCCTCCGGGTGCTCCGGTTTCCTCCCACAGTCCAAAGATGTGCGGGTTAGGTGGATTGGTCATGATAAATTGCCCTTAGTGTCCAAAATTGCCCTTAGTGTTGGGTGGGGTTACTGGGTATGGGGATAGGGTGGAGGTGCTGAACTTGGGTAGGGTGCTCTTTCCAAGAGCCGGTGCAGACTCGATGGGCCGAATGGCCTCCTTCGGCACTGTAAATTCTATGAAATGCTTTACCGAAATCCATATACACCACATCAACTGCTTTACCCTCATCCACCTGTTTGGTCACCTTCTCAAAGAACTCAATAAGGTTTGTGAGGCACGACCTACCCTTCACAAAACCGTGTTGACTATCTCTAATCAAATTATTTCTTTCCAGATGATTTTACATCCTATCTTTAATAAACCTTTCCAATACTTTGCCCACAACAGAAGTAAGGCTCACTGGTCTATAGTTACCGGGGTTGTCTCTACTCCCCTTCTTGAACAAGGGGACAACATTTGCTATCCTCCAGTCTTCTGGCACTATTCCTGTCGACAAAGATGACTTAAAGATCAAAGCAAAAGGCTCAGCAATCTCCTCCCTAGCTTCCCAGAGAATCCTAGGATAAATCCCATCCGGCCCAGGGGACTTATCTATTTTCACACTTTCCAGAATTGCTAACACCTCCTCCTTATGAACCTCAAGCCCTTCTAGTCTAGTCGCCTGTAACTCAGTATTCTCCTCGACAACATTGTCCTTTTCCTGTGTGAATACTGACGAAAAATATTCATTTAGCACCTCTCCTATCTCCTCGGACTCCACGCACAACTTCCCTCTACTGTCTTTGACTGGCCCTACTCTTATGATATGTCAGTCTTCTATTCCTGACATATCTATAGAAAGCTTTAGCGTTATCCTTGATTCTACCTGCCAAAGCCTTCTCATGTCCCCTCCTGGCTCTTCTTAGCTCTCTCTTTAGGTCCTTCCTAGCTAACTTGTAACTATCGAGCGCCCTAACTGAAGTTTCACATCTCATCTTTGCATAAGCCTCCTTCTTCCTCTTGACAAGTGTTTCAACTGCTTTAGTAAACCATGGTTCCCTTGCTCGACCACTTCCTCCCTGCCTGACAGGTACATACTTATCAAGGACACGCAGTAGTTGTTCCTTGAACAAGCTCCACATTTCCATTGTGCCCATCCCCTGCAGTTTTCCCCTCCATCCGGTGCATACTAAGTCTTGCCTCATCGCATCATAATTGCCTTTCCCCCAGATATAACTCTTGCCCTGCGGTATATACCTATCCCTTTCCATCACTAAAGTAAACGTAATCGAATTGTGGTCACTATCACCAAAGTGCTGACTACCTCCAAATCTAACACCTGTCCTGGTTCATTACCCAGTGAAAGAGGTCGATGCCAACCTTGGACCACGGAGAGGTTTCGATTTCATGCTGCTGAAGTGTCTCCTTGCTCTGCGCTGGCTGGAAGTGTTGACAGGTCGCACAGTTAAGGACCATGTTCGTGATGTCCTGGCTGATCCCGGGCCAGTAGACAGCTTGCCTGGCTCTGCGTCTGCACTTTTCCACACCCAGGTGGCCCTCATGGGTTTGACGGAGCACCAAGCTCTGGAGACTGTGTGGAATTACAATCCGGTCCAACTTGTGGAGGATACCATAAACCACCATCAGGTCGTCCTTTACATTGAAAAACTGAGGGCACTGCCCTTTTTGCCAGCCATTGGCTAGGTGTTGTATAACACGCTGCAAGAGGGGGTCTTTGGCCGTCTCCTCACGGATACAAATCACCTTCTCATCAGATGCCGGGAGGGTGCTAGCACATAGCTGCACCTGTGACTCAACCTGTGACTCAATTTGCCGGATGACGTTCAGTGGTTCACTAGGCACGGTGATGGAGCGGGACAGTGTATCTGCAATGATGAGCTCCTTGCCAGGCGTGTAGACCAGGTCAAAGTCGTACCTTCTGAGTTTGAGGAGGATGCGCTGCAACCGAGGCGTCATGTCATTAAGGTCCTTGTGGATAATGTGGACCAGGGGCCTGTGTTCCGTCTCGACTGTGAATGTCGGCAGGCCGTACACATGATCGTGAAACTTGGAATGCCAGTGAGAAGGCCCAGGCATTCCTTTTCGATTTGTGCATACCTTTTTTCGGTGGGCGTCATTGCCCTTGATGCGTAGGCAACCGGTGCCCAGGATGAAGTCTGATCGCGTTGCAGCAGGACCGCACCGATGCCATCCTGGCTCGCATCTGTCAAGATTTACGTTTTCCTATCTGGGTCAAAAAATGCCAATACGGGTGCAGTGGTGAGCTTGGCTTTCAGCTCCAACCACTCTGCCTGATGGGTCGCCTTCCACTCGAAAGCAGTGGACTTCTTCACTAGTTTTCATAGGGCTGTGGTGTGTGAGGCCATGTTTGGGATGAACTTGTCCAGAAAATTGACCATGCCCAGGAAGCGCAATACCGCCTTCTTGTCTTCCGGGACCTTCATGGCTGCGGTGGCCTTGACCTTGTCTGTGTCCGGGCGCACGCCCTGCTGAGAGATTTGGTCACCTAGGAACTTGAGTGTCGTCATGCCAAAGCAACATTTGGACCTGTTCAGCTTCAGGCCATTGTCATGGACACAGCGGAATACCTGCTGGAGATGGGAAACATGCTCCTCAGGGGCCGTGGACCATATGATGACGTCGTCCATGAACACACGAACCCCTTCGATGCCCTCCATCATCTGCTCCATGATGCGATGAAATATCTCCGATGCCGAGATGATGCCGAACGGCACTCGGTTATAGCAGTATCTGCCAAACGGTGTGTTGAAGGTGCAGAGCCGTCTGCTGGACTCATCCAGCTGGATTTGCCAGAATCCATGTGATGCATCTAACTTCGTGAAAAACTGTGCAATGTGCCATCTCACTGGTGTGTTCCTCCCACTTCAGGATGGGGTAGTGTTCACGCATTATATTCTGGTTGAGATCCTTGGGATCAATGCAGATGCGCAGGTCTCCAGAGGGTTTTTTAACCACCACCATCGAGCTGACCCAGTCAGTCGGTTCGGTTACCCTGGAAATGATCCCCTGCTGCTGCAGCTCCTTGAGCTGTTCCTTCAGGCGCTCCTTCAGCGGAGCCGGGACCCGGCTTGGTGCTTTGACCACTGCTTGGCACCAGGTCGCAGAATGATCTTGGACTGATATGGCAAAGTGATCATTCCGTCAAACACATCTGGATACTGAGCGAGGATGTCGTCAATGCCAGCTTGAAGATCCACGTTGGAGGATGTCGTTCAATAAACCCGCTGTACCAGGTTTAGCTTTTTGCAGGCATGCGCGCCCAGTAGGGATACCCTGTCCGGCTTGACAATTTCAAACCTTAGCCATGCATGGGTGCTCCGGTTGGAGATGAGTAGATGGCAGGACCCCAGTGCCGTGATGGCATTACCATTATATTCCAGGAGCTGGCAGGCTGCTGGAAGGACCTTGGGGGGCTTCTTGATGCGTTTGAAGTCTGCCTGTGAGAGAAGGTTGACAGAAGCACCTGTGTCCAGCTTGAACTGGATGGAGCAGTGGTTGACCTGCATCACCGCACACCATTCGTCCTCCGAATCCACAGCGAGGATGGACTGAATGCGAGATGAGTTAGGTGTGGCATGTTCACGTGTGGTAATGATGCCCACTCGGTAGGCGGACTCCAGGCACTCGTCCTCTGGATCCGTTATACTGCCAGGATCAGAATCCTGTAATCATCGTTGTACATTCTGGACGCGCCGTTGTCGAAATTGGGAGCGCTGGCCTCTGACTGGTGGTGCAGACCTGCACAAGGCTGCATAGTGTCCAGGCTTCCCGCAGTTTAAACATCGCCTGCCTCTTGCAGGCATGTGTCCCTTTAAGTGGCCGTTGCTACAGTTCGGGCATGTCATGACGTCGGCGTCGTGACGCGATGTATGTCTTCGCACATGCGCAGTGCGGTTGGCAGACGTCTGCACCTGTGCAGTGTGGGTGTCGGCCGCTTCGTTATCCCGTTCGCATCGCTCATGCGTGGGGCTCTGGGAAAAGCGTGCGAGATGGCCACTGTCTTCAATGCTGAGGCGTTGCATCCAGGAGATGGACTGCACACTCACTGCCTCGTGGGAGGCAGGTTTCTCATTTTCAGCCAATTTGTATTGGGAACACCGATTTTCTGCGTGCTCATGCACTGTACATGTTTCAATCGTGACTGGCAGGGTCATATGCTTGATGTTTAAGAGCTGCTCTCTCAGAGGATCAGAGTAAACTCCAAACACGATTTGGTCTCTGATCATGGAGTCAGCAATATCAACAAAGTTTCAGGAACGCGCTAGCAGGCGGAGGCTAGTTAAGAAGGCAGTGAAAGATTCATCTTTACCTTGAAGACGTTGTTTGAATATGTAGCGCTCGAAGATTTAATTGTTGTCCACTTCACAGCGACTATCGAACTTGTCCAGGATGGTCTGAAACTTTGTCTTGTCCTGGCCTTTGGTGAAGTTAAACGAGTTGAAGAGTTTGATGGCTTGATCACCCGCTGTTGAGCGGAGAAGCGCAATCTTTCTTGCATCAGACGCACCCACGAGGTCTGAGGCTTCGATGTACAGCAGAAACTTTTGCTTGAACATCCGCCAGTTGGCACTGACATTGCCAGAGGTCCTGAGCTGGTGAGGAGCCTGAATCTTCTCCATGGTGCCGGGATACATTTGCTGGTCGTCACGGAACAGACTGAGGTAAGCTACCTTAAATTAGTAGTCTCCTGGTATCATGGCGTGTTAGGTACGCTGGTCTAACACTGGCTGCAACTGGATGCAGCTTATATCAGAAAGATACTCCAGACGTTGAAGTAAGTTCAATCAGGTTTATTGAACTAATAGCACAGTTAGCACAGTTCTACAAAACAAAGAACAAAGAACAAAGAAATGTACAGCACAGGAACAGGCCCTTCGGCCCTCCAAGCCCGTGCCGACCATACTGCCCGACTAAACTACAATCTTCTACACTTCCTGGGTCCGTATCCTTCTATTCCCATCCTATTCATATATTTGTCAAGATGCCCCTTAAATGTCCCTATCGTCCCTGCCTCCACTACCTCCTCCGGTAGTGAGTTCCAGGCACCCACTACCCTCTGCGTAAAAAACTTGCCTCGTACATCTACTCTAAACTTTGCCCCTCTCACCTTAAACCTATGCCCCCTAGTAATTGACCCCTCTACCCTGGGGAAAAGCCTCTGACTATCCACTCTGTCTATGCCCCTCATAATTTTGTATACCTCTATCAGGTCGCCCCTCAACCTCCTTCGTTCCAGTGAGAACAAACCGAGTTTATTCAATCGCTCCTCATAGCTTATGCCCTCCATACCAGGCAACATTCTGGTAAATCTCTTCTGCACCCTCTCTAAAGCCTCCACATCCTTCTGGTAGTGTGGCGACCAGAATTGAACACTATACTCCAAGTGTGGCCTAACTAAGGTTCTATACAGCTGCAACATGACTTGCCAATTCTTATACTCAATGCCCCGGCCAATGAAGGCAAGCATGCCGTATGCCTTCTTGACTACCTTCTCCACCTGTGTAGCCCCTTTCAGTGATCTGTGGACCTGTACTCCTAGATCTCTTTGACTTTCAATACTCTTGAGGGTTCTACCATTCACTGTATATTCCCTACCTGCATTAGCCCTTCCAAAATGCATTACCTCACATTTGTCCAGGTTAAACTCCATCTGCCATCTCTCCGCCCAAGTCTCCAGACAATCTAAATCCTGCTGTATCCTCAGACAGTCCTCATCGCTATCCGCAATTCCACCAACCTTTGTGTCGTCTGCAAACTCTGTGAGTTCGACTCTCTGTTAACTTAAGTGTGGTTACTCGGTCTGACTGACTAGCTCTTAGCCACGTGGTGGAGGTGTGAGATTGCAACAACACCCTTGACTGCCTCTCTAGATGTTCATCAGTGGAAAGAGGCAGAGTGTGAGTGCTTCGTGTCTTTTATAGTCAGATCCCACCGCTGAGTGTCCTGCCTGCTTATTGGTCATGTCCTGTTCTCTGTGTCCATTAGCTGCTTGTCTGTATATCATTATGTGTGTGTCTGCATATCATGACAGATGGTTGCTAAGATGTTCACTGTATGTTTTAAAAAGGTTAACTTGAGTTCATAGAATAAACATTGTTTTGCTTTTAAAAAATACTTTTCCATTTCTGCTGTACCACACCTGTAGAGTGGGCCGTGTGCTCCCCATACCACAAAGTATTAAAAGTTGTGGGTCAGGTGAACTCCATGATACACTTTGGGGTTCTCTAAACCCTGGCCCATAACAAGGGTTAAAGTAAGGGAGCTCAAAGCAAAGTTCATAACTTAAGTCTATCAGGTGACTTCCTAACTCTTGCCGAACGTCTCAACTTGGCAACTGGCTTTTCCAGATTGGAGACATCCAAATTTCCAGCAAGGACAGGCAAATTGGGAGAGTCTGGAATATGGGCAGTACTGACTACCCTGTCAACTCCTTCTGCAGCCCCTGATGATTCCCCTTGCAAAGACCTCAGTTCCAACACCCGACTCAGCAACAGGAGCTAGGATTGGGTCCAAGCACCCATTTGTGGGGCTGACAGTTTCTCCTTCTCAAATGATCAACATGTTTTCTAGCTTCAAGGTTTTGTAGGTCTATGCCATAGGATTCTGGCCCAGTCCTGGTAACAACCCTCCCAGATAACCATTCTGGCCCTTCACCAAAGTTCTGCACATATACTAAATCTTCTGTTTGGAATGACCTGTCCTTTTTTGACTGTATCGTGGTGGCCTTTCTGTGAGGCTTGTTTAGCCTCCACTCTCCCCAACAAATGTGGAAAAATTAGGTCCTGAGATGCAGGCCCCTTAACAATTCAGCCGGGGTGACCCCAGTAGTGGTATGCGGGGTTGAATTGTATGAGAGCAAGATTTCCGCTAAACGAATCACTAATGGCCGATTAGCTTGTTTTTTCATTGTTGCTTTGAGAGTTTGGACAGCCCTTTTGACCAGTCCCTTTGATGCGGAGTGGTAGGGGTCCTTATGTGTTAGATCCAATTGGGCTTAGCAAAGAGTTGAAACTCTTCAGCTTTGAAGGCAGTACCGTTGTCTGAGGCAATCACCTTGGGTAGGCTGCGAGTGACAAAGCTTGTCCACTGTAGCCGCTGCTAGTAATCCAGAGACCCAGTGTAATGCTCTGGGGACCCAGGTTCTAATCCCACCATGGCAAATGGTGAAATTTGAATTCAGTTACAAGTTTAATGATGGCCATGAAGCCATTGTTGATTGGCGTAAAAATCCATTTGGTTCACCAATGTCCCTTTAGGGAAGGAAATCTGCCACCGTTACTGGATTTGGTCCACATGTGTCTCCAGATACAGATCCTGTGCAATGTGGTTGACTCTTAACTGTCCTCTGAACTGGCCATTCAGTTCAAGGGTAATGAGGAATGGGCAATAAATGCTGGCCCAGCCTGTGATGTCCATATCCGATAAATAAATTAAAAAAAACACTTTGCTGGTTTATAAAACATGTCCAAACGTCTGACCTTACTCTTGTTGTTGTTTATATTTAAGCTTAAAGTATGTTTATTACCCGCAAACTAACTGTGAAATCCTAATATTTTATGGTCACTGTTGCC
Organism: Scyliorhinus torazame; assembly: GCF_047496885.1. NCBI lineage: Eukaryota > Metazoa > Chordata > Chondrichthyes > Carcharhiniformes > Scyliorhinidae > Scyliorhinus > Scyliorhinus torazame. The sequence goes on along the minus strand of NC_092727.1, from coordinate 81,896,733 downwards.
TAAAGGCTCCTTTACTATAGGTGGAATTTTCTGGCTGTCACGCTGGCAGGATATTCCGGTCCCATCGAAGGCGCACAGGAAATCCTGTTGACAATGGCGGACCAGGAAATCCCGCTGGCGGCTGCCACGCGGTGGGTTGGTTGGTAAATCCCGCCCATATGTGTATTAATTAATTAACTATCCAGTTTCATTACACATGAACAGTTTACAAAAGCCTTCTTCATGGTTGGCTCTAGAGTGTATTACTCTAAGAAATTGTCCCAGATGCACTTTATAATCTTATCTTCTAGGTTACCAGTGTCAATTTGATTTGTCCAATCTACATATGATGAAAATCGACCTGGATAATTGCAGTACTTTTCTTCCAAGCCTCCATTTTCTCTGCATGTATTATCTGTCCTTCTGCATAGCGACTGTTGGGCGGGCTATAAACTACTCTCACAAGTGATTTATTTCCTTTGTTATTTCTTATCTCTAACCAAAAGTGATTCCAGACTTGCTCTTCTGAACCACGGTGATCTCTTACTGCAGTGATAATCTCATCCTTTAATAGCAGAGCTACCCCACCTGAGCTTTCTGACTTTATGAAATGTCAAGTAGCCTTGAATATTCAAGTCCCAGCCCACCTTGCAAACCAGGTCTCGGGAATGGCTATTAGATCATACTTATTCATTTATATTTGCGCCATTAAATTCATCCATTTGTTCAAAATGCTGTTTGCACTCAAATATAGAGTCTGGATTCTCCATCGGCGGGATCCTCCACTTCACCGGCAGCGCATTCACCCCCCCGGATTTCCCGACAGCGTGGGGGTGACCACAATGTTAAACCCCATTAGCCGCTGCCGGGACGGAGTATCCCGCTGCCGTTGGGGACACACCGTGCCAGAAAACGGGTCTGGCGGGACGGAGAATCCTGCTCACGGACCTTAATTCCATCTTTTTATTGTTCTTCCACATGGTGGCCTTATCTGTTTGTGCACTATTAGTTTGTAAGCTCTGACCCTCCCTGTCACACACTTGGCATCATTACTCGTATTGCTACCCTGCTCTAATGCCTTGTTCTTTCTCTTTAACTTTCCAAATCTCCCTTCACATGATCCGCACCCCCCCCAAACCCAGCCCTAACACCTCAACACCCCCTTCCCCGGAATTATTTAGGTTAAAGACATCTCTACAGCCCCTAGTTACACAATTTGGCAGTGCGCAGTCTCGGTGTGGTTCAGGTGGAGACTGTCCCAACAGCCCAGTGCCCTCTTTCCCCATGTGGACCATGACAACGGGATCCCTCTCCTCCGACAGCAAGTTCCTCTGCAGCCCTGAGGAGATGCCCTGAACCCAGGCACTGGGCAGGCAAAACAGCCTTCAGGACTTATGCTCTTGGCTACAGAGATGAGTGTCTTTCCCTCTAAACATATTGCCAACTACATGCCTTTCCACTCCTCCCATCTGAATGTCTCCCTGCTCCGTGGTCAGTTCACTCCATCCAGGATGGAGCCCCTGCTCTCATCCACACAAACTACAAACCTGTTGGGCAAATTCAAGGCCTGAGGTTCCTCCACTTCCACCTTCTCAATTCTCACATCCCTCCTAACGTGTGGTTCCCAGAACTGGACACAATGCTCCAGCTGAGGTGAAACTTACATTTTGGAAAGGTTCACTTTCAATGGTTTGCGTGCATATGCCCCCAGGTCGCTCTCCCCTCCCCTTTAAAATTATTCCCTTTATTTTTTGATTGCCTCTTCTTGTTCTTCCTAACAAAATGAGTCAGTTCATACTTTTCTGCATGTGTTTGTCTATTGCTTGTCTAAATCCGCCTGAGGTTTATCACTATCCCCCAGACAGTTCACAATACGTCCAAGTTTGGTATCATCAGCAAATTATGCAATTTTGCCCTGTGCACCTCAGTCTCTGTCGCAATATATTGGATGTGTGAGATATTAGCAATCTAATCCTGACCTTCACGTCCCTTCATTCATTTGTTTGAATAATTCTCATTCGTTTGTGTCTGATTGGACTTTCTTAAAAAAAGAGTGCAGTGTGTGTAATGTGTAATAGGGAATGTAGAAAAAGCTGGTAGACCAGTAATCCCTGGAGAAGCAACAATGGTAGCCTTGAGAGCCTGCAGCCTGGATTGTCCCACCTTTCTGGCTGAAGAGGGCAGGATTATAATGGGCGTTTAGGAGCAGTGCCTGAAAGTGTGTGTGTGTGTGGGTGTGGGGAGGTGGTGGTGGGGGATGGGGGGCGGGGGGATCAGATAAAGAGAAGGTATGTAGTTGAGATTCAGACAAGAAAGCTACGCTGATCCCAACACCCAGTCTGTGCACGTCCCTTAAAGACAATGCATACCATATAGACTGTCAGTAACCTGCTATTTTTTCTTGCTTTTAATATGTAAGGAACTTTTTTTTCAAATTTTACATCTTTTGAATTCGAGAACTTACCATAAGAGCTGAGGTGTACATGAGTGCAGGTGTTTAACCTTGGGCAATAAAAGTCTGCTGAGGATCACCTGGGCAATGTACTCCTGTGCAGATCACCGCATGAAGCCCTTGTTATTAGAGGGAGACTAAGGGTGTGTTTTAATTCTTTCAGCTTTCTCTCTGCAAATGGAGCATTAACCCTTCCAGGACTGAATATCTTTCAAAGCACGTGTATTTTCTGTGGCGCACCTTCACTCCCACATTGGGGAAACGTTTAACATTGAATGACGTGTAAGGTGGATGATACGGGGAGGCTGTGGGTTCATGGTAATGTCACTGCACTAATAATTCAGAGACTCAGGTTAATGACCAGGGGGAATGGGTTCAAATCTCTCCCCCCCCTCCCCTCCCCCCCTCCACCCCCCGCCACACACCCACACAGCAGCGGGTGGAATTTATTTTCAGTTGATAAAATATGGAATTAAAAGCTAGATGCAGTCATAATGACAATGAATTGATAGTCGTGAACACCCATCTGATTTACTGATATATTTAGGAAAGGAAATTTCTGTTCTTACTTGTGACTCCAGACCCACAGCAATGTGGTTGATTCTTAACTGTGCTTTGAAATGGCCTAGCAAGCCTCTCAGTTCAAGGGAAATTAGGATGGGCAACAAATGCTGGCATTGTCAGTGACACCCACATCCCATGAAAGAGTAAATTTTTAAAAATGGGATCTTCTGCTTGTTGCACATCTTTGGTACTGTTCTTTTCTATTCAGTTCAAAATTGGGAGTCTTGTAGTATGTAGTACTCAGGATTGCTACCTGTACCACGAGCTAGTCAGAGTAGAAATGTCAGGATAGATAGGATGAATGCGTGGCTCGAGAGATGGTGCAAGAGGGAGGGATTCAGATTCCTGGGGCATTGGAACCGGTTCTGGGGGAGGTGGGATCAGTACAAACCGGACGGTCTACACCTGGGCAGGACTGGAACCGATGACCTAGGGGGGGTGTTTGCTAGAGCTGTTGGGGAGAGTTTAAACTAATGTGGCAGGAGGATGGGAACCGATGCAGGAAGTTGGAAGGTAGTAAAACAGGGACAGAAACAAAAGGCAGTAAGGGAGAAAGTGTAAGGCAGAGAAGCCATAGTCAAAAATCAAAAAGGGTGACAGTACAAGGTATAGTCACTGAGGGGAGCTCAGTGAATAGGACCAGGAACACTAAAAGGAATAAAACGGGAAGGAAAAACATTAATGGTAAGCGACACGGCAGGTTGTTGCATGAAGATATGGGTTCAACGACAAGAAAAATTAGGAGAAATGTTAAGAGGAATTATAACTTAGGAGAGGTTACTGATTGAGGTGTTAAGATTCAAAACAGAGGTAAAAAAGCCAACATAAGTGTACTTTACCTGAATGCTCGTAGTATTCGGAATAAGGTAGATGAGTTGATGGTGCAAATCATCGTGAATGACTATGATTTAGTGGCCATTACTGAAACATGGTTAAAGGATGGTTACAATTGGGAGTTAAATATCCGAGGGTATCAAACTATTCGGAAGGACAGAGTGGATGGTAATGTGGAGCTCTGTCATTTAAGGATGACATCCGGGCAATAGTAAGGGATGACATCGGTGCTATGGAGGATAAGGTTGAATCCATTTGGGTGGAAATCAGGAATAGTAAGGCGGAAACGTCACTGATAAGAGTAGTCTATAGGCCACCAAATAGTAACATTATGGTGAGGCAAGCAATAAACAAAGAAATAACTGATGCATGTAGAAATGGTACAGCAGTTATCATGGGGGATTTTAATCTACATGTCAATTGGTTTAACCAGGTTGGTCAAGGCAGCCTTGAGGAGGCGTTTATAGAATGTATCTGCGATAGTTTCCTAGAACAGTATGTAATGGAACCTACGAGGGAACAAGCGGTCCTAGATCTGGTCCTATGTAATGAGACAGGATTGATTCAGGATCTCATAGTTAGGGATCCTCTCGGAAGGAGCGATCACAATATGGTGGAATTTAAAATGCAGATGGAGGGTGAGAAGGTAAAATCAAACACTAGTGTTTTGTGCTTAAACAAAGGAGATTACAATGGGATGAGAGAAGAACTAGCTAAGGTAGACTGGGAGCAAAGACTTTATGGTGAAACAGTTGAGGAACAGTGGAGAACCTTCCAAGCGATTTTTCACAGTGGTCAGCAAAGGTTTATACCAACAAAAAGGAAGGACGGTAGAAAGAGGGAAAATCGACCGTGGATATCTAAGGAAATAAGGGAGAGTATCAAATTGAAGGAAAAAGCATACAAAGTAGCAAAGATTAGTGGGAGACTAGAGGACTGGGAAATCCTTAGGGGGCAACAGAAAGCTATTAAAAAAGCTATAAAGAAAAGTCAGATAGATTATGAGAGTAAACTTGCTTAGAATATAAAAACAGATAGTAAAGGTTTCTACAAATATATAAAACAAAAAAGAGTGGCTAAGGTAAATATTGGTCCTTTAGAGCATGAGAAGGGAGATTTAATAATGGGAGATGAGGAAATGGCTGAGGAACTGAACAAGTTTTTTGGGTCGGTCTTCACAGTGGAAGACACAAATAACATGCCAGTGACTGATGGAAATGAGGCTATGACAGGCGAAGACCTTGAGAGGATTGTTGTCACTAAAGAGGTAGTGATGGGAAAGCTAATGGGGCTAAAGGTAGACAAGTCTCCTGGCCCTGATGGAATGCATCCCAAAGTGCTAAAAATGATGGCTAGGGAAATTGCAAATGCACTAGTGATAATTTACCAAAATTCACTAGACTCTGGTGTGGTCCCGGCGGACTGGAAATTAGCACGTGACACCACTGTTTAAAAAAGGAGGTAGGCAGAAAGCGGGTAATTATAGGCCAGTGAGCTTAACTTCGGTAGTAGGGAAGATGCTGGAATCTATCATCAAGGAAGAAATAGCGAGGCATCTGGATGGAAATTGTCCCATTGGGCAGACGCAGCATGGGTTCATAAAGGGCAGGTTGTGCCTAACTAATTTAATGGAATTTATTGAGGACATTACCAGTGTGGTAGTTAACGGGGAGCCAATGGATGTGATATAACTGGATTTCCAGAAAGCCTTTGACAAGGTGCCGCACAAAAGGTTGTTGCATAAGATAAAGATGCATGGCATTAAGGGGAAAGTAGTAGCATGAATAGAGGATTGGTTAATTAATAGAAAGCAAAGAGTGGGGATTAATGGGTGTTTCTCTGGTTGGCAATCAGTAGCTAGTGGTGTCCTTCAGGGATCAGTGTTGGGCCCACAATTGTTCACAATTTACATAGATGATTTGGAGTTGGGGACCAAGGGCAATGTGTCTAAGTTTGCAGACGACACTAAGGTGAGTGGTAAAGCAAAAAGTGCAGAGGATACTGGAAGTCTGCAGAGGGATTTGGATAGGCTAAGTGAATGGGCTAGGGTCTGGCAGATGGAATACAATGTTGACAAATGTGAGGTTATCCATTTTGTTGGAATAACAGCAAAAGGGATTATTATTTAAATGACAAAATATTAAAACATGCTGCTGTGCAGAGAGACCTGGGTGTGCTAGTGCATGAGTCGCATAAAGTTGGTTTACAGGTGCAACAGGTGATTATGAAGGCAAATGGAATTTTGTCCTTCATTGCTAGAGGGATGGAGTTTAAGACTAGGGAGGTTATGCTGCAATTGTGTAAGGTGGTAGTGAGGCCACACCTGGAGTATTGTGTTCAGTTTTGGTCTCCTTACTTGAGAAAGGACGTACTAGCACTGGAGGGTATGCAGAGGAGATTCACTAGGTTAATCCCAGAGCTGAAGGGGTTGGATTATGAGGAGAGGTTGAGTAGACTGGGACTGTACTCATTGGAATTTAGAAGGATGAGGGGGGATCTTAGAGAAACATATAAAATTTTGAAGGGAATAGATAGGATAGATGCGGGCAGGTTGTTTCCACTGGCGGGTGAAAGCAGAACTAGGGGGCATAGCCTCAAAATAAGGGGAAGTAGATTTAGGACTGAGTTTAGGAGGAACTTCTTCACCCAAAGGGTTGTGAATCTATGGGATTCCTTGCCCAGTGAAGCAGTAGAGGCTCCTTCATTAAATGTTTTTAAGATAAAGATAGATAATTTTTTGAAGAATAAAGGGATTAAGGGTTATGGTGTTCGGGCCGGAAAGTGGAGCTGAGTCCACAAAAGATCAGCCATGATCTCATTGAATGGTGGAGCAGGCTTGAGGGGCCAGATGGCCTACTCCTGCTCCTAGTTCTTATGTTCTTATGTGTGTCCGCTCCAATATTTCCTCCTTGTACTATTGCCAAAATTCAAAATTACACGCATAAATGCTGTCTACCTGTGATCCCTTTCTACCCGATTTACTCTTTATACTGGACAATCCGTGTACTGAATACTATTCCCATGCATGATTATACTGTGCCTCATGCATAATATACTATCCCCAGGCATGGTACACTATCGCCATGCATGGTATACTCTCCCCCATGCATTGTATGCTTTCCCTCATGTATGGTATACTGTCCCCATGCATGGTATACTGTCCCCCAAGCGTGGCATACTGTGCCATGCTTGGTGCACTATCACCATGCATGTTATGCTGTCCCCCATGCATTGTCTACTTTCCCTCTTGCATGGAATACCATCCCCCATGCATGGTATACTGTTCCCCAAGTGTTGCATACTGTCCCTTTGCATGGTGCACTATCTCCATGCATTGTTTGCTCTCCCCCCATGCATTGTATACTGGCTCCAGGCGTGGCACACTGTCCCCCATACCTAGCATCTTTTCTGTTATACCATCCACATGCGTGGGATACTGTCCCCCATTGCATGGGTATACTGTCCCTCATGTATGGTACACTGTCCCCCATTGAATGGGTATACTGTTCCTCATGTATGGTATACTGCCCCCCCCATGTGTGGGACACTGTGCCCCATGTGTGGAATACTGTCCCCCATGTGTGGGATACTGTCCCCCATGTGTGGGATACTGTCCCCCATGCGTGGGATACTGTCCCCCATATGTGGGATACTGTCCCCCATGTGTGGGATACTGTCCCTCATGCGTGGGATACTGTCCCCCATGCGTGGGATACTGTCCCCCATGTGTGGGATACTGTCCCCCATGTGTGGGATACTGTCCCCCATGTGTGGAATACTGTCCCCCATGTGTGGAATACTGTCCCCCATGTGTGGGATTCAGTCCCCCATGCGTGGGATACTGTCCCCCATGCGTGGTATACTGTCCCCCATGCGTGGGATACTGTCCCCCATGCGTGGGATACTGTCCCCCATGTGTGGAATACTGTCCCCCATGTGTGGGATACAGTCCCCCATGCGTGGGATACTGTCCCCCATGTGTGGTATACTGTCCCCCATGCATGGGATACTGTCCCCCATGCGTGGAATACTGTCCCCCATGTGTGGAATACTGTCCCCCGTGCATGGGATACTGTCCCCCATGCGTGGGATACTGTCCCCTATGCGTGGGATACTGTCCCACATGCATTGGATACTGTCCCCCATGCATGGGATACTGTCCCCCATGTGTGGGATACTGTCCCCCATGTGTGGGATACTGACCCCCATGCGTGGGATACTGTTCCCCCATGCGTGGGATACTGTCCCCCATGCGTGGGATACTGTCCCCCATACGTGGGATACTGTTCCCCCATGTGTGGGATACTGTCCCCCATGCGTGGGATACTGTCCCCCATATGTGGGATACTGTCCCCCATGTGTGGGATACTGTCCCCCATGCGTGGGATACTGTCCCCCATGTGTGGGATATTGTCCCCCATGCGTGGGATACTGTCCCCCATGTGTGGGATACTGTCCCCCATGTGTGGGATACTGTCCCCCATGTGTGGGATACTGTCCCCCATGTGTGGGATACTGTCCCCCATGTGTGGGATACTGTCCCCCATACGTGGGATACTGTCCCCCATGCGTGGGATACTGTCCCCCATATGTGGGATACTGTGCCCCATGTGGTGGGATACTGTCCCCCATGCGTGGGACACTGTCCCCCATGCGTGGGATACTGATCCCCATGTGTGAGATACTGTCCCCCATGTGTGGGATACTGTCCCCCATATGTGGCATACTGACCCCCATATGTGGCATACTGACCCCCATGTGTGGGACACTGTCCCCCATGTGTGGGATACTGTCCCCCATGTGTGGGATACTGACCCCCATATGTGGCATACTGACCCCCATGTGTGGGACACTGTCCCCCATGTGTGGGATACTGTCCCCCATGTGTGGGATACTGACCCCCATATGTGGCATACTGACCCCCATGTGTGGGATACTGTCCCCCATGTGTGGGATACTGACCCCCATGTGTGGGACACTGTCCCCCATGTGTGGGATACTGTCCCCCATGTGTGGGATACTGTCCCCCATGTGTGGGATACTGACCCCCATATGTGGCATACTGACCCCCATGTGTGGGATACTGTCCCCCATGTGTGGGATACTGACCCCCATGTGTGGGACACTGTCCCCCATGTGTGGGATACTGTCCCCCATGTGTGGGATACTGACCCCCATGTGTGGCATACTGACCCCCATATGTGGCATACTGTCCTCCATGCGTGGTATATTTTCCGTCATGTATGTTATACTCTCCCCATGAGTGGTATATTGTCCCCCATGCATGGTGTACTCCCAAGATACACTGTGTATCATTCCCACATAAGGTGCACCATCTGCGCAAATACCAGGAATAGTAATAAAGAAAATTACAAAAGATTTATTCATACAGAATCTGACACAAATGTCTACTTGTGATAGATCTTAGTGCACTGAAAAATCAATAAAGGCAAGTGAGTCATCTCTTCTGGATCATAGTTTTTGTTGCCTTTTGCTGATTGTACCAGGGATTTGTAGGACCAGTAACCATGTACAGCCTCAGGAAGAGGAATGCTTTAATATGACTGAGATAACAATGTCATGTGACAGGACGAGGAAATCTTACTAAGACACACTACAGTGAAAAGAATAGCATTGGAAAACTGGACAGGGGTTGCCGTATATGGTTAGCCTGTGCCTGTTCTTTGAAATCCAAATTCATAGCATTTTATGCTGCCTGGTCATTAGAGTGATTGCTGTGTGCAGACACCGCTGACCATGATGTTGAATAGCTGTACGTATCTGCAGGCAGGAGGCTCTCCAGACACACTCGGGAAAGGCAGTGGGAGCAGATAACCATTTAGGCCTAGTTCTGAGGACTGGGTACAATGTAAAAGAAGATCAAAGATCTTACATGAGTGCTCAAGGTCAGTGAATGCATCTTCGGCACGATGGGTCGAATAGCCTCCCTCCATGCTGTAAATTCCTTATGCTTCTATATCCGACCATCTGCAGCACTGACTTCAGACACTCTTCAATTCACCACACCCCATCATTCACCTACAAACAATCTCTATTAATCAGGACTCATACCTAACAGTCCTATACTCCACCACACCTTCATACATTTAGCATTGCAATTCAGCCATGATAGGCACAGCAGCCAAACTCATTGCACCATCCTGACTTACCAACTGGAGGGAAGTAGGCAACCTTGTATGTCTTGATCCCCTAGCAGGAGCTGGTTTTGGCCATTATTGGACCAGTTAGTGGCCAGCAGCAGGGCTTGAACCATTGAAGGTGACTGTATCCTCGTATCTAATCCTAATTCTCACAATCCGCTTTCCCTTCATCCCACAGTCTCTTCTGATTTAGAAGTTGCACCTCTTAATGTATCCCTAACTCCACTTATCACAACCTTACTCCTCTGGTCTTTCTCCATCAGATACCCAAGAAGTGCAACCTGGCCAGACAATGGCAAAACAGTGTTATGATCCCCATAGAGACTGAATACTTAAAAAAAAAGTTTTGAATTTCCAGGTGATGACTGAAAGAAAGTACATGACCAGATTTCAGTTTCAAGACTCTTACTGCAACAAACAAACTAAAAGCAACACAACTAAACATCACTTCCATTCCAATTCTCTACCCGCAGGTAGGAGTGCACTAAGGCATATTTTAATCTGTTTTCATAGCTCGTTATCCCTGGAATAGGTCAACAGTGTGTCGCCAGAGATTTATAGTTTGAGGAGCACCATGGCTGACCAGGAGTCTCTCCCGCTCTTACCACCAACCATTGGTATGTTAGAAGGCTTTTTGCAGGTTGACATTCAACCTGTTTTTGCTGGATTATGAACACATCTTCCTTGGCCATAAAATCTTGAGATGGGACTGCAACCTAACGTTTCTAGGTCAGAGGCAGGACACTACCCACTGTGTTACAAGACCTCCGAAACATCATTTAGTAGGCTGCTAATACTTTAAACTACAGAAGCTATAACCTTTATTATTGTCTCAATATTATTTATAACCACACTCCACATATATATGCTTTACAGCACACTACCACACAGGATTAAAGTCTTTATAAGAGGTAGTGTGGCACACGATTTCCAGGCCACTTCCCGAACAACTGTACACTTTGGCTATTGCACATGGTCTAACATTATAATATTGAAGGTAAAGATAGATATGCACCATTGTGGACAGGATAAGGAGAAATGAGTTACCTGTGAGACCCCTTATCTGAACATTGTGACTTAAACCTCCGCTTGCCAGTGCTATATCTTGGTACCGCCCCCCCTCCCCCTCGCTAGCAGCTGGATTGAAGGCACGTTGCTGACTCTGATGCCGCATCAGTCTTGATGACCTGGAAGCTGTCCTCTGGTTTTGGGTGCCTGTGTAGGCCCCATCTGGGCAGGAGAGCCCAGTAACACTGCTGGGCACTCCGTCCTTGCGGTCTCCTCAGATGAGATGGTCACTGGCAGAAGGGCAGAGGATGACATACTGCAGACACTATCATCTCAAGAACTGAAGTGACGAATCAAAAAATGTGAATTTCAAAGCAGCTCCCCAAGACTCTTGAACACAGGAGCCCTCCCTGCTCTCACCCAAATCCGTCCTGGTGTCCGCCCTCTCCCTACACCTGCTGGCAGTGCTGAGTCAGCAGTTAATTAGCCAGCCAGTGTGAAATTGATGTTGGGAGCCAATCGCAGGCTGGAATAGATTGGCAATCGCTCTTGCCCAACAAGCTAAAACTTCAGGCCAGCGTCTTATGCAAGTTCAACATAACCCCTTTGTTCTTGTACTCTGTACCTCTATTAACAAAGCCTAGGATACTATACGCATTGCTAACTACACTCTCAACCTGTCCTGCCACTTCCAATAACTTACACTTATCGTGATGTCGCACAGGGTTGGGGATTGTGATAGGCAGGCTTGTGTTCACTCAGTTTAGTAGCTCACAGTTGTCCAAATGACAAAAACTGAATGTTTATTTAAAGATCTTCAGATACTCAGCAAAGTAGAAAAGAAAGGAAATAAGCACCTAGCTCTGCTTTGAGTTTAACGTTATACACAGTGTATCATGATTTAAACCTGGACAGCTAATCCGTTTCCCAGGGAAACCTCAACATGGTATATAAAAGTGACAGTCAGATTACCAGGATGGGTCCGCATAAAGGCCGAAGTTCGATCCAAATCAGGGTTTTTGTAGAGTCGGAAGTCAGCAACAGACACACACTATGACACAACAAATTCTTCTCTCTCCAAGGCACTTTCCTTGCATTCACCAAGTTGGACTCCCCCCCCTCCCCCCCTCAGCAGGACTCAGTGCTCTGCTTATATAGTCTAGCAAGGTTTCACAGTTGATCCTCTTTACACTGATTCTTGATAGGAGTTTTCCATCAGTCTGCCATGTGATGTCCGGGTTGACTTCATGTGGCGATCCTGGTAGGGAAAAACTATGACAAGATACTGGGCATCTTATGAGAAAAGTACCATCCTTCCAGCCCACAGCCCCTGATGACACCACAATATATACACCCAGGTCTCTACTTATTCTTTCAGTTACGCTTTATTCTGAGGAGAAGGAGTTCTAGTGGATCCATGGCTGATAGCAACTGCTTTATGCAAAATCATTGAAGTCAGGGAAAAGACCTTCAGCACTTGCCAAGAATTCCCTGTAGCTTTTTTCAACTTGAAACAACTATGTCAAGCACCAAATACCTATAGAATCGTAACAACAGCCTGGAGAAATTAACCAGCAACTAACACACAGGTACTTGACGATCCCTTTAAATAACTTAGGTGGCTGGGGGCCTTTCTTGCTGCTTATTGCATGTTCAGCCATACAAGGTTAAGACTGGTCACTGAGCTTCAAAACAGCAGTGCTGGCATCAAGTTGCATTACATGCTGTTTGAAGTTGTGATCAGCCGGTTCTAAATAAAAGCATCCGATGGGCTTTCGCTAATACCTCCAGCAATATGGTGTGGGGCACAATTCGCAGAAGCAATGTGCACATGTTTATCAAATGCCATATTGGTTGCCCAAATGGTACCCACATCACCCAGCAACAGAGGTTATGGAGACCAGTTTCATGCCTATTCACTTTTACAGTGAGATGTTCAATGAGTCAGTATTCGGCGAATAAAACATAAGGAGGTTCCAGATGAATACATAGGGCGGGATTCTCCCCTACCCGGCGGGACGGGCCGTACCGGTGCTGAGGAGTGGCGTGAACCACTCCGGTGTCGGGCCGCCCGGAAGGTGCGGAATCCTCCACACCTTCAGGGGCTAGACCGGCGCCGGCGGGGTTGGCGCCGCACCAGCTGGCGCGGAAGGGCCTCCGCCAGCCGGCGCAAGTTGGCGCATGTGCTCGAGCACCAGCGTGTGCTGGCGTCATCCCAGCGCATGTGCAGGGGGGTTCTTCTCCGCACCGGCCATCACGGATGTTGACAGCAGCCGGTGTGGAGGGAAAGGGTGCCCCCACGGCACAGGCCTGCCCACGGATTGGTGGGCCCTGATCGCAGACCAGGCCACCATGGGGGCACCCCCCAGGGCCAGATCCTCCGGCGCCCCACTGAGGACTCTGCAGGCCGCCCATAGAGCCAGGTCCCGCCGGTACGGACCTGGTTTGATTTACGCTGGCGGGACCGGCCAAAAACGGGCAGCCACTCGGCACATCGCGGGCCGGAGAATCGGCGGGGGGCCGCTGCCAGCGGCCGCCGACCGGCGCGGCACGATTTCCACCCTCACCAAAACCCCAGTGCTGGAGAATTCGGCAGCCGGCAGGGGTGGGATTCACACATCCCCCCAGCAATTCTCTGGCCCGGCTGGGGTCGGAGAATCCCGGCTATAATGGTTGAGCGAGTAGGCAAAAATCTGTCCAATGGAGTATAATGTGGGTAAATGTGAAGTTGTTCATTTTGGCAGAAAGAATAAAAAGCAGACAATTACATGAATGGAAAATGATTGCCGGATTCCAAGGTACTGAGGAATCTAGGTATTCCCGTGAATGAGTCACAAAAAGTTAGTATGCAGGTACAGCAAGTAATTAAGAACACTAATGAAATGCTGTCCTTTATTACGAGAGGAATCAAACATAAAAATAAGGGTGTTCTGCCTCAGTTATACAGAACATTGATGAGGCCACATCTTAAATAGCATGTGTAGTATCTGGAAAATACTGGTCATGCAAATTTCAGGGAAATCCAAGAAATTTGGATATTTTCTGCTGGTAATGTTCTGGTTATAAATTTTAAATTGTGGGAAAATGTAAGACAATCAAGGCAGGGACAGAATGTCTGTGTGACTAGAAATAGTGCTTTTGTCATGTTTATGAGCCTAGGAAAACTGTAAACAGATGTTTATCTAAGGCAAGTTTGTAACAATGTGGGACAGAACATGAATAGATCTGAATAAGTTGTGAAGGGTTCAAAAGTAGGGATACAAGGTATGAAGGGGAGATGTCATAGAAAGGTTCATAAAGTGAGCTTACTTTGGTTTTAACTTCAAGAAAGATAAAATCAAGTGATTAAGGTAATTAAGTCTGGGAGATTGCAGTTCAGGAGTTAGGTCAGATAAAGAAAAGATCAAAGAGGAAAAACATATTTCAGGAGATACTAAAACCTATGAGCAACTGTTTTGCTAGATCTCAGCCAACAGCTGGAACAGGTGTTTACCGCCCAGTGTATGAAGGCAGACTGATTTGAAAAGCAAGTTGCTGGTTTACCTCAACCAACTCTAAGAAATGCAACTGCATTGTGTGGTAACAGTTACTGGATATTTATAGATCATGACATCTATGAAGTGTTGTGGAACACTTTGGGAAGAGTTAGCTCTGAAGGTATGTAATGTAAGATTGTTTGGAACTGTTTAAATTAGGGAAACTGTGTATAGCCATTATCTTAGTTAAGTGTATTTTTTATTTACTTTATTGATGTTTATTCTATTTCTTAACAAACATTTATTTTATTAAAATAATCACTGAGTGTCTGGGATATCATTCTCTGGATTTCAAACCTTTCCTCATGTTCTACTAAATTGCAAAAAAGTACAGTTGAAGGCAGTTGTTTCAAGTTTTTCTTCTGGGATTTATGATGAATCTCAGAAATTGTTATATATTATGTTTTATATTTTGTTGTAGTAATGTTATTAAAACCCTGAGTTCAAATACATACAAGCAGTATGTCTGCTAAAGCTGTGATTAAGGGGTTGTAAAGGTAAGGTGATCATTGCTTTTAACCATTTATTTGTTGCAGAGAAATGACTAATGGAACATTGTTTTGATTTTGGAGGATCCCTGGGGTATGGATAATTTATGAGGGATTATGTTTAATCCTAACTAAATAGGTCATGGGACATCTTTGTGGGAGGAAACTGGAGAATGCCTTATGCTTGTGATACAGATGTTATCATTAATGGGAGGAGCCAGGTCTGTCAGTAGTTTTGCAATTTGCCACAGGATTTGAGTCTGACAAGAAGGATTTTCAGGTTATTCCTGAAAGGGCCTCTCTCCATAGGTCTGCATAGAGCCACAAGTAACTCTGATTGTTAACTTTATCTGTAAGTGGCATTTGAACTGTATTGGGTTGCTTAATTGGCAGGTGTAGATATGGAGTTTAAAGTTTTTTTCTTTTAGTTAAGAACTGTTTTGACTGTTAGATGGAAAGCTATTACTGCCGCTAATGTAATTGATTTTGTTTTTAAATTAAAGTTTATTTAAACATTAAACATAAAAGATACCTATTGGTCAGTTATCAATCCTGTTGTTTAGTAGTCTTCCCTCACAGTCTTACAAATTGCAAATTGTTGGGATTTTCGAACGGAAATCTTAACAGATTTGACCAATTCAACATTTACCATCCAACGTTCCCTTCGTTTTGGTCTCCTTATTTCAAGAAGGATGTAAGTTTGAAACAGCGAGAAGAGAGCCGGGAGTTTCAGTGTTTAAAACAGTGAGAGGAGAGCTGGGAGTTTCACTGTTTAAAACAGTGAGAGGAGAGCCGGGAGTTTCAGTGTTTAAAACAGCGAGAGGAGAGCCGGGAGCAGAGAGGAGCGGACCTGTGCGGGACACTGCGCTGCAGGTAGGACAGCTGCTTGTCTGTTTGTTGGTTTCAAATTGAAAAAAACCCGGTAATGTGACATCACAGGAGACTGTGACCTGGTTGGCTGAAAGGCCGACTGGCTAAATTTGAATATTTGTGGAGTTACTAGTTTTAATTTGATTCAAATTACTATTTTTAAGTTGATTTGAATTACTATTTTTAAAATTTGACTTAAATTACTATTTTAAAGTATTACTATTTTAAATTTTTTTAATCTCACTTAAATAACTATTTTGGGTTGATTTAAATTACTATTTCTAAGTTGATTTAAATAACTTTTTTAATTAAATAACTTTTTAATTTCAATTAAATAACTATTTAATTTGCTGTCAGATCAAGCAAGTTAAATACTCAGGGGTAAAGCTAATTAAATAGTATACAGGGGATTGGATATAATCCAACACAAAAACATCTTTCTAAAGTTTAATTTGAAAAGTTTAATTTAAAGGAATAAATCATGGCAGGACAGCTCCAAGGCGTGGTCTGCTCCTCTTGCTCCGTGTGGCAGGCTGGGGACAGTTCCAGTCCCCAGGGTCAGCATGTGTGCAGGAAGTGTCTCCGGTTACAGCTCCTGGAAGCTCGAGTTTCAGAGCTGGAGCGGTGGCTGGAGACACTGTGGAGCATCTGCGAGTCGGAGAGCATCGTGGATAGCACGTATAGAGAGGTGGTCACACCGCAGGCTCAGACTCCACAGGCAGGAAGGGAATGGGTGACCACCAGACAGAGCAAGAGAGCTAGGCGGGTAGTACTGAAATCTCTTGTGGCCATTCCCCTGCAGCACAGATATACCGCTTTGGATACTGTCGAGGGGAATGGCCTCTCAGGGGAAACCAGCAACAGCCAAACTCGTGGCACCACGGTTGGTTCTGCTGCAGAGGGGAGGGGTGATAAGTGTAACAGTGCAATAGTTATAGGGGATTCAATTGTAAGGGGAATAAACAGGCATTTCTGTGGCCACAAACGAGACTCCAGGATAGTATGTTGCCTCCCTGATGCTAGAGTCAAGGATGTCTTGGAGCGGGTACAGGACATTCTGGAGGGGGAGGGTGAACAGCCAGTGGTCGTGGTACACATCGGTATAAATGACATTGGTAAAAAAAGGGACGAGGTCCTAAAAGCAGAACACAGGGAGCTAGGAAGGAAGTTAAAAAATCGGACCTCGAAGATAGTGATCTCATGATTACTACCTGTGCCACGTGCTAGTCAGAGTAGAAATGACAGGATATATAGGATGAATACGTGGTTGGAGGGATGGTATCAGGGGGAGGATTTCAGATTCCTGGGGCATTGGGACCGTTCTGGGGGAGGTGGGACCTGTACAAATTGGATGGGTTACACCTGGGCAGGACTTAAACTGATGTCCTAGGGGGGCTATTTGCTATAGCGGTTGGGGAGTGTTTAAACTAATGTGGCAGGGGGATGGGAACCGATCTAGGAAGTCGGAAGGTAGTAAAACAGGGACAGAAACAAAAGGCAGTAAAGGGGAAAGTGTAAGGCAAAGAAGCCATAGTCAAAAATCAAAAAGGGCGATAGTACAAGGTACAGTGACTGAGGGGAGCTCAGTGAATAGGCCCAGTAATACTAAAAGGAATGAAACGGGAAGTAAAAACATAAATGGAAAGCGATGCGGCAGGTTGTTACATGTTGGGTGGGGTTACTGGGTTATGGGGAAAGGGTGGAGGTGTGGACCTTGGGTAGGGTGCTCTTTCCAAGAGCCGGTGCAGACTCGATGGGCCAAATGGCCTCCTTCTGCACTGTAAATTCTATGATCTATGATAAGATATGGGTTGAGCGACAAGGAAAATTAGGAGAAAAGTTAAAGGAAAAATAACAGTAAAGGTTACTGATCAAGGTGTTAAGATTCAAAACAGAGGTATAAAAGCCAACATAAGTGTACTTTACCTGAATGCTCATAGTATTCGGAATAAGGTAAATGAGTTGATGCCACAAATCATCGTGAATGACTATGATTTATTGGTCATTACTGAAGCATGGTTAAAGGATGGCCGCGACTGGCAGTTAAATATCCAAGGGTATAAAACTATACGGAAGGACAGAGTGGATGGTAAGGGAGGTGGTGTAGCTCTGTTATTTATGGATGACATCCGGGCAATAGTAAGGGATGACATTGGTGCTTTGGAGGATAAAGTTGAATCCATTTGGGTGGAAATCAGGAATAGTAAGGCGTAAAAGTCACTGATAGCAGTAGTCTATAGGCCACCAAATAGTAACATTATGGTGGGGCAGGCAATAAACAAAGAAATAACGGATGCATGTAGAAATGGTACAGCAGTTATCATGGGGGATTTCAATCTACATGTCGAATGGTTTAACCAGGTCGGTCAAGGCAGCCATGAGGAGGAGTTTATAGAATGCATCCGTGATAGTTTCCCAGAACAGTATGTAATGGAACCTACGAGGGAACAAGCGGCCCCAGATCTGGTCCTGGGTAATGAGACAGGATTGATTAATGATCTCATAGTTAGGGATCCTCTCGGAAGGAGCGATCACAATATGGTGGAATTTAAAATACAGATGGAGGGTGAGAAGGTAAAATCAAACACTAGTGTTTTGTGCTTAAACAAAGGAGATTACAATGGGATGAGAGAAGTGCTAGCTAAGGTAGACTGGGAGCAAAGACTTTATGGTGGAACAGTTGAGGAGCAGTGGAGAACCTTCCAAGCGATTTTTCACAGTGGTCAGCAAAGGTTTATACCAACAAAAAGGAAGGACGGTAGAAAGAGGGAAAATTGACCGTGGATATCTAAGGAAATGAGGGAGAGTATCAAATTGAAGGAAAAAGCATACAAAGTGGCAAAGATTAGTGGGAGACTAGAGGACTGGGAAATCTTCAGAGGGCAATCTGGATGGAAATTGTCCCATTGGGCAGACGCAGCATGGGTTCATAAAGGGCAGGTCATGCCTAACTAATTTAGTGGAATTTTTTGAGGACATTAGCAGTGCGGTAGATAACGGGGAGCCAATGGATGTGGTATATCTGGATTTCCAGAAAACTTTTGATAAGGTGCCACACAAAAGGTTGCTGCATAAGATAAAGATGCATGGCATTAAGGGCAAAGTAGTAGCATTGATAGAGGATTGGTTAATTTATAGAAAGCAAAGAGTGGAGATTAATGGGTGTTTCTCTGTTTGGCAATCAGTAGCTAGTGGTGTCAGGGATCAGTATTGGGCCCACAATTGTTCACAATTTACATAGGTGATTTGGAGTTGGGGACCAAGTGCAATGTGTCCAAGTTTGCAGACGACACTAAGATGAGTGGTAAAGCAAAAAGTGGAGAGGATACCGGAAGTCTGCAGAGGGATTTCTATAGGTTAAGTGAATGGGCTAGGGTCTAGCAGATGGAATACAATGTTGACAAATGTGAGGTTATCCATTTTGGTCGGAATAACAGCAAAATGAATTATTATTTAAATGATAAAATATTAAAACATGCTGCTGTGCAGAGAGACCTGGGTGTGCTAGTGCATGAGTCACAAAAAGTTGGTTTACAGGTGCAACAAGTGATTATGAAGGCAAATGGAGTTTTGTCCTTCATTGCTAGAGGGATGGAGTTTAAGACGAGGAAGGTTATGCTGCAATTGTATAAGGTGTTAGTGAGGCCACACCTGGAGTATTGTGTTCAGTTTTGGTCTCCTTACCTGAGAAAGGACGTTCTGGCACTGGAGGGTGTGCAGAGAAGATTCACTAGGTTAATCCCAGAGCTGAAGGGGTTGGATTACGAGGAGAGGTTGAGTAGACTGGGACAATACTCATTGGAATTTAGAAGGATGCAGGGCGTCTTATAGTAACATATAAAATTATGAAGGGAATAGATAGGATAGATGCAGGCAGGTTGTTTCCACTGGCGGGTGAAAGCAGAACTAGGGGGCATAGCCTCAAAATAAGGGGAAGTAGATTTAGGACTGATCTTAGGAGGAACTTCTTCACCCAAAGGGTTGTGAATCTATGGAATTCCTTTGTCGTGTGAGAGTACCTTTAAGAAATGGAGCTGATCATATTACTGAAGTGATGTCAGAGGGTGGGGGGAGCTGAGCTCACTTCTGCTTTTGGTTTCAGTTTGAAAGAGCAGCTTGTGGTGTGTCTGTGTGCTTTGCTGAGAGCAGCTGAAAAGTGCCTGGCTGGTTTGCTGAGAGCTATTAGAAAGGAGAAAGCCAGTTTGAGGAGAAAGCTGGGAGTGTCTGGGTGTTTTGAAAAGAGTTGCAAGAAAAAAACACAGAACTGGTCTGTTGATGTCTGCAAACCCACAGACTGTAAGTATATTGAATATAACCTCATGTCTGTTGTTCAAGGGGAAGTCTTTTGGATGTTTGAAGGAACATTTTGAGGGATTATTTAGTGTTGTATTATTTTCAGGGTTATCTTTGAAGTAAGGGGTGTTAAGGGACCCAATGTTTATTTAAAAGGTTAAGTTGGGTTCATGGAATAAACATTGTTTTGTGTTAAAAAAACACGTTTCCATAATTGTAATATCGCACCTGGGGAACAAGCTGTGTGCTTCAAAAGCACCAAGCCATTAAAGGGAGAGATTGGTTGAACTTCATGATACATTTTGGGGTTCTTAAAACACCTTACCCATAACACCTTGCCCCATAACAGTTGAGGCTCCTTCATTAAATGTTTTTAAGATAAAGATAGATAGTTTTTTGATGACTAAAGAGATTAAGGGTTATGGTGTTCGAGCCGGAAAGTGGAGCTGAGTCCACAAAAGATCAGCCATGATCTCATTGAATGGCGGAGCAGGCTTGAGGGGCCAGATGGCCTACTCCTGCTCCTAGTTCTTATGTAAGTGCATTGGAGTCGGTTCAGAGAAGGTTTACTGGATTAATACCTGAACTGAGCGGGTTTCTTATGAGGATAGGTTGGACAGACTGGGCTTGTCTCCACTGGAGTTTAGAAGAGTGAAGTATATAAGATCCTGAGTAGTCTTGACAAAGTGGCAATGGAAAGGAAATGGGTGCACTAGGGGGCACTGTTTTAAAATTAGGAGTCGTATTTTTAGGCCAGAGATCAGGGGGTGTGCAACTTTGGAATTCTCTGCCTTAGAAGGTGGTGGAGGTGGGCTCATTGAATATTTTAAAAGTGGAGGTAGATCGATTCTTGTTAGGCAAGGGAAAATGGTTATCGGAGGTAA
The DNA here is from genome assembly GCF_047496885.1 of Scyliorhinus torazame. Lineage (NCBI taxonomy): Eukaryota > Metazoa > Chordata > Chondrichthyes > Carcharhiniformes > Scyliorhinidae > Scyliorhinus > Scyliorhinus torazame. The sequence continues at coordinate 81,875,664 of NC_092727.1, read as the reverse complement.
ATGTGAATGTAGTATTCAAAACAGAAACAGATCAGCCATGGTCTTATTGAATGGTAAGTGCAAAGTGTAAAGTCGCTATAGTCCCAGACTACCATAGGCTGCTTTCCCCTTTGAGGGGGAGAGCTGACTGGTGGTGATACAATCTGAGGGTCACCTCAAGCGAGGAGCAAGGTTGAGAAGGTAGGGCCTTCATGAATAACATTTATTAACAGGTTATTCATGAAGGGGGTTTTCATTCTTTTAAAAAAACTTTAGAGTACCAAATTATTTTTTTTTCAATTAAGGGGCAATTTAGCATGGCCAATCCACCTAACCTGCCCATCTTTGGGTTGTGGGGATGAAATCCACGCAGACACGGGGAGAATGTACAAACTCCATACGGACAGTGACCCAGAGCCGGGATTCGAACCTGGGTCCTCAGCATCACAGTCCCAGTGCTAACCACTGCGCCACATGCCGCCCTAGGTTATTCACTCATGAATGGTGGAACAGGGTCGATGGGGTGAATGACCCACTTCTGCACCTATTTTGTATGGTCATATTAAATGCCCATGTTACTATTTATTTTACTTGTACACTTCACTCCTGAATATCTGATACTCTTACACAGCCTGGTGCCATCTTCAGACTTTATTATTCCACATTATTACCTCTGCTCACACAACACAAGCCATTGTTGTTGCTGTCATGGCCTGTGTTAATGTACTCAGATGGATTGAGAGATCCATTAAGGTAGCAAAGTGTTGGCAGATCAGCCACGTTAAACTACCTGAACTGAAGCTTAAAGTCTGCTTCTTGATTGGTGCCAAAAGGCTGAAACAGTATTGGTTGGAGTTTATCAATTAGTTGGGCCGAAATCATTTCAGGTGCCTGAGTGTAGGTGTGAAATGAGTGGCACCAACCTAATGCCCACCCTGATGTGGCCGGCTTGAGCATCATCCTTCATTGTCCTCGGGCCCCACGACAATGAAACCAGCAAGTTGTAAGGGGCCAATTAAAAGCAGGATACAGAGTGGGCCAAGTATTACATTGGCTGGATCGAAGCAATCCCCCTGCTCCATCTTCCGAAATTTGACAGTGAAAAATCTTTGTCTTGTTCTTCCAATGGGCCCGTTCAAACTGCAGACTTTGAAGGACTAATTGATGCTTGTACAGCAGAAGCACGTCCCAGCTTTTGACCAATTTAAGATTGGAGTCCCTGAGTAGCAAAATGAGATGAACCAAATCTGATTCACTTTAACATTCAGCTCATGTTGCGGCTGAATTGGACACAGAGCTAGTGGTGGCCCCATAATTGGCTCTGTTCCTGTATTGGCCCTCGTTAGCAATGTTGGTTGAACTTCGGACCTGAAGTTTTTATCAGATTTTTACCTCAGAAAATCTAACAAAAAGACACGAATGGAGGATGAGGGACATTTTGGTGATGAGTGGAACATGTCGACGCAAATATAGCTGGATCCCGATATGAACAGAGCACAAGGCTTTCCTGCGATATTTCTGTTTGCATTAAAACTCCTTTAATCTGTGAAGAGGTTTACTGAAGGGATACATTTATTATATTTCAGTTGAACTGCAAAACTTCATTAATTCAGGAAGAGAATCAAAATGAAAAAGACTCGGAATATATTTTACTCTGGTAGTTGATGCAACTAAACTCCCAGTAACATCAAGGATGGACAATTATTGTTCCTACTACTGGTATCAGCTTTGTTCAGAATGGTAGCAATCAATAATACTCGCTTATTATCATTCGTGAAAGCCTAGTCAAAGGATAAAGATAAGAAGCATTTGCACTTTTTACACTGGAATGTGGTATGAGTGAAAAGTCTTTCTTGAACTCCCTGTCAGGTTCGGAGTTTATCAAAAGAACAAGGACAACATTAGCATGTCCAATAATCACTGTGGGTACTTAATCTGTGAATGGGGCCATGGTTTTGATACTTTTCTCTTATTAGTGCAATGACCCTGTCAATTACAGTTATTGGCCCCTTTCATGTTGCCAGCCGAACATTTACCGACATTGAGTAAACAGGACATAAGGGGCAAAATTCTCCGTTATCGGCGGAAAGTCCGCCGATCGGCGCAAAAAACGGCGCAAATCCGACTTGCGTCACGTCGGAAAAATGGGTCGAAAGTCTCCGGCCCGAAATGGGCTAGCAGCAACGTAACGGGATTCGCGCTTGCGCAGTGGTTCACGCCGTGCAGCGTCATACGCGCCGCACGGCGTGGCGGCTCATAAGACCGCGCTGCTCCCCCCACCCGACCGGAACACCCGACCGGAACACCCGACTGGATGGCTGGCCGCCGCTCAGCCCCGAGGTTCGAGTCACGGGATGTGGAGGCGCTCCTGGACGCGGTGGAGCAGAGGAGGGATGCCCTGTATCCCGGGCACGGCCGCAGAGTTGCCCCACGCCACAGCCGGCGTCTGTGGAGGGAAGTGGCAGAGGCCGTCACCGCTGCGGCCCTGACACCACGGACAGGCACCCAGTGCCACAAGAAGGTGACCGACCTCGTCAGAGCAGGCAGGGTGAGCCTCCACATATCCCCCCCTCCCCCATATCCCCCCTCCCCCATATCCCCCCTCCCCCATAACCCCCTCCCCCATATCCCCCCTTCCCCCATATCCCCCCTCCCCATATCCCCCTCCCCATATCCCCCCTCCCCCATACACCACTCCCCATATCCCCCCTCCCCCATATCCCCCCTCCCCCATATCCCCCCTCCCCATATCCCCCCTCCCCATATCCCCCCTCCCCCATATCCCCCCTTACCCATATCCACCCCTTCCCCCATATCCCCCCTCCCCCATATCCCCCTCCCCATATCCCCCTCCCCCATATCCCCCCTCCCCCATATCCCCCATATCCCCCCTCCCCCATATCCCCCCTCCCCCATATCCCCCCTCCCCAATATCCCCCCTCCCCCATATCCCCCCTCCACCATATCCCCCCTTCTCCATATCCCCCCCTCCCCCATATCCCCCCTCCCCCATATCCCCAAGTGAATCCAGCCCTAACCTTAACCTCTGCAATGCACGCGCAACCGATGGCGTGCATTCATATACCTGCCTAACAGTGTTGCCTTTTACCCCTGCCACCCCCCCCCCCCCACAGGATAAGCGCGCACACAACAATAGGGAGCATGTGAGGACTGGAGGAGGCCCCGCTGATGAGAGGCCACTGACCGAACACGAGGAAAGGGCCCTGGAACTGGCTGGCGGACCTGACGACCGGGAGGTTGCTGATGCAGAGGTCGGGAGCGTAGTAGCAAGTGAGCCACCGACAGCCCGTCCCCATATCCCCCCTCCCCTATATCCCCCTCCCCCATATCACCTGATCACTGCCTGATGTCTAACCATGCATGCTTCATTGTGTATCGCAGGACCAAACGTCCAGGCACCCATCCCCGCAGATGCAGACCGCCCGCAGGATGCCACTCGGAGGCCACGGGAGACGGAGAGACACGAACCCTCCAGCATGCGACGCCCGCAGGGTGCCCCTCGGAGGCCACGGGAGACGGAGAGACCCGGACCCTCCAGCATGCGACGCCCGCAGGATGCCCCTCGCACACCACGGGAGACGGAGAGACCCGCACCCTCCAGCATGCGACGCCCGCAGGATGCCCCTCGGAGGCCACGGGAGACGGAGAGACCTGAAGCAATAGGGAGACGACACCCCCGTCACGTGCGGGAGCGACCACCCAGCGACGAGGGGGGCAGCCACAGGCCCCCGTCACATCCGAGCCAGGACACCACTACCCAGGACACCACTACCCGGGACACCACTACCTGGGACACCACTACCTGGGACAGCACTGCCCAGGACACCCCTACCCGGGACAGCACTACCCAGGAAGACAAAATACCGGACAGTGACTCAGAGTGGATGGGTGGGGACGAACCCCCACCCCAAAGTGCCATGGACTCAGAGTGGGACGACGAGCACGACACAACGCCACTGCTGTCACCAACACCCTCCACCATCGCAGAAACACTCACCTCGGTTGGGCACTTTAGTGATGAGGCGTCTGCTACACTCACTGGTGCGCACAGCCGTCCCGGTACAGCAGGTGGAGGTAGGAGCAGCAGAGGGGCGGGGCGGTCGGAGGGCAGCCCAGCCCAAGCGAACATCTGCCGCCCAGATGGATCCCGGGTTCCTGGAGTTACCACACCCACACATAGATCCGATGCAACCACCGGCCCGGAGACGAGCGAAGAGGGTGACGGGCGGCTTGCGGCGGCTGCAGTCGCAGGTGGAGGAGTCCACCCGCGTCCAGGAGCTGGGAGTGGTGCCGGTCATGCGTGCCACCCAAGCTGACACCGCACGGGTGGCGTCCGCGGTGGAGGCAATGGGTGCGACGGTGTCAGACTTGGGGAACGGTTTGCGAGGCCTGGGGCTTTCCGTGCAGGCGGCGTCTGTGGCCCAGGAAATGGCTGCCCTCTCACAGGAGGCCATGAGCCAGTGCCAGCGCCAGATGGCAGAGGCGCTCAACGCCATAGCCCAGTCTCTGCAGGCCATGGCCCAGTCTCAGCAGGCCATGGCCCAGTCTCAGCAGGCCATGGCCCAGTCTCATCAGGCCATGGCCCAGTCTCTGCAGGCCATCACTGAGGGCATCGGCGCCAGTGGCCATGTGCGAGCCGGCGTCGCACTGTCACAGACAGGGTTTGCCAACCCCCTGGGCTCCATGGCTGCAAACCTGCAGACCCCTGTCGATACCAGCACGGGCCTCCAGGACTGCCAGCGCCAGATGTCGGGGGGGCGTCTGATGGCCAGTCCGTTCGCATCCCCCACCCATGTAGAGGCCTGGGGGCCATCGGGCACCCCGAGGGAGGAGGAGGTGGTGTGGTCCGTCCTGGCTCCCCCTGTAGGGGAGGTCCCGGTACACCGCGACACCTCGGACTCCCCCCCTTCCGTCCCAGGTGCATCGGGTGGGCAACGGGCAGGACAGGCTGGCAGCTCGCCATCCCAGTCGCCCGGGCCGCAGCCTGGCCCATCTAGGCCAGGACGCCCCAGGAAACGGCCGCCAAAGGGATCCAGTGTCAGAGGGCAGGAATCACAGGAGTCCACCTCCAGTTCTGCTGTACCGTCTGGGGAATCACGTAGACGTAGTCAAAGGGCCCGTAAGGGCAAACAATTAGACACTGAGTAAGTTGGCACGGGTGCAGGGCACAGATGAGTTTTAGGGGCTAGGGCACGTGCATGAACTCCTTTGGTTATTAAAGTCAATGTTACACCTACAGAAGCTGCCTTTGTGCTCTGTCCAAAGCGTGCGGGGGTGTCATGTACGTTGAGCGCAAGTGTGTGTGTGAGGGGTGGTCTTCCCTCAGCCCCAGGTGAGTCTGCCCCCTTCCCCCTGGGCCGCCATCAACATCCCCCGGGCAGAGGACGGGACCGTGCGCTGCAGTGTCACAGCCGCATGCAGGGATGGTCCGGGTGGATGGTGGTACTGTGGCCATGGGTCAGACATAGTCCAACGATGTAGAGCCAGGAGCTCACCGAAGGGCGGGTTGTCATCATCCTCCATGGCCTGCAATAGACACGCGTCCACCCGCAACTGTGTGAGCCCGGCCCGTTGTGCCGCAGGTGGATCCGCAATGGGGGGGGTGGTGTGCATGTGGGTGGGGTGGGTGGAGTTGCGCAGGGGTGTGAGGGTGCTGGGTGGGTGGATGGGTGGGGGGTGTGGGTGGTCGGCTGTTGCCATGGTGTGCGGTCTGTGGCCATACTACCCGATTCCCACGCCCATCTAGTCAGTGAAGCGGGCGTCTATCAGTCTGTCCCGTGCCCGCTGGGCCAGCCGGTAACGGTGGACAGCCACCCGCTTGTGTCTACCCCTTCTGCCCTGACCATTACCCCCATCCCCCTCAGCTGGGAGGCCTGCGCCTCTTCCAGCTGCTCCTCCACTCCGCCCTCCTCTGCCTGCGGCACATCGCCCCTCTGCTGGGCTATATTGTGCAGGACGCAGCACACCACAATGATGCGGCCGACCCTATCTGACCGATACTGGAGGGCGCCCCCAGAGAGGTCCAGGCACCTGAAACGCATCTTCAGCACACCAAAGCACCTCTCTATCACTCCCCTTGTCGCTACATGGGCATCATTGTAGCGGTTCTCCGCCTCATTGCGTGGCCTCCGTATAGGCGTCATCAGCCACGATCGCAATGGGTAGCCCCTGTCGCCCAGCAACTAGCCCCTCAGCCGGGGATGGCGTCCCTCGTACATGCCGGGGATGGATGACCGCGACAACACGTATGAGTCGTGTACACTGCTGGGTAACGGACGCAGACGTGCAGGATCATCATGCGGTGGTCGCAGACCACCTGTATGTTCATCGAATAGGTCCCCTTCCTATTGGTGAACATGGCCCTGTTATCTGCAGGTGGCTGCATGGCGACGTGCATCCCATCGATGGCGCCCTGGACCATGGGGAACCCGGCCACGGCAGAGAAGCCCACGGCCCAGGCATCTTGGCTGGCCCGGTCCACGGGGAAGCGGATGTAGCGGTGCGCCATGGCATATAGGGCATCTGTCACTGCCCGGATGCACCGATGCAGCGATGTCTGCGATATGCCGGACAGGTCCCCACTCGGTGCCTGGAATGACCCCGTTGCATAAAAGTTCAGGGCCACCGTAACCTTGACGGACACGGGGAGAGGGTGTCCCCCGCCAGTGCCACGCGGTGACAGGTGTGCCAGCAGGTGGCAGATGTGTGCCACGGTTTCCCGCCTCATCCGGAGTCTCCTCCTGCATTCCCGGTCCGTGAGGTCCTGGTATGACTGTTGGGGCCGGTACACACGGGGCGCCCTCGGGTGCCTCCGTTGCCGTGGGGCCGCGACGTCCTCCTCCCCCTCCTCGTCCTGTCGGTCAGGTGTCCCTCCAGCCTGGGCGGCTGCCGCATGTCCCTCTGCGGCAGTCTGCGCCGCCTCTCTGGCACGCTCCTCCTCCTCCTCCTCCTCATCCAGGGCAACATAGACATGAGCGGCTGCCGCCACGGCGGCCAACATCGCTGGATGATCAGAAAACATGACGGCCTGGTGGGGGGGGGGAGGGGAATGATGACATGTCATCATTGCCCATATCCCCTCCTCCCCCCAGCCAGGTGGCATGGACCGCATGGGTCCAACTGTTGAAGGCTGGCACCTGGCCAGGTGGACCAACTCACTTGCCCTCGCATCCCCCTCCCCGGCACGGACCCCCCCATCCCCCTCCCCGGCACGAACCCCCCCCCCAACCTCCGCCCCGGCACGGACCACCCCCAACCTCCACCCCGGCACGGACCCCCCCCCCCAACCTCCACCCGGCATGGACCCCCCATCCCCCTCCCCGGCACGGACCCCCCCCAATCTCCACCTCTGCACGGACCCCCATCCCCCTCCCCGGCACGGACCCCCCCCCAACGTCCACCCCGGCACGGACCCCCCATCCCCCTCCCCGGCACGGACCACCCCCAACCTCCACCCCAGCATGGACCCCCCCCCCCAACCTCCACCCCAGCACGGACCCCCCATCCCCCTCCCCGGCACGGACCCCCCCCCCATCCCCCTCCCAGCACGGACCCCCCCCCCAACCTCCACCCCGGCACGGACCCCCCATCCCCCTCCCCGGCACGGTCCCCCCCAACCTCCACCCCGGCACGGACCCCCCATCCCCATCCCCGGCACGGACCGCCCCCATCCCCCTCCCCGTCACGGACCCCCACCCCAACCTCCACCCCGGCACGGACCCCCCATCCCCCTCCCCGGCACGGACCCCCCCCAACCTCCACCCCGGCACGGAACCCCCCCCCCCATCCCCCTCCCCGGCACGGACCCCCCCCAACCTCAACCCCGGCCCAGACCCCCCATCCCCCTCCCCGGCACGGACCCCCCCCAACCCCCACTCCGGCACGGACCCCCCATCCCCCTCCCGGCACGGACCCCCCCCAACCTCCACCCCGGCACGGACCCCCCATCCCCCTCCCCAGCACGGACCCCCCCATCCCCCTCCCCGGCCCGGACCCCCTCCCGGCACTCCCCCGGAGCCCAGCCTACTCTAACCCCCCCCCGCCGCACACACACACACACACAACCCGAGACACACCTCTCCTCACGCATTCAGACTGCGGCCATGCCATCGCCTGCCCAGAGCCAACCCCCCAGGCCGTCACTCACCTCCACGCTGGTCGGCATGAACCTGGAGCACAGGGTCACGCCGATGAAAAGGAGGTTTAATTTACGTCGACGTGAACGGTCATCACGTCGACGGGACTTCGGCCCATCCGGAAGGGAGAATATCGGCAGGCCGAAAATTGGCTGCCTTGCGCAGACCCGTGACATTCTCCGACGGCAGCGGCGACATTAACGCCCCGCCGACTTTTCTCCCTTCGGAGACTTCGGCAACCAGCGGGGGCGGGATTCACGGCGGCCAACGGCCATTCTCCGACCCTCTGGGGGGTCGGAGAATGACGCCCCAGTTCTGGGATGGCACAGGTCAGACCTCACTTATACCTCACCATTGAACTGGCTCTACTTCTGTTGTCATCCAACATCTGTACCCAACATCTCCAGCAACATAGACCTCAACCCACCTGCATAGGTAACCCAGACCTAACCTCCCACCGCCAGCGCCGTAAATCGAGACGTGACCACACTCTCACAGGTAGCCTAGACCTGCCCCACCGCACAGGTAACCCACACTAAATCCCTCTCTTACTGTGGGTGGCACGGAAGCACACTGGCTAGCACTGTTGCTTCACAGCTCCAGCGTCTCAGGTTCGATTCCCGGCTTGAGAAACTGTCTTTGCGGAGTCTGCATGTACTCCAGGGGCGGGATTCTCCGTAATCGGCGCGATGTCCGCCGACCGCCGCCAAAAACGGCGCGAATCAGTCCGGCATTGCGCCGCCCCAAAGGTGTGGAATTCTCCGCATCTTGGGTGGCCGAGCCCTCACCTTGAGGGGCTAGGCCCGCGCCGGACTGATTTCCACCCCGCCAGCTGGCAGGAAAGGCCTTTGGTGCCCCGCCAGCTGGCACGGAAATGACTTTGCCGTGCGGCGCATGCGTGGGAGCATCAGCAGCCGCTCACGGCATCCCCGCGCATGCGCAGTGGAGGGGGTCTCTTCCGCCTCCGCCATAGTGGAGACCATGGCGAAGGCCGAAGGAAAAGATTGCCCCCACGGCACAGGCCCGCCCGCGGATCGGTGAGCCCCGATCGCAGGCCAGGCCACCGTGGGGGCACCCCCCGGGGCCAGATCGCCCCGCACCCCCCCAGGACCCCGGAGCCCACCCACGCCGCCTTGTCCCGCCGGTAAGAGAGGTAGTTTGATTCTCGCCGGCGGGACAGGTATTCCAGCAGCGGCACTTCAGCCCTTCGCGGGCCGGAGAATCGTCGGGGGGGGGGGGGGGTGGCCCGCCAACCGGAGCGGCGTGATTCCCACCCCCGCCGAATATCCGGTGCCGGAGAATTCGGCAACCGGCGGGGGCAGGATTCACGCCAGCCCCCGGCGATTCTCCGACCGGGCGGGGGGGTCGGAGAATCCCGCCCCATGTGTCTGCGTGGGTTTCCTCCGGGTGCTCCGGTTTTCTCCCATAAGTCCCAAAAGACATGCTGTTAGGTAATTTGGACATTCTGAATTCTCCCTCTGTGCACCCGAACAGGTGCCAGAAAGTGACAACTCGGGGCTTTTCGCAGTAACTTCATTGCAGTGTTAATGTAAGTGAGATACCCTCAATTACAACTCAAGAGAGATGGTTGGTAATACAAAGGCTTTAATTAGCAGAGAACCAGTCAGCTACCGAGAAATGTGCTCACTGCACACTGCCCACTGGACATTACCTTATATATGGGACCCTGGGGGGTGGAGCCGGGGGTGGAGCCGGAGGCGGAGTCCCCCAGGGTTCCGAACCCGGTCTTAAAGGGATCATTACATTAAAGGTGCAGTAACCATTCATCACATTCAACCCCTGTTTTAAAAGAAAACAGAGTCCGTTGGGGGTGAAGTGGAATTACATGTCCAGTCTTTTGGGTGGTCTGATTGTCCTTGTTGACCTTCTCAGCTCCGGCGATGATGTGGCGGACACGGGCGTCTTCAGTGGGGGTATATCCGGGAGCACGGTGGTCTGAGCCTTTGCCCGTGGTGGAGCAGGGCGTGTATCTGGGGTAACTAGGGTGATTGGTGCTGGCGCCGGCAGGGGGGGCTCTAGAGGGGGGCGCTGTCGGTGTCGGCAGCTGGTGCGGGGAGGGGAGCGTCGGTAGAGGGGAGGGGCATTGGTGGGGGAGCCAGTGGGTGCCAAGTCTCGCAGGGAAACTGTGTCTTGTCTTCCGTCGAGGTGCTCGACGTAGGCGTATTTGGATTTCGCATGCAGCAGCTGGGCCCTCTCGACTAGAGGGTCCGTCTGATGGCTCCTCGCGTGCCTTCGGAGTAGAACTGGTCCCGGAGTCGTCAGCCAAGGTAGAAGCGAGACCTCAGAGGTGGACTTCCTGGGGAAGACAAACAAGCGATTGTGAGGGGTCTCGTTCGTGGCCGTGCAGAGGAGCGACCTAATGGAGTGTAGGGCATCGGGTAAGACCTCCTGCCAGGTTTGGGAGACCTCTTGACCGTAGGGCTACAAGGACAGCCTTCCACACTGTCGTGTTCTCCCTCTCCACCTGCCCGTTTCCCTGTGGGTTATAGCTGGTCGTTCTGCTCGAGGCGATGCCCTTGTTGAGCAGATACTGAGGCAGCTTATCGAGGTCCGTGGAGTACGTGCGGAGATTATGGTGGGCCACTTCCAGAGAGGAGGCGAGCGTTACCGTGCCTTGAAGGTCTTTTGCTCCGTCTTCGAGCAGCCGCTGCCTGATGTATGTGGATCGTATACCGGACATGAAAGCATCTCGGATGTGCAAGTTCATATGGACTTCTGCCGTCACCTCCTTGTGGTCGCAGTTCCTAGTGAGCGCGGTGAGTCTTTCCACGTACTCGTCTAGCATTTCCCCTGTGCGCTGCTGGCAGGTCGAGAGCAAATGCTGGGCGTGTACCTCGTTTATTGGCTTACCGAACGCTTCCGCAGGACTTCGACCGCCGCCTCATACGTGGTGGCCTTCTTGATCGCGGTGGAGAGTCTGTGGCCCACCCAGGTGTGTAGTAGGCTCAGCTTGCGAGGTCCGTCGACTGTAGTGTCCGAGGAGTTCAGATAGGCCTCAAAACACCGAAGTGAGTATTAAAAAATTTCAGGGGCCTCCGGCGACCGAGCGTCCAAATTGAGCTTCTCCGGATTTAGACTGCTGTCCATCTTGAAGTAGTCTGCTAATTAAATTGAGATACCCTCAATTACAACTTGAGAGAGATGGTTGGTAATACAATGGCTTTAATTAGCAGAGAACCAGTCAGCTACCAAGACGTGTGCTCACTGCACACTGCCCTCTGGACATTACCTTATATATGGCTCCCTGGGGGGTGGAGCCAGAAGCGGAGTCCCCCAGGGTTCCAAATCCGGTCTTAAAGGGATCATTACATTAAAGGTGCAGTAACCATTCATCACAGTAAGCCTACTTGTGACAATACGACTATTTAAACAAAAAATTCCTGGTAGCCTAGACCTGACCCCACCTTCGGACGTAAACCAGACCTAACCAACCCCCCCCCCCCCACCCCCCCACTCCAATACCGTAAATCCAGACCTGGCCCCTCACACCCAGGTAGCCTGGACCTGGCTCTCACCCTCGCAGCTAACCCAGACCTAACCCCCATCCCCATCACCGTAAATCCAGATCTGACCCCTCTCACCCAGGTTGCCTGGACCTGACTCCCACCCCCATAGGTAACCCAGACCTAATCCCCCATCCCCATTGATGTGTTATGTACTCTGGGATAACACAGGCTGCAACTGGATGCAGCTTTGACCAAAAGATACTCCAGACCTTGAAGCTAGTTCAATCTGATTTATTGATCCAGTAGCACAGTTAGCACAGTTCTCTATGAGTTCGACTCTCTGCTAACCTAAGTGTGGTTACTTTGTCTGACTGAACCAGACTAGCTCTTAGCCAAATGCTGGAGGTGTGATACTGTACATACACCCTAACTCACTCTGTAGATGTTCATCAGTGGAAAGAGACAGAGTATGAGTGACTCATGCCTTTTATAGTGAGATACCACCCCTGAGTGTCCTGCCTGCTCATTGGTCATGTCCTGTTCTCTGTGTTCATTAGCTGCCTGTCTGTATATCATTATCTGCATGTTTGCATATCATGACATATCCCCCTTTTTTTTGTATGTTCTGTAGGCATGTGGGAATGTATTTACATGTGGTGGCATATACTAACATATGTACAAGTGGTGGCATATGTGAACGTCTTTACATGTGAAGACAGCTGTCCAATGCGAGAAAACAGAACATGGCAAACAAAACAAATGTTCGTAAGTCCAGTCTTTGGGGCTTGTGTCTGATCCTTGTTGACCGCCGGAAAGGTGGTGGTGGGGATGACGGCGCCTTGACAGGCGGGATGGAAGCCTGACTGGTGGCCTCATAGTTCGAAGTATCAGGAGGTGGCAAACCAACGGACAGAAACAGAGAAGAAAGTGGTTGCGGGCAGGCAACCTTGCGCAGTACACGTCTGTTTCAGCGCACAACAGAACCATCAGCCATATGTACAACATACGAGCGGGGCGCAGCCTGTCGAACAACGATAGCTGGAGCAGACCAGCCAGATCCTGACAGTGTCTGCCGGGGGTAACATGGGCAAATCGGTGGCATGAGCATCATAGCCCTGCTTTTGCTGGTTTCGGAGCTGCTGCACCTTCTGCAGCACCGGGAGGTGATCCAGGTTGGGCAAGTGTATGGCTGGAAGTGTCGCCCGCAGGTCCCTGTTCATCAAGAGCTGAGCCGGCGACATGCCAGTGGACAGTGGGGTCACCCTGTACCCAAGCAGCGCGAGGTAGATGTCAGAAGCAGAATGAGCTGTTTCACAATGTGCACCCCTTTTTCAACCTTCCCATTGGATAGTGTGGGCTGGAAGTTTCATGTTTGAAATGGTACGACTTGGCAAACATAGACCACTCGTGGCTGTTGAAGCACGGGCCATTGTCACTCATGACAGTGAGTGGGATACCATGCCTGGAGAACGTCTCCTTACAGGACTTGATGACAGTCCGAGATGTGAGGTCTGAGAACTTCACGACTTCAGGGTAATTGGAGAAATAGTCAATAATCAACACGTAGTCACGACCATTCGCACGAAAGAGGTCGATGCCAACCTTGGACCACGGGGCGGTCTCGATTTCATGCTGCTGGAGCATCTCCTTGCTCTGCGCTGGCTGGAAGCGTTGACAGGTCGCACAGTTGAGGACCATGTTCGCGATGTCCAGGCTAATACCGGTCCAGTAGACAGCCTGCCTGGCTCTGCGTCTGCATTTCTCGACGCCCAGGTGTCCCTCATGGATTTGGAGGAGCATCAAGCTCTGGAGACTGAGTGGAATGACAATCCGGTCCAGCTTGAGGAGGACACCATCAATCACTATCAGGTCGTCCTTTACATTATAAAATCGAGGGCACTGCCCTTTCTGCCAGCTATTGGCGAGGTGGTGCATGACACGCTGCAAGAGGGGGTCTTTGGCTGTCTCCTCCCGGATACGAACCACCTTCTCATCTGACGCTGGGAGGGTGCTAGCACACAGCTGCACCTGTGATTCAATCTGCTGGATAATTTCCAGCGGTTCACTCGGCAATGTGATGGAGCGGGACAATGTATCAGCGATGATGAGCTCCTTGTCAGGCGTGTACACTAAGTCAAAGTTGTACCTTCTGAGTTTGAGGAGGATGCGCTGTAACCGAGGCGTCATGTTGTTCAGGTCCTTGTGGATAATGTGGACCAGAGGCCTATGATCCGTCTCGACAGTGAATGTCGGCTGGCCGTAGACATAGTCGTGAAACTTGAGAATGCCAGTGAGAAGACCCAGGCATTCCTTCTCTATTTGCGCACACTGTTTTGGTGGGTGTCATGGCCCTCGATGCGTAGGCTACCGGTGCCCAGGATGAAGTGTCATCGCGTTGAAGCAGCACCGCACCGATGCCATCCTGGATCGCATCTGTTGAGATCTTCGTCTCTCTGTCGGGGTCGAAAAATGCCAAGATGGGTGCGGTGGTGAGCTTGGCTTTCAGCTCCAACCACTCTGCCTGATGTGCTGCCTTCCACTCAAAGGCAGTGGACTTTTTCACCAGGTCTCGTAGGGTCGTGGTGTGTGAGGCCAGGTTTGGGATGAACTTGCCCAGAAAATTGACCTTGCCCAGGAAGCGCAACACCGCCTTCTTGCCTTCAGGGACCTTCATGGCTTCGATGGCCTTTACCTTGTCTGTGTCCGGGCGCATGCCCTGCTGAGAGATCTGGTCACCTAGGAACTTGAGTGTCGACATGCCAAAGCAACATTTGGACCTGTTCAGCTTCAGGCCATTGGCATGGACACAGCGGAATACCTGCTGGAGACAGGAAACATGCTCTTCAGGGGTTGTGGACCATATGATGATGTCGTCCACGTACACACGAACCCCTTCAATGCCCTCCATCATCTGCTCCATGATGCGATGGAAGATCTCCGATGTCGAGACAATGCCAAACGGCATGTGATTATAGCAGTATCTGCCAAACGGTGTGTTGAAGGTGCAGAGCCTTCTGCAGGACTCATCCAGCTGGATTTGACTCATCTAACTTGGTGAAAAAACGTGTGTGTGCCATCTCACTGGTGAGTTCCTCCCGCTTCGGGATGGGGTAGTGTTCACGCATTATGTTCTTATTGAGATCCGAGGGATCAATGCAGATGCGCAGGTCTCCCGAAGGCTTTCTGACACATACCATTAAGCTGACCCAGTCAGTCGGTTTGGTTACCTTGGAAATGATGCCCTGTTGCTGAAGATCCTTGAGCTGTGGCTTCAGGCGCCCCCTCAGCGGAGCCGGGACCCGGCGTAGTGCGTGGACCACTGGCTTGGCATCAGGTCGTAGCGGAATCTTGTATCGATATGGCAGCGTGCCCATCCCGTTGAACACATCCGGATACAGAGCGAGGATGTCATCAATGCCGGCCTGAAGATCCACATTGGAGGATGTTGTTGTGTAAACCCACTGCACGAGGTTCAGCTGCTTGCTTGATGATTTCAAAACGTAACCGAGCATGGGTGTTCCGGATGGAGACGAGTAACTGGCAGGATCCTAGTGCCATGATGACATTTTCATTATAGTCCAGGAGCTGGCAGGCTGCTGCAAGGACCTTGGGGGGCTTCTTGATGCGTTTTAAATCTGCCTGTGAGAGGAGGTTGGCAGAAGCACTTGTGTCCAGCTTAAACTGGATGGAACATAGAACATACAGTGCAGAAGGAGGCCATTCGGCCCATCGAGTCTGCACCGACCCATTTAAGCTCTCACTTGCACCCTATCCCCGTAACCCGATAGCCCCTCCTAACCTTTTTGGTCACTAAGGGCAATTTATCATGGCCAATCCACCTAATCTGCACATCTTTGGACTGTGGGAGGAAACTGGAGCACCCGGAGGAAACCCACGCAGACATGGGGAGAACGTGCAGACTCCGCACAGACAGTGACCCAGTGGGGAATTGAACCTGGGACCCTGGCGCTGTGAAGCCACAGTGATATCCACTTGTGCTACCGTGCTACCGATCAGCTGTTGACCTGCATCACCGCACGCCATTCGTCCACCGAATCCACAGCGAGGATGGACTGAATTTGTGATAAGTTGGATGTGGCATATTCACATTTGGTAATGATGCCCACACAGTAGGCGGAGTCCAGGCATTCTTCCTCTGGATCCGTTGTGCTGCCAGGATCAGAATCCTGTGATCGTTGTTGCACACTCTGAACACCCTGTCATCGTAATTGGGAGCGCTGGTCCCTAACTGGTGGTGCAGACTTGCACAAGGCTGCATAGTGTGCAGGCTTCCCGCAGTTTAAACATCGCCTGCCTCTTGCAGGGCAGTGTTTCTTTAAGTGGCCGTTGCCGCAGTTCGAGCACGTCATGTCGTCGGCGTACTGACGCTCCGCGCGTCGTGGCACATGCGCAGTGCGGGTGTCGGCCGCTTCGTTACCCCTTTCGCATCGCGCATGCTTTCGGCCCGGGGAAAAGCGCACAAAATGGCCGCTTTCATCAATGCTGAGGTGCTGCATCCGGGAGATGGCCTGCACACTCTCTGCCTCGTGGGAGGCAATTTTCTCATTTTCAGCCGATTTGTACTGGGCCTAGCGATGTATGGCGTGCTCATGCACTGTGCATGTTTCAATCATGATTGGCAGGGTCATATGCTTGATTTTCAGTAGCTGCTCTCTCAGAGGATCAGAGTGAACAGCAAAAACGATTTGGTCTCTGATCATGGAGTCAGCAATATCACCAAAGTTGCAGGACAGCGCTAGCAGGCGGAGATTAGTTAAGAAGGAGTTGAAAGATTAATTTTTACCTTGTAGACGCTGTTGGAACATGTAGCGCTCGAAGATTTCATTGGTATCCACTTCACAGTGACTGTCAAACTTGTCCAGGATGGTCTGAAACTTTGTCTTGTCCTGGCTTTCGGTGAAGTGAAAAGAGTTGAAGAGTTCAATGGCTTAATCTCCCGCTGTTGAGAGGAGAAGCGCGATCTTCCTTGCATCAGACGCACCCTCGGGGGTCTGAAGCTTCGATGTACAGCAGAAACTTTTGCTTGAATGTCTGCCAGTTGGCACTGAGATTGCCGGAGGTCCTGAGCTGGTGAGGCGCCTGAATCTTCGCCACTTCTTCAGTGTTTCTCTCCCTACCCCCTCCTCCAGCCAAAAAAAACCAACCGCTGTAAAGATCAAGAGGAAGGCTCGAGGGCAGGTAGAAATAGAAAGAAGTTGAACCGTGACTTCACAGCCTGCAGGTAAGTGATTGGCTGGTGACTGGTAAGTAGTTTTACTTTTCCCTCAGGTGTTATCGTGCTCCAAATACTCCAAATGCGGCCGTACCAGAGTTCTGTACAGCTGCAACATGACCTCCCGACTCCGGAACTCAATCCCTCTACGAATAAAGGCCAACACTCCATAGGCCTTCTTCACAACCCTATCAACCTGGGTGGCAACTTTCAGGGATCTATGTACATGGACACCTAGATCCCTCTGCTCATCCACACTTTCAAGAACTTTACCATTAGCCAAATATTCCGCATTCCTGTTATTCCTTCCAAAGTGAATCACCTCACACTTCTCTACATTAAACTCCATTTGCCACCTCTCAGCCCAGCTCTGCAGCTTATCTATATCCCTCTGTAACCTGCTACATCCTTCCACACTATCGACAACACCACCGACTTTAGTATCGTCTGCAAATTTACTCACCCACCCTTCTGCGCCTTCCTCTAGGTCATTGATAAAAATGACAAACAGCAACGGCCCCAGAACAGATCCTTGTGGTACTCCACTTGTGACTGTACTCCATTCTGAACATTTCCCATCAACCACCACCCTCTGTCTTCTTTCAGCTAGCCAATTTCTGATCCACATCTCTAAATCACCCTCAATCCCCAGCCTCCGTATTTTCTGCAATAGCCTACCGTGGGGAACCTTATCAAACGCTTTGCTGAAATCCATATACACCACATCAACTGCTCTACCCTCATCTACCTGTTCAGTCACCTTCTCAAAGAACTCAATAAGGTTTGTGAGGCATGACCTACCCTTCACAAAGCCATGCTGACTATCCCTGATCATATTATTTCTATCTAGATGATTATAAATCTTGTCTCTTATAATCCCCTCCAAGACTTTACCCACTACAGACGTGAGGCTCACCGGTCTATAGTTGCCGGGGTTGTCTCTGCTCCCCTTTTTGAACAAAGGGACCACATTTGCTGTCCTCCAGTCCTCTGGCACTATTCCTGTAGCCAATGATGACATAAAAATCAAAGCCAAAGGTCCAGCAATCTCTTCCCTGGCCTCCCAGAGAATCCTAGGATAAATCCCATCAGGTCCTGGGGACTTATCTATTTTAAGCCTGTCCAGAATTGCCAACACCTCTTCCCTACGTACCTCAATGCCATCTATTCTATTAGCCTGGGGCTCAGCATTCTCCTCCACAACATTATCTTTTTCCTGAGTGAATACTGACGAAAAATATTCATTTAGTATCTCGCCTATCTCTTCAGACTCCACACACAATTTCCCATCCCTGTCCTTGACTGGTCCTACTCTTTCTCTAGTCATTCGCTTATTCCTGACATACCTATAGAAAGCTTTTGGGTTTTCCTTGATCCTTCCTGCCAAATACTTCTCATGTCCCCTCCTTGCTCGTCTTAGCTCTCTCTTTAGATCCTTCCTCGCTACCTTGTAACTATCCATCGCCCCAACTGAAACTTCACACCTCATCTTCACATAGGCCTCCTTCTTCCTCTTAACAAGAGATTCCACTTCCTTGGTAAACCACGATTCCCTCGCTCGACGCCTTCCTCCCTGCCTGACTGGTACATACTTATCAAGAACACACAGTAGCTGATCCTTGAACAAGCCCCACTTATCCAGTGTGCCCAACACTTGCAGCCTACTTCTCCACCTTATCCCCCCCAAGTCACGTCTAATGGCATCATAATTGCCCTTCCCCCAGCTATAACTCTTGCCCTGCGGTGTATACTTATCCCTTTCCATCATTAACGTATACGTCACTGAATTGTGGTCACTGTCCCCAAAGTGCTCTCCTACCTCCAAATCCAACACCTGGCCTGGTTCATTACCCAAATTAGGGTTAGCTGTGCGGCATTGGAGGTATTACCTGGCCGGTAAGAGATTCACTCTCCTTACGGACCAACGGTCGGTAGCCTTCATGTTCAATAACACACAAGATCAAAATTGATAAAATGTTGCGGTGGAGAATCGAGCTCTCCACCTATAATTACGAGATCTTGTATCGCCCCGGTAAACTCAACGAGCCCCCAGACGCCCTCTCCCGAGGTACATGTGCCAGCGTACAGGTGGACCAACTCCGGGTCCTACACGACAGCCTTTGTCACCCGGGGGTCACTCGATTCTACCATCTGGCCAAAGCTCGCAATCTGCCCTATTCCGTTGAGGAAGGAAGGACAGTCACCAGGGACTGCCAGGTCTGTGCGGAGTGCAAGCCGCACTTCTACCGGCCAGACCGTGCGCGCCTGGTGAAGGCTTCCCACCCCTTTGAACGCCTCAGTGTCGATTTCAAAGGGCCCCTCCCCTCCCACAACTGTTCACAATTTACATGGATGATTTGGAGTTGGGGACCAAGGGCAATGTGTCTAAGTTTGCAGACGACACTAAGATAAGTGGTATAGCAAAAAGTGCAGAGGATACTGGGAGTCTGCAGAGGGATTTGGATAGGCTAAGTGAATGGGCTAGGGTCTGGCAGATGGAATACAATGTTGACAAATGTGAGGTTATCCATTTTGGTAGGAATAACAGCAAAAGGGATTAATATTTAAATGATAAAATATTAAAACATGCTGCTGTGCAGAGAGACCTGGGTGTGCGAGTGCATGAGTCGCAAAAAGTTGGTTTACAGGTACAACAGGTGATTATGAAGGCAAATGGAATTTTGTCCTTCATTGCTAGAGGGATGGAGTTTAAGACTAGGGAGGGTATGCTGCAATTGTATAAAGTGTTAGTGAGGCCACACCTGGAGTATTGTGTTCAGTTTTGTTCTCCTTACCTGAGAAAGGACGTACTGGCACTGGAGGGTGTGCAGAGGAGATTTACTAGGTTAATCCCAGAGCTGAAGGAGTTGGATTTCGAGGAGAGGTTGGGGAGACTGGGACTGTACTCGTCGGAATTTAGAAGGATGAGGGGGGATCTTATAGAAACATATAAGATTATGAAGGGAATAGATAGGATAGATGCGGGCAGGTTGTTTCCACTGGCGGGTGAAAGCAGAACTAGGGGGCATAGCCTCAAAATAAGGGGAAGTAGATTTAGGACTGAGTTTAGGAGGAACGTCTTCACCCAAAGGGTTGTGAATCTATGGAATTCCTTGCCCAGTGAAGCAGTAGAGGCTCCTTCATTAAATGTTTTTAAGATAAAGATAGATAGTTTTTTGAAGAATAAAGGGATTAAGGGTTATGTTCGGGCCGGAAAGTGGAGCTGAGTCCACAAAAGATCAGCCATGATCTCATTGAATGGTGGAGCAGGCTCGAGGGGCCAAATGGCCTACTCCTGCTCCTAGTTCTTATGATCTTATGTTCCACCGACCGTAACACATACATTCTCAGTGTGGTCGATGAATACTCCAGATTCCCCTTCGCCATCCCGTGCCCCGATATGACGTTTGCCACCGTCATCAAGGCCCTCAGCACCATCTTCGCTCTGTTCGGTTCCCCTGCCTACATCCACAGTGACAGGGGATCCTCATTCATGAGCGATGAGCTGAGTCAGTTCCTGCTCAGCAGGGGTATAGCCTCCAGCAGGACGACCAGCTACAACCCCTGGGGAAACGGGCAAGTAGAACGGGAGAATGGGATGGTTTGGAGGGCCGTCCAGCTGGCCCTACGGTCCAGTTACCTCCCAGCCTCTCGTTGGCAGGAGGTCCTCCCTGACGCTCTGCACTCCAACTGGTCACTACTGTGCACCGCCACTAATAACACACCCCATGAATGTGTTTTTACCTTCCCCAGGAAGTCCACATCCGGGGTGTCAATCCCAACTTGGCTCGCTGCTCCAGGACCGGTCCTTCTCCGTAGGCACGTCCGACTCCTCAAGGCTCCTCAAGACTCCCTTGGTGAACAGGGTTCACCTGCTCCACGCCAACCCTCAATATGCCTACGTTTAGTTCCCCGACGGCCGTCAAGATACTGTCTCACTCAGGGACCTGGCACCGTCAGGTTCCACCCCAATACCCCCCCCACCAATGTGCCCCCCCCCCCACCTCCCACCACGCCGCCAATATTGACCCCACCAGACCACCACCCCCGTCCCCTTGTCCGCACAAGGGGACGAAGAGGACTTTGGCACGCTCCCGGAGTTCCCCGATGACTGGCCAGCATCAGCACCGCCACCACCGCCATTGGTGCCACCTCCACCACCGCCAGCACCGACTTTGCCGCCACCGTTACGTCGCTCCCAACGAAGCACCAAAGCACCGGACCGGCTGAACATTTGACGGACTCCGGACCGTCAACATGGACTTTTCTTTCCCTACCACTGTACATAATTGCACTAATTGTACATAGTTTCATGTCATCCCCGCCGGACTCATTTTAACAGGGGGTGAATGTGGTGAACCACTGTAATAGGAGATTACAGTGCACTACAGGTTCGCCGGTAGCTCCTGACGGCTGGCTCCGCCCACGGAGAACTGTATAAATATGTATGACCTCCAGTGCCCTGCCATTATGCCAGCTGCATCAGGAGGCCACACATCTGACTGTAATAAAGCCACAGTTGTACCCAACTTTAGTCTTTGTGCAATTGATTGTGCATCACACTGGTTGTGCTGGAGCGTTCCCATACAGCTGATGGGTCGGTTGAGGCCAGAGAGCACATAGGGTGATGGTCTGGGGAGACACCTATATGACCCGGTGGCCCTAGGTTTACAGTGGGCTGTTAGCGGCGTGTGCAGCTGCATGGCTGCCTTGCCGGCAACGGCAATGGTGTTCCGTGCCCGCCCACCCCGACCTCACAGCCCACCTCCTGGCCACCCTCCCCGCTACTCGCCCCCCCACCCCCCCTCCAGCCCTGGCAACAACTGGCAGCAAACTATGGCGATGTTGGGCACTTTCCTTACCCCCCCCTCACTCCCTCAGCAGCCACAACGTCAGTTTCACGATTTTCAAAAGCACAAGTGAACCCGTCATGAACTCAGCCCATCGGAGGCGGAGAATCGTGGATGCCCCGGAGAATACTGGGTCGGGCCAGCTAATGATGTGCAAACGGTGTCCACTATATGTGCGTTCTGGTGTGCATTGACGCCGCTGTCGAGGTGACAGAGAGTTGCGATTTGGCGTCAAATTGGCACCAGTGTGATTTTGGCGTCGGAATTTATTCTCCACCCAATTGTGTTTCGATTTTTGGGATCAATGGAGATAATGATGCTTTCGAAAATAAAGGAACAGATTAAAAATACAAAACTGTTCAACATATTTGGAAAGAAGGGTAGGGACAAACGGCGAAGATAAAACTTACAGGAATAGAGGTGGTGGTGGAAAAAGGGATTGAGAGGTGAAGTGAACAAGATAGAGTCCTGCTTAAAAACTAAGGAGTTGCCATTTTGTATGAATGACACTGAGCTATTCCCTTCAGTTCAAAGCTTATGCTGGTCAAACTGCAGTCAAACAGATCAGCAGTCAGATTTTCATTAATGTTGTAAATAGCTTAGGACTGAAGTTTTAACTGATCTTCTGACACAGAAGAGGAAGAGATCGCTCCCTCGGCAATCCTGAGATTGAGTACATGAATGCGCACAGTAATTCTGCGAGTAACAAAGCCTGTTATCCGCTTGACAAGGAATCTAGGAATCAAATTGGAAGTCAGGATTGTCAGATTGGCGAAGCTTGAGAGTTTTGTAATATTCCCACAGAATGTTCTTGTTGCGTGAACATTGCGATTATGAGGTTTGCAGGCTGAGATGACTGTTGATGTTCATACAATGTTTGTGTCTGCCATTACACTGTAATCATTTAACCCATTTACTTTCAAATGGGTTACTCGCTCTGTTAAAGCAGGAGTATTGTGTAAAACACCATGCTCTGCCCACTAATGTTACCAACAATAATGTTTAAGCCACTGTTTCTATGATGGTTTGAAGGCTACATGGATTTTGTTCAGCCATATTTCAAAATAATACCTTCGGAATTATATTTCTGGATTTCAATAATTGCCAAACAAAATGGTCGACAAGAGCAATTTTGCTGGATGCTGGATAACCAGCCAATCATGATTTGCGAATGTCAGCCTTGGCCAGTGGTAGAATTCTGGTCTTTGCGTCAGAAGGTTGTCGTTCAAACCATAATCCAACATTCCTGCACAGAATCAAAGCTGGGAATTCATAACAAAAGCAGCAAATGCTGGAAAAGATCAACAATTCAGTTCTGATGAATGGTCACTGACCCTGACATTGGCCCTGATTTTTGAAAGTTGGGCTGTCTCTGGAGGCCTTTAAAAGTGGCGGCCAGAACTCGATTCCATAATTCCTGCCCCATTCCTGTTTCTGGCAATCTTCATCAGTGTGGGGATCCCACACCTGCATTCCTGACCCAGCCAGCTCCATTTCCTGGGTGAGCATATTGTATTTCCTTTTAATTGCTGTGAAGTTCAGCCAGTTTCTCAAGAACTCAAGAACCACAGTCTGGATGTGAGTATATTTTTACAGGCAACTTTAAAAGGCATTACCCATCACTTCTCTATGACTCCCCATGCCCCTTGCCCTCTCCATGCTGTCTCATAATTCCCCTGTCCCAGCCCCATGCCCCCTCTATGCCCCCTCAAATCCCCCATACCCTGTCACAACCCATCTTGAAACTGTATCAGCCAAAACAGATGACCAGGCATCTGTTTCTCAAGATGAGCTCCTTTGAATGCTTGGCTGAGCTCCAAGACTCACCAATGGAATCAGTTCAGCAGCGGTCTGTTTAGGTAGCCTGATGGAGGAATGTTAGATTTGATTTATTGACATCTTTATGACATCATCGTAAGTTATTTTTTCTTTGATGCAGTGTTTATGTTTATTCTCACAAGATTAAGAGATGTGAAGCAGGACAAAGCTTCTGTTATTGATACAGTGAATGGCTTTGTCTAATTGATGTTTTGTGGAGGAGACGGAAATAATGACTTGGCAAACCTCCTAAATTGACACACCCATCTCCTTTAAAAGGGCGTCACATATTTTCATTCTGAGATGGCAGAGGCCGGATGGAGTAAGGCCCACCGTCTCCAGCTGCCTTTCAGAGGGAACCACAGAGGCGGGTGTGTGCCAAGGCAGGCTGGCTAGAAGGCCCACCTCAATGTTTTCAGTGTAACTGTTTTTTTCCAAAGGAATTATTTTTTCTGTTTTACTCACAAGCATTTCAGAGACTTTCCACCATTATGTGGCTCATTGTTGCTTTACACAGTGCAGATAGGGTGAATGAGCAGTGAGGATGCAGAGGGCATGGAAGTGGCATGAGGTCATGGAAGGCATATAAAAGGATCATAAGAACATAAGAACTAGAAGCAGGGACAGGCCATCTGGCCCCTCTAGACTGCTCCACCATTTAATAAGATAGAATCATAGAATCATAGAAGTTTACAGCATGGAAACAGGCCCTTCGGCCCAACCAGTCCATGCCGCCCAGTTTTTACCATTAAGCTAGTCCCAGTTGCCCGCACTTGGCCCATAACCCTCTATACCCATCTTACCCATGTAACTATCTAAATGTTTTTTAAAAGACACAATTGTACCCGCCCCTATGGATGATCTTATGTGGATTTAGCTCCACTTACCTGCCCGCTCACTGTAACCCTTAATTCCTTTACTGTTCAGAAATCTATCTATCCTTGCCGTAAAAACATTCAATGAGATAGGCTCAACTGCTTCACTGGGCAGGGAATCCACAGATTCACAACCCTTGGGAAAAGAAGTTCCTCCTCAACTCAGTCCTAAATCTACTCCCCCTTATTTTGAGGCTATGCCCCCTAGTTTTAGTTTCACCCGCCAATGGAAAAATCCTCCCTTCTTCTACCTTACCTATTCCCTTCATAATTTTATATGTTTCTATAAGGCCCCCCCTCATTCTTCTAAATTTTAATCATGAAGCGCACATGAAGATATGAGGGGGGCGTAAGGAGACGCGGGGATATTCGAGAGCAAGAGGGAATAAGAGAGGGAAAGGAGGGGGCGTGGGGATATGAAGTGGTGTGAGGGTCAGAGGGCCTAGTAACCTACAACACAACTGGGACGAGGTCCCAGAGAACTGCGGTGGGCCTTCTAACCTCCGTGACTGTCTTTGGATTGTCTCTGGAGTGGGTGGACCTTGTCATGATATTCAAACACACACATCATGATAGACACACCAACAGACAAATCAGAACACACAACACCACAACCAATGACAGAAAGATATAAAAGCACAGACACGACCCCCGGTGGTCAGTACTAGCTGCAGAGGAGAACCAGGACACATCTATTGCCAAACACACTCAGGGAGACAGCACGTGCAGAGTATCCAGAACGAACTGTATTATAAGAGTTATAATAAAATAGAGTTGTACCACATACAACTGTGTTGGCTCATCTGTGCACCAGAGCACCCAACACCACATGGTACAGGAGTGGATCGATACCTGCCGGCATACCTCAGTGTACACAGACAACCAGCAGTGCCCAGGCATGATGTACGAGCTCCCGGTTCCGCAGGCGCTCCAGTGCCACGGCGACCTCCGCGAAAACTGGCGGCGATTCCGGCAAATGTTCGAATTGTTCCTGGTGGCAGCTGAACTCAAAGACCTGGATGATAGGGAAAAAATTGAATTTCTCCTCACCATCGCCGGTGCAAGGGCAAGAGAAATATTCAGAAGGTTCAGGTTCTTCAGGAGGCAGCAAAGGTACGATTACCAGGCAGTCCTGGGCAAATTCTCCAAGTACTGTGAAGAAAACGCAATCCAATCGGCAAGTAAAGGTAAGAAAAGCTGCAGTACTCACCTCGTGGCTGGGATCCCGGAGCCCGAATTCCCAGAGGCCGAAATCCCGGGCCTGAGAGAAGGCTGGGTCGAGGTCGGCGGCCATCTTGCTAAAGGTATAACGCTAGCACAGTTGCGCGAGAAGTGCGCAGAACCGGAAGTTTCGTTTGCGCATGCGCGAGATGCTGCGCATGCGCAGTCAAGAAAACGGCCATCGGTAAAGGAACAGCGATCTGAGCATGCGCAGTCGCTTCCTACGTGCTACATACCGAGCGTCAGGATGTCAGAGGCCCCAGACTGCACCAATTTAAAAGGGAAATGTCCCAAATCCAATTTAAAAGGGAAACGTCCCAAATCAAAAAAACAAAAATCTGTTAAAGCTGTAAAACAACCTTCCCTCACCTGGAATGACAGCACAGTGCCGCAAATTGACCCAGGAGATGAATTTGACCTCCGAAGAACCCTCCGACAAGCAGTTACCTACGCACAAGCCGATGATTCCGACCTTGAATACTTCGATGACGATTTTTACAGTGTTTCCGGACCTCGCGAGCCCAATGATAGCTCCGTGGTCCTATATGACTATGACTCGGACGAACCTTTCGTGTTGCACATTGGCGGCCCCCACATTGAATCCGACGCAGATGCGGATTCATTTTTCGGATTTGAGGATCTTCAATCCAGCAGATATGACGTTCCAACTTATCAGTACCGGATGATGCTGCAGCCTGACATTAACAGACAGGGAGCGGTGCAAGCACACGGAGAGTGCCCTGCTGCCACACAGAGCGTGGTCCACGTCCCGCTCAACGTTCCCGACTCTATGAAAGAAGACATGCAAGACTCCAGAGTGCAGTCCTCGCATGAACCAGAAGTGACTCCAGTGTCACAAGCTTCCACAGCAAGCTCGTGGACAGACTCCACAATTGCAGAAATGCAAGACTCCAGAGCGCAGTCCTTGCACGAACAAGAAGTGACTCCAGTGTCACAAGCCTCCACAGAGAGCTCGTGGATAGCCTCCACGATAGAAGCAACGCAAGACTCCAGAGCGCTGTCCTTGCACGAACAAGAAGTGACTCCAGTGTCACAAGCCTCCACAGAGAGCTCGTGGACAGCCTCCACGATAGAAGCAACGCAAGACTCCAGAGCGCAGTCCTTGCACGAACAAGAAGTGACTCCAGTGTCACAAGCCTCCACAGAGAGCTCGTGGACGGACTCCACGATGGAAGGAACGCAAGACTCCAGAGCGCAGTCCTTGCAGGAACAAGACCATGAGGGTCTAGCAACCTCTCCTGACCAACCAGCGGCAGACGATGCAAGTCTGCCATGCTCACGTGAACAGCAAGAAGGCTATAACAGCCTACCATGCTCCACTACACAGCAGCATGAACATGACGGTCTCTCATGCTACAATGAAGGGCACAGCGCTGAAGACTGTTCAAGCCCAACTGAAGACAAGCCAAAGGAATCGCCTCGTCCAAGCCCGAAGAAAAAAGGTTTATGCGCTGACCTTCAGGATCATTATAGCCGAACAGAGATTAATAATGCTGCACGGCCACAGAAGGATGCTGAGGATTTGCTAACGAAATTAATTGAATGTTTAACTTGCAAGGAGCAGACTGAGAATTGCCAGTGTTTTAGTACGGATCGAAAAAATGGACAAGACATTGATCCTCAGGTAATGGAAATAACACAACCTGAATCATATCTACAGCAGGGACAAATGTCTCCCTTCAACACAACACCGCAAAATCCCAACTTCGGAGACCAGCAGTTAGTCAGTAATGACTCTTCAAACCTTGAGGGGAACATTAATTGCATTGAACCTATACACGCTCCACTGATTATTGAGCAGAACATTGGAGCAAGAATCCTGAGGACACCGACATCGAGTAGCCAGATAACGAATTTAAAACCCACAGCAGTGTCAAGTGAACCAAGTGTGCTTTCCACTAATGGTGAAGATGCAGATAAGGTCGACCCGATTATCCATTGTACCACACTAACCCCAGTGATTAAGCAGTTATGTATGGGGAGTATAAGGTGGGCAATTGAGAACAGTAAAAGAGAGACTGTGACCATGCCAGTCCCAGCAAAATCAGACCCAGAGACCATGAAGGCATGTACATTAGACAAAGATACACATGAGGCACCTGAGAAGAAAAGTGAAACGGAATGTTCTTTGGAAAATAGTACAATGTCGATAGAAACATTGGATCCTATATTCGAGACCATACCTATGGGAGAATTTGGGGGTAATAAACAAGGTTCTGCAATGTCTGGGGGAAGATTTAAAATTCCAAAGAAGAAAAGCCCAAATGAAGGACAACGGCAAGACAATGACAGTCCACCGACATGGTGTGCACCACCAGATGAAAACTCTGACAATTTACCCAACCCTAGTGAACAGCAAGCTGCTAATGAGGATCTATCCACGGGATGTGAGACGAGTGACGACAGCATCCCACTTCCCATGCAAAAGGTGCAAGGTGACAGACCTCGCCTAGTGCGTACCGAGGCACTCGACGATCACGGTGGGACCACTGACGACTGCGGTGGCAGCGCACCGCTTCCACCCTCGATGGCTCGACCCTCTCCACTGGTTGGTGCATTCCTGCATGTTCCGACTCCAGAAGTGCAGCTTCAGGGAATCTCGGCTGCCTCCAGTGAACCTGTTGGGACTCCGGACGGGGGGCATCGACGGAAGGCAGACCGGACTCCAGATGGGGAGCAGCCAAGCGCCGACTCTGATTCGCGCACGCCAGACCTTGCTCCGGACGGGCGGTGTCGCGGCCTCGGTGATGGCACGCTCAGGGTGACGGCGGATGCCACGGCGACAGGGAATGGATCGCGTGGCAGTCCCACTGGGTCGGCAGTGGCGACCAGCACCGGCGGTCCAAGATGGACACACCAATTTGCGCCATCGCCAGACGTTGATGCGAGCAACAATTCTCTCTCCAAGGCGACATGCTTCGACGTTTCTCTGCGGAGTCGCCCTTCCGGCACAGCAGGTGGCCGGAACCAGCGTACACGGTCTCGGCCAACTTCCACATCTGGCACAGTCATCGCCTTGCATGATATTAGTGATGGTGCTACTTCGATGGCAACGACCCATCGGCTACAAGATGCCGTCCACCACAAACATAAAAAGAAAAAGACTCCACCTTGTTCCTGGCATGCAGGGCGGATGGATTGGTGCGTAGGCGCAATCAGCGAGCTTTGCGCCGCCTTCCACGCTCGCAACTGAACCGTACGCACACGCCGGATCCTCCACTGGTTCCCAAGGATGACTTCGTGGAGATGCCACGGATCATGCCCCTTCCATCGCCACCAGAACCAAATCTCCACAGCTGAACCGGCTTGAGGACCAGCCCATTCTTGAGGCGGTCACCCATTAGACTGGATTTATAACGCTGTTCATACGTTCAAAAAGTCAAACACTTCTGTATTATAACCTGTTGTTGTTTATTGTTCCAGATATCGTCTGACCAGACCAATGTTCAAGTTTTTTTTCTCTCTCGCATCCAAGTTTTGTTATGGTACAACCTTGTTAGTGTGACGCACCCGACATCGCCCCATGTAAATAGTTACGTCATATACACACGCTGTACATAACACACACACACACTCTTCGATGCACTCACGACACAATTATATTTATAACCACGTAGGCACATATCTTTGTAAAAAGGGGGGATGTCATGATATTCAAACACACACATCATGATAGACACACCAACAGACAAATCAGAACACACAACACCACAACCAATGACAGAAAGATATAAAAGCACAGACATGACCCCCGGTGGTCAGTACTAGCTGCAGAGGAGAACCAGGACACATCTATTGCCAAACACACTCAGGGAGACAGCACGTGCAGAGTATCCAGAACGAACTGTATTATAAGAGTTATAATAAAATAGAGTTGTACCACATACAACTGTGTTGGCTCATCTGTGCACCAGAGCACCCAACACCACAGACCTGACTCCACAAAAATATACCAGGCAGCGGCCCTGTTGCAGGAGATGATTCTGCCGATTGAGAGGTTTCCTGACTCAACCTTTCCGCTTCCTCCACGAAAACCCAGCCCATTAATTCTAATTTTCTCTGCAAAGAGGTGGCCATGGCTTGCTGAGTATTTATAGAACTTTCTGCTTTTATTGCAGTTTTCCGGCATCTGCAGCATTTTGTTTGGGTATTGGAAATTCAGTATTGTGCTAAGCTAAGGATAGTGACTCCATTTTGATGCTCAGGTGGTTGTGAAAGATCTCAGGCACTTTCTGAAATAGACCAGGGAGATGTGCTGGATATTGTTCAGCATTTCAAGGAGCAAACACCACCCAAATCCAATGAGTTGGCCATTCGTTCAGTAACTTGAGTGGGATCCAGCTTTTTCAAAAGCTGCCACATTTGTTTATATAACAGTGATTACGCTTCAAAAGTAATTAATTGATGTGGAGTGTTCTGGAAAAATAAATGCAATTAATTTTTTTTGTCTGTAATATTTACACTGGGCTAAATCGCTGGCTTTTAAAGCAGACCAAGCAGGCCAGCAGCACGGTTCAATTCCCGTACCAGCCTTCCCGAACAGGTGCCGGAATGTGGCGACTAGGGGCTTTTCACAGTAACTTCATTGAAGCCTACTTGTGACAATAAGCGATTTTCATTTCATAATGATTAAGCAGCCAATGGGTCTCTTACTTGGGATATATGACAGTCCAGGGTAGCTATTCAGTGATGACTCAGTATCATTACTGAAGAGCCTAACTCGTCATATTTTGGCATAGAGGTCCTCGTTCATCGTGTCATGGCTTTTGAGTAAAAATCCACAGCAATGCTTTGGTGACAGGGTGTGAATTCAGACTCAACTGTTGAATGCATTTGAAAGATTTGTTTTTTTATTATTCATTTACAGGATGTGGGCATTTCTGGCTGGGCTGTGACAGCATTTGTTGCCCATCCCTAGCTGCCCTCCATTTCAGAGGGCATTATGGGGCGACACATTGGTGCAATGGTTAGCACTGCTGCCTCACAACGCTGAGGACCCGGGTTCGATTCGGGGCCCGGGTCACTGTTTGTGTGGAGTTTGCACATTCTCCCCGTGTCTGAATGGGTCTCACCCCCACAACCCAAAAGATGTGCAGGGCAGGTGGATTGGTCATGCTAAAATGCCAATTAATTGAAAAATTTAAAAAAAAACTTTCAGAGGGCATTTGAGAGATTTTTTTCCCCCATCCGCCATGGTGGGATTTGAACCCGGATCCCAGATCTTGCCCGGGGTCGCTGCATTGCTCTACTGAAAACACCACTGCACCATCACCTCCCCTGTTCGAGCAGTGATTTGAGAAGAAGCACCAAAAAATGATGCTGGGAGATTACATATGAATTAGGAGCAGGAGTAGGCCACTCGGCCCCTCGAGCCTGCTCCATCATTTAATAAGATAGTAGTTGCTTTGATTGTATCCTCAACCCACAATCTTGAATACCCCCGATAACTTTTCACCCCCTTATTAATCAAGAATCTATCTAGCTCTGCCTTCCAAATATTCAGATTTTACTTCCACTGCCTTTTGAGGAAGAGATTCCAGAGACTCATGAAGCTCTGGGGGAAAAATAATTGTCCTCTTTTCTGTCTTAAATGAGTGAGCCCTTATTTTTAAACAGTGGTTCTAGATTCTTGGACAAGAGGAAACATCCTGTCCACACCCACCCTGTCAAAACCTCTTAGGATCTAACAGTAGCAATAAATGGCAAACTTTCAGGTGAATGACAAATGTGGGCTTGATGTTGATCACCAGGCATTCAAGGATCACCCAAAGCAAAAATCCTCATTCATCAGAAAAGTGAATGAGCTAAATGTGACAGATTGCCTTTTTTGGATCCACAATTCTCATAATCCTGACAGCATTCCTGTTGTTGGTGCTGCAATTTCAGTACAGCTACAAAACAGGTATACATCCAGCAATGTGGAAAATTGCCCAGGTATGTCGTGTCCACAAAAAGCTGGACAAATCCAAACTGGTCAATGACAGCCCAATCAATCTACTCTTAAATCATCAGCAAAGCGATGAAAGGTATCGTCGGCAGCGCCAGCAAGCGGCACTTACTTAGCAATAACCTGCTCACTGATGCTTAGTTTGGATTCCGCCAGAGCCACTCAGCTCCTGACCCCATTACAGCTTTGGTTGAAAAATGAATAAAAGAGCTGAATTCCTGAGGTGGGGGTGAGAGTGCCTGTCCTTGACCTCAAGGCAGCATTTGGCCAATGGTGGCATCAAGGAGCCCTATTAAAATTGAAGTCAATGGGAATCAGGGGAATGTTCTCTGTTGGTTGGAGTCATACCTGGCACAAAGGAAGATGGTTATGGTGGTGGGAGGTCAATCATCTCAGCTCCAGGGCATCATGGCAGGAATTCCTCAGGGCAGTGCCCAACCACCTTCAGCTGTTTCATCAGTGACCTTCCTTCCATCATAAGGTCAGAGGTGGGTATGTTCACTAATGATTGCCCAATGTTCAGTACCAATTGCAATTCCTCAGATAATGATCGACTCCATGCCTACGAGCAGTAGACTTGGACACCATTCAGGTTATGGCTGATAAATTGAAAGTAACATTCATGCCACATATGTTTCAGATAATGACCATCTCCAACAAGAGCATTTAATCATATCCCCTTGACATTCAATGTCCTCACCATCAACAACCAGAAACCTAACTGTACCAGTCACATATATACAGTGGCTATAATTGTAGGTCAGAGATTGGGAATTCACCTCCTGAACCCTTCCAAAATCTGTCCACTGTTTAAAAGGCAAATGTAATTAAATACTCCCCACTTGCTTGAATAAGTGCAGGTCTAACAACACTCAAGAAGTTTGGTGCCTTCTGGAAGAAAACAGTCATCTCGAGCAACACCTCACTCGCGTCACCACTGATGCACAGGAGCAATGTGAAGCTCTTCAAAATACACTGTCAGGGCTCTTTGACAGCACCTTCCAAACTCATGGAATAAGATGGGCATTTTCAATCCTTTTCTGGATGTGGTTGAGAAGTCTGGTGCACTAGTGGACAAAAGGAAATTTGTTTCTATTCGTGTTTTTTTGTGGCATTTTAGGTGTCAACTGGTGCCACATAGAATGCAGTCCCTTGACTTGTGTCCATGATTACTTTATACTGTCTCTCTATCCTCCTGGGGTTTCATCAGCTGCCTTTATCTCCTTGGCGGCTTCCAAAATGGCTCCTACCTGCCTTTCCCACTAGTGCCAGGCAGGCAGCTCCCACCTCCTGGGAGCACTTGGGTGCCTCTAATTGGACGCTTGTCTTACCTCCTGCTCAATCAGCTCATTTACAATTAAAAATAGCATCGCGAGAGTGATGGAGTTCAGGCGCAGGGTTGGGACATAGAATTCATCTGGGTTTTAAGTTCCTGAACTACTTTGAAAATCCATCCCATGGTGAGCAGTGCCTGGCTAGACAATGATGTTCGGTCAAGCATCAACCATCACCGTACATGTATATGACAGGCACTGCATGTGATCATCTGGCAACAAATGCAGAAATCTAAAGATTATAGTTACTGCTACCACTTGCTGCTAATTTAACTCAATGTTAACCCATTTATTTTAAATAGATTAATGCTTCTGCTAAACACAAGAGTCAGTGCAATATGCTAAACATTCATCCGCTAATAGGAATCATTTCTAGGCCAGAGTGATGTGGACAAGGTAGCATGTGTTGAAGAGACAACTCTTTTGATACAGTGCTGGCAATGAGGGGGATTGAATGATGCTAAACTGAGGTGTGGTGTGCTGCCATCCACTCTTGGATTGTCTCAGGAAACACAGCACAGTGCACCCGATTAGAATGCCTGGAGTGCGCTGAGCAACTGCTTGCCTCCCTCGCAAATTTGTGAAAGGTGAGGATGCTGAGGGCAAACAGATGCAGGCAGGCACTTCAAACTGAGACAATGGCACATACAAATATACAAAATTGGCAGGCAGGAAAAGACCAGCTGACCCATCAAACCTACCCCATCATTGATTTCAAGAAAACCCAGAGCTTTCTAAGTGTTTTGGATAGGAAAGGGTTTAATTGAAATGACCCTGATTTCTCCTGTCACCACAGTCCATAAACAGAAAGGTGTTTTGATTTCCCCCTTTATAAGCAGCGGCATATTTCCCAGCCGCTCAATTTTGATGCGATCCAATTTTCATTAATGGTCCCACAGCAAACCCGAGATAGGGTAAACCTTTGCATACACTCAAACCCGAGAGGAGGGCCATAACAGACTCCTTTTTAACTCATATGATAAACGAGGAAGGATAGAGAAAGATTTACAGGGCAAAGAAAACAGAATAAAGAATTATTGTTTGATGTGAATCGAGAGTCCAGAATCAAAGTTCAATGGTGCATTATTTTGCAGAGGTCAGCTGCTGGCTTATCCACGTTTCCAGTACTAATTATTTACACGCTGGGATGTAGAGATGGTTAGTCTTGTAGGCCATTGTATAGAGGTTCTCAGTAGAAGTAGTGTAGGTGGGGGTCAGGCATTCACCTGCACTGAGCCCTTGTTCTGAGTTGCTGCTTGCTAGATGGAAGTTGGCAGACTGACTGGGAGTCCAGCAAGATAGTAAACCTGATTCTCCCAGCGAGGGAAGTTCACGTCACTCCCACCTCAGCTTTGACAAAGGGTGTAAATTCCTTTGCCTGGATTACTGAGATTTTTAATTGCAATAACCCTCACGAGATCCACGGGGACAACCCGATTGGTCTCACTGTGGGATTCGTGAAATACGAGCTCCCCACTGAGGGGCGGAGGCCTAGCAGCTGGAGCTCATGAAACTAAAACTTAAAAGACGGTTTGGGATCGGCACAATCAGTAATCTCAGTTGGGACCTATGTGCTGTATGTCGCTTTGTGGCCTTCACATTTGCCTTAAAATAAGCCTGTGTTTTCATCACCTCCTTGGGTCTCCTGAAGATTTTATATTAATGCTTCAACCATTAAGAATTTGAAGGCAGTTTCAGGGTCCTTTGTCCTAGCAGACATTTTTTTTAGCATTTCTTCACACACTTTTTTCCTTTTTGGGGAATATGGTGAAATGATGGGAGGATTCCTGAGCTGACTATCAGCCATTGAACAATGTTATCTACGCTGCTTCCATGATCAACAAGTGCTGGCATTGGAATTGAACCCAGAGCTTCTGGTCCAAAGGTAGGGAAGCTACCACTGTTCCACAAGACCTCCTACACCTGGCAGACTCGTAGGGCGAAATTCTCCGTTATCGGCGGAAAGTCCGCCGATTGGCGCAAAAAACGGTGCAAATCCGACTTGCGTCACGTCGGAAAAATGGGTCGATAGTCTCCGGCCCGAAATGGGCTAGCAGCGACGTAACGGGATCCGCGCTTGCGCAGTGGTTCACGCCGTGCAGCGTCATACGCGCCGCACGGCGTGACGGCTCATAAGGCCGCGCTGCTCCCCCCTACCCGACCGGAACACCCGACCGCAACGCCCGACTGGATGGCTGGCCGCCGCGAGGTTCGAGTCACGCGATGTGGAGGCGCTCCTGGACGCGGTGGAGCAGAGGAGGGACGCCCTGTATCCCGGGCACGGCCGCAGAGTTGCCCCACGCCACAGCCGGCGTCTGTGGAGGGAAGTGGTAGAGGCTGTCACCGCTGTGGCCCTGACACCACGGACAGGCACCCAGTGCCACAAGAAGGTGAACGACCTCGTCAGAGCAGGCAGGGTGAGCCTCACCCATATCCCCCCCTCCCCCATATCCCCCCTCCTCTATATCCCCCCTCCCCATATCCCCCCTCCCCATATCCCCCCTCCGCCATATCCCCCCTCCCCAAATCCCCCCTCCACATATCCCCCCTCCCCCATATCCCCCCTCCCCATATCCCACCTCCCCCATATCCCCCCTCCCCCATATGCCCCCTCCCCCATATCCCCCCTTCCCCATATCCCCCCTCCCCCTATCCCCCCTCCCCCGTATCACCCCCTCCCCCATATCCCCCCTCCCCCATATCCCCCCTCCCCCATATCCCCAAGTGAATCCAGCCCTAACCTTAACCTCTGCAATGCACGCGCAACCGATGGCGTGCATTCATATACCTGCCTAACAGTGTTGCCTTTTACCCCTGCCACCACCCCACAGGAGAAGCGCTCGCCACAACAATAGGGAGTATGTGAGGACTGGAGGAGGCCCCGCTGATGAGAGGCCACTGACCGAACACCAGGAAAGGGCCCTGGAACTGGCTGGTGGACCTGAGGACCGGGAGGTTGCTGATGCAGAGGTCGGGGGGCATAGTAGCAAGTGAGCCACCGACAGCCCGTCCCCATATACCCCCTCCCCTATATCCCCCTCCCCCGTATCACCTGATCACTGCCTGATGTCTAACCATGCATGCTTCATTGTGTATCGCAGGACCAAACGTCCAGGCACCCATCCCCGCAGATGCAGACCGCCCGCAGGATGCCCCTCGGAGACCACGGGAGACGGAGAGACCCGGACCCTCCGGCATGCGACGCCCGCAGGATATCCCTCGGAGGCCACGGGAGACGGAGAGACCCGGACCCTCCGGCATGCGACGCCCGCAGGATATCCCTCGGAGGCCACGGGAGACGGAGAGACAAGGACCCTCCGGCATGCGACGCCCGCAGGATGCCCCTCGGAGGCCACGGGAGACGGAGAGACCCGGACCCTCCGGCATGCGACGCCCGCAGGATATCCCTCGGAGGCCACGGGAGACGGAGAGACCCGGACCCTCCGGCATGCGACGCCCGCAGGATGCCCCTCGGAGACCACGGGAGACGGAGAGACCCGCACCCTCCAGCATGCGACGCCCGCAGGATGCCCCTCGCACACCACGGGAGACAGAGAGACCTGGAGCAACAGGGAGACGACACCCCCGTCACGTGCGGGAGCGACTACCCAGCGATGAGGGGGGCAGCCACAGGCCCCCGTCACATCCGTGCCAGGACACCACTACCCAGGACACCACTACCCAGGACACCACTACCCAGGACACCACTACCCGGGACAGCAGTACCCGGGACAGCACTACCCAGGAAGACGAAATACCGGACAGTGACTCAGAGTGGATGGGTGGAGACGAACCCCCACCCCAAAGTGCCATGGACTCAGAGTGGGACGAAGAGCACGACACAACGCCACTGCTGTCACCAACACCCTCCACCATCGCAGAAACACTCACCTCGGTTGGGCACTTTAGTGATGAGGCGTCTGGTACACTCACTGGTGCGCACAACACAGCCGTCCCGGTACAGCAGGTGGAGGTAGGAGCAGCAGAGGGGCCGGGCGGTCGGAGGGGAGCCCAACCCAAGCGAACATCTGCCGCCCAGATGGATCCCGGGTTCCTGGAGTTACCACACCCACACATAGATCCGATGCAACCACCGACCCGGAGACAAGCGAAGAGGGTGACGGGCGGCTTGCGGCGGCTGCGGTCGCAGGTGGAGGAGTCCACCCGCGTCCAGGAGCTGGGAGTGATGCCGGTCATGCGTGCCACCCAGGCCGACACCGCACGGGTGGCGTCCGCGGTGGAGGCAATGGGTGTGACGGTGTCAGACATGGGGAACGGTTTGCGAGGCCTGGGGCTTTCCGTGCAGGCGACCTCTATGGCCCAGGAAATGGCTGCCCTCTCACAGGAGGCCATGAGCCAGTGCCAGCGCCAGATGGCAGAGGCGCTCAACGCCATAGCCCAGTCTCAGCAGGCCATGGCCCAGTCTCTGCAGGCCATGGCCCAGTCTCAGCAGGCCATGGCCCAGTCTCTGCAGGCCATCGCTGAGGGCATCGGCGCCAGTGGCCATGTGCGAGCCGGCGTCGCACTGTCACAGACAGGGTTTGCCAATCCCCTGGGCTCCATGGCTGCAAACCTGCAGACCCCTGTCGATACCAGCACGGGCCTCCAGGACTGGCAGCACCAGATGTCGGGGGGCGTCGGATGGCCAGTCCGTTCGCATCCCCCACCCATGTAGAGGCCTGGGGGCCATCGGGCACCCCGAGAGAGGAGGAGGTGGTGTGGTCCGTCCCGGCTCCCTCTGTAGGGGAGGTCCCGGTACACCGCGACACCTCGGACTCCCCCCCTTCCGTCCCAGGTGCATCGGGTGGGCAACGGGCAGGGCAGTCGCCCAGGCCGCAGCCTGGCCCATCTAGGCCAGGACGCCCCAGGAAACGACCGCCAAAGGGATCCAGTGTCAGAGGGCAGGAATCACAGGAGTCCACCTCCAGTTCTGCTGTACCGTCTGTGGAACCACGTAGACGTAGTCAAAGGGCCCGTAAGGCCAAACAATTAGACACTGAGTAAGTTGGCACGGTTGCAGGGCACAGATGAGTTTTAGGGGCTAGGGCACGTGCATGAACTCCTTTGGTTATTAAAGTCAATGTTACACCTACAGAAGCTGCCTTTGTGCTCTGTCCAAAGTGTGCGGGGGTGTCATGTACGTTGAGCGCAAGTGTGTGTGTAAGGGGTGGTCTTACTTCAGCCCCAGGTGAGTCTGCCCCCTACCCCCTGGGCCGCCATCAACATCCCCCGGGCAGAGGACGGGACCGTGCGCTGCAGTGTCACAGCCGCATGCAGGGATGGTCCGGGTGGATGGTGGTACTGTGGCCATGGGTCAGACATAGTCCAACGATGTAGAGCCAGGAGCTCACCGCAGGGCGGGTTGTCATCATCCTCCATGGCCTGCGATAGACACGGGTCCACCCGCAACTGTGTGAGCCCGGCCCGTTGTGCCGCAGGTGGATCGGCAATGGGGGGGGGGTGGTGTGCATGCGGGTGGGGTGGGTGGGGTTGGGGAGGGGGGTGAGGGTGCTGGGTGGGTGGATGGGTGGGGGGTGTGGGTGGTCGGCTGTTGCCATGGTGTACGGTCTGTGGCCATACTACCCGATTCCCACGCCCATCTAGTCAGTGAAGCGGGCGTCTATCAGTCTGTCCCGTGCCCGCTGGGCCAGCCGGTAACGGTGGACAGCCACCCGCCTGTGTCTACCCCGTCTGCCCTGACCATTACCCCCATCCCCCTCATCTGAGGAGGACTGCGCCTCTTCCTGCTGCTCCTCCACTCTGCCCTCCTCTGCCTGCGGCACATCGCCCTCTGTTGGGCTATGTTGTGCAGGACGCAGCACACCACAATGATGCGGCCGACCCTATCTGACCGATACTGGAGGGCGCCCCCAGAGAGGTCCAGGCACCTGAAACGCATCTTCAGCACGCCAAAGCACCTCTCTGTCACTCCCCTTGTCGCTACATGGGCATCATTGTAGCGGTTCTCCGCCTCATTGTGTGGCCTCCGTATAGGCGTCATCAGCCACGATCGCAATGGGAGCCACTCCCCCTGTCGCCCAGCAACCAGCCCCTCAGCCGGGGATGGCGTCCCTCGTACATGCCGGGGATGGATGACCGCGACAACACGAATGAGTCGTGTACACTGCCTGGGTGACGGGCGCAGACATGCAGGATCATCATGCGGTGGTCGCAGACCACCTGTACGTTCATCGAATAGGTCCCCTTCCTATTAGTGAACACGGCCCTGTTATCTGCAGGTGGCCGCACGGCGACGTGCATCCCATCGATCGCGCCCTGGACCATGGGGAACCCGGCCTCGGCAGAGAAGCCCACGGCCCGGGCATCTTGGCTGGCCCGGTCCATGGGGAAGCGGATGTAGCGGTGCGCCATGGCATATAGGGCATCTGTCACTGCCCGGATGCACCAGTGCACCGATGTCTGCGATATGCCGGACAGGTCCCCACTCGGTGCCTGGAATGACCCCGTAGCATAAAAGTTCAGGGCCACCGTAACCTTGACGGACACGGGGAGAGGGTGTCCCCCGCCAGTGCCACGCGGTGACAGGTGTGACAGCAGGTGGCAGATGTGTGCCACGGTTTCCCGGCTCATCCGGAGTCTCCTCCTGCATCCCCGGTCCGTGAGGTCCTGGTATGACTGCCTGGGCCGGTACACACGGGGCGCCCTCGGGTGCCTCCGTTGCCGCGGGGCCGCGACGTCCTCCTCCCCCTCCTCGTCCTGTCGGTCGGGTGTCCCTCCAGCCTGGGCGGCTGCCGCCTGCCCCTCTGCAGCAGCCTGCGCCGCCTCTCTGGCACGCTCCTCCTCCTCCTCCTCCTCCTCCTCCTCATCCAGGGCAACATAGACATGAGCGGCTGCCACCACGGCGGCCAACATCGCTGGATGATCTGAAAACATGACGGCCTGGTGGGGGGAGGGGAACGACGACATGTCATCGTTGCCCATATCCCCTCCTCCCCCCAGCCAGGTGGCATGGACCGCATGGGTCCA
This sequence comes from Scyliorhinus torazame, assembly GCF_047496885.1. NCBI lineage: Eukaryota > Metazoa > Chordata > Chondrichthyes > Carcharhiniformes > Scyliorhinidae > Scyliorhinus > Scyliorhinus torazame. Next base: position 81,835,776 of record NC_092727.1, on the reverse strand, counting down.
ACTGTTGGAGGCTGGCACCTGGCCAGGTGGACCAACTCACTTGCCCTCCCATCCCCCTCCCCAGCAGGGACCCCCCCCCAACCTCCACCCCGGCACGGACCCCCCCCCAACCTCCACCCCGGCACGGACACCCCCATCCCCCTCCCCGGCACGGACCTCCCCCCAACCTCCACCCCGGCACGGACCCCCCCCCCTACCTCCACCCCGGCACGGACCCCCCCCCCAACCTCCACCCCGGCACGGACCCCCCCCCCCAACCTCCACCCCGGCACGGACACCCCCATCCCCCTCCCCGGCACGGACCCCCCCCCAACCTCCACCCCGGCATGGACCCCCCCCCCAACCTCCACCCCGGCACGGACCCCCCCCCCAACCTCCACCCCGACACGGACCCCCCATCCCCCTCCCCGTCACGGACCCCCCCCATCCCCCTGCCCGGCACGGACCCCCCATCCCCCTCCCCGGCACGGACCCCCCTCATCCCCCACCCGGCACGGACCCCCCCCCATCCCCCTCCCCGGCACGGACCCCCCCCACCCCCCTCCCCGGCACGGACCCCCTCCCGGCACTCCCCCGGAGTCCAGCCTACTCTAACCACCCCCCCCCCCGCCGCACACACACACACACAAGCCGAGACACACCTCTCCTCACGCATTCAGATTGCGGCCACGCCATCGCCTGCCCAGAGCCAACCCCCCAGGCCGTCACTCACCTCCACGCTGGTCGGCGTGAACCTGGAGCACAGGGTCACGCCGATGAAAAGGAGGTTTAATTTACGTCGACGTGAACGGTCATCACGTCGACGGGACTTCGGCCCATCCGGAAGGGAGAATATCGGCAGGCCGAAAATCGGCTGCCTTGCGCAGACCCGTGACATTCTCCGCGGCAGCGGCGACATTAACGCCCCGCCGACTTTTCTCCCTTCGGAGACTTCGGCAACCGGTGGGGGCGGGATTCACGGCGGCCAACGGCCATTCCCCGACCCTCTGGGGGGTCGGAGAATGACGCCCGTAGTCTCTGATGGTCAGGCCTTATTTTGGAAATGTAAATGGCCTTTTTATAATTCCCTTTGAATTTGATTTCTCCAGCTTCCAGTGCCATTAGCTTATCTTCCAAGATAATGAGATGGCAGCTTTTCTGATACTGCCAGAAAATTCCTTACGTTTTAAAGCCACTGCCAGACGTAGCCTCAGTCATTTTAAACCCTATGTCCAGTTTGTAACATTTTAGAAAGTAGCCATGATAATTTAAAATATATATTTTGGGAGGATCGGTGGCACAGTGGTTAGCATTGCTACCTCACAGTGCCAGGGGGCCGGGTTCGAGTCCAACCTTGGGTGACTGTGTGGAGTTTTCACATTCTCCCGTGTCTGAGTGGGTTTCCTCCGGGTGCTCTGGTTTCCTCCCACAGTCCAAAGATGTCCATTGGCCATGTTAAATTGCCACTTAGTGTCCAAAGATTAGGTGGGACTATGGAGATTGGGCATGTGCCTAGGTAGGGTGCTCTTTCAGAGGGTCAGTGCACACTCGATGGGCCAAATGGCCTCCTTCTGCACTGTAAGGATTCTATGATTATATGCTTTCAAATATAGTGTGAGATCTTAGCTCCATTACAAAAGTCACTTGAATTGTCTTTACATACAATGATATGGGCCATAAACTGGAAAGTGGGACTAGGCTGAATACTTCTTTTTTGGCCAGCACAGATAAGTCAGGCTGAATGAACATAAAAATGTGTTGTACATTTTTATGATTCTATAACATTCTTGTTTCAAATATATTAATGACTGCTCACTGCAGCTGCTAACTGAGAGATAGGGCAAGGGCCATTTGCTGTAAAGGGTTTAAAAGCTGAGCAAGTAAAATGTATGAAATAATTCTCTGTGTTGATGTATTTTTATCTAGTCCATGATGATTTTCTATGTTAGCCCTTCAAAGTCTGCTTCTATCTTTTACAGAGGGTTTAAGGCAATGGGGGGCAACCTGCAGGCTGGGGGTCACATCCCTTCTGGATTCTCAGTGTGGCCCAGAAGACATTTTTTTGACCGATGCCCACATGCAGGGTTTCCACATTCTGCTGATTTACATCCACGTGTTTTTTTTCCTACTGGTATGACTGAAGTGATACACACGTAAAGTGAAGTGAAGTGCATGCTGATTACGAACAGCATTGATTGTGAGTGTCGTGCCTTCCCTCAGTGTCCAAATTGTAAATATTTATTTTGTTTTACCATTTGAAGTTGATGATAGTTCTATTAATATATGAATGATTAAGTATTTTCTATAACTCATTACAAAATATTCAGCATGTATTTGATGTATTTAATCTTATTCATGGGATCATGGTTAGTGAACAAGCCCAATATCAATCGTGTGGCCGACTGAGATGAAGGAGGACCATTGATGTGGCCCACTCACTAGCCGAGGTTGCCCAACACTGATTTAAGGTTATCTCAGTAGAGCTTCCAATGGATAAATAACTGGAAAAGTATTTTAGACCTTTAATTGGAGAGGAGGAATTAAGATAAGAGATCAACAAATTGCCTGTTCCCAACACCATGACTGAATGAGACCTCAGCAGATGTAACAGGTTTGTTTCCCTCAGGACTGACTCTTCTGCCTCATTCAGCATTCCTGTTACTAGATATGGTTAGCAGCACGTCACCCCCTCTGTTTGCCCCCAGCTGCAACTCCCATCGAGGCAAAATATCAACACATTGATTATTGAACGACAACTCTTATAGAATAGAATCCCTATAGTGTAGCAGAAGGCCAATCGAGTCTGCACCGACCCTTCGAAACAGCACCCCAACCAGGCCCAATCCAACCCTGTAACCCTGTCTAACCTTAAGACATCAAGGTGCGCTTCCGGGTGCGGCGATGACCAGCTAGGTCGCATGTTTCGGCAGCTCCCGGTGGAACGGACTTTTGGGCTCTTAATAAGAGCCCCAACGGCAATTTTAACGGCTAAAAGCACTGTGCAGTAAACCAGAAGGGAATCCCCCCTGGATACGGATGGAAAAAGGAGAGGAAAGTGGCCGGATTGCGGTGGATCCTTTAGAGCAGCGGCAAGGAAGGCAAGCAAAAACCAAGATGGCGTCGGAAGGTGGCAGTTTAATATGGGGCCCTGAACAACACGAGTTTTTGAAACGCTGCGTGGAAGAGCTTAAAAAGGAGATGAAGAAGGAGCTGTTGGCCCCGATATTACAGGCGATTGAAGGGCTAAAAGATTAGCAAAAGACCCAGGAGCGGGAGCTTCGGGTCGTGAAGGTAAAGGCTGCCGAGAATGAGGACGATATACAGGGCCTGGTGGTGAAGACGGAGATGCACGAGGCACACCATAAACGATGTGTGGAAAGGCTGGAGGTGCTGGAGAATAATGCGAGGAGGAAGAATTTAAGGATTCTTGGTTTTCCTGAAGGTGCAGAAGGGGCGGACGTCGGGGCATATGTGAGCACGATGCTGCACTCGTTAATGGGAGCGGAGGCCCCGACGGGTCCGTTGGAGGTGGAGGGAGCATACCGAGTGATGGCGCGAGGGCCGAGAGCAGGAGAAATTCCCAGAGCCATAGTGGTGAGATTCCTCCGTTTTAAGGACAGAGAGATGGTCCTCAGGTGGGCAAAGAAAACTCGGAGCAGTAGGTGGGAGAACGCGGTGATCCGCGTATATCAAGACTGGAGTGCGGAGGTGGCGAGAAGGAGGGCGAGCTTTAATCGGGCCAAGGCGGTGCTTCATAAAAAGAAGATTAAATTTGGAATGCTGCAGCCGGCAAGACTGTGGGTCACATATCAAGGGAAGCACCACGACTTTGAAACGGCAGATGAGGCGTGGACATTTATTGTTGAAGAGAAATTGGAATAAGCGGGTTATTAAAAAAGAATGTTTGAGACAAAGTGGTGGGGCGAATATGGGGGGCGAAGAGGGGGTAAAAAGGGGGGAGAGATGATTTTTATGTTGTTAATCCTGCGACTTTTCTCTCTTCCACAGGTTGTGGAGGAAGGGAGGTGGAGGAGCTGGGGGCGTTGGCCATTGGGGGCGGGGCCAAAAGGGAAGCGCGGGCTTTGTTCCCGCGCTATGATAATTATGGCGGGAATAGGGAAGCAGGAAGGAGGGGGCGTCGCACGGTGCGAGCCGAGGTCACGGGGGGAAGCCGAGGTCGGCCAGAGTTTGCTGACTTCTGGGAGCAACATGGGGGGTGTAACTACGCTAGCGGGGGATCTAGCGGGGTGGGAGGGGGGATTTACTGGGTTGCTGCTGCTGGGGAGAAGGGGGAGCTGGTATGGGGTGGGGTGGGCGGGGCGGGAGGGCACCGCCTGGGGGGGACACAGCTGCGTGGGAACCGGGTGTGGAGCTGGATAAAAGGGGATGGCTAATCGACAAGGGGGGGGGGGTAAAGAGCCCCCCAACCCGGCTGATCACGTGGAATGTGAGAGGGCTGAACGGGCCGATAAAGAGGGCACGGGTACTCGCACACCTTAAGAAACTTAAGGCAGATGTGGTTATGTTACAGGAGACGCATTTGAAGCTGATAGACCAGGTTAGACTACGCAAAGGATGGGTGGGGCAGGTATTTCATTCGGGGCTAGATGCGAAAAACAGGGGGGTGGCTATACTAGTGGGGAAGCGGGTAATGTTTGAGGCAAAGACCATAGTGGCGGATAGTGGGGGCAGATACGTGATGGTGAGTGGCAAATTACAGGGGGAGGCGGTGGTCTTGGTGAACGTATATGCCCCGAACTGGGATGATGCCAACTTTATGAGGCGCATGTTAGGACGTATCCCGGACCTAGAGGTGGGGAAGTTGGTAATGGGTGGAGATTTTAACACGGTGCTGGAATCAGGGCTGGACAGATCGAGGTCCAGGACTGGAAGGAGGCCGGCAGCAGCCAAGGTGCTTAAAGACTTTATGGAGCAGATGGGAGGAGTAGACCCATGGAGATTTAGCAGATCTAGGAGTAAGGAGTTTTCGTTTTTCTCCTATGTCCACAAAGTTTATTCGCGAATAGACTTTTTTGTTTTGGGAAGGGCGTTGATCCCGAAGGTGAGGGGGACGGAATATACGGCTATAGCTATTTCGGATCATGCTCCACACTGGGTGGACTTGGAGCTAGGGGAGGAAAAAGAACGGCGTCCACCCTGGAGAATGGACATGGGACTAATGGCGGATGAGGGGGGGTGTCTAAGGGTGAGGGGGTGTATTGAAAAGTACTTGGAACTCAATGATAATGGGGTGGTCCAGGTGGGAGTGGTCTGGGAGGCGCTGAAGGCAGTGGTTAGAGGGGAGCTGATATCAATCTGGGCACATAAAGGAAAGCAGGAGAGTAGGGAACGGGAGCGGTTGCTGCAAGAACTTCTGAGGGTGGACAGGCAATATGCGGAGGCACCGGAGGAGGGACTGTACAGGGAAAGGCAAAGGCTACACGTAGAATTTGATTTGCTGACAACGGGTACTGCAGAGGCACAGTGGAGGAAGGCACAGGGTGTACAGTACGAATATGGGGAGAAGGCGAGCAGGTTGCTTGCCCACCAATTGAGGAAAAGGGGAGCAGCGAGGGAAATAGGGGGAGTGAGGGATGAGGAGGGAGAGATGGAGCGGGGAGCGGAGAGAGTGAATGGAGTGTTCAAGGCATTCTATGAAAGATTATATGAAGCTCAGCCCCCGGATGGGAAGGAGAGAATGATGTGTTTTCTGGACCAGCTGGAATTTCCTAAGGTGGAGGAGCAGGAGAGGGTGGGACTGGGAGCACAGATCGAAATGGAGGAAGTAGTGAAAGGAATTAGAAGCATGCAGGCGGGGAAGGCCCCGGGATCGGATGGATTCCCAGTTGAATTTTACAGGAAATATGTGGACTTGCTCGCCCCGCTACTGATGAGAACCTTTAACGAGGCGAGGGAAAGGGGACAGCTGCCCCCGACTATGTCAGAGGCAACGATATCGCTTCTCCTAAAGAAGGAAAAAGACCCGCTGCAATGCGGGTCCTATAGGCCTATTTCCCTCCTGAACGTAGACGCTAAGATTCTGGCCAAGGTAATGGCAATGAGGATAGAGGATTGTGTCCCGGGGGTGGTCCATGAGGACCAAACTGGGTTTGTGAAGGGGAGACAGCTGAATACGAATATACGGAGGCTGCTAGGGGTAATGATGATGCCCCCACCAGAGGGGGAAGCGGAGATAGTGGTGGCGATGGATGCCGAGAAAGCATTTGATAGAGTGGAGTGGGATTATTTGTGGGAGGTGTTGAGGAGATTTGGCTTTGGAGATGAGTATATTAGATGGGTACAGCTGCTGTATAGGGCCCCGATGGCGAGCGTGATCACGAATGGACGGGGGTCTGCGTATTTTCGGCTCCATAGAGGGACGAGGCAGGGATGTCCTCTGTCCCCATTATTGTTTGCACTGGCGATTGAGCCCCTGGCAATAGCACTGAGGGGTTCCAGGAAGTGGAGGGGAGTACTCAGGGGAGGAGAAGAACACCGGGTATCTCTGTATGCGGACGATTTGTTGTTGTATGTGGCGGACCCGGCGGAGGGGATGCCAGAGATAATGCGGATACTTGGGGAGTTTGGAGAATTTTCAGGATATAAACTGAACATGGGGAAAAGTGAGTTGTTTGTGGTGCATCCAGGGGAGCAGAGCAGAGAAATAGAGGACTTACCGCTGAGGAAGGTAACAAGGGACTTTCGCTACTTGGGGATCCAGATAGCCAAGAATTGGGGTACATTGCATAGGTTAAATTTAACGTGGTTGGTGGAACAGATGGAGGAGGACTTCAAGAGATGGGACATGGTATCCCTGTCACTGGCAGGGAGGGTGCAGGCGGTTAAAATGGTGGTCCTCCCGAGATTCCTCTTTGTGTTTCAGTGCCTCCCGGTGGTGATCACGAAGGCTTTTTTCAAAAGGATTGAGAAGAGTATCATGAGTTTTGTGTGGGCCGGGAAGACCCCGAGAGTGAGGAAGGGATCTTTGCAGCGTAGTAGGGATAGGGGGGGGCTGGCACTACCGAGCCTAAGTGAGTACTACTGGGCCGCCAATATCTCAATGGTATGTAAGTGGATGGGAGAAGAGGAGGGAGCGGCGTGGAAGAGATTGGAGAGGGCGTCCTGCAGGGGGACTAGCCTACAAGCTATGGCGACGGTGCCGTTGCCGTTCTCACCGAAGAAATACACCACAAGCCCGGTGGTGGTGGCTACTCTGACAATTTGGGGGCAGTGGAAACGGCATAGGGGAAAGACGGGAGCCTCGGTGCGGTCCCCGATAAGAAATAACCATAGGTTTGCTCCGGGGAGAATGGATGGGGGATTTGGAACATGGCAAAGAGCAGGAGTAACACAATTGAGAGATCTGTTTGTAGATGGGACGTTTGCAAGTCTGGGAGCGCTGACCGAAAAATATGGGTTGCCCCAAGGGAATGCATTCCGGTATATGCAACTGAGGGCTTTTGCGAGGCAACAGGTGAGGGAATTCCTGCAGCTCCCGACGCAGGAGGTGCAGGACAGAGTGATCTCAAAGACATGGGTAGGGGACGGTAAGGTATCAGACATATATAGGGAAATGAGGGACGAGGGGGAGATTATGGTAGATGAGCTGAAAGGGAAATGGGAAGAAGAGCTGGGGGAGGAGATTGAGGAGGGGCTGTGGGCTGATGCCCTAAGTAGGGTAAACTCATCGTCCTCGTGTGCCAGGCTAAGCCTGATACAATTTAAGGTGTTACACAGGGCGCATATGACTGGAGCACGGCTCAGTAAATTTTTTGGAGTAGAGGATAGGTGTGCGAGATGCTCGAGAAGCCCAGCGAATCACACCCACATGTTCTGGTCATGTCCGGCACTACAGGGGTTTTGGGTGGGGGTGACAAAGGTGCTTTCGAAGGTGGTGGGGGTCCAGGTCGAACCAAGCTGGGGGTTGGCTATATTCGGGGTTGCAGAAGAGCCGGGAGTGCAGGAGGCGAAAGAGGCTGATGTTTTGGCCTTTGCGTCCCTAGTAGCCCGGCGCAGGATACTGTTGATGTGGAAGGAAGCCAAGCCCCCGGGTGTGGAGACCTGGATAAATGACATGGCAGGGTTTATAAAGCTGGAACGGATTAAGTTCGTCCTAAGGGGATCGGCTTAAGGGTTCACCAGGCGGTGGCAACCGTTCGTCAAATACCTCACAGAAAGATAGAGGGAATGGAAAAGAAGAAGACAGCAGCAGCAACCCAGGGGGGTGGGGGGGGTGGGGGGGGGGGGGGCGGGGGGGGGGGGGGAGGGGGGGGGGGAGGAACCAGAAGGACTCTCAGGGATGTTAGTGTATAAGTATAATATGTATAGGTTGTTGTTATAGGTAATTGTATACTGGACTGCTGAATTGTATTTTTGGAGAGTATTTATTTGGGACAAGGCAGTTGCCATTTAGTTTTGTTTTTTAATTTTGATGTTGTTTATATATTATTTATTTCTTGTTTAAAAAACTGGCCATTGTTATTTATATTGTTATATTACTGTGTAAAAGATACACAATGTACTGTTATGGTTGGCCAAAAATTTTGAATAAATTATATATTTTTTAAAAAGACATCAAGGTGCAATTTATCATGGGCAATCCACCTAACCTGTGCATCTTTGAACCGTGGGAGGAAACCAGAGCACAGACATAACGTCCAAAGTCAGAATTAAACCTGGGTCCTGGCGCTGTGAGGCAGCAGCACTAACCAATGTGCCACCGTGACACCCAGTAGGCTTTTGTAGATAAAGTGAGTTTACTCAGAACAGCAAACATGTGATAAAGGCTCGTTCAGCTCAACTTATCCATAGATTTTATGGCTTCTGTGCACCTGGCATTGAACTGAGTCAAAGCAAAAATCACTTCACTTTCTGGGGATCTTTTTAAAGAAAACACTTAGATCGTTTAAACTGGGGTAGAGTCAACATGATGGCCCAAAAGATGAAAGGACATGGTTTGGAAATACTCTACATTCAGATACAATGCAAAAACGCTTTTAGATTTCACAACTTGGCAAATATTGTCGTATTGAAAAGGTTTTCTAAACAATTGCTTCCGAGAGAGATATAAATGCTATTAGATTCTGTGATTACCAGAACTCCAATTACATATTGCATTTGCCCTTGATGTTGCTGAATGCACTGGAAAGCTAATTCATATTATAGCCTCTAGCATAACACTTCTGAATTTTGCTGGACCCCATTTGACTCACTTCAAGACGTGCAACATGTTATTGATTTCTGGCTGAAGAGATGGCAGATGCTGGGGATGGTGGGGTATTGGTCGCCGTGGAGAGTTGGGTGGGGGGTGTTGGTTTGATCCATCACAGCTGTGTTTGTATCTCAAGCAGTGTCAATGTCAAACCCTTTGAAAAAGCTATAATGCATGTATTTCTGCCACTAGTCAAGATAATGACCTGTATTGCTCCGAGGAATTCACCGTTTGCAGTTAGGTCAGACAATTAGCCCCGAATTTCAAAATGAAAAAATGTAAATTGCCCATTTCATCATTACTGGCGGGTGATGTGTCTGACCCAGGGCGCTTGAAACCACATTAAAGATTAAACACAAAGTGACATAACATGTAAAAATATTTAAGCCTGCTCCTTGAGTGATAGTGCTGCGTTGGCCCACGGTAGTGAACAAGCTGCTAATCTCCTTCTACCTGAGATATAGGACCCTTCGGCAAAATTCCACTTCCCAACCTCAAAGGATTTAACCGATACCACCAACGGTGTAATGAGAGCCAGATACAAACCTACTGAAGCGCAGGAAACAGCACTTCAGGAGCAAAGAAGCTCTGAGCCTTAAAGATGACCTTGTTTGAAGGGGCGTGCTCCTTTGTTTTGTTGTCCAAACTGGCACAAATTTTACAAATTACATTTGCACAGCTGAAATATAGCATGGACTCTGAAGAAGAGCTTTGTGTCTTCCTTTAAAAATTCAAGTGAAATAAATTGAAGTGACCCATGTACAAAAACAATGGCACCGAAGTACAAAGGGTGACTCACAATTCATGTTGCAGGAAATCAATACAAAATATCCATTCTGTATCCATTTATGTTATACCTTGTGTCTCAGCGATGTTTCACAATGAATTACTTTTCAAGCGCAGTGGCTGTTAGTTTGGGAGCTACTTTGTGCACACTTAGATCCCTCAATTGGATTATTGCCCAGTTAAATTACTTACGGTAGTATTGTGTGACCTTAAATGAGGTTGCGTTTGCCATCTCAAGTGGATATAAAAGATCCCATAATACTGAGATGGTGCCCTGGCCATTTAGCCCCCCAGCCAACCAACACCACAATGACAGATTAACGTGGTCATTCATCCCACTGCTGCTTGTGGGATCCTGCTGTGCAAAGATTAGTTGCTGCATTTTCTTGCATTCCAACAATGGCCACACTTTCAAGAGTATTTAATCAGTTAAATGGCACTTCAGGACCTCCTGCGATCATGAAAGGTGCTGTATGAATGCAAGTTCATTCCATTTATTGTTTTTATGAAAATTTGTCATAACTGCTCTCTGCTGAGAAGGGAGTCAGGGTATTAAAGGATTTGTTTCTAGGGGGCTGGTTTGTGAGGATTGATGGAGCTGGGGGCGAAATTTGGGTTGGGGCAGGGCGAAATGTTTAGTTATATGCAGGTCTGAGATTTTGCTATGAAGGAGATACAGAGCTTTCTGACGGCGCCGGCCTCCACACTGTTGGAGGAGGTGCTGAAGGCAGGGGGAATGGAGAAGGGGGTGGTGTCGGTGATTTATGGGCAATTCTGAGAGAAGGGAAGTCACCGCTGGAGGGGATTAAGGCAGTGGGAGGAAGAGTTCGGAGAGGGTATGGAGGAGGGGTTGTGGTGTGAGGTGCTCCGGAGGGTAAATGTCTCAACTTCATGTGCGAGGTTGGGGCTGATACAGCTGAAGGTGGTGTCTACGGCACACCTCACAAAGGCGAGGATGAGCTGAATCTTTGAGGAGGTAGAGGATGTTTGTGAACATTGCGGGGCGGAGGGAGGGCGCAAACCATGTTCATATATTTTGGTTCTGTCCAAAGCTGGAGGGGTATTGGAGGGAGATGCTCAGGGTAATTTCGAAGGTGGTACATGTGAGGCTTGAGCTGGGTCCTCTGGAGGCCATATTTGGGGTATCGGATCGGCCAGGATTGGAAGCGGGTGCAGAGGCAGATGTTTTAGCCTTCACCTCGCTGATCGCCCGTAGGTGGATCCTGTTGGGGTGGAGGTCAGTTTCTCCACCCTGTGCCCTGGCGGGGCGGGGGGAACCTGTTGGAGTTTTTAGCACGCGAGAAGGTGAAGTTTGAGTTGAGGGGAAGGATGGAAGGGTTCTACAATTCATGGGCTTTGTTTATTATGCACTTTCAAGAATTGGATGACATTGAACATTAGGGTGGGGGGTTAGGGCAAGGAGGGGGTGAGCTGTGTATGTTGTTGGTGACTATGTAAGGGTGGATGGTGGATTCCTGAATCCTTTTCTTTGATGTTTGTATTTAAAATATTGAGGGTTGTTTGGGGTGGGTGGGAGGGAGGAATTATTGGCTAGGGGATTGACATTGTATTTGTTACCATTGATTGTTTGTTGGTGGGTGTAAATTTGGATGAATATATGAAAAGCAGATGAATAAAAATATATTTTTTAAAATTGCACTCTGCCATAGATTTTTATTAAAGACGTTATTTAATAGACTTTGGGAAAGAAATAGGAGTTTGCAAGGTCCGGCATCTGCGCATGGTGGGCCTAGTGTCCTTTAGTCTTGTTTATGATCTTCCTGCACACAAGATACATCGTAGGGAAGATAATGAGGAAGTGGTGGAAAAGTGAAATATTTTCCTGCTATTTAGCCATAATGATTTTGCTATTATCTGGGGTGACACAGTGGTTAGCACTGCTGCCTCACAGCACCAGGGACCTGGGTCTGATTCCAGCCTCAGTGACTGCCTGTGTGGAGTTTACACTTTCTCTCCGTGTCTGCGTGGGTTTCCTCCGGGTCCTCCAGTTTCCTCCCATAGTCCAAAGATGTACAGGTGAATGAAATGAAAATCGCTTATTGTCACAATTAGGCTTCAAATGAAGTTACTGTGAAAAGCCCCTAGTCGCCACAATCCGGCGCCTGTTCGGGGAGGCTGGTACGGGAATTGAACCCGTGCTGCTGGCTTGCCTTGGTCTGCTTTAAAAGCCAGCTATTTAGCCCAGTGCTAAACCAGCCCCTGAGGTGGTTTAGCCATGCTAAATTGCCCGTAAGTGTCCAAAGGTTTGGTGGGGAGACAGGGATAGGGCGGCGATTGGAACGACTTTTATATCAAAGTTTATTAGAGTGTCCATGGGCTCCCGGCCCTCAGCGGGGTAGCACCTACTTCACGAGGTTCATGGGAGACTAATTGCTTCCACCCCGTAGACTTCATGCGGCTTATAACAGTGGTTGTGGTTGTTCTTTGTGAACTTTCTGTGCCTAATAACTGTTCTCCATTGAGATGGTTAATGGGCTGACAGTTAACAAACAGCTGGATTGGATTGGATTGGATTGGAGCTGATCATTATCTAGACTTGCACATGGTCTTTCTATGGGCATTGCACGGAAAGCTTCTTTTAGTCAATAAACCAAAAAGCACATCACCTGTATAAACATAGCCAGAAACTGTGTATCTCCTTAATCAATCAGATTGAAGAATCATTCACGTGCAGCGCAGTGTCTGAACCAGGAAGTGTAGGTTGGAATATCGAATCCAATATCACATTAGGGACAGAAAGCAAAATAAGGAGAGGAAGAAAAAGATTGCAAAAGAGAGTGAGAGAGGAAAAAGAGAGAAAAAGAGCAGCAAAGTTCTGCCCAGTGTTTTGGTTAATATTTATTCTTCAACCAACATCACTAAATTAGATTATCTAATCCTTATCATATTTGCTGTGTGCAAATTGACTGCTGTGTTTCCTATAGTGGCTTTACTTTGAAGCACTTCAAAGGCACCCTGAAGGTTTACCTCAAGAAATGCAAATAGACGTCAATGCCTGGGAGGTCCTTGCTCAGAAGAGACTTCCTTGGGTGAACCTCTGACTGAAGAGACACATTTGTTCGAGGACACCCAACGAAAAGAGGAGGCCGGAAAAGGAGCCCTGAGAAAGGAATACCAGCAATCTAGAGTCCAAGGACTGGTCCCACCTCCCGGAAACACCTGCCAAGTGTGTGGTTGATGGTACAGCTCTAGGATTGGGCTCAACAACCACACAAAGGCACACAGAACCCATGACCAATAACATAGGTTTCTTTGGTGGCTAATCATACTCGTTAATGAGTGATCGCAGAAGAAGAAGGTACTTTGAAAGTACACTTTTGACTGAACAATGTTTTAGAATGCCCTGAAGTCAGGAAGCGCTCTATATAAATGGAAGTTCTTTATGCTTTGGGTTGCATGAGACCTTAACTATTTGGCTCACAGAGTGCTGGTGACTTATAACTCTGAAGTCCGCTCCGGAAACTGAGCAGCAGTTTCAAATAATATATATATGACTGGACCTTCAGTCACAGAGGGGATAGTGGAGGAAATGGGTGAGTTTGATGTGTTGCAATGTGGCCCATGTGACTCTGGAGAGAGGTAATTGGTTGATTCAATCAGACAAGGAAACTGCAGCCCCTGCCTATAATGTCTTAATACTAACAAGTTGACATTTCAGCCCCGAGGCATTGCCAAAAAGACTTGCACTGTCTACAGAATTACACAGAACCACATAGAATGTACAGCAAAGAAACAGGCCACTCAGCGTAATGGGTCCATGCTCCATGTGTGCAGAAACCCCTAGATCCCTTCTACTTTCCTTATCCTCCCCTACAAAAATGCACCGCTGCCCACTGTGTCTATACTGTAGTACATTTTACATTTATATGCCCCATTCTGACAGGTCATAAATGCCTTCTTGTATTTGGTCACAGACTGCCTCATCGTTAACTATATCCCCTAACTTGGTGCCATCCGCAAATTTTGAAATTATACTTCTCCCCGAGTGCAAATTGTTAATGAGACGATTATGAGATTGCTACACATATCTATCAAGTGACAATTTCTGAGTTTCTGTAAACCTCATTAAACCTTAAAAACATGTCAGAAACATTGTAAAAAAAAACAGATTCTTTCTCTGCTCAACCTGCTTTACGTTGATTTGTTTTCAATTAGAAAATACTGATGTTTAAACACAGTTTACTGTCTCAAACACCCCCCATGAAATGAGAAAGAGAAAAAGAGGAGAAGCCTTGCAAAGTGCATGACCCAGCTTATCGGTTCTCTTTGCTAAAATGGGTTTCAGAAGCCCTGGGGCCTGGGGTTATGACCTTTAAGCCATGCCCCTGACGAGGGCAGAAGGTAAAGTATTAAAACAATCAGCATTACTTTTTTTTTCCTTCAAGTTACACATTCCCAGTTTGAAGGCGGCCCTCAGATTAAGGCACCTCCAAGAATGTTGTCATACGAGATTAACCCTCTGAATACCAAACCTAATTTCAAATATGCCCATTCGCATTAATGCAGTTGCAACTCAGTATAAATGTGTGAACGCTGTAAGGGGATCGAAACAAATAAATGTACCTACACATTGGACAGTAGTCTGTGGAAAAGGAGTAGAAGCCCTTCAACATCTCCAAGGGAACATGTTAGTCGTTCAGCTCCTCTCCTCATTTTGGTTCCATCTGTCTTTTCCCTTTTTGGATTCTACCGGACATGCTGTGTGCACCTCTTTGATTTCTTGATTCACGTTTTGCAGTTTCTTTTCTTGCTCGCTCGTAGTTAAGGGAACAAAATCCATTACTGTGACCGTCCCAGCTGCTCTAATGACATTCTTAGTCATGTTTTGGATGGTGAAGTTGGTGGGAGGGGAGAGGTCGTGCCAATAAATACACTCCTGAAGATGCTAGTGCATCACTATTGACACAGCGATCTCCTAAATGCAAGAAGAATAAACGGTTCAGCCACCAATTCCTTTGAGCCAATAAACACAATTGAGGGTGCGCAGGAGAGAGAAATAGAAAAATACTGTAACACTGATCGACTGACTACCTTGTGCTTCCCTCACGTACCTGGTAAATTATGAGTCATGTATTTACTTTTATGTTAAGCTGCATCTGCACGAGTCATGGCTTTGGTGCAATATTTTCCCACCTTTTGCACCCAGTTGCTGTATCAGTTGCTCCCAAACAAGTAATGATATAGGGCAGCATGCTGGCACAGTGGTTAGCACTGCTGCCTCATGGCACCGAGGTCCCAGGTTCGATCCCGGCCCTGGGTCACTGTCCGTGTGGAGTTTGCACATTCTCCCCGTGTTTGCATGGGTTTCGCCCCCACAACCCAAAGATGTGTAGGATAGGTGGATTGGCCACACTAAAATTGCCCCTTAATTGGAAAAAAAGTAATCGGGTACTCTAAATTTATTTTACAAAAACAAGGACTGATTTGTACTAGATGTACAATATAGGTTCACTTGCTCAGATAGTTTTCAAACTTTAATGTGCATTGGAACTCCTGCATATATCAGCATACTCCCATGGACCACGTAACTACTGACAAATCCAGGGTATGACTCCAACTAGTGCAGAGTTTGCCCCTGATTCCCATTCACTTCAATTTTGCTTGGCTCCTTGACACCACACTTGGTCAAACGCAGTCTTTACATCAAGGTTTGTCACTCTCACCTCTGCTCTTGAGTTCAGCTCCTTTGCCCATGAGTGGACCAAGGCTGTAATGAGGTTAGGAGCTGAGTGGCCCTTGATGTGTTGGGTGTTCTGGATCATAAACAGGTCACCAACACTGGAAGTGGTGCAACTCTATTTTATTATAAGGTTAACTATATTAACATACTTGAACTGTGGGTAAATGCAATACCAGCTTTAACTGTTGACCCTTGCCTAGTCCTAACCAGGTGATGCACTCAGCACATGGTGAATGTCTGTGTTGCAGGCTGTGAGCTCTGCTGGCTGCTACTGGAGTGAGCGGGAACTCTCCTGTCCCCTGTCTTTATAGTGCATGTGCTCTCACTGGTGATTGGCTGCGATGTTGTGTATGCTGATTGGTCCCACTGCATGTCCATCAGTGTGTGTGTGTGTCTGCACCATGATATACTGGTGTATATTATGACATCCCCCTTTTATATAAAGAATATGTGCCTGCGTGACATTAAGTATCGTGTAGTGAATGTACCTGACTATGTGTGTGCGTGTTATTTACATGACTATGTACATGAGGCTAATCTATTTACACGGGAAGGTGCCTGGTGCCGAGAAATAGGGTGTCACACCAACAACGAAATGAACATTATATACAAACTACTGGAACGATGAAACAGGATAACAGATCAAAGAGTCCAACATCGTAAAACTCATAAGTCAAGTCTCTGAGGCAGGCGACGAATTCTGGTTGACCGCCTCAAGGGTGGGTCAGGAGCCACCGGCTGAGGAACGGGCTGGGCCACGGCAGAGTGAGGAGGATGCAGAGTATTCAGAATCTCCACATAGTCCAGGTTGGGGACAACAGGAGGGCGTGGCATCGGGGGAGGATCACGTAGCGAGCGTGGAACGAGACGAAGGGCACGCTGATTGCGGCGGCGAATGGAACCATCTGGCAGGCGAACCAGGAATGAGCGGGGAGACACCTGCCGAAGAACCACTGCAGTTGCAGACCAGCCACCCTCCGGAAGATGGATGCGGATGTTGTCATCCGGCGCCAGAGCAGGGAGATCAGTCGCCTGAGCGTCATGCGCCGCCTTGTGTTGTGCACAAGACGGTTGGATCCGCTGAAGGACCGGAACGTGGTCGAGGTCTGGGACGTGAATGGACGGCACCGTGGTCCTGAGGGTGCGACCCATGAGCAGCTGGGCTGGTGACAGGCCCGTGGAGAGTGGGGCCGAACGATAGGCCAGCAAGGCGAGGTAGAAGTCGGATCCTGCATCGGCAGCCTTGCAGAGGAACCGTTTGATGATGTGGATGCCCTTTTCCGTTTTGCCATTGGAAGGGGGTGCAGGGGACTGGATGTCACATGCACAAAGTTGTACCTGCTGGCAAAGTTGGACCATTCCTGGCTCGCGAAGCAGGGGCCATTGTCCGACATCACAGTGAGTGGGCTGCCGTGACGAGCAAAGGTCTCTTTGCAGGCACGGATGACCGCCGATGATGTGATGTCGTGCAGGCGTACGACCTCTGGTTAGTTCGAAAAATAGTTCACAATCAGAACATAGTCCATGCCGAGTGCATGGAACAGGTCAACGCCTACCTTAGACCAAGGGGATGTGACCAACTCATGGGGCTGTAGGGTCTCACGTGGTTGGGCCGGCTGGAACCGCTGACAGGTGGGGCAGCGGAGCACTGTGTTGGTGATGTCCTCATTGATGCCGGGCCAGTACACAGCCTCTCGGGCCCTCCGTCGGGACTTCTCCACGCCAAGATGGCCTCCTGTAGCTGTTCCAAAATGAGGTGGCGCATGCTGTGCGGGATCGCGATGCAGTCCAGCTTCAGGAGGACACCACCGACTGCTGCCAGATGTCTCTGATATTGTACAACTGCGGGCATTGGCCCTTGAGCCACCCGTCCGTCATGTGGCGCATGACACACTGTAGTAGGGGGTCAGCCGCAGTCTCGCGCCGAATGTGGATAAGGCGTTCATCCGTGGCCGGCACATTGGAGGCCGTGAAGGCCACATGGGCGTCAACCTGGCAGACAAACCCCTCTGGGTCACACGGGGTGTTGACTGCCCTGGACAGAGCGTCGGCTATGATCAGGTGCTTGCCCGGTGTGTATAGGAGCTGGAAATCGTACCGCCGGAGTTTAAGCAGAATGCGCTGGAGGCGAGGTCGGGGATAAACTTCAGCCGGAAGTTGACCATGCCCAAAAATCGGAGGACCGCCTTCTTATCCGCTGGCTTCTGCATGGTAGTGATGGCTGACACCTTGTCCGCATCCGGCCGCACACCCAACCGGGAGATGTGGTCCCCTAGGATCTTGAGTTCCGTCTGGCCGAAGGAACATTTGGCTCTGTTGAGGCAAAGGCCTTGGTCCCGTATTCGTTTGAAAACGCGCTGGAGGCGACTGATATGCTGATGGGGTGGTGGACCAAATGATGATGTCATCAACATAGACGCGCACACCTTCAATGCGCTCCATCATTTGCTCCATGATCCGGTGGAATACTCCTGATGCCGATATAATCCCAAACAGCATCCTGTTGTAGCAGTATCTGCCAAACGGGGTATTAAAGGTACACAGCTTTCTGCTGGACCTGTTTAGTTGAATTTGCCAGAATCCTTTTGAGGCGTCAAGTTTGGTGACGATGTTGGCCCGAGCCATCTCGCATGTGATCTCCTCGCGCTTGGGGATAGGGTAATGCTCCCTCATTATGTTGCGATTCAGATCCTTTGGGTCAATGCAGATACGGAGCTCGCCGGAGGGCTTCTTTACCCACACCATGGAACTGACCCAGTCGGTTGGTTCCGTCACTCTGGAGAGCACTCCTTGGTCCTGGAGTTCTGCAGCTGCTGCTTGAGGCGGTCCTTGAGGGGTGCTGGGACTCTGCGAGGTGCATGAACCACAGGCGTGGCGTCTTGTTTGAGCAGGATTTTGTAAGTGTATGGAAGCGTGCCCATGCCTTCGAAAACGTCGCGGTGGTGGTCGATGATCGCATTGAATTGTGCCCTGAAGTCCGCATCCTGGAAGGCAGACGTGTCCTCTGGAGACAGAGAGTGTACTCGTTGAACAAGGTTTAGGAGTTTGCACGCCTGTGCGCCTCGCACAGAGTCCTTCGAGGAGCCCACAATCTCGAAGGGAAGGATGGCTTTTCGCGAGTTGTGCGTCACTTCGAGTTGGCATGAACCGGTAGCAGGAATGACGTTGCCATTGTAGTCCACTAGCTGGCAGGTCGACGGAAGAATGGTTGGTTTAACTCCAAGGGTTTGAAAGGCTGACCACGCGAAGAGATTAGCGGAAGCACCAGTGTCCAGGCGGAATCGTATCTGGGATCGGTTGACCGTCAGGGTGGCACACCACTCGTCGTCTGGATCAATGGTGTGCACCGACAGTGGCTGGTGGTTTTGAGTCGGGGACAGCCTGTTCTTTGTTAGAACAACAACTTGAAAAGACTCCATCGGATCTTCAGTGTCACTGGTCTGCGGGAAGTCAGAATCGGACTCGGTTTGGGGTAGGTAACTGCTTGCTGCAGGGTTCTTCGGAGGTTTATTTCATGTCCTGGTTCAATTTGAGGCATTGTGCTGTCATTCCAGGTGAAGGAAGGTTGTTTTACAGCTTTAAAAGATTTTTTCTTTGATTTGGGATGTTTCCCCTTTAAATGGGCGTGGTCAGGGGCCTCTACCATCATGACGCGCGTGACGTAGCACGTAGGAGGTGTTTGCACATGCGCAGATCGCGGTTCCTTTACTAATGGCCGTTTTCGTGATTGCGCATGCGCGGCGTCGCGCAACTGCGCAAGTACAGTCCCTTTAGAAAGATGGCCGCCGACCAAAATCATTCTCTGCTCCGGGATTTCGGCCTCGAGGTGAGTACTGGTGCTTCTCTTACCTTTTCTTGCTGGTTGGAGTGTGTTTTCCTCACAGTGTTTGCCGAATTTGTCCAGGACTGCCTGGAAGTCGCTCCTGTTTTGCCCCTTGGAGAACTTGAATTATTTTAAGATTTCTTCTGCTCTGGCACCGGCGATGGTGAGGAGAAGCTCTGTTTTTTCAGGATCAGCCAGGTCTTCTAGTTCGGCTGCCAGCAGGAAGATTTCAAACTTTTGCCGGAATGCCCGCCAGTTTTCGCAGAGACCGCCGTGGTACTGGAGCTGCTGCGGAACCCGGATCTTGAACATCTTGCCTGGGTACCGTTGCTGGTTGTCACTGTACACTGAGGTGCCGGCAATGCGGAGTGGCGGCGGCGGGTTGATGTTCTCCATACTTCAGGATGCCGGAATGCTGATTAGTTGCAGGTGGGTCTCAGAAGTGCTAGTATGCAACCACTCCTTGTACCATGATGTGTTGGGTGTTCTGGATCACAAACAGGCCACCAATACTGGAAGTGGTGCAACTCTATTTTATTGTAAGGATAACTATATTAACATACTTGAACTGTGGGTAAATGCAATACCAGCTTTAACTGTTGACCCTTGCCTAGTCCTAACCAGGTGATGCACTCAGCACATGGTGAATGTCTGTGTTGCAGGCTGTGAGCTCTGTGCTCCGAGCTGACTGCTACTTGAATGAGCGGGAACTCTCCTGTCCCCTGTCTTTATAGTGCGTGTGCTCTCACTGGTGATTGGCTGCGGTGTTGTGTATACTGATTGGTCCCACAGCATGTCCATCAGTGTGTGTGTGTGTGTCTGCACCATGATATACTGGTGTATATTATGACAGCCCTGACAGAACTGAAGTTGAGCATGTCATCGGATGTAAGTGCTGCTTAATAGCACCATCGACAATTCCTTCCATCACCTTGCTGAGGATTGAGAGAAGACTGATGGAGCAATAATTGGCCAGCTTGGATTTGTCGGGCAATTTTTCACATTGATGGGTCGATGCCAGTGTTGTAGCTGTACTGGAAAAGCTTGGCGATAGGCACAGAGACGTCGAGAACTCAATTCTTCAGCACTATTGACAGAATATTGACAGGGCCAATACCCTTTGTGGTGTCCAATGCCTTCAGTTGTTTCTTCATAACACATGCAGTGAATCAAAGTGGCTGAAGACTGACATCTGTGATGCCGCCGAGGAGGCCAAGATGAATTATTCACTTGGCACTTGTGACTGAAGGTTGTAGCAAATGCTTCTGCTTTATCTTTTGCACTGATGTGCTGGGCTCCACATCATTCAGGATGGGGATAGTTATGGATTCTCCTCCTCCAGTTAGTTGTTTCATTATCCTCCAGCATTCAAGACTGGATGTTGCAAGGCTGCAGAGCTTAGACCTGACCCATTTGTTGTGGCGCACTTAGTTCTGCCTATCACAAATGCTTTTTCTGCACTTTGGCATACAAGTAGTCCTGTGTTGTAGCTTCACGAGGTTGAGACTTCATTTTTAGGTATGCCTGTTGTTGCACCTGGCATGGCCTCCTGCACTCTTCATTGAATCTCATCCCTTGTCCCATTGGTTCCTTATCTTGCATTACCTGGTCAGCATTCTCCTCCACATATTCATCATTGGAGGACGCATGACAATAAGCAATGTCCTCTTCATTCAATGCCTTGCGCAATGCAGATCACCATGTCCCTCACTGAGGCATATTGCAGGGCTCCACCAGATCGATCAAGACAACTGAATCATATCCTCAAATGGTCAATGATCTGCGAGATGGTTACTCTAGTTGACCTGTAGCAGATATTATACTACTTTTCTGTTGTAATGCATGATGGATCCTCACATGCATCAGTAGCTATGTCTTCAGTAAATAGCCTTTGTCTCCATCCATGAATGTGGGCAGAGGGCTCTGGCGCCTTGGAATGTCAAAATATGCACAAATGCTTTCTGGGAAGAATGCATGGAACTAGAGGATCTGCTATCTTTGGTCATAGGCCAGTTAGACAATGATAGAAAGACAATCCTTCCTGATCCACAGTAGCGTCGAAGCCCTTGTGTGTGCAGTCAATGACCCTTACATCTGGGAGAACCCATCAGTGGTCCTGAACACAATGATCCTGTCTACCTGACTTTGTGGATCAGTGAGGTCTCCAACCCTTTTCAATGCACCGATGGGCTGTAGACTAGCAGATCTCACACACATCCCTGGTTGATCGCTAGAAGGAGGTGCGGATGTTGGATGATATAGTATTCTTCAGACCGCTGGCATTTCCCTACAGCACCGCAAAGTGATGCCTCCCAAGAGAGCCACAGTCTGCACTGACACAGAAGTTCAGCCTGGGGTGTACTCTCTGATTAGGATAGCTTCTCTCTGCGCACATGGCTGTTGGTGTGCCACTCTGTGCACTAGTATGCTGTGCCCACCTGGAGGTTGGCACTTTTGCTGGTCATGAAGTTGGTAATGTGTCCGGGCTGGTGTCAGGACCTACCTTCCTGAAATGCTCCTTCTCCTCAAAGGGGGTCATGAGATTTGGGTCAAGGAGGCACATGGCCTGATTCCAGAGACTCAATGTCAGAAGCCCACCCTCCTTTGTCCATGCCACTGAGAAGATATGGAAGAGGAGTCACAACATTAGACTTCTGGCCAAGAGGGCAGCCTGCTCCAACTTTTCCAGGCTCCCACCCTTGCCTCTGAACACACATTTAAGGGCCCAGTACACTTCTGGGCCCCAGTCTCAGAAACCTCCCACCCTCCCCTGCACCACACAGGAATGTATTTCCCACAGCAGCATCATTGTTAATTACTCTCAATCATGTGACCATCTGCACCAGCTGTTTGCTGTTTCTTGCTTTGTATCCTTGGCCTCAAGAACTGGGTTCTTGCTACCCCTGAATCTATTCACGTGCAATCTTTCTAGTTGGAAC
This sequence comes from Scyliorhinus torazame, assembly GCF_047496885.1. Classification (NCBI taxonomy): domain Eukaryota; kingdom Metazoa; phylum Chordata; class Chondrichthyes; order Carcharhiniformes; family Scyliorhinidae; genus Scyliorhinus; species Scyliorhinus torazame. The sequence continues at coordinate 81,813,337 of NC_092727.1, read as the reverse complement.
TGAAGCAATATCTTCTTTCTATTAGCATGGGTCAAGCATTGGTCCCAGAGGTGACACAAGTACTAACTCAGAATTTGCGAACACCCCAGAGTTCATGTGGGGTTCTCCCAGTATTGCAGCATGCAGTGTTAGAGGCAGGATGGTGTCACCAGGGTGCCATAATAAAGTATATGACCCAGGGTGACCTCTATCGCTGCTAATCAAATGACATGCCATGTGATTAAGAAGGTCCATAGTTAGACTGGAAGATTGCCAAGATATTGTGGTGAACTAGTGCAGCCTGATGTCATTGTCCAGACAGTGCACAGAATGTTACAGGAGCTGCGTGGCTGTTAGGAAGTTACACTTTAGAGACGGGAACTATAGAAATGTTATGAGCCACAGGAAGCCACACAACAATACCATACACCACAAGGCTGATGCTATGATTGATGGATGACAGACACCACACATTGGCATGGATATGAACTCTTTTGACTTTATGTTGCAATAATACTGAGGCTGGATAGAATCTGAACACTCAGTCTAGAATCTCTCACAAAGGTGCAAATGAGTTCCTTCGACCTGATGCATAAACAATCTCAGGTGGAACCGCACAAATAGCTGTAAGTAGGCAGAAGGTTCACCCATTACCTGAAAAGGAATAAAGGTGATCAATATTCCCTACCTCAGAAACTTACCCCATAAATTGTTAATGGGAACAGACCTTCTGGTCGCAATCCTACAGCCACGCTGCCCAGCATTTATTGCCCATCCTAAATTTTCCTTCAACATTCAGGGGGACATTTAAGAGTCAACTACATTGCTGTGAATCTGGGTCACATGTAGACCAGACCAGATAAGGATGACAAATTTCCTTCCCTAAAGGGCATGAATGAACCAGGTGGCTTTTTAACAATTGACAATGGTTTCATGGTCAAGGTTAGACTTTTAATTTCAGGTTTTTATTGAATACGAATTTCACCATCTGCCTTGGCGGGATTGAAACCCAGAGTTCCCCAGGGAATTACACTGGGTCTCTGGATAACTAGCTCAGTGACAATACCACCATGCTACCACCTCCCCATATTTTGCCAAAGAACAAGTTTGACTGAATTTGACTTTTATTTTTATTTTCAGAAGGGATTTTATTTGCCCTGTTTTGCTTCCTGTGTTTTTAATAGTTCATACACACTAGCTCCTGTTCCCTTCTCTGGGAGCTCAGTTACTTGCGACAGCCATAAAACATTGAAGCCGCATGATCCGGCAACTGACCACAGGCCAATTCTCAACTAACCTACAAAGATGTTTCAAAGATAGCTGAAAAGTCGCGGACATTAAATGGGTAAGTGATTGGAATCAGGGGATTTGGTCCACATAACATAGGCAGGGTGGGGGGGGTGGGGGGGGGTACATTCTGAAATTCAAAGTGAAAACTACAGAATAGAGGTGTAGTTCAGCTTTCGGGAAAAGAAAATTTAGATCAGCTTCCAGATTAACAGACAGCTCGGGGCCCAGACACAGGAGACCATTCAGCACCTTGAGTCTGTTCCGCCATTTTATTCAATCATGGCTCATACTGAAATCCAATGGGCCTAATTATAAATGCTGAAAGTGCAGAATGAAACTTCTGAAGCGTAAAGCTGTGGGGCCACAGGTTCAAATCCCACCAGTTCCAAACTTGATTCATAAATCTGTATTGTAAAGCCAATCTCAGTCATGGTGATCACAAATTATTGTCTGTTGTTTTAAAAAATAAACCCATCTGTTTCACTAATGTCCTTTATGGAAGGAAATCATAGAATATACAGTGTAGAAGGAGGCCATTCGGCCCATCGAGTCTGCACCGGCCCTTACTAAGAGCACCTTACTGAAGCCCACGTATCTACCCTATCCCTGTAACCCAGTAACCCCCACTTAACATTTTTTGGACACGAAGAGCAATTTAGCATGGCCAAACCACATAACCCGCACATCTTTGGACTGTGAGAGGAAACCGGAGCACCCGGAGGAAACCCACGCACACACGGGGAGAATGTGCAGACTCCACACAGACAGTGACCCATGCCGGGAATCGAACCTGGGACCCTGGAGCTGTGAAGCAATTGTGCTAACCACTATGCTGTCTGGTCTGGCCTACATGGAACTCCAGATCCATAGCAATGTAGTTCATTCTGAAGTGGCCTAGTAAGCCCTTCAGTTGTGTCAAGGCCTACAAAAAGGCATGACCGGCCAATATCGACTGGAAATGATGATGATACGTCCAGTCCTGTAGATACCGCTAAGTCCGCCTGGGAGCTTGTGCTGAAATTGCAGTCCCAGAAACAAGTCAAGCAATAGCCTTACATAGTCATACACACGGAATCAGACCTTACAGACAATGTCTCAGTCATCACCATCCTTAAGTATGTCTGGCCAGTGGGGCATACCACAGGTGGCAGCACAGTGATATACAGCTAAGGGGGAGTTGCCATGGGTGTCCGTAACATTGACTCCAGCCAATAGCATCAGGTCAAACATGGGCAAGGACACCCCCTGTTAATTTTTCCCCACTGCCACCCCCAAACCCCCCCAGTCAATGAATCTGTACTCCTCCATATTGAACACTACAGGTTGGGGGGCTCGGTAACACCACGATTGACGAAGCTGGCGTAGTACTTGAGGGCATAGCTGCTAGGCTGGGTCTGCAGAAGCTGGTGAGGGAGCTAACACGATGGAAAAGTCTACTTGACCTCGCCCTCATCAATCTGCCACGTATGCATCTGTCCATGAGAGTGTGGTACGATTGACCATGTACAGTCCTTGAGGAGATGAGACATCACTTCACATTTAGGATATCATCCATTGTGTCGTGTGGCACAATGGGATAGACTTTGAACAGATCTAGCATTCAAAACACAACGTCGATGAGATGTTGTGGGCCATCAACAACAGCAAAATTGTATACAACCCCAATTTGTAATCTCATGGGCCAACATATACCCCACTCTATCATTACCACCAAGCCAGGGGATCAAATGTGATTCAATGGAGAGCGCAGGAGGGCATGCAAGGAGCAGAACCAAGTGTACCTAAAAATGTGGTGAAGTTACCCAACGCAGGATTACTTGCATGCCAAACAACATAAGCAGCAAGTGATAGACAGAGCTAGGCAATTCCACAGCCAATCGATCAGATATAAGCTTTGCAGTCCTGCCACATCCAGTCGTGAAAGGTGATAGACAATGAAACAACTTACTGGAGGAGACATCGTCAATGATGGGGCCAGCCCAGCACAGCAGTGTGAAAGATAAAGATTCGCAACAATCTTTAGCCAGAGGTGCTGAATGGATGATCCATCTCGGCCTCCTCCAGAGGTCTCCAGCATTACAGATGTCAGTCTTCAACTAATTTGATTCACTCTCAGTGATATCAGGAAATGATTGAAGGCTATGGATTCTGACAACTCTCCAGCAATAGCACTGAGGACTCATGCTGCAAGAACTACCTTGCTCCAAGTTAAGCTGTTCCAGTACAGCTACAACATTGATATCTACCCAGCAATGTAGAAAATTACCCAGTTGTGACCTGTACACAAGAAACAGGACAAATCAAACCCAGCCAATTATTGCCCAATCAGTCTACTCTCAATCATCAGCAATGTGTCGTCGATAATGATATCGCTGGCACTTGTTAGGAATAAACTGCTCACTGATGCTCAGTTTAGGTTCTGTCAGGACCATGTAGTTCCTGACTTTATTAAAGTCTTGGTCCAAACATGGACAAAAGAGTTGAACTCAAGAGGTGAGATGAGAATGGTGCCCTTCCCATCAAGGCAACATTTTGAGCAAGTCTGGCATCAAGGATCCCCAGAAAAACTGGAGTCAATGGGAAACAGAGAAAACTCTCTGTTAGTTGGAGTCATACCTGGCACAAAGGTAGATGGTTGTGGTGGTTGGAGGTCAATCACCTCAGCTCCAGGACATCACTGCAGCTTAGTGTCCTCGGCCAAACCATCTTTAGCTGCTTCATCAATGATCTTCCTTTCATCATAAGATCAGAAGTGGGGATGTTCACTGATGACGGCACAATGTTCAGCACTATTTGCGGCTCCTCAGAGTCACGACACCTGAACTGCATTCAGGCTTGGCTGATAAGAGCCAAGTAAAATTTGTTACACACTCGTTTTTGCCAATGACCGTCTCCAACAGACATCGCTGAATCCCCTTCAATCGTCGTCCTTGGGGGGGCGGGGGGTAGGGTGCCATTCAACAAAAGTTAAGTGGACTAGCCATATAAATACTGTGGCTACAAGAGCCAATCAGGCTTAGAAAACTGTGTGGATAACGCAACTCTTGACTCCTCAGGGAATGTCCGAAAGGCTTAAGTTAGGAGTGTGATGGGATAGTCTCCACTTGCCTGTGTAAATCCTCTGCCCTCTTATATGGCTCAGAGATGTGGATGATGTACAGCAGGTACCTTAAAACCCTGGAGAAGTAGCATCAGTGCTACCTCTGCATCATCTGCAGATCCATTGGCGGGATCGACGCATTAATGTCAGTGTTCTTGCTCAGCAAACATCCCTCGCATTGAAGCATTGACTTTGCTCGATCAGCTCTGCTGGACCGACCACATCGTCCACATGCCTGACATGAGACTCCCGATACAAGCTCTCTACTCAGAGCTTTAACACAGTAAGCGAGCCCCAGGAGGACAGAGGAATCACTTCAAGGACACTCTCAAAACCTCCCTGAAAAACTGCAACATCCCCACTGACACCTGGGAATCCCTGACCCAAGATGACCTGAAGTGGAGGAAAAGCATCCGGGAAGGAATTGAACACCTTGAGTTTCAACACCGAGAGCAAAGTGTCGACAGCAAAAGGAGCGCATGGGAACCCGGGCACCCCATCCATCCGCTCCTTCAACCACCGTCAACCCCACCTGTGACAGAGAATGGAGGTAGCACATTGGCCTCCTCAGTCACCTGAGAACTCAGTTTTAGTGTGGAAGCAAATCATCCTCGACTCAGTGGGTGTGTCTACGAAGCAGTGTGACGTCATCTTCTTCACAGCCTTCAACACGTCATTGATGACGATGAACATCTTGCCAAGGTCATCCCCACACCCCCACTACTTGCCTTCAAACAACCGCGCAACCTCAAACGAACCATTGTTTGCAGCAAACTACCCAGTCTTCAGAACAGTGACCACGACACCACACAACCCTGTCATGGTAATCTCTGCAAGACGTGCCAGATCATCGACATGGATACCACTATTACACGTGAGAACACCACCCACCAGGTACGCGGTACACACTCGTGCGACTCGGCCAACGTTGTCTACCTCATACGCTGCAGGAAAGGATGTCCCGAAGCGTGGTACATTGGCGAGGCCATGCAGACGCTGCGACAACGAATGAACGGACATCGCGCAACAATCACCAGGCAGGAATGTTCCCTTCCAGTCGGGGAACACTTCAGCAGCCAAGGGCATTCAGCCTCTGATCTCCTGGTAAGCGTTCTCCAAGGCGGCCTTCAGGACGCGCGACAACGCAGAATCGCCGAGCAGAAACTTATAGCCAAGTTCCGCACACATGAGTGCGGCCTCAACCAGGATCTGGGATTCATGTCGCATTACACTCATCCCCCACCATCTGGCCTGCGAAATCCTACCAACTGTCCTGGCTTGATGCAATTCACACCTCTTTAACCTGGGGTCACCCCATCTCTGGATCTGTAAAGATTTAATCGCCTGCTAATGGTCGCATTCCAAGCATTGTTTGGCATCTTTGAATTTGTCTATATATATGTTTCTGGAACATACCTCTTCATTAACCTGAGGAAGGAGCAGCGCTCCGAAAGCTAGTGACATCGAAACAAACCTGTTGGACTTTAACCTGGTGTTGTAAGACTTCTTACTGTGCTCACCCCAGTCCAACGCCGGCATCTCCACATCACCTTAAAGGACCAGAATTGCAGATGCATGGGAAGGCCACCAACTGCAAATTCCCCTCCAAGCTCCACACCATCCTAACTTGGAAATATGTCATTGTTCCTGCAGTATCGCTGGTTCAATATCCTGGAGCACCCTCCCTCACAGCACTATAGTTGCACCTACACATGGCCTTCAGCGCTTCAAGAAGGAAATTTCCTGCTGACAGGAAATTTGGAACGGGTAATGAGTGCTGGCCTAGCAATGTCCACAACCCATGAAAAGAATAAATTCTTTAAAACTTCTTATTGGCCTGCTTCCTCGTGCATTCCACTGTGGCTCACTAACAGCACTGTGAAGGCAACACCTGTGTGAAAAGCCAAAACACCTTGGCAAAGTCACACCTGGATAGGTGTGCAGTTTGGAAGGCGCAAACGTGCACATGTACCATCTTCCCGAGCCCACAGGAAAATCCAGATCCATAACTTCAACTTCAGCCTAGCTAAAGTCACCCACAATTTTCAAGATGCCCTCCCTGCCTTTGCAAACTATGGTTTGGATCAGTGCTCACTTTACACCTTTCCCAATTTTACTTTCAAATGGGTGGCTGCGCCGATCTATCAGTTTCTAACCTAGTGAGTTGTGTTAATATAACTCCACATTTTTCTAGATACAAAACTTAGGATGAATTTAGTCTTTTTCATGGCTTTGTCAAATCACATTATTGTCCATAAATCTGCACACTAAGCATCTTCCTCATTCCATTTTCTATTTCATATTTTTAAAAAAATATATATATTTTATTAAAGTTTTTCAATCCCAATTTTTTCCCCTTACACAACAAACAAAAGAGAAATTAAAAGTACAAGTAACATGATAACTACAATCTAACATTGAGTAACTAACTAACATGGTAAACTAACCAAATAACATAAAATGAAACTCCCCCCCATCCCCCTCCCCCTCCCAGAACCCAAACATCTTACCCCCCCTCCCTCCCTCCCCCCCCCCCCCCCCCCCACCCCCCGGGTTGCTGCTGCTGGTCATCTATCTGCCCTCTAACGTTCCGCTAGGTAATCGAGGAACGGTTGCCACCGTCTGGTGAACCCTTGAGCCGATCCTCTCAGCGCAAACTTAATCTGCTCCAGTTTTATGAACCCCGCCATATCGTTTATCCAGGCCTCCAGTCCGGGGGGTTTCGCTTCCTTCCACATGAGTAAAATCCTACGCCGGGCTACTAGGGACGCAAAGGCCACGACATCGGCCTCTTTCGCCTCCTGCACTCCCGGCTCATCCGCAACTCCAAATAAAGCTAACCCCCAGCCTGGTTTGACCCGGACCTTCACCACCTTCGAGATCACTCCCGTCACTCCCCTCCAATACTCCTCCAGTGCCGGGCACAACCAAAACATATGTGTGTGGTTTGCCGGGCTTCCGCCGCACCTCCCACACTTGTCCTCCACTCCGAAGAACCTGCTCAACCTTGCTCCCGTTATGTGTGCTCTATGCAGCACCTTAAATTGGATCAGGCTAAGCCTGGCACACGAGGAAGAGGAATTTACGCTGCTTAGGGCATCAGCCCACAAACCCTCCTCAATCTCCTCCCCGAGCTCTTCTTCCCTTTTTCCTTTCAGTTCGCCCACCAGCTCCTCCCCCTCTTCTCTCATCTCCCGGTATATCTCTGACACCTTGCCCTCCCCGACCCACACCCCCGAAAGCACTCTATCCTGGATCCCCTGTGTCGGGAGCAACGGAAATTCCCTCACCTGTTGTCTTGTGAACGCCCTCACCTGCATATACCTAAAGAAATTTCCCCGGGGCAGCTTATACTTTTCCTCCAGCGCTCCCAAGCTCGCAAACGTCCCATCTATAAATAAATCTCCCACTCTCCTAATTCCCAACTGGTGCCATCTCTGGAATCCTCCATCCAGCCTCCCTGGGGCAAACCTATGGTTGTTCCTAATTGGGGACCCCACCAAGGCTCCCAGCACACCTCTCTGTCGCCTCCATTGCCCCCAGATACTTAATGTTGCCGCCACCACTGGGTTCGTGGTAAATTTTTTTGGTGAGAGCGGTAGTGGCGCCGTCACCAGCGCTTCTAGACTCGTCCCTTTACAGGACTTCATCTCTAGTCTTTTCCACGCCGCTCCCTCTCCCTCTATCATCCATTTACGAATCATCGCCACATTGGCGGCCCAGTAGTAGTCGCCCAAATTCGGCAGCGCCAGTCCCCCTCTGTCTCTACTACGTTGTAAGAACCCCCTCCTTACCCTCGGAACCTTCCCTGCCCACACGAAGCTCGTGATGCTCCTGTCTATTTTTTAAAAAAGGCCTTAGTGATCAGTATAGGGAGACATTGGAACACAAATAGGAACCTCGGGAGGACCATCTTCTTAATTGCCTGCACTCTGCCCGCCAGTGACAGCGGCTGCATGTCCCACCTCTTGAAGTCCTCTTCCATTTGTTCCACCAGTCGTGTCAGATTAAGTCTGTGTAAGGTTCCCCAGCTCCTGGCTATCTGAATCCCCAGGTATCGAAAGTTTCTTTCCACCCTCCTTAACGGTAGGCCATCTATCCCTCTACTCTGGTCCCCAGGGTGTATCACAAAAAGTTCACTCTTTCCCATGTTAAGCCTATATCCCGAGATATCTCCGAACTCCCTCAATATCTGCATGACCTCTGTCATCCCCCCCACTGGGTCCGCTACATATAGCAGTAGGTCATCCGCGTAGAGTGACATTCGGTGTTCCTCTCCCCCTCTAATCATCCCTCTCCATTTTCTGGAGTCTCTCAGCGCCATGGCCAGTGGTTCAATTGCCAACGCGAACAGTAATGGAGATAGCGGGCATCCCTGTCTTGTTCCCCTGTATAGTCGAAAATACTCCGATCTTTGCCGACCCGTGACTACACTTGCCGTTGGGGCCCCATAGAGGAGTTTGACCCAGCTAACAAACCCGTCCCCGAACCCGAACCTCCTCAGCACCTCCCATAGATACTCCCACTCCACCCTATCAAATGCCTTCTCTGCATCCATTGCCGCCACTATCTCTGCCTCCCCCTCTACTGGGGGCATCATTATCACCCCTAATAGCCGACGCACGTTGACATTTAGTTGTCTCCCCTTTACGAATCCTGTCTGGTCTTCGTGCACCACCCTCGGGACACAATCCTCTATCCTCGTTGCCAGCACCTTTGCTAGCAATTTGGCGTCCACATTTAGCAGTGAGATAGGCCTATAGGACCCGCATTGCAGCGGATCTTTATCCCGCTTCAAAATGAGCGATATCGTCGCCTCCGACATTGTCGGGGGTAGAGTCCCCCCTTCTCTGGCCTCGTTAAAAGTCCTCACCAACAGCGGGGCCAGCAAGTTCACATATTTTCTATAAAATTCCACCGGGAACCCATCTGGTCCCGGGGCCTTCCCTGCCTGCATGTTCCCCAGCCCCTTGGTAACCTCGTCCACCCCAATTGGTGCCCCCAGGCCTTCCACCTCCTGCTCCTCCACCCTCGGGAACCTTAATTGGTCCAAAAACTGCCGCATCTCCTCTTTTCCCTCCGGGGGTTGGGGCCTATAAAGTCTTTCGTAAAAGGTCTTAAACACCTCGTTTATCTTCCCTGCTCTCCGCACCGTAGCTCCCTTTTCAGCTCTAATTCCCCCTATCTCCCTCGCCGCTGTCCTCTTTCGCAGCTGATGGGCCAACAGGCGACTAGCCTTTTCCCCATATTCATATCTCATCCCCTGTGCCTTCCTCCACTGCACCTCCGCCCTCCTAGTGGTCAGAAGGTTGAACTCCGTCTGGAGTCGTCGTCTCTCCCTGTATAGTCCTTCCTCCGGGGCCTCCGCGTATTCTTTATCTACCCTTAAAATCTCCCCAGTAATCTTTCCCTTTCCTTGGCCTCTATTTTCCCTTTGTGGGCCCTGATGGAGATCAGCTCTCCTCTGACCACCGCCTTTAGTGCTTCCCATACTACTCCCACTCGGACCTCCCCATCGCCATTGGCCTCCAGGTATCTCTCGATACATCCCCGCACCCTTCCACAGACTCCCTCATCCGCCAGCAATCCCACATCTAATCGCCAGAGTGCACGCTGCTCCCTCTCCTCTCCTAGTTCCAGGTCCACCCAATGTGGGGCATGATCTGAGACAGCTATGGCTGAATACTCAGTTTCTTCCACCCTCGAGATCAGCGACCTTCCCAAAACAAAGAAATCTATCCGGGAATACACCTTGTGAACATGGAAGAAGAAGGAGAACTCCTTGGCCTTCGGCCAAACAAATCGCCATGGATCCACTCCCCCCATTTGGTCCATAAACCCCTTAAGCACCTTGGCCGCTGCCGGCCTTCTTCTGGTCCTATATCTAGATCTATCTAACCCTGGGTCCAACACGGTGTTGAGGTCTCCCCCCATTACCAGGTTTCCTACCTCCAGGTCCGGGATACGTCCCAGCATCCGCTTCATGAATCCCGCATCATCCCAATTCGGGGAATATACGTTAACCAACACGACCTCCGTTCCCTCCAGTCTGCCACTCACCATCACATATCTGCCTCCGCTATCTGCTACAATGCTCCTAGCTTCGAATGATACCCGTTTCCCCACCAGTATGGCCACCCCTCTATTCTTTGCATCCAGCCCTGAGTGGAACACCTGTCCCACCCATCCTTTCCTTAACCTAACTTGGTCCGCCACCTTCAGGTGCGTCTCCTGAAGCATAGCCACTTCTGCCCTCAGTCCTTTCAAGTGCGCGAACACTCGGGCCCTTTTAATCGGTCCATTTAGGCCTCTCACGTTCCACATGATCAGCCGCAATGGGGGGCTACCTGTCCCCTTCCCATGTCGACTAGCCATCACCCTCTCTAGGCCAGTCCCACGTCCCGGTTCCGCGCTCCCACCCGTTCCCCAGGTGGCGCATTCCAGCCCCGACCACCCTTTCTTTAACCAGTTCCTCTTTGATTTCTGCAGCAGCAACCCAGTTATCCTCCCCCCCCCCCACCCACCCCCGCTAGATCCCCATCTAGCGTGATTGCTCCCCCCATATTACTTCTGAAAGTCAGCTGACTTCAACTGACCCCGGCTTCTCCCGCTCACTCCTTGACCCCCCCGTGTGGGGAACTCCCATCTACCTTGCGCCTATCTTCCCGCCATTACCTTTCTGGCGCGGGAACAAGGACAGTAAGCCCCGTATTCTCTATAGTTGTCCCGCCCCTTGTGGCGCAGCTCCCTCTACCGCCCCACTCCCATTCCCCATCCCCCGCCTATATCTCTTCTTTCCCCCCACCGGCGCCCACATTTCTTAGTGTCCCCCCCTTCCCAATTTACATCCCTATATACATCGACAGTGTCATTTCCCCTCTAACATCAGTCCCTCAGTTCCGATCCAGTTTCTCGTTTTTAATAAAGGTCCATGCTTCTTCCGCCGTTTCGAAGTAGTGATGTCTCTCCTGGTACGTGACCCATAGTCGCGCCGGCTGCAGCATCCCGAACTTCACCTTCTTCTTGTGTAGCACCTCCTTGGCTCGATTAAAACTCGCCCTCCTTCTCGCCACCTCCGCACTCCAATCCTGGTACACCCGTACCACCGCATTCTCCCATCTACTACTTCGTGCCTTTTTGGCCCATCTCAGAACCACGTCTCTATCATTGAAGCGATGAAATCGCACGATTGTCGCCCTAGGTGGTTCTCCCGCCTTTGGTCTCCTCGCAAGGACCCGATGAGCCCCTTCCACTTCCAAGGGGCCCGAGGGGGCCTCAGCTCCCGTCAGCGAGCTTAGCATCGTGCTCACGTAAGCCCCGCAGTCCGCTCCTTCCACTCCCTCGGGGAGACCCAGGATCCGAAGGTTCTTTCTCCATGCTCTATTTTCTAGGGCTTCAATCCTTTCAATGCACTTTCTGTGGAGCGCCTCGTGCGTCTGCGTTTTGACCGCCAGGCCCAGGATCTCGTCTTCGTTGTCCGTCACCTTCTGCTCCACCACGCGGAGCTCCGTCTCCTGGGTCTTTTGTGCCTCCTTAAGCCCCTCAATTGCCTGTAGCATCGGGGTCAGCACCTCCTTCTTAAGTAGCTCCACACACCGTCTTAAAAATTCGTCTTGGTCGGGCCCCCATGTCGCCTGGGCTTTGTCCGCCGCCATCTTGCTCCTTTTTTCCTCCTGTCCCTATCCTCGAGGATTCTTCGCGATGTAGCCGCCGCCGCCGATATTTTTCTCTTTCGTTGGGGGGGACTCCCTGTTATCTCACCCCACACCGGGTTTCGTCTTGAAAAAATTCCCCGCTGGGGCTCTTAAAAGAGCCCGAAGGTCCGTTTGAGCTGGAGCCGCCGAAACGTGCGGCTTAGCTGGACATCGCCGCAACCGGAAGTCTTCTATTTCATATTAAGTTGACTTTACCAAGGCAGAAAATGCAACCCAGGTCACAATGAATGAGGAGTTAATGAATACATTAGGAGGATTTAAAATTAATATGAAGCATTAGCTCAGCTGTCTGTACTTTAAGTTAAGAAAGTACCAGGACCAGACGAGATGTGTTTGAGGACAATAAGGAGAGGGAGAGTGAAAAATTGCAGATGCACTGGCCATAATTTTCCAGTTTTCCTTATACTCAGGGGTGGTGCCAGAGGCATGGAGAAGTGCAGATGTTCAGAAAAGGGTGCAAGGATACATCCAGCAACCACAGACCAGTCAGTTTAACTTTGGTGGTGGGGAAGCTTCTGGAAACAATAATTCAGTACAAAATTAATATTCACATGGACCAATGCAGGTTAAGAAGGAAAGACAGCATGGATTTGTTGAGGGAAAATTTTGTTTAACCAACTTACTGGAGTTATTGCAAGGGGTTGATGAGGTTAATGCTGTTTGTGTGATATATAGGTGCTGGGATTCTCCGAGCCCACGCCATATCGGAGAATCGCCGGTGACGCCGAAAATTCCCACCACGCCGCTATGACGCCGGGACGCGATTCTCCAGCAACCGCGGTTGACGCGGCGCCGGTCGGGGGCCGTTGAAAGAGGCCCCCGTGGCCATTCTCCACAGTCAACTGGCTGAGTTCCCGCCGAGTTCCGCCGGTGTGGTTCACATATGGTACCACCCGGCAGGAGCTCGGACCCGTGGCCGCGGTGGCCATCCTGATGGCGGGACAGGGGATCAGACTCCGGGGGTGACCGCCACGACGGCCAGGCCTGCGATCGGGGGCTACCGAAATGGCCACCACGCACATGCGCTGGCGCGAAAACAGCCACGCACGCATGCGCGCACCCGCGCCGGCAGTGCAGGGCCACGTATCGGCGCTGGAGCTGTGTGGAGCACTCTGGCGCCATGCTGGCCCCCTGTGGGCCACTGAATTGCTGGCCGAAGAGGCCCATTGACGCCGGCATGAAACACTCTGGTGTTTACGCCGGCGTCAACACTTAGCCGGGATTTTGGAGAATCCCGGCCATGGACTTCCAAAAGGCATTTGATACAGTGCCACACAACAGACTTGTGAGAAAAGCTAGAGCTCATGGAATAAAAGCGAAAGTAACAAATCGTGTATGAAATTGGCTGAGGGACATGAATCAGAGAGAGTGGTTAACGGATGATTTTCGGGCTGGAAAAAGTGGAACTCTCCAGGGGTCAGTGTTGGGGCCCTTGGTCTTCCTGATATATATTCATTATCTAAACCATGATGTGAGGATAATAAAAACTTGCAAGTATTGTCAACTGTGAGGATAATGTAGAACTTCAAAAGGACAAAGACAAGTTGGTGGAATGGGCAGATAGGTGACACTTCAATGTGGAGAGGTGTGAAGTGATTCATTTTGGTGGGAAGAACGTGGAGGGATGAGATTTGCAGGTACAGAGGGACCTGGCTGTATATGTGCATAAGCCATTAAAGGGAGCAGGACAGGTGGAGAGAGCAGCTAATAAAGCCTATGCTATCCTGGGCTTTATTGATAGCGGCATAGAGTACAAAAACAAGGAGGTTATGTTGAACTTATATAAGTCACTGCTTTGCCCTCAGCTGGAGTATTGCGTCCAGTTCTGGATGCCACACTTTAGGAAGGATGTATAGACATTGGCGAGAGAGTAGAAACATTCAAGAGGATGTTTCCAGGGATGAGGAACTTCAGTTATGAAGATAGATTTGAGGCATTAGGCTTGTTTTCCTTGGAGAAAAATAAGGCTGAGGGGAGATTTCAGATAGGCATTCAAACCATGAGGGGTCTGTACAGAGTGGATAGGGAGAAACTGTTCCCACTCGCGAAAAGATTGTGTATGGAAGGGTGCAGATTATGGGCGAGATCTAACAGAAATGTTTCTCAGTGTGGTAGCAAGCGGGAGCTGCTGGATGTTTTCCAATGGCCAACCCGGTGAAACCACTACCGGTATCTAACGGCATTAGGGCTGGTAATGCTGCTCCACAGGCTTCACATCGGAAATGACTGACCCGCCAGCTGATTCACCTGGACCGCACCCGGCAGTTTCCCGTTAACCAGTGGGAGCAGCACTTAAGCTGATCCCGACGAGCAAACCCTACACAACACGCAACCATCCCACCATGGAGACCTGCATCATGATTCAGAGATGCCGACCCTGGATACCCTGTTCCCCCGAGGGGTTAGGAGGGCCAGCTATAGAATAGCCAGTGTCACCTGGGAGGCAGGGGCAGTGGCCGCCAGCACGGGGGAGTGTCACAAGGAGGACTGGCTCCCAGTGCCGCAAGAAGCTCAATGACCTGCACAGGGCTGCACGGGTGAAATGGCATTGGCCCGCTGGCACCGGCCCCGCCTGCCACCCAACCTGTGGTTGGCATCACACAAAACCCCTCGCCCAGCATAATACCATGCCTGTGCCCTAGCACACCCTGGCGCCCACCTGCACAATCCTCACCCTGCGATGCATGACTCAAGCGGCTCACGATGCCCTCTCTTTGTCGCTGCAGGAGAAGTTGGTCCAGAAAAGATGGGAGAGGGCCCAGACGGGCGGCCGGATGCCAGACTGCAGAGTCCTCACCCCCTACGTGGGACGGAACTGGAGGTTACGGGTGTGGCCAAAGACAGAGCGGTCACTGAGGTCGAGTTTGCCTGTGCCACAGAGGTGAGTATCCACCAACCCCACCTGGTTGATCAGTCGCACGTGTGTTGTTGTTGCCCAGACAGAATGATTCTTTACTCTCCCTGACCATATGTCCATTCTACCTCAGAATCTCCATCGGATGGGGTCGGAGAACGATGTCAGCCGCATGAGGGGTGGTTTCCAAGGCATTGGTCAGCCCGTGACGGCCATACTGAGGGCCTCGACTGCATGTCCCAGTCGCTGGGGGACGTGAACCAGTCTCAAGTGGACCTTATCGACCTGCTGCGGAGAATGCCCCAGACTCAGGCGGGCATTGCTGAGGCAGAACAGAGCATGTCTCAGTGGCTGAGGACTGTGATCCAGGTGCAGGTGGGCATTGGCGGGGCACTGTAGTGCGTGGCCTGGTAACAGAGGGGCATTGTTGAGGGTATCGACACCATGGTGCAGACAATAAGGAGCCATCAGGGCTGGCAGAGCCAGATGACACAGGTGCCTCTGGAGCTCAATCCAGTTGCCACTCCATCTGAAGGTGACTCCCAGAGTCCTATTGGCACCGACTGGGAGGAGGGAGCGCTGGAGGGCAAACTGGAGCCTCCCACCAGGGAGATGACGGCGGTCACTAGATCACCCGAGTCCCACCTACCTGACAGCATCGGGTCTCGTGTTCAGTGGATGGAGCAGGGTGACATGGCGAGGTATGTGCCATCGGCAAGCTGGCTGGGGCCCTCCGGTCACAGGCCCTCCAGGGGCATCATAGGCCACAGGCCATGGTAAGCAGAAGGATGCCTCCATCTCAGATGTGCATCCTGGTGACACACCTAGATGTAACGGCAGAGCACGGAGGGTTAAGAAGATTGAGGACCACTGAGAGGGCAGTGGAGGGGTGGATGGGTTGGGGCTGTACCATCGGTAGCTAGGGACAGTTAGGATCACGACTGTTCACCATTAAAACACTTTACACCCGAGACATGTGAACCTGTGTCACGTTATTCCACACTGCAGGCCGGCCCCGCCCCCAGTTTCCCTCTGCCCTCCTCTGGCCTCAGCCCCCCAAGGTGGTCCTAGATCTGGGCACTGTCATAATATCCACTCTGTATATAATGAGATGCAGACAGGCAGTGATTGACACATAGGATGACCAGTAAGCATACAACACAGCACAGCCAATCACCAGACAGGACACTACCACTATAAAGCCAGAGGGCACTAGGTCTCCCGCTCTCTCGGGACCCAGCTACTGAGACAGTCAGAGTCCACGAGCTAGCAAGCACAAACGCCATGCGGTAGTTAGTAAGTCTGGTCAGGCTACTACAAGGTCACTAGTCAGATCAGTATAGTGTCGACCCACAGCTGAATATGTACAGTAGTTCATCTAGTTGAATAAAAGAGTGTTGGATCGTCTCCTGTGTTAGACGTCTGTTTCTAACTTCCCTGCATCGAGTGCAGTCCACATTGAACCAACCTGCCTAACGCATCATGGTACCAGAGTGATATTGTTCTTGACGGACCTACCTCAAGTGAATCAGCATCGACCAGCAAGCAGCCATCCAGCGAAATGGAAAACATCCAGCCTCCTCCGCAACCCCGCATCTCCGGCAACCTCAGCGCCAACTGGAAAATCTTCAAGTAAAAGTTCCTCTTGTACATCGAGGCCTCCGACCTCGAGGCAGCATCGGATCCAGGAAGATCGCGCTATTTCCCTCCACTGCGGCGGACCTCGCCATCCATATCTACAGTTCGCTTATGTTTGCCGACGGCGATGACAAAACGAAATTCAAAACAGCCCTGCTGGAGTTCGACAGCCACTGCGACATTGAGGTGAATGAGAGCTTTGAACGGTACATTTTCCAGCAGAGGCTTCAGGGTAAGGATGAACCTTTTCAGTTCTTCTTGACCCATCTCCGCATCCTAGCACAGTTATGTAACTATGACTCGACGGCTGATTCTATGATCCGGGATCAGATCGTTTTCGGGGTCCATTCCGACTCTCTGCGGCAGCAGCTCCTTAAAATCAAACAGTTGACCCTCTCTGTCGCTATCAAGACGTGCGTTGTCCATGAGCATGCCAAGAATCGTTACTCCCACATCAGGGCGGCAGAAACTGCAAAGCTGGCCTCCCACGAGGCAGAAAGGGTGCAGGCCATTGCACAAATGCAGGGCCTGAGAATCGAGGAGAGTGGCCGTTTTGCGCGCTTTTCCCGGGTCCCTGCGCATGCACGCCACGACCGAGTGAACGACGAGACCGAAAACCTGACTGCGCAGGTGTGTACGTCGGCCGACCGCACTGCGCGTGCGCGATGGCGCACGGATCACACTGTCGTCAGCGTCATGACGTGTCCGACTTGTGACTCCGCCCATTTAAAGCGGCAATGTCCGGCAAGAGGATGCCGATGTCTCCAGTGTGGCAAGCTTGGCCACTACGCAGCCCTCTGCAGATCCGCTCCACCGCCCAGCAGCCAGCGATCCCAGCTGCGCCGCAGAAGTGCCCGCTCAATACAACAAGGCATGCCAGATTTTGATCCCGACAGCCCAACAGACCCTGATGCTGACTGCCTCAAGTCTCCATATCGGGTGGGCATCATAACCCCACATGAGCTGGCCTCCACCACACCTGCGCAACGCCTCTCGATCCTCAGTGTGGATCCCGATGACGAGTGGTGTGCTGTCCTCACAGTTAACAAGGCTCGCATCCGATTTAAACTGGACACTGGCGCGTCTGCGAACCTCATCTCACAATCCGACCTCGACACCATCCGGGCCCGACCAAGCATTCTCCCACCGGCCTGCCAGCTCCTTGACTACAATGGCAATGTCATAGCTGCCAGTGGCTTGTGTCAACTAGGGTATCCAACAAGGCGATCAAGGCAACGTTAGGATTTGAAATCGTCAGGCCTAACAGGCCTGACAGGCCTGTTCGGTGCTCGCGCCTGCAAGCTCCTGAACCTGGTTCAGCGTGTCCACACCATGTCATCGTCACCGGCGATGGCCTCGCCCGATGGAAATTTGCAAGCCGACATAGACGACATTATCACGCAGTACCACTGTGTATTCGATGGAATGGGCACGCTCCCGTACTGATACAAAATCCTGCTCAAGCCACCCCTGTAATCCATGCACCACGCCGGGTGCCGGCGCCCCTCAAGGATCATCTGAAAAAGAAACCACAGGACCTCCAAGACCAGGGCATCATCTCGAAGGTCACGGAGCCAACAGACTGGGTCAACTCCATGGTATGCGTAAAGAAACCATCAGGGGAGCTCCGCATTTCCATTCATTCCAAGGATCTAAACCGCAACATCATGCGGGAGCACTACCCGATCCTGAAGCGTGAAGAGTTAACCAGTGAGATGGCTCATGCCAAATTCTTCACTAAGCTGGACGCCTCCCAGGGATTTTGGCAAATACAGCTGGACGCGTCCAGTCACAAGCTGTGCACGTTCAACACCCCGTTCGGCCGCTACTGTTACAACCGCATGCGTTTCGGTATCATATCTGCCTCCGAAGTGTTTCATCGCATCATGGAGCAGATGATGGAGGGCATCGAGGGGGTACGAGTATACGTGGACGACGTGATCATCTGGTCCACAACCCCCCAGGAACACATCGCTCGCCTCAAGCAGGTCTTCCAGCGAATTCATGAACATGGTCTCCAGCTCAACAGGGCCAAGTGCTCATTTGGTCAATCTGATGTAAAGTTTCTAGGCGACTACATCTCACGGCAGGGTGTGCGGCCAGATGCCAACAAGGCCTTGGCGATTAACGCCATGAAGACCCCAGAGGACAAGAAGGCGGTCCTCCGCTTCCTCAGGATGGTCAACTTTCTCGGGAAATTCATTCCCAATATGACATCCCACACCACGGCCCTCCTCCATCTCATCAAGAAGTCAATGGAATTCCAATGGCTGCCCACACATGAAGCGGAATGGCGTGAACTGAAGGCAAAGCTCACCACATCCCCAGTTCTAGCGTTCTTCGACCCAACTAAGGAAACCAAGATATCAACTGATGCAAGCCAGGACGGCATTGGGGCTGTGCTCCTCCAGTGAGATGACTCCTCGTCCTGGGCTCCAGTGGCATATGCCTCCAGGGCTATGACGCCCACTGAGCAACGGTATGCCCAGATCGAAAAGGAGTGTCTGGGTCTCCTGCCAGGAATAGTCAAGTTTCATGATTATGTTTATGGCCTGCTGAAATTCACGGTGGAAATGGACCACAGGCCTCTAGTCCACATAATCCAGAAGGATTTAAATGACATGACACCTCGGTTACAGCGAATTCTTCTTTGATTCTGCCACTATGACTTCGAACTTGTCTACACGCCAGGCAAAGAGCTGATCATTGCAGATGCCCTATCCCGGTCCATCACCACACTTTGTGAACAAGGTGACTTTATCTGCCACATAGAAGTGCAAGTGCAATTGTGTGCCACCAACATCCCAGCCTCTGACGAATGGGTGGTCCAAATTCGTGAGGAAACGGCCAAGGATCCTTTACTGCAGCGTGTGATGCAGCACCTTATCCACGGCTGGCAGAAGGGACAATGTCCCCAATTCTTTAATGTTAAAGACGAGCTGACGGTTGTGGAGGGAATCCTTCTGAAATTCGACAGGATCGTTATTCCTCAAAGCATGCAGGCTATGGTGCTGGGTTAACTCCATGAGGGTCACCTTGGAGTCGAGAAATGCCAAAGCAGAGCTCGGGAAGCGGTTTACTGGCCGGGCATTAACCAGGATATTGACAACACGGTCCTCAACTGCCCCACCTGTCAGAAGTTTCAACCGACTCAACCCAAGGAAACACTGTAACAGCACGAGATCGTGACCTCTCTGTTGTCCAAATAGACCTTTTCCACGCCTAGGGGCGTGACTACATACTCCTGGTCGACTACTTCTCCATTTACCCAGAAGTGGTGAAACTGTCTGACCTCACGTCGAAGGCGGTCATCAAAGCCTGCAAAAAAACGTTCGCCAGGCACGGGATACCGCTCGTGGTAATGAGCGACAATGGTCCATGCTTTTACAGCCAAGAATGGTCTGATTTTTCACAGTCCTACAACTTCCGTCACGTTACCTCCAGTCCCCACTACCCGCAATCAAACGGGAAGGCCGAGAAAGGGGTCCATATTGTCAAGTGGTTGCTGTGCAAAGCTGCAGACTCAGGCTCTGACTTCAACCTGGCAATGCTGGCATACAGGGTCAGATTAGGACAAGTCAGCATGGATTTAGTAAGGGGAGGTCGTGCCTGACAAACCTGTTAGAGTTCTTTGAAGAGATAACAAATAGGTTAGACCAAGGAGAGCCAATGAATGTTATCTATCTTGACTTCCAAAAGGCCTTTGATAAGTTGCCTCACGGGAGACTGCTGAGTAAAATAAGGGCCCATGGTATTCGAGGCAAGGTACTAACATGGATTGATGATTGGCTGTCAGGCAGAAGGCAGAGAGTTGGGATAAAAGGTTCTTTTTCGGAATGGCAACCGGTGACGAGTGGTGTCCCGCAGGGTTCAGTGTTGGGGCCACAGCTGTTCTCTTTATATATTAACGATCTAGATGACGGGACTGGGGGCATTCTGGCTAAGTTTGCCGATGATACAAAGATAGGTGGAGGGGCAGGTAGTATGGAGGAGGTGGGGAGGCTGCAGAAAGATTTAGACAGTTTAGGAGAGTGGTCCAAGAAATGGCTGATGAAATTCAACGTGGGCAAGTGCGAGGTCTTGCACTTTGGAAAAAAGAATAGAGGCATGGACTATTTTCTAAACGGTGACAAAATTCATAATGCTGAAGTGCAAAGGGACTTGGGAGTCCTAGTCCAGGATTCTCTAAAGGTAAACTTGCAGGTTGAGTCCGTAATTAAGAAAGCAAATGCAATGTTGTCATTCATCTCAAGAGGCTTGGAATATAAAAGCAGGGATGTACTTCTGAAGCTTTATAAAGCATTAGTTAGGCCCCATTTAGAATACTGTGAGCAATTTTGGGCCCCACACCTCAGGAAGGACATACTGGCACTGGAGCGGGTCCAGCGGAGATTCACACGGATGATCCCAGGAATGGTAGGCCTAACATACGATGAACGTCTGAGGATCCTGGGATTATATTCATTGGAATTTAGGAGGTTGAGGGGAGATCTAATAGAAACTTACAAGATAATGAATGGCTTAGATAGGGTGGATGTAGGGAAGTTGCTTCCATTAGCAGGGGAGACTAGGACCCGGGGGCACAGCCTTAGAATAAAAGGGAGTCACTTTAGAACAGAGATGAGAAGAAATTTCTTCAGCCAGAGAGTGGTGGGTCTGTGGAATTCATTGCCACAGAGGGCGGTGGAGGCCGGGACGTTGAGTGTCTTTAAGACAGAAGTTGATAAATTCTTGATTTCTCGAGGAATTAAGGGCTATGGAGAGAGAGCGGGTAAATGGAGTTGAAATCAGCCATGATTGAATGGCGGAGTGGACTCGATGGGCCGAATGGCCTTACTTCCGCTCCTATGTCTTATGGTCTTATGGTCTCCAGCGCAGACGCTCATGAATCGCACTCTGAGGACCACAGTTCCAGCCATCCATGTTCCAGACCTTGACCACCTCGTGGTACTATGAAAAGTGCAGCAGTCCCGGGCCCAGCAGAAGGCCACATATGATGCTCATGCCACGGATTTACCTGAGCTGGCTCCAGCCGATCATGTTCGCGTCCAGTTGCCTGAGGGCGGTTGGTCAGCCACAGCTGTTGTTGTCAAACAAGTTGCCCCGAGGTCTTTCATTGTTCGCATGACTGATGGCTCCCTGCTATGGCGCAACAGACGGGCATTGCGAAAAGTTCCACGCCCACCACCTGACCGCAGTGCTCCGCCGGCTATCATGCTTCCTCCGGACGTACCCTGCCACAAGGCCACCGATCTGCCAGCGATCCTGCCGGCCCACACGACCACCGCAATGGCAGCGATCCCACGTGCAGGCGGCTCCTGATCCACCTCTACGGCGATCAACAAGAATTCGTCACCCGCCACAAAGACTGAATCTGTAGACTTAACGTTTGTAAATTTTGTGACTGAATCCATCGACTTAACTCTTGTAAATATTGCTTAGTTTGCCATGTATCTGCACTATCGACACCTTCCCATGTATATACGTTTGCTCAATCACCGTTTGTATCTAATCAGGCATATATATTTACATACCTCACTATTTATTTAACTCAAAACAAAAAGGGGAGATGTCATAATAGTCACTCATGTATATAATGAGATGCAGGCAGGCAGTGATTGACACATAGGATGACCAGTAAGCACACAACACAGCACAGCCAATCACCAGACAGGGCATTACCACTATAAAGCCAGAGGGCACTAGGTTTCCCGCTCTCTCGGGACCCAGCTACTGAGACAATCAGAGTCCATGAGTTAGCAAGCACAAACACCATGTTGTAGCTAGTAAGTCTGGTCAGGCTACTACAAGGTCACTAGTCAGATCAGTATAGTGTCGACCCACAGCTGAATATGTACAGCAGTTCATCTAGTTGAATAAAACAATCCTGTGTTGTGGAGGGCACAGCAGACCACCACGAAGTGGGCACCCCTCCAGCAGGTGTATTATACAGCACCACCAAAGCGATTGAGGCATTGGAACCGTATTTTAAGCCGTCTGATGCCACTGCTCAATGATAACCTGGTTGGCTGCATTGGCCTCATTGTATTGGGTCACTGGCTTCCGCACTGGCATCATTAGCCAGGCCCTCCGTGGGCACCCCTTATCCCCCAAGAGTGAAACAGTCATCCTGGAGTGTCCCTCAAAGTCCCTGGGGATCTCTGACTGCCACAGGATATAGCTGCCGTGTACACTCCAGGGAAGCATGCACACATGTGCATGATCTTGAGGTGGTGGTCGCACACAAGTTGAACGTTCAGGGAGTGGAACCCCTTCATGTTAATGAAGGGCGCTCCAGGATTTCCAGTTTGTGCAAGGCGACATGCGTGCCATCTATTACGCCCTAGACCTGGGGCATCCCGGTGATGGCGGAGAAACCTGCAGCCTGGCCATCTTGATGGGCTTGGTCCAGGTCAAAGTTTATATAAACGGATGCCGAGGCAAACATGACATCCGTGACTCCATGGATGCACTTGTGGGCTGGTCATTGGGATATGCCACATAAGCCGCCGCTCGAGCTTGGAATAAACCTGAGGTGCAAAGGTTCAGGGTTGCGATGACCTCCTCCTCCACATGGTGCCACATTCACAAGGCATTGGTGCCACACTATCCCCTCTTGAGGCGAAGCCTCCTGCTGCACATGCTTTCCAACATCTCTTCAAACCATCAGCGATGCCGATACACCTTGGGCTGTCGTCGACCTCTCCCTTTGGGTCCCTCCCTGGCCAGATGGGTGGCTGGGTCCTCAGGGTTTGGGGCAGGCCCCTGTACATGGGTTGCTGCCTTGAGCCTCTGTCGTCGTTGCTGCCACCTTCTCAGTCTGGCTGCCTGGCCTGCCAGTGCCACCGCGAGGGCAGCTGCTGTGGAGTCTACAATATCATTCATCGTGTGATATCTGTAGAGAATTGGAGAGGGTGAGAGACCAACAGCCAGTTATGGCTTCCAGCCCGGCAACCTCAAATCTCCCAAGCCTCCCTCACCCTTATATTCCCTGCCATCTCTCAGGGTGCCATCTGACAAGCTGGTTGTGCTGGAGGACTCCGTCCTGCATGCATACTCCCAGCCACAGCAGGATCCCCTGGGCACCAGACCTTGGAACCCCGCCAGGAACATTACTTGGACCAGGCGCAGATGTCCTCCCCAATCCACACACTCACCCTCTGGTCGCTGGGTTGTCCCCAGTGTTGAGGTCCAGCTCTTGGGTGTTTGATTGTTGGCTGCTGCCTCTACAGTGTTGAAGCCTCCAGTGTTCAGGCAAAGTGTCCAGACCTCATAGTCTGGTTGAGATACCAGGCAGTAACACCTGCCTGCGACATGGCTTGTCTTCCCATGGGAATCCACTTGGGAACTGTGAAGTGCTCACATTAATAACATTGCCAATAGAACATTGTTCTCTGTTCTAATTCCCTATTAGCGATAGCCTTCAGCTATGCGGCCAGTGGCCACCAGGTCAGTGGGAGTTAAAGTGACCATCACCATATTACCACAGTTAGGGCTCTGTCCTGGAGGTGCTCGTTGGGACGGACATGCAGCAGCTGAAGTTGCCTCTGTTATGGGTATATACGATCCAGGAGTTAGTATCTCAGACCACAAGGCGCTGAGCCCCTTGCTCCCCAGCCCAGGGGTGACCCCCCCACCAATGACGGCCAACCCCCCCCCCCCCCCCCGTGCCCCCAGGCTGATTGGGTGCCCCAGTGCCCCCAGGCTGATTGCCCGATTTCCAAGTTGGCTACTCACCTCCTTCGATCCCCACAGCAGCCATTGCGCTAGCTTCATGTTTTTAAATAGTTGTGCTAATGCGCCCGCGTGACCGCTTGCTGGGGAACCGGTTAGATACGAGAGGCCATTCGATAGAGAGTTCATCCTATTAATGCCATAAAGATTGGCCTTAATTGGTTTCTCACTGCACTGCGGCAGGATCCGGATCTTGCCAACGGGAATGGGCCGGTTAGACCAGAAACCGATTGGCGCCCGGCGCGGTTCCCGATTTTGGACTCTCCCACGTTCTAAATGGCTGATTCGAATTCATGCCGGCGTGGTGCGGTTGTCAGATTGCGCCCTTAAAGTAATTGATAAAAGAAAAAAAATCAATATGAGGAAAAACTTTTTCACAGTGAATGGTTAAGGTCTGGAATGCGCTGCCTGAGAGTATGTCGGAGGCATATTCAATCGAAGCATTCCAAAGGAAATTGGACAGTTATCTGAAAAGGAAGAATGTGCAGGGTTACGGGGAGAAGGGGGCATGGTACTAGGTGAATTGTTCATTTGGAGAGCCGGTGCAGACACAATGGCCCGAATGGCCTTTTGCACTGTAGCAATTTTGCGATTCTGTATAATTTTACTTCCTTTTTTGACCAAAAATGTACACTTTCACATTATTCTGCATTGAACCGCATCTCCCAGACCATTTGCCCATCTGCAGACTAATGTGCCAATGTGCTAGCCATTTTACAGAAGAAATGACATCAGCTTTTGAGCATTTCTGGTGCCACTGCACCTGTGGACTGTTCAGAACTCTCTCGTCATCAAAATATTTGTGCCTTGTTTTCTCATTTTCCACTTGAGACCTGCAGATAACATTTTACTTCACTGGAAACAATGCATTTAATTCAAGCTCACTGCGTCATTCAAATTGGGTCCACCCTCCTGTAATGTTCAGGGACTTTTCCGGTTAATTCAGATTTCCAATAGTATTATGAATTAAAGTATTTCATGGCTGGCGATGATTAGTCACCTTATTGACTCTAATTGTTTGGAAAGGAATGCTTTAATTTTTAATAGAATTGTTTCTCGTGAATCTTGCACAATGGAGGATGCTGTGAGTAATGGAATTTTCCCATTTATTCCCACTGTCTTACAGTCGTGGGTGGGGAACTGTAACTTGGTGTGGCTCATAGGAAGAACATGTTCACATGGTGAGGTAATCGTGAGTACTGCCTGACCATTATTCCTGTGAAAATAAATGCTCCACGTGCTTAGGGCTCATCTTTTATATTTCCATTGCCAGTGTTCATAAGGGATTATCAAGAAAATAGTTTAAATATTTGAAAGTTTAACCCTGTTAATTTGTGTTTTTTAGCTGGATTGTATGGGTGGATGTTTTGGTCTGTATAGCGAGCGGGATGCTGTTTTTGTTTGTTATTTCCTTGTTGTTTATTTGATGAAAATGAGGAGAATAAAAAGATGTTAAAAAACGATTACAATCGTCCAGTTTTAATTCATCCAAAACCCATTCACTTAGACAGGATTCAACTTGGGCCTAACGGGGCAGATTTATAGCCTGTCGCCTAGGCATTAAATCGCTATTGCGGGTTGGCTGCCTGTTATGGAAGAATGGCATTTTTTTTTTCCACTGTGGTTAAGTACTGTGGTTATCTCAATGGTTTCCCTGATCTGGGAATATTTCTGTGATTGGCGGCGACCTGCAGTGTACAGTACAAAAATATGCAATGTTAAACTGCAGGAGGCAACGAGCATCTATCTGCTGTCATCAGGATCCTCTTTAACTCTGCGGGTCAGGCTGCCTTGATAACATGAGGGCCTAATCTGCTATTTTAACCTGGGCCCTGAGAAAGGGAGCAATGATAACTTCTCTTTCAGCTCAGACCTAGCAGGAACAGGATGCCACGAGTAGGGGGAAAGCTATTGTGGTAAGTGCTAAATATATTCTTCAGAGTTTCCTTGTTCTCCACAGCATGCCGCAAAGAAACCTTGGTCCTCCTCTACCTCCAGATTCTTTATACTCCTAACTGGGATTCCTTTCCGTAAATACTACTCTTGTATCTGCAATTGTGCCCTGGTCCCCTGGTGAGGCCTTCTGTGAGGCCCGATTCTGATGGCCGCACAGTCAATTCCTGGCCTTTCGTGGTCAGGAAATTGACAAATATCAGCGAGACCTGGTGATCAAAATAGGGTCAGCCTGCCTGCTGCCAATGCCAGACTGGCATATGACAAGATTTTGCGGCATTTGCGGAGCTAACATTGGGCCCCAATAACCTGATTATATGGATTTTTCAACACCTTGATTTTGAGACTCTTCAGGTGATACATCTCTGCATATACCAGGTACAAACAGATCTGTTTAATAACCATATTTTTAATACACATCTTAAGTTATGAGAGGTGGAAGTATTACACAGATGCAGTTGCGACCCTCCTCTGGGCCTGTCTTGAACTCATGCTGCAAAGCAAAACAGAAAGAGCATCTCCACAAAGTGGGCTGTATCTTACCTGAACTGAGGGTACTCAATGATGCTGATATTAGCATCTCTCCCTTTGTTGAACACATAAACACATATAGATATAATACAGTGAACAGGTAATAAAGAGACGACAAAAGAGTGGCAAGAGTGAGTAGAGGATACACTGCAATAAAGAAATAGAGAAAGAGGCAGTGAAGGCTTTTGAGAATGACAGGGTAAGACACTGACATGATTTGCAAACAAGCGAGTTGCTTGGATTTCTCAATAACTTGCTCTTGATTAATTCATGCAATTGCTACAACTCTCCCCATTCTAGATGAAGATGGATTAGAGTAAGAACGATCGAGCATTTATACAATGCCTTTCACAGCCCCAGAATGTCCTAAAACAGTTGACAAACAAATACATACCTTTGAAGTCCAGTATTGTAGGAAACACAAGGTCAGATTTTGCCTTCTTGATACGGGGCAAACTCACATCAGGCAGGGGATACTAGAGGCAGTGGGGACTCAATTCTGGAATTCCTGACCCCATTCCCATCCTCTCCTATTTTCAAGGGTACAGGGGAAGGGTGTGAGTCATGATCCTGCACTCTTCAATCCTGAAGTTAGTGGCTTATTTCTGGGAGATGGTGATTTCAGAACCATAGAATTTCCATGGAGCTGTGTCACCGTTGGAAGGTTTCCAAAGGTGGTGCAGTTAATGCCAGGTCAGAGAGACTGTAACCGTTGAGGGAAGCCTATTCCGGAGAAGGGAACCTTTAATAGGATGCTATATGGTAATTTAACTATACTTTTAATGCAATGAATGAGGATAGTGTTTGTTCTTAAAGGTAAGTGACCATTAAGTTGACTTTTACAAGTGCCCAGGTGCAATACAGTACTTTCTCCACTGGATTAAGCATTCTTCTGCATTGAACGGGAATCTGATTTAGATTTTAATGTGTCAGTTGGACCCTGTGCTTTGCGATTTTGTTTGATTTAGATAAGTTGCCTGCTTCACCTCTGAAGCAGTGGAACAGGTGACCATAGTAGTAAAGGGGACTGTGATCTTTATTTAGATCAACAGTTTTATGAGTCCTGAAGAGTTATGTGGTTTTTGAAGAGGTTTTTCAATGGCTGTTCATTTATTTTGAGCATCTAAAATACGTTCCAATGTTCTTACAGGGTTTATGAGTTCTGCCCATAGTGGATATTGGATGAGTGGGAATGGAGGGATGCAAGAAGGATGCAAGAGGGTTTTGAGGGGACATGGAGGAATGGAGGGGATTTTGAGGATATGGAGGGCTTGGGGGTATGGAGGAGCATGGGGGATGGGTAGGTGGGGGGTTAGCGAGGTTGGATGCCTAACACTCAAGTGCAGAACGCGGGCTTGTTTCTGAAGGTGCTGGCTCGGATTCCAGCTGATCTCAACATCCCCAGGATCCCGACTTGAAGACATCTTCTGCTTCCCGATTTCTGCCTAAAAGTGTAAAATCTGGCCCATGGTTTCCAATTTGTGCACAACAAGAACCAATGAACAGCAACGTGATGGTGAATAAATAATCTGTGTTTAGTTGTTGGTTGAAGGAGAAGGATTGGTCAAGGGACAAGTAGAAATGCGATACTCTTTTTCAAAAGAGTACAATGGGATCTATGATGCACACTTGAGAGGACAGACGGTTCCTTAGTTTAAACGCCTCATCAGACAGACGGCACTTCTGACAATGTAGCACTACCTCAGCACTGTACTACTGTGCCACCTTGGATTATATGATCAAGGGGTGGATTCTTTGCCGCCCACCACCAGTAGCGTGGTTCCCGATCCAGCAGAAAATCGAGCGTCAGGCTAAAAGAGGTATCGGCGCCTCTGATGCTTCAGTCCCCTGCCTGCGGGAGGATGCAAATGGGTCATTTGAACCTATTTACATCTGATTAATGAGGGAAAGGGAATCGCTTCTGGGCGGCAGCAGTAATCGGGAGCGATTCTACTCCGGTGGGAGAACTTACGGCGGGTTTCTTCCTCCCGCCGCACCAGGGGCTGGATTCTCTGTTATTGGGACTATGTCCCCATGCCGGCGTCTAAACCGTGGAGTTTCACGCCAAAGGGCCACATATTCCTAGCCCTGCAGGGGGCTAGCAGGGACCCGCCGTAAATCTAGCAGCTTTTGCTGCAGATACGGGCCCCAGCACTTCCGGGTCGGAGGCCGCACATGCACACAGCGGCGGCCTCCATGGAGCTGGACCTTGAAAACAACTCCCGGTCGGCTACGCGCCCGATGCTGTCTGCCCGCACAAACATTTCCCGGCAGTGTATAAGGCCCTCTGATCGTCCCGCCCCCGACCAGGGTAGCCGCTAACTGGGTCCGCAGCCGCCACGCTAGTTTCCCGACCGACAGGAGCACATTAATCCATGCTGTTAGGATTTCGGCTGGTTGGGGGCGGGGAATGGCAGAGCGGGCCTCCAGCAATGGCCCCAGGTAGGTCCTAGGTGGCCCGGGGCCCGCAGAATCAGGGAACTCTCGCTAGTCCCGATTCCATGTAAGAAAATGGATTCTCCGCCCCCGTGCTGGCTGCAATTTCGGCGTCGGGGTGCGGAGAATTGAGCCCCAGATTTCTGGTGCGGCACGCCGTCGGGATTCACCATTTTGACGGCTGGGCAATGGGACTTCCCATTGTGGGGCAGCCCCATGCCATCGGCAATCCCCCGGGCTGCCGGCAAAATGGAGAATCCCGACGGCAGAGAATTCAGCCTATCGTCTCCAGAATGAAGAATCCAGCTCCAAGTCTCTGGGAAGGGACTTGAATGTACACCTTCAGATTCAGAGGCATCCGTCACCTTGATAAGCACAAAAATATAAAATGCAGTGGACAGGTACTGGATAGCGTAGAAAATGACTGTGACAGGGAACAAAAGAAAACAGAAAAAGAAAGAGTGGAGGGTTCAGGGAGTGTGTGGATAGGACCCTGATGCTATTCCCCTGAATTCTCAGTAATTTGAAGTAGCCTAGCCTCTGGAATTGTTCCAGTTGAACAAATTGCAGCAATTATCCTTTTAATTAGGTTGGTGCAACATCGAGGGCCGAAGGGCCTGTACTGCGCTGTAATGTTCTATGTTCCGTGTTCTATGTTCTTAATTTGTCATTCCTTATCAAATTCTGATTCATTTCAATTTTCATCTCCATCTCAAATATTGCTTCATCTGGTAATCTTTCATTGTGTCGCACCAGAGCGTCCTATCTGTTGGAGTGTTTTAAACAATTCCAGGTTCTGTACATAAATATTTCCAATGGCAGATTGATACAAACACCTTTCGACGTTTTACTGTTTCAGATCATTTGTGAAACCCACCAACAAAGTCTGTGCCATGTTTCCGCACCTTCCATTTTGTAACTGTGTGTGCCAAAATCCTTCGAACCCTGTCCCCATAGCACATTGCCTTCTGCTTTTGTATAAGTCCAAAACTGGGTGCTGTACTTGGCAGGACATTTCCAACTGACTCACTGAAGGCCCAAAATTATCTGTCCTCGATGGTGACAACCTTGGAGGCAGGAAGGGCATTTAGTTAGCACAATGCAGGCCTACCTGAACCTAAGAATCAAGTGGTGGATGGGAAGGCCCATTGTCGATCTCCTGCAGCCCCACCCCGCCCACAACCACCACCGTACCCAACAGCGACGCTTATGTGGCCAATGAATGACCACTTAAGGGCCTTATCCCACCACCACTGTCAGAGCTGTTGTCATGTGGCATGCATGGCAGCTAAAACTGAACAACCAGCTTGTCACCTCTGGTGGTGTTTGGAGGGGGAGATGTCACTTAATCAAAGGCACTCAGTGCCTGATCAAGGGACATGACATCGGAATGGTATGCCCTTGCTGTCAGTCCTCTTCACACCTCTCCCCATGACTCCATCCCAAGAAACTCCACCAACGCCCCCTCAATATTACCTATCCTGGGTTGCTCCACGTTCCTGGAACTCCAGTGTCTGACTTCCAGAAGCAGCCACAGCTTCCTCCGTGGCAATGCGAAGCATAAGAGCTGCTGTCCTCTGATTGGTTCCAGGGGAAGGCACGTCCCCACAATCTGGTTCGGCACGTCTTGCCGAAAAAAAGGCAAAGTGGGTCTCTCGCCGGCTCTCCCGCAAGTCTCCTGATGCCTCAAAGGGATTCGGCCCCTTTGTACCAGCACATCACAGAAACAGGAGAGGGAAGGCTCTTGAGGATGACCAGTGCCACACAGATAGATGCTGTGGAGAGTTAACAAGGTGCATCACACCATGAGATATGAGGTTAAGCTTTACACACGGTCAGTGATTAAAGGGCCAGGGATGTGGTCAGTGTAACGATTGACAAGGGTCAAGAGGCCAAAGGCCAAACAAAGCACTTAACACCAAATTAAGTCTAAATTCCTTTTTGAGTAAAATGTGCTTCAGTTCCCCTGAGTTATAATCAAAATAACTCATTCGACTTTTGTATTGTTTGTTGAAATACTTTATCACTGTTAATTATTGACGACATCCTTTCCTAAAGAAGGTAATATGTTAAGAGATGTTGGACGTGATTCACCCAAAAACCTCTAATAAACCACAAATGTTTTAGACGAGTTTGGCGTGGTGTTTCCCACAAGCTTTTTGGGTGAGATCCAGACCTGGATTCACACACACTTAGATGTTTTTGGGGTCTTGGGGAGTTTCTCCCCGGTGTAGCCCACATTAAGAAATTTATTTGCAGTGGGGAGCTGAGCTCACCAGGCAAGCCCGGCTCCTCAGAGATCAGGGTGCTGTTTTAAAAGGGTGCCCCGATCTCTAAGTGAGCTTGAGGATCTTCCACACACCCCACCCACGGACAATAACAACCCCTGCAGACATGGACATTACCCCTTACCCCCAAGTGGGTGCATCCAGCTATGGGGTCGCTGAGGGCCCCCCTTTCAGACCACCCCCTCCCCCCCCCCACCCTTTCAGGACCCCATCCACTTCACCCCTCCCAATCTTTATGAAGTGTCTTCATACCTCTCTTCACTCCCCACTCTTGAAACCCCCCCCCCCTTTCATGGCCATGGCCCTCCTCAGGCTCTGACCCTTGGCAATGCCAATCTGGCACCCTGGAACTGCCAGCTTGATCCCTCGGCAGTGCCCTGGCACTCTGGCAGTGCCAACCTGGAAGTAACATTCACAACACATAAGTGACAGGCAATGGCTATCTCCAACAAGAGAGAACCTCACCATCTCCCCTTGATATTAAAAGACACAGCATCACTGAATGCCCACCTATCAGCATTCTGGGGATTACCATTGATTAGCAGGCACATGGGAACACCAGCAATTGAAAGTTCCCCTCCAAGGTACTCGCCATCTTGACTTAGAACAATATCACAGTTCCTTCACTGCGGCTGGGTCAAAATCCTGGAATTCCCTCCCTAGCTGCTAGCTGGGTATACCTACACCACATTGGTGGCAGAGAGTTCAAGAAGGCAGCTCACCACTAGCTTCACAAGGGTAATTGGGGATAGGCAACAAATGCTGGCCTAGCCAGCGATGCCCACATCCAAAAGCAAAGAATTTAAAAAAAACACATAAGCTCCCAGAGACCTGCAAACCTTCAATAAACACCCTTTCCATTTGACTACAAACTCATGAGGGATTTGGATAGGCTAAGTGAATGGGCTAGGGTCTGGCAGGTGGAATACAATGATGACAAATGTGAGGTTATCCATTTTGTTAGGAATAACAGCAAAAGGGATTATTATTTAAATGATAAAATATTAAAACATGCAGCTGTGCAGAGAGACCTGGGTGTGCTAGTGCATGAGTCGCAAAAAGTTGGTTTACAGGTGCAACAGGTGATTAAGAAGGCAAATGGAATTTTGTCCTTCATTGCTAGAGGGATGGAGTTTAAGACTAGGGAGGTTATGCTGCAATTGTATAAGGTGTTAGTGAGGCCACACCTGGAGTATTGTGTTCAGTTTTAGTCTCCTTACTTGAGAAAGGACGTACTAGCACTGGAGGGTGTGCAGAGGAGATTCACTAGATTAATCCCAGAGCTGAAGGGGTTGGATTACGAGGAGAGGTTGAGTAGACTGGGACTGTACTCATTGGAATTTAGAAGGATGAGGGGCGATCTTATAGAAACATATAAGATTATGAAGGGAATAGATAGGATAGATGCGGGCAGGTTGTTTCCACTGGCGGGTGAAAGCAGAACTAGGGGGCATAGCCTCAAAATAACGGGAAGTAGATTTAGGACTGAGTTTAGGAGGAACTTCTTCACCCAAAGGGTTGTGAATCTATGGAATTCCTTGCCCAGTGAAGCAGTAGAGGCTCCTTCATTAAATGTTTTTAAGATAAAGATAGATAGTTTTTTGAAGAATAAAGGGATTAAGGGTTATGGTTTTCGGGCCGGAAGGTGGAGCTGAGTCCACAAAAGATCAGCCATGATCTCATTGAATGGCAGAGCAGGCTCGAGGGGCCAGATGGCCTACTCCTGCTCCTAGTTCTTATGTTCTTATGAGCAGATTCCCTCCATTTTGCCTGGGTCTTTTTCAGGTTGCCAAATTGTAATGAGTGGTGTGTCACAGGGAGCAGTGTAGAGCGATGCTTTCTCCACAGATACACAGAAGCAAAATACTGCACATGGACAATGGGAAATACAAACATGTTGTTTGTAAACAAACTTTTGTCAAACAAAATTGTTTACAATTTGTACAAATGACTTGGATGAAAGGATTGAAGGGATGGTTGCCAAATTTGCTAATGTCACAAAGATTGGTAGGAAGGCAAGTTGCGAAGAGGACATAAAGAAGCCACAAAAAGACAAAGGTAGGTTAAGTGAGTGATAAAGGTCTGGCAAATGGAAAATAATGTGGGAAAATGTGAAACTGTCCATTTTGGCAGCAAGAAGAAAAATAAGTTTATTATCTAGATGGTGAGAGCCCTGACTCAGGTGCAGAGGGACCTGGGTGTCCTAGTGCATGAATCATAAAAGGCTAGTATACAGCTACAGCAAGTAATTAGGGAAGCTAATAGAATGCCATCAGTTATTGCGAAGGGAATAGAATACAAAAGTAGGGAGGTTATGTTTCAGTGGTACATGATGCAAGTGAGGCAATATTTGGAACATTGCGTACAGTATTTATAACAATCTTTATCAGTGTTATAAGTAGGCTTACATTAACACTCAATGAAGTTACTGTAAAAATCCCATAGTCGCCACACTCCGGCGCCTGTTCGGGTACACTGAGGGAGAATTCAGAATGTCCAATTCATCCAACAAGCACATCTTTCGGAACTTGTGGGAGGAAACCGGAGCACCTGGAAGAAACACACGCAGACACGGAGAAAACATCTGCATAGACACTGACCCAAGCCTGGAATCGAACGCAGGTCCCTGGCGCTGTGAAGCTACAGTGCTACCCACTGTGCTCCCTTGCCGCCCATATTTGTCATCTTATTTAAGGATGGAAATGCATTGGAAGCAGTTCAGAGAAGGTATACCAGACTAATACCTTGAATGGGCAGGTTGTCTTGTAAGGAAAGGTTAGACAGGCTAGGCTTGTATCTGCTGGAGTTAAGAAGAGAGTCGACTTGATTGAGGTGTGTTGACAGGGTGGCTGTGGAGAGGATGTGTTTCTTCTTTTGGGATTTTCTAGCACTAGGGCTCACTGTTTAAAAATAAGGGATCGCCCATTTAAAACAGAGATGAGGGGCACGATTTAACGCTCATAAAATTAAGCCTGGGGCTGCACGGTGGAACAGTGGTTAGTACTGCTGCCTCACGGCACTGAGGAGTTTGCCTTTCTCCCTGCGTTTGTGTGGGTCTCACCCCCACAACCCAAAGATGTGCAGGATAGGTGGATTGGCCATGCTAAATTGCCCCTTAATTGGAAATAAACACTTGGTACTTTAAATTCATATAAAAAAAAGAGGGTGCGATTTTTCCAAAAGGAAACAAAGTTCCTGAGAGAGCACGTTTAGACGCTTGTTTCCTGGCACTCGCAGTGCCGAGAATCACATGGCTATTCAACGTGACTTGCTTTGAATAAGGGGCCTAAATGGGGAATGTGCGGCCGAGGGCACACATAGCAATGTTTTTTACAACAGGGAGCTCCGATCGCCGGAACTTCCCGTTGTAGCGAGAGATTAGGACATCATTTAAAGATGACGCCCCGATCTCCGAGACCCACAAAAATAATCCCTGACCTTCCCCCAGCCCAAATAGAACATTGGAGGACCCCCGACCCGATCACATGTGTGCACAAAATGCCAGCTTGGCACCTTGGTAGTGCCCCTGCAGCTGGCATTGCTGTCACCTGGGCACCTTGGAATTGCAAGGCTGGCACTGAGGTGGCACTGCCATGGTGCCCAGCTGCCACCAGCAGTTCAAGGGCACTACCCTGCACAAAGGGCATGCAGCTGGGGGCCTCCGATCCCCTTGAATACTCCCACGAGTGCATTCTCTCTGGTCCCCGTTTGTGGGGACCAGTAACAAACGGCACTCGCTTGAGGTCCCCGAGGCGAAAGGATTGAACCCCAAAGCCTCAGGTACCTTGTGAATTTGCTCCTTAGAGTAAGGCAACTGCCTCGCTCTAATATGCAGATTTGTCAAAAACTGATCCCGCCCATTGTGGGCGGGATTCCCCTTGCAACGTTCGTGAGATTGTGTTGAATCTTGCGAGACGTTGCGAGCAGGTAGATCTCGGGAGCGGGTTCTCCCAGCTTTCACAGGCCACACAGCGCCGCGGCGAGCTGCTTTTCTGGCGAAGCGTGGCTGGAAGATCGCGTCCTGAGTCCCGTTTTGGCCACAAGGGCGAGATCCTGATCGTGATGTCTCGCGAGATCTCGTTAGAAGCCTCTCACGAGATTTATTGACTTTGTTGTGACACCAAGTCAGCATGACAAGGTCGTTCGATTGCACCCAAGGTGAAATCTTTTCTCTCAGAGGATCATGAGTCTTTGAGACTCTCTTTCTGAAAAGGTTATGGAAACAGAGTCTTGAATATTTTAAAGGTACAGGTGGATAGATTCTTGATAAGCAAGGAGTGAAAGGTTATCCGGGGGAGTGGGGGGGTAAGGCAGGATGCAGAAGTGAGGCTTGTATCAGATCATCCATGATTGGCGGAGCAGACTCGAGGGGCTGAATGGCCTACTCCTGCTCCTTGTTCATATGTTTATATGTTTTGCGCTGACATGTCACAAACAACAACAATAACTGTATTATGCCTTTAACCTAATGAAATGTCCCAAGGTGTAGTTTCTAGAGGATCGACTATGGCACACCCGATGCCTTTATGGATCAGGGTTAATAAAGAACCTTTAGTTGCACCATGTTAAACACTGCTGATCCTTGGAAATACCACATCATCACATCCATTTGCTCAGGTGTAAACTGGCTACTCTGATTTATTTCCAGATTAATTCACACGTTTCTGAAACCATTATAATTAAATGCATGCATTTAAGCAAGCAAAATTAATTTACTTTGAGGCAATCGATTGTGATGGAACTTTTGAACATTTGGTTCATAGTGTAAATCTAACTTGTGAGGTCTCTGGCCAATCTCCAGACCAAATCTTCATTATGTTTAAATGAGGGTCCTCGTCGAGTAACCATTTGTTGAGTGAAACAATGGCCAGAATTTTCTGGTCGTTGGGATTCAATTTTCTCGCCGGCAGCGCAGCCCCACCATAGGGTTTCACGGCGGTGTGGAGTAATTTCAATGTGAAATCCCATTGACAATCAGCGGGAAGATAGAATCCTTCCACCAGCGAATGGCACGCGGCTGAGAAACATGTGACTGGCCAACCAGAGAATCCTGCCCAATGGCTCAGATCTGTCTGCACTGTTGGAAAGGGAATGAAGGCTCCCTATACTGATCAATGAAGTTGGTTGTAATTGTAACCGTGTATTGCATGTTACGGAACATCAGATGGCAGATGCTTCATGACAGATATCATTGAGCAGCAACAGAACATTGTGGAATAGGATTACAAATGTTACAGATCCACCCGGAAGAATCATATTTTCACTGTGCTCAGACTGAGGTTCTTTTCTCTAGAAAAGTGATGGGTTGAGGAGAATCCAAGTTTCCGACCAAATCGGGGGCGGCACCGCTTTCGCGATGCTGGGACCACATGTGGGGGGGGGGGGGGGGGGGGGCGCTCAGACATTGTCCTGAGGCCGTCGATATGTGGTGCAGCGGACTCATAGAGCATGCCGCTTTGGAGGGGTGGAGCATCGCAAAAGCGGTGCCTCCCCCGATTTGGTCAGAAACTTGGATTCTCCGGCCAATCGCTGAAGGCGATTCCAACGTCAGCGACCGGAGAATCCAGTCCATGGTTCTTAGTTTTGATCTCAACCGCAAATGTAAACATTTTTTTCCACAAGGACCCTGTAGAAGCCTTTCATAATTTTAATGATTTCTATCAGGTCACTCCATCCGCTCAGTTCGGGTATCAACCTTTGTGATTCTTTCCTGTGCCTTCTCCAATCTCATTATCCTTTATAATGCTGGGACTGGGCACAGTGAGAATAAGATTCTTCCGGGTGGATCTGTAACATTTGTAATCGTAATCCACAACATTCTGTTGCTCAATGATATCTGCCATTTTTTCCGCCACAGTTCCCACGCTGGCGTGGGGACAGAGCCCCAGAATTGGAGAATCCAGCCCCATGAACATAAAACATTACCAATAAATCCAGTTAAACATTTGGGAAAACCTCTTTACCCAAAGAGTGGCGAGAAGGTGGAATTTGCAGCCACAAGAAAGAGCTGAGCTGAATAGCACTGGGTGCATTTAAGAGGAAACTAGATATGTACACAAGGAAGTATGTATATGATAAGTATGTACCGGTCAGGCAGGGAGGAAGGCGTCGAGCGAGGGAACCGTGGTTTACCAAGGAAGTGGAATCTCTTGTTAAGAGGAAGAAGGAGGCCTATGTGAAGATGAGGTGTGAAGTTTCAGTTGGGGCGATGGATAGTTACAAGGTAGCGAGGAAGGATCTAAAGAGAGAGCTAAGACGAGCAAGGAGGGGTCATGAGAAGTATTTGGCAGGAAGGATCAAGGAAAACCCAAAAGCATTCTATAGGTATGTCAGGAATAAGCGAATGACTAGGGAAAGAGTAGGACCAGTCAAGGACAGGGATGGGAAATTGTGTGTGGAGTCTGAAGAGATAGGCGAGATACTAAATGAATATTTTTCGTCAGTATTCACTCAGGAAAAAGATAATGTTGTGGAGGAGAATGCTGAGCCCCAGGTTAATAGAATAGATGGCATTGAGGTACGTAGGGAAGAGGTGTTGGCAATTCTGGACAGGCTGAAAATAGATAAGTCCCCGGGACCTGATGGGATTTATCCTAGGATTCTCTGGGAGGCCAGGGAAGAGATTGCTGGACCTTTGGCTTTGATTTTTATGTCATCATTGGCTACAGGAATAGTGCCAGAGGACTGGAGGACAGCAAATGTGGTCCCTTTGTTCAAAAAGGGGAGCAGAGACAACCCCGGCAACTATAGACCGGTGAGCCTCACGTCTGTAGTGGGTAAAGTCTTGGAGGGGATTATAAGAGACAAGATTTATAATCATCTAGATAGGAATAATATGATCAGGGATAGTCAGCATGGCTTTGCGAAGGGTAGGTCATGCCTCACAAACCTTATTGAGTTCTTTGAGAAGGTGACTGAACAGGTAGATGAGGGTAGCGCAGTTGATGTGGTGTATATGGATTTCAGCAAAGCGTTTGATAAGGTTCCCCACGGTAGGCTATTGCAGAAAATACGGAGGCTGGGGATTGAGGGTGATTTAGAGATGTGGATCAGAAATTGGCTAGCTGAAAGAAGACAGAGGGTGGTGGTTGATGGGAAATGTTCAGAATGGAGTACAGTCACAAGTGGAGTACCACAAGGATCTGTTCTGGGGCCGTTGCTGTTTGTCATTTTTATCAATGACCTAGAGGAAGGCGCAGAAGGGTGGGTGAGTAAATTTGCAGACGATACTAAAGTCGGTGGTGTTGTCGATAGTGTGGAAGGATGTAGCAGGTTACAGAGGGATATAGATAAGCTGCAGAGCTGGGCTGAGAGGTGGCAAATGGAGTTTAATGTAGAGAAGTGTGAGGTGATTCACTTTGGAAGGAATAACAGGAATGCGGAATATTTGGCTAATGTAAAGTTCTTGAAAGTGTGGATGAGCAGAGGGATCTAGGTGTCCATGTACATAGATCCCTGAAAGTTGCCACCCAGGTTGATAGGGTTGTGAAGAAGGCCTATGGAGTGTTGGCCTTTATTGGTAGAGGGAGTGAGTTCCGGAGTCGGGAGGTCATGTTGCAGCTGTACAGAACTCTGGTACGGCCGCATTTGGAGTATTGCGTACAGTTCTGGTCACCGCATTATAGGAAGGACGTGGAGGCTTTGGAGATTTACCAGGATGTTGCCTGGTATGGAGGGAAAATCTTATGAGGAAAGGCTGATGGACTTGAGGTTGTTTTCGTTGGAGAGAAGAAGGTTAAGAGGAGACTTAATAGAGGCATACAAAATGATCAGGGGGTTGGATAGGGTGGACAGTGAGAGCCTTCTCCCGCGGATGGAAATGGCTGGCACGAGGGGACATAACTTTAAACTGAGGGGTAATAGATATAGGACAGAGGTCAGATGTAGGTTCTTTACGCAAAGAGTAGTGAGGCCGTGGAATGCCCTACCTGCTACAGTAGTGAACTCGCCAACATTGAGGGCATTTAAAAGTTTATTGGATAAACATATGGATGATAATGGCATAGTGTAGGTTAGATGGCTTTTGTTTCGGTGCAACATCGTGGGCCGAAGGGCCTGTACTGCGCTGTATTGTTCTATGTTCTATGTTCTATATAGAAATAAAAATTTATGCTGATAGAAATAAATGAACAGGGAAGGCAAGAGGTTAGTGTGGAGTGTAAATATCAGCATGGAACCATTGAAGCAAATGGTCTATTTCTGTACTGCACACGCTGTGTACCTGTGTGTGACAGCCAGCCAGACAGTGTGGTGTGGGATGGGGACTGATAGCCAGCTACCCATGGACACATGAGAAAGATTTGATGCTTGTAAGACGTATATGAAACCTTGGAAGTGCTGTTTAATTTGCCTTTCACTTTATGCACAACAACTGTCTCCATTACTTTTCTGATATGAGAGATCCCTTTTTGTCTTCGATAAATGAATGAGCCAAAGCAAAACATGATGATTTTTTTTCTTTGTGGACTTATTTACAGTTTGTGCGCTTGATGTTGTGTCTAAAGCAGACGTGATTGCTCACTGCAGATGGTGCACCTGTTTGATATTTCTCGCACTGCACTGATGTTGGACATAATCTTCTACTTGTGATAGGTTACTCTATGGATTCAAACACAAGAATCATGAGAAATAAAAGAGCACGCTGAAATATCGGAATGAAATGTTAAACTGTGCAAGTTCAGAAGTACAATGAAAATTCTGGAATTACATTGTTCTTCTTAACTCCCCTTAACGATAGCCCACACTTCATGTTCAAAGTAAATGGTCATACTATCATCCTTTAATGGCAAAGTCCTGTTGACTATAGATACACTTCTGAC
Source organism: Scyliorhinus torazame (assembly GCF_047496885.1). Lineage (NCBI taxonomy): Eukaryota > Metazoa > Chordata > Chondrichthyes > Carcharhiniformes > Scyliorhinidae > Scyliorhinus > Scyliorhinus torazame. The sequence continues at coordinate 81,773,000 of NC_092727.1, read as the reverse complement.
AATGGGCTGGACTCAATCAAGTATTCTTCTGATGATGAGGTTGGCTCCCTAATCATATCAAGTTCTGGTCCCAGGACAGGTACCCTCCTAAGAAAGCTCCCTAATTGTCTACCGCTCTCCTTATTGGCTCCCTTCACTGCAAATTTCCTCGAGTTCATTCCTTGACCACAGTTAATGAAGTTACTTTGACAGTTTCATTTACATATTTTCCTTTCAATAGTGGACAGGATGTTATATTGTTAAGGGCTCATTGGGCTATCGATAACCGCATTTGATCTCGATTACCAATAATATATAAAATTTTTGTTTGAAATCTAAAGTTAAATGACAGTGCCCATTTTACTTAGAGTGCTTTTCAGTAAGTTCCATCATACGAAGAACACAGTTGATTGGCTGGATAGTTCAAGCAAATACCAATCACCCAACTGGAAAATGTTCTGATAAAGATTGTTCATTGACGAGGTCCATTGAGTTCTGAGTAATCGTACTGAGGTGCAATTCCGCATTGCTTATTCAGATATTTCCTTTATTTACACAATGGGCAACATTTTACTTATGGTGTCAGGGTCCCAGCATATACGAACAGAAGAATTAGGAGCAAGAGTCAGCCACTCAGCCCCATGGGTCTACTCCACTAATCAATAAGATCATGGCTGATCTACAGTAAGAGGTCTTACAACACCAGGTTAAAGTCCAACAGGTTTGTTTCAAATCACTAACTTTCGGAGCAAGTGCTCCGAAAGCTAGTGATTTGAAACAAACCTGTTGGACTTTCACCTGGTGTTGTAAGATCTCTTACTGTGCTCACCCCAGTCCAACACCGGCATCTCCACATCATGGCGATAACACACACAGCGGGTCGGCGGGACTTCTTGCTCGATTTTACTGGCGGCAGTTCATTAACAAGCTGCTGCGGGTTTGTCCCCCTCGGCAGGATGGCCACACATCTGCTAGACCTGCCAGCAGGATCAGAGGGCTGGCATCTAACTACCCACAGGAGCAGTGGCCATGGCTGAGGTTTATTGGGGCCCTGGAACCTTACCAGGGAGGCCCAATAGCATTCAAATATTAATAAAATTAAATCAGGGAAAGCACCTCTGAGCTATAAGCACGGGGCCACGATGGTGGTTCTCCCTGCTCAAGGCCCCCTATTTGAATTAAAAATCAATTCCTCCCGGTCTGCCGGAAGCCTCCCCTCCCCACCCCACCCCACCACAGGCCAACCTGCTGTCAGTAAAATGGCGATAGCCTGGACTCTTAATTGGGCGTTTGAATATTTAGAGTTGTTATGCCTCTGAGTTAAGTACAGCCGTGCCAAGAGTTGTTGGGATCTTTCCACTTGCAGAGGTGGTGGGAAAACACATTTCTGCAGGTGTCCTACCGGCATGCAAATGTCGCTGACCTCAGTCAGGTTTTTGCTGTGTCTCCAGTTCTGTAACTGTTGGAGGCTGAATGTACCTTCTGTGAGCACACGTCACAGCTTTTACAAATGATTGCCTTAATTTATGTTCATGTTCCATGTTTCCCTTCAAACTTCTTTCATCCATGCCTCAGGACAGTGAAGGCAATTGGTCAATTTAAATTTAAGAACACTATTTGAGTGCAGTACCGAGGGAGTCCTGCACTGTTGGAGAAGCCATCTTTTAGTGAGATGTTAAACCAATGTCCTGTCTGCCCTACCAGCCCTCAGGTTGTCATGAAAGATCCCGTGACCAATATTCTTGCCTTAATCAATGTTACAAAAAATACAGATTATCTAGTCATTACCTGATTGCTGATTGTGGGCAGTTTTGTATTGTCTATAACCAAGGTAAAGGTCATTAATTTATATCAGGAAAAGCAAGGGTCCCAACACTACCCCTTGGGGATCACTACTACAAACCTTTCTCCAGCTGGAAGACAACTATTAACCATAACGGTTTGTTTCCTTTCACTCAGCCAATTTCATATCCATGTTGTTACTGTCTGTTGTGTGGTGTGGCACCATATGAAATGTATTTTGCAAGTCCATATACACCACATCAACAGCATTACCCTCATCAACCCTCTCTGTTACCTCATCAAACAACTCAAGAAAGACAGGTAAACACAATTTTCCCTTAACAGATTCTTGCTGGCTCTCCTTGATTAACCCTCATTTGCCGAAGTGATTATTAATTTTGTCCCGAATTAGCAATTCTAGAAGCTTATTTGGGACAATTTGGGGGACTATGGCCGGGATTGTCCGTCACACCCCACCTGCTGGCAGTGGGAACCTCCGTCCCGCCAGCTGGCCAATGGGGTTTTCAATTGTGAGCACCCCCACACTGTTGGGAAATCCGCGGTCGTGGGTGTGCTGCTGGCGAAACGGAGGATCACGCTGATGGAGAATCCAGAAAAGAGGGTGTAGGCGGTCACTGAAATAATTTGGGGGATTTTTAAAATGGCCATTGTTCCTTCATTTCATCAGCAGCGTGTTCCATGTGAGAGCTCACCAGGAAGTTTACGTTTAGCAGAATGCTAAACTTAAAAGCCCTATGTTCTCCCACCAGGGGAGAATTATTATCGACTTATGTTCCCCTTGGGAGTGAAAACGGGAAGTAATTCAGTATCCCTTGCCATGCAAAATCTATGCATAGCGGAACACAAGGGATTCCTGGGACGCAATTTGAGTGGGCTGCCTGATAGTGAAGTAAGCCACCCACCCCCCCAAACCGCAAATCAGCCTCTCACCCCTTCCCCGCACTGAAACGCAGCCCCTCACACCTGGATTGTCTGTGTTAGTATGACGGTGACCCCGCCTTAATTAGGGAGACCCCCCAGGACCCCCAAACTGAAGAAACCCTCTAACGCCTAACAATAAAGCTCCCCCTCCCCGCCCCAACACAGACCCCCTAACTAAAGGAACTCCCTCACAGACACTCCCTAACTAAAGGAACCCCCTCCCCCCCCGCCCGCAAAGAGACCACCTAACTAAAGGGTCCCCCTGACTAAAGGACCCATCCCCCCACAGAACCTCCCCCCCCCCCATCCCCCTCCCCCACTGATGCCTCCCCCCCCTCCAGAAAAGAGACCCCTGTCTGGGAGACAGAGAGCAGTCCAGACAGGGGCAGTAAAATAAAATGACAATTGTAACACTTACCTGAAAGCTCCATGTGCCCGTCCCTGGAAGGAGAACAGCTGTGACCTGTGTTTAAACCCCGCAGATCCATTAGCTGCAAGCCATTCATTTCCAGTAGTGGGCTGTGACTGACAGTTTCCACAAAACAGCTGCAGCCTTAATTCATTCATCTCCCTTCATGGATGAGTGACTCTAAACCACCCCAGCAAGCCCAACAGTTTTTCAGAGTTTTTGAGAGTTTTTAGCCTCCCGTTCCCTCTCAACAGCCATGAACCTTGGCAGATCCTGATGATGTAGCAAATGAAGGGAAGAGAGCTTACAGGAATTTGTGGATGAGGATAAGCATCTCAAATTTGATGTCCTGGGGAGCGAATCGAGATCGGCCAGGAAAGGGATGGAATTTAGTGTGAGGTCGATTGTGGGCTGAATGCAGTTTTTGCAGCACGGAACTTAGGACAAGCTTATATGAAGAGTATTCAAACCTGGAGGTAGCAAGAGCAGAGATAGGTATTTCAGTCACAATGAATCAAGACGTGCAATATGAACGATACATGAAAATAGATTTGTGGTCTGCAGGAGCTGGTGTGTCCTTTGGACTTGTTTCACTTCTCAAAGGATGACAGACAACGGACAGCAAAGCCAAGAGATAGTAATAACTCAGATTTGGGCAGGGGCGCAAATAATAGGGCCCATGGGCAGTGGCTAGCACAGTTGCTTCATAGCGCCAGGGACCTGAGTTAAGTTCCAGCCTTGGCTGACTGTGGAGTTTGCACGTTATCCATGTGTTGCATGGGTTTCCTCCTGGTGCTCCAGTTTCCTCCCACAGTCCAAACATATGCAGATTAGGTGGAATTAAGGGTACAGGGCAGGAGAGTGGGCCTCGGCTGGGTGCTCTTTCAGAGGGTCAATGCAGATTCGGTGGATAAATGGTCTCCTTCTGCACTGTAGGAATTCAATGATTCTAATGCACTGGCACTGGGAGTACAGTGAATTAATTGGGCTCTGCTGGCCCCAGGCAATAATGTTATTCAAATGTTCTGCCAAATTCAGTGCATAGAATATGGGGAGACCCAAGTGTTAAGTTGGACTGGGCCTGTCATACGATGGCCCTCTCACCTGACAGCATTATTCACCCGTAGGAAGGTGTGCAGGACATGTACTAATATTTGTGGGAAAGGTACACCTACAGCCCTGGCAATGACAATCTGATTTCATAGAATTTACAGATTTCATAGAATTTACAGTGCAGAAGGAGGCCATTCGGCCCATCGAGTCTGCACCGGCTCTTTGAAAGAGCACCTTACCCAAGTCCACACCTCCACCCTATCCCCATAACCCAGTAACCTCACCCAACACTAAGGGCAATTTTAGACACTAAGGGCAATTTAGCATGGCCAATCCACCTAACCTGCACATCTTTGGACTGTGGAAGGAAACCGGAGCACCCGGAGGAAACCCACGCAGACACGGGGAGAACGTGCAGACTCCGCACAGACAGTGACCCAAGCCAGGAATCGAACCTGGGACCCTGGAGCTGTGAAGCAACTGTGCTAACCAGCATGCTACCGTGCTACCGTGATTGTGTCATTCTGCAGCAGTCATTGCCAAAGGTTTTGCAGATGTGGGCCGGGATTCTCCGTTGTGATTCTGCCCCGTTACCGTTGATAGCGGCGGGTGAGAATTTTGGCACGCCATTTGCTAAGCGGAGGGATTCTCCCACTGCTCGTCAATGGGACTTCCCATTGAAGCCGCCCCATGCCACCGTGAAACCTGTGGGCGAGGGAGCGATGCCATCGGGATCAGAGACTCCCATCACCAGCGAATGGCCAAAGAATCACACCCGTAAGTTCTGTCTAGGTAACAAACACTCTAGGTGGACCTGGGCAGGGTGAACTAATTGAGAGGCTGACCCAGACTTCAGCATTCCTACACCATCATCGTTAACAACAATCAATAGCTTAGACGCAATAATTTGTGTTTTGTCTCCACTTAACACATTGCAGTGAAGATGTCAAATGTTGTGGCATGGTGCTATTAGCAGACACACAGGTGCATGGGGAAAGACGTCGGTAACGATAAATGTAACGAACAGCATCTGTGGAAACAATTCTCATCTCAGACTCCGTCACATTACAGGCTGCTGTGAGCGGACACTTCCCTGCTGCTGGAGATACTGACAATTATTGCAACTTCTTCAGTATTTGTTCAAGTTTATTTGTCTCCAGCCAGATCTATTCCTGGGGAGGAGGGCGGACGCCCTTGCCTTTGCCTCCCTGATTGCCCGCCGTAGAATCCTGTTCGGCTGGCGGTCAGCAGCACCGCCCAAAGCTGCAGACTGGCTGTCCGACCTCCCGGAATCTCTCCAAATGGAAAAAATCAAATTTGCCATCCGAGGGTCAGACGGCGGCATCCACAGAACGTGGGAGCCATTCACGCAATTGTTCCGGGACCTGTTTGTGGCCAATGAACGAGAGGAAGAATAGCTAGGTAGCCAAGAATCGGGGGGGAGTAGCCGGGGCAGGGGGGATGGACCGGGAGAGGTGGGGGGGGTGGGGTGGAACAGCTCAACCTACGAGGAAAGAAAGGCGAACCACGGGAGGGGGGGAGGGGAGGGGAGAGGGAAGAGACAGGGAACAAGAGAGGAGAATCAGGGAGGTGGGGGGGAGGCAGGGAAATGAGAGCCAGAAGGAAGGCACGGGATGCAATAACGAACAGGACATCTCCAGGAGTAGGGAACGAGGAGAATGAAGACGAAAGATGGGAGGAATGGCAGAAGTGGCGGTGAGCGCAAGATGGCAGCGAGATCCGTCCGGGAGAAGTGACAACACCAATACCAAACCCATTCGAGTATTGCCCACTGTAATTATTTCTCCGGCACCCAAATGTATATTTACCCACCCGGTCTTTTTCTACTTTTTACTATTTTCTTCTCTTTGGTATGTTTGGGTGTGCCCTTCTCTTCTATATATGTGTGTATGTACATATATGTTTCTTGTCCTGTGTACGTAACGGTAAATATACTTTGTTCGAAAACCCAATAAAAAACATTTATATAAAACAAAAGTTTATTTGTCAGATGCCATTATTTGATTTTGTCTGTTGCCCCTCTTCTTATGCTCTTGAAGATTTTGTGTTAATTCTGCCATGTTTGTACAGGCCCTTTACACACCACGAGGGGACAGAATTGCCCTGCTTCTCTATGCAGTACATTAACTCTCTCCCGCCAATAGAAACTGAGTCGCAAAGGGAATTCAAACCCAGAAATTCTCTTTCCCAATCCGATTCTGACACTGCGGATGATTTTAACTCTGGGACTGGTGGAGAGGTCCCCCCCATTCAGGCAGCTTCCTTCATCAGTAGAACATAAGAACTAGGAGCAGGAGTTGGCAATTCAGCCCCTCAAGTCTGCTCCGCCATTCAATACGATCATGGCTGATCTCATCTCGGCCTCAACTCCACCGTCCTGTCTGTTCTCCATAACTCTTCAACTCATTACTTTAAAAAACAATAATTGTTGCCTAGCCGCCCTCTGCTTTTTACCTTTGCGCACCTTGTATGTAAGAATTGTTGCCCCCTTATCACTATCTTCAGCGCCTCCCAGAATGTGGAGGGTGAGACTTCCCTATTCTGGTTGTTGGTAACATTCCGTCAATGGCCTGTGTTACCTGCTTTCAGAATGCCTTGTCAGCCAGGAGGACCGTGCCTGGCCCAACTCCAACCTCGCATCCACGTAGAGTGGAGTGTGGACAGAGATTACGATTGCAGGGTACTCCGCTTCTATTACCCCTGGAAGCACTGGTTTTCCCAATACAAAGAAGTCAATCCTAGTATATACCCTGTGTACCTAGGAGAAGAAGGAGAACACCTTCTCCCCTGGGTGTGTGAAACTCTTGGGTCCACTGCCCCCCATCTGTTCCATGAACACAACCAGTTCCTTCGCCATGTTAGATTTTTTCCCCCGATTTGGGGTTTCATCTGTCTGTCTGTGGGTCATGTATGCAGTTAAAATCCTACCCCCTCCCGGCCTCCATGATGAGTTGGTGTGTGTCTATGTTGATGATTATCACCTCCTGCTCCTTCCTCTCTCCCGGAGTCAAACGCATGTTTAACAGGCGTACATTTAATATTAACCATCTCCCCTTTACGAATCCTGTCTGGCCTTCCCCCACTATCCATGGCAGACACTTCTCTAATCTAAGAGCCAACACCTTCACCAATATCTTAACATCTACGTTTAATAATGATATCAGTCAATATGACCCACATTCCATTGGATCTTTATCTTTCTTCAACAATAGTAAAATTGAAACTTGATCGATTGTGTCTGGGAGCAGTCCCCTTTTCACTGCGTCTTTAAACATCATTACCAGCAGTGAAGCCAGTTTATCCATACATTTCTTGCAGCATTCCACTGGGAATCCTGCTGCCTTCCGGTCTGCATCTTCCCCATTGCAGTCTGTATTTCCTCCATCCTTATAGGTCCCTCCAGTTCAGCCTTATCTTCTTCATCTAGCATTGGAAATTTCAATTCCTCAAAGAACTTTTGCATATTCCACTCATCCCCTGGGGTTCTGTTCTATACAAATTCCTATAAAACTTCTCGAACACCTTACTTACGTTTTCTGGTGCTGATACCAACCACCCGTTTCATCACGGACCTGTATAATTTCCCTCGAGGTCGCCTGACGCCCAGGTTGGCCTACCAGCATCTGACTAGCCTTGTCCCCATAGTCATACACCAGCCCTCTAGCCCATCTTAACTAGCGAACTGCTTTCCTAGTCGATTGTAAGTCAAACTTCATTGGAAACGCCTTCCTGCTGTTCAATAACACCGGTGTTGGTTTCCCTGCATACTTCCCATCCACCTCCAAAGTTTCATCCACTGGCCCTCACTTCCCTATCCATCTGTGCCTTGTATGAGATCATTTCCCCTGCCTTTAGAGCTTCCCAAACAATTGAGGGCAACACCTCCCCATTATTATTGCGCATAATATATTCATCAATAGCTTACCTCATCCTTTAGCAAAAGTCCAAATCCACCAACAATCCAACATCCAGCCGCCAAGCCGGTCTTTGAATCGGCCCTTTCTCCAAGATGACTTCTAGCAAGTGTGGGGCATGGTCCGAAATAACGATGGCGGAATAATCCACTTTCCTCGCCCCAGAAAGTAGCGTCCTCCCTATGATGGAAAAATCCATCCTTGAATATACATTGTGTACCAGAGAGAGGGAGTATTCTCTTCCCTCCGGGTGTAAAATCCGTCACAGGTCTATGTCCCCACATCTCTTTCATAAATGCTGCCAACACTTTCACTCCTTCTGAAGGAGTAAATGTGCACGACTTTGAACGATTTAACATCGGGTTCAGTTCCGTGTTTAAATTCCCACCTAGAACCAACTGATGTGTATCTAAACTGGGAATGGCTGTCACCAGCCTTTTCATAAATCCTACATCGTCTCAGTTCGGGGCATATACACTGACCAGTACCACCGATCTTCCCTCCAATATACCTTTGACAATGACGTATCTGCCCCTTTGATCCACTATTACTTTCTCCATCTGGAACAACCCTTTTGCTCACCAATATTGCCACCACACAGATCCTGCTATTAAAACCTGAGTGGAACACCTGACTCACCCAACCCTTTTGGAGCCGTAACTGATCCTTTACCCTCAAATGAGTCTCCTCGAGCATCATCTTGTCGGCTTCAAACTCTTCAGACGTGAGAGGACTCTTGTCCTCTTCACCGGACCTCTCAGTCCCCTTACGTTCCATGTCACCAACCAGATGGGAGGTCTCCCCCCCCCCCCCGTCTCCGCCCCCCACCCATCCGTTCAACCATCACCCTTCTGAGGGCAATGTCCTTCCCCCCCGCCAGTATTTCAAATTCCTCACCTCATTCTTATAACCTTTAGCCTCACCCACTGGGCGGGCCTGACCCTGAACCCTGACCTCGGTCAGCCAGCTTTTCCCACTCCCCCAACCCTATCCCATAAATCCCCATGATATTTACTCTTGAAATTACTTTCCTCATCCTTACCCTTATTCCCCATTCATTCACACCTCCTGGGACAGCCAAATCCTGTTTTAACAGGTTCGACCCGCCGCAGCCACTCCCCCCCACCACACTTCCATTCACTAGCCAGCCCCTGCTTACTAGCGAGATGGCTCCCGTAAAGCCCTCTTCATTAGGGGCTGTTTAGCACAGGGCTAAATTGCTGGCTTTGAAAGCAGACCAAGGCAGGCCAGCAGCACTGTTCAATTCCCGTATCAGCCTCCCCAAACAGGAGCCGGAATGTGGTGACTAGGGGCTTTTCACAGTAACTTCATTTGAAGCCTACTTGTGACAATAAGCGATTTTCATTTTCATTTTCGTTTTCATTAACGTCTCAAATATAAGGGACTTCAGATTGCCCTTCCGCCTACTTCGTTTTTTCTGTCATACATTTGTTTTTATTGTTTATCTTTCCCTTCTTAAACGTACAAATTCCCTACCCCTAGTTCTTCCCTAAACATTACTATATATTCCGAATACAATACAAGAAACCAAGTATGTTTATAATAAACATCAAAACCGTATATAAGGAGGATAACTATAACATAGCATTCCATCACCTGCAAACCAATCCAACCTAACCATATTACCAGAGCCCCAACGTAAGAGTTAATCCACCCCTAGGTCTTCAGTCCTTATGAAAGCCTCTGCCATCTCTGCAGAATTAAAAAAAGGTCCTTGGAGTTGTATGTCACTCATAACCTTGCTGGGTAGACCATTCCGAATCGTATACCGCTCTTATAGAGGGCTGCAGTCGCCTTGTTGAAAGCTATACGTTTTTTTCACAGTTGTCACATCTTGTTAGATGCGGATGACGTTGTCTTCCCATCTCACCTCCCATTTCAGCTTCGCCCATTGTAATACTTTTTCCTTATCCTGATGCCTGATGAAGCAAATGGTCACTGCTCTTGGTGACTGGTTCACCTGTGGTTCCGGGTGAAGTGATCGGTGGGCCCTGTCTAGCTCAAAAAGGGTAACCTCCTCTTGTTCACCCAACAGTTTCACCAACATTTTGCCAAAGTATTCTGTTGGTCCCTGTCCTTCCAGCCCCTCCGGCAGCCCAACAATCCGAAGATTGTTCTGTCTCGATCGGTTGCCCAAGTCTTACATCTTTGTCTTCAGGTCTTTATTGATGGTATGAACCCTTGCTACCTCTATTTCTGATTCGAGGTAGTCGCTAGATCTTGACAGTGCTTCTTCCATCGCCTTCAATACTTCCCCATGTCCCTGCACTGTCGCTGATGTCTTGCTCAAAGCCTCCTTTATTGGGGCCAGCGTGTCCTCCACCGAGAGCTTGAGGGTTTTCATCATCTCTTTACCTTGTCTTTCGAAGTGTTTGGTGAATTGCTTTTCAAATTCAGCAGCCATGACTTCAAAGAAGATATCCAATGTTAGAAGTGTAGCAGCACCATCAAACCATTTTATTGCCACAGCATTTGTTTGCGATGTTGGAACAGTTTGGAATTGGGCCTAAATTCGCAGCATGGGCCAAACTATTGTACGCAGCTCCGAGGACGAGTGTGCGGATGAACAAAATGAGCTTGGAGTACTTTCGGCTGAAGAGGGGAACGAGACAAGGGTGTCCCCATGTCCCTTCTACTATTTTCTTTAGCGATAGAGCTCTTGGGCATTGCACTGAGGAGCTGAAATAAATGGAGCGGGATAATAAGGGGGGGGGGGGGGCGGACTATGGTGGAACACAGGACATCATTATACGCTAAAAATTTACTTTTATACATATCTGTCCCAATACCTACGATTGGAACATTATGGGACTACTAAAAAGGTACGGAGCTGTCTCCATCTATAAGTTACATTTTGGAAAAAGCGAGTTCATTTCAATTTCAACACTAAGGGAAGGACAGAACATGGGAGAGATGCCGTTTCAGGCAACGACCAACCGGTTTATGTACTTGGGGATACAAGTGGCTCGAGACTGGGCCAGATCCGTAAATTGCATTTTACAAGCCTAACAGCAAGGGTTAAGGAATACTTACAAAGATGGGATAGTCTGCCTGTATCGCTAGCAGGCCAAGTGCAAGTGGTAAAAATGAACGTCTACCACGGTTTTGTTTTATTTCAGTGTCTCCCGGTTTTTTTAATCTAATGCTGTTTTGTGGGGGTGTAACAATTTATCTCTTCGTTTATATGGGCTGGGAAGGTCCCTAGGATTTGTAAATCGTTGCTTCAGTGGGGGCGTGTCATGAAAATGTTGCTTTAAGAAATGTTTGGCTTCTCATATTACTGCAGTAATGTCAGAGTGTGGGTGGAGCTGGGCTGTCCTATCAGCTTTTTACTTTCATTTTTGAGCTGGCTGCAGGGTGTGTTTTAATATCATTTTCAGATCTGGATAGCTGCAGTCACAGCCAGAAGGTGTATGAATCTCTCTCTGTATTCTAAAGACTGCAAATCAATCCTGGTGATTTAAAACTAAGAACAGTAATGACTTAAACTAATGTGCTTCTGTTGAAAGGTGTTTCTTCTGTCTTCTGGATATTGTTTGGGAAGTAATTAAGCATTACTTAGTGTTGTATTCTTTGGGGGTTGAATTTGATTTACTGGTTGCTAAGATGTTCACTGTTTGTTTTAGAAAGGTTAACTTGAGTTCATAGAATAAACATTGTTTTGTTTTAAAAAATACTTTTCCATTTCTGCTGTACCACACCTGTGGAGTGGGCCGTGTGCTCACGATACCACAATCTATTAAAAGTTGTAGGTCAGATGAAGTCCCTGATACACTTTGGGGTTCTCTAAGCCTGGCCCATAACAAATTGGGGGCTCGGGAGGGGATAAAAGTCTATCTATTGGATTGGCTTAGTGAACTTAAAGACAGTGAGGGGTGACCATTTTGTGGTTGCTTTTCAGGTGTGGTATTCTAGTAAGTAGGGAATGTGTTGTGGACAATGGCTCTTTCAGAGGCTCTGAAGTTTTGGGGGGTGGAGACAGTCACACACAGTACCTTATGGACAGAGACTAAAAGCAGACTGTTAGATTTGGCAAAAACATTGCAGTAAACATTACCTGACAAAATGCGAAAAGATGAGGGGCATCATTCTCCGACCCCCCGCAGGGTCGGAGAATGGCCGTTGGCCGCCGTGAATCCCGCCCCCGCCGAAGTCTCCGGTACCGGAGATGGGCGGGGGCAGGAATCGGGCAGCGCCGGTTGGCGGGACCCCCCGCTCAATTCTCCAGCCCGAATGGGCCGAAGCCCCGCCCAGAAATTGCCTGTCCCGCCGGCGTAAATCAAAGCTGGTATTTACCGGCGGGACCAGGCGGCGTGGGCGGGATCCGGGGTCCTGGGGGGGGCGCGGGGCGATCTGACCCTGGGGGGGTGCCCCCACGGTGGCCTGGCCCGCGATCGGGGCCCACCGATCCGCGGGCGGGCCTGTGCCGTGGGGGCACTCTTTCCCTTCCGCCTCCGCCACGGCCTCCACCATGGCGGAGGCGGAAGAGACTCTCCCCACTGCGCATGCGCGGGAAACTGTCGGCGGCCACTGACGCTCCCGCACATGCGCCGCATTTCCGCGCCAGCTGGCGGGGCACCAAACGCCATTTCCGCCAGCTGGCGGGGCAACAAACGCCATTTCCGCCAGCTGGCGGGGCGGAAATCCCTCTGGTGCCGGCCTAGCCCCTCAATGTTGGGGCTCGGCCCCCAAAGATGCGCAGCATTCCGCACCTTTGGGCCGGCGCGATGCCCGTCTGATTGGCGCCGTTTTTGGCGCCAGTCGGCGGACATCGCGCCGTTGGGGGAGAATTTCGCCCGAGGTACTTGCGTGGTGGTTAAGCATTTAAAGTTGTCTGAGATACAGTCTGACTCATTAGAAATGTCAAAGATCCAGTTGCAGATTAAGCAACTTGAACATGAAAAAGAATTAAAGCAGCTTGAATATGCAATGAGAGAAAAAGAAAGAGAGAGGGAGATACAGATCAGGGAAAAAGAAAAGGAGAGAGAAGAAAGAACCAAAGAAAGAATAGCCCTAGCAAAACAAAAAGAAAGAGATAGAGAGGAAAAGGAAAAAGAGAAAGAGTTTTAACTTCAGAAAATGGCTATGAAACATAAGTCAGGTAAAATTGGCAGATGTAAAGGGAAATGTACAGCTGGATGATAGTGATGAGGATAGGGAGAAAGAGCGTCATAGTCGAAGGCTTGGTGGGAAACTATTTAAATATGTCCAAGCATTGCCAAGGTTTGACGAGAAGGAAGTGGAAGCCTTTTTCATTTCATTTGAGGAGGTAGCTAAACAAATGAAATGGCCACAGGACATGTGGGTATTACTGATTCAAATAAAGCTGATAGGTAGGGCTAGTGAAGTATTTGCATCACTACCGGAGGAGGTATCTGAGACGTATGAGGAGGTGAAAAAATCCATCTTCGGTGCATATGAACTAGTGCCTGAAGCTTACAGACAAAGGTTTAGAAATTTAAGGAAATAATTTGGTCAAACATACATGGAGTTTGAAAGGCTCAAACAGAGTAATTTTGATAGGTGGATAAGGGCTTGGAAAATAGACCAAACATATGAAGCTCTCAGAGAAATTGTACTTTTGGAGGAGATTAAGAATTCAATTCCTGATGTAGTGAGAACTCATGTGGAAGAGCAGAGGGTTAAAACTGCGAGATTAGCAGCAGAAATGGCAGATGATTATGAATTAGTTCATAAATCAAAGCTTGGTTTCCGACATCAGTTTCAGCCTGTGAGTGATAGAAACTGGGGCCATGAGAAATACTCAAGTTGTAAAGGTAAAGGTGATCTGATGGGAGATAATAAGGAGAGTGTACCTCAGATTAAAAAAGAAATCCAGGAGGGTGGAAAAGAAATTAAAAGTTTCAAATGTTTTCACTGCAATAAACTAGGCCATGTAAAGTTGCAGTGTTGGTGGTTGAAGAAAAGCACTGGGAAGGCTGATGTGGTAAAACGGGATAAGACAGTGGGGTTTGTTAAAGTGGTGAAGGAAAGCCCAAGTGAAGTGCAGGAGGTGCGAAAGATCATACAGCCTGAATAAGAGGTGATTGATAAGAAGGTGCCAGGTCTCTTTAAAGAATTTACTTGTGTGGGTAACATTTACTCATGTGTATCAGGAGGAGTCACAATTTTAAGAGATACGGGAGCTGGTCAATTTTTAATGGTAAGAGATGAGGAGATATGTAGTTTGGGAAGAATGTTGCCAGAAAAGGTGGTAATATGTGGAATTCAGGGTGAGAGGAGTAGTGTTCCATTATATAAGGTAAGGTTGGAAAGTCCAGTGAAGAGTGGTGAAGTGGTAGTAGGAGTAATAGAGAAACTATCTTGTCCAGAAATACAGTTTATCTTGGGTAATGATATAGCTGGATCGCAAGTGGGAGTGATGCCGACTGTGGTTGATAAGCCAGTAGAAAATCAGACAACTGAAGTGTTGAAGGACGAATATCCTGGGATTTTTCCGGATTGTGCAGTAACAAGGTCGCAAAGTCACAGGTTAAGACAAGAGGAGAAATCAAAGAGTGAAGATGAAGTTGAAGTGCAATTATCAGAAATGATTTTTGATCAGATGGATAAAAAAGAACAAGAACAGGTGGAGGATGAGGCGGATATTTTTAGTTCAGGAAAATTGGCGGAGTTACAACAAAAAGATATAGAAATAAAACGGATGTATCAGAAAGCATATACGGAAGAGGAATCTGAGTGTATACCAGAGTGTTATTACCGTAAAAGTAATGTCTTGATGAGAAAATGAAGACATTTACATATGCAAGCGGGTGAAAAGTGGGCAGAAGTTCATCAAGTAGTATTACCGGTAGGGTATAGAAAGGAGGTGTTGCGAGTTGCACATGAGGTACCAGTGGGAGGTCATTTGGGGATAAGGAAAACTCAAGCTGAAATCCAAAAACATTTTTATTGGCCTGGACTACATAAAGATGTAGTTATATTTTGTCAATCATGTCACACATGTCAAGTGATAGGGAAACCTCAAGCAGTGATAAAACCAGCACCCTTAATACCCATTACAGCATTTGAGGAACCTTTTACAGGGTTCCTAATTGATTGCGTAGGACCGCTTCCTAAAACAAAAAGTGGGAATCAATATCTTTTGACTATAATGGATGAGTCTACTAGATCTCCAGAGGCCATTCCAGTACGTAATATTACAGCTAAAAAGATTGTGGAGGAGTTACTTAAATTTTTTACTCGATATGGACTACCCACAGAAATACAATCGGATCAAGGATCAAATTTTACCTCCTGGTTATTCAAAGAAGTTATGGATAGCTTAGGAATAAAACAATTTAAATCAACTGCGTACCATCCAGAATCACAGGGAGCGTTAGAAAGGTGGCATCAGACATTAAAGACAATGTTGAGAGCTTATTGTCAAGATTATCCAGAGGATTAGGATAAAGGAATTCCATTCGTACTGTTTGCAATTAGGGATGCAACTAATCAGTCAACCACATTTAGTCCTTTTGAACTAATTTTTGGTCATGAGGTAAGAGGACCACTTAAATTGATTAACAAAAAATTGGTGAGTGAACAATCAGAAATTACATTGTTGGATCACGTGGCAAATTTTAGGGAATAATTAAATAGAGCAGGTGAATTGGCGAGACAACATTTAAAAGTTGCACAAAATGTGATGAAACGGGTAGTGGAAAAGAAATCCAAAGTTCGTAGTTTTAGAACATAGAACATAGAACATTACAGCGCAATACAGGCCCTTCGGCCCTCGATGTTGCGCCGACCCGTGAAACCACTCTAAAGCCCATCTACACTATTCCCTTATTGTCTATATGTCTATCCAATGACCATTTCAATGCCCTTAGTGTTGGCGAGTCCACTACTGTTGCAGGCAGGGCATTCCACGCCCTTACTACTCTCTGAGTAAAGAACCTACCTCTGACATCTGTCCTATATCTATCTCCCCTCAATTTATAGCTATGTCCCCTCGTGCTAGACATCACCATCCGAGGAAAAAGGCTCTCACTGTCCACTCTATCCAATCCTCTGATCATCTTGTATGCCTCAATTAAGTCACCTCTTAACCTTCTTCTTTCTAACGAAAACAGCCTCATGTCCCTCAGCCTTTCCTCATAAGATCTTCCCTCCATACCAGGTAACATTCTGGTAAATCTCCTCTGCACCCTTTCCAATGCTTCCACATCCTTCCTATAATGCGGCGACCAGAATTGCACGCAATACTCCGAATGCGGCCGCACCAGAGTTTTGTACAGCTGCAACATGACCTCATGGCTCCGAAACTCAATCCCTCTACCAATAAAAGCTAACACACCGTACGCCTTCTTAACAACCCTCTCAACCTGGGTGGCAACTTTCAGGGATCTAGGTACATGGACACCAAGATCTCTCTGCTCATCCACACTGCCAAGAATCTTACCATTAGCCCACTACTCTGTCTTCCTGTTATTCCTTCCAAAATCATAGATTATCATAGAATTTACAGTGCAGAAGGAGGCCATTCGGCCCATCGAGTCTGCACCGTCTCTTGGAAAGAGCACCCTACCCAAGGTCAACACTGCCACCCCGTTTCCATAACCCAGTAACCCCACCCAACACTAAGGGCAATTTTGGACACTAAGGGCAATTTATCATGGCCAATCCACCTAACCTGCACATCTTTGGACTGTGGGAGGAAACCGGAGCACCCGGAGGAAACCCACGCACACACGGGGAGGATGTGCAGACTCCGCACAGACAGTGACCCAAGCTGGAATCGAACCTGGGACCCTGGAGCTGTGAAGCAATTGTGCTGTCCACAAGGCTACCGTGCTGCCCCTGACGAAAATGAATCACCTCACACTTTTCTGCATTAAACTCCATTTGCCACCTCTCAGCCCAGCGCTGCAACTTATCTATGTCCCTCTGTAACTTGTAACATCCTTCTGCACTGTCCACAACTCCACCGACTTTAGTGTCATCTGCAAATTTACTCACCCATCCTTCTACGCCCTCCTCCAGGTCATTTATAAAAATGACAAACAGCAGTGGCCCCAAAACAGATCCTTGTGGTACACCACTAGTAACTGGTCTCCAGTCTGAACATTTCCCATCAACCACCACCCTTTGACTTCTTCCAGCTAGCCAATTTCTGATCCAAAATGCTAAATCACCCTGAATCCCATGCCTCCGTATTTTCTGCAGTAGCCTACCGTGGGGAACCTTATCAAACGCTTTACTGAAAGCCATATACACCACATCAACTGCTTTACCCTCATCCACCTGTTTGGTCACCTTCTCAAAGAACTCAATAAAGTTTGTGAGGCACGACCTTCCCTTCACTTCAGAAAACCGTGTTGACTATCTCTAATCGAATTATTCCTTTCCAGATGATTATACATCCTATCTCTTATAAACCTTTCCAATATTTTTCCCACAACAGAAGTAAGGCTCACTGGTCTATAGTTACCGGGGTTGTCTCTACTCCCCTTCTTGAACAAGGGGACAACATTTGCTATCCTCCAGTCTTCTGGCACTATTCCTGTAGACAAAGTTGACTTAAAGATCAAAGCCAAAGGCTCAGCAATCTCCTCCCTAGCTTCCCAGATAATCCTAGGATAAATCCCATCCGGCCCAGGGGACTTATCTATTTTCACACTTTCCAGAATTGCTAACACCTCCTCCTTATGAACCTCAAGCCTTCTAGTCTAGTAGCCTGAATCTCAGTATTCTCCTCGACAACATTGTCTTTTTCCTATGTGAATACTGACGAAAAATATTCATTTAGCACCTCTCCTATCTCCTCGGACTCCAAGCACAACTTCCCACTAATGTCCTTGACTGGCCCTACTCTTACCCTAGTCATTCGTTTATTCCTGACATATCTATAGAAAGTTTTGGGTTATCCTTGATCCTACATGCCAAAGACTTCTCATGTCCCTTCCTGGCTCGTCTTAGCTCTCTCTTTAGGTCCTTCCTAGCTAACTTGTAACTCTTGAGCGCCCTAAATGAACCTTCATGTCTCATCTTTACATAAGCCTCCTTCTTCCTCTTGACAAGTGTTTCGACTGCTTTAGTAAACCACGGTTCCCTCGCTCGACCACTTCCTCCCTGCCTGACAGGTATATACTTATCAAAGACACGCAGAAGCTGTTCCTTGAACAAGCTCCACATTTCCATTGTGCCCATCCCCTGCAGTTTTCCTCTCCATCCGATGCATCCTAAGTCTTGCCTTATCGCATCATAATTGCCTTTCCCCCAGATATACCTCTTGCCCTGCGGTATATACCTATCCCTTTCCATCACTGAAGTAAACGTAATCGAAATGTGGTCACTATCACCAAAGTGCTCACCTACCTCCAAATCTAACACCTATCCTGGTTCATTACCCAGTACCAAATCCAATATGGCCTCGCCTCTCATTGGCCTATCTACATACTGTGTCAGGAAGCCCTCCTGCACACATTGGACAAAAACAGACCCATCAAAGAACAAAGAAATGTACAGCACAGGAACAGGCCCTTCGGCCCTCCAAGCCCGTGCCGACCATGCTGCCCGACTAAACTACAATCTTCTACACTTCCTGGGTCCGTATCCTTCTATTCCCATCCTATTCATGTATTTGTCAAGATGCCCCTTAAATGTCCCTATCGTCCCTGCTTCCACCACCTCCTCCGGTAGCGAGTTCCAGGCACCCACTACCCTCTGCGTAAAAAACTTGCCTCGTACATCTACTCTAAACCTTGCCCCTCTCACCTTAAACCTATGCCCCCTAGTAATTGACCCCTCTACCCTGGGGAAAAGCCTCTGACTATCCACTCTGTCTATGCCCCTCATAATTTTGTATACCTCTATCAGGTCTCCCCTCAACCTCCTTCGTTCCAGTGAGAACAAACCGAGTTTATTCAACTGCTCCTCATAGCTAATGCCCTCCATACCAGGCAACATTCTGGTAAATCTATTCTGCACCCTCTCTAAAGCCTCCACATCCTTCTGGTAGTGTGACGACCAGAATTGAACACTATACTCCAAGTGTGGCCTAACTAAGGTTCTATACAGCTGCAACATGACTTGCCAATTCTTATACTCAATGCCCCGGCCAATGAAGGCAAGCATGCCGTATGCCTTCTTGACTACCTTCTCCACCTGTGTTGCCCCTTTCAATGACCTGTGGACCTGTACTCCTAGATCTCTTTGACTTTTAATACTCTTGAGGGTTCTACCATTCACTGTATATTCCCTACCTGCATTAGACCTTCCAAAATGCATTACCTCACATTTGTCCGGATTAAACTCCATCTGCCATCTCTCCGCCCGAGTCTCCAGACAATCTAAATCCTGCTGTATCCTCCGACAGTCCTCATCGCTATCCGCAATTTCACCAACCTTTGTGTCGTCTGCAAACTTACTAATCAGATCAGTTACATTTTCCTCCAAATCATTTATATATACTACAAAGAGCAAAGGTCCCAGCACTGATCCCTGTGGAACACCACTGGTCACAGCCCTCCAATTAGAAAAGCATCCCTCCATTGCTACTCTCTGCCTTCTATGGCCTAGCCAGTTCTGTATCCACCTTGCCAGCTCACCCCTGATCCCGTGTGACTTCACCTTTTGTACTAGTCTACCATGAGGGACCTTGTCAAAGGCCTTACTGAAGTCCATATAGACAACATCCACTGCCCTACCTGCATCAATCATCTTAGTGACCTCCTCGAAAAACTCTATCAAGTTAGTGAGACACGACCTCCCCTTCACAAAACCGTGCTGCCTCTCACTAATACGTCCATTTGCTTCCAAGCCAATACTCGTTTCCAGCCAATATTTGGAAAGTTAAAGTCCCCCATAACAACTACCCTTTTGCTTTCGCTCCTATCCAGAATCATCTTTGCAATCCTTTCCTTACATCTCTGGAACTTTTCGGAGGCCTATCGAAATCCCCTAACAGGGTAACCTCTCCGTTCCTGTTTCTAACCACAGCCCATACTACCTCAGTAGACGAGTCCTCATCAAACGTCCTTTCAGCCACCTTAATACTGTCCTTGACTAATAATGCCACCCCTCCCCCTCTTTTACCACCTTCCCTGAACTTACTGAAATATCTAAACCCCGGCACCTGCAACAACCATTCCTGTCCCTGCTCTATCCATGTCTCCGAAATGGCCACAACATCGAAGTCCCAGGTACCAACCCATGCTGCAAGTTCACCCACCTTATTCCGGATGCTCCTGGCATTGAAGAAGACACACTTTAAACCACCTTCCTGCCTGCCGGTACACTCCTGCAACTTTGAAACCTTACTCATGACCTCACTACTCTCAACCTCCTGTATACTGGAGCTACAATTCAGGTTCCCAAGCCCCTGCTGAACTAGTTTAAACCTTCCCGAAGAGCATTAGCAAATTCCCCCACCCCCCCCCCCCCACCCCACAGGATATTGGTTCCGCTCTGGTCCAGGTGTCGACCATCCCGTTTGTAGAGGTCCCACCGACCCCAGAATGAGCCCAAATTATCCAGAAATCTGAAACCCTCCCTCCTGCACCATCCCTGTAGCCACGTGTTCAACTCCTCTCTCCCCCTATTCCTCGTCTCGCTAGCACGTGGCACGGGTAACAACCCAGAGATAATAACTCTGTTTGTCCTAGATCTAAGTTTCCACCCTAGCTCCCTGAATTCCTGCCTTACATCCCTATCCCTTTTCCTACCTATGTCATTGGTACCTATGTGGACCACGACTTGGGGCTGCTCCCCCTACCCCTTAAGGATCCCGAAAACACGATCCGAGACATCACACACCCTGGCACCTGGGAGGCAACACACCAACCGCAAGTCTCTCTCGTTCCCACAGATTTTCCTATCTATCCCCCTAACTATGGAGTCTCCAATGACTAATGCTCTACTTCTCTCCCCCCTTCCCTTCTGAGCAACAGGGACAGACTCTGTGCCAGAGACCTGTAGCCCATGGCTTACCCCTGGTAAGTACCCCCCCTCCCCCCCCAACAGTATCCAAAACGTTATACTTGTTACTAAGGGGGACGACCACAGGCATCCCTGTACTGACTGCTTCCTCCCAGCTCTTCTCACCGTCACCCATCTATCTTTATTCTTCGGAGTAACTACATCCCTGAAGCTTCTATATATGACCACCTCTTCCTCCCGAATGATCCGAAGTTCATCCAGCTCCAGCTCCAGTTCCCTAACGCGGTTTCTGAGGAGCTGGAGATGAGTGCACTTCCCACAGATGAAATCAGCAGGGACACTGACGGCGTCCCTCACCTCAAACATTCTGCAGGAGGAACATTGCACTCCCTTCCCTGCCATCCCCTCTAGATAAAAAAAGAAAAAGAAAGAAAGAGCTTACCTGTTATTCACTCCCCTTCTCAGCAAGCACTCACTCAGCAACCTCTGCGTCCCACACGATAACACCTGAGGGAAAATAAAAGAAAAACTACTTACCAGTCCACTTTGCCAGTGGAGATAAAGTTTTAGTATTGTTACCAGTGGTAGGTGAACCTTTAAAAGCTACGTTTTGTGGACCTTATCAGATTGAAAGGAAATTAAATGAGGTGAATTATGTGGTAAAAACACCAGATAGAAGGAAGTCTCACCGAGTGTGTCATGTGAATATGCTTAAAAGGTACTTTGAAAGGGAAGGAGAAAAAAAGAAGGTTTTAATGATTCTAACTCAAAGTGATGAACCAAATCCAGATGACTGTGAATTTGACATACCTCAAATTAAATTGGAAAATGAGGATGTTCTTAAAAATTGGGATAAATTGTTGAGTTACCTTCCAGAGGAAAAAAGAACTGACCTAAAAGAATTATTGATATCACATGGGCAAGTTTGTGGAGATAAATTGGGAAGTACTAAAATGGCTATACATGATGTAGATGTGGGAAATGCTGTTCCAATCAAACAGCATCCATCCAGACTTAACCCTTTAAAATTGGCACAGGTTAACAAAGAGGTTGAAAGTATGCTTTAAAGTGGCATAATTGAAGTGGGTTGCAGCCAATGAAGCTCACCCATAGTGATGGTAACAAAACCAGATAGTGCCCAATGGTTGTGTGTGGACTATAGAAATGTTAATGCAGTTACAAGAACAGATTCTTATCCTATCCCACGTTTGGAGGATTGCATTGAGAAAGTGGGACAATCAGCTGTTATTTCCAAACTGGATTTACTTCAAGGTTACTGGCAGGTACCTTTATCCGAAAAGGCGAAGGAGATTTCAGCTTTTGTGACACCAGATGGTATATACCAATTCAAAGTTATGCCATTTGGCATGAAAAACGCCGCAGCCACATTTCAACGGTTAACTAACAAAGTCATTTCAGGATTACATAATTGTGCGGTATACATCGATGATCTGGTAATTTACAGCCAGACATGGAAAGAACAGTTAAAACATCTGATGGAGTTATTCGATCGACTTCAGGAGGTGGGTTTGGTGATAAACCTAGCCAAAAGAGACACCCTCGAGACAAAGGGAAATAATGCGATTTCTTGGCATGAGTGGATTTGATCGAACATTTGTGCAAAACTTTTGTAGCGTGATTGCTCCACTGATGGACTTGCTTAAGAAACGTCGAAAATTTCAATTCAGGCATTTGACTGCCTGAAAGCTGTGATAACCAATGCTCCTGTGTTGGAGAATTACAAGGGACTGTGATCAGATTGAACTAAAGTATCTGACTTTAAAGAGAAATACCGAAGCGTAGAGAAATGGACAGATCGTACAGAGACCTTCTTTTTCAAAGAGACTGTCAATCCAAAAGGATTTCAGTTGGAGGAAGAAAAAAATGGACTATATTATTATACCTGTTTGAGTGTGTTGTTTTTTGAAACGAAAAGTATATTTACTGTGTGCATTTCTTGAAGGATAGTGAAAAGGTGAAAAATGAAACCATCTTGAAGTTGATGGTTTCTTTTTTTTTCTTTGGGGGGAGGTGTCATGAGAATGTCGCTTTAAGAAATGTTTGGTTGCTCATATTACTGCAGTGATGTCAGAGTGTGGGTGGAGCTGGGCTGACCTATCAGCATTTTACTTTCGTTTTTGAGCAGGCTTCAGGGTGTGTTTTAGTTTCGTTTTCAGATCTGGATAGCTGCAGTCATAGCCAGAAGGTGTATGAATCTCTCTCTGTAATCTAAAGACTGTAAATCGATCCTGGTGATTTAAAACTAAGAACAGTAATGACTTTAACCTAATGTGTTTCTGTTGAAAGTTATTTCTTCTGTCTTCTGGATGTTATTTGGGAAGTTATTAAGCATTACTTAGTGTTGTATTCTTTGGGGGTTGTATTTGATTTACTGGTTGCTAAGATGTTCACTGTTTGTTTTAGAAAGGTTAACTTGAGTTCATAGAATAAACATTGTTTTGTTTTAAAAAATACTTTTCCATTTCTGCTGTACCACACCTGTAGAGTGGGCCGTGTGCTCCCCATACCACAATCCATTAAAGTTGTGGGTCAGGTGAACTCCATGATACACTTTGGGGTTCTCTGAACCCTGGCCCATAACAGGCGGCAATTGGGCGGCCTAGCCCTGCCGAATCCTATGCACTATTACTGGGCGGTGAACGCTAAGAAGGTTCAATGCTGGGATAGGGAACCAGATACAGTGTCGGCTCGGATGGAGGAAGGGGTAAGTAAGGGGTCAGGGCTATGGGCACCAGCTGCAGTGCCACTCCCATTGGTGCCGCAGAAATATTGTGGTGTCAACACTGAAGATATGGAAGCAGTCTCGCAAACATTTTAAGTTAGCGGCAGGGGCGAAACTGATGCCACTCCGAGAAAACCAACTGTTGGAATGCCAAAAATAGATGCTGGGTTCCAAGATTGGGAGGAAAAAGGTGTGATCACGTTGAAAGATTTGTTTCTGGAAGGACCTTTTGCAGCATTTGAAGAATTGAGGGAAAAATACGAGCTCCCAAGGATATATGCAGATATGGGCTTTCGTAAAGGAGACATTCCCTACAATCCCATTGTTACCCCCTTCTTTGCTGGAAGAGGTGTTGATGGTGTTGAGGATAGAAGAGGGAGTTCCCTTGGCTTTTTATGGGAAAATTATTAAAGCAGGATCAGAATCCCTGGATAGGGTTAAGACCAAATGGGAGGAAAAATGGAGGGGAGACATTAGAGGAAGGGCTGCGGTGTGAAATTTTACTGAGGGTAAATGCATCGGACTTGTGCACGAGGTTGGCACTAATACAATTGAAGATAGTTCACAGAACACATTAGACAAGGTCGAGAATGAGTTGCCTGTTCAAGGGGTTGAAGACATTTGTGAAAGGTGCAGGAGGGGGACGGCCAATCATGTGCACATGTTTTGGTCGTGCCTAAAACTGAGGAAGTTCTGGAGCACCTTCTTTAGCACCATGTGCTAACTGGGGCTGGTTTAGCACACTGGGATAAATAGCCGGCTTTTAAAGCAGACCAAGGCAGGCCGGTAGCACGGTTCAATTCCCATACCAGCCTCCCCGAACAGGCGCTGGAATGTGGCGACTAGGGGCTTTTCACAATAACTTCAAAGCCTACTTGTGACAAGCGATTTTAATTTCATTTCATTCGTTCATTCATTTAATTTCATTTCATTTCATGTCTACAGCGTTACAATTAGACCAGGAACCCAGTCCCCCAGGGGCCATATTCGGGGTGTCGGCTCCCCGGTCTTGGGCTCTGTCCACTTCTGGGGGTTTGGGGAAACTTTCCCCTCCAACCAGTTTGCCCAACACCGGGACCACATACTCTGTAGGATTACTGCCCTTGATGCCCTTCAGTAGGCCCACAATGTGGAGGTTTTGGCAGTGTGATCGGTTTTCTTGGTCCTCAACGTTTCACCTTAGTGTCCCTTGTGTCATCACCAACCTTGCCATCTCTGCCTCCAGTGAGATGATCCAATCGCTCTGATCGGTCGCGGCCTTCTCCAGCTCACTGATTGCCGCCCCCTGCATCTCCGTCTTTTCCAGCGCTGCATGCAGGATGGCCAGTGCCTCCACTACCACCACTTTCACCATCACCCTCATTTCAAGTTTGGTGGCATCCTTGAGCTCTTGGAGCTCCTGTGTTAGGAATTTCTTTCAAACATTCATCGGAATATAGCCTGGCATATGTTTTGCTGGTCCATCCCGTTCGGATGTGGCTGGGACCTCGTCACCCAGCATATTCGCCATTGCTTCAGTCTTTCTCTTCAGGCTTCTTCTGCCTTTGCCATCTCTTTGGTTCCTTCGGTTGTTGTTGCCTGTCATGTTTCATTCATTGTGGTAGTGTTGGAGGAGGGTGGGATTTTTTCCCGGGTTTAGCGGGCTATTTTGGGTTAAAAGCACATTCCCGTCACCGGATGTCCTCCAACCCATTATTAATTAAAAATCTGTCGATCTCCTCCTTAAATTCACTCAATGGGTGTTAATTGGGATCCCAATAGTCAAATAAAGACCCATAGACAACTTTAATAATCTACTGGGCACCCTGACTGCTTTGATACCGATAAACTGTCAGATACCCAATGGTTGACCGAAGAAGTAGGTTAAAAAAAAAATCCTTTGCCTGACCAGGAGGAGAAGTGCCTTCTCGGCACACTATCTGGGCTTCTGTCAGCCCAGAGTCTGAGCCCTCAATCCAACCTCCGGAAACCAGCAACACGCTGCTCTGCACAGGACCAGAAGCCAGTTCTGGGGGCCTTAATCTTCACCAATCTCCAGTCGATCACTTGCCTGTTAACATCCATCTCAGATTGATAGCTGGCTGCTGGGAGTCTCCTCTGTTTAAATTGTGCCTCCCATGGAGATTCTCCAAGAAGAGTTTGGCAATTTTCTCTCTTGCTCTCTCACTCTCAATTTCTGTTCAGGAATGAAAGTCCATGTTTATGTAAAATGACCATGTGGATATGTGTCTTCCTCTGTATCAGTAAATACCTTCAAAGAGAATGTGCTTACATTCACAAAACAAATTATGAGCAAACTAATTATTTTAAAAAGACATGAACAGATGGTGACGAGATCAAGCCTTTTATCCATGTAAGAGTTCTATCCTCATGTATATTGCCTGAAAGTGCACCTAAAAAAATCCCCAAATGTTTGAAAAGCAAAGAAAACTCACCCCCAATGTCCTGGCCAATAGTTATCCCTCAACCAACATCACTAAAACAGATTCTCTAATTGATTTTGTTGGGACCTTTCTGTGTGCAAATTGCGTTCCACATTTTTCAATAATCAAAAGTACGTTTTTAGCTGTGAAGGGTCCCTTGGATTATGAAAGGTGATCTATAAATGCAAGTTCCTTCTGTATCTTTCAAGATTTCTTGACGTGTTCCGAGTCGTGGAAAATCATGGATCACGACAAAGCAACCTCATTGATAATGTCACTGGATCCCTGTGATCTCATCTGCTGAATTCATCACAAAACTTTCACTGCCATTTTGTCTCGAACGACTGGCAACAAGAGGTAGCTGAGAAATTCTCTGAGGATATCACCTGGGTAATTTTAGTAACATGTGGAAGCACAAATTTCGGGAGTGGTGTGAGAGCCCGGGTGTCTCTATGGCCACTGGGTTCTGCAGCCACAATAGGAACGGTCTAAGCTGGGTGACAGCAAGAGTGGATCTTGTTGCCTCCGTCTGAGCTTCCATTTAGATGTTGAGTGGCTTCCACCTGGGATGCAGTGAAAGCTGAAGCAGCAGCCACCAGATCATCATGGTGTGACCGCTCCTGTTGTGTGGAGTTGGCCATTTCCACAGTGAAAGGAAGGGCTCTGCACAATTCCCTATGTCTTGTTGGAGCTGGACTAATCATGCACCTTGGCAATGATAGGAGTCTGGCTGGCAACTCGGCCAATGCACCCAGCATCTCAATGTGCATGCTCATCAGAGTTCTCCTGTCCCTTGCCCCATTGATATCCTCATTCGACAGCACTGCAGCAGAACCTAACTGTGACCCTGCTCTCTGGTGAGTTGGTGCAAACAGTAACCCAACCCCCCCCGCCGCGCCCCCCCCCGCCCCCAACCTCCTGGCTGAAGATTCATCACATGCTGACCCTAAATCTGTACTGGCACTATGGTACACACAGTGCCAATATCTGAGTGCCAGGTCATGTGGCATTGCTTCCTCTGATCATTGGGATGGAATTACACTCTCTCTTCGTCCAGTTATCTGATAGCATAAAACCCGAAGAAGAGGGTTGTGGTGAGGGATTGAGGTTGGGGTGAATAGCAGGTCATCTTTGGCAACAGCATCTGCAACTTTTACTTTATGTCAGACAGCAGGATGAGGGTGAAGGGGGAGGTGAAAAGAACCTTACATAATACCATCATTCAATGGTTTCAGCGATGCCAGATACTACAGTATCTGACACATCTGGACCCAGGATACAGAGAACAATCTCCTCCATCGGATTTGATGGATGGAGATGTGCTTGGCCCCTGCCTGTTTTCTGCTGCATCCCTTCCATTGTGTGTCACGTTGTGCTCCAAGATCCTGGGCAGAATGTCAGTGATTGTGTCGCATTGCCTTTAGCTGGTGTGTCTGCCACAGCTGGAGAGCTGGAGGGATGCAGAGGCAGTGAGAGATGGGTGTGAAGGTGTATGAAGGTGAGGTGGATTGTATGAATGTTTGTTGTAAGTCCCAGGTGTTAGTGCCAATGGATCAGTGACGGATGTGTGCTCTGAGCAGCAAGAGAGGTTGGTGGTGTGTGTAGAAGATGCCATGTGGAGAAGAATTTGCTGACATTCACCACTCATGTGAACTCATTAAACCTCTTGCAGGATTGTTGTTAGGTCATCAGGGCCAGACCCCTGGAGTCCACTTCATTGACCATCTGCCTCCATTCCCTTAAAGGGTCTGGGTAACGGGATCTTGAGGGTCTCTTGCACCGCCTTCCCCCATCCCCACAGAAACATGGTATTTCTTCCCCTGTCCACCTAAGACCTCCAGGATCACATCAGTGAACTAAATAGACCTCTCTCCATCCCAGTGATCCATTCCCTTGTGCAGAATGGTCTGTCAGTAGCATCTTCCTGTGGTCGAGTACAGCTTCTCCTTGAGAATGACAAGTGCCTTCAAGAGTTGGAATTTAGCTGGAACACATGGTCAATGCACATGCTGTTAGATCCTTAATAACAATCATCACATATTGTCACAAGTAGGCTTCAATTATGTTACTGTGAAAAGCCCCTAGTCGCCACATTTCGGTGCCTGTTCAGGGAGGCCGGTACGGGAATTGAACATGCGCTGCTGGCATTGTTCTGCATTACAAGCCAGCTGTTTAGCCCACTGTGCTAACGAAGCCCCTAAACCAGATCCTTGTTGTACATGTAGCCATCCAGCAGTGCAGGAGTCACACTGGGCTTCACGCAGAGATCATGGTAATGAGGAGGAGGGCTCAACATTTGCCTGATGCCTGTCTCAACAGGAACAATTGCTGGGAGGCCATAAGTTGCATCCAGAAGGAGGTGAAGTCCGAGCAATAGCCCTATTTGCCCAAAGGAGTAAATTCATTAAACTTATGAGATGGATAATGTCATAATATACACCAGTATATAATGATGCAGACACACACTGATGGACACACAGTGGGACCAATCAACACACACAACACCACAGCCAATCACCAGTTAGAGCACACGCACTATAAAGACAGGGGGCATCAGAGTTCCCGCTCATTCGAGCTGCAGCTAGCTAGGAGGACAGAGCTTGCAGCCTGCAGCACAGACATTCACCATGTGCTGAGTGCATCGACTGGTTAGGACAAGGCAAAGGTCTTTCGTTAAAGCTAGTATCGTGTTAACCCACAGTCAGAGTATGTTAAACAGTTAATGATTCAAAAAAATAGTGTTGCACTATTTCAAGTGTTGGTGACCTATAGGTGTTCCACGGATCCAGAACACCCAACACAACAGACAAGATTCCAGTAAAGAATTGTTTATGTTCAATAAATTTATCTCAGCTCATTTGAGAAAGTATATATTTTGTATTCAGCAAATTTCTGAATGTGTGGACTGTGTGGTGAGTTTGCTTGTAGTGAATGTGTAAGGTGAGTATGTGTGTGGTGAGTTTGTTGAGTCAGACTGTGTATGCGTAGAGCATGTGAGTATATAAGTAGGGCATGGAAACAAATCTGTTTTGTGGGGAAAAATGTATGTGTGTGTGAGTGTCTTTGTGGGCTCTGCCTGCTGTCTATGTGTGTTTGTGTGTATGAGTGTGTGTACATGTGTGAGAATGAGTGAGTGTGTGTTTGTGCGAGTGAGTGTGTGTGTTGTTGCCCTGTCTGTGTGTGTGTATGTGAGTTTGTGTGTGTGAATGTGCATGGTAGCACAGCGGTTAGCACTGTTGCTTCACAGCACCAAGGTCCAAAGTTCGAATCCCGCTTGGGTCACTCTCTGCGCGGAGTCTGCACGTTCTCCCCGTGTCTGTGCGGGTTTCCTCCGGGTGCTCCGGTTTCCTGTCACAAGTCCTGAAAGACATGGGCCGGGATTCTCCGACCCCCTGCCGGGAGAGGCGCGAATCCCGCCCCGCCGCCCCGCCGCCTCGCCGCCGGCTGCCCTATTCTCCGGCGCCGCTTTTTGGCCGGTGGCGGGATTCCCGCCACGCCGGTCGGGGGTCGTTGACAATGGCCCCTCCACCAATTCTCCAGGCCCCGATGGGCTGAGTAGCCATCCAGTTTTGGCCAGTCCCGCCGGCGTGAATTACTCACCTCACCCATGGCGGGACTTGGCAGGTGAGTGTGCGGGGGCGGGCCTTGGGGGTGTGCCGACTCTGGGGGGGGGCTCCGACGGGGGCCTAGCCTGCGATCAGGGCCTACCGATCTGCGGGCAGGCTTGTTCCGTGGGGGGACTTCTTTCCTCCGCGCCGGGCCCCTGTAGGGCTCCGCCATATTGCCCGAGGGCCGGCGCGGAGAAGAGAACCCCCGCGCATGCACGGAAATATGCTGGCCGGTCCGCGTATGCGCGAGATCACGCCGGCCATTCCGCGTATGTGCGAACTCGCACCGGCCCTTCGGCGACGGCTGGAGCAGCAGGGCCGACTCCGGCGGAAACCTAGCCCCCTAGAAAGGTGAGAATTCCTCACCTTGGGGGGCCGTTGACGCCGGTGTCGTTGGCGCCAGTTTTCCCGCCGGCGTGGGGACATAGCCCCATTTTCAGAGAATCCCGCCCATTCTGTTAGGTAATTTGGACATTCCGAATTCTCCCTCCGTGTACCGGAACAGGCACCGGAGTGTGGCGTCTAGCAGCTTTTCATGGTAACTTCATTGCAGTGTTAATATAAGCCTACTTGTGACAATAAAGATTGTTATTATTATTATATCTGAGAGAGTGTGTGTGAGTGTGTATGTGAGTGTGTGTGTGTGTATATGTGAGTGTGTTGTGTGTGAGTATCTACCTGAGTGTTAGGTGCGAGTACTGAAGGTGAGTAGTGAGATTAAGGGCAGTCATATATCCTTGTATTTGGGAAGTGTGAGTATGTAAGAATGAAAAGTGCTGTTTTCTTTAAGCTCAGTCAAAAGATATGTATCATGCTTAAAGTAAATGGAAACGGAAGATGCTGCGATAAGAATGTTACCACACAGGCAGGGGCGGCTGCCTTGTTCTAGCTAATGAAGTTATGGCAATCGTACTGTGCTTTGTTCATTAGCAGGTGGATAATTATGGGTGAGCGAGGTCAGGCTGGCTCGGCTGCCTTGCACTGAATTTGCCTCAGGCTCGTTGGGTTAGATTGAGGGTCTGTAGATAGCACAGGCCCGTCTTCGTGTTGGGGACAGGATTTACTCTCAGGAAGCTGAATAGGAAGGAGGGACTGAGAAAATCAATTGTCTGAACTGTTTGTAACAATTAAAGTCACAGTTTGGCAGGATGTTTACGTCTCATTTAAACTGATTATTGCTTCAGCAACAAATTGATGTGCCTTAAGGATCACGCAGTTAACCATTCAGATCAAAAACATACTTCACCTTAGCAGTGTGAAGAGGGCTTATTAATTCCAATTTTAATGTTGTTTATTTGATTGTGCCTAATAAATACTCTTTCTCATTGGAGGAATATAATACTTGGAAGTTTAAAATAAAATCCTTCCATGAGACATGAGAGAGAAGAAAGGTGCTGCAGACAAATCTCTAATTTTTGGGATGATTGTGCAATGTGGGTCAGTGAGCAGTCCTTTTGCTTCTGTGTTCGATTTTGGTGGGTTCAGATCCCACTGCAGACACTTGACACCATGATCCAGGCAACCATCCTGCTGCGCTACTGAAGGAGAGCTGCACTGTTGGATGTGCTGTCTTTTGATGAGACTGAGGCCCTGTCTGCTCTCCCAGCTCAATGTCAAATATTCCATGACACTAAGAGGTGCAAGGGAGGTCTATCCATTATTTGTCCCTCAACCAATATCACTCAAACAATTGAATTGTCCCAGAGGATCATAGGCCTTTGAGAGAGAGACAGCTTACTGGTGGTGATTTAATCAGAGGGTCACCACACCTCAGTCGAGGGACAGGATTCAGAAGGCAACCTCGCTTCATGGATAATCTCAGCCGATATGGGAATTGAACCCACGCTACTGGCATAACTCCACATTACAAACCAGCCGTCCAGCCAACTGAGCTAACCAACCGGCCCATTAAAACAGATGATTGACTTGCTGGGCGGAATTCTCTGATCCCACTCCTCGGCGGGTTTGGTGGAGGGCAGGAGCGGAGAATCTAGTGGGAGCCAAAGAGTCAAAAATCCGCCAACGTAAAATCACATTGCCATTCCCCCAGTGGCAGGTTAATGGCGGGTCGGTCTTCCCAGATGCTGGTGGCGTGACTGGCATTTGCATCTTTTGAATGCTTATTAAAACAGCTGTCGCTGGCACCCCATCAGGTCTTCCAATCGTGCGCCATGCCAACGGGAAATAACGTTGGTCTGGAACCCCATTGATAAAGGATGGCAGGCACACCATGGTTCTCAGTTCACCATTTGCTTCGAGGCGAATGCAACAAAGCCTTCCTGCCCTAGCACCACACTGCTCCTGGTGAGCTCTTCATGGCTGCGCCAGGGCAGACTGGTTCCTGCCCTCCATCCCCACGCCGAGCTGGGCTTCATGAACAGCAGCGAGCTGCTGGGCACACGGACCCTCCTGTCTCACTGAGTCGGATCAGTACTGCACCTAGGATTGAGAAGTACAGGGGCCTCCTTGCCCCCGATACCGCACACCAGTGTCTTTCTCGACAGCTGTGCTGCGGGACTCATGTAGCCACCGTAACAAAGGTCTGAAGTTTGACCGAGGGTGGGGGAATTGGGCTGATGAGGACAGGGGCGCAATGTGGAAGGAGGATGGAGCAAGGAGGGGGTTTGGGGAAGGGTTGACACAAGGGGGGACAATGTGTTATGAAGGCTGTGCAAGGAGGGGCATGGAGGGTGAGGGCTCACAATGGCAGGCAGAGTGGCAAGGAGCTGAGTGAAGATGTTGAACAATGGAATGCAGAGGAGGAACCGAGGGGAGAGAAGCTGGACACTGACAAGGCTGCGAGAAGCACAGACAATTAAGGGGGTCTAAGGGTCGGCACATGTATCACTGGGAGTGGATGCACACAGACGGCAGATTATGGGATTGTAGCCTGTTAGTGAAGCACATTAGAGATGGTTCACACAAACACTAAACAGGCCGGGACTGCAGTACTTTGTGAAGGTCCACAATCCTCTTTGGAAATGGGAACAAGATCAAGGCTCCTGTTTAATTTCAGGGGCTGGCAGAAGTCACAGAGCCCAGGCATTCCTACTGACGAATGGAAAGGAGTCACAGGTGACAGGCAGTCCAGGGACTATGTGGACTTCACAGTCTGAAGTCAGAGAAAAAAAGTGCAGAAGAACAGCGGCCATGCAGCAGGAGTAATCATTGGAAACATGATGTACTCCAGCAGCAGGAAGGGGCTGTGTTCCCCCCAGAAAAACTGCACAGCTTGGTGGGCAGGGTGTCCGACAGCCAATGTTCCCGGACATGACGGGTTCTAAACTGGGCTGCAGAGGATACGGCAATGGTCACAGGGGGCATCAGCAGCCTGTAAATAGTGAACACATAACACAGTGAGTGAGGGGGCTATGTGAAACTCTCATGGTGTGAGGGGGGGAACCCCTGTGAGTGACGGTGCACACAGCCTTCAAATGGGGTGGGTAGAGGTCCACGTGAGCCACCTTGCAGGTGATGGATTCAATTGGGGTGGTGTGGGGGTTAGGGGGGAACACCACTAACACTGAACAGGTAAAATGGCACCTTCCAAAATCTAATGTAAGATAGGTTTGGTCTGGGAATGGTATGAGGCTGTGTGGGAGGACCACGAAGTTAAGTTCTGGGACTCCTTCTGGGACACATACTCACTTGTTCGTGCTGTTGCAGTGGACAGGGTCCAGGTCAATTATACAGGACGCAGAGCCAGGAAGCAAGAGCAAGCCAGATTTCTAACTCAGCACTTAATAATAATAATACTCTTTATTGTCACAAGTAAGCTTACATTAACGCTGCAATGAAGTTACTGTGAAAAGCCCCTTATCGAGACACTCCGGTGCCTGTTCTGGTCCACTGAGGGAGAATTCAGAATGTCTAATTCACCTAACAGCACTTCTTTCGGGATTTGTGGGAGGACACCGGAGTACCTGGAGGAAACCCACTGCGGCACAGGGAGAACATGCAGACTCCACACAGACAGTGACCCAAGCCAGGAATCGAACCTGGCACCCTTGCGCTGTGAAGCAATAGTGCTAACCACTGTGCTACCAGGATTAGCACAACTCAATAGCCTCACATCAATTTTGGAAAACTACATAGTGGAGGGGGCATAGATGCATCATATCTGCTCTCCCATCAGTGAAGGGGAGTCATGGGTTAACAATTAATACCATTCATCAGTGGCCAAACGGATTCCATTCATTCACCATGAGCAATCGAAAGCTCATAGTTATGCCAAGTCAATGACTGGAGTTCAGAGCCACATTGGGTCAATGATGAAATTCACAAGTTCTCACACCCTTCCCCCAAATGGAATGCTGCTCACCTCTATGTGTGTGCTAGAGTCCCAGGGGTAAGCTAGCATGAGAAACAATGTGATCTAAGATGCCAAAGCTCAGCTGCCCAATGTCTCCCATAGCTCATTCACACTTTTGATTTAAGCACCCGTTAACGTCTCTGGTGGTCAATATATCTTTTCAGAGAGGAGGCAAAAGTGATAATAGAGCCATAGAGTCGCAGAAAAGACCCTTCGGCCCAACACGTCCGCACCGACAATAACTACCCCTGATCTCGCGCTAATCCTACAGACCAGCACTTGTCAAATTTCCTTGAATGTAATGGTGTTTTATGGTGCTCATCCAAGACCTTTTTAAAGGTTGTAAGGTTTCCAACCCCACACTATCTTCCCAGGCAGTGCATCCCAGATTCTCACCACTCTCTGTGAAATATCCTTTTCTCAAATCCCCTCGGAACCTCCTGCCCCTCATGCTAAAATTATGCCCTCTTGTAATTGACCCCGCAACCAAGTGGAACAGCTGTCCAAACTCCTCATAATCCTATACACCTTTATCTCCACTCAGCCTTCTCTGCCCCAAAGAAAACAATTCAAGCCTATCCAGTCTCTCCTTATAGCTCAGATGCTCCATCCCAGAAAACATCCTTGTGAATCTCCTCTGTACCCCATCCAGTGCAATCAGCTCTTTTCCATAGTGAGGTGACCAGAACTGCACACAGTACTCCAACTGTGGACTAACCAATGTTCTGTACAGCTCCAACATAACCTCCTTGCTCTTATATTCTATGTCACGACTGATAAAGACAAGCGTCCCATATGCCTTCTTAACTAACCTATTCACCGCTCTGCCACCTTCAGGGATCTGTGAACAGGTAGCCCAAGATCCATCTGTTCCTCTGAGCTCCCTAGTCTCCTGCCATTCATTACATACTCCCTTGTCCTGATTCTCCTTCCAAAGTGCATCACCTTGCATTTATCAGAGTTAAATACCATCTGCCACTGCTCTGCCCATCTGACCAACCCATCTATATCTTCCTGCAAACTACGACCCTCGTCTTCACTGTTAACCACACTACCAATCTTGGTGTCATCTTACTTATTATTCCCCCCCACGTTCTCATCTATATCATTTATATATATATAACAAACAATAAGAGACTCAGCACTGATCCCTGTAGAATGCCCCTGGACACCGGCCTCCAGTTACTCAAACAGCCTTCTACCAGTAATAAGCCAGTTTTGGATCCATCTCGCTAGGTTTCCTTGAATTCCATGGGTGGCACGGTAGCACAGTGGGTAGCACTTTTGCTTCACAGCGCCAGGGTCCCAGGTTCGATTCCCAGCTTGGGTCGCCTTCTGTGTGGAGTCTGCATGTTCTCCCCATGTCTGCGTGGGTATCCTCTGGCTGCTCCGGCTTCCTCCCACAAGTCCCGAAAGGTGTGCTGTTAGGTAATTTGGACATTCTGAATTCTCACTCAGTGTGCCCGAACAGGCGCCGGAATGTGGCGACTAGGGGCTTTTACAGTAACTTCATTGCAGTGTTAATGTAAGCTCACTTTTGACAATAAAGATTGTTGTATTATGTGCTTCAACCTTCTCAATCAGACTTCCATATAGGACCTTGTCAAAGGATTTGCTAAAATCCATATAAACTACATCAACTGCACTGCCTTCATCCACACACGCGGTCACTTTAGCACGGTAGCATTGTGGATAGCACAATTGCTTCACAGCTCCAGGGTTCCAGGTTCGATTCCGGCTTGGGTCACTGTCTGTGCGGAGTCTGCACATCCTCGCCGTGTGTGCGTGGGTTTCCTCCGGGTGCTCCGGTTTCCTCCCACAATCCAAAGATGTGCAGGGAAGGTGGATTTGCCATGCTAAATTGCCCTTAGTGTCCAAAATTGCCCTTAGTGTTGGGTGGGGTTACTGGGCTGTGGGGATGGGGTGGAGGTGTGGACCTTGGGTGGGGTGCTCTTTCCAGGAGCCGGTGTGGACTCGATGGGCCGAATGGCCTCCTTCTGCACTGTAAATTCTATGAAAATTTGTTCGACATGACCTCCCTCTGACAAAGCCATGCTGACTGTCCCTAATCAACCCATGCTTTCCAAGGGGAGAGTAATTCTCTCCTTCAGTACGTTTCCTACCACTGACATGGAACTCATCAGTCTGTAATTCCCTGGTTTACCTCTACCAGCCTTCTTGAAAAGTGGAGTAACATTAGCTGGTCTCCAGTCCTCTGGCACTTCCCCTGTGGCCAGAGAGGAATTAAAAACTTGTGTCAGAGCCCCTGTAATTTCCTGCCTCGCCTCCCACATCCGCCTGGAATGTAATTTATCTGGCGTGGCGCAATTCGTGCCGGTTGCGGCGATTCTCCGGCCCAGCCCCGGGTTGAGAGAATCCCGCCCATTATAGTTCACTGAACTTAATGCTCCTATATTTCCCCCTGTAGGGACCCTGTAGGGACCAATGACATTCCTAGCATTAAAGTAAAGACCATCCAGTCTTGTCTTACCCTCTTGACATTCAACATGTCTGAACTCACTCTGACTTCCTTCCTTTACTACAGCATGATGTGTCTCTATTTTACTCATATTCTGTGTCCCCCTTCTCCTGCCAAACTACTTTAAACACATCCTTACAGCACCAGCAAACCTGCCTGCAAGGATGTTGGTCCCAATATGGTTCAGATGCAGACCATCCCTCTTGTACGTGTCCCATTTTTCTCAGAATAGTCCCAGTGATCCAATCCTCCCTCCTGCACCAGCTTTTGATTCACACATTCATGGCCCCTATCCTCCTATTTCTATACTCGTTAACACGTGGAACCGGAGTAATCTAGAGATTACAACATTAGAGTTACAAATGCACAATAAGTCATGGGAGACCATTTTACGTCATCCACATCACTGCTGTAATTGGCAGGACAATAGCTTGCAAACAGCCAGATGACTGGATTGTTTATTTTTATCTCTTTTCATGCTTGAATGGATGCCAAGTACCCTGCTATTAAGTTAACCACAGTGTTTATAAACATCTAGGTGATAAGTGCTTCCACTTCTTCTTTTTCTCAGCAGAAAACATTTAACTGCTTTTGATGTGGTGAGGGGCCGTCAATCATAGCAAATGTATTAATAATCATTAAGGTTAGCATCAAAGCAGGGTAATGCAGATGCATTCAAGCTTGAAGGGAAAGTTAAATGAACAATCCACCAAGCACTTGTTCGCTGGAGTAATAAAACTGTCAATCACTGGCTAATGCAATGTATTGCTTTGTGAAATTGAATGGAAGATCTGCATTTCAAGGCTGTCAAGTGATTTTAAGCCCTTGTTAGCAGGTGTTATGAAAGGGTGAAAATGCAGTGATTTTGCCACCTATTGCGTGGACTACTCTGCAGCTTTCAGGCAGGGGTCTCTGATGGGGGTTTGATGAGGGCCTCTGATGGCAGTCCCTTTTGGGGGTCTGATGGGAGGTCTCTGTTGGGGATTTAATGGGCCTCTTATGGAGGGTCTCTGGGGTCTAATTGGTCTCTTTTGGGGGTCTGATGGGGGCTGGGGGATTCTGATGGGGGATGGTGGGGAAAGTCGGGTCATCCTCATGCATGTGTACTGTGGGGGAGTGACCCGTAATTCCGATGGCGCTTGGGGGAGCAGGATTTGCATTGTTGGGGGGGAGTGGGCCCACCGCCGGACCTTTGTATCAGGCCACCTACTCAAAATGGCACCCTGATATCAGGAGTCTGATGGAATCCCACAAAATCCCTGCCATGCATAAATTTGCATGATAGGGGAGAGGGAATTATTCCTGGGCCCCGTTTCTTGCAGGCCAGGCCAGGAGCGATACTTCTCTGGCAGGCGAACTTAGTCTCTCGAATGGAAAATCCAGCTCTCTATCTGTGGTCCCTGAACTCCTTATCACTTCCATGTTTCCTCAAACAATATACAAATTAAATAAATCTACTAGTTAAAACTAGTTACCACACAATAGAGGGATGATAATCAAGTCTGGGAAATGTCTGGTCCTGGCCCAGCAAAGATATTTAAACTACCTAGACAAAGGTTTTCTGCACTGCCTTGGCTCTAAGACGTCTAGGTTGTTAGATGTAAAACTTGGCCTCCAGGCTGCTGGCTGGAAACTGGCTTGTCTGCTTCTGAGGTTGTGAGGTGTCAACTGGCCTGTCTTCCTTCTGGGGGTCCTGGCAATTATACCTTTGTTCCCTTTTGATTGAGCCTTCTGTTACATGGCTGTCTGCCCTTCTCAACTTCCTTGACCCTAGACATTAGCATGTGTATACCTCATTGACCTCCCAATTGTCTAGGCTGTTTCTATAAAAAATCCATTCACATCAGGTTCTATCTAAATGTCTTCTAATCTCGTTACACAGAGAGACAAAATTCACCCAGCATTTTGAGAACTGGCTACTACTGTCACTAGGGAGATTTCTACCAGTTGCTGAGCATTTTGTATCCCATTATATAAAATTTGTGTTACTGCTGTTACTAGGAAAATCTATGACATGTTCCCCCTTCTTAAAATTGAAATGTCTTTATTTGAAAGATATTTAATTTCTCAACCCTTTTCTTATTAGTTTGATCTTATTAAATATTACAAAATTCAAGAGCATGCATTATCAGAGAAGAAACCCCGGAACATTTCCCACTGTACGCAAAATCTCTTTTATACTCGGGATAAAGTGATCGCAATGATTTTTTCTCTCCTGGCCACATTAAAGAAGTTATTAATTGAAATGGTTGCAATAGCAAACTCCATCGGAATAACCAGGTGTTCTGATCTTGAAATTTTCCAAAGATTCCAAGGGGTTGTGGTCTGTACATATGATTGTCTTTCCTGGGTTTCTGGCAACATAAATCTCGAAGTGTTGCAACGTCAGTACCAGGTTTAATGTTTCTCTCTCAATGGTCGAATGCTTCTTCTGGTGCCGATTTGATCTCCTTGAGAAATATCCAACCGGCTTCTTGCAATAACACGGTTCCTACTCACATGTCGCGAGCATCCACCGCCAGTTTAAACTGCTTGTCATAATTGGGTGCTGCTAACACTAAGTTTGTAGTCAACATGGTTCTTAAATGGTTGAATGCTGTTTGGTACTCCTCCGTCCAGTTAAAGTGCTTGTTCTTCATTCAGAGCTCTGTGAGTGGTGCTACTGCACTGCTAACGTTTGGCACCAACTTAAAGTAAAATCCGCTCATGCCCAGAGATCTTAAAGTTTCTTTTCTGGTGGTGGGTACCGGGACGTCCTAAAAAACCTGTATTTTGCATTTCGTGGTGCCACTTGACTCTATCCAACTATGTGTCTCAGATACAAAATTTGGGCCTTACCAAATTCTCCATTTACTCACGTGGTTCATCACGAGATTGGCTTCCTTTAATCAGTCAAGCAGTTCGTTCAGGTGGTATAAATGCTCTTCCGAACTCTGGCTGAACACCACTAATTCATCAATGAATCATAGAATCATAGAACTTCAGTGCAGAAGGAGGCCGTTCGGCTCAATGAGTCTGCACCGGCCCTTTGAAAGAGCATCCTACCCAAGCCCACACCTCCACCCTATCCTCACACCTCCACCCGATCCCCATAACCCCAACTAATCTCTTTTGGGCACGAAGGGCAATTTTGCAAAGCCAATCCGCCTAACCTGCACATCTTTGGACTGTGGGAGGAAACTGGAGCACTCGGAGGAAACCCACGCAGACACGGGGAGAACGTGCAGACTCTGCACAGATAGTGACCCAAGCCGGGAATCAAACCTGGGACCTTGGAGCTGTGAAGCAACTGTGCTAACCACTGTGCTACCTTGCTGTCCATATGGCACCTTGACTCAATCCTCGAATCACTCTGCTCATGAGCCTCTGGAATTTGCGAGGGCGTTCTTCATGCCGAATGGCACAACCTTGAATTGATGAAGTCCTTGGGGTGTCGCAAAAGTAGAGATCTCCTTTGCCATGACAGTCAAAGGTATTTGCCAAAAGCCCTTCAGCGAGTTTATTTTGGTGATGAATTTCGACCATCCAATGCTTTCGATGCAGTATTCCAAACATGGAACAGGAAACAAATCCCTCTTGGCTCCAGCATTCACCCACCTTTAGTCCACGCAGAGTCTCTGGGTTCCATCGGGTTGCGCGCCATGATGATAGGGGAGCTCTAATCACTAGAACTCAATTCAATCATGTCATTCTTGAGCATACACTCAATTTCCTTCTGTACCTGCGATAACCTAGCTGGGCACAACCTATAATGATGTTGTTTGATGGGAACAGTGTCCCTACATCAAAGTCATGTGTCGCTAACCCTGTTCCTTCTGGTTTATTCCCGCAAATACATTGCAGTGACTCTGTCAGTTTGCTCTGGTTCTTATCTGCGAATAACCTAACCACCGGTTTACATTTTTCAGTACTTCCTCACTGTCCAAATGATTTATAGGAAAGTCACTGTCAGAGTATGACCCCTTGTCTTCTCCCTGCTTTGTTACTAGCAAGGTCTCCAGCTTGTTCTCATCTTCTCAAACACAATACTGTTCACATAACGCACACTGTGTGATTTGTGTCTATCTGGGGTGCGTACCAGATATTTTACCTTGCTCAATTTCCTTTCAATGTAATACGGCCCAATGAATCCTGATTTCTGGTGTTTGCCTGACACAGGTAATAACATGGGCACTCTCTCTCCTGTTGTAAACTATGAATCTGGGCCTTCCTATCAGCCCTTGTTTTCATTCCCTGCTGGGCTGTCTTTAAATATTTTCTCGCCGCCTCACAGTCGTTCCCTGAATTTTGAGACGCAGGGCGGGATTCTCTGGCCTTGTCTACCCGGCGACCGGAGAATCCCACCCGAGGTCAATGGACTTCTCCATTGTCCGCGTCTCACCCGCGGCGTTCTTGGGTCGGGTGGGGCGGAAGAATCCAGACCGTAGACTGAAAGGGTAGACTCTGACTTTGTATTTAGTAACTTTTCACAAATTATTTACAATGGTTCTCTGACCTCATGCCAGTAGACCAATTCGAAAGGACTAAATCTGGTAGACTAATTTGGCGCATCCCGAATCACAAATTGAATCACTTTGTCCCAATCATGAGAGTAGTCTTGGCTATAAGCTCTCATCGTGGTTTTCAAAGTTTGGTGCCACCTCTTTAGTGCTTCCTGGGGCTTTGGATGATAGGCTAACGATTTGTACTGTTTGATCTCCAGGCTATTCATGATCTCTTTGAATAGTCCTAACATAGAATTTGAACCTTTACATAGAAAATAGAACATACAGTGCAGAAGGAGGCAATTCGGCCCATCGAGTCTGCACCAACCTACTTGAAATGAAAATAAATGAAATGAAAATTGCTTATTGTCACAAGTAGGCTTCAATGAAGTTACTGTGAAAAGCCCCTAGTCGCCACATTCCGGCGCCTGTTCGGGGAGGCTGGTACGGGAATTGAACCGTGCTGCTGGCCTGCTTGGTCTGCTTTAAAAGCCAGCGATTTAGCCCAGTGTAAATATTACAGACAAAAAAAATTACATTTGGAGTGCTGTGTACAGTATTGGTGATCTAATTTTAAAAGTTTGTGAATGCATTGGAAGCAATTCAGAAAAGGTTGGCCAGACTAATACCTGGAATGAGAGCTTTTTCTTTATGAGGAAAGGTTGGAGAAGTTAGGCTTGTCCATGTTAGAGTTTAGAAGAGTAAGAGAAGACTTGATTGAAACATATAAGATCCTGAGGGATCTTAATAGGGTGGATGTGGAGAGGATGTTTCCTCTTGT
Source organism: Scyliorhinus torazame (assembly GCF_047496885.1). NCBI lineage: Eukaryota > Metazoa > Chordata > Chondrichthyes > Carcharhiniformes > Scyliorhinidae > Scyliorhinus > Scyliorhinus torazame. Next base: position 81,731,164 of record NC_092727.1, on the reverse strand, counting down.
CAGATAATCCAGAATGAGGTGTCACTGTTTAAATTTAAAGGGTCACCCATTTAAAAAACAGATAAAGTAAAATGTTTTCTCTCAGAGGGTCGTGAGTCTTTGGAACTCTCTTTCTGCAAAGGTTGTGGATAGATTCTGGGTAAGCAAGGGGGCAATAGGTTATCAGGGGTAGGTGGGTTCAGATTTAAGGTTACTATCAGACCATCCATGATCTTATTAAATGGCGGAGCAGGTTTGAGGGGCTGAATGACCTTCTCAAAATCGTTGTTCACATGTTTGTATCTTGGTGAATGTCTCAGATTATATAATAGCATCATCATGTTTCTTCAGAAGATGTTGCCTATTGGTGAAGCACAAGTTAGGACAAGGTCTATAATAGGACAGTTACCATTCTCTAGCTCATGCTTGCATCTAGCGAGGTTCCTCTCAGGGTGCACAGAGACATTCATGTCAGCTATTATCATGTGCCTCATCCAAGTGACATTGATGATTGAGGCGAGACAGCTAGTCCCTCTGACATGAGGTGGGGGGTGGGAGAAGGTCAAGAACAGGAGAAAGACTGCTGCTTCCCACCCTCTGTGCACTGTGTAAGGTTCGGCCTTTTATATGAGATGTTAATCTGTGGCCCTGTATACCCCTCAGGTGACTAAAAGATCCGTGGAGACAATTTGAAAGGAGCGTTTTGCTTTTCTAGCCAATATTTATACTCAAGAAGTGTAATTATAGCACGTTGTCTAGTTTGTGAGCACTTGCTGAGCACAAATTGTTGAGTTTTCTACACTGCACCATTTTGAAAGTATTTAGTTGGCTGTGAAGCTCTATGGGACATCTTGCTGCTGTCAACAGTGGCACCATCCAGGACAAAGCAACCTGTTCAATTTGCACCTCATCCACTACACTCACTCCCTCCACCACTGATGCCCAGTGGCAGCCATGTGTACCATCGATACAACGCACTGCAGCATCTCACCAAGGCTCCTTAGACAGCACCTTCCAAACCCACGACTGCTACCATCTAGGACAATGGCGGCAGAAACATGGGAGCATCACCACCCGCAAATTTCCCCTGAGTTACTCACAATCCTGATTTGAAAATATTTTGCCATTCCTTCACTGTCACTGGGTCAAAATCTAAAACTCCCATTCTAACAGCATCCTACACCACAGAGAATGCAGTTGTTGAAGAAGGCAGCTTACCACCACCTTCGCAAGGGCAAATAGGGATGGATTGTCAATGCTGTCCTGGCCAGCGAGGTCCACATCCTGTGAAAGAATTTTTTTAAAATGTGGAATCTAACTTTGGGCTTTTGTACCATGTTGTCAACGGGAAGCATTTGGATGAGAACGAAGAGGTGAACAAGGATAGATCCATGGGGTTCAGAAGTAACAACATGAACCTGGGAAGAAAAACCATTGAAAGAGATTCCTTGGCTACAACTGGATGGAGAAGAATAGAAACATTCACACCCAGCTGGACAGCGGACATGTGCGGTCCCCATATCAATAGCTGCATACCTATCAAGAAGAATGAAGTATGTCACAACCATAGTCACACTAAATGTAGTTATGACTTTGCTAATGGCTGGTTTAGAGCTGTGGCAGATAATGGAATGAATTGTGTCACTTCCACATCCTCAGTAAGCAACAATGGTGGATGTTACTTACACTGTTGGATGGAACATAACTCATTAACGGAAAGACGTGATTTCCACATCACAATATGTAGTGTGTGGGGGGCTGGACAATTTGGCTTTTAGTTGTTTAGTTGGCTTTGTTTCCGCTGTCAACATTATTTGGAATTGACACAAAACCATGTGGAGGTGATAAGGAAGAATTGAAATGGTTCCTCATCCAATTGCTGCACCTAGTGGCTTGCTGTTTGTAACATGGGTGCTAAATTTTGAATAATTCAACTAAAGTGTCTTGGATCTATTCTGAGAGATGTCAAAATGCAAGCATTTCTTTTTTATACCCGTTCTGGGCCAAATTCCTGTCATTTGAGCGATGGCAATTGTTTCACAGCACGCGTGTAACCATTCCCCAGCCTTAATAATGTGTTTATGAACCTCATTAAATTACAGAAAACACTTAAATTATGGTTTCTTTTGACATGGCTGTCGGACAAATGAGTGGATGTCCCTCATGACGCAGCTGGTGTGTTCAGCAGAAGGACCATGAGATCTCCAAACACATCATCCTTTAGGGTTTCCTGATAAGGAATGTCAACTGTTGGAGAAAGAGCAGATGGAGCTGAGGCAGAATAAATCAGGCAACACTCATTGGGGAGATAAAATTGGTGGATGATTTCCAATCCTGCAAACTCTTTCAATTCCAAAGCCACGTTCCCAGTACAACCTGACCAACCAGGAGGACCTGTGCAGCAGTTTGCTCCAAGGTCACCCGATCGGATGTGTGTAAGGATGTGCACCTTGAGCAATTTTGTGTTCTGCCTTTTCCTCTATCTGTTAAATTGCCAGCATATTATTTCCGTTGTCGAACACTGATGGATGTTGTCTGCAGTTGTATCTTTACTGTATCGCTGCCTTTAAAATGTTAGAGTTGGAGAAAGGTTGTAAGATTTTCAATGTTTCCTGGGAACGTTCCAGCATTCCAGGGAGTCCCTTGGAGTCTGTCAATATTTTCAGGGAGTTCTTGAGGAACCAGCGGGCAAAAGTGGGTCCTGTGTTTGCTGTTGGGTCATTTGCCCCTGCGCCGATCAGTTCAAAAATATTTTTGTCCACAAAGTTGCTGAAAGTGTGAGCTGATAATAGCACAGTTGAGGGAAACAGGACATCTGTGAACAGAGAATGAACAAGGCATCAACAGGATACCTCCTTAATCTTAAGGATTGGGAAATAAACAGTAGAGGAACTGAGAAAGAAGTTGAATCAAAGATGGTGAATATAACTCAAACTGAGAAGAGAAAGAAAAAAATAGAGGGGGAAAGAAAGATTGGATTGAGAGAGTGAGAGAGAGAACAGGAGAGAGAGAGACAGAGAGAGAGAGGGGAAAGAAGAAAGAGATGGAAGGAAACAAAAGTAAAATTTAATATTTTTGAAAAAGATTTGGTTTGAAGGAATGAGACTTCATCCTCTTAATCGTTAGGTTTCAGTGTCAGAGAGGCTAGCGGACGGTAATTCACACTTATCACTTCTTTGATGGGTATTTACATCTGAAATCACAAGGTTTAACTTTCTTTGCTAGTTTACCTTGTATGTACCACAGGTACAGTAACTTCACACCTCAAGGCATTGAGACAGCTTTTTGCAACAAGAGAGGCATAATGGTGTAACCCCTAGACAGCAAAAATATTGATGCTTCCTTAAATATTTGCTCCTTGCCTGGAGTTGGTCTACTACTTACAAATAATTTTTTTTCTCTTTTTTAAAAATAAATTTACAGTACCTAATTCTTTTTGTCCAATAAAGAGGCAATTTAGCGTGGCCAATTAACCTACTCTGCACATCTTTGGGTGTGAGGGTGACACACCCACGCAGACACAGGGTGAATGTGCAAATTCCACACGGACTGTGACCGGGTCCATGAAACAGCAGTGCTAACCACTGCGCCACCATGCCGCCCTGACAATTTACAAATAAATAACAGTGAGTACTTTTCGCCTCACCGCTACTTTGAAAGCAAATGCCAGCCCCATTCACTTAATGTGGTTTGATGTCAATCTTTGTTTGATTATGGGCGAGATTCTCTGATCCTGAGGCTGAGAGTTGACGCCGTCGTAAACAGCGTCGCGTTTCACGACGGCATCAACATGCCCTCAGGAGCAGCGATTCTGACCCCTACAGGGGGCCAGCACGACACTGGAGCGACCCACGCCACACCAGCTGCCGATGCCGGCGTCAAATTGACGGCGCGGGTCTGCGTATGTGCACTCCGACCAATGCCGATGCACACATGCGTAGTGCGACTGGCGCGAATGCGTGCATGCGCAGTGGCTCCCTTCTTCGCGCCGGCCCCGACGCAACATGGCGTAGGGCTATAGGGGCCGGCGAGGAGCAAAAGAGGCCCCCAGCCTGAGATGCCGGCCCGCTGATCGGTGGGCCCCGATCGCGGGCCAGGCCACAGTGGAGGTCTCCCCCGGGGTCAGACCCTCCTCCCCCCACCAGGCTGCCCCCGGATGCATGCACGCCGAGGTCCCGCCGGGTAAGACCACCCATGGACGCCGGCGGCGGGTCCCGGATTTTTTTTGCGGCCTGGCCGGAGAATCGCCGGGGGGCCGCATAGAGCGGCCCCCGACCGGTGCCACGCCGACCGCACCGGCGCCAATGGCGCCGATTCTCCTCTCTCTGGAGAATCGGTGGACCGGCGTCGGGGCGGCGTTGCCCGATTCGCGCCCGGCCCGGTGATTCTCTGGCTGGGCGTGAGCTGAGAAAATCCCGCCCTATGTATCTGTGATCACACAGGGCATCTTGTCAATTGAAAATTGCCCCATAAATGCAAGATTTTGTTGTAAGTGAGCGGACAAAACTGTGGCAGATAGGGTTCAATGTGGGAAAGTGTGAGGCCGTCTATTTTAGACCAAAAGAAAGGATGATCGAAGGGCAGAGTCTCCAGGATCGAGCATAGAACCTCGACTGGAGGAGTATGGCATTGATCATGGTGGTGCCTTTTTGATGAGACAAACGGGTAGATCATCAGGTGGACATGAAAAATTCTAATACATTGTTCGTTGAAGAGCCAGTGAGTTATCTCAAATCTTACTGAAGATTTTCATCCAACAAAAGCGCTGAACAAACTAACTGATAATATCTCACATTTGCTCTTTGTGTGAGTTCGCTGTTAACTTACCCATAAAACTACCCCTCAAAGCTACTTCATTGATGCTATCGTTCTTTTCTGCTTGAATATGAGAACAGGAGCAGGAGTATACCATTCAGCCCCTCAAACCTGCTTTGGCTACCATTCAACAAGATCATGGCTGACTCCAGTTTCCTGCCTGTCCCCATCACCAATGACACCCTTGATCACGAATCAAACTCTGTCTTGAATATATTCAATGAGCCAACGTCCATTAATCTCTGAAAGAAAAGGTTTCTCCTCATCTCTGCCTTAAATGGGAGATCCCTATTTTGAAACTGAAACCACAAGTTTTAGACTCCTCCACATGGGGAAACATTCCCTCAGCGTCCACCCTGTCAAAACCCTTCAGGATCTTGTATGTTTCAATCGAGTCACAGAATTTTACAGCACAGAAAGAGGCCCTTCGGCCCATCATGTCTGCGCCAGCCATCAAGTATCTACCTATTCTGACCGCATTTTCCAGCACTTGGTTCTTGTATGCTGTGGTGTTCCAAGTGCTCATCTGAACACTTCTTAAATGTTGTGAGGGTTCCTGCATCTACCACCCTTTCAGGCAGAGTTCCAGATTCTAACCACCCTCTGGCCGAAAAAGGTTTTCCTTAAATCTCCTCTAAATCTCCTGCCCCCTACCTCAAACCTAGCCCTCTGGTTATTGATCCCACTACTAAAGGGAAAATTCCTTCCTATCTACCCAATCTTTGTCCCTCATAATTTTGTACACCTCAATGACGTTCCCCCTCAGCATTCTCTGCTCTGAGGAAAACAACCCCAGCCTAATCAGCCTCTCTTCATAGCTGAAACGCTCCAGTCCAGGCACCATCCTGGTGAATCTCCTCTGCACCCTTTCTAGTACAATCACATCCTTCTCACAGTGTGTGGACCAGAACTGCACATAGTACTCTACCTGTGGCCTAACGAGCATTTTATGCAGTTCCATCATTACCTCCCTGCTCTTATATTCTATGCCTCAGCTAATAATGGCAGTATCCCTTATGCCTTTTTAACCACCTTATCTACCTATGCTGCTGCCTTGAGGGGTCTTTGAGCATGCACCCCAAGATCCTTCTGGTTCTCTGTACTTCCTAGCATCCTATCATTCATCTCCCTAGTCTTGTTAGTCCTCCCAAAAGGCATCACCTCACACTTTTCATGGTTCAATTCCATTTCCCACTGTTGTGCCCATCTAACCAGCCCGTCTATATCATCGTGTAATCTAAGACTTTCCTTCTCGCCATTTACCCTCCAGCCAATCTTCATGTCATCTGCACACTTACTGATCATACCCCCATATTCATGTCCAGATCATTAATGTATACTACAATCAGCAAGTGACCCAGCAACAACCTATGCGGTACACCACTATAAGCAGGCTTCCAAGCACAAAAAAAAACTTTGAGCATTGCCGTCTGTCTCCTGCCACTAAGCCAATTTATCATCCAATTTGCCAAATTATCCCTGGATCCCTTCTTGATCAGTATCTCATACGGGACCTTGTCAGAAAACTTACGATGCCCTGTGGCCAGAGAGGATTTGAAAATTAGCATCAGAGCCCCTGCATTCTCATCTCTTGCCTCACACAGCAGCCTAGGATGCATTGCATCTGGGTGTAGGGATTTATGCACTATTATGCCCACTAAAATCACGAACACCTCTTCCTTCTCAATGCTAATATGTTCAATTATATCACAGTCCCCCTCCCTGCTTTCTATACCTATATCATCCTTCTTCATAGTGAACACAAATGCAAAATACTCATTTAATACCTCACCTACATCTTTTGATTCCACACACGGATTGCCACTTTGGCACCCAATGGGCCCTACTCTTTCATTCGTTACCCTCTTGCCCTTAATATGCTCTTAAACATCTTGGGATTTCCCTTTATTTGGCTCGCAAGTGCTTTTTCATAAGATCACCTCTTATTCTTCCAATGAGTTGACATCCAACCTGATCAACCTTCCCTCATAAGAAAACGTCTTAATTAATGGCTGCTTAAGGGGTTCCTCCCACTGTTTCTGGAGTCCTTCCGGGATGGCGGCAGGAGACTCACTACGTGGGAAGCCCGAAAGGCAAACCCTGTAATTTTTACTTTTGGGCTCCTTCTCCAAAGGAACTCAGTGCCTGAATGCGGTGATTGTCCCTTTAAAGGCAACACAGCAGATTAAGGGACTATCACCACGCTAACCAAGGGGCCAAGCATCAGGAATGGGAGGCCCACTGCAAGCCACCAGCCTTCTCTACCTTTTGACACCGCCATCATCCAGCATCCCCTTCCTGTGACTCATCCTACCCTCACTAACCTGTGGCCTGGCTCTCTCAGTGATCCTAGGCCTCTGGTGAGTAAATTGTCAGCGGCTTCCAACGGTGCTGATGGGCAATGGGGAGTTGGCCGGCAACCATTGGGCAGCAGGATCTCTGCACCTGGTGTCCTGAATTCTGGAGAAGGCCCACAATTTGTCAGTTAAGTGTCTGGTGGGCACATAATATGATGGACCTTCCCCCAAAATTGGCAAATGAGGCTGGTACCAGCTCTCCAACTGGTCAGCAAGACCCCCAACACCCAGATTAAATTCATGGCTACCTCACAACTTGCTTTCATATCTCTCTTTGTGCCATGAACAAATATGGCTACAATACATCTTGTTCCTTCTCACAAGTCAGTAATATAGGTTGTGACTAGTTCAGCCCCAGCACTGAATCTGTGGCACTCCATTCGTTTACAGTTTGTCAATCTGAAAATGACCCATTTAACACGACTCTGTTTCCTGTTAGATTAGCCAATCCTCTATGCATGCTCATATCTTCCCCCAATACACTGAGATTTTATATTTTAGAAAATGTTTTTGGGAAATTCAAATACACAACATCTACTGGTTCCTTTTACCCTCCTGGCTTGATACATCATCAAAGAATCTCCAACAATTTTGTCAAACACGATTTCCCTTTTACAAAGCTATGTTGATTCTGCCTGATTATTATGATTTTCTCAATGCCCTCCTATTAATTCCTGAATAATGGATTCTGGCACTTTTCCAAAGACAGATGTTAGACTAATTGGCCAGGAGTTTCCTGCTTTCTGTCTCCCTCCTTTCTTGAATACAACTATTACATTTGCTGTTTCCAAATCGAATGGGACATTTCCAGAACCTGGGAATTTTGGAAGATTACAACCAATGCATCCACTGTCTCTGCAGCTACTTCTTTTAAAATTATTTTAAATCCGCCCTCCCTTGTGCCCCATTGATTGTCTACAATGTTTGAGATTCTTTTTGGGTCTTCGACTGTGAAGCCAGATACAAAATACTTGTTCAAGTCACCGGGCGAATTTCTCTCATTTTGAGGTGATGAGCGCGGTCCAATGGCCACGCTGTGCCAAAACAGCAGCTTGCCGCTGCGCAGCGCGGCCGAAAAAAGCCGGGAGGCCCCGCTCCCGGGATTAATCCAGTTCGCAATGCCTCGTGAGATCCAATGCGAGCTCGCGAGACGTTGTGATGTAAATCCCGCACATTGTGATGTAAATCCCACCCATCTCCATGCCGGCGCATGCGCGTGGTTGCCCTTTCCGCACTGGTGCATGGGCGTGGTTGCCGTCTCCGCGCAGCAGGGAGCAACATGTCGGGGACCTAAGAGGGGGCCACGCGGAAAGAGATAGGCCCCCTCCAGATCACGGCCGCCCGCCGATCGGAAGCCACCGATCGCGGGCCTGGACCCTGTGGAAGCACCCCCCCCCCCGGAGTCAGATCCCCCGCCCCCCCCCACCATGAAGTCAACCACGGCTGCGGGTCTGACCTCCTGCCGGGTGATGCCAGGTTGGAACTATGCCGGCGGGACTCTGCGGAACTCAGCGGGAGTTCGGCCAGTTGCCCGCGGATAATCGCTGCGGGAGCCTATTTCAGCGGCCCCCGGCGATTCGCTGACCCGGCGCGGGCTCGGAGAATCCTGCCCAGTTAGTCTCACTCGAATGTGCAGAATGCCGAGGTACCTGAGGCTTTGGAATTCAACCCCTTCACCTCGGAGACTTTGCGCGAGCGCCATTCAGCACTGGTACCCACAAATGTGGACCAGGCGGAATGGCACTTATGGGGGTCTCCCAGGGGATTGGAGGTCTCCAGCTGCATGACCTTTGGACAGGGTGGTACCCTGGCGACATTGACAGCAGGCATGGGTGGTGCCAGGTTGGCATTGTCAAGGTGCCAAGCTGGCATTTTTTGCACATGTGGTTAGGCCTGGGGTGCCCTATGTGGGTTTTCGGGGGGTGGGGGGTGGTCCTGGGGACTCTCCCATAGTGCATTCGGGCTGTGGAGGAGGTCGGGGATTGCTTTGAGGGCCTTTAAAAATGGCGTCCCGATCTCTCACTACACTGGGGAGTTCTGGTGAGCAGAGCTCCCCGGTGTACAAAATGGAGCTATGTGCGGCCTCAGCCACGCGCTCCCCATTGATGGCCCTTATATACGCAGGTCGCGTTGTATAGCCATGTGTTTCTCGGTACTACGAGCGCCGGAAAACATGTGGCGAATCACGTTCGCTATAGGACTTTGTTCCCATTTTGTTGATCAAGCCCAATGTGCGGTGGTGGGAGCTCCGGCGACATCTTTCCCACTGGTCAGAATGATGGAATCTCACGCCGGATTCTGCACTTAGAACATTTTTTATATTTTGATGGCATCAAGGAGCATAGGGAGGAAGCGGGATATGCTACTGAGGGTCAGCCATGCTCATATTGAATAGTGGAGCAGGCTCGATGACCCGAATGGTCAACTCCTTCTCTGAGTTTCTATGCTTCTATGTCAGCTTATTACATCAGCTGGTGGGTTCGGAGGTCCTGCCGCCCTATTCAAACAAGTGCCCAGCTCACTCATATCACTCTCCAGCCCACCTGTCTTCACCAGACCCGGCAGGATGTCAGCAAAACAGAGACAAAGGGCTAGCAGCCTCAAGAAGAAGTATGTTCCTCAATTCAACCACCCTTCCCCCGAGCCCATCACCTTCGAGGTGCTCATGCCCCACTTTGACATCTACCCACCGCATCTGGAGTCTTCATGCATCCCCTTCCAGGAGGTGATGTGAAATCCCTTTGATCCCCCTTTCTTTGTGAGCTTTTCATGCAGCCTTGTCAGGGTCCAGCTTCCCTCCACATGATTTTCCGTCTGTTTTCCATTATTCATCTTCTTTATCCGCCTCCTTGCCCGTTTCCTGCCATTGTGAGCGCTCACCCTGTCGTGTTGGGTGCATTGCTATATAGACGAACCAACACGGTTGCGGATGGTACAACTCAGTTTTATTGCTAACAATAACAACATCTGTAAACTGGTTACTGTGATTCGTTCATTACCCTCTAACCTGTGGACCCAGCCCTAACACTATCTTGGAGAAGCACTCAGCACATGGTGAATGTCTGAGTGGCTTGCTGTGAGCTCTGTGCCCTGAGCTGTCTCCTGTTGGAATGAGCGGGAAGTGTCGTGTTCCCTGTTTTATAGTGTGTATGCTCTTGCCTGTGATTGGCTGTGATGTTGTGTGTGTATTGATTGGTCCGTTGATTTGTCCATCAGTGTGTATGTATGTTTGCACCATGATGTTTATCTGAATATCATGACATCCCCCCTTTTTTTACAAGAATATGTGCCTATGTGGTAATAAACATAGATGTGTACTGAGTGCAGCTGAATGTATGTGTGCAATATCTACAACATGTACATGAGGCTAAACTATATACATAGAAAGGTGTCAGGTGCAACATAGCAACAAGGTTGTGCCATAAACAAAACACGTGTAAACATCAAGCATTAAAACAAACTCCTGTAACGACAAAAAGAGAAACATATTAACATTGTGGCACAATACGTCAGTGAATTCAATGTTCAAACAGACTCATAAGTCCAGCCTAGTAGGTGGGCGACAAATTTGGGTTGACCGCCTCAAGGGTGGGTCAGGATCCACCGGCTGAGGAATGGGCCTGGCCACAGGCGACAGAGGAATGGGCATAGTGGCAGGCAGCTCCACGAAGTCGACATCAGGAACAACAGGAGGGTGTGGCACTGGTGTATGATCATGTAGCGAGCGCGGAAGCAGGCGAAGAGCCCGGCGATTGCGCCTGCGAATGGAGCCGTCAGGCATGCGAACCAGGAATGAGCAGGGAGCCACGCGTCGAACTTCGGCAGTTGCCGACCAGCCACCCTCTGGTAGGTGGATGCGGCCGTTGTCTCCAGGTGCCAGGGCAGGAAGATCAGTTGCCCGAGTGTCATGTGCCACCTTCTGCTGAGCACGCTGCTGTCGCATCCATTGCAGTACTAGAGCATAGTTGGGTGTGGGGACCAGAATGGATGGCACAGTGGTCCTGAGGGTGCGACCCATCAACAGCTGGGCTGGTGAGAGGCCAGTGGCTAGTGGGGCCCAGCGATAGGCCAGTAGGGCTAAGCAGAAATCCGATCCGGCATCAGCAGCCTTGCAGAGGAGCCGCTTGACGATGTGAACGCCCTTTTCCGCCTTGCCATTTGACTGGAAATGCGGAGGGCTGGACGTCACGTGTGTGAAGCCATATGAAGCAGCAAAAGAAGACCATTCTTGGCTTGCAAAACAGGGCCCATTGTCCGACATGACAGTAAGCGGAATGCCATGGCGAGCGAAGGTGTCTTTGCATGCCCTGATGACAGCGGACGATGTCAAATCGTGCAGGCGTATGACCTCTGGATAATTCGAAAGGTAATCTATGATGATGACATAGTCCCTGGCAAGCGCATGAAAATGGTCCACACCCACCTTCGCCCAGGGGGACATCACCAACTCATGGGGCTGAAGCGTCTCAGGGGGTTGCGCCGGCTGAAACCTTTGGCAGGTGGGGCAGTTGAGCACCACCATGTCATCACTGATGCCGAGCCAGTATACAGCTTCTCAGGCCCGCTGTCTGCACTTCTCAACCCCCAGATGGCCTTTGTGTAGTTGGTCGAGGACCAGGTTGTGCATGCTGTGTGGAATCACAATCCGGTCCAGCTTTAGGAGGACACCATCAATGACGGCCAAGTCGTCCCGGACATTGTAGAATTGTGGGCACTGTCCTTTGAGCCAACCTCCCGTCATGTGGCGCATCACCCGTTGTAGAAGGGGGTCAGCCGCAGTCTCTCGGCGAATACGGGCCAGACTTGAATCATCAGCTGGCAGATTTGCCGATGTGAAGGCCACCTGCGCTTCGACCTGACAGACGAACCCCTCCGAGTCGGGCGGTGAGCTCACTGCTCTGGATAGGGCACCCGCAATCATAGTTTTATCATAGAATTTACAGTGCAGAAGGAGGCCATTCGGCCCATTGAGTCTGCACCGGCTCTTTGAAAGAGCACCCTACCCAAGCCCACACCTCCACCCTATCCCCATAACCCAGTAATCCCACCCAACACTAAGGGCAATTTTTTGGACACTAAGGGCAATTTAGCATGGCCAATCCACCTAACCTGCACATCTTTGGACTGTGGGAGGAAACCGGAGCACCCGGAGGAAACCCACGCACACACGGGGAGGATGTGCAGACTCCGCACAGACAGTGACCCAAGCCAGGAATCGAACCTGGGACCCTGGAGCTGTGAAGCAATTGTGCTAACCACTATGCTACCGTGCTGCCCCTTTTTTTCAGTAAAGAGCATCACTTTTGCAGTAAAGAGCAATGATGAGGTCCTTTCCCAGGGTGTAGACCAGTTGGAAGTCGTACCTCCGGAGCTTGAGCAGGATGCGCTGGAGGCGAGGGGTCATCTCGTTCAGGTCCTTATGTATGATGCTGACCAGGGGGCGATGGTCGGTTTCCATGGTGAACTGGGGGAGACCATACACGTAGTCGTGGAACTTGTCTATGCCGGTTAACAAACCCAGGCACTCCTTCTCGATCTGCGCATAGCGCTGTTCTGTGGGGGTCATGGCCCGCGAGGCATAGGCGACCGGGGCCCATGATGCAGTGTCATCCCGTTGCAGGAGTACTGCTCCAATGCCGGACTGGCTGGCATCAGTCGAGATCTTCGTATCACGAGAGGTGTCGAAGAACACCAATACCGGGGCTGTGGTGAGCTTAACTTTGAGCTCCTCCCATTCCTTCTGGTATGCGGGCAGCCACTGGAACTCCGTGGACTTCTTTACTAGGTGGCGAAGAGCCGTTGTGTGGGAGGCAAGGTTGGGAATGAACTTCCCCAGGAAGTTGACTATGCCTAGAAAGCGTAGCACTGCTTTCTTGTCTGCCGGCTGCGGCATGGCTGTAATAGCGCTCACCTTGTCTGCATCCGGACGCACTCCTGACCGGGATATGTGGTCCCCCAGAAACTTTAGCTCAGTTGGCCGAAAGAACACTTGGCTCGGTTGAGGCGCAGGCCGTATTCCCGTATCCGCGCAAAGACACGCTGGAGATGACTGATGTGCTCCTTGGTGTGGTGGACCAGATGATGACATCGTCAACATAGACGCGCACCCCTTCGATGCCCTCCATAATCTGTTCCATGATTGTTCCATGATTCTGTGAAATAACTCGGATGCCGAGATGATGCCAAACGGCATTCTGTTATAGCAGAAACTGCCGAAAGGTGTGTTGAAGGTGCACAGCTTCCTGCTGGGCTGATCCAGTTGGATCTGCCAAAAACCCTTCGAGGCATCAAGCTTTGTGAAAATTTTAGCCCGGGCCATTTCGCTCGTGATCTCTTCCCGTTTGGGTATGGGGTAGTGGTCCCTCATGATGTTGTTGTTCAGGTCTTTCGGTCGATGCAGATCCGGAGATCGCCAGAAGGCTTCTTAACACACACCATGGAGCTGACCCATGGCGTGGGCTCCGTGACCCGGGATAGCACCCCTTGGTCCTGGAGATCCTGCAGCTGCTGCTTGAGGCGGTCTTTGAGTGGTGCTGGGACCCTGCGAGGTGCATGAATGACCGGGGTAGCATCCGGTTTGAGCCGTATTCTGTAGGTATAGGGCAGTGTGCCCATGCCCTCGAATGCCTCCTGGTTGTGGGCGAGGAGCGAGTGGAGCTGTGCCCTAAATTCTGCATCCGGAAAGTCTGATGTGCCTTCTGGAGACAGAGCGTGTACCCGCTGAACGAGGTGGAGAACCTTGCATGCCTGTGCGCCTAGCAGGGAGTCCTTCGATGATCCAACAGTCTCGAAGGACAGTGTGGCCGTGTATGTATTGTGTGTCACCTGGAGCTGGCAGGATCCCATGGCCGGGATAACGTTTCCGTTGTAGTCGACCATCTTACAACGGGATGTCCGAATTGGTGGTCTGACCTTCAAGGCGTAGAAGGCTGACCATGCTATTAGGTTGGCGGAGGCACCAGTGTCCAAACGGAATGTTATTGGTGATCGGTTGACCGTTAGGGTGGTACACCATTCATCACCGAGATTGACACTGTTCACTGGCATCGGCTGGTGGGTCTTGCTTGGAGACATCCGGTTCCTGTCAATGACCGCAACGCGGAAGGCTTCCCGGTCGTCTGTATCACCGGTTTGTATATCGTCCGGGTATGACTCGGAGTATGGAGGCTGAATGGTCCGCACGTCCCTGCGATGCTGTTGGAATTGGTTAGCGTTGGCAGGTTGAGCTGCTCGACAGCAGGCAGCGTAGTGGCCCATCTTACCACAGCGGAGGCATTGTCGGTTCTTTGCCGGACATTGTCGCTTTAAATCCACAGTTGCCGCACGTCGTGACGTCATGGCGTTCATTGCGCAATCGCGCATGCGCAGTTCGGGCCTGCGCGTCACGTCCCTCTGCGTCAACGTCTCTTTTGGCGCGTACAAGCGCGCGAAATGGCCACCCTCATCCGGGTCGCAGGCTGGGAGGAACGCGATCGCCTGGACCCGCTCGGCCTCGTAGTACCCCTGCCTTGCCGATTCAGGCGCGTCGGACCACTGCCCTGCCGATTCGGCCGCGTCGGACCCCTGCCGTGCCGATTCGGCCGCCTGGAATTGGGAGTAGCCGCTGGTCGCGTTTTCATGTAGGATGCAGGCTTCGATGGCGGTGGCTAGGGTGAGGCTTTTAATTTTGAGGAGCTGCTGGCATAGGGTGCCCGAGGTGATCCCAAAAACAATCTGGTCCCGAATCATGGAATCGGAGGTGGCCTCGTAACCGTAGGACTGCTCGAGGATACGGAGGTGTGTTAGGAAAGATTGAAAGGGCTCATCCTTACCCTGCAGGCGCTGCTGGAAGATATACCTCTCGAAACTCTCATTTACCTCGACGCTGAAGTGTTGCTCGAGTTTGAGAAGGACCGTCTTGTACTTCGTCTTGTCCTCACCTTCCGCGAACACCAGGGAGTTGTAGATGTGGATGGCGTGTTGCCCTGCCGTGGAGAGGAGGAGGGCGATTTTCCTGGTGTCCGAAGCATTCTCCCTGTCTGTGGCTTCTAGGAAGAGCTGGAAGCGCTGTTTAAACAGCTTCCAGTTGACGCCGAGGTTTCCAGCGATTTGGAGCGGCTGCGGCGGGCTGATGGTGTCCATGGCGCAGGATGGCGGATTCCTTAAGATGCGTAGGTAGGTCTCACAGTTACTGGGTTCCAATCCTGGTACTATGTCGTGTTGGGTGCTCTGCTACATAGACGAACCAACACGGTTGCGGATGGTACAACTCAGTTTTATTGCTAACAATAACAACATCTGTAAACTGGTTACTGTGATTTGTTCATTACCCTCTAACCTGTGGACCCAGCCCTAACACTATCTTGGAGAAGCACTCAGCACATGGTGAATGTCTGAGTGGCTTGCTGTGAGCTCTGTGCCCTGAGCTGTCTCCTGCTGGAATGAGCGGGAAGTGTCATGTTCCCCATTTTATAGTGTGTATGCTCTTGCCTGTGATTGGTTGTGATGTTGTGTGTGTATTGATTGGTCCGTTGATCTGTCCATCAGTGTGTATGTATGTTTACACCATGATGTTTATCTGAATATCATGACACACCCTTCACCCCCCCCCCCCCACCCCCCCCCCCCCCCCACCCCCCCCTCCTTGCAGAGCTCTTCTTCTCCATTGCCCCCCTTGTCTTCCTCCGGCCAAACCCCCACCCCCCACCCCGGCCTCACCCTGCACTCCACCCAGGATCGAACTTCGGACCTTTGCTGTGGTGGCTACATGAGTCCCGCAGCACAGTCCTGTCCAGTAGACCCTGCTGTGTGGCACCAGGGGCAAAGAGGCCCCTGTACTCCCCAACCCCAGATGCAGTGCTGCTGAGACAGGAGGCTCCATGGGTCCAGCAGAACGGTGCTGTCCATGGCATGAAAACCAGCTTGGCATGGAGATGGAGGGCAGGAACCGTCTGCCCAGCAGAGTGGTGAAGAGCACATCAAGAGCAGTGCAGGCCTGGGGAAGAAAGTCTCAGGTGAATTGAGGATGCCATCCTTAATCAATCGGTGTTTAGACTAACATAATTTCACACTGCATGACGCAAGATTGGAAAGTCTGATGGGGTGGCTGCTTTAATGAGATGCAAATTAATGCAAATGGAGTTCACTCCACCAGCCAGAGGACACCATCTCAGACTAAAGGGACGATCCTTTAAAACAGAGATGAGGAGGAATTTCTTCAGCCAGAGGGTGGTGAATCTCTGGATCTCTTTGCCGCAGAAGGCTGTGGAGGCCAATTCACTGAGTGTCTTTAAGACAGAGATAGATAGGTTCTTGATTAATAAGGGGATCAGGGGTTATGGGTAGAAGGCAGGAGAATGGGGATGAGAAAATATCGGCCATGATTGAATGGCGGAGCAGACTCGATGGGCCGAGTGGCCTAATTCTGCTCCTATGTCTTATGGTCTTATGGACCCACCTGCCATTAACTCGATTGGGAAAATTGAAACGTGATTTTAACCAAGCGGGTTTACGACTTATTTACTTCTCTAAATTATCTTCTCTGCCCGCCACCCGCACCACTACCTCTCTCCCCGCCCGCCCCCGGTGCGGGTGAGATCGGAGAATTCAGCGTTCTGTGTTGTGATCCCAATAGAGACTGATTTCCCTGCACCAAAGAAAATACTGTGATCAAAGGACAGGATTTCACATTTTAAGACTTTTTCTCTTACAAGCAAACTAAATTCAACACAGATCAAACATTAATTATCAGGTAAATAATACATCAAACCAACAAAAAAAGTTAATTTTCACTTTCAAAAACAAATCAAACATACCTTATGAAAACCTTTTACTGTGCATTGCACATCTGACTGATATGTAGCATTTAAAGGACTAATCCCACAGTTACTCCCAGCTCTCCAGAAGATTCATTTCTCCCCACAACACAAAATCTTCCTTTGATAAACATTCCACACAGCCTCTAAGTTTTCCCAGGCAAGATTACCACCAGCAAAACTCACCATTCCTTAAATCTACAAGAGCCCCATCTGTTTTGTTTTCAATCTTTCAAACAGAAACCAAACTCTCACCAGCGTCCTGCTTGGTCAGTAGCACAACACAGTCCAACTGTTTCCCATAGCAGTAGCTTCTTTGTCACTGCATCTCAAACAGCAGACATCTTTTTCCTGTGAGTTACTGTGCAAAGTTGTTAAAACTCACTATTTGACCAAGTGTGGCATCAAGGAGCCCTAGCAAAACGAGTCAGTACGAATCGGGGGAAAACTCTCCACTGGCTGGAATCATACTGAGCACAAAGGAAGATGGCTATGATTGTTGGGGATCAATCATCTCAGTCCTAGAACATCACTGCAGGAGTTCCTTATGGCAGTGTCTGAGGCCCAACCATACTCAACTGCTTCATCAATGATTTTCCGTCCATCATCAGGTTAGAAGTGGGGATGTTTGCTCATAATTGCATGATGTTCAGCACCATTCACAACTCCTCAGATGGTGAAGGAGTCCGTGTCCATATGCAGCAAGACCTGGACAATATCCAGGCTTGAGCTGATAAGTTACAAGTTACATTTACACCAGACAAGTGACAGGCAATGACCATTTCCAACAATTGAGAATCCAATCATCCCCGCTGGACATTCAATGGCCTTACCATCGCTGAATCCCTGTTATCAACATCTTGGAGATTGCCACTAACCAGAAATTGAACTGGACCAACATATAAATACTGTGGTTACACCACCCTGTCAGAAACTGGGAACTCGACTGTGAGTAACTCATAGATAGATAGATAGAATTTACAGTGCAGAAGGAGGCCATTCGGCCCATCGAGTCTGCACCGGCTCTTGGAAAGAGCACTCTACCCAAGGTCAACACCTCCACCCTATCCTCATAACCCAGTAACCCCACCTAACACTAAGGGCAATTTTGGACACTAAGGGCAATTTAGCATGGCCAATCCACCTAACCTGCATGTCTTTGGACTGTGGAAGAAAACTGGAGCACCCGGAGGAAACACACGCACACACAGGGAGGATGTGCAGACTCCGCACAGACAGTGACCCAAGCCGGAATCGAACCTGGGATCCTGGAGCTGTGAAGCAATTATGCTATCCACAATGCTATCGTGCTGCCCGTAACTCACCTCCTTACTCCCCAAAGCGTGTCCGCCATTTAAGGCTCCATTCAGGAGTATGATGGAATGCTCCCCACTTGTCCGGATGAGTGTAGTTCCAACAACATGGCACGGTGGACAGTGGTTAGCACTGCTGCATCACAGTGCCACGGACACGGGTTCAATTTTGGCCTTGGGTGACTGTGTGGTGTTTGCACGTTCTCCCCATGTCTGCGTGGGTTTCCTCTGGGTGTTCCGGTTTCCTTTCACACTCCAAAGATGTGTAGGTTAGGAAGATTGGCCATGCTAAATTACCCCTTAGTGTCCAAAGATTTGCATGTTAGGTGGGGTTATGGGGATAGGGCGGGGGTGTGGGCCTAGATAGGGCACTCTTTTGGAGGGTTCCTGCAGACTCGATGGGCTGAATGGCCTTCTTCTACACCGAAGTGATTCTATGGAACACTCAAAAAGCTCAACACTATCCAGGCAAAGCAGCTCACTTGGTTGGCGCCCCATCCACCACTTTCAGCATTCACTCTCTCTACCACTGATGCACAGTAACAGCAGTGTGTACCATCTACAAGATGCACTGCATCACCTTACCAAGGCTCCTTCAGTAACATCTTGCAAACCCTCCAACATCAAAAAGGGCAAGGCAGCAGATGGGAACACCACCACCTGTTAGTTCCCCTCCAGGCCACTCGCCACCCCGATTTGGAAATACATCACAATTCCTTCACTATTGCTGGGTCAAAATCCTAGAACGTCCTCCCTATTAGCACTGAGGGAGTACCAATACCTCAGGGAATGCAGCGGATCAAGAAGGCAGCTCACCACCATCTTCTCAATGGTAATTATAGATAATAACATTTTTTAAACTGTCAAAGGGTTTCTGTTTGAGTTTCTCACTCCATGGCAGCCAGATCACACGGGCATTTCTCTGATCTGAGATGCTCATCATGAATTCACCCATCAACCTTTTTCAGCACATTTTTCCTTCTCTCTTTCAGGACACAGTGCCCCATAATAACAGGAGTAGCAGAGAACTGGCAAGAGCCAAGCATGCCTACATTGAA
Organism: Scyliorhinus torazame; assembly: GCF_047496885.1. Classification (NCBI taxonomy): domain Eukaryota; kingdom Metazoa; phylum Chordata; class Chondrichthyes; order Carcharhiniformes; family Scyliorhinidae; genus Scyliorhinus; species Scyliorhinus torazame. Next base: position 81,711,848 of record NC_092727.1, on the reverse strand, counting down.
GAGATGGAGCTCCACATCATCAGTTTGGCAGTGACTGAGGCCGTTGCCTCTGAATTCGCAAAGAACATTTAGGATGATGATATGTTGCTGCAGAATGCGCTTTCTCAATTCCCACTTCACCCTTATCCTGCTATTTGGCCTGATGTACAAGCTGCAGATGATGTGATCATGGTTCTCATGCTTTCCACTCCTTCCCTCACTCCAATCCTCTCCGTATTCATTTTTACTTTCAGATCCCCAAGATTTGTTGCCCAATCAGCTGGCTTCAGCCATGAAAGAATTTTTAAAAATGGTGCCATGCCAGCTTAGACTGCTGCCACCATAGCTGCCATCATAGGACAAGGGCTTGCAGACACTTGCCTGTCAGCCAGCCAACACTGCTGCTACTCATGCCCCGATGGTGCAGCGTGAAGCCAGGACCTCAAGGTCGGGAGCTGCCCGAGGGCATCATGCAGGGCCACCTACAGGCTCCCGAAAATCAACAACCATCCACCAGCCATGCTGCAGTCACCAGGATAGCACTGTTTAGGAGAGCTCGGACTGGAATAGGGCATCTGCAGGTCGGGCACTAAGGAGATGTACGAGTGTGAACAATTCAATTTTGTGTTGATTACTAACAGTGTTGTGGGATAATGTTGTTATGAAATGTTTTTTTGTTGTTGATTTTATTTTGCGATTATGACCAAGAGGACACTGTGATGGTCTTTAGCAGGGAGCTGGAAGGATGAAAAAATGTAGACTAACAGTGATGTGGGGATGAGATTTCAGGGGATCCAGTATTTGGGTAACTGGTCATAGACAACTCATCTGGGGAGGGCAGATACCAGATGCCTCCACCTCCCCTTCCTCCTCCAATTCCTCCTGCTCCAGTGGTGCCGTTTGAAAGCTTGGTGGTAAAGGCGGAGTACACATGAAGCTGTGGAGGATGCGTCAGACCGCCAGAACTTGGAGACAAGCTCTGGTGAGTGCTCCAAATGTCCCTCCAAACGGCCCAGATAGCAAAACCGTTATTTCAGTTTGCTCCGTGACATTCCCGGTCGCAGCATGGCTCTCAGTTTAGGCACACGGTTCACCGTGGTTTGCCGGCGGAGGCGTGAGGGGGGGGGGGGGGGCGGGGGGTCATGAGACAAACCCTGCACCAGCAGAAGTAAGTCAAAAACACTTCACCTGCAAGTGGGATGGTTGGCCTCTAATGGTTGGCTTGAGCTAGATTTACTGCTGGAGGTCCTTGTACGTTTGAATGCATATTTCAGCTAGACGTTATTAAGATAAATTATTAATGGGGCTTGTGAGGGCCAAAGTGGTAATTTGTCCATCAAATCAGCATTTGATGCTGTTTGGCGTTATGATCTGCTCACTCTGCATGTTTCCGGCTCATGGCACAGGCACACTGGGAGTTTTGGGCTTCTTTATTGTTGGCAATAGTGACACAACAGGTTAGGTGGATTGGCCATGCTAAATTGTCCTTCGTGTCCAGAAAAAAGGTTAGGTGGGGTTACTGGGTTACAGGGATAGGGTGGAGGTGTGGGCTTAAGTAGGGTGCTGTTTCCAAGGGCCGGTGCAGACTCGATGGGCCAAATGGCCTCCTTCTGCACCTTAAATTCTGTGATCTATGGTCTATGAGCAGTAGTATTCAAATCATACAGCCACCATTTTAAATCATTAAAATATCTGTAGAAATTCATTAATGCAATACATCCTAAAGAGTAATTATTAATTAATATTAAACTCGGTAAAATATCAAAATATAGATGCTCATGTATTAATCATGTTTCAATGAGTAGCCACAGCTGAACGGAAGATGAGAAAAACAACAAACAACCAGCCTGGAGTCTGAAAAGCTTCCTGATATTTAATGGGTAATGCAGAAAGGGACAGGACTCTGGAGTTAACTCTTTGATGGCCTGTTTTCTTCACGCTTCCTTTCTCACTCTGTCCAAGGTCCCTCTGCTCTCTCAAGTTAGGTTGTCAGTTTTGGACAGGTTGCAGGGTTGGATTCAGCTGCAGCAGGATTCCATCTGACGTGAGTTACAGGATGCTTCACACCGCAGGATATGTGCGCCCTCCCTGCCCTCTGGCCACAGAGCTGCTTCGGGTCAAAGCAACACCCAGGGATGTCCCAAAGTGTTTTTGTTGCAATGAGCTTTCTTGAAGTGTAGTCACTGTTGTGCATAGGAAATGGTGCAGCCAATCAATACACAGCACGTTCTAACAATCAGCAATGCAATCATGATTAGAAAATATTTTGTGGGCTAAATATTGGCCAGGCCATGGGATAAATCCCAACACTACTTCGAAGATTGCCATGGTAATGCCTACCAGCTGAGAGGGCCAAAGGGGCTTTGATTTTAATGTCTCATCTGAATGACGGTGGCCAGAATTCACTGGGAGTGAATCGCGTGAATTTTACAGCCCCGAAAACGGCGACGGACCCTGAGCGATTCATGATGTCCTAATGGGCTAGCACCAGCGCCACGTAGAACTAGTGAAATTCCAACGAATGCTGGTGTGTGATTCGCCAGTGTCGGGATTGGCACTCGAGAGCCTGACAAGCAGGAGCTGCATATTGGCACTCCACTCGCCACACACCCTCATCCCAGCACTGTATGCGCTGAAGCAGTGTTTTTCAAACTTTTTTTCCGGGGACCCATTTTTACCAACTGGCCAACCTTCGGGTTCCACGCCGTCCGACGTTCGGGACCTACGCCGGCCGACCTTCGCGACCCACACTGGCCGACCTTCACAACCCCCCATTTTCTCTTATCTTGTTTGCTGCTGACAAAATGGAGGAATCGCAATCGCGCCCAAAGCACATGATGGCGACGTTCGGGGGCTGTGACCTGCTCTCTGCCTCCCCCAGGCAGGAAGATTACAAAGAATTTTTAAAAAAATCTTCTGCGTCTCCGACTGAGCAAATTTGCGGTCTTCAGCTGCCGCAGCCGGCTTTTGTATTCAATTTTTTGTAAATTGTAACAATTTTGTTGCACGGCACGTTTAATCAAAGAGACGAAAGCCCATGTCATTGTCAGACTCTTCAGATTCTTCCTGTTTCTTCTCTTCCTTTTTCTCTTCAGCAGCAACAGGGGCAGCGGTGGAAACAACTGCTGCAGCGGCTGGGGCACTGCTACCAGCACCAACTTTGCAGATCAGAATATTGACGTCAATATTAGCCAATGCCTTGGCAAAAACAGACTAGGCTAGAAAGGCTCAATGGTCACACAGCTGTTTTAATAAGCGCATTGAGTTTGTCTTCGGTGACAGTGACCTCGTCATCCTGCAGGATGAGCACGCTGTCGATACAGGCGAGTTTCAAGGTGGAGGCCACGGCGCTGGATCAATGCGGGTGGGTCTGATCGTGCTAGTCACCAGGGGAAACCTGGCCTTAGCTTCGTTCAGAAGAACTGAGCACTTCCGAACCGGGCAGAGCGAGCAGTGTGGTGAACCACTGTAATAGGAGATGTAAGGTAGGACCTGCACTCCAGGTTCGCCGGTAGCTCCTGCCGGCTGGCTCTGCCCACGGAGAACTGTATAAATATGCATGACCTCCAGTGCCCTGCCATTTCGCCAGCTGCAGCAGGAGGCCTCGCATCTGACTGTAATAAAGCCACAGTTGTACCAACTTTAGTCTTTGTGCAATTGATCGTGCATCAATTTATTACAGTCAGATTTTCCACAGAATGGATATTCGAATTAAGCCCGATCACCTGCAGCTGGATCCTCACTCGCCCGACGCCAGGAAAGACTTTGCTCACTGGCTAGCATGTTTTGAGGTCTACATCAAGGCGGTGGACCCCGCGCCAACGGAGGTTCAGAAGATAAACGTCCTGTACTCCAAACTGAGCTCCAGCGTGTTCCCGTTGATCCAAGATGCCACGAATTACACAAAAGCAATGGAACTCCTTCAGGAACACTTCACGCAAAAGGCAAACACGCTCTTCGCCAGGCATTAGTCGCCACCCGCTCGCAACTACCTGGTGAGTCCATCAAAGACTTCTGGCGGGCCCTAATTCCACTCGTCCGGGACTGTGACTGTCAGGCCGTTACGGCCGCTGAACATGCGATTCTCCTCATGCGCGATGCCTTCGTGACGGGGATTGCGTCAGACCGCATCCGAGAATGATTACTGGAAGGGGCCACGCTCGAACTGGTGGAGGCGAAAACCTTGGCGCTCTTCATGACGGTTGCATCCTGTAACGTACAATCGTACCCCTCCCGCCATGCTGCCCACCCTTCTACTCCTTCCTACCCCTCCTGGACCCTGCCGACGATCTCCTCAGCTGAGGCCCTGCCTTCCCAATATGCCTGCGCCGCACGCCGATCCCTGCACCCTGGGGGTCCCCGCTGCTACTTCTGTGGTCAGCAGAAGCACACCCGCCAACACTGCTCGGCCCGCACTGCAGTTTGTAAAGCCTGCAGTAAAACGGGCCACTTCGCGGCTGTGAGCCAGGCCCGCGCAGTCGCTGCGATCGCGCCCGCTATCGTGCCCTCCCCCATGCCAGACGCAAAATGGGAGCTGCCATCTTGTCCCCCTTCGACCACGTACGCCCCATGGGAGCGGCGTGGTCGAAGGGGGACATCTTGTCTCGACTCCGCAATGTGCTCACCATGGGCGACGCCATCTTGTCCCGACCCCACAATGTGCGCACCATGGGCGCCGCCATCTTGTCCCCCACTGGGTCTCCGGACATCCCGACATCGGAACCGCACACGCTCGCCACCCGAAGCATCCGATGGCTACCCACAGCTCGCTTCGATGATGCTAGACCAATCTCGCCCGCACAATCTGGCCACCGCGTCGACGATTGTTAAAGTCAACGGCCACGTGACGTCGTGCCTGCTCGACTCCGGGAGCACCGAAAGCTTCATTCACCCAGATACGGTAAGGCGCTGCTTACTCGTGGTCCACCCTGCCAATCAAAGGATGTCCCTAGCCTCCGGATCCCACTCCGTCCCGATCCGAGGCTTCTGTACAGTCACCCTCACGGTCCAGGGCGTAGAATTTAGTAACGTCCGCCTCTATGCCCTTCCTAATCTCTGCGCTGCACTCCTGTTGGGCCTGGGCTTCCAGTGCAACATCCTGAGCCTCACCCTCAAATCCGGCAGGCCCTTACCCCCCCTTACCGTTTGCGGCCTCTCGACCCTCAAGGTCAATCCCCCCTCCCTTTTGCCAATCTAACTGCGGATTGCAAGCCCGTTGCCACTAGGAGCAGACGGCACAGCACCCAGGACAAGACCTTCATCAGGTCCGAAGTCCAGCGGCTGCTTAAGGAGGGTATTATCAAGGCCAGCAACAGCCCCTGGAGAGCCCAGGTGGTAGTGGTTAAAACTGGGGAGAAACACAGGATGGCCATGGACTACAGCCAGACCATCAATCGGTACACGCAGCTCGATGCGTACCCCCTCCCACGCATATCTGATATGGTCAATCAGATTGCGCAGTACCGGGTCGTCTCAACAATTGACCTGAAATCCGCCTACCACCAGCTCCCCATCCGGAAGTCGGACCAGCCACACACTGCCTTCGAGGCGGACGGTCGCCTCTACCTCTTCCTTAGGGTCCCTTTCGGTGTCACAAATGGGGTCTCGGTCTTCCAAAGAGAGATGGACCGAATGGTCGACCAGTACGGTTTGCGAGCCACCTTTCTGTACTTAGATAATGTCACCATCTGCAGCCATGACCAGCAGGGCCACGATGCCAACCTCGGTAAATTTTTCCGCACTGCCACTCTCCTCAACCTGACCTACAACAAAGAGAAGTGTGTGTTCAGCACGTCCCGGTTAGCCATTCTCAGCTATATAGTCCAAAACGGACTTCTCGGGCCCGACCCCGACCGCACTCCTCATGGAACTTCCCCTCCCCCACTGCCCCAAGGCCCTCAAACGCTGCCTGGGGTTCTTTTCCTACTACGCTCAGTAATTCCCAAACTATGCGGACAAGGCCCACCCCCTCATTCAGTCCACCCAATTCTCCATCGCGGCCGAGGCACAACACACTTTCGTCCGCATTAGAGTAGACATCGCCAAGGCCGGGATGCGCGCAGTGGACGAGTCACTGCCTTTCCAAGTAGAAAGCGACGCTTCAGACGTCGCCCTTGCCGCCACTCTAAACCAGGCAGGCGGACACGTGGCATTCTTTTCCCGCACCCTTCATGCCTCTGTAATTCAACACTCATCCGTCGAAAAGAAGGCCCAAGCTATCGTTGAAGCTGTGCGGCATTGGAGGAATTACCTGGCCGGTCAGAGATTCACTCTCCTTACGGACCAACGGTCGGTAGCCTTAATGTCAATAACACACAGCGGTGCAAGATCAAAAATGATAAACTCTTGCGGTGGAGAATCGAACTCTCCACCTATAATTACGAGATCTTGTATCGCCCCGGTAATCTTAACGAGCCCCCAGATGCCCTCTCCCAAGGTACATGGGCCAGCGCACAAGTGGACCAACTCCGGGACCTACACGACAGCCTTTGTCACCCGGGGGTCACTCGATTGTATCATCTGGTCAAAGCTCGCAATCTGCCCTACTGCGTCAGGGAAGTAAGGACAGTCACCAGGGACTGCCAGGTCTGTGCGGAGTGCAAGCCACAGTTCTATCGGCCAGACCGTGCGCGCCTGGTGAAGGCTTCCCGCCCCTTTGAACGCCTCAGCGTGGATTTCAAAGGGCCCATTCCCTCCTCCGACCGTATCACGTGCATTCTCAGTGTGGTCGATGAGTACTCAAGATTCCCCTTCGTCATCCCGTGCCCCGATATGAAGTCTGCCACTGTCATCAAGGCCCTCAGCACCATCTTCGCTCTGTTCGGTTTCCCCGCCTACATCCACAGTGACAGGGGATCCTCATTCATGAGCGATGAGCTGCGTCAGTTCCTGCTCAGCAGGGGTATAGCCTCCAGCAGGATGACCAGCTACAACCCCCGGGGAAACGGGCAAGTAGAACGGGAGAATGGGATGGTTTGGAGGGCCGTCCAGCTGGCCCTACGGTCCAGGAACCTCCCAGCCTCTCGCTGAAATGAAATGAAAATCGCTTATTGTCACAAGTAGGCTTCAAATGAAGTTGCTGTGAAAAACCCCTAGTCGCCACATACCGGCACCTGTTCGGGGAGGCTGGTACAGGAATCGAACCGTGTTGCTAGCCTGCGTTGGTCTGCTTTAAAAGCCAGCGATTTAGCCCAGTGTGCTAAACCAGGCAGGAGGTCCTCCCTGATGCTCTACACTCCATCCGGTCACTATTGTGCACCGCCACTAATAACACACCCCATGAACGGGTTTTTACCTTCCCCAGGAAGTCCACATCTGGGGTGTCGCTCCCGACTTGGCTCGCTGCTCCAGGACCGGTCCTTTCTCCGTAGGCACGTCTGACTGAACAAGGCGGACCCCTTGGTGGACAGGGTTCACCTGCTCCACGCCAACCCTCAATATGCCTACATTGAGTTCCCCGACGGCCGCCAAGATACTGTCTCACTCAGGGACTTGGCACCGTCAGGTTCCACCCCAACACCCCCCCCCCCCACCAATGCACCCCCCCCCCACCTCCCCCTGCGCCGCCAATATTGACCCCACCAGACCACCTGTTCCACATAAGAGGACGAAGAGGACTTCTGCACACTCACGGAGTTCCCCGATGACTGGCCAGCATCAGCACCGAAACCACCGCCATCGGTGTCACCTCCACCACCGCCAGCACCGACTTCGCTGCCACCGTTACGCCGCTCCCAACGAAGCACCAAAGCACCGGACATGGACTTTTCTTTCCCTACGACTGTGATGCACAATCAATTACTCTCAAGACAAGGTGAGTCATAACTAATAGGTTTTAATCTGCTAGAACTATTCCCCAGCAGCTTCGATACAGAAAGTGAAGGCTGCTGGGATGGCACCGGTTCTTATACTTCGCCTCTCAGGGTTGAGCTATGTACATCAGCCAATGGTAGACTCCTGGGTCTAACCAATATTCATCCACCTCTCAGGTACCGCAATACCTGGTATTACCACATTCACCCCCTGTTAAAAAAGAGCCGGGCGGGGTGATGGCCAGCATTAATAGTTGCCTTTCGCATAGTATGACCAGATATGGAGGTACCGTGATGTCGAAGGTAATAACAAAGTGTGCATGGTGCAGCAATCAGTCGATCGGGTGGCCTGGTCGTCCTTCTGGAGCGTCTGGGCTTCGGCGGTGATTCTGATGGGGGTCCCGGCGGTTGCGACTCCGGGAACGTGATGTCGTCCTCCCAGGCAGCTTCGTCACCCCTAGGTGGCGCTGTTGGGGAGAAAGGTGGACAGCGGGGGGGGAAGGCGCCTGTACGGGGTGTCGGTGTGTGTTCGGGCCTAGGCAGGGATGGCGGGAGTACTGACCCTCCAGTTAGGTGCTGTGGGGAGGGTGGGGGTGGGGGCAATGGTGCGGGTGCGCGTGGGGCTCCAGCGGGTGCCAGGTCCCGAAGCGAGACCGTGTCTTGGCGGACGTCAGGGAACGCTACGTAGGCGTACTGAGGGTTGGCGTGCAGCAGGTGGACCCTCTCGACCAACGGGTCCGACTTGTGCGCCCGCATGTGCTTCTGAAGCAGGATGGGTCCGGGTGTCGCTAGCCAGGTTGGGAGCGAGGTCCCAGAGGAGGACTTCCTGGGGAAAACCAGGAGACGTTCGTGAGATGTCTGGTTCGTGGTTGTACAGAGCAGTGACCGGATGGAGTGTAGGGCCACGGGGAGGTCTTCCTGCCAGCGGGAGACTGGGAGATTCCTGGACCGAAGGGCCAGCAAGACAGTCTTCCAGACCGTTCCGTTCTCCCTCTCTACCTGCCCGTTTCCCCGGGGGTTGTAACTTGTCGTCCTGCTCGAGGCGATGCCCTTGCTGAGCAGGAATTGACGCAGTTCATCACTCATAAAGGAGGACCCCCTATCACTGTGAATGTATGCGGGGAAACCGAACAGTGCAAAGATACCCTGGAGGGCTCTGATGACGGTGGTTGTGGTCATGTCTGGGCAGGGGATGGCGAATGGGAACCGGGAGTACTCGTCAATCGCGTTAAGGAAGTACGTGTTGTGGTCGGTGGAGGGGAGGGGCCTTTGAAATCCATGCTGAGGCGTTCAAAGGGACGGGAAGCCTTTATCAGGTGCGCCCTCTCTGGCCGGTAGAAGTGCAGTTTGCACTCCGCGCAGATTTGGCAGTCCCTGGTGACGATCCTGACCTCCTCGATGGAGTAGGGCAGGTTGCGGGTCTTGATAAAATTAAAGAAACGAGTGACCCCCCGGGTGGCAGAGGTCCTCGTGGAGGGATCAAGGGCGGTCCACTTGTGCGGTGGCACAAGTGCCGCGGGACAGGGCATCAGGAGTCTCGTTCAGCTTCCCCGGGCGGTACAAGATCTCGTAATTGTAGGTGGAGAGTTCTATCTACACCGCAAGATCTTGTCGTTTTTAATCTTGCCCCGCTGCGCATTATCAAACATGAAGGCAACCGACCGTTGGTCCGTGAGGAGAGTGAATCTCCTGCCGGCCAGGTAATGCCTCCAGTGTCGCACAGCTTCTACTATGGCCTGGGCCTCCTTTTCGACTGAGGAGTGGTGAATTTTGGAAGCATGGAGGGTACGGGAGAAGAAAGCCACGGGCCTGCCCGCTTGGTTGAGGGTTGCCGCCAGAGCTACGTCGGACGCAACGCTCTCGACCTGGAAGGGGAGGGACTCGTCGATGGCGCGCATCGTGGCTTTTGCAATGTCTGCTTTGATGCGGCTGAAGGCCTGGCGGGCCTCAGTCGACAGGGGGAAGGTTGTGGACTGGATCAGGGGTCGGGCTTTGTCTGCGAAATTGGGGACCCACTGTGCATAATAGCTGAAGAACCCGAGGCAGCGCTTTAGGGCCTTGGGGCAGTGAGGGAGGGGGAACTCCATGAGGGGGCGCATGCACTCAGGGTCGGGGCCGATGACTCCACTTCGCACTACATAGCCTAGAATGGCTAGATGGTCGGTGCTAAACATGCATTTATCCTTATTGTATGTCAGATTAAGGATTTTCGCGGTCTGGAGAAATTTGCGGAGGTTGGTGTCGTGGTCCTGTTGGTCATGGCCGCGGATGGTGACGTTATCCAGATACGGGAACGTTGCGCGTAAGCCGTACCGTACTCGTTGGAAGACCGAGACCCCGTTCGTGACACCGAAGGGAACCCTTAAAAAGTGAAAGAGCCGCCCGTCTGCTTCAAAGGCAGTGTACTCGCGGTCACCATTACGGAGGGGTAGCTGGTGGTAGGCGGACTTGAGATCCACCGTGGAGAAAACCTTGTATTGCGCGATCCTGTTCACCAGGTCAGCTATACGGGGGAGAGGGTACGCATCCAGCTGCGTAAACCTGTTGATGATCTGGCTGTAGTCAATGACCATCCTATGTTTCTCCCCGGTCTTTACCACCACTACTTGAGCTCTCCAGGGACTGTTGCTCTCTTCGATGACCCCTTCCCTCAGCAGCCTCTGGACCTCTGACCTGATAAAGGTCCGGTCCTGGGCACTGTACCGTCTGCTCCTGGTGGCGACGGGTTTGCAATCTGGGGTGAGGTTCGCAAACAGGGAAGGCGGGTCGACCTTAAGGGTCGCGAGGCCGCAAGCAGTAAGGGGGGGTATAGGGCCGCCGAATTTAAAAGTCAGGCTTTGCAGATGGCACTGGAAATCCAGCCCAAGGAGGGTGGCTGCGCAGAGGTGCGGCAGGACGTACAGGCGGAAATTGTGGAATTCCCTGCCTTGGACAGTGAGGTTCGCTAGGCAGAACCCCTTTATCTCCACCGCGTGTGATCCAGAGGCCAGGGAGATCCTTTGAGTTACGGGATGGGTGACAGGAGAACAGCGCCTTACCGTGTCAGGGTGAACAAAGCTTTCCGTGCTCCCAGAGTCGATCAGGCACGATGTCTCGTGGCCGTTGATGGAGATCGTCGTTGTAGCTTTCGCCAGCGTCCGGGGCCGACTCTGTTCCAGTGTCACCGAGGCCAGCTGCAATAATGGAGTGTTCTGGCCGGGCAGCATGTAGTCGGCTGGGGGCCTGGGGTCCCATCCAAGATGGCGTCACGCATGGTTCGCACATGGTGTCCGAGGATGAAGAAGATGGCGGCAGTGAGGGCCAAAATGGCGGCGCCCACCCGTCCAGCATGGTGTACGGGGGGGCGAAATGGCTGCGCCCACGGGTCGCACGTGGTCTTAGGATAAGTGGGTGGCGGTGAGCGCTGGGCGGTCGGGGCCAGAAAGGGGGGTTGCCGATAGTCGCTGGAGACCGCGGCCACGCGCGGGCCTGGCAGACTCCCACATAGTGGCCCTTCTTGCCGCACCCTTTGCAGGTGGTGGTGTGGGCCGGGCAGCGCGGGCGGGGATGATTTGCCAGCCCGCAGAAGAAACAGCGGTGTCCTGTGGCGTTAGCGGGCCGTCTCGCCGCGCAGGCTTGCGAGGTCAGGGGAAAGGTCTGAGGGGCTGCCGCTACGGGGTGCCACGCAGCCCAGGGGGCCGCCGCGTGATCGGGAGCAAAGGACAGCGCGTTTTTATATGCAACGTCCATGGACCCCGCCAGGGCCCGTGCCTCTGCAAGTCCCAGAGTGTCCATTTCTAGGAGCCTTCGGCAGATATCGGAGGAGGTCATACCCGCCACGAAAGCATCCCTGATCAAAAGTTCCGTATGCTTATCCCCCGAAACTGGCGGGCAGCCACAGTTTCGGCCCAGCACCAGCCGTGCCCGGTAGAAGTCTTCCAATGTTTCCTCGGGGCTTTGCCTCCTAGTCGCCAGCAGGTGACGAGCGTAGACCTGGTTCACAGGGCGGCTATAATGTCCTTCTAGCAGCTCGATCGCGGCAGCATAATTCGCCGCCTCCTCGATAAGGGCAGCACGGTAGCATTGTGGATAGCACAATTGCTTCACAGCTCCAGGGTCCTAGGTTCAATTCCGGCTTGGGTCACTGTCTGTGCGGAGTCTGCACGTCCTCCCCGTGTCTGCATGGGTTTCCTCCGGGTGCTCCGGTTTCCTCCCACAGTCCAAAGATGTGTAGGTTAGGTGGATTGGCCATGATAAATTGCCCTTAGAGTCCAAAATTGACCTTATGTTGGGTGGGGTTACTGGGTTATGGGGATAGGGTGGAGATGTTGACCTTGGGTAGGGTGCTCTTTCCAAGAGCCGGTGCAGACTCGATGGGCTGAATGTCCTCCTTCTGCATTGAAAATTCTATGATAAGAGGGTAGATCCCAGGGCTGACCCGTGAGCGTAGGAGATGCATCTTTTGTCCTTCCGTGGGGGTGGCGGCGGCCATGTCGAGGTAGCCCTTAAAGCACGCCAGCCAATGTTTGAAAATAGCAGCAGAGTTGTCCGCGTGGGGGCTGAGCTGAAGGCACTCCGGTTTGATACGGAGATCCATCCTTTCAACTGAAGTTGGAGCAGATTAAATAGATGCGTAATCAATTACTCTCAAGACAAGGTGAGTCATAACTAATCGGGTTTAATCTGCTAGAACACTTCCCCAGCAGCTTTGATACAGAAAGTGAAGGCTGCTGGGACGGCATTGGTTCTTATACTCTGCCTCTCAGGGCGGAGCTATGTACACCAGCCAATGGTAGACTCCTGGGTCTAACCAATGGTCATCCACCTCTCAGGTACCGCAATACCTGGTACTACCACACACTGTACATAATTGCACTAATTGTATATAGTTTCACGTCACCCCCGCCGGACTCAATTTTAACAGAGGGTGAATGTGGTTCACTGGTAGCTCCTGCCGGCTGGATCCGCCCACGGAGAACTGTATAAATATGCATGACCTCCAGTGCCCTGCCATTTCGCCAGCTGCAGCAGGAGGCCTCGCATCTGACTGTAATAAAGCCACAGTTGTACCCAACTTTAGTCTTTGTACAATTGATCGTGCATCAAGCAGTAGCCGGCTTTTAACTATGCCGGCTGCGAGCAGCCTTTTCACCATATAAGGAAAATGCGGCCGCACTGCGCTTGTGTGCCCGCTCATCGGTGTGCAAGCGACCCTCCTGACACACGCCCACGACCCACCCGCGAGTCACGCCCCCGACTTTGAAGATCACTGCGCTTAAGCACGTCCATCCCGTTGATTGGTCGGCTGGGGCCAGAGTGTACCTGGGGTGGGGATGGCCTGGGAAGGCACCCATACGACAAGTAGCGCTAAGTTCACAGGGAGCAGTCAGCGGCATACACAGCTGCATTGCTGCTTTGTAGGCTGCGGCAATGGTGATCCGTCACTGCCCACCCCGACCCCACGGCCCACCTCCTGGCTGTCCCTCCCCCTGGTCCTGGCAGAAGCCCCCCGGCAAGCGGCACAACTGTCAGCACACTATAGTGATGTTGGACACTTTCCGTAATCCCTCTCTCTCCCTCAGCAGCCGATTTTAGATGTCACAAGTGAACCTCGCCATCGGTAATTCCTCCTGGTGGAGGCAGAGCATCGCGGGGGGTCCGGAAATTGCCTGGTCGGGCCCGTTAATGATATGCCAACGGCGTTTACTGTACAATGTGCATGACCATGCTGGCACCTGGCATGGAACGCATTCACACCGCTGTCAAGGCACCAATGCATGGACATTCCGTTGGGAACCCGGTGCTGGCCATGATTTTCAGCGAACGCGTTATTCTCCACCCAATCGCGCTTCGTGTTTCCGGCATCGCTGGACGGAGACTCCCACCCGGTATCTCCAGCAATGCAGCACTCTCTCAGTGTCGCTTGACACGCTAGCCAAGATTATGTGCTCAAGTTCCCAAAATGGGTCTTGAACCAACAATTTTCGGATTCCAAAGTAAGTGCACAATCACTCTCCTGGGACACCGGCACGTTTGGATGGGGTGGACAGTTTTAATGTAGAGCCAGAAGGAGTGAATAGTCCAGACTGATATTCTAGTGCCGTAGTGATGGAGTGCTATACCATCGCAGGCACCGATACATATACAACAGTGGCTCGCCTTTTATGTGGCCCCGATAGGTGCGTTGTAGCCAGAGGGGGCATGTAAAATAGGACGGCTGTCCACCCTATCATGTTCCCACCGCCAAGCTCATCCATCCCCATATTTTGGGGGATGGTGGGTGGGCGGAAAAATCAGTAGCCTGCCCACCATATTTAAATAGTTAATCAAGAATCAATTAGGCTCCTTACCAAGCCAATTGATCTTGATAATATGCTGCCCATGCCATATAACGGTTGGGTGAGAGCGGGCAGACAATTTTTGAAATCATCCCTTTGAAGGGCAGGAAGGAAAGGGATCCAGTTCTAACTTGAGGTGCTGCTCTTTGTGTATTGGGGAGAAGGCCTCCCCTAAAATGGAACCTTCCCTTTCATAAACTTACCCCTCCACACCCCACCCAGCCTCCCTTCCCGACCAGCCCAAACCCTCACTGCCCAAGACCCCGGAATGATATGGTTCTGAAGATGCTTGGGCCTTCTTCCTTCTCCGCCAAGCATGGCACGGTGGCACAGTGGTTAGCATTGCACTACCAGGGACCCGAGTTCAATTCCAACCTCGGGTGACTGTGAAGTTTGCATGTTCTCCCCGTGTCTGCGTGTGTTTCCTCCGGGTGTTCCGGTTTCCTCCCACAGTCCAAATGTGTGGAGGTTGGGTGGATGGGCGAGTTGGCTTGATTCGGAATTTGCTTCCAGCATTGGAAAAATCCAGCCCAATGTCTTTTGAGTGAGACAGTAAAACATCAGGGGCGTCATTCTCCGCCGGCGGGTGTCTTCGTTTTGCCGGCGCCCGGGGGTTTCCCGACGGCGTGGGGCTGCCCCACAATGGGAAACCCCATTGACCGGCCGGTGTTACGGAGCATCCCGCCGGCGGGTCGGGGCAGAAATGTGGCGGGGCGGGATGGAGAATTTTGCTCCCGGTCTGGGATGTAAAAACACTCATGGCACCATTTAAAGAAGCACAGGCAGGCTCTCCATGGTGTCCTGGCCAACATTTATTCCTCACTCAACATTACTAACAAACAGATGAACTGGTCATCACGATCTAGTTACAATCTGGAATGCTATGGTCCAAACGGTTGAGACAGAATCAATTGAGAATTTTGAAAGAGAACTGAATAAGAACCTGAAGGGAAAATAAAATGGCATGAGACGGTGGCACAGTGGTTAGCACTGCTGCCTCAAAGCGCCAGGGCCCTGGTTCAATGCCGGCCTTGGTTGACTGGCAGTGGAGAGTTTGCACGTTCTCTCCGTGTTTGTGTGGGTTTCCTCCGGGTGCTCTGGTTTCCTCCCACAGTCCAAAGATGTGCAGGTTAGGTGGAGTTACAGGGATAGGGCAGGGGAGTGGGCCAGGGTTGGGGTGTTCTTCAGAGGGTCGGTGCAGACTCGATGGCCTGAATGGCCTCATTTTGTACTGTCAGGATTCTATGGATTCTATGGCTATGGCGAAAGAAGGAGGATGTGAGACTAGCTACATAACTCCTGCTAGGAGTTGGCACAGACATAATGGGCTGAATGGCCTCCTTCTACTATAACCATTCGAGGATTCCTTGACTCTATCTCATTGCTGTTTGTGAGAGCTTGTTGTGCGTGCGGACATTTGCTGCATGTTTTCCTACACTTCAAAAATACTTCATTGGCTGTAATGTGTGTGGAATGCTCAGAGATTGTGAGGAGACCTGTAGAAAACATTCTTTCTGGACTGCGCCTAAAAGTAGTTTTAAGTTTAAAATATTCTGGGGGTGAATTCTCCACCAGCAGGATTCTCCGTTTCTCTGACAACGCACTCTGCCCGTGGGTTTCCGGGCAGCATGGGGTGCCGACAATGGGAAATCCCATTGGCCAGTGGCGGGAATGGAGAATCCCGCCGGTGGAGAATTGACTCCCTGATTTCAGTGGGAGCAAAAAAGTACATGGAATTATTTTGGAACCACTGTGCCACCATGCCAAATCTGTGCCACCATGCTGCCCCTATGCCACCGTGCCACCCCTGTGCCACCGTGCTGCCCCAGATCATACTTGATCTGTGGACAATTAACAAGTCTTACTCTGTTATGTTGCCCATTGTTCCCTCATCCCCTTCATCCAGGCCAGGGCAAGGAGAAATTAGACAGGGTGGCACAATGGTTAACACTGCTATCTTTCAGTGCCAGGGACCCGGGTTCAATTCCGGCCTTGGGTGACTGTGTGGAATTTGCATGTTCTCCCCATGTCTCCGTGGGTTACCTCCGGGTGCTCCGGTTTCCTCCCACAGTCCAAAAATGTGCAGGTTCGGTGGATTAGCCATGCTGAATTAGGTGGATTGGCCACGCTAAAATTGCTCCTTAGTGTCCAAAGAAATACAGGTTAGCTGGGGCTATGGAGATAGGTTGGGGAGTGGGCGTGGGTAGGCTGCTCTTTCAGAGGGTCGGTGCAGGCCCGATGGGCTGAATGGCCTCCTTCTGCATTGTAGGGATTCTATGGTTCTATGCCTCCTGATCACTATCCAGTGCTGTTTACTGTGAAGTAAGGATGCTACACAACGACATGATTGCACCGAATTTAGGGTTAGGATGTTAGCACTGGATGCCTGGGTGGGATAAAGGAGGCACATGTTTGCTCGTGTGAATTGGCACCCACAGCAGAATATCGGGAGGAGGGGTTGGTAAATGGAACTTTAAAAAATGAGTGTCATGATATTCAAACACACACATCATGATAGACACACCAATAGACAAATCAGAACACACAACACCACAACCAATCACAGACAAGGACAGGGATAGTATAAAAGGACAAACACGACACCTGGTGGCCAGTATTAGCTGGAGACCAGGACAAGGACAGACCTGTTACACGACACACTCAGGGAGACACAACGTGCAGAGTATTCAGAACGAACTGTATATAGAAGTTAAAATAAAATAGAGTTGTACCAAATACAACTGTGTTGGTTCATCTGTGCATCAGAGCACCCAACACCACATGGTACAGGAGAGGATCGATACCTGCCGGCATACCTCAGTGTACAGAGACAACCAGCAGTACCCAGGCAAGATGTACGAGCTCCCGGTTCCGCAGCCGCTCCAGTGCCACGGTGATCTCCGCGAAAACTGGCGCCGATTCCGGCAAGTGTTTGAATTGTTCCTGGTGGCAGCTGAACTCCAAGACCTGGATGATGATGAAAAAATCGAATTTCTCCTCACCATCGCCGGTGCAAGGGCAAAAGAAATATTCACAAGGTTCAGGTTCTTCAGGAGGCAGCAAAGGTACGATTACCAGGCAGTCCTGGACAAATTCGCCAAGTATTGTGAGGAAAACGCATTCCAATTGGCAAGTAAAGGTAAGAAAAGCGGCAGTACTCACCTCGTGGCCGGGATCCCGGAGGCCAAATTCCCAGAGGCTGAAATCCCGGGCCTGAGAGAGGGCTGGGTCGAGGTCGGCGGCCATCTTGCTAAAGGTACCACGCTAGCACAGTTGCGCGAGCAGTGCGCAGAACCGGACGTTTTGTTTGCGCATGCGTGAGACGCTGCGCATGCGCAGTCAAGAAAACGGACATCGGTAAATGAACAATGATCTGCGCATGCGCAGTCGCTTCCTACGTGCTACATACCGAGCGTCAGGATGTCAGAGGCCCCAGACCGCACCAATTTAAAGGGGAAACGTCCCAAATCCAATTTAAAAGGGAAACGTCCCAAATCAGAAAAACAAAAATCTGTTAAAGCTGTAAAACAACCTTCCCTCACCTGGAATGACAGCACATTGCCGCAAATTGACCCAGGAGATGAATTTGACCTCCGAAGAGCCCTGCAACAAGCATTTACCTACGCACAAGCCGATGATTCCGGCCTCGAATACTTCGATAACGATCTTTACATTGTTTCTGGACCTCGCGAGCCCAATGACAGCTCCATGGTCCTAGACGACTACGACTCGGACAAACCTTTCGTGTTGCACATTGGCGACCCTCACATTGAATCCGACGCAGATGCGGATTCATTTTTCGGATTTGAGGATCTTCAATCCAGCAGATATGACGTCCCAACTCATCAGTGCAGGATGATGCTGCAGCCTGAAATTAACAGACAGGGAGCAGTGCAAGCCCACAGAGAGCGGCCTGCTGCCACACAGAGCATGGTCCACGTCCCGCTCAGCGTTCCCGACTCTATGAAAGAAGACATGCAAGACTCCAGAGCGCAGACCTTGCATGAACAAGAAGTGACTCCAGAGTCACGAAAGAAGAAACGCTTGACTCCGATGCGCAGTCCTTGCAGGAACAAGACCATGAGGGTCTAGCAACCTCTCCTGACCAACCAGCGGCAGAAGATGCAAGTCTGCCATGCTCACGTGAACAGCAAGAAGGATATGACAGCCTACCATGCTCCACTGCACAGCAGCATGACCATGACGGTCTCTCATGCTACAATGAAGGGCACAGCGCTGATGACTGTTCAAGCCCAACTGAAGACAAGCCAAAGGAATCGCCTCTTCCAAGCCCGAAGGAAAAAGGTTTATGCGCTGACCTTCAGGGTCATTATAGCCGAACAGAGATTAATAATGCTGCACGGTCACAGAAGGATGCTGAGGATTTGCTAAAGAAATTACTTGTATGTTTAACTTGCAAGGAGCAGACTGAGAATTGCCAGTGTTTTAGTACGAAACAAAAAAATGGACAAGACATTGATCCTCAGTTAATGGAAATAACACAACCTGAATCATACCTACAGCAGGGACAAATGTCTCCCTTCAACACAACACCGCAAAGTCCCAACTTCGGAGACCAGCAGTTAGTCAGTAATGACTCTTCAAACCTTGAGGGGAACATTAACTGCATTGAATCTATACACACTCCACTGATAAATGAGCAGGACATTGGAGCAAGAATCCTGAGGACACCGACATCGAGTAGCCAGATAAAGAACTTAAAACCCGCAGCAGTTTCAAGTGAACCAAGTGTGCTTTCCACTAATGGTGAAGATGCAGATAAGGTCGACCCGATTATCCATTGTACCACACTAACCCCAGAGATTAAGCAGTTATGTATGGGGAGTATAATGTGGGCAATTGAGAACAGTAAAAGAGAGACTGTGACCATGCCAGTCCCAGCAAAATCAGACCCAGAGACTATGAAGGCATGTACATTAGACAAAGGTACATATGAGGTACCTGAGAAGAAAATTGAAACGGAATGTTCTTTGGAAAATAGTACAATGTCGAAAGAAACATTGGATCCTACATTCGAGGCCATACATATGGGAGAATTCGAGGGTAATAAACAAGGGGCGAAATTCTCCTACCCGCCCCGCCACATTTCTGCCCCGACCGGCCGGCGGGAGTCTCTGTAACACCGGCCGGTCAATGGAGTTTCCCATTGTGGGGCAGCCCCACGCCGTCGGGAAACCCCCGGGCGCCGGCAAAACGGAGACTCCCGCCGGCGGAGAATGACGCCCAAGGTTCTGCAATGTCTGGGGGAAGATTTAAAATTCCAAAGAAGAAAAGCCCAAATGAAGGACAACGGCAAGACAATGACAGTCCACCGACATGGTTTGCACCACCAGATGAAAACTCTGACAATTTACCCAACCCTAGTGAACAGCAAGCTGCTAATGAGGATCCATCCACGGGATGTGAGACGAGTGACGACAGCATCCCACTTCCCATGCAAAAGGTGCAAGGTGACAGACCTCGCCTAGTGCGTACCGAGGCACTCGACGATCATGGTGGGACCACTGACGACTGCGGTGGAGCCGCACCGCTTCCACCCTTGATGACTCGAACCTCTCCACTGGTCGGTGCATTCCTGCATGTTCCGACTCCAGAAGTGCAGCTTCAGGGAATCTCGGCTGCCTCCAGTGAACCTGTTGGGACTCCGGACGGGGAGCATCAATGGAAGGACTCCAGATGGGGAGCAGCCAAGTGCCGATTCTGATTCGCGTACGCCAGACTTTGCTCCGGACGGGCAGTGTCGCGGCCTCGGTGATGGCACGCTCAGGGTGATGGCGGATGCCACGGCGACAGGGAATGGATTGCATGGCAGTCACACTGGGTCGGCAGTGGCGACCAGCACCGGCGGTCCAAGACGGATACACCAATTCGCGCCATCGCCAGACGTTGATGCGAGCAACAGTTCTCTCTCCAAGGCGACATGCTTCGACGTTCCTCTGCGGAGTCGCCCTTCCAGCACAGCATGTGGCCGGAACCAGCGTGCACGGTCTCGGCCGACTTCAACATCTGGCACATTCATCGCCTTGCATGATATTAGTGATGGTGCCTCTTCAATGGCAACGACCCATCGGCTACAAGATGCTGTCCACCACAAACATAAAAAGAAAAAAGACTCCACCTCGTTCCTGGTATGCAGGGCGGATGGATTGGTGTGTAGGCGCAATCGGCGAGCCTTGCGCCGCCTTCCACGCTCGCAACTGAACCGTACACACACGCAGGATCCTCCACTGGTTCCCAAGGGTGACTTCGTGGAGCTGCCACGGATCATGCCCCTTCCATCGCCACCCGTGACCAGGCCACAGCAGCTAAAATCCTCCCCATGCAGAAGCTAAGGCTGTTTCTGGGACCTTGCCACCTGTCAAATCCAAGGCAAACTTTATTGAAGCAGACAAGTATTTTCTCCCTTTTGAGTTGGCATGCCAGTCGAAATGTCCCCGCAGGGTCAGCACATCACTTGACTGTTTACTGAAATTAATTGCCTATGGGCATCTCACTGGTAATGCCCCAGACAGTACCATACCTGGCAAGAAATTAATTGATAGGATCATAAAGACAATGGGCGTCATTCACCGACCCCCCAGAGGGTCGGAGAATGGCCGTTAGCCGCCGTGAATCCCGCCCCTGCCGGTTGCCGAAGTCTCCGAAGGGAGAAAAGTCGGCGGGGCGTTAATGGCGCCGCTGCCGCGGAGTATGTCACGGGTCTGCGCAAGGCAGCCGATTTTCGGCCTGCCGATATTCTCCCTTCCGGATGGGCCGAAGTCCCGTCGACGTGATGACCGTTCACATCGACGTAAATTAAACCTCCTTTTCATCGGCGTGACCCTGTGCTCCAGGTTCACGCCGACCAGCGTGGAGGTGAGTGACGGCCTGGGGGGTTGGCTCTGGGCAGGCGATGGCGTGGCCGCAGTCTGAATGCGTGAGGAGAGGTGTGTCTCGGGTTGTGTGTGTGTGTGTGCGGCGGGGGGGGTGGTTAGAGTAGGCTGGGCTCCGGGGGAGTGCCGGGAGGGGGCCCGTGCCGGAGAGGGGGATGGGGGTGTCCGTGCCGGGGTGGAGGTTGGGGGGGGGGGTCCGTGCCGGGGAGGGGGATGGGTGTGTCCGTGCCGGGGTGGAGGTTGGGGGGGGGTCCGTGCCGGGGAGGGGGAGGGGGATGGGGGTGTCCGTGCCGGGGTGGAGGTTGGGGGGGGGGGGGGTCCGTGCCGGGGAGGGGGATGGGGGGGGGTGCGTGCCGGGGTGGAGGTTGGGGGGGGGGGTCCGTGCCGGGGAGGGGGATGGGGGTGTCCGTGCCGGGGTGGAGGTTGGGGGGGGGTCCGTGCCGGGGAGGGGGATGGGGGTGTCCGTGCCGGGGTGGAGGTTGGGAGGGGGGTCCGTGCCGGGGAGGGGGGTGGGGGTGTCCGTGCCGGGGTGGAGGTTGGGGGGGGGCGGTCCGTGCCGGGGAGGGGGATGGGGGTGTCCGTGCCGGGATGGAGGTTGGGGGGGGGACCGTGCCGGGGAGGGGGATGGGGGTGTCCGTGCCGGGGTGGAGGTTGGGGGGGGGGTCCGTGCCGGGGAGGGGGATGGGGGTGTCCGTGCCGGGGTGGAGGTTGGGGGGGGGGGTCCGTGCCGGGGAGGGGTATGGGGGTGTCCGTGCCGGGGTGGAGGTTGGGAGGGGGGTCCGTGCCGGGGAGGGGGATGGGGGTGTCCGTGCCGGGGTGGAGGTTGGGGGGGGGGTCCGTGCCGGGGAGGGGTATGGGGGTGTCCGTGCCGGGGTGGAGGTTGGGGGGGGGTGTCCGCGCCGGGGAGGGGGATGGGGGTGTCCGTGCCGGGGTGGAGGTTGGGGGGGGGGCCGTGCCGGGGATGGGGGTGTCCGTGCCGGGGTGGAGGTTGGGGGGGGGGGCCGTGCCGGGGATAGGGGTGTCCGTGCCTGGGTGGAGGTTGGGGGGGCGGGTCCGTGCCGGGGTGGAGGTTGGGGGGGGGGTGTCCGTGCCGGGGTGGAGGTTGGGGGGGGGGTGGGTCCCTGCTGGGGAGGGGGATGGGAGGGCAAGTGAGTTGGTCCACCTGGCCAGGTGCCAGCCTCCAACAGTTGGACCCATGCGGTCCATGCCACCTGGCTGGGGGGAGGAGGGGATATGGGCAATGATGACATGTCGTCGTTCCCCTCCCCCCACCAGGCCGTAATGTTTTCAGATCATCCAGCGATGTTGGCCGCCGTGGCGGCAGCCGCTCATGTCTATGTTGCCCTGGATGAGGAGGAGGAGGAGCGTGCCAGAGAGGCGGCGCAGGCTGCTGCAGAGGGGCAGGCGGCAGCCGCCCAGGCTGGAGGGACACCCGACCGACAGAACGAGGAGGGGGAGGAGGACGTCGCGGCCCCACGGCAACGGAGGCACCCGAGGGCGCCCCGTGTGTACCGGCCCAGGCAGTCATACCAGGACCTCACGGACTGGGAATGCAGGAGGAGATTCCGGATGAGCCGGGAAACCGTGGCACACATCTGCCACCTGCTGGCACACCTGTCACCGCGTGGCACTGGCGGGGGACACCCTCTCCCCGTGTCCGTCAAGGTTACGGTGGCCCTGAACCTTTATGCAACGGGGTCATTCCAGGCACCGAGTGGGGACCTGTCCGGCATATCGCAGACATCGGTGCACCAGTGCATCCGGGCAGTGATAGATGCCCTATATGCCATGGCGCACCGCTACATCCGCTTCCCCGTGGACCGGGCCAGCCAAGATGCCCGGGCCGTGGGCTTCTCTGCCGTTGCCGGGTTCCCCATGGTCCAGGGCGCGATCGATGGGATGCACGTCGCCGTGCGGCCACCTGCAGATAACAGGGCCGTGTTCACTAATAGGAAGGGGACCTATTCGATGAACGTACAGGTGGTCTGCGACCACCGCATGATGATCCTGCACGTCTGCGCCCGTCACCCAGGCAGTGTGCACGACTCATTCGTGTTGTCGCGGTCATTCATCCCCGGCATGTACGAGGGACGCCATCCCCGGCTGAGGGGCTGGTTGCTGGGCAAAAGGGGCTACCCATTGCAATCGTGGCTGATGACGCCTGTACGGAGGCCACGCAATGAGGCGGAGAACCGCTACAATGATGCCCATGTAGCGACAAGGGGCGTGATAGAGAGGTGCTTTGGCGTGCTGAAGATGCGTTTCAGGTGCCTGGACCTCTCTGGGGGCGCCCTCCAGTATCGGTCAGATAGGGTCGGCCGCATCATTGTGGTGTGCTGCGTCCTGCACAACATAGCCCAGCAGAGGGGCGATGTGCCGCAGGCAGAGGAGGGTGGAGTGGAGGAGCAGCAGGAAGAGGCGCAGTCCTCCCCAGATGAGGGGGCTGGGGGTAATGGTCAGGGCAGACGGGGTAGACACAGGCGGGTGGCTGTCCACCGTTACCGGCTGGCCCAGCGGGCACGGGACAGACTGATAGACGCCCGCTTCACTGACTAGATGGGCGTGGGAATCGGGTAGTATGGCAACAGACCGCACACCATGGCAACAACCGACCACCCACACCCCCACCCATCCACCTACCCAGCACCCTCACCCCCCTCCCCAACCCCACCCACCCCACCCGCATGCACACCCCCCCCCCCCCCCCCCATTGCCGATCCACCTGCGGCACAACGGGCCGGGCTCACACAGTTGCGGGTGGACGCGTGTCTATCGCAGGCCATGGAGGATGATGACAACCCGCCCTGCGGTGAGCTCCTGGCTCTACATCGTTGGACTATGTCTGACCCATGGCCACAGTACCACCATCCACCCGGACCATCCCTGCATGCGGCTGTGACACTGCAGCGCACGGTCCCGTCCTCTGCCCGGGGGATGTTGATGGCGGCACAGGGGGAAGGGGGCAGACTCACCTGGGGCTGAAGTAAGACCACCCCTCACACACACACTTGCGCTCAACGTACATGACACCCCGGCACACTTTGGACAGAGCACAAAGGCAGCTTCTGTAGGTGTAACATTGACTTTAATAACCAAAGGAGTTCATGCACGTGCCCTAGCCCCTAAAACTCATCTGTGCCCTGCAACCGTGCCAACTTACTCAGTGTCTAATTGTTTGGCCTTACGGGCCCTTTGACTACGTCTACGTGGTTCCCCAGACGGTACAGCAGAACTGGAGGTGGACTCCTGTGATTCCTGCCCTCTGACACTGGATCCCTTTGGTGGCCGTTTCCTGGGGCTTCCTGGCCTAGATGGGCCAGGCTGCGGCCCGGGCGACTGGGATGGCGAGCTGCCAGCCTGTCCTGCCCGTTGCCCACCCGATGCACCTGGGACGGAAGGCGGGGAGACCGAGGTGTCGCGGTGTACCGGGACCTCCCCTACAGAGGGAGCCGGGACGGACCACACCACCTCCTCCTCCCTCGGAGTGCCGATGGCCCCCAGGCCTCTACATGGGTGGGGAATGCGAACGGACTGGCCATCCGACGCCCCCCCGACACTGGCGCTGCAAGTCCTGGAGGCCCGTGCTGGTATCGACAGGGGTCTGCAGGTTTGCAGCCATGGAGCCCAGGGGGTTGGCAAACCCTGTCTGTGACAGTGCGACGCCGGCTTGCACATGGCCACTGGCGCCGATGCCCTCAGCGATGGCCTGCAGAGACTGGGCCATGGCCTGCTGAGACTGGGCCATGGCCTGCAGAGACTGGGCCATGGCCTGCAGAGACTGGGCTATGGCGTTGAGTGCCTCTGCCATCTGGCGCTGGCACTGGCTCATGGCCTCCTGTGAGAGGGCAGCCTTTCCTGGGCCACAGACGCCGCCTGCACGGAAAGCCCCAGGCCTCGCAAACCGTTCCCCATGTCTGACACCGTCGCACCCATTGCCTCTACCGCGGATGCCACCCGTGCGGTGTCGGCCTGGGTGGCACGCATGACCGGCACCACTTCCAGCTCCTGGACGCGGGTGGAATCCTCCACCTGCGACCGCAGCCGCCGCAAGCCGCCCGTCACCCTCTTCGCTCGTCTCCGGGTCGGTGGTTGCATCGGATCTATGTGTGGGTGTGACTCCAGGAACCCGGGATCCATCTGGGCGGCAGATGTTCGCTTGGGCTGGGCTGCCCTCCGACCGCCCGGCCCCTCTGCTGCTCCTACCTCCACCTGCTGTACCGGGACGGCTGTGTTGTGCGCACCAGTGAGTGTACCAGACGCCTCATCACTAAAGTGCCCAACCGAGGTCAGTGTTTCTGCGCTGGTGGAGGGTGTTGGTGACAGCAGTGGCGTTGTGTCGTGCTCTTCGTCCCACTCTGAGTCCATGGCACTTTGGGGTGGGGGTTCGTCTCCACCCATCCAATCTGAGTCACTGTCCGGTATTTCGTCTTCCTGGGTAGTGCTGTCCCGGGTACTGCTGTCCCGGGTAGTGGTGTCCTGGGTAGTGGTGTCCTGGGTAGTGGTGTCCTGGGTAGTGGTGTCCTGGGTAGTGGTGTCCTGGCTCGGATGTGACGGGGGCCTGTGGCTGCCCCCCTCATTGCTTGGTGGTCGCTCCCGCACGTGACGGGGGTGTCGTCTCCCTGTTGCTCCAGGTCTCTCCGTCTCCCGTGGTGTGCGAGGGGCATCCTGCGGGAGGGTGGATATGGGGGAGGGGGATATGGGGAGGGGGGATATGGGGGAGGGGGGATATGGGGAGGGGGATATGGGGAGGGTGATATGGGGGAGGGGGGATATGGGGGAGGGGGGATATGGGGGAGGGGGGATGTAGGGGAGGGGGGATATGGGGGAGGGGGGATATGGGGGAGGGGGGATATGGAGGAGGGGGGATATGGGGGAGGGGGGATATGGGGGAGGGGGGGATATGGGAGAGGGGGGATATGGGGGAGGGTGGGATATGGGGGAGGGGCGGATATGGGGAGGCTCACCCTGCCTGCTCTGACGAGGTCGTTCACCTTCTTGTGGCACTGGGTGCCTGTCCGTGGTGTCAGGGCCACAGCGGTGACAGCCTCTGCCACTTCCCTCCACAGACGCCGGTGTGGCGTGGGGCAACTCTGCGGCCGTGCCCGGGATACAGGGCGTCCCTCCTCTGCTCCACCGCGTCCAGGAGCGCCTCCACATCGCGTGACTTGAACCTCGGGGCTGAGCGGCGGCCAGCAATCCATTCGGGTGTTGCGGTCGGGTGTTGCGGTCGGGTGGGGGGAGCAGCGCGGCCTTATGAGCCGTCACGCCGTGCGGCGCGTATGACGCTGCACGGCGTGAACCACTGCGCAAGCGCGGATCCCGTTACGTCGCTGCTAGCCCATTTTGGGCCGGAGACTATCGACCCATTTTTCCGACATGACGCAAGTCGGATTAGCGCCGTTTTTTGCGCCGATCGGCGGACTTTCCGCCGATAACGGAGAATTTCGCCCAATATGTGGTTGTTTTCAAGGACCACAAACCGACGAAGGTGTTCAGTTGCAGATAATTAAGGCCTTACTAACTGCAGTAACATCTCAGCATATAGAAATACACAAAGGAACTGTGTTACAGGCTGTTAGAACGTGCTACAATATTTACCTGGCCAGCAAAAACTTAATAAACCAAACCACAGCCAAGGCAACACTAACACAGATGTTGAATGTTATATTTGCACGAATGGAAAACCAAGCACTGCACGAAGTAAAACAAATGGAAAAGGAGAGACTTTGGCAACAGCATCACCTCCAACAGTCCAATGTGAACCAGTGTGAACCCAAATCTCCACAGCTGAACCGACTTGAGGACCAGCCTATTCTTGAGGTGTCACAGGTGCCTGAATCAGGCCACCTCAATGAAGTCGACAAACATGTTCGCGAGGATACAGAACCAGAAAATGGGACAGATATTTGTAATGCCGAAAGTGAACAAACAGAAGTTGACCAGGCTTGCACATCAGCCGGTGGTTCTTGACCCACCCTTGAGGCGGTCAATCCGAATTCGTCGCACACCTATTAGACTGGACTTATAACACTGCTCATACGTTTAAACGTTAACCACTGCTGGATTATAACCTGTTGTTGTTTTATTGTTCCAGATATCGTTTGACCGGACCACTAGTCAAAATTTTTTTGCATTCATGTTTTGTTACGGTACAACCTCATTAGCATGACGCACCCGACATCGCCCCATGTATATAGTTACGTCGTATGCACATGCTGTAAATAACACACACACACACTCTTAGATGCACACACGACACAATTATATTTATAACCAAGTAGGCACATATCTTTGTAAAAAGGGGGGATGTCATGATATTCAAACACACACATCATGATAGACACACCAACAGACAAATCAGAACACACAACACCACAACCAATCACAGACAAGGACAGGGACAGTATAAAAGGACAATCACGACACCTGGTGGCCAGTATTAGCTGGAGACCAGGACAAGGACCGACATGTTACACGACACACTCAGGGAGACACAACGTGCAGAGTATCCAGAACGAACTGTATATAGAAGTTAAAATAAAATAGAGTTGTACCAAATACAACTGTGTTGGTTCATCTGTGCATCAGAGCACCCAACACCACACTGAGTACCAGTAAATTGTTTACCCGATTCTTTCGAGTTTCTCTCGGACCTGCCCTAACATTGAGGCTAATCTTTAACTGAAGAGAGGGCACAGAATCTTTAACTGAAGAGGGGGCACAGAATGGGGAATGGAAAGAAAACTTGTGCTGTGTGTGTATCGAGTCGCTAATCCATTGCCATCCCTTTTGTGTCAATGTTGAACTTTACCCCAATTGTTTTTCTGGGGATAATTACATCAACTTCAGGAGTCCAACAGAAAGGGTGCCAAAGCAGGGCCGCTCTTCATCACGTTTTAATTATTAATTCAGGTAGAGTTGTTTAAACTGAGGGCCTATA
This sequence comes from Scyliorhinus torazame, assembly GCF_047496885.1. Classification (NCBI taxonomy): domain Eukaryota; kingdom Metazoa; phylum Chordata; class Chondrichthyes; order Carcharhiniformes; family Scyliorhinidae; genus Scyliorhinus; species Scyliorhinus torazame. The sequence continues at coordinate 81,683,908 of NC_092727.1, read as the reverse complement.
TAGGCTGCATGTCGTTGTCAAGGCCTGACTATTTAGCCCACAAAACATTGACAACAATGGAGGGTAAACGGAACTGCATGTAAAACTACCTTTGTGTGGGAGCCCATCAGTTTTCGAATGGACAAGCAAGGGTAAAATGACCCTGTTCCCCCTCCCAGTTTCTGGAACTTTCTGGTAGAAACTTGTTAACATGTGCCATATTGCAACAAACAAGATCAGTCTGATATGTATTATCGGGAAAATTGCACTCCAGTTATAGGAAGCGATTTTCTTGAAGGGAATTCTTGGCATTAATCTTTAGCTTGGGAGGCAATGGAAAGTGGGTGTTGGTGGATTCCAACCCACCCCCCCCCCCCCCCCCCCCCCCCCACCCCCCCCAAGCCAATTGTACACTCTGGACAATTTTCCTCTGAAATCCTTTGGCTGTGCAATAATGGAATAATGGCACTCTGCCACCAGCTGATTCCCGCTCTTCTCCCGAGTTGTAAGTTAACCACCCCGATCCCAACATCACGCCTCTTTATGGGTACTCCCTTGTGTACGAGTGAATTAAAACTTACCTCTTCTCTCTAAAGTTAGCCTGAAGCAGTCATTCTCTTTGTGGGGGGAGATCTCTGATGAATGTCATCAGTGCCCCCTTTAAGTGACTTGGAGCTCCAGGCAATACCATCACTGTGGCAAACGCCAGGACGGTACTGACAGGTAATATTGGTGTGGAATGAATGGTCGGCTGAGGCTGTTAAGGTAGGCAGTCAAGCAATAATTTGGTGCCTCTCTGAGAGATAGGTTTGTGTGGAAAGAAGCAAGGCAGGTTAGGAGAGGGTGTCATCTTTCCAAATGGAACTGGTTTGTTGTGCCCGTTGCTCTTTTCCTGTTCTAAAAATTTTCCTCTGGATGGAGGAATCCGAGTTCAATGGAATTAAATCCCCTCCCAAGGCAGTGTCCTCTCCTTTACCGCTGTTACTCGAGAAGGAGAAATTCATCCCCAACACCCACAGGGCTAATTGGAATCAAATGTCGCTCAAGACCTCAGAATGAACCCAGATCTCTCACTTTGGGGCCATTCCATCGGGGAGAGAGCCCTGCTTCCACAGGGCTTTTGTTTAATTGGGTAAATTCTAATCACAAACGTAGGCAGACATTGATTTCAGCAGAGCCTCTCGCAGTGTGGTGACCAGAGACAGGATAGAAACCTGTTTCTACCAGCAGCAGGCTTTGCTGCTGTTCTTTAACCCAACCCACAGCATCCTACTTACAGGTTTATAAAAGCAAATCTCTGTAGAAGGGCCATACGGACTCGAAACGTTAACTCTGTTTCTCTTTCCACAGACACTGCCAGACCTGCTGAGTCCTTCCAGATTTTTCTGTTTTCATTTCTACTCCCAGTCTTGTTGCCCAATGACAGAGTGCGGGTATGATGCCTCTCGATGGAAGGCCCCATATTTAAAGGGACCCTGTTAGGAGTCAGAATGGCTGAATCCTGCATTCTTTGTGAAGACTTGTGAAGGTAGGGAGACATATAGAATGGCACCTTCCCCCTTCATCCCACCCCCTTCCTCCTCCATACATTGACTCTTCCCTGCTGGTGATACTGCGAATGAAAACAAAATGCAAACCATCTAAAGCAAAATTGCATGACTGGAGGTATCTGTTTCGTTGCAATTTCAGGGTTTACATGGGCTTTGTCTATTTTTCCAAAGTCACTCAAGATTGTACTTTGTTAAAACTATTGTTATTTGTTTACATCTCTACGTACATCACAAGAACTCTTCTCGAGGTTGGACTACACTTCACTCCAGATCTGTTACTTAGTCATGTGTCATTTCATCACAGCTGCATCAACGTCAAGTGTGTCTAATGTTAACCCTTTATTCTATTTCTTTCCCCAAGCCTTTACCCCAACCATGTACATCGTCCTCCCAAAGCCTCAGAGTTCACAGGGTCAGTCCCTGAGGTGCCTTGACCGATTTCCCTAACCTTGTTCTGATCTCTTTCTGAGGTCGAGAATATTCCGCACTCTTTGCACGTTTGATATGAGTGTCCTTCACCTGGCCGCTTGCAGAGCTTTGTTTTGTTTCTTATCTCCTTCTGGATCTGAATTGTCAGCCCAAGTTTCTACTGGCTGTCTTTCCAAGAATATTAATGCAATGCAGTTTCCCTTTACATTTCCCTTGTCTGTCGCAGTTGTGGAGTTTTATGCCTTCTTCTGGTTGGTCTCATATCCGTACTCGCTCCCTGGGCTACAGCACTGGTAAGTCTCGTTTGCTGAAGCTGAAGGTACAAGCTTGTTTGTGTCTCTGTTCCTGCTCAGGCTTTTTTGCCTCTCTCGTATTCACTTGAGCTGAGGTTTGGTTCCAGCTTCTGTTGTTGAGCTGGAAGCCGTGTTCTCAGTCGTCTCCTATTAACAACTCTGGTGGTGAGGACCCATTTTGAAGTGCTGAGGCTTGGTTAAGTTGAGATCTTCTTTCTTCTTCATCAAGTCTTTGATGGCTTGATGGCTTCAGCTTAGACATTCACCTGAATGGATCCATATTATTTTGCAAAGTTGTGGAATAATTCATTAGCAAATTGTGCACCATTGTCTGACACTACAATCTCCGGAATATTCCCTTCAGTGAGTGAATGACTACTTCCACCATTTTGGTGTGCAACCTGTTCACTTCGATCCATCTGGAATAGTAATAAATGAAATTAAGAAACATTTAAAATCAAATTCCCAGGTGCTCCACTGCCTCGATGGAATAGTGGAGGGTGACACTAGTTCCCTTTGCTCTTGGCTGTTCACTGCACAGCTACGGTGATTCAAAATTAGTTCTTCAATAGAACAAGTCTGCCCACCAGACTGATTGCTGGACCCTTGTTGTCCCTCAGTGACCCTGATAATTTTCTTTTTTAAATTTACAGTACCCAATTAATTTTTTCCAATTAAGGGGAAATTTAGCATGGTCAATCCACCTAACCTGCACACCTTTGGGTTGTGGGGGCGAAACCCACGCAAACACCCTGATAGATTTTTGAAGAATATCAAGCTGAAGTGTTATTCTGGCATTAAAAATTAGGAGATCATCAAGGATTAAGAGGTCATTTCTCTGTTTGAAGTACTGCTGTAGTGCTGGGTTGCAAGAAGCATTGTCTAGCCATCCTTTCAGACAGTTATAATACGTTCAGGAGACCCGAGACGGCTAAACAACAAAGATTCATTTAGGCAAACAAAAGTAAAGGCCGCAACGCGGTATACGGCACATAAGCCACAGCCGGGACTGTTGATCATGTGGGTCCTAATCCGTGCTGGCTTTTAAGGCCCTGATTCATGAGCCCCAACTGCTGGGCCCTGAGCAGAGGAGCTTGTATTCCACGAGCCCCATGGAGAAATCAATTGTGCCATCCACATGGGTTTTGTGAAGGTTATTAAATCCCTCCTCCCCGAAGTCCATAGGTTCCTCTGTCGTTGGAGGTAGAGGAGGTCTCCTTTGCCACTTTGCCCGGGGCTGTGTTTCCAGGCAGTTGTGGGGCTGGGTTGGGGGAAGCGGGGGGGAGGTGGTGAAAAGCGTTGGGGAGCGCTGTTTGCGCACCAATCATCTGGCAAGTCCCCTCGGCGGTCTCTCCTTGACCAAACTGTCAACCCAGACTATGGATGCTTCTGTCTCCCTATCTGTCCCAAAATCCTCCATGTTGTGCATATTTGTGCACTGGCTCTTGGGAGTACTGTCCCTTGGCCCATGGATGATAGGCAAGGGGGACGAAGGACTCATTCATCTGGCAGGGCTGGCTCTGGTGCGTGTTCTCTGCCTTTCATAAGGTCCACGTGTTTGTGTATCGTCCACTGTCATTTAAAATATTAGGTAAGGCTTTTGATCACACTAAAGGTTGGGGTCAAGAATATGGGGAGACCAAATTGATCTCCATGGGGAGATCAATTTGGTCATACCTGTGGATCCCATAAGGGTCATTACAACAGCATTTCGTTATCTGGACATATTCATCATCTTTATTGCGCTTGTTTTATCTCCTGCAGCTTTTTTGCAGTAGTCGTTAGGTGTTTGGTAATGAGTGATGTATACACTTTAACCCCCTTGATTAAATCGTCCATCTTGGTTCCTTCAACTGGTATTCTTGATAGTGCATCTTCTGTCTCCTACCATTGCATTCGCCTGAAAGAGATACCGATCCGTTCAGCAGACTGGGCCCAATCTTCTACGCCTGTGTCGAAAGCCTCGTCTCCCAAAAAGCGGCATTTTAAAACTGGTTCTGACCTTGCCCTTGTGCGGGGGAATTCAAACACGTTCCAGACGTCCAGAATCGCAGCAGAATGTTTCCCTTGTTGCCAGTATAATACCATCAGGAGTGACGGGAAGTTTAACAAGAAAGGTTTATTTAGGCAAACAAAATAAATGTCACAATGAGGTAGACAGCGGATAAGTCCCAGCCAGGACTACCGATCATGCCGGTCCCAATCTGGGTCGGCTTTTAAATACCTGAATTATGAGCCCCAGTTGCTAAGCTTCCGCCCTTCAGCGGGGGAGCTCATATTCCACAAGCTCCATGGGGAGATCAATTTGGTCATACCTGTGGATCCCATGAGGGTGATAACAACAGCATTTAATTATCTGGACACATTCATCATCTTTATTGCGCTTGTTTTATCTCCTGCAGCTTTTTTGCAGTAGTTGTTAGGTAATGAGTGATGTATACACTTTAACCTCCTTGATAAATCCTCCATCTTGGTTCCTTCAACTGGTATTCTCGATAGTGCATCTGCTGTCAACTGGTACTCCCTTGAATGCACTCAGTTACTGAATCTTACCTCAGTCTGAAGTGTTGAGTTCTAGGTGGCATCTTTGCAATCTCCTTCATGTTCAGAAGAGTGGCTCATGGTTCATGGTCGGTTTCAATTTTCACCTTCAACCCCATCACATAGTTTGAGAACTTGCACACCCATGTTGTTGCCAATGCTTCCTTCTCAATTGTCGCATCTATTTTTTTCTATATCTTGTCATAATATACACCAGTATATCATGGTGCAGACACACACTGATGGACACACAGTGGGACCAATCAACATACACAACACCGCAGCCAATCACCAGTGAGAGCACACACACCATAAAGACAAGGGACATCAGACTTCCCGCTCATTCGAGCAGCAGCTAGCTAGGAGCACAGAGCTCACAGCCTGCAACACAGACATTCATAGAATATAGAATATAGAACATTACAGCGCAGTACAGGCCCTTCGGCCCTCGATGTTGCGCCGACTTGTGATACCACTCTAAAGCCCATCTACACTATTCCCTTATCGATAGAACATAGATCTTGGAGGTAGATAGAGTTATGCAGAAGATGGGGACCCAGTGAAGTTGGAAAAGAGGAAGGAACTACAGGCGAGCTTTGACCAACTATCTACCAGAAATGCAATCGCCAACTGAGGCGAGCAAGGGGTGCAGTTTATGAGAATGGAGAGAATGCGGAGCGTATGTTATCGGGTCAGCTTCGGAGGGAGGCGGCACCAAGGGAAATTGTTCAGGTGCGGGACAGGGCAGGGAAGTTGGTGGTGGTTCCAGATCAGATTAACAAGGTCTTTGAGGAATTCTATGGGAGGTTGTACAGGTCAGAGCCACCTGGGGGAGACCAGGAGATACAGGAATTTCTAGATGGGCTGGAGTACCCGAGATTAGGGGAGGGGGACAGGGCTACATTTGAAGGAGCGATAGTGGAGCAGGAGATAAAAGATGCGATTGGGAGATGCAGTTGGGGACGGTGGCAGAGCCGGATGGGTTTCCGGTGGAATATTATAAAAAATTCAAGGATAAGCTGGCACCCCTCATGGTGGGGATGTTTGAGGAGACAATAGGGAAGGGGGTGTTACCACAAACTTTGGGGCAGGCATCGATTTCCCTGTTGCTTAAAAAAGATAAGGATCCAATGGATTGTGGGTCATATAGGCCCATATCACTTTTAAACGTGAACGCAAAGGTATTGGCGAAGGTACTGGCGGGTAGGCTGGAGGAGTGCCTCCTGAAGGTGATAGGGGAAAATCAGACGGGGTTTGTGAGAGGGAGGCAGCTCTTTTCAAACATTAGGAGGGTATTGAATGTGGTTATGGCACCAGAAGAGGGGAAGGAAACTGAGGTGGTTGTGGTATTGGATGCTGAGAAAGCGTTTGACCGGGTAGAATGGGGGTACTTGATGGCAGTTCTGGAGCGGTTTGGGATTGGTCCACGATTTGTGGACTGGGTAAAGTTACTGTATAAGGAGCCAGGGCGAGTGTCCGCATAAATAACATCAGATAGAGATACTTTTCTCTCTACTGTGGGACTAGGCAGGAATGTCCTATGTCCCCCCTGCTGTTTGCACTCGCAATTGAGCCGTTGGCAATCGCGTTAAAAAGTTTGGGGGTATGGAAAGATATAGTGGTGGGGGGCACCATGTGCTGAGTGCATCAACTGGTTAGGACAAGGCAAAGGTCTTTAGTTAAAGCTGGTATCGTATTTACCCACAGTTCAAGTATGTTTAAATAGTTAATAAAATAGTGTTGCACTACTTCAAGTGTTGGTGACCTGTATGTGATCCAGAACACCCAACACATCATGATACCAGGAGTGGTTGCATACTAGCACTTCTTAGACATACCTGCAAGTGATCTGCCTTCCGCCAGCATTCCGTCATTCTGCAACATGGACAACAGAAAGATTGCTCTTCTCCTCTCCACGGCCGGGGACCATGCCACCCATATTTTCAACTCTCTCACCTTTGCAGATGACGAAGACAAGACGAAGTTCAAGACGGTTCTCCTCAAATTTGACACTCACTGCAGCGTAGAGGTGAATGAAAGTTTTGAACGCTACGTGTTCCAGCAGCATTTGCAGGGTAAGGACGAACCTTTCCAATCCTTTTTAACGCACCGGCTCATGCCAACTCAAAGTGATGCACAAGTCACGAAAAGCCATCCTTCCTTTCGAGATCAGGGGCTCCTCAAAGGACTCTCTGCTTGGCGCACAGGCGTGCAAATTGCTAAACCTCGTTCAAAGAGTTCACTCTCTCTCTCCTGATGACATGTCTGCCTTCCAGGATGCTGACTTCAGGACGTAACTCAACGCCATCATCGACCAGCACCACGACGTCTTTGAAGGCATGGGCATGCTCCCATATACTTACAAGATCATACTCAAACAGAACGCCACGCCTGTGGTGCATGCACCTCACAGAGTCCCAGCACCCCTCAAGGACCGTCTCAAGCAGCAGCTGCAGGACCTCCAAGACAAAGGAGTGATCTCCAGAGTTACGGAACCAACCGACTGGGTCAGTTCCATGGTGCGCGTAAAGAATCCTTCCGGCGAGCACAGAATCTGCATTGATCCAAAGGATCTGAATCGCAACATAATGAGGGAGCATTACCCAATCCCCAAGCGTGAAGAGATCACATGCGAGATGGCTCGGGCCAAGCCCCTTCACCAAACTTGACATCTCGAAAGGATTCTGGCAAATTCAACTCGACAGATCCAGCAGGAAACTGTGTACCTTTATCACCCCTTTTGGCAGATATTGTTACAACAGGATGCCGTTTGGGATCATATCGACGTCAGAAGTATTCCACAGGATCATGGAACAAATGATGGAAGGCATTGAAGGTGTTCGCATCTATGTTGACGACATAATCATTTGGTCCACCACCCCGCAGGAGCATATCAGTCGCCTCCAGCGCGTGTTCAAACACATACGGGAGCAGGGCCTACGCTTCAACAGAGCCAAATGCTCCTTCGGCCAGACGGAACTCAAGTTCCTAGGGGACCACATCTCCCAGTTGGGTGTGCGGCTGGATGCGGACAAGGTGGCTGCTATCACAGCCATGAAACAGCCAGAGGACAAGAAGGCGGTCCTCCGATTTCTGGGCATGGTCAACTTCCTAGGGAAGTTCATCCCTAACCTCGCCTCTCATACCACAGCTCTCAGGAACCTGGTCAGGAAGACGACAGACTTCCAATGGCTTCCTGCCCACGAGCACGAATGGACAGAACTTAAAACCAAACTTACCACGGCCCCGGTATAGGCCTTTTTTGATCCAGCGAAAGAGACAAAAATTTCGACCGATGCCAGCCAATCTGGCATTGGGGCAGTGCTCCTGCAACGCGACGAGGCCTCATCATGGGCCCCCGTTGCATATGCGTCACGTGCCATGACCCCCACGGAACAGCGCTCCGCGCAGATAGAAAAGGAGTGCCTGGGCCTGTTGACCGGTGTCATCAAATTTCATGATTATGTGTACGGCCTTCCCCAATTCACCGTCGAGACCGACCATCACCCGCTGGTCAATATAATACAGAAAGACTTGAACGACATGATGCCTTGCCTCCAGCGCATTCTGCTCAAACTCCGGCGATACGACTTTCAGCTCGTATACATCCCGGGCAAAGACCTGATCATGGCCGTCGCTCCTTCCAGGGCAGTCAACACCCCATGTGACCCAGCGGGATTCGTCTGCCAGGTTGACGCCCATGTGGCCTTCGTGGCCTCCAATCTATCGGCCACGGATGAACGCCTCGTCCAAATTCGCCGCGAGACTGCTGCTGACCCCCTCCTACAGCGTATCATGCGCCATCTAACAGACAGGTGGCTCAAGGGCCAATGCCCGCAGTTCTACAACATCAGAGACGATCTGGCGGTAGTCGATGGTGTCCTCTTGAAGCTGGACCGCATTGATATCCCGCACAGCATGCGCCAGCTCGTCTTTGAACAGCTACACGAGGACCACCTTGGCGTGGAGAAGTGCCGCCGATGGGCCAGAGAGGCAGTGTACTGGCCCGGCATCAATGACGACATTGCCAACCGTGCTCTACTGCCCCACCTGTCAGCGGTTCCAGCCGGCCCAACCACGTGAGACCCTACAGCCCCATGAGTTGATCACGTCCCCTTGGTCCAAGGTCAGCATCGACCTGTTCCACGCGCTGGGCAGGAACTATGTTCTGATTGTAGACTATTTTTCAAACTACCCGGATGTGGTACGTGTGCACGACATCACATCGTCTGCAGTCATCCGTGCCTGTAAGGACACCTTTGCTCGTCACGGCATCCCACTCACTGTGATGTCGGACAATGGCCCCTGCTTCGCAAGCCAGGAATGGTCCAACTTTGCCAGGAGGTACAACTTTGTGCATGTGACATCCAGTCCCCTGTACCCCCAATCCAATGGCAAAGCGGAGAAGGGCGTCCACAGAGTCAAACGGCTCCTCTGCAAGGCTGCCGATGCAGGATCCGACTTCTACCTCGCCCTGCTAGCCTATCGCTTGGCCCCACTGTCCACTGGCCTGTCGCCAGCCCAGCTGCTCATGGGTCGCACCCTGAGGACGATGGTGCCGTCCATTCACGTCCCAGACCTCGACCACATTCTGGTCCTTCAACGAATGCAACTGTCTCGTGCACAGCACAAGGCGGCTCATGACGTCCGTGCAGCTGATCTCCCTGCTCTGGCTCCAGATGACAACGTCTGCATCCATCTTCCGGGTGGTGGCTGGTCTGCAACTGCTGTGGTTCTTTGGCAGATGGCTCCCCACTTGTTCCTGGTTCGTCTACCGGATGGTTCCATTCTACGCCGTAATCGGCGTGCCCTTCGTCTCGTTCCTCGCTCGCTACGTGATCCTCCGCCAGTGCCACGCCCTCCTGTTGTCCCTGACCTGGACTAAGTGGAGATTCCGGTTACTCTGCATCCTCCTCACTCTGACGCAGTCCAGCTCGCTCCTCAGCTGGTGGCTCCTGACCCACCCTTGAGGCGGTCAACTAGAATTCGTCGTCCACCTCAGAGACTTAATTTGTGAAATTTGCACTAATGGACTCTCTGGTCTTTTCTGTTCTTCCGTTTAATCGTTCAAGTGGTTTGTACATAGTGGGCATCTCGTTATTTGTGTGACACACTTTTTTTTCTGCACGAGGCACCTTCCCATGTAAATGGCTTAGTTTTACGTACATAGTCCTGTAAATATTTCGCACACATGTAGTCAGGAACATTCACCACACACTATTTATTGTCACGCAGGCACATTTTTTTATATAAAAGGGGGGATGTCATAATATACACCAGTATATCATGGTGCAGACACACACTGATGCACACACAGTGGGACCAATCAACATACACAATACTGCAGCCAATAACCAGTTAGAGCACATGCAGTATAAGGACAGGGGACATCAGAGTTCTCGCTCTTTCGAGTAGCAGCTAGCTAGGAGCACAGAGCTCACAGACTGCAACACAGACATTCACCATGTGCTGAGTGCATCAACTGGTTAAGACAAGGCAAAGGTCTTTCGTTAAAGCTAGTATCGTATTTATCCACAGTTCAAGTATGTCTAAATAGTTAACCTTTTAATGAAATAGTGTTGCACTACTTCAAGTGTTGGTGACCTATATGTGATCCAGAACACCCAACACATCATATCTGAATAATCTTGAGGTGTAATAAATAGTCTACATTTACCATCTCTATACATGGAATAAAACTACACCCAGAGCTGTAGACACTGCATCCACTGCTACTATGGTCTGGGTTGTAGTGTGCTGACTTTTCAGGAGGAATTAAAAGATCTTTGATCTTCTCAACAGCTTGTGGTAAAATGGACAGAGGCTGAACTTTAGGACCGATATAAAATCGGACACTTTAAATTAAAAATTGGACATTTTAACTGAAACCACACTCAGCTCCAGGACTGGCCTGATGGGAATTTGACTTGGCCAAGTTTGAAGATACTGAACACAGACAAACTGCCAGGACATGTCTGGACTTGCATTCTAAATCACCCATCAGGAGATAATTGGCCCTATTAATATGGATCGATTGTTTTGGATTGCCCAGATAAAGCTAGACATTCTGGCACCCAGTTCTCCCTCCGTTACCATATAGGGAGAGAGGTTATGTGCAAATACACCTGGAGATGGACACCACGGTAGCACAGTGGTTAACATAGTTGCTTCACAACTCCAGGGGCCCAGGTTCGATTCCCAGCTTGGGTCACTGAATGTGCGGAGTCTGCACGTTTCTCCCCGCGTCTGCATGGGTTTCCTCCGGGAGCTCCTTTTTCCTCCCACAGTCCAAAGATGTGCAGGGTAGGTGAATTGGCCATGTTAAATTACCCTTAGCATCCCCCAAAAAAAGGTTAAGTGGGGTTACTGGGTTATGGAGATGGGGTGGAGATGTGGGCTTGAGTGGGGAGCTCTTTCCAAGGGCCGGTGCAGACTCGATGGGCTGAATGGCCTCCTTCTGCACTGTAAATTCTATGATTACGATACCAGAGAGTGGGTTCCTGGTGTACTGCAGAGTTGCAATTGGCAACACCAGTGGGTATTAGGACCTCCGCCCCGAGACCTCATTTGCTGATGGCAGAGAACTTTCTGGAAAGGCACAAAGATTGACTACTGGGACCCTCCCCAACGAAGACCTGGTGCAGAGGTAATTAAGAAGATTGGACAATGACCAGAGACAGAAGGAAGCAATGTGTGAGATCCCCTTTGCGGGGGAAGGCCCTGAGGAAATTGAGACGCAGAGAATCGGACCCGCAGCTCGACTGAGTCCATTGACTCGGGCAGTATTAAGAATCTAGGGATCGTTTAGTATTGTTTGGGATAATTTAAGAGGGGTAACTGTTTCTACTGTTTAATAAATAAATTTGATTGAATCATACACTTGTATTATCCTTTGCTCACCTTGCCAATAAAGAGACCCAGGCAAGGTATAATAGCTATCAGTACGGCTCATTAGTTTCTCCCAAATGTGGTAGGAACTTGTCTACTTGATTGACCATTCCTAGAAAACTCTGTAGCTCTGTGATGTTCTTGGGTTGGAGAAATTCTCCAATCACCTTTGTTTTCTGTGGGTTGTCTGTTATTTCTGACCTTGTATAATGTGTCCAAAAAATGTAATCGCCGGTCTTGTAAATTCACGTTTCTTGTTCAATATCATCAGCGGGATTCTCCGCCCCCCCCCCCCGGGCCAGGTCGGAGAATCCCCGGGGGGCGGCATGAATCCCGCCCCGCGCCGGCTGCAGTATTCACCGGCGCCAGTTTTCGGGAGGGGTTCACGCCCGCCAGTCGGGGCTGTTGGCAGCAGCCCCCCCCGCCAATTCTCCGGGCCCCAATGGACCGAGCTGCTGTCCGTTTCTGACCAGTCCTGCCAGCATGGATTAGACATGGTCCCACATGGCGGGGCCTCACAAGTAAGTCGGCTGGATCCGACCCTGGGGGGGCCCCCATGGTGGCCAGGCCCGCGATCGGGCCCCACCGATCTGCGGGCGGGCCTGTGCCGTGGGGGCACTCCTTCCTTCTGCGCCGGCCCCTGTAGGGCTCCGCCATGGCCGGCACGGAGAAGACAACCCCCTGAGCATGCGGCAGAATATGCTGGCCGGTCTGTGCATGCACGGAACCACGCCGGCAGTTCTGCGCATGTGCGAGATCACGCCAGCCCTTTGGCACATGTGCTAACTCACACAGTCCATTCGGCGCCAGCTAGCGCGGCGCCAAGCGCTGCAGCGTCCTCCTATCCCCCGGAAGTGCGGAGAATTCAACACTTTCGGGGGCTGTTGACGCCGGAGTGGTTCGCGGGAGAATCTCGCCTCATATCTCCATCCTGTAGACCTATCAGAAATGCTCTCATTCTGCGGTCATGCTCTTTCCCTGTGGAGCCATGTACGAGTATATCATCTAATTGGCACATTGCTCCTTCCATGCCTTTGAGAATCTGAGACATTGTTCTCTGGAATATTTGTTGCAGATGCAATTCCGAATGATAATCTAGTAGAGCAATAAGGACTAAATGGTGTTATAGAAATGGTCAGCAGTCTGGATTCTTTGTCCAGAAGCAACTGCCAAAATCCATTCTTTACATCTAATTTGGTGAATAGGGTACTTTGAACTCATTTGGCAAGATTCTCATCCACTGATGCCATGGGGTGAATCTCAGATTCCACTGATTTATTTAGTTGAGTCACATCCACGTGATTCTAATGGAGCCATTTTGCTTTGGGACGGTGACCATTCCAGAACACCACTGTGTCGTTATGGTTACTGGTGAGATAGCCCCATGCTTAATTTCACCCTTGACTTTGTCCAGGACTGGGTAGGGGCCCACCTCAGGGTGAAGAGGCAAATTGGTTTAGCATCAGCTCTCAGGGTAACATGGCATTCGGTCTTCAGTTTTCTCAGGCCTTTAAACAATCTCGGAAATGTATTCCTGAATATTATCCTGTACTGCTCATCAACAACTTCATCAACTTTATATGTCAACTTTAATTGTAAGCATGCCTTCGTGTTTAACAATGATGATTCTTGTTTCTGTAAGACGTACAGAGGTTCAATGATTTCTCGATCCTTGTATTTTAATTTTGCCAGGTGTTGTCACACAGATTAGGAAACCCATGTGAGAACCATATTCCAGCAGTGCAGAAGGAAGCCTTTCGGTCCATCGAATCTGCACTGACCCTCTGAAACAGCACCCTATTGAGACCCATTTTCCCGCCCTACACACGTAATCCCATAACCCCACCCAACCTGCACATCTTTGGACTGTGGGAGGAAATCGGAGCACCCGGAGGAAACCCACGCAGGCACGGGGAGGACGTGCAGACTCCGCACAGACAGTCATCCTCAGCCGAGAATTGAACCCGAGTCCCTGACGCTATGAGGCAGTAGTGCTAACCATTGTGCCACCGCGCCACCCGTGCACATTGTTAAAACTTAAAACCTGGGTTAAAGCCACAATTAATTGTTTGTTGGAATATTTCAGTGATTGTCAACCGACAGCTCCATGGGGATTCCCTGCCCCACTCTAGTAAAACCCGGACGTGAGCAAGATCATGGTGGGTTTCTGTCACACCAGCATTTTTAAGCTATTTAACCCTATGCAGGCACCTGAACCCTGCCCTCATCCTTTGCAGATTAAATTCTGTTCAACGTGCCTGCTGTAAACACGGGCCAGGTAGCTTCGCTAACCAGAGTAAAGGTGCCTTCATTTTCCAGCGAGTTGATTTAAGTTTCCATTTCCTGTACCAGCAATCTTTAAGACCATTCTGAGACAGATTTTCAGTAAGTGTTTCATGTTGAAATGGTGTGACTTATTTTTCATTGGGGTTTTTATAAACAGTCGTGCAGGAGAGAAGAGGGTCTCATCCCATTGGTCATGAGTGGACTCAATTGTGAGCCCCAGTAGTTAAGCCGCATTGTTTTATCATTTTGGTAACTCATTTCTAGGGGCATGGGAGGCCTGGAATCAAAATTACAGGTAATGAAATCTGGCTTTTCCGTGAGAGCTGCCCATGTTGCAACTTGCTGCCTTATGTTAGGAATCTGGAAAAATTTCAGAGAAATTCTGGACTGAACGCTGCAACAGCTGTACAGGGTCTGTCAGAGACTTAAAGGGTAATTTTATTTTCCAGTAATAATTATTTCTTCATCCTCTTATTACCTGTCAGGTGGTGACAATAGAGATTTCAGTTTTCTCCTGGTGGGGTTTTGTTATTATTGTGGCTGCAGACTAGACAAATTCCACCATGGGCTAGCAATGAGGCCTGTAGAGGCACACTGCTGCAGTGCCCTTGCCCATGCATGTGGCTGTGTTCCTATAAGTCTGATAACATCTAAAATGTCTCAGTTACGTGCCAAAAACATTAGGTAACGTTAAAGCAGGAAATCCAACCTGAAATGGCTGGAATCAAGCATTAAATTTTTGCTGCAAACCCTGTGCATTCCCTCTGTTTTGACATAACCAAATGTAACAACTTCAGCAACTTTAAGAAGGAAACCATTCCAGCAGCAGTGACTTAGAAAGACAACAAGATTGTGTTATTATTTTTGCCATGTTTACTCTGCAGGCCTGCGGACAGTTGTCAGGCGAGGGTGCTGCAACTCAATCTTTCTTCCCATCCAGGTCATTCCACTTCAAGTAACGCACGTACAGTAGCCATGACTATCAGTGCTGAACTACGAACCCAAAGGCCACGCGTTCAAATTTCACCACTGCAAAATTGAACTCAATTCTGTATATTTTGGACGAACATCAGGAACAATCTGGCCCATCAGAGAAGGAAGCAGCCATCCTTTTTCAGTTAAGCCTACATGTGAGTCCAGCAGCACACTGTCTTGTCGACCCTCAATGGTCTAGCAGTCCAAGGTGTGATTTGTTATGTTGTAGGTGTAACATAAGCGGCTTCCTTGTGGTGCACTTGACAAAGGAAGGTTCAGATGTGGAGATAACTTCAACACGTTTATTAAACTATTTACACTTCTATTACTCGGGTTCGACACTACTGCTAATCCTACTATAGCTACCCAGACTGACTAACCAGTTGCTGCAATCCACGTGGTGGGTGTAATATTGAATCAACCCTGTGTCTCTACTCACTGACTGTCTCCACTGGAAAGAGGCAGATCATGTGTGTGGTGTCCTTTATATATGGGTTGGTGTAATGCCCCCTGTGGTCGTGTCGCCTCCTTGTGTATTGTGAATGTCTATTGGTCGTGTCCTATCTACTTGATCTATTGGTTGAGTGTGTGTGTGATGTCTTTGGTGCTCCCTCTAGTGTCTAGCTAGCCTACATGCATTTACATTGATGCACATCACCACAAGGCGGAATTCCGATGGCAGCTATGAAGGCGTAGGTCGCACATTTGGTGGCTCCCGCTCGGGTCTGACCTTTGGACCTTTTCCCCCGATTTTTTACCGGACTAGATTTGGAAAATTGATGGTCGAGGCAAATTGTTGATTGGATTCCCACATCGGTGCATGGAGAGGCGGACTAGAAGTGTTCGCAAAGGAAGAAACAGATGAACAAAGAAGGCTTGGGCTGAAGCTGCAGCGGGGGAAAGCATGGCGGACGACCGGAGTCCTGGCTTGTCGACCCAAATGTCAACAGAGCAACTAATGCAATTTATTCAGGAGGACTTCGCCAAGCAGAAGCAAGAATGCTTGGACATGATTAATGAATCAATTGCACGGTTGGAGCTCAGATTGGACGCCCTAGATCGGGCGATCCAGAAAGTAGAGAAGACGCTGGCTGAGCAGGAGGAACATCACACTGTGGTGGAGTTGGAGGTAGGGATGCTGAGAGACCAGCAGAAAAGGCTCCTGAAGAAGGTGGAGGACCTAGAGAACAGGTCCCGCCGGCAGAACTTGAGAATTGTCGGTCTCCCGGAGGGTTCCGAAGGAGCGGGCGCTGGGGCATACATAGCGGCCATGTTCGAGAAGTTGTTGGGGGATGGGACGTTCTCCTGACCCTTGGAGATGGACAGAGCCCACAGAGCACTCGCGAAGAAGCCGCGAGTGGGGGACCCCCCGAGGTCAATGGTGGTGAAATTCAACAGGTACTTGGACAAGCGTATTTTACAGTGGGCCAGGAAGACACGGAGCTGCAAATGGGAGAACAGTATCCTGCGGATCTATCAGGACCTGAGTGCAGAGGTGGCCAGGAGAAGAGCGGGGTTCAATCAGATAAAGTCAACCCTTTTTAAGAAAAAGGTGAACTTTGGACTGCTGTATGCAGCCCTTCTCTGGGTCACGTATGAGGAGCTACATTTTTATTTTGAGTTGCCCGAGGAAGCGGTGGACTTCGCGAAAAGAAAAGGACTGGTGCCGGAGTGAGGACTTTGAGCTTTGCTGCAACGTTCACGTTTAAAAAAGTTTCTTGTTTTTCGTTTGTTGGATGTTATTTGTAATGCCTTCTGTATTGATTTGGGGCCAGTTGCAGAGCTGAGTGAGTTAAAGTTTACATTTGCACTGATGGGGGATGGACGTGTGTTTGTTAGATGCTGGATCATCTGTTTGATCTTTTCTTTATTTATCATTTTTTTTTCTAGGGCAATTGGGTTGGGACTGGTTTTTTGTTTGAATATGTGTGTATGAGCGGGTGGAGGGTGGGGAGGGAACAATAGGTGGGAGAATGTCTGGCGCCATGGGTGGGGGCCACCAAGCTAGCTGGGCGGGCTAGCTCACGGAAGTGCAGTGAAGGGGTGAGCAAATGTTAGGCTTATCGAAGGGGTCGATTTACATTATGCTGTTACTAGGGGAGGGCAAGGGGGGAAAATGTTCTGCTGTCAAGGGAGGGACTTTTGCTGAGGGACAGAGAGGTGGTCGGGGGCGGAGGCTGCCTGGGGGCAGACCGGTAGAGGCGTGGGGCACGGGCTGGAGACTTGCCCAGGAAAGATGATGGCTGATCGGCGAAGGGGGGGAGCGATAAGCCCCCCAACTAGGCTGATCACCTGGAATGTACGAGGGCTAAATGGGTCGGTTCAGAGGGCACACGTGTTCGCGCATTTGAGAGGACTGAAGGCGGATGTGGTAATGCTACAGGAGACGCACCTTAGAGTAGCTGATCAAATCAGATTAAGGAATGGATGGGTCGGACATGTTTTTCACTCAGGGCTGGACTCGAAAACTAGAGGGGTCGCGATCCTGATTAATAAGCAAGTGGTGTTTGAGGCGGGAAGAATAGTTACGGATGTGGGAGGCCGGTACATCATGGTCAGTGGGACACTGGAGGAGGTGCAGGTGGTATTAGTAAATGTGTATGCGCCAAATTGGGATGCTGTGGAGTTTATAAAGAGGATGCTGGGGAAGATACCGGACCTAGATTTGCATAAGTTGGTCTGGGAGGGGACTTCAACACAGTTAGCGACCCTGGGTTAGACCGGTCAAGCTCAAGGACAGGAGGGTGCCAGCAATGGCAAAGGAGCTAAAGGGGTTCATGGAGCAGATGGGGGGGGGGTGGACCCATGGAGATTTGGGCAGCCAAGGGTGAAGAAGTTCTCCTTCTACTCACGTGCATAAAGTGTACTCACGGATTGATTTTTTTATTTTGAGCAGAGCTCTACTGACGGGGGTGGTGGACACGGGGTATTTGGTGATTACAGTCTCAGATCATGCCCCGCACTGGGCTGACCTGCAGGTTAGCAAGGACAGCAGCCAGCGTCAGCACTGGAGGCTGGACGTGGGACTTTTGGCTGACGAAGAGGTGTGAAGGTGGCTGAGGAAATGTATTCTGAACTATCTGGAAGTCAATGACATGAGGGAAGTTTCAGCAGCGGTGGTCTGGGAGGCATTGAAGGCGGTGGTTAGAGGGGAGCTGATCTCGATACGAGCCCACAGGGAGAAGGTAGACAGGGCAGAGACGGACCGACTAGTAAAGGAGATATTACAGGTCGACAGGAGGTATGCGGAGACCCCAGAGGCAGGGCTTTTAAGGGAACGACGGAGGCTACAGGCGGAGTTTGGCTTGTTAACTACAGGGAGGACGGTAGAGCAGCTGAGAAAGGCGAGAGGGGCGATTTATGAGCATGGAGAGAAGGCCAGCAGAATGCTTGCACAACAGATTAGAAAGAGGGAGGCAGCCAGGGAGATAGGGAAAGTAAAGGACGGGAACTTGGTTGGAGAATCAGCAGGGGTGAATAAGGTGTTCAAGGAGTTTTACAGTAGGCTGTATGGATCGGAACCCCCAGCTGAGCCAGCGGGGATGAGGCACTTCTTAGGGGGGCTGAATTTCCTTAAGATGGACGGGGGGCTGGTAGAAGGGCTGGGGGCCCCGAACGTGTTGGAAGAGATAGCGGAGGGTCTGAAGGCCATACAGTCGGGTAAAGCCCCGGGGCTGGACGGCTACCCAGTGGAGTTTTATAGAAAGTTCTCTGGGATATTGGGGCTGCTGTTGATGAGGACAATCAATGAGGCAAGGGAGCATGGGGTGCTTCCTCCGACGATGTCACAGGCCAAGATTTCACTGATCCTGAAGAGGGACAAGGACCCAGAGCTGTGTGGGTCCTACAGGCCGATATCACTATTGAATGTGGACGCCAAACTGCTGGCCAAAATCTTGTCCTCTCGGATTGAGGATTGTGTTCCGGACGTTATTGGGGAGGACCAGGGGTTTGTTAAGGGAAGGTAGTTGGTAACCAATATAAGAAGGTTGTTAAATGTGATCATGATGCCCCCCGGAAGGTAGGGAGGTGAAGGTAGTGGTCGCAATGGACGCAGAGAAGGCTTTTGATCGGGTAGAATGGGAACATCTGTGGGAGGTACTGGGACGGTTCAGATTTGGACGGGGCTTTATTGACTGGGTCAGGTTGTTGTATCAGACTCCGGTGGCGAGCGTACGGACAAATAGGACAACATCGGACTATTTTAGGCTGCATCGGGGGCGAGACAGGGATGCCCCCTTTCCCCACTGTTGTTCGCGTTAGCCATAGAGCCACTGGCAATTGCGCTGAGAGCCTCAAGGGGCTGGAAGGGGCTGGTCCGGGGGGGAATAGAACACAGAGTCTCGCTTTATGCAGACGACCTGCTCCTGTATGTATCGGACCCATTAGAGCGGATGGAAGAAATTATGAGGATTCTGGCGGAATTTGGCCGGTTTTCGGGGTATAAACTAAATATGGGGAAAAGTGAGATGTTTGCGGTCCAAACAAGGAGACAGAAGAAGCGACTGGGGGAACTGCCATTTAGAGTGGTAGGGGGTAGCTTTCTGTACCTCGGCATCCAAGTGGCGCGGGAGTGGGAATGGCTGCACAAACTTAACCTGGCCCGTCTGGTGGACCAAATTAAGGATGATTTTCGGAGGTGGGACGCGCTCGCATTGTCACTATCTGGGAGGGTGCAGACAGTGAAAATGACGGTCCTCCCGAGTTTCCTGTTTGTGTTTCAGTGTCTCCCCATCTTTATTCCATGGTCCTTTTTTAAACGGGTCAATAAGGCGATCACTGGCTTTGTATGGGCGGGTAAGACCCCGCGAGTAAAAAGGGGATGCCTGATCGGAGCCGGGGCAGGGCGGGCTGGTGCTGCTGAACTTCAGTAATTACTATTGGCCGGCGGATATAGCCATGATCGGGAAGTGGGTGGTGGGGGGGAGGGTCGGTGTGGGAGGGAGTAGAGGCGGCTTCATGCAAGGGCATCTGCTTGTGGGCGTTGATTAAAGCGCCTCTGCTGTTCCCGCCGGCACGGTACTCCACCAGCCCCGTGGTGGTGGTGGCCTTGAGGGTCTGGGGGCAGTGGAGGAGACATGTGGGAGTGGAGGGAGCGTCGGTCTGGTCTCCAATCTGTAATAATCACCGGTTTGCCCCGGGAAGGATGGGTGGGGGGTTTCGGAGATGGCAAAGAGCAGGGATTGAGAGGATGGGGGATATGTTTACAGAGGGGAGCTTTCCTAGCCTGAGGGAGCTGGATGAGAAATTTGGATTGGCGAGGGGAAACAAATTTAGGTACCTGCAGGTGCGGGACTTCCTACGTAGGCAGGTTTCAACCGTCCCGCTCCTACCACCAAGGGGGATACAGGACAGGGTAGTTTCCAGAGGGTGGGTGGGAGAAGGGCGGGTCTCTGACATTTACAAGGAACTCATGGGGTCAGAGGGGACGCAGACTGAGGAGCTGAAGCGCAAGTGGGAAGAGGAGTTGGGAGGAGAGATAGAGGATGGTCTCTGGGCGGACGGGTTGAGTAGAGTCAATGCGTCCACAACATGTGCCCGGCTCAGCCTGATACAGTTCAAGGTCATTCACCGGGCTCACATGACAGTGGCCTGGATGAGCAGGTTTTTTGGGGTAGAAGATAAGTGCATAAGGTGTGCGGGAGGGCCAGCGAACCATGCCCACATGTTCTGGACATGCCCAAAGCTTAGGGGATTCTGGCAGGGGTTTGCAGATGTCATGTCCACGGTGTTAAAAAAAAGGGTGGCACCGAGTCCAGAGTAGGCGATTTCTGGAGTGTCGGACGATCCGGGAATCCAGGAGGAGAGAGGCAGACGTTCTGGCCTTTGCTTCCCTGGTAACCCGGAGACGGATATTATTAGCTTGGAGGGTCTCAAAACCCCCGAAGTTGGAGACCTGGCTATCGGACATGGCTAGCTTTCTCTGCTTGGAGAAAATCAAGTTCACCTTGAGAGGGTCAATGTTAGGGTTCGCACGAAGGTGGCAACCGTTCGTCGACTTCTTTGGGGGAAATTAACCGTCAGCAGAAGGGGCAGGGTGGGGGTAGGGGTTAGCTTAGTTTAGAGTAGGGGGTTAGTAAAGGTGGGACCTGTAAGGGAGAAAGACGGCTTTTGCACTATGTTTATAAAATTCATGTACATTGTTTATTTTGTTGTTGTTGTAAAACCATAAAAAGCTCAATAAAATGTTTATTAAAAAAAAAATAGTCCAGCAGCCCACTTGGTGTAAGGCAATACAATACGTCATGCCACAGCATGCGGCTAAGACAATTTCAGCCCAGGTGACCCTGCAAGTCTTCCTCACCGACCTCTGGAAATTGATACGCAATTCAAAAGAGCTGCCAAAGAGATAGCACAGGATCATATCGGGAAGGCGACATCCTACTGATCACTGCCTATCGTGGCAACTTGCTGCTCCTCCATTTTATGAATCCCCAGGGAAAAATCCCATGGGGATTTCAATGCCCCTTGCCAGGAGTCACCAGTCACCAAGCTGATTGACTCTTGAAAAGCATGGCTATCAAAGTATCAAACCACCGATATAGCTACCAGCACAAGGAAGTTACCTGCTTGACCTTGTCCTTACCAGTCTGCCTGTTGCAGACATGACTGTCCATTATAGCATCGACAGAAATGGCTAAATGGAACACCTTAAGTGCAGTACTAGCAGCCCAGAGTTGGGCATCCATGAGGCACTGTGGCCTTCAGCACCAAAGGGCATGCGAGTAACAGCACCAGGGAAATCCACAGCCAATAGCGCAGAAGAAACATCTGTAACCTTACTAGATCCAGGTGAGATATACTGATGAAGAAACTGGCAACTAACAAGAGGAAGAACAGGCTGTACAAACACACTCATCCTCAACCATAGCGGAGTCAAAAATATGAAAGCAAAAGACAAGCTGAAGTGCTTGCAAGTTTTACCAAAAGTGGTGATCATACTTAGCTCAGGTCCCCATCATTAAAGTTGTCCATTTCTAGGCAATTTGGTTCATTCCATTTGACATGAAGAAATGACTGAGGGCAATGCTTATGGGTTCAGGCAACATCTCCTTTGTAATACCGAATCCTTGTTCACCACAGCTAGCTGCTCCAAATGGCACGAAGAAGAGCTGAGTGCACTGGAGACAGAGGAAGCCATGGACATGACCAAATTTTGCCTGCCACTCGAGTTATCCACTCCCCTAGCCAAGCTGTTCCAGTTCAGATTGTGTTTATCTGAAAGTGTACAGAATTGCCTAGGTCTGTCCAATCTACAAAGAAGCAGGACACAACTAATCTGGCTTATTACTGCCCCAACAAATGAGCATACATACAACCATATAGACTAAGAAGAAGGATTATGCCATTCTGTTGGGGAGGATGCGGGAGGTGTGTGGGGGTGACTGAATTTAGCAGAAGCCAAAATTTTGATTTCCCGATGGTGGGTGGGATGCAGAGAGGAGTGTCTTTGTGGACTGTTGGGCCTGATTCAGTCTTGTGGCAGATTCCCTCTTGTAATACCATGAATACTCATTAGTGTTAAATGTTTTTAAATTACATTCTAATTTCAAGATAAAGGCAGCGGCACATAAGAATCTCATAGCACCATGTTCAGGTTTGTTTAAATAGTTGGCTTTGTGCAATTGTGTCCTAGGTCAGCAGTTTTCCTTGTCGAACACTGCAACACAAGAGATGGGAGGAGGTATTGTACTACTTAACCAGTGACCCAGAGTAATGCTCTGGGGACCCAGGTTCAAATCCTGCCACTGCAGATGGTGAAATTTGAATTAAATAAAAATCTGGAATTAAAAGTCTAGTGATGACCATGAAACGATTGTCTTAAAACCCATCTGGTTCACTAATGTCCTTTAGGGAAGGAAATCTGCCATCCTTACCTGGGGCGGGATTCTCTGTGAATCGGCAGATGGCCCGAACCCGGCGGCAAAAACGTGATGATCCCCTCCAATAGTGCATAGTTTCAAGCTGTGGGGGAGGTCCGGGATCAATTAGGGGGTCTCGGAGATCGGCTCGCTGCACTGGGGAGTTCCGGTGAGCGGAGCTCCTCATTGTACAAAACGGGACTATGTGCAGCCGGCACATTCCCTGTTCAGGCCCCTTCTACAACGTGAGTCGTGTTGTGTAGCCATGTGTTTCCTGGCACTGCGAGCGCCGGAAAACATGTGGCTAAAGTCGCTTGCCTTGGGACATTGTTCCTTTTTGGGAGAATCGTGCCCTTTGTTTTATCAGTGTCCCGCCACTGGACTCAGCAGAATACTCTTGCTTTTGGGTTGATGGTGGCAAAGTGGTAAAGTCACTGGACTAGTAATCCAGAGGCCCAGGCGAAAGCTTGATGGACATGGGTTCAAATCCCACCATGGCAGAATGGGGAATTTAAATTCAGTTCATAAGATCTGGAATTATAAAGGTGGCCTCGGTGATGGTGACTATGACAGCTAAATGTCCTTTAGGGGACTAAATCTGCCGCCCTTATCTGGCCTGGCCCGCATGTGACTCCAGGCCAGTAGTAATGTGATTGACTCTTAACTGCATTCTAAAATGGCCCAGTGAGCCAGTCAGTGCAATTAGGGCAATTAGGGATGGGCAACAAATGTGAGTCTTGCCAGCGACGTCAACATCCCATTAAAAATATGAAGAAAATCTGACATCCATGATGGGTGAGAAGCACAGATACAGTATGGGCACCAGTGCTGGATGCTGGTGCCATTTACAGTTTGCATTTTTGGAGAATATGTTATCTATTCTGTTTAAAGTTGGGTGCTTGACCTTGGCAGGGACACCTGTGAGAGAATCTATCTCAGCTGATTCCTGAGGAGCCAGATTACACAAAAGCCTCCAAATGAAATCTCTCCATATAATATTTTGCTTCACGTCACATAGCAGGCACAGAAGTTTTGGGAGTGGGATTTTCTTCACATTTTAAATATTATTTTATCCTTGTACTGTAACACATGGAAGATAGCTTCAATCTGGGCAGTTCCCAAATATTTAGATATTTGACTTGTCTGTTCTTTTGGTGGTTCAGTTGAATGAGAAGAGGGGACAAAATGTGTAGATTTACTCTGTTGTCTAAACTCTACGAATTTGTAGCCCGATTTTAGACTATTGAAAAGACATTGGAGTGAGATAAGGCGATCGCACCAACTTAACTAACCAACATGTAGGTTAACAGAGATTCCAACAGGGTGCAATTGCAAATTCCAACAGCTAAAATTAAGTTTAATTCATCAAACTTTAAAAAAGCAAAAGTATTGTGGTCTCCATATATGTGAAAGACAAGCCATCAGGTTTTGCTATATTGCCTCTTACATGCACCTTGGACAGGTACCTCGGGGTTAGTTGTAGTCATAAAGTTAACTTTGTGATGCTCTCTTCTAATTCTGGTTCTAATATGAGTTGTAATACTTCAAATAAACATCGTGGGTGGGATTCTCCTCTTCCCAGCGGGGCGGGGGATCCGGGCGGGATGGAGTGGCGGGAACCACTCCGGCGTCGGGCCGCCCCAATCCACACCTTTAGGGGCCTTGAGGGGCTAGGCCCGCGCCGGAGTGGTTTCCGCTCCACCGGCTGGCGTTGAAGGTCTTTGGCGCCACGCCAGTCGGGGCCGAAAGGACTCTGCCGGCCGGCGCGAGTCCGCGCATGCGCGGGAGCGTCAGCGGCTGCTGACGTCATCCCCGCGCATGCGCGGGGGGGTGTCTCTTCCGCGTCGGCCATGGTGAAGGCTGTGGCCGAGGCGGAGGAAAAAGAGTGCCCCCACGGCGCAGGCCAACCCGCCGATTGATGGGCCCCGATCGCGAGCCAGGCCACCGTGGGGGCACCCCCCGGGGCCAGATCGCCCTGCGCCCCCAGGACCCTGGAGCCCACCCGTGCCGCCAGTCCCGTCGATAAGGTAGGCGGTTTGATTCACGTCAACGGGACTGGCATGGTAGCCATCGCGGGCCGGAGAATCGCCGGGTGGTGGGGGGGGGGGGGGCGCCGACCGGCGCGGCGCGATTCCCACCCCCGACAAATTTTCGGTGCCGGAGAATTTGGCGGCCGGCGGGGGCGAAATTCACGCCGCCCCCCCCCGGCGATTCTCCGACCCGGCGGGGGGTTGGAGAATCCCGCCCCGTAAATGTTCACAGTGCGTAGTTTGTAGACATTATAATCCATAGAATCCCTACAGTGCAGAAGGAGGTCATTTGGCCAAACAAGTCTGCACCGATGCTTCAAAAGAGTACTCTATTGATGGTCACTTCCCTGCCCTATTATTATTATTATTATCCCCGTATTCCCACTCATTGATCATGGCCAATCCATTTAACCTGCATACCTTTGGACAGAAGGAGCAATTTAGCATGGCCAATCCATCTAAACTGCACACCTTTGGACTGTGGGGGGGAAACTGGAGCACCCAGAGGAAAACCACAAATTCAATTGCCTTGCCATAGAGATAAGCATTCAGCCCTGCTTCTGACAGGCTCAGGATTTTAAGGGTTTTGGTCTGTACACCACTTACTTCTTGGGACTGGGTGGAGAATGGATGGTGCTGTTTTTGGTGGGGTGGGTGTGCTGTGGAGATGGTACAGGGGAAGCAGTACAGTTTCTTTCTCTGAGATCAATTTTTAACTTTCCAATCAGGAATATGCAAACCATGGTTACTGAAACTAAAGCTAAACGGAAGTCCCAGTATCATCTTCCATTCTCTTCTAGTTGGTATCCTCCACTGCAATAGCTAAGCTTTGTCGTTTGATGTCTTACTGTTGCTGCCAACATTTCTTATTTGACATAGGGATCACCGGTTACAGAAACAGGTAATGTAGCACGACCCGAAGGAGCAGACACACAACTTTGCTTTCTTTGTGTGTTACAGAGCTACCGCTGGATCATTTTGATTTGAGTCGATAGAGTAAATCAACATGATATTGGATCAGCTGCCCATTATCCAGCTCTCCCCATATTTATTTACATATTATTTATTTTTTTATAAATTTAGTGTCCCCAATTCATTTTTTCCAATTAAGGGGCAATTTAGCTTGGTCAATCCACCTATCCTGCACATCTTTGGGTTGTGGGGATGAAACCCACGCAAACACAGGGAGAAGGTGCAAATTCCACACGGACAGGGTCGGGATCGAACCTCGGCGCCATGAGGCAGCGGTGCTAACCACTTTGCCACCGTGCTGTCTATGCATTTATTTTCACTGAAGTCAAGAGAAATAAAAACCAAGAGAGGTAAAATGTGCTGCCAACTCACTATCACCGGTATTCCACTATTGCACAAAATCAAAATCTAAGCACAATATATTTCCATCGATTTCAGCGGAAATGAAAATCATGAGAAATGTATAATGGATGGCTGAACCCATGGTGCCCGTTTTGCCAAGGTAAGATTACTTGCTTTGAGTGTAAATTCTATTAAAGCTGCAACAATTTATGTTGCTCATCAGTCTTTTTTAAAATAAATTTAGAGTATCCAATTAATGTTTTCCAATTAAGGGGCCATTTAGCACGGCCAATCCACCTACCCTGCACATCTTTGGGTTGTAGGAGCGAAACCCACGCAAACACGGGGAGAATGTGCAAACTCCACACAGACAGTGACCCAGAGCTGGGATCGAACCTGGGATCTCGGCGCCATGAGACAGCAGTACGATCCACTGTGCCACCGTGTTGCCCCCGTTGCTCATCAGCCTGGAAGATAATTCTTGCACAAATATGCAAGACCCCGAAATTCATGGTTTCCATACCTTGTGAGGATTTCAAAACCAGAGATCACCAGAATCAATAGAGCAACAACCCTGTACAAACAAGCGGATTCAATTCAACCTGGAGTGGTGTCTTTCAAATAATATTCAAAAGACCAGTAGAAGTAGGCAATATTAGAGAATTACATAGATATCCAGTGCAGAAAAAGGTTGTTGGCCCAAGTCAATCCATGCTGCCATTTATATTCCACTGAAATCTCCTCTTAACTTCCTCATCTAACTCAGTCACCATAAACCTCTACTTCCTTCATCCTCATTTGCTTATCTAGCTTTCCCTTAAATGCATCTATGCTATTCACCTCTTCAACTTCATGCATTAGCAAATTCCCTCCACTCTCTGGGTAAAGAGGTTACCTCTGAGAAAAGAGATCAAGCCTGTTTATCCTTTCCTGATAGGGTATAACTTCCCATTTCTGGTATCATTCTGTAAATCTCTCTATATCCTTATTATAATATGGCCAGAATTATACACATTACTCCAAGTGTGGTCTAACAGAGGTTCGATACAAGTTTAACATAAGTTCTCTACTTGCCTATTCTATCCATCAAAAAATGAACCCTCATGTGTGCCTTTTTTTTTATGACCTTATTAATCTACACCACTACTTTAGTGATTTGTGTATTTGTACTCCCAGATCCCTTTGCTGCTTGACCCCATTTGGATGCTTATTTTTCAAGTAATATGTGGCTTTTTTACATTTCTTACTAAAATGAACCACGTCACATTTAGCTATGTTGATATTTACTTGCCAATTCTCTGCCCATTCTGCCAGTTTATTTACGTCTTCTTTTGGCATTTTCTGTGGCCCTCCCCAGTGTTGATTATTCACCCCCTCAACCCCAACAAATTGGTGTCAGCTGCAAATTTAGAAATTGCCATTTTGATTCCAATGTCTAAATCGTTAAGATATACCGTACTCAGCAAAGGCTCACTTTAAAACTGAATTTCTTTGCATGGCTCATTTTTTTCAGCATGCGATCCCTTTAAAATGTTTTTGCACAGCTGAGCACGTACGTTACTTATCACTGAACAAGGCCTGCAGGTTACCTTTTTACCCTGTTGTGCAGCCATACACTCGCACAACTTGGCAGCACTAATCCTCATGGGGCCCCATTTATTGCCTTTTGACAAGTTACCCTTATTCCCCGTTATCTGTATTGCAGCCAATTATAATAATAATAATCTTTATTGTCACAAGTAGGCTTACATCAACACTGCAATGAAGTTACTGTGAAAAGCCCCTAGTCGCCACATTCCGCGCCGCCTGTTCGGGTACACAGAGGGAGAATTCAGAATGTCCAATTCACCTAACAGCGCGTCTTTTGGGACTTGTGGAAGGAAACCAGAGCACCCGGAAGAGACGCACGCAGACAAGGTGTGAATGTGCAGGCTCCGCACAGTCAGTGGCCCATGCTGGGAATCGAACCACGGTCCCTGGCATTGTGAAGCAACAGTGCTAATCACTGTGCTACCATGCCGCCCAGGTGTCTACTTTGCAACTTGTCATTTCCTCCACATGTTCTGAACTTATTCACTCATATTAAGAGGTCCCTTATCGAAGGCATTTTGCCAATCTTGGTAAGTTGGATCAATTGCATTAATTTTGTCTATTCTTCAACAAATTCATTGTGGTTGGTCAAGCAAGGCTTTCTTTTTTGGTGACTATGAAGTATTATAGTTTTGGTTTCTAGATTTTTTTTGTTTTATTCCCGTCTTTAGTAGGGATTCCATTATTTTTCCTACAACTGGTGTTAAACTGACTAATCTATAGTTCCATCTCCTTTCTTAAATACTAATAGAACTGCTCTCCACCAGTCCTCTGCCACTACATTGTTTTCTGATGACTTACGAAATGTTGGTAACAGTGCCTCGGTTAGCTCTTCCCTTTGAAAATGTGCAGACAGCTCAAAAGAGTGGAGAACACCATCACCGAGGGGGTTAACATTAAAATAGCTCTGCTGCTTCCCAGCTCCTTCTGGAACATTTGATGGATGAGCTTCTTACACCCTTGTCAGGTTTATCCCCTGCAGTGGTGGAAGGCGTAGCTAGGACCTGTTTTGTGTAACACAGACTGACAAAGCTGGGATGCGTCAGCCCATTGCTCCAGGTGCTTCACTTAACAAATTCATCAGCCCTTTGCTATTCATTTCCCCCACTGCCAGCCCCAGGACATGAAAGCTCCTCCTGATAAAGCTCTTCATTTGTCCTCCTTCCTGGGTGAATCTGGCCGGACTCCAGTCAGAGAATCACCCCGGGGACACGCAGTACAGTGGTGGCCCACTGCTCCTGATATTCTAATCCTATTTACAATACATTGGCTTTATCTGACACGTTCCATTTGCTTGTTGCTGCTGGCTGTTGTGGCTGTGGGAATGGAGCTACTGCCTAACCCTGGTGTGAGGGGATTGACTGGCCTGTGATGGATTTCCTGAGGTTCCCTCCCACACACCTGTCCTAACTTAGTTCCAATCTGCACAAAAACAACAACCTGGGAGCCACATTTTCTACTCCTCCTCGCGGTTTGTGCTTGAGCCATTTGTGATCTCACAGAGCAAGATGATTGCAAGTCACAGCAAGTCAGAAAGTTCCAGAAATAAGGGAATTTATTTTTTATCCCCACTGCCGCCCCCCAGCCTAAAATCAATAATTGCAGCCCGACCCAGAATGTCAACCTTTTTCCTTTCAGACACTGACTGTTGACTATTTTCAGCACTCTGTTTTTACATTCAGGTGTTCAGCTTTCTTTTTATATTTACAAAGTCTAGGATCCAAATTGTACATTTTTGAAAGTGCCTATGTAACCATATTTTACAAAAATGTACATTTGAACTATGGTGACCTGCAAGGTGCTCCTTCACCATTCCTTTCAGTCGAGGCAGTCACACAGTTGTCTGTTCCCAGTGTAGGTTCCCTACCTCAGCGCCACTCCATCACTCATTAGAACTGCAAATATTCCCCATTTTTCTACTCTCCTGGTGATCCATGTGCTGGAGTATCACCCCACAGGCACTAGCAGGCCACCAATATCTCATGAAATGAAAGTTGCCATAGTCCCAGAGGACCATAGGCTGCTCTCGCCTTTTGAGAGAGAGAGCTGACTGGTGGTGATTTAACCTGAGGGTCAGCATACATCAGGTTAGGGGGCAAAGTTGAGAAGGTGGGGCCTTCATGAATAACCTCAGCTGCTACGGGAATTAAACCCGCGTTTTTGCCGTTGCTCTGCATCACAAACCACCAGTCCAGCCAACTGAGCTAACCGATATCTCATCCAGACACAATGAAACAATAAGTTAGTAAGATAATAATAAGAATAATAATCTTTATTAGTGTCACAAGTAGGTTTACATTAACACTGCAATGAAGTACTGTGAAAATTCCCTAGTCGCCACACTCCGGCGCCTGTTCGGGTACACTGAGGGAGAATTCAGAATGTCCAATTCACCTAATAAGCACATCTTTCAGGACTTTGTGGGAGAAAACCAGAGCACCCGGAGGAACCCATGCAGACACGGGGAGAATGTGCAGATTCCGCACAGACAGTGACCCAGCGGGGAATCGAACCCAGGTCCCTGGTGCTGTGAAGCAACAGTGCTAACCACTGTGCTACTGTTCTGCCATTTGTTCAAATTTGTTCAGATGTTTAAGCATGGCTCGCATCAGTGCTGAACCCGATCCTATTCATACTGCACATCCGAATGAGTGTTCTTTCCGGCGGAAGTCAACAGAGACCCTTTCCCTCTTTCTAACTGTAGGATTGGAAACCCCTCCAATTGGAATTTTATTAAATATAAAATCCAAAATGTTTTTCGTGGACATGAAAAATGAAAGTCACCATAGTCCCATAGAATCATAGGCTGGTCTCCCCTTTGAGAGTGAGAGTTGACTGGTGCTGATTTAACCTGAGGGTCACCCCAGATGAGGGGCATGATTATGAAGGCGGGGAAAATTTTAGCTGGTATGGGAATTGAACCCACACTGTTGGCATCACTCCGCATCGCGAACCAGACATCCAACTAACTGAACTCAGCGACTGCAAACAAACAGGCCAAATCTCAAATGTACTTTAAAGGGTTAATCTTCGAAACCATGTTGTTACAAAGTAAAGACCCTGGAACAATACCATCTCAAAAGCAAAACAGTGGCCATCAGACAATCCAATTAAAGAGACTGGGAGACCATCAGAGTTGATGGCCCCAGGCCACAGCCATCATACAAACAGCATTAACAACAGCTGAGTACAAATGGACTTTATCACATACATATCAACTTGGGAGCCAGACACATTTCACCTGCATGGGGTCCATTGTTTTGGTCATGGCAACAACAGCACGATGAATGGGTTTGTCTGGATCAAGGCAGGAACCAGATTAAAAGAGATCAAGAGGTACGAAGCACTAACTGCCCAAACAGGATGCCTCCAGGAATTATGTTTTGATATTTCTGATAAAAGTTTGCAATAAAAAGGCAAGGACTTTAGGGTCTGACATTGCAGTCACCAACGAGAACCGGGAACGGTCAACCTGATTCATGGACCTAAGCTCGATCGTGTGTGTAGTGGTAAGTTTCAGGCAGATCCGAGGGCTATTGGGTCTGAGGCTTAAAAATAGTTTCAGGGTAGCAACTAAATCCTGAGGGGGGTTTGGGTTGAGGTTTGGGAAGGAAGGTGGGGTTTTGCCTGTGGATTTCCGGGGATTTCCATGTCCCTTAATAAGACATGGTTTTGAGTGTTGTACGGAATCATTACACTAGTTTAGAGCCCTTGCATTAGAGAATTGGGAATGTTTTTCTGTTCATAAATATGTTTGTGGTTGAGCTGGAAAGCTAGTGTTCATGATGGTTTGTCTTTTATAAAATTCTAACGTCAAGAAAAGACAGTAAGAGTAAATGGGAGAGTGCACCTCTTACATATACCCCATAAGACCGTACAATCATGAGATATAACTGATGTGGCGATGCCGGCGTTGGACTGGGGTGAGCACAGTACGAAGTCTTACAACACCAGGTTAAAGTCCAACAGGTTTGTTTCGATGTCACTAGCTTTCGGAGCGCTGCTCCTTCCTCAGGTGAATGGCTCCTTCACCTGAGGAAGGAGCAGCGCTCCGAAAGCTAGTGACATCGAAATAAACCTGTTGAACTTTAACCTGGTGTTGTAAGACTTCGTAATGAGATATAAAGGCAGGAATAGGCTCTTTGGCCCATTGAGCCTGCTCCACTATTCAACAAAGTCATGGCGGATCTGATTGTGGCCTCAACTCCAAGGATGTGGTGGACTGCCGAGACCATCATTGCCTCCACAAAATTCTGCCTTTAAAGTGTATCCTGAATTTCCAAAGAATTTGTAACTATCTGGAAAATCTGTTCAGTCCATTGGGTCTGTTCTGCTATCCAATAAGATGCCTTCCACCTAACTGAGGTCTCCTTGCCTGGCTATACTTTTCACCATTTGTCTCCCAAACTGTCACAGCAGCGGTGTGGATCTTATCACCAAGTCACACTAATCCTCTGATCTGGATCTCAACTCCACCCACCTGCCTTGGGTCCCTATCCCATAATACCTTTACTTAAGAAAAATTAATTGATTTCCATTTAGAAATATTCAATTGACACCCAGGCTCAGCAGCACGGAAGAGAGAGAGTTTCAGATTTCTATTACCTTTTGTGTGAGGAAGTGTTCTTGATATCAAACTCTGAATGACCAAGGTCTCATTTCAAGATGATGTTCTCCTGTTCTGGAATCACCACCGCAGGGAATTGTTTCTTTTGATCTATCTGTCCTCTTTTTACTTCTTTCCTGTACCTTCTCTCTCCTGTTGCTCCTTTCATGTTTCTCCTCTCAGCTACTCTCCCAAATCCTTACCCCAACCTTCAATACCCCTTCAACACTACACCCCTGTATGCTTCACCCGATACCGGTGTTACCTAGTAAGAGGCCCCTGCGCCGATTCTCCGTCGGCAACTGGCCGAGTTCCCGCCGGCGTGGTTCACTCATGGTTCAACCCGGCGGGAGTTCGGAGTAATGGCTGCGGACTCAGTCAGCGGCCGCCCTGATGGGGGGCCTCCAGGGCGGCCAGAGTTCCAATCGGGGACTACTGATCCGCAGGCACGCTATGTTGTCGGTGCCGGTCCGCGGCGTGGGTCGGCCATGTCGCGCTGGGCTGCCGCCCCAGGCTGCCGCTGCGCGCATGCGCGGATCCCCGGCCGGATGTGCAGGGCCCTGTATCGGCAGCCGGAGCTGCGAGGATCACTCCAGGGTCCTGCTAGCGCCCTGTAAAACGGAGCATCACTCTGGACTTTCTCCAGGAAAGTCCAGAGTGATTTGCGCCTGTTTTCTCGCGGCATGGGGACATAGCCCCATTATCAGAGAATTCTGCCCATGGTGCTTCCTGTGTCTGAGCCAGCAGGTGTATGCCTGGATGAGTGTTACAACAGTAATTTTTTTCACTGCCCTGTCTGGACTGCTCTCTCGCTTCCAGACAGCGTCTCTTTTCTGGAGGTCTGTGGGGAGAGTTCCTTTCGTCCGGGGATCTCTGGGGGGGGGGGGGGGGGCTCCCTATTTAGGGGGTCACAGATGAAAGGTAGGAGGATGGTGTGGATCTTTAATAAAAGTACTTTCTCAACATTGTAGAGCAGCCTGCAGCCCGGGGCCACATGCGGACAATCTGGGTTCTGAGTGCAGTCCACAAGACATTTTGTAGACTGTTGCCCATCCATCTTACATTCCGCTGATTTCGGTCTGTATGTATTTTTTTCCTATCGGTATGACTGAAGTGATTCAAACATAAAGTGATGGCAAGTGAAGTGCATGCTGATTGCTCACAGCATTGACTGTGAGAGCTGTAAATATTTCTTTTGTACTTACCATTTGAAGTTGATGATAGTTCTATTAATAAATAAAGGATTGAGCATTTTCTATAAATTGTAATGAAATATTTGGCATGTGTTGAATGTATTTAATCTTATTCATGGGGCCTTGGTGAGTGAACAAGCCCGATTTCAATCTCGTAGCCCGCTGAGATAAAGGAGGGTTACTCATGAGGCCCACTCACTAACCTAGGTTGCCCATCGCTGTTATAGAGACATGGCTGACCTATCAATCCTTGAAAACCTCATGGGTTGAGTTGCATTATAAGAGTTACAAGTATTTCAACCAGACTCTCGGTTATGTGCGGTATGGTAGCACAGTGGTCAGCATTGTTGTTTCACAGCACCAGGAACCCGGGTTTGATTTCCGACTGGGGTCGCTGTCTGTGCGGAGTCTGCACTTTCTCCCCGTGTCTGCGTGGGTTTCCTCCGAATGCTCTGGTTTCTTCCCACAAAGTTCCGAAAAGACGTGCTTATTGGTGACTTGGACATTCTGAATTCTCCCTCAGGGTCCCTGAACAGGTGCCGGAGTGTGGTGACTAGGTTATTTTCACAGTAACGTCATTGCAGTGATAACGTAAGCCTACTTGTGACATTAATAAAGATTATTATTGAAGTGCTACAGAGGTTGGGCGGAATTCTCCGACCCCCCCACTGGGTCGGAGCATCGCCGGCGGGCCGCGCGAATCGCGCCACACCACCCCGATGCCAAGACGTGGAGAATTGGCATCACTGGGGCCGGCGTGGTTGGCGCAGCGCCGGTCGGGGTATGCGCCGACTCTCCGGCCTGGATGGGCCGAGGGGCCGTCACCAAAAAGCCGAGTCCCGCCGGCGCCATTCTAACATCTTCTGAGCCGACGGGACCTCAGCGTTGAAGGATCCGGGGGCGGCCTGTGGGGGGGGGAGGGGAGAGTCCGACTCCGAGGGGGCCTCCGTAGTGGCCTGGTCCGCGATCGGGACCCACTGATCGGTGGGCCGGCCTCTTTGTCGGTGGGCCTCCTTTCCTCCCCGCCATCTCCTGTAGCCCTGCGCCATTTGGCGTCGGGGCCGGCAGGGGGAAGAAGGCCACTGCGCATGTGCTAGTTGGTGCCGGCCCAACTGCGCATGCACGGACCCCGTGGCGCCGGGGTCAGGCCAGGATCGGCAGCTGGAGCGGCGTGGGCCGCCCCAGCGCCATGCTACCCCATTGTGGCCCGGAGAACCGGGTCTCGGAATGGGCGCCGACGCCTCCCCTTTTTACACCGGCCGCGGCACTTAGCGGCCCGATGGGAGAATCGCGCCCATTATTCCTCTACATTGTAATCCAATCCAAAGATTCCAAGCAGAATTCCAGCTCCGCACCCACCCGTGAAAATCTATCTGGGCTTACATAGGGAACTGGATCCTCCTGTCCCCCAGCCGCGTGTTCCTTGGCAGCGCACCGTTCACTGGCGGCGGAATTCTCAACTCCGCTGCACTGCCGGTGGGAACATGGAACCCCACCGACTGGAGAATTCTGGCCAAGATTACATAGATACTTACAGCACAGAAACAGGCTACTTAGCCCAACATGTCTGCGCCGTTGTTCCCGCACCACTTCGTCCAAGCATAACCTTCTATTCTTTCCTCCCTCATATGTTTATCTAGCTTCCCTTAATGCACCCAAGCTGTTGGCCTTGACCGTTCCATGTCATAGTGAGTCCCACATGCAGGTACACTTGTAGAAATGTTTTGTGAATTCCCTAATGAATTTATCAGTGACTATCTGACACCGGAACTCTGTTACCATGTGGACTAAAGGTTGGATGGATCATCGGTCCAGCAGTTGGTTACCAAAGCAAATGTTTTCTAGGATGTTTGCGCTCTGAGTGAGGGTCAGTTGTATCAACTACACTTACTCATTATGGGTCTGCCCTCTGTGTCTTGTTTGTTAGCTAATATGGGAAAATGGTTGGATACTACCCTGGCAACATCGTTAATCCTGACAACCACCCAGTAGGATCTGTGTACACCTTACACGGCAATTGGACTCCTGTCAGTGTTGAAAGAGAGCAGCCTGAGCATTAATGAAATCGGCTTTAAGAAGAAATATCCACAGGGGCTCAGGTTAAAACAAAATGTGACGACCCACCGCATTTATTTTGTAAATATAAAATTGTTTCTCTGAATGGAAAGACGGCATGTTATTATTGCCAAAGTGTTAAGTTACCAATACCAGCAAAAAGCTACTCAGCTGGTATTTTGGATACATTTCTTTTGTTTGGGATGTCAGAGTTGAAGAAATAATTGCACCTTTCTGCATTGAATATTTAGAGCTTGGACCAAGTACTCATTGATAAGGTATAATACAGGTAGGTGGGGAGTGAATGTGTGAGGCCTAGCGATTGCCGTGAGGCCTCATTGAATGTTATAGAACCTGTTCTATTGTGTTACAGCTCTCTATCTATAGCTCTTGACCAGTGGAGCTCCAGCTATCCAAAATTGTCTTTATGAACAAAAGTTCCATTCACTCTACCCAGTATAATGTTCGACCTGAACTCCAGGAAAAGGCACCTGTTACAGCAGCGTGTATTTAACCATTTCCGATAGCAAGCATGGTCTCTCTGAAGGAGATTTATTTTGTGATAGCAACTTGCAATGAGTGTTCTGCACTGTAATCCATGTCCGCTGGTGTTGAGTGGAGATTGCGCAATTGTATTTACATAATACACTTGCAATTGGCAGGGATGTTTAATGGCAGCCTATATTCATGTCAGAGAAAACATCATTGCTCCAGGCTGGAAAAGGACAGTGTCCAAATCCACTGCTCCTTACAGTCCACTGCGAGTTCATTAATTATGGATTAAAATAAACAAGAAAGCTGCTTCTAAATAACAAAACATCAAGCGTAATGTCCTGCTACTGTTTGCTCAGACCACACTTGAAAGTGAGATAATCATAATGTCAAACAATTCAAGGAAAATTGTGGTGACATTGTGGCAACTTATGATTTTGTGATTCAGCACTCATAATGGGAGTAATCCTTGGAGGGAGAGCACCTCATGGGCACCTGGCCAATGGTGTTTCCTTCCATTTCTTTATGGCAGGTACAAAATCACCGAATGTGCCAACAATTACCTTCACAAATGTGTTCCCTGCTAGTGTGATTGTTCACTCGGGGAAATGGTATAACCCTTCCAATGGAACCATTTTTCATATCATCAAGAAAATAAGCCCACTGGCCTCATTGCTTTGCATGTAAAGGGGCCCAATTTCAGCAAGCAACGTCCTGTACCTGGTCAGTCTCAGGGGTAACAGTTCCACCATATTTGCATCGGTATCTGCACAGATACCCATGGCGTCCCTCTGAAACATGAGTTGGATCTTTCTTTTAATCCAAATAAGGGGCTTGGTGTCTCTGTTTCAGATTCATGTGTTAAATTTGTGAGCAATGGGAGGAGCAGGCTCTGGACCTATGCAGCTCAGGATTGCCAATTTGGCCGAATCAGCAACCACCAAAAAAAGGTCAGAAAATCCTGCCCAATAAGTACTCAAAAAGGACAATAGAATGCAGACTGTACGTCAAAATGATTGGTGTACAACAATGTGGAAGTTATGTTTCACTGCATAAAGTCTTTATTAGACCTTATGCATTTACGTCTGGGCACTGCATCTCAAGAATTGTTCCTATTGGGCAAGCCTTTGCCTGCTCATTGGCAGAACTCATATTCCATGAACCCCACAGGGAGATCTACTGACAATCCTCCGCGTCCTTCGTGGTCATTATAACACCCACTTTGTTCTAAATCTCTTGATATCATAACCCAGTAAAAATCTATCAATCTCAAGTCTGTAAGATATTAATTGACTGTCAACATCCACAGCTTTTTAGGGTCAGGTTGGTGCAGACTCAATGGGCTGAATGGCCTCCTTCTGCACTGTAGGGATTCTATGATTCTATGAACAATACATTGGCCCTAGGAGGGGATTCAACAGGTTTTACCAGAATGATACTAGGGCTTTGGTTTTCAGTCCAGGATTGGGAGCTCAAT
The DNA here is from genome assembly GCF_047496885.1 of Scyliorhinus torazame. NCBI lineage: Eukaryota > Metazoa > Chordata > Chondrichthyes > Carcharhiniformes > Scyliorhinidae > Scyliorhinus > Scyliorhinus torazame. Next base: position 81,646,348 of record NC_092727.1, on the reverse strand, counting down.
GCCTAGTTCATGTCAAGGTCCCCATCCTGCCCTGTGTCAGTGTTGCAAACACATGCTACCTTTAAATGTAGATCATCTAATTAAGCCAGAGGCAAGCTCAATGCCCAATTAATAGCACCCAGAGCTGACAGGAGGCAGGGGCTGAATTCTAGTGCAGTTTTCAAAGGCAGCCATGCCTGGGGTCGGCACAACCTTGAAGAATAGAGGAGGCAGAAGATTAGAGGACCAAAAGAACTGGTCAATCAGTCAATGAGAAGGTGGTAACAGACCCAGTCAGACAGTAACCATTTTTGCCAAAAACCTTTCTTCAGCATAAAAATCACTCAATGGCTCCCAATATTGCATTAGACAGTCATGCATTGAACTGTTTGCGTTTTGCCGATCTGTGGTTTGAAAATCACCTTCTAGCTCCCCCAACCCATTAAGAAGTTTCTCAAGGAATTTATGGGGCAATTTGAGGCAAATAATTTTTGAAACTCCCCTAACCGCAGCTCCCCCCCCCCCCCCCCCCTCGCTTTGGAAATAGCAATGTGTCCCAGAGGCGTTGGGACACACCTACCGACAGCGCTATTTTCAAATCACGCCCTCATGGCCAATTGAATTCAGCCTTAGCGGTTAAAGGGTTAAATTGTGAAGGCAGCTTGCATAAAGTTAGCTGGTAATCCCTTGATTTGTGATGATTGCGGAATGATCTAATCAAGATCTTTAAGATTATAAAAGCTTTCAATGAGGAAAATAGAAACTATCAACACAGATGAGGGCAATCCAGAACTAGGGGCACAATCTTCAAGTAAAAGCCAGGCTGTTTAGGTGGTAACACATCTGCATATAGAATGTAGTGGAAGTCTGGAAATTTCCCCCTAAAAGGCTGTGAATACTGGCAGTCAATTATTATCTTACATGCTTGAGATTGATAGATTCTTTTCAGGGTAATGGGAAAAGGGTGTTATAACCCCTAATGGAAGTCCTGGGATCAAGACCAGACGGTTTCCCATGAACTTTCTGGAACATGAATATCTCCTTCATGGGGGTTGGGCTTCCTCTTAACAAGGAGAGCACCCAGCTGCATAAAACCCTGGCCTAGTTGCAGGTCGGGGAAGGAGACCTTTAGGGGACAGGAGGAGTATTGGAATTGTATTGAGATAAAACTTGTTTGTAAAATTCTACTACTGTCTATGCATTCTACTTATTGCAGATTCAACAAAGGAATTTAGAGCAAAGTGGCTGTTATGATGACCACGCAGGACACGGGGGATTGTCAATTTAGTTCCCTGTGTGGGTAATTCTGAGCCTACAGAGAGTCTGAATGAATGAACCTACAGTGAAAACCATTAAAGACTGAAGACCTTAAAGCCTGGTTGGAAGGGAAATGTGCTTAAAGACAACCATCTGAAACAAAGACTCTATCATTTACTTATTATTTTCACCCCTTTCTTCCTCTCTGAATTTGTTAGTTTTGTGCGTGTGTGTATAGAGGGTGGCGGCAAGTTAAAGTGGGGAATTAGGAATTAGATAATAGTTAACCAGTTGCATTTGTTGCATATTTCATTATAGTTTGTGTTATAAATAAAGAGTAATTGTGTTTACATTTACAATCATGGGGGGCGATTCTCCGAGCCCAGCGCCGGGCCAGAGAATTACTGCAACCGAGTCACGATGCCCCGACGCCGGTGCGCGATTCTCTGTGGTGCGGAGAATCGGTGCCATTTGCGCCGGCGCATTTGGCGTGGCGCCGATTCTCCAGCCCGAATGGGCCGAGCGGCTGCACCGATATGACAGAGTCCCGCCGGCGCTGTTCACCCCTGGTCGCTGCCAGCGGGAACTCTGTGGGAACAGTCGGGGGGCGGCCTGTGGAGGAGGGGGGGGGCTCCTTCACCGGGGGGTGCCTCCGATGGTGTCTGGCCCGCGATCGGGGCCCACCGATCGGCGGACCGCCCACTCCCTCCCCGGGCCTACTTCCTGGCGCGGCCAGCCCCTGAACAGCGACCCCATGTTGGTCGGGGCCAGCGCGCTAAAGAAGTCTCCCGCGCATGCGCATGTTGGCGCGGCCTAACAGCGCATACGCGGGTTGGTGCGACGCCCAACTGCGCATGCGCGGGTTGGCGCGACGCCCATTTGGCACCGCATAAGGAGGCTGGAACAGCGTGAACCGCTCCAGCGCCATGCGACGCCGTTAACACCGGCGCAAACACTTGGGCCCAATATTGGAGAATCGCCCCCACGGTGACTGTAATTATTGGGCAGCAAAGTGCAAAAGATGTCAGGTATTTTTCTTAGAATTATTTGTTAATTCAATCGTGTTGCGACTACGGATTAAGGGAGGCTAGAATCGACCAAGCCCTATCCCAGGGTGTCATAACATCATGGAATATGAATTCCCCTATTGAATGGGCAGAGGCTTGCCCAATAGGAACTATTCGGCAGGAGTTTAAAACCTGCAGCCCAGACTCAAATTGGCATCCCCAATGGTCCCCGGGCAGGGAAGCAAGCTTATATGCCATAGCTGCAGCAATTTTGTTATTCAAATAACAATAGACTTTGTATGAAGCCTGGTCTTGGTGGCATTATTACAGTGGATAAATGAAATTATGGTGAAAGATGCTGACTGACCTACTCCTGTTCCTATGTAACAATTTAAAGGACGGACTAGTCTACTCCTGTTCCTTTTTTTCAAATCAATTAAATGGACGTGGGTATTGCTGGCTAGGCCAGCATTTCTTGCCCATCCTTAATTTCCCTTCAGAAGATGGTGATGAGCAGCCTTCTTGAACCACTGCAGTACATGTGGTTTTGGTACACCTCATAATGCTGTTCAGGAAGGAATTCTGGGATATTGACCCAGTGACAGTCAAGGAACAAAGATATACTTCCAACTCAGGATGGTGAGTGGCTTGGAGGGGATCCAGGTGGTGGTGTTCCAACATGTCTGCTGCCCTTGTCCTTCTCAGTGGTATACGTCATGGGTTTGGAAGGTGCTGTGTTAGGAGCCTTGGAGACTTCCTGCAGTGCATCTTGTAGATGGCACACATTGTTAACACTGAGCGTCAATGGTTCAGGGAGTGAATGTTTGTGGATGGGGTGCCAATCAAGCGGGCTGCTTTGTCCTGGGTAGTGTCAAGCTTCTTGAGTATTGCACTCATCCAGGCAAGTAAGAAGTATTCCATCACACTCCCGACTTGTGCCTTGTAGGCAGTGTGATGTGTTGGGTGTTCTGGATCACAAACGGGTCACCAACACTGGAAGTGGTGAAACTCTATTTTATTTTACGGTTAACCATATTAACATACTTGAAGTGTGGGTAAATGCAATACTAGCTTTAACTGTTGACCCTTGCCTTGTCCTAACCAAGTGATGCACTCAGCACATGGTGAATGTCTGTGTTGCAGGCTGTGAGCTCTGTGCTCTGAGCTGGCTGCTACTAGAATGAGCGGGAACTCTCCTGTCCCCTGTCTTTATAGTGCGTGTGCTCTCACTGGTGATTGGTTGCGGTGTTGTGTATGCTGATTGGTCCCACTGCATGTCCATCAGTGTGTGTGTGTGTCTGCACCATAATATACTGGTGTATATTATGACATCCCCCCTTTTATATAAAGAACATGTGCCTGCGTGAGAATAAATATTGTGTAGTGAATGTACCTGACTATGTGTGTGCATGTTATTTACATGACTATGTACATGAGGCTAATCGATTTACGCGGGAAGGTGCCTGGTGCCGAAAAATAGGGTGTCACACCAACAACAAAATTAACATTATATACAAACTACTGGAACGATGAAACAGTATAACAGAACAGATCAAAGAGTCCAACATTGTAAAACTCATAAGTCAAGTCTCTGAGGTGGGCGACAAATTCTGGTTGACCGCCTCAAGGGTGGGTCTGGAGCCACCGGCTGAGGAACGGGCTGGGCCATGGAAGAGTGAGGAGGATGCAGAGTATTTGGAATCTCCACATAGTCCAGGTTGGGGACAACAGGAGGGCGTGGCACCGGTGGAGGATCATGTAGCGAGCGCGGAACGAGACGAAGGGCACGCCGATTGCGGCAGCGAATGGAACCATCTGGCAGACGGACTAGGAACGAGCGGGGAGACACCTGCCGAAGAACCACAGTAAGAAGTTTTACAACACCAGGTTAAAGTCCAACAGGTTTGTTTCGATGTCACTAGCTTTCGGAGCGCTGCTCCTTCCTCAGGTGAATGACAGGAAGAACCACAGCAGTTGCAGACCAGCCACCCTCCGGAAGATGGATGCGGACGTTGTCATCCGGCGCCAGACCAGGGAGATCAGTTGCCCGAGCGTGATGCGCATTGTGTTGTGCACAAGACTGTTGCATCCGCTGAAGGACCGGAACGTGGTCGAGGTCTGGGACGTGAATGGACGGCACCGTGGTCCTGAGGGTGCGACCCATGAGCAGCTGGGCTGGCGACAGGCCCGTGAAGAGTGGGGCCGAACGATAGGCCAGCAAGGCGAGGTAGAAGTCGGATCCTGCATCGGCAGCCTTGCAGAGGAGCCGTTTGATGATGTGGATGCCCTTTTCCGTTTTGCCATTAGAAGGGGGTGCAGGGGACTGGATGTCACAAGCACAAAGTTGTACCTGCTGGCAAAGTTGGACCATTCCTGGCTCGCGAAGCAGGGGCCATTGTCCAATATCACAGTGAGTGGGATGCCGTGACGAGCAAAGGTCTCCTTGCAGGCACGGATGATCGCTGATGATGTGATGTCGTGCAGGCGTACTACTTCCAGGTAGTTCGAAAAATAGTCTACAATCAGAACATAGTCCCTGCCGAGCGCATGGAACAGGTCAACGCCTACCTTAGACCAAGGGGACGTGACCAACTCATGGGGCTGTAGGGTCTCACGTGGTTGGGCCGGCTGGAACCGCTGACAGGTGGGGCAGTTGAGCACTGTGTTGGCGATGTCCTCATTGATGCCAGGCCAGTACACAGCCTCTCATGCCCTCCGTCGGCACTTCTCCACGCCAAGCTGGCCCTCGTGTAGCTGTTCCAAAACGAGCTGGCGCATGCTGTGCGGGATCACGATGCCGACCAGCTTCAGGAGGACACCATCGACGACTGCCAGATCATCTCTGATATTGTAGAACTGCGGGCATTGGTCCTTGAGCCACCCGTCCGTCATGTGGCGCATGACACGCTGTAGTAGGGGGTCAGCCGCAGCCTTGCGGCGAATGTGGATAAGGAGTTCATCCGTGGCAGGCAGATTGGAGGCCGTGAAGGCCACATGGGCGTCAACTTGGAAGACGAACCCCTCTGGGTCACACGGGGTGTTGACTGCCCTGGACAGAGCGTCGGCTATGATCAGGTCCTTGCCCGGGGTGTATAGGAGCTGGAAATCGTACCGCCGGAGTTTAAGCAGAATGCGCTGGAGGCGAGGGGTCATATCATTCAGGTCTTTTTGTATAATGTTGATCAGCGGGCGATGGTCGGTCTCGACAGTGAATTGGGGAGGCCGTACACGTAATCATGAAATTTGTCGACCCCAGTCAACAGGCCGAGGCACTCCTTTTCGATCTGCGCGTAGCGCTGTTCCGTGGGGGTCATGGCACGTGACGCATATGCAACAGGGACCCATGATGAGGCCTCTTCGCATTGCGCCGCTCCAATGCCGGATTGGCTGGCATCCGTTGAAATTTTTGTTCCCTTCGTGGGATCAAAAAATGCGAATACCGGGGCCGTGGTAAGCTTGGTCTTAAGCTCCTCCCATTCGCGCTCGTGGGCAGGAAGCCATTGGAAGTCTGTCGTCTTCCTGACCAGGTTCCGGAGAGCTGTGGTATGGGAGGTGAGGTTGGGGATTACTTCCCCAGGAAGTTGACAATGCCCAAAAATCGGAGGACCACCTTCTTATCCGCTGGCTTCTGCATGGTCATGATGGCTGCCACGTTGTCCGCATTCGGCGCACACCCAACCGGGAGATGTGGTCCCCTAGGAACTTGAGTTCCGTCTGGCCGAAGGAACATTTGGCTCTGTTGAGGTGAAGGCCTTGGTCCCATATTCGTTTGAAAACGTGCAGGAGGCGACTGATATGCTCCTGCGGGGTCGTGGACCAAATGATGATGTCGTCAACATAGACGCGCACACCCCCAATGCCCTCCATCATTTGCTCCATGATCCGGTGGAATACTTCTGATGCCGATCTAATCCCAAACGGCATCCTGTTGTAGCAGTATCTGCCAAACGGGGTATTAAAGGTACACAGCTTTCTGCTGGACCTGTCTAGTTGAATTTGCCAGAATCCTTTCGAGGCATCAAGTTTGGTGACGATGTTGGCCCGAGCCATCTCACACGTGATCTCCTCGCGCTTGGGGATAGGGTAATGCTCCCTCATTATGTTGCGATTCAGATCCTTTGGGTCAATGCAGATCCGGAGCTCGCCGGAAGTCTTCTTTACGCACACCATGGAACTGACCCAGTCGGTTGGTTCCGTCACTCTGGAGAGCACTCCTTGGTCCTGGAGGTCCTGCAGCTGCTGCTTGAGGCGGTCCTTGAGGGGTGCTGGGACTCTGCGAGGTGCATGAACCACAGGCAGGATTGTTTGAGCAGGATTTTGTAAGTGTATGGAAGCGTGCCCATGCCTTTGAAAACGTTGAGGTGCTGGTCGATGATGGCATTGAGTTGCGTCCTGAAGTCCGCATCCTGGAAGGCAGACATGTCCTCTGGAGAGAGAGAGTGTACTCGTTGAACGAGGTTTAGGAGTTTGCACGCCTGTGCGCCTCGCAGAGAGTCCTTCGAGGAGCCCACGATCTCGAAGGGAAGGATGGCTTTTCGCGAGTTGTGCGTCACTTCGAGTTGGCATGAACCGGTAGCAGGAATGACATTGCCATTGTAGTCCACTAGTTGGCAGGTCGACGGAAGAATGGTTGGTTTAACCCCAAGGGTCTGAAAGTCTGACCACGCTAGGAGATTAGCGGAAGCAGGGGGAATTGTATCTGGGATCGGTTGACCGTCAGGGTGGCACACCACTCGTCGTCTGGATCAATGCTGTGCACCGACAGCGGTTGGTGGTTTTGATTCGGGGACAGCCTGTTCTTTGTTATAACAGCGACTCGAAAAGGCTCCCTCGGGTCCTCGGTGTCACTGATCTGCGGGAAGTCGGAATCGGACTCGATGAACGTGGGTTGAATTGCCCAAACGTTCCTGCGAGGCTGGCTGAAGCGATGCAAATTGGCAGGCTGAGCTGCTCGACAGCAGGCAGCATAGTGGCCAAGTCTGCCACATCGTAGGCATGGTCGCGATTTTGCAGGACATTGCCGCTTTAAATGGGCGGAGCCACAGTTGCCGCACGTCGTGACGTCAGTACGCTCGTTGCGCCACCGCGCATGCGCGGTGCGGTCCTGCGTGGTGCGCGCCTGCGCATCACGTTCCTCCACGTCACCGTCCCCTCGTTTGGAGCGTACAAGCGTGGGAGGCCGCGAAAAGCGCGCGAAATGGCCGCCCTCATCCAGGCTGCAGCCTTGGAGGTGTTCAATTGTTTGGACCCGTTCCGCTGGTGAGGACCTTGCCGCGCCGTTTCAGCCGCCTGTATGTGGGAGTACCGGCTGGTGGCATTTTCATGCAGGACACAAGTCTCAATGGCAGTCGCTAGGGTGAGTTGCTTAATTTTGAGGAGCTGCTGACGCAGGGGGTCCGACAGAACACCAAATATGATCTGGTCGCGTATCATGGAGTCGGACGTGGGCCCGTAGCCGCAGGACTGCGCAAGTGTGCGTAGGTGTTTTAAAAAAGATTGGAAAGGCTCATCCTTACCCTGCAAGCGCTGCTGGAACAGGTATCTTTCGAAGCTTTCATTGACCTCTATGCTGAAGTGGGAATCGAATTTGAGGAGAACCGTCTTGTACTTTGTCTTGTCCTCATCGTCTGCGAATGTGAGGGAGTTGAAGATGTGGCTGGCGTGTTGCCCGGCTGTGGAGAGGAGCAGAGCAATCTTCCTGGTGTCCGAGGCGTTCTCCCTGTCCGTGGCTTCGAGGAAGAGCTGGAAGCGCTGTTTAAAAATCTTCCAATTGACCCCGAGATTGCCGGCGATGCGGAGCGGCGGCGGCAGATTGGTGTTCTCCATACTTCAGGATTCCGGAATGCTGATTAGTTGCAGGTGGGTCTCAGAAGTGCGAGTGTGCAACCACTCCTTGTACCATGGGTGTTCTGGATCACAAACAGGTCACCAACACTGGAAGTGGTGCAACTCTATTTTATTATAAGGTTAACTATATTAACATACTTGAACTGTGGGTAATTGCAATACCAGCTTTAACTGTTGACCCTTGCCTAGTCCTAACCAGGTGATGCACTCAGCACATGGTGAATGTCTGTGTTGCAGGCTGTGAGCTCTGTGCTCTGAGCTAGCTGCTACTAGAATGAGCGGGAACTCTCCTGTCCCCTGTCTTTGTAGTGTGTATGCTCTCACTGGTGATTGGCTGCGGTGTTGTGTATGCTGATTGATCCCACTGCATGTCCATCAGTGTGTGTCTGCACCATAATATACTGGTGTATATTATGACACAGTGGATAGGTTTTGGGGAGTCAGAAGAAGAGTTACTTGCCACAGATTACTAGTCCCTGACCTGCCCTCATAGCCACAGTATTTATATGGCTAGTACAGTTCCGCTTCTGATCAATGATAACCCTCAGGATGTTGATAGTGGGGGATTCAGCAATGTCAATGCCAATGCATGTCATGGACAATGGTGAGATTCTCTCATGTTGGAGATGGTCATTGCCTGGCACTTGTGTGGCACAAATGTTACTTGCTACTTGTCAGCCTAAGTCCAGGTCTTGCTGCATTTGGATGCGGACTGCTTCAGTATCGGAGGAGTCGCGAATGGTGCTGAACATTGTGCAGCCATCAGCAAACATCCCCAATTCTGATTTTATGGTGGAAGGAAGATGAATGATGAAGCAGCTGAAAATGGTTGGGCCGTGATCTCTACCCCGAGGAGCTCCTGGGTAATGTCCTGGGACTGAGATGATTGACCTCTGACAACCCATCCATCTTCCTTTGTGCTAGATATGACCTCCAACCAGTGGAGAAGGAGGGAAAGATTTGAGGGATTGACCGGCCTACTCCTATTGCTATATAACCTCCCTTATATCCATCTCAAGCAGCAGTAACTTCAATTAGTCTGTATATTATTCGGGTATCGAGGGCTGTCACCTAGGTTGGCCGCAAATTCGGGTTCCCTTTGAAAAAGGGCTGGGTAAGCTCAGTGGGCTAGACATCTGGTTTGTGATGCACAACAAGGCCAGCAGCGCGGGTTCAATTCCCGTACCAACTTACCCGAATAGGCGCCAGAATGTGGTGACTAGGGGCTTTTCACAGTAACTTCATACTTGTGACAATAAAGGGTTATTATTAAGATCATAAAAGTCAACTCAATAGATGAAACAGTTTATCACAAGCTAACTGACCGTCAGAAGAACACCTGAATTGTAGCAGCAAGAAAGAACATAAGCTGCCTGGTGTTTAGCCTTATTCAGATGTGACAAAACGTTGCCACATAACAAAAACATTGGCCAACACGGTAGCATTGTGGATAGCACAATTGCTTCACAGCTCCAGGGTCCAAGGTTTGATTCCGGCTTGGGTCACTGTCTGTGCGGAGTCTGCACATCCTCCCCTGTGTGCGTGGGTTTCCTCCGGGTGCTCCGGTTTCCTCCCACAGTCCAAAGATGTGCAGGTTAGGTGGATTGGCCATGATAAATTGCCCTTAGTGTCCAAAATTGCCCTTAGTGTTGGGTGGGGTTACTGGGTTATGGGGATAGGGTGGAGGTGTTGACCTTGGGTAGAGTGCTCTTTCCAAGAGCCGGTGCAGACTCGATGGGCCGAATGGCCTCCTTCTGCACTGTAAATTCTATGATAATCTATGAACATTTTCAGGCCCTTCCTGCTGCAGGACCTTCCGGTCTTGCCAATGGTGACCCACACGCACCCCGCCCCCCCATCGCGTTTCCTGGCGGCGGAAGGTGTAGGATACTCAGAGCCCCATCGCCATTGGCGGGACCAGAAGATCCCGCTGCCGGCTAATGGCGGTTTGCCTTCACCACTTGAAAATACGCCACAGTGGTGCGGGGGAGGGGGAGGGTGGAGACGTAAAATCCCATCCCTTCTGGTAATGAATTAGCAGAAGGAAACAGTTACAGGTGCACAACATTTCATTCAATGCCTATATTTCTATTTGTTGTTCAATGACTTGATTTTCAGGAATGGTTTCAGTTTTGTGAACCACAATTGCAAAATCAATGACACCAACCCCCCCCCCCCCCTCCCCCGCCCCCGCCACCCTCCCATAGAACCACCCTCGTCAATTGGAAATAGTGGAGAATTGTTCCTCATTGTGCTTTCAGCTGAGTTTCAGGAAATTCCATGACATTCGGGGTGAGCTGGGTATGCACGGCTCCTTTCCTGCAGATTTGGATACATTCCATGACATTTCTGAACTGTCCCCACCCTTATATGCTATTTCCAAACTAAACTGTTTCAGTAAGCATTTACACATGTTTTCTTTGGCATTCAAACCCCACACAAGCTGTATTGATAGGGTATCTAGAGAGAACAGTTTTTTTCCTCCCCAGGCCATAGTTCTTTAATTTGATGCTTAAAGGATGTCTAGAAAGGAGGAGGCAAGGATTGATCAAGAGGCGCATCATCCCAGGACTGCTGGAAACTACTGCTCCAGTACTGTGGGAATGTGGTTCAGAACACAAGATCATACAATAGGTTCAGATAAAGAAGACCTTTCAACCCTATTGATCTCATCCTTCCAGAATAGCACTTCCCGTTAAAGCAGCCAGCTCTTTCTGAAGGACTTTAGTGTCCTGGCCTCGACCATTAGTCCTAGAACTCCATTCCAGCTGTGAATCATCCTCTGTGTGGAGAAACATATCCTGTGTTTACCTTTCACAATCTTGAATTCATGCTCTCCTTTTGTAGCTGATAATGTTGTTCCTGGCTTATTCTCTAGTCTGTTATGTATCTGACAGCTTCTAGGATAGGCCGCTATTTAAAACTGAAGCATTGGTGGTCAACGAATGGAAGGCTTTTGGCCAGTTATGAATGGCATTTGCCAGATTTTGGGCAACCAATTAACCAATTAAGCGACAAATAAAAGGGCAGGTTCTTAAAGGAATACTGCATCCAACATAAACAAATTGTGAAGGAAATTTAAAATATCAAAAGGAAATGTGATTACAGGGGCCAATAAAATGTCCCAGTCCCCATGGTTCCCACTGGACATGGACATCCTCGATCGTGCCGGCAAACACCCTGCTCTCTCTCTCTCTAAGGACATCCAGACGCAATCGTAGCAATGGTAGGGGGGAAGACAGTCGGGCCAGATGATGAATGGCAGTTATCCTATTTTATGGCAAATTAGTAAAACTAAATTAGTAACTTAAGGGACAAAACAAAAAGGCAACCCCCTTAAAGGGACACTGCATCAATCAAAAATTTCAAAAGGATACTTAAAAAATTCAAAATTCTTTCTCCAACAGTAGGTCAGCAATCCCTGTGACCTCCTTGTTTTGTAGAAAGAAACTCCTCCATCTAAAGGGTGGCACGGTTGTTAGCACTGCCGCCTCACAGCTCCAGGGACCTGAGTTCAATTCTGGCCTCGGGTGCCTGTCTGTGTGGAGTTTGCACTTTCTCCCTCAATCTGCATGGGTTTCCCCCGGGTGGTCCGGTTTCCTCTCACAGTGCAAAGATGTGCAGGTTAGGTGGATTGGCCATGCTAAATTGCCCCTTAGTGTCCAAAAGGTTAGGTGGCGTTATTGGGTTACAGAATAGGATGGAGGCATGGGCTTAAGTAGAGTGCTCTTTGCAAGTGCTGATGCAGACTCGATGGGCTGAATGGCTGAATGCACTGCAGGCATTCTAGACCTCCAGTGTGTTGTTCTAAGTCCTTGGTGCATGCCCTCTACCAAGGTCAGGTAGTCTTCATTCTTTCTCAGGTAACATTCATTTATAACTCCAGCCACAATTCACCTCCCATTAGCATTCTTCAGGTAAGCTGCAACTTCTGCACTCCATGTTGTTCCAGACATGTTCTGGACGGGTGTGTTTTCCTGCTGGCGTTGCGGAGAATCGAGTGTGGGTGGAAGATACCTAGTTTTAAGTAGTGCAAGCTACAAATGATATTGGACTCACCCCTATGATGCATGAAGTCAGGGATAATCATGGGGGCTCCAATTGAATGCACAATGATGGTAATGACCAAGCAGCACATATTCTGTGTACTTTCACTGACCTCACAGACACACTTGGCAGTTCTAGCTTGTTTGAAAACATGTGACAGTACTGTGCTCACAGAGACATGAAGTCACATGATTATCGCTGACCTCATAGCTTTGGAGTTAACTGGGTCAGCTGGTTGCAAATCTGAAAAATATCCGCTTATGAAACACAGGCAATATAGATGATTTACAATTGAACATGTGCCCAGTACGATCGGTACACTAACTCATTTAGGCGATAACAATTCTAAAGGGTTGACTTATCGATGTGACAATGGATTGTTGTGTCAATCTCTTTCTGTGACTCGTTCAATATTAGGCACTCAATAGCATCCACTGCAGAGTCAGAAAGTGGTTTTACTGAAAGCTCAAACAGAAACCTGTTTCTCTCTGAAAATCTAAAACATTTTCCTCGGCAAGTAGTCACTTTACAGTATTTTTCTTACCTGTTTTCTTCCTTGCGCCGGCTTTTGGCACCAAGAGCAGGTTTCATTCGCTGTGGGAAATCAGCCCATTGAAGGCATGGGACAAGAACACAGGGAAAGAGCTGGGCCGTTCTGAATAATAGGATCCCCACAGTGCAGAAGGAGGCCAGTCAGCCCATTGAGTCTATACTGACCCTCTGAAACAGCACCCCTCCCTCTCTCTGTAGCCCCATAACCCCGCCCAACAGTTGGACATTGAGGGACAAGTTAGAATGGCCAATCCACCTAACCTGCGCATCTTTGTACTGTGGGAGGAAACCGGAGCACCCGGAGGAAACACACGCAGGCACAGGGAGAACGTGCAAACTCAAAACAGTCACCCAAGGCTGGAATTGAACCTGGGTTCCTGGTGCTGTGAGGCAGCAGTGCGAACCACTGAGCCACGGTGCTGCCCTGAATCATTCTGAAAAGGTTAATCATGAAGACCCCGCCTTCTCAACCTGGCCCCTCGCTTGAAGTGTGGTGATCCTCAGATTAAATCACCAGTCAGCTCTCCCCCTCAAAGGGGAAAGCAACCTATGGTCATCTGGGACTATGGTGACTTTACTCTGAATCAAGTCGGCTTGTCAGACAACCAGCTCTTCATTATTTAACATGAATGACCAACAATTCCTCCACACCGCTGACTTCTCAAGGAAGTACTTACCCTTCCTTTAAACATTTTAATCAATTCCCCATTTTTTATCTAAAGCATCTGGTGTTCTTCCAATCTTTAAGGAACATAGGAATTGCTGGATGATAAAAGATCTGTTTGCATTCTACCATCCATCAATTGCGTGATACGATATATTGATAGAGTAGTTAAAACGCAGAAGGGAGGCCATGAACAATAAATTGTGGCAACCATTTCAGTGGTTCCCATTACGACCCTCTGGGAAGTAAGGGACTGTGCACCATCTGATTCCCATTAACACATAACGGGTATGAACCCCCCCCCCCCCCGCCCCAGTAATTGGGGGCAGAGCTTCCCCCTCAACAGGGAAGGTATAAAAACCCCAGCCTGGGTGCAGGGTAGGGAGGGTGACCCTTCAGGGAATGGGAGTTTAGTAGTGACGCTTCTCCTCGGGTTATGTCCCCTTTTTGAGTTTGTGCTTTTTGTGCAGGTGCAATGGGACCTTTGTGTTCAGCCCCAAGTCCCATTGGTCACATGGACCTGACCAACAAACAAAGAACAAAGAACAAACAAATGTACAGCACAGGAACAGGCCCTTCGGCCCTCCAAGCCCGTGCCGACCATGCTGCCCGACTAAACTACAATCTTCTACACTTCCTGGGTCCGTATCCTTCTATTCCCATCCTATTCATATATTTGTCAAGATGCCCCTTAAATGTCCCTATCGTCCCTGCTTCCACTACCTCCTCCGGTAGCGAGTTCCAGGCACCCACTACCCTCTGCGTAAAAAAACTTGCCTCGTACATCTACTCTAAACCTTGCCCCTCTCACCTTAAACCTATGCCCCCGAGTAATTGACCCCTCTACCCTGGGGAAAAGCCTCTGACTATCCACTCTGTCTATGCCCCTCATAATTTTGTATACCTCTATCAGGTCTCCCCTCAACCTCCTTCGTTCCAGTGAGAACAAACCGAGTTTATTCAATCGCTCCTCATAGCTAATGCCCTCCATACCAGGCAACATTCTGGTAAATCTCTTCTGCACCCTCTCTAAAGCCTCCACATCCTTCTGGTAGTGTGGCGACCAGAATTGAACACTATACTCCAAGTGTGGCCTAACTAAGGTTCTATACAGCTGCAACATGACTTGCCAATTCTTATACTCAATGCCCCGGCTAATGAAGGCAAGCATGCCGTATGCCTTCTTGACTACCTTCTCCACCTGTGTTGCCCCTTTCAGTGACCTGTGGACCTGTACTCCTAGATCGCTTTGACTTTCAATACTCTTGAGGGTTCTACCATTCACTGTATATTCCCTACCTGCATTAGACCTTCCAAAATGCATTACCTCACATTTGTCCGGATTAAACTCCATCTGCCATCTCTCCGCCCAAGTCTCCAGACAATCTAAATCCTGCTGTATCCTCCGACAGTCCTCATCGCTATCCGCAATTCCACCAACCTTTGTGTCGTCTGCAAACTTACTAATCAGACCAGTTACATTTTCCTCCAAATCATTTATATATACTACAAAGAGCAAAGGTCCCAGCACTGATCCCTGTGGAACACCACTGGTCACAGCCCTCCAATTAGAAAAGCATCCCTCCATTGCTACTCTCTGCCTTCTATGGCCTAGCCAGTTCTGTATCCACCTTGCCAGCTCACCCCTGATCCCGTGCGACTTCACCTTTTGTACGAGTCTACCATGAGGGACCTTGTCAAAGGCCTTACTGAAGTCCAGATAGACAACATCTACTGCCCTACCCGCATCAATCATCTTAGTGACCTCCTCGAAAAACTCTATCAAGTTAGTGAGACACGACCTCCCCTTCAGAAAACCGTGCTGCCTCTCACTAATACGTCCATTTGCTTCCAAATGGGAGTAGATCCTGTCTCGAAGAATTCTCTCCAGTAATTTCCCTACCACTGAAGTAAGGCTCACCGGCCTGTAGTTCCCGGGATTATCCTTGCTACCCTTCTTAAACAGAGGAACAACATTGGCTATTCTCCAGTCCTCCGGGACGTCTCCTGAAGACAGCGAGGATCCAAAGATTTCTGTCAAGGCCTCAGCAATTTCCTCTCCAGCCTCCTTCAGTATTCTAGGGTAGATCCCATCAGGCCCTGGGGACTTATCTACCTTAATATTTTTTAAGACACCCAACACCTCGTCTTTTTGGATCACAATGTGACCCAGGCTATCTACACCCCCTTCTCCAGACTCAACATCTACCAATTCCTTCTCTTTGGTGAATACTGATGCAAAGTATTCATTTAGTACCTCGCCCATTTCCTCTGGCTCCACACATAGATTCCCTTGCCTATCCTTCAGTGGGCCAACCCTTTCCCTGGCTACCCTCTTGCTTTTTATGTACGTGTAAAAAGCCTTGGGATTTTCCTTAACCCTATTTGCCAATGACTTTTCGTGACCCCTTCTAGCCCTCCTGACTCCTTGCTTAAGTTCCTTCCTACTTTTCTTATATTCCACGCAGGCTTCGTCTGTTCCCAGCCTTTTAGCCCTGACAAATGCCTCCTTTTTCTTTTTGACAAGGCCTACAATATCACTCGTCATCCAAGGTTCCCGAAAATTGCCGTATTTATCTTTCTTCCTCACAGGAACATGCCGGTCCTGTATTCCTTTCAACTGCCACTTGAAGGCCTCCCACATGTCAGATGTTGATTTGCCCTCAAACATCCGCCCCCAATCTATGTTCTTCAGTTCCCGCCTAATATTGTTATAATTAGCCTTCCCCCAATTTAGCACAGTCATCCTCGGACCACTCTTATCCTTGTCCACCAGTACTTTAAAACTTACTGAATTGTGGTCACTGTTACCGAAATGCTCCCCTACTGAAACATCTACCACCTGGCCGGGCTCATTCCCCAATACCAGGTCCAGTACCGCCCCTTCCCTAGTTGGACTGTCGACATATTGTTTTAAGAAGCCCTCCTGGATGCTCCTTACAAACTCCGCCCCGTCTAAGCCCCTGGCACTAAGTGAGTCCCAGTCAATATTGGGGAAGTTGAAGTCTCCCATCACCACAACCCTGTTGTTTTTACTCTTTTCCAAAATCTGTCTACCTATCTGCTCCTCTATCTCCCGCTGGCTGTTGGGAGGCCTGTAGTATACCCCCAACATTGTGACTGCACCCTTCTTATTCCTGATCTCTACCCATATAGCCTCACTGCCCTCTGAGGTGTCCTCTCGCAGTACAGCTGTGATATTCTCCCGAACAAGTAGCGCAACTCCGCCTCCCCTTTTACATCCCCCTCTATCCCGCCTGAAACATCTAAATCCTGGAACGTTTAGCTGCCAATCCTGCCCTTCCCTCAACCAGGTCTCTGTAATGGCAACAACATCATAGTTCCAAGTACTAATCCAAGCTCTAAGTTCATCTGCCTTACCCGTAATGCTCCTTGCATTAAAACATATGCACTTCAGGCCACCAGACCCGCTGTGTTCAGCAGCTTCTCCCCGCCTGCTCTGCCTCAGAGCCACACTGTCCCTATTCCCTAGTTCTCCCTCAATGCTCTCACCTTCTGACCTATTGCTCCCGTGCCCACCCCCCGCCATACTAGTTTAAACCCTCCCGTGTGACACTAGCAAACCTCGCGGCCAGGATATTTATGCCTCTCCAGTTTAGATGCAACCCGTCCTTCTTATACAGGTCACACCTGCCCCGGAAGAGCTCCCAGTGGTCCAGATAATGGAAACCCTCCCTCCTACACCAGCTGTTTAGCCACGTGTTTAGCTGCTCTATCTTCCTATTTCTAGCCTCACTGGCACGTGGCACAGGGAGTAATCCTGAGATTACAACCCTCGAGGTCCTGTCTTTTAACTTTCCGATAGCTCCCTGAACTCCTGCTGCAGGACCTCATGCCCCTTCCTGCCTATGTCGTTAGTACCAATATGTACAACGACCTCTGCCTGTTTGCCCTCCCCCTTCAGGATACCCTCTACTCGTTCGGAGACATCCTGGACCCTGGCACCAGGGAGGCAACATACCATCCTGGAGTCTCTTTCACGTCCACAGAAGCGCCTATCTGTGCCCCTGACTATAGAGTCCCCTATTACTATTACTCTTCTGCGCTTTGACCCTCCCTTCTGAACATCAGAGCCAGCCGTGGTGCCACTGCTCTGGCTGCTGCTGTTTTCCCCTGATAGGCTATCCCCCCCGACAGTATCCAAAGGGGTATATCTGTTTGAGAGGGGGACAACCACAGGGGATTCCTGCACTGACTGCCTGCCCTTTCTGGTGGTCACCCATTTCTCTGCCTGCACCTTGGGTGTGACCACATTTACATAACTGCGATCTATGACGCTTTCCGCCACCTGCATGCTCCTAAGTGCATCCAATTGCTGCTCCAACCGAACCATGCGGTCTGTGAGGAGCTCCAGTTGGGTGCACTTTCTGCAGATGAAGCCACCCGGGACGCTGGAAGCCTCCCAGACCTGCCACATCTCACAGTCAGAGCACAGCACCCCTCTAACTGACATTGCGTCAATTAATTAAAATTAAAATTAAAATTTGTCTTTTTAAAAAATATATTTTTATAAAAATTTCAAAGTTACTGTCAACTATCTGTTTCCTAGCACTAGATTTCTAATAGAAATGCGATAGCTAACTATAATACTCTCCGATCTCTGGCTTAGATATCCCTCTAAATTATAATTAAGTTATTATGTTTAATTAGTTACCAAATACTCAAATTTTTTTTAAATTTAGGGTAGAATCCCAACCAGCCACTCTGGCCACAGCTTTTCTGTGATGTCACTTCAGTTTTCCCCCGACACACACAATTTGAAAAAAGGTACAAAAGTAAAAATAAGTAAAAATCACTTACTTACCTTCTTACCTTCTGAGTGTCTTAGATGTTCTCAGGTTCTCTCGCTGACAGAGACTGCTCCTCCACCTCCGAACCTTGACCTGCACAATGCTAATAATATAATAATAATATAATATGGCACTTACCTTACACCAATGGGTCTTATTATTAGGTTAGAGGAGGAGGGCGGGTGGGAGACACTACACGTGTAGTGTCTCGGGTTTCCTCTCCACCAGAATTTATTGGTTGGGGGGGGGGGAACTTCCCAGAGGTCCGCGGGTTGAACTTCCGGCTCCCGCCTTTTATAAAAACAAATAAAACAGAAAAGAAGAACAGACACGGGACCAGGTAAGGCTTGTTAAAGTAAGTACTCACCTCCCAGAGGGCCCCTGCGCACCGCTGCCGCCAAAATCCAAAGGGCTGCTCCTGTAAAGGTAAGTGGTTTTAACGTCGCTCCTCACCTCCCAGAGGGCCCCTGCGCACCGCTGCCGCCGAAATCCAAAGGGCTGCTCCTGTAAAGGCAAGGCTTTTTAAAGTAAGTACTCACCTCCCAGAAGGCCCCTGCGCACCGCTGCCGCCGAAATCCAAAGAGCTGCTCCTGTAAAGGTAAGTGGTTTTAACATAAAAAATCTAAACCGCGCATGTGCGGCTCTTTCCCAGCCTGCACATGTGTAGAAGACCCAAGACAGTTCGGGTCTTGGAAATGCCAACCACAGAGTTGAAGACAAATGTTAGTTTTAGTTTAATTTTGAATAATTATGTATTTTTCTCGTGGTGTACTTGGGCGGGGGTGTGTGTGTGTGGGGGGGGGGGGGGTGGTCACGGCACGCGGCTTGGGATCCACTGATCTATCGATTAGCATATATTAGACCAAAACCCTGGTGCAGGTAATCATTTTCCTGGATATACTTCTCACCCACAGAAGCCCCCTGATCCGGCTGATGACCTGGAATGTAAGGGGACTGAATGGGCCGGTCAAGCGGGCCCGGGTGTTCGCGCACCTGCAGGGGCTGAAGGCGGATGTGGCCATGCTTCAGGAGACGCACCTGAGGGTGGCGGATCAGGTAAGGTTGAGAAAGGGGTGGGTAGGGCAGGTGTTTCATTCAGGTTTGGAAGGAAATAATCGCGGTGTGGCGATCTTGGTGGGGACGAAAGTGTCGTTCGAGGCGTCGAGCATTGTGGCAGACAATGGCGGTAGGTATGTGATGGTAAGTGGCAAGCTGCAGGGGGAGCGGGTAGTGTCGGTCAATGTATATTCCCCGAATTGGGACGATGCAGCGTATGCTGGGCCGGATTCCGGACCTGGAGACAGGGGGCCTGATAATGGGGGGGGGGGATTTCAACACGGTGCTGGATCCGACATTGGATCGCTCCAGGTCTCGGACGGGCAGGAGGCCGGCAGCGGCCAAGGTGCTGAGGGAGCTCATGGACCAGATGGGAGGGGTGGATCAATGGAGGTTTGTGAGGCCGGGGGCCAGGGAATTTTCATTCTTCTCCCATGTCCACAAGGCCTACTCCCGGATTGACTTTTTTGTCATGAGTAGGGCGCTGATTCCGAAGGTGGAGGATACGGAGTACTCGGCAACAGCCATTTCTGATCATGCTCCGCACTGGGTGGACCTCGAGTTGGGGGAGGAGAGGGACCAGCGCCCACTGTGGCGCCTAGAGGTGAGGTTGCTGGCGGACGAGGAGGTGAGCATGCGGGTCCGGAAGTGGATAGAGAGGTACCTGGAGGCTAATGACAATGGGAAGGTGCAAGTAGGGGTGGTCTGGGAGGCACTGAAGGCGGTGGTCAGAGGAGAGCTGATCTCCATTAGGACACACTAGGAGAGAGGGGAGAGGAGAGGGAAAGTTTGGTGGGGGAGATGGTGAGGGTGGATAGGAGGTACGTGGAGGCCCCAGAGGAGGGATTGCTTAGGGAGCGGTGTAGCCTCCAGGCTGAGTTCGATTTGTTGACCACAAGGAAGGCGGAGGCGCAGTGGAGGAAGGCGCAGGGGGCGGTATATGAATACGGAGAAAAGGCGAGCCGGATGCTGGCACACCAGCTTCGGAAGCGAGAGGCAGCTGGGGAGATCGAAGGAGTTAGGGATGGAGGAGGGGACACGATGTGAAGTGCGGTGGGTATCAATGGGGTCTTCAGAGACTTCTACGAGGAACTGTACCGGTCTGAGCCCCCACTGGAAGATGGGTCGCTTCCTGGACCGGCTGAGGTTTCCGAGGGCGGAGGAGGGGCATGTGGTGGGGTTGGGGGCGCCGGTTGGGTTGGAGGAGTTGGTCGAAGGGATAGGGAACATGCAGGCGGGGAAGGCACCGGGGCCGGATGGGTTCCCGGTTGAATTTTACAAGAAGTATGCGGACCTGCTGGGCCCGCTGTTGGTAAGTACCTTCAACGAGGCACGGGAAGGGGGGCTCCGCCCCCGACGATGTCTAGAGCGCTGATTTCCCTGATCCTGAAGTGGGACAAGGATCCCCTACAGTGTGGGTCATATAGGCCGATCTGACTCTTAAATGTAGATGCAAAGTTGCTGGCAAAGATTTTGGCCATGAGGATAGAGGACTGTGTGCCGCAGGTCATACACGAGGATCAGATGGGGTTCATGAAAGGGAGGCAGTTGAATACTAATGTACGGAGGCTCTTGAATGTTCTCATGATGCCGGCGATGGAAGGGGAGGCGGAGATAGTGGCGGCGATGGATGCGGAGAAGGCCTTTGATAGGATGGAGTGGGGGTACCTGTGGGAGGTGTTGAAAAGGTTCGGGTTCGGGGAGGGGTTCGTCAGGTGGGTGAGGCTGCTATATGAGGCCCCGGTGGCCACGAACAGAAGGTCAGAGTATTTCTGGCTACACCAGGGGACGAGGCAGGGGTGTCCCCTGTCCCCCTGCTCTTCGTGCTGGCGATTGAACCCCTGGCCATGGTGTTGAGGGAGTCGAGGAACTGGAGGGGGCTGGTGTGGGGTGGGGAGGAGCATTGGGTGTCGCTCTATGCGGATGATTTGCTGCTATATGTGGCGGACACGGTGGGGGGAATGCCGGAGGTGATGAGGATCCTTCGGGAGTTTGGAGATTTCTCCGGGTAAAAGCTTAATATGGGGAAGAGTGAGTTGTTCGTAGTGCACCCGGGGAACAAGAGATGGGGATTGGTGAACTCCTGCTAAAAAGGGCGGAGAGGAATGTCAGGTACCTGGGGGTCCAAGTGGCTAGGAGGTCCTACATAAGCTTAACTTCACGAGGCTGGTGAAGCAGATGGAGGAGGAGTTTAAAAGGTGGGACGTGCTGCCACTTTCCCTGGCGGGTAGGGTGCAGTCAGTTAAAATGACAGTGCTCCCAAGGTTTTTGATCCTGTTCCAATGCCTCCCCATCCTGATCCCTAGGGCCTTCTTCAGGCGGGTTAACAAGAGTGTTATGGGGTTTGTGTGGGCGCAGAAGACCCCGAGGGTGAGAAGGGTGTTCCTGGAGCAGCGCAGGGATGGGGGGGGGGGGGGGTTGGCACTGCCTAACCTCTGTGGGTATTATTGGGCAGCCAACGTGGCGATGGTGCGTAAGTGGGCGATGGAGGGGGTTGAGGTGGCATGGAAGAGGCTGGAGATGGTGTCCTGTGTGGGCACGAGCCTGGAGGCGCTGGTGACGGCGCCGCTGCCGCTTCCTCCAACGAGGTATACCACGAGCCCGGTGGTGGCGGCTACCCTCAAAATTTGGGGGCAATGGAGAAGTCACAGGGGGGAGGTGGGGGTCTTGGTGTGGTCCCCAATTCGGGGGAACCACTGGTTTGTCCTGGGGAGGATGGACGGAGGGTTTCTGAGCTGGCACAGGGTTGGTATTAGAAGGGATGGGGAACCTGTTTGTGGACGGGAAGTTCGCGAGCCTGGGTGAGCTGGAGGTGAAGTTTGGGCTCCCCCCGGGGAACACCTTCAGATATATGCAGGTAAGGGCGTTTGTTTGGCGGCAGGTGGTGGAGTTCCCACTGTTGCCGCCATGCAGGGTCCAGGACAGGGTGCTGTTGGGGGTTTGGGTTGGAGAGGGGAGGATCTCGGCAATGTATCAGGTGATGCAGGAGGAGGAGGAGGCCTCGGTGGAGGAGCTAAAGGGTAATTGGGAGGAGGAGTTGGGTGAAGGGGATTGATGAGGGGATGTGGGCGGATGGCCTGGGGAGGGTGAACTCTTCCTCCTCTTGCGCGAGGCTCAGCCTCATACAATTTAAGGTGCTGCACAGGGCACACATGACCGGGGCAAGGATAAGCCGGTTCTTTGGGGGCAAGGGCAGGTGTGTTAGGTGCTCAGGGAGCCCAGCAAGTCACACCCACATGTTCTGGGCTTGCCCAGTGCTGGAGGACTTTTGGAAGGGTGTAGCGAGGACGGTGTCGAGGGTGGTAGGTTCCAGGGTCAAGCCGGGCTGGGGGCCCGCAATATTTGGGGTGCCAGAGGAGCCGGGAGTGCAGGAGGCGAAAGAGGCCGCTATTCTGGCGTTTGCGTCCCTGGTAGCCCGGCGAAGGATTCTTCTTCAGTGGAAGCATGCGAGGCCCCCAAGCGTGAAATGCTGGATCAGCGATATGGTGGGGTTTATTAAATTGAAGAGGGTGAAATTTGCCTAAAGGGGATCGGTGCAAGGGTTCTTCAGGCGGTGACAACCGTTCCTAGACCTCCTGGCAGAACGTTTGAAGATGGTCAGCAGCGGCAGCAACCTGGGGAGGGTTGGGCGGGGGGCTTGAGTGGGCGTGTATTTTTGCCTTTGTTTTGATGAAGGCTGTTAATTTATTATTTATGTATATGGGGGGGGGGGGGATTTGTTCTTTTCTTTCTGCATTTTGTTGTTGATATTTTGTGAAAATTTGAATAATAATTTTTTTTTTTTTAAATGTCAAGGGCAATTCAGGATGGGTAACAAATGCTGGCCTTGTGCCCACATTCCATTAAATATATATATTTTTTAAATAGAAATAGAAAACATGTAATTTTCTGCAGCCTGCATCCATCTCTCATCAAGTCCCATTCAATGTGCTTGTCCTTGTGATTACTGATCTGCATTAGCGCTCAGGCTGACAATGTCTTGATTTGCAGATTGTCATCTTGCTGTTCAACACCTTCATTTTCTCCATGGCCTTGCATCCCTGACTCCAGAGTCATCCCTCCAAAATCTCTGAACCACTACAATTATCACTATCACTACATCTTCAATGTTCTCTGCTCCAGCATTGGTGGCTCTCAGCCCTAGAATTCCCTTCCTAAATCACTCCGCCTCTCACCCTCTCTCATCTTGAATAACTTAGTTATTTGACCAAGCTTTTGCTCACCCATCCTAATGACTCCTTCTTTAGTTTGGACTCATTTTTTGTCTGCTAAGGCACCTGTAAAATGCCTTGTGACATTCTATTAGCACCATAATGGATACTTGATAAATGCAATTTATCCCAGCTACGACAGTGGCATCTATGCAAACAATGTGGAAAATTACCCCGGTATTTCCTGTACTCAAAAAGCAGGACAAAGCCAACCTGGCTAATTATTGCCTTATCAGTCAACTCTTGATCACTAATGAAGTGATGGAATGTGTCGTTAACAGAGCCATCAAGCAGCACTTACTCAGCAATAATTTGCTTACTGATGCTTTATTTGCGTAATTCCAGGCTACTTAGCTCCTGACTTCATTACAGCCTTGATTCAAACATCGGCAAAAGAGCTGAACTCGAAGTGAGGTGAGAGTGACTGCCCTTCACATCAAGGCAGTGTTTGACTGACATCAAGGAACTTTAACAAAATTGAATCAACTCTGGAGTCATACCTGGCACAATTAAAGATGGCCGTGGTGGAAATCAATCATCTCAGGCACAGGGCATCACTGCAGGAGTTCCTCAGGATAGAGCCCAAGGCCCAACCATCTTCAGCTGCTTCATCAATAACCTTACCTCCATCAGAAGGGAGGATGTTCACTGATGACAGCACAATGTTCAGCACTATTTGCAACTCCTCAGATTTTGAAGGAGTCCATGTCCATGAGAAGCAAGACTTGAACAATATTCAGTTTTGAGGTGACAAGTAGCAAGTAACATTTGCCCCACAGAAGTATCAAGCAATGATAATCTCCGAAAAGGGAGAACCTCAATCTAACCATTCCCCCCTTGACATTCAACAGACTAAATGCCCCTTACCAACATCCTGGGGTTACCACTGACCAGAAACTGATCTGGACTAGCCAGATAAACACTCTGGCCATAAGAGCAGGTTAGAGGCTAGGAAGTAATAAATAAAGATGAATGCAAGAGTGTAATAGGTTGAGGGTGTAATATGGTGAGAGTGTGTGTGTGTGTCTGCTTCACTCCCATTCTCAGGTTGCTCGCTCACTCACCCTCATCCACTGTGAGTGTGGATGCGAGTATATGATTGTGAGTGAGGGTGAATGAAAACCTTGATACTGAGTGTGAGCTGGACCTATGGACACATTTGGCCCTGCAGCCCCTCTCTCTCTCCCTCCTCACACTCTCTCCCTCATATCTTTTCCCCCCACACTTTTTCTCCCCGCTCACAATGCCCTCTCCCCATCACATCTCTCTCTCTCTTCCCCCCATTCACATCCCCCACTATCAACATCCTGGGGGTTACCATTGACCAGAAACTGAACTGGATCAATCATATAAATACTATGGCTACAAGAGCAAATCAGAGGCTACGAATCCTGTGGCAAGTAACTCACCTCCTGACTCCCCAAAGCCTGTCCACCATCTACAAGGCACAAGTCAGGAGTGTGATGGAATACTCTCCACTTGCCTGGATGAGTGCAGCTCCAACAACACTCAAGAAGCTCGACACCATCCAGGACAAAGTCCGCTTGATTGGCACCCCTTCCACAAACATTCACTCCCTCCACCACCTACGCACAGCAGCTGTGTGTGCCATCTACAAGATGCCCTGCAAGAACTGACCAATGTCACTTTGGCAGCACCTTCCAAACCCATGACCACATTCATCTAGAAGGACAAGAGTAGCAGATACCTGGGATTACAAACACCTGGAAGTCACTCACTTTCCTGACTTGGAAATATATCGCCATTCCATCATAGTCGCTGGGTCAAAATCCTGGAACTCCCTCTCTAACAGCACAGCGGGTTTACAAAGAATCACCCAAGGCCAGAATTGCCCTGCTTCCTGGCATCTCCGCTCATGGGCTCCCTCCTAGTAGGCTCCCCGGCCCTCAGCTCCCCACTCCTGGACTCCCTGGCAAAACGAGTGAACCTATCAGCAGCAAACACAGGAGAGAAATGGCTTGTGATTGGACGAGCTGCGGCTCCATGCAGAATCTCCCACTCAAACCTACCTGTTTGACTGGGATTTGAAAACTGGCTCAAGAGGCCACGTGGAGTAGATTCGCGGTTCATATCCGGCCTGTGGGCCGTACATTGCACAAGGCTGACCTAGAAAGACAATCACACCACATCCACGGGAACACCACCACCTGTAGCTTCCCCTCCAAGTCACACAACATCGTGACTTGGAATTATTTTGCCATTGTTTCACTGTCACTGTGTCAAAGTCCTGCATCTCCCTTCCTAACAGCACTGTTGATTTACCTACACCACATGGACTGCAGCAACTCAAGAAGGCGGCTCACCACCAACATCTCAAGGGCAATTATGGATGTGATACAAAACACAGGCCTAGGCAGCGATGCCCATACCATTGAATGAATAAATTTAAAACGTAGTTGTCGTTAGCTGGGTTGTTTGCATGGATTGTCAGAGTTGGTATTATATTCCCGTCCTCTTTATTAATGAAGGCAATGTCTTTCTGACAATTGAATGGTGATTCTTTTACTATCAAAAGAGAAATATACTTACAGTGACTGCAGGCCGGAGCTTTAGGACTACAGTGAGCTCTGACTCTATTCCGCACTGCATGCAAATTTGCTTTCTACTGGGAATGTGGAATCTCTCTACATCATATTTCATTGCCACATGAAATGACCTTTCAGAAGATCCTCCTTCCCTTCCTCCATTCTATTTTAAATCAATATAATCAGACACCCTCATAGTTAACTTCCATCCTTTCTCCAATTCATTTCATATTTGTTCAAATAATTCCATATCAGTTTCCTCCTCTTGGCCAGATGGTCTATCAGGATTCCCAATTATTAATTTCCTTTTGCGTCACACTTTTCCACCCAAACTGACACATATCTCTCACCATCCCAAGTGAAATCTCCTATTTTGATAACATTTAGCTACTCCCTTTCCAGCAGTGTTTCCCCTCCTCCATCTCATTTGTTGTACCACCGCCAAACTTAAGGTTCGGTTACGTTAAATTTGCAATCGCTTTGCTGAAATTCCTCAGCAACTTGTTATTTTTCTTTCTCCTTTTCTTTCGTCTGATCCAGAGGCAAAGAAACCAAGAGTAATCATAGAATTACTCGGCTCCAAGTAGCAAACATGGGAGAGAAACCATTTGTGGAGCAGCATACATGAGCCACAATGCATTGGGCAGCACGGTAGCACAAGTGGATAGCACTGTGGCTTCACAGCGCTAGGGTCCCAGGTTCGATTCCCCGCTGGGTCACTGTCTGTGCAGAGTCTGCACGTTCTCCCCGTGTCTGCGTGGGTTTCCTCCGGGTGCTCCGGTTTCCACCCCCAGTCCAAAGACGTGCAGGTTAGGTGGATTGGCCATGATAAATTGCCCTTAGTGACCAAAAAAGGTTAGGAGGTGTTATTGGATTACAGGTATAGGGCGGAAGTGAGGGCTTAAGTGGGTCGGTGCAGACTCGATGGGTCGAATGGCCTCCTTCTGCACTGTATGTTCTATGTAAAAATTTCTACAGTGTAGAAGGAGGCCATTCGGCCCATCGAGTCTGCACCGACCTTCGGAAAGAGCACCCAACCTAGGTCCACTGCCCTGCCCTATTTCCGTAATCCCACCTAAATTTTGCACACTAAGGGGCAATCTTGTATGACCAATCCAACTAACCTCCACTATTTGAACTGTGGAAGGAAACCGGAGTACCCGGAAACCCACGCAGACACAGGGAGAGCATTCAAACTCCACACATCTTTGGACACTACAGGGCAATTTAGCATGGCCAATCCAACTAACCTGTACATCTTTGGATTGTGGGAGGAAACTGGAGCACCCGGAGGAAACCCACGTAGACACGGGGAGAACGTGCAAACTCCACACAGAGAATCACCCAGGGCCAGAAATGAAGCCGCGTCCGTGGCACTGTGAGGCAGCAGTGCTAATCACTGTGCCACCGTGTTGCCCTATGGTGGAGGGAGTGAATGTTCACGGTGGATCAATGTTTGCTGATAATACAATGCTAGGTGAGAATGTAAGCTGGAAGGAGCATACAAAGAGACTGCAAAGAGGTGTAGATAGGTTAAGTCACCATTGAGCAGAACCTGAACTGAACCAGCCATATAAATACAAACAAACGAACAAGGAACAGAAGCAGGCCATTCAGCCCCTTGAACCTGTTCCGCCATTTAACAAGATAATGGCAGATCTGGTAGTAAACCCACATCTGCACCCCATCTGCCCTGATACCCTTTCACCCCCTTGCTTATCACGAATCTATCCACATCTACATTAAAAATATTCAAATACTCTGTTTCCACTGCCTTTTCAGGAAGAGTCCCAAAGAGTTATGACTGAGTGAAAACATTTCACCTCAACTCCGTTTTCAATGGCTGACACCTCATTTTAAAAGCGACCCCTACTTCTAGATTCTTCCACAAAAAAAAAGCATTCTCTACACATCCACGCATCAAAGACCCCTCAAGATCTTTGTGTTTCAACCAAGTCGTCTCTTACATTTTAAACTCCAGCTGATACAAGCCTAGCCTCTACAAGGCTCAAATCAGGAGTGTGGTAGAATATAAATAAATAATAATAAATAATAATCTTTATTGTCACAAGTAGGCGAACATTAACACTGCAATGAAGTTACTGTGAAAAGCCCCTAGTCGCCTCACTCCGGCGCCTGTTCGGGTACACAGAGGGAGAATTCAGAATGTCCAAATTACCTACCAGAACATCGTTGGACAGTGGAAGGAAGCTGGAACACCCGGAGGAAACCAACGCAGACACGGGGAGAATGTGCAAACTCCACACAGACAATGATCCAAGCCGAGGATCGAACCGGGGACCCTGGAGCTGTGAAGCAACAGTGCTAACCACTGTGCTACCGTACTGCCCACTTGATGCACGATCAATGACCACTAACGCGAGGTTGTAGTCCAACTGAAGGCTTTAATAAGCTAGATGTTTCCCCCAGCAGCTCATGTACAGAATGAAGGCTGCTGGGGCGGCATGGGCTCTTATACCCCGCCTAGCAGGGCAGAGCTCCCATACAGTTTGACCAATGGGAAACATACAATATCTACCAATGGTGTTCGAGCATTACCAGGTACCGTAATACCTCTACTAGACTACCACATTCACCCCCTGTTAAAAAAGGGTCTGGCGGGGTTGGTGGCTTGATATTGCAACATAGTAACGTGGTAGAAATTATAGTTATGGAGGTACCGTAATACCTCCGTACAGCATTTTGTAACTATTTACAATTCTATTTACTATTTACAATTTATAATTCATAATTAAGTATACACTTTAAAATGAAGCAATCAGTCGATCTGGGGCCCTAGTCGTTCTCTGTGAAGCTTCGGTGGTGACTCCGGTGGAGGCTCGGGCATCTGTAACTCTGGGAGCGTTGGCTCGATCCCTGTGGCAGCTTCGACACCCCTAGATGGCGCTGGTGGGGAAAAAGACTGACCTGGGAAGGGAGCGTCTGCGGGGTGCGTCGGTGGGCGGGGGGGCCTAGACGGGACTGGCAGAAGGACCGACCCTCCTGTAAGGTGCACAGGTGGGATGGAGGGTGGTACTGGTGGCTGGGGTGTGCGTGGGGCTCCGACGGGCGGCAGGTCTCGTAGGGAGACCGTATCTTGTCGGCCGTTGGGGTATGCCACGTAGGCGAACTGGGGGTTAGCGTGGAGAGGATGGACTCTCTCGACCAATGGGTCCGACTTGTGCGCCCGCACGTGTTTCCGGAGCAGGATGGGTCCGGGAGCTGGCAGCCAGGTCGGGAGCGAGGTCCCAGAGGAGGACTTCCTGCGGAAGACAAGGAGACGTTCGTGAGGTGTTTGGTTGGTTGTGGTACACAGCAGTGACCGGATGGAGTGGAGGGCATCCGGGAGGACTTCCTGCCAGTGGGAGACTGGGAGATTCCTGGACCGTAGGGCCAGTAGGACGGTCTTCCAGACCGTTCCATTCTCCTTCTCTACCTGTCCGTTACCCCGGGGGTTGTAACTGGTCGTCCTGCTCGAGGCGATGCCCTTGCTGAGCAGGAATTGATGCAGTTCGTCGCTCACAAAGGAGGACCCCCTATCACTATGCATGTAAGTGGGGAACCCGAAAAGTGCAAAGATGCTATGGAGGGCCTTGATGACGGTGGTTGCGGTCATGTCGGGGCAGGGGATGGCGAATGGGAACCGGACGTACTCGTCAATCACGTTCAGGAAGTACGTGTTGTGGTCGGTGGAGGGGAGGGGGCCTTTGAAGTCCATGCTGAGGCGTTCAAAGGGACGGGAAGCCTTTATCAGGTGCACTTTCTCTGGCCGGTAGAAGTGCGGTTTGCACTCCGGGCAGATTTGGCAGTCCCTGGTGACTGTCCTGACCTCCTCGATGGAGTAGGCCAGGTTGCAGGTCTTGATAAAGTGGAAAAAGCGAGTGACCCCCGGGTGGCAGAGGTCCTCGTGGAGGGCTCGGAGGTGGTCCACTTGTACGTTGGCACATGTGCCACGGGACAGGGCATCAGGAGGCTCGTTTAGCTTCCCAGGACAATACAAGATCTCGTAGTTGTAGGTGGAGAGTTCGATCCTCCACCGCAAAATCCTAACGTTTTTTATCTTGCCCCGCTGTGCATTATCGAACATGAAGGCAACCGACTGTTGGTCAGTGAGGAGAGTGAATCTCCTGCCGGCCAGGTAATGCCTCCAATGTTGCACAGCTTCTACTATGGGCTGGGCCTCCTTTTCGACTGAGCAGTGGCGGATTTTGGAAGCATGGAGAAGTGGGCCACGGGTCTGCCCGCTTGGTTGAGGGTGGCCGTCAGAGCTACGTCAGATGCGTCGCTCTCGACCTGGAAGGGGAGGGACTCGTTGATGGCATGCATTGTGGCCTTTGCAATAGAACATAGACATAGAACATAGAAAAATACAGCACAGAACAGGCCCTTCGGCCCACGATGTTGTGCCGAACCTTTGTCCTTGATTAATCATAGATTATCAGAGAATTTACAGAAGGAGGCCATTCAGCCCATTGAGTCTGCACCGGCTCTTGGAAAGAGCACCCCACCCAAGGTCAACACCTCCACCCAACACTAAGGGCAATTTTGGCACTAAGGGCAATTTATCATGGCCAATCCACCCAACCTGCACATCTTTGGACTGTGGGAGGAAACCGGAGCACCTGGAGGAAACCCACACACACACGGGGAGGATGTGCAGACTCCGCACAGACAGTGACCCAAGCCGGAATCGAACCCGGGACCCTGGCGCTGTGAAGCAATTGTGCTATCCACAATGCTACCGTGCTGCCCTTAAGAACAAATTAATCTACACTATATCATTTTACCGTAATCCATGTACCTATCCAATAGCTGCTTGAAGACCCCTAATGTTTCCGACTCAACTACTTCCACAGGCAGTGCATTCCATGCCCCCACTACTCTCTGGGTAAAGAACCTACCTCTGACATCCCCCCTATATCTTCCACCATTCACCTTAAATTTATGTCCCCTTGTAATGGTTTGTTACACCTGGGGAAAAAGTCTCTGACTGTCTACTCTATCTATTCCCCTGATCATCTTATAAACCTCTATCAAGTCACCCCTCATCCTTCTCCGTTCTAATGAGAAAAGGCCTAGCACCCTCAACCTTTCCTCGTAAGACCTACTCTCCATTCCAGGCAACATCCTGGTAAATCTCCTTTGCACCTTTTCTAAAGCTTCCATATCCTTCCTGAAACAAGGCGACCAGAACTGTACACAGTACTCCAAATGTGGCCTTACCAAAGTTTTGTACAGCTGCATCACCACATCACGGCTCTTAAATTCAATCCCTCTGTTAATGAACGCTAGCACACCATAGGCCTTCTTCACAGCTCTATCCACTTGAGTGGCAACTTTCAAAGATGTATGAACATAGACCCCAAGATCTCTCTGCTCCTCCACATTGCCAAGAACTCTACCGTTAACCCTGTATTCCGCATTCATATTTGTCCTTCCAAAATGGACAACCTCACACTTTTCAGGGTTAAACTCCATCTGCCACTTCCCAGCCCAGCTCTACATCCTATCTATGTCTCTTTGCAGCCGACAACAGCCCTCCTCACTATCCACAACTCCACCAATCTTCGTATCATATGCCAATTTACTGACCCACCCTTGAACTCATTCATCCAAGTCATTAATGAAAATCACAAACAGCAGAGGACCCAGAACTGATCCCTGCGGTACACCACTGGTAACTGGGATCCAGGCTGAATATTTGCCATCCACCACCACTCTCTGACTTCTTTCGGTTAGCCAGTTCGTTGTCCTGCTGGCAAAATTTCCCACTATCCCATGCCTCCTTACTTTCTGCATAAGCCTACAATGAGGAACCTTATCAAATGCCTTACTAAAATCCATGTACACTACATCCACTGCTTTACCTTCATCCACAAGCTTGGTCACCTCCTCAAAGAATTCAATAAGACTTGTAAGGCAAGACCTACCCCTCACAAATCTGTGCTGACTATCCCTAATCATGCAATGTCTTTCCAGATGTTCAGAAATCCTATCCTTCAGTACCCTTTCCATTACTTTGCCTACCACCGAAGTAAGACTAACTGGCCTGTAATTCCCAGGGTTATCCCTAGTCACTTTTTTGAACAGGGGCATGACATTCGCCACTCTCCAATCCCCTGGTACCACCCCTGTTGACAGTGAGGACGAAAAGATCATTGCCAACGGCTCTGCAATTTCATCTCTTGCTTCCCATAGAATCCTTGGATATATCCCGTCAGGCCCGGGGAACTTGTCTATCCTCAAGTTTTTCAAAATGCCCAACACATCTTCCTTCCTAACAATGTCTGCTTTGATGCGGCTGAAGGCCTGGCGGGCCTCTTATCGACAGGGGGAAAACTGTGGATTGGATCAGGGGACGGGCCTTGTCCGCATAGTTGAGGACCCACTGGGCATAGTAAGAGAAAAACCCTCGGCAGCGCTTCAGGGTCTTGGAGCAGTGAGGGAGGGGGAACTGCATAAGGGGGCGCATGCGTTCAGGGTGGGTACCTATAACTCCATTTTGTACTACGTAGCCGAGGACGGCTAGGCGGTCGGTGCTAAACACGCATTTATCCTTGTGTGTGAGGTTAAGGATCGTTGCGGTCTGGAGGAATTTTCGGAGGTTGGTGTCGTGGTCCTGCTGGTCATGGCCGCAGATGGTGACATTATCGAGATACGGGAATGTTGCCCGTAAACCGTACCGGTCAACCACTCGGTCCATCTCGCGCTGGAAGTCACCTTTGGTGACACCGAAGGGAACCCTTAAGAAGTGATAGAGCCGCCCGTCTGCCTCGAAAGCAGTGTATTTGCGGTCACTAGTACGGATGGGGAGCTGGTGGTAGGCGGACTTAAGATCCACCGTGGAGAAGACCTTGTAATGCGCAATCCTGTTTACCAGGTCGGATATGCGGGGGAGAGGGTACGCGTCCAGCAGCGTAAACCTGTTGATGGTCTGACTGTAGTCGATGACCATTCTATGCTTCTCCCCTGTCTTTACCACCACTACTTGAGCTCTCCAGGGACTGTTGTTAGCTTCAATGACTCCTTCCCTCAGTAGCCTTTGGACATCTGACCTAATAAAGATACGATCCTGGGCACTGTACCGTCTGCTCCTGGTGGCGACGTGTTTGCAATCCGGGTTGAGGCTCGCAAACAGGGAGGGCGGATCGACCTTGAGGGTCGCGAAGCCGCAGACAGTGAGGGAGCGTATAGGGCCGCCGAATTTGAAAGTTAGACTTTGGAGATTACCCTGGAAGTCTAACCCTAGGAATGTGGCCACGCAGAGGTGGGGAAGGACGTAGAGCTGGTAATTTTTAAACTGTGAGGTATGCTACACAAAACCCCTTTATCTCGACTGAGTGGAAACCTGAGGCCAGAGAGATTTTTTGATTGACGGAGTGGACGAGGAGAGAACAGCGCCTTACCGTGTCGGGGTGTATGAAGCTCTCCATGCTCCCAGAGTCGATTAAGCAGGACGTCCCGTGCCCGTTAATTAGTACAGTTGTTGTAGCAGTTGAGAGTGTCCGAGGCCGGGACTGGTCCAGGTCACCGAGGCTAATCTCAGCAGTTGAGTGTTCTCTTCAGGCGGTGTGTGGTCAGCCGAGGGATCCTGGGAGTCCATCAAAGATGGTGGCTCCCATTGGTCGCACATGGCTGGGGGTACACAAAATGGCGGCGCCCATCCATCGAACGTGGCATCTGCGGGACAAGATGCCGGCACCCGGGGGCCGCACGTGGCCCTGGAGTAGGAAGATGGCGGCGCCCGCTGGCCGCACGGGGACCGTGGAGAGGTTTGTGGTGGCAGTCCGCATTCGCCGCCGGAGACCGCGGCGACCGCACGGGCCTGGCATACCACCACAAAGTGGCCCTTTTTACCACATCCCTTGCAGGTGGATGCGCGGGCCGGGCAGCGCTGCCGGGCGGTGCTTGGCCTGCCCGCAAAAGTAGCAGCGGGGCCCCCCGGGGTTGCCAGGCCACCTTGCAGCACAAGCTTGTGCAGGGATGGGGGATTTCTTGGGGTCGGCTGCGGAGGGGTTCCACGCTGCCCAGCGGGCTGCCGCGTGGTCGGGCACGGAAGCGCGGGCGTTTCTGGAGGCCACATCCAGAGAGCCTGCAAGGGCCCGTGCCTCCTTGAGGCCTAGAGTGTCTTTTTCCAGCAATCGCTGGCGGATTTTGGAGGACAGTGTCATAATATACACCAGAAGATCATGGTGCAGATACACACACACTGATGGACACACAGCGGGACCAATCAACACACACAACACCGCAGCCAATCACCAGTTAGAGCACACTCACTCTAAAGACAGGGGGCATCAGAGTTCCCCCTCATTCGGGATGCAGCCTCCGACAAGGACAGAGCTTACAGCACAGATCCTCACCATGTGCTGAGTGCGTAGACTGGTTCGGACAGGCATAGGTCTTTAGTTTAATCTAACATCGTGTTAACCCACAGTGAAAGTATGTCCAACAGTTTCTAACTTAATAAAATAGTGTTGCACTATTTTAAGTGTTGGTGGCCTGTATGTATTCCATGGATCCAGAGCACCCAACACATCAGACAGTATACCTGCCACGAAAGCGTCCCAGATCAAGAGTTCTGTGTGGTCGCTCGGCGAAACTTGCGGGCAGCTGCAGTTTCTCCCCAACACCAGGAGTGCACGGTAGAATTCTTCTAGCGATTCCCCAGGGATTTGTCGCCTCGTTGCTAGCAGATGTCGGGCGTAGACCTGGTTTACCGGGCGAATACAATGTCCTTTTAGCAGCTCTATTGCTGCATCAAAGTCTTCCGCTTCTTCGATGAGGGTGTAAATTTCCGGGCTCACCCTCGAATGCAGGTCTTGCATTTTCTGTTCTCCCGTGGGTGTGTTTTGGGCCGTTCTGAGATATCCTTTAAAACATGCCAACCAGTGCTTGAAGATTGCCGCTGAGTTCGCCGCGTGGGGGCTGAGTTGCAGACACTCCGCTTGATTCGGAGCTCCATTCTTTTAAATCTAGTTTATTAAATTGATGCACGATCAATGACCCCTAAAGCGAGGTTGTAGTCCAACTGAAGGCTTTAATAAGCTAGATGTTTCCCCCAGCAGCTCAGGTACAGAATGAAGGCTGCTGGGGCGGCACGGGCTTGTATACCCCACCTAGCAGGGCGGAGCTACCATACAGTTTGACCAATGGGAAACATATAATATCTACCAATGGTGTTCCAGCATTACCAGGTACCAGAATACCTCTACAGAGACTACCACACCACTTCCACTTGCCTGGGTGAGTGCAGCTCCACTTACACTCCAGAGGCTTAACACCATCCAGGCCAAATCAGCCTGCTGAATGGCACCCCATCCACCCCACTGTGAACATGAATGAAAATCGCTTGTCACAAGTAGGCTTCAAATGAACATTCACTCCCTCCACCACCAAAGCACAGTGGCAGCCATGTGTACCATTTACAAGATGCACTGTAGCACTCACCAAGGCTCCTAAGACAACACCTTCCAAACCATAACTGCCACCACCTAGAAGGACAAGAGCAGCAGCCAACGATGCCAAAATTGAATGAAGGAATAAAAGAAAAGCCATCAGTTGTGTCACATTTGTCTATCCTTACTTGTTTATTTGATTAATTTACCAGCTACTCATTTGTTAAAGAAAAGTAATAGCAAGGCACAGTCTCCTGACTTGGAGACAAAGGAAAAGCACTCACCAATTTCTGGAGTTTAAACAACAAATATCCTTTCCCCTCTAACCCTAATTCCCATTTGCCCAAATTCACAACTTTATCACCCAGTTTATGCAACACTCTGTTCCCCTATCACTCTACATTGGGTGTGCAGTACTTTCAGATGTTCTGAGGCTGTGAAAAGTGTTTGATAAATGTGAACACTTTTTTGTGTTTATTTCTTTCTTTCCTACTTTTTTATAATTCATGTGGTCAGCGCCATGTTGCTCATGACATCTGGAAAAGAAATAGTTCTGACCTTAAAACGATTGCAGCAACTTCCATGGCAATATTTATGAATGGAATTGAGTCTTCATGCCAACTGTCGCTAGTGGGTGGGGTTAATTGGACTTGGTGACAGAGACAGATTGTAGTCCATACATTTTGATGTAATAGCTATTTCATATTCATAGAATTCCGACAGTGTAGAAGATCTTTGGGCCCATGAGTCTGCACCACCTCTCCGAAAGAGCACCCGATCTGTGCCCATTCCCCCGCCCTATCTCCGTAAAGCCACCTAACATGCACCTCTCTGGACACTAAGGGGCAATTGACCAAGACCAATCCACCGAACCTGTACATTTTTGGATTGTGGGAGGAAACCGGAGCGCCGGGAGGAAACCCACGTAGACACGGGGAGAACGTGCAAACACCACATAGTCACACAATTGAACCCGGGTCCCTGGTGCCGTGTGGCAGCAGTGCTAACCACTGTACCATGTGCCGCCCATATTATTAGTTATGGTTTAATAAGAAACTTGCAGTCAATTAGCAAGCGGAGCAGTCGAGTTGGTTGCATGATCAGAGATCCCCTGTAGCACAAGCATTGCTATCACTGGCCATTTGATGCTGTTGCAAGTGGACACTGCCTCCATTTAACAACCTGCAAAAACCCCGCGCATAACTAGTAAATATTTAATGGGATTGCACATGGCGAGTGAAGACTTTAAAACTGACAGCACGTGGGCAATCGTTCTTATGTACGTCTTTGCGATAAGCAGGTCAGAAGGTTGGAATAATTGTAATTCACTCCCATATTTTAATGTGATTGAGTGATATTTTATTTAAACAGACCCACATACAGCCGTGAGGTCGGACGCAGGTTCAGAAATCCATTTATTCAGTCAGTGGGCTCGACTGTGGCTCTTGAATTCAGCCAAGGCATTCGCATCCTGCTTCTGAGTTCCCTGGCCAATCAGAGAGGGTGGCAGGATGACGTGCAGAATGTGCCAAAAGAAGTTAAAGGGATCCTGACAGCTTTCAAATGGCTGAACTGTACATTGATTCATGAAAAACCCCCCAGGAATGGAGAGATCGATATGGTTGCCCCCAAGCCCGTACCTGCACCCCCCCGGCAAGCCCGCAACCCCCTGTGGATCTCTGAATCTTGCCTAGAGGTCCTGCTGTGATATCTGAGGGACTGAAGTGAGGTAATGTCAGGGATGGCCCTCAGGTGATAGCCACCTTGATAACAACCCACTGAGAAGGTCTTGTCCCTGGAGGTTGCAGATGTCAACCATGACCTACCATGAAAGCCTGGGCCTCCTGAGGCATCTGTGCTCACTCAGGTCTGGTAATTTATTGACCCAGTTTTGGTGTCTTACCTCCTCTCAGCTAAATCTTAATGTCTGGCCCGTGCAGTGGCATGAGGCTGAGAAGGCAGCTGGTGCTGCTGCTGGTTTTATTCTGCTGCTCCTGGTTCTATCGGTGTTGGCTGAGTCTCATCTTGTTCTTCATGAGAGATGCAAGGGAGAGCTGCATACACTATTCGTGTGGTGAAGGCTAAGAGTACAGATCAAAGTGAGTGAAGATCAAGACAAGTGAACTGATCCCAAGAAGTTGGAAATCACTTTGTCCAGTAGGAGTGCCTCTGAAAAGTGATGTGAGTAGCAGCCGCTCACCTTGGCTGCAACAAGTCAGTTTTACTTCCCTGCTGCTCTCTTACCTCTTTGACTCTAGTGAGATCTATACAGCTCGGGAAACCCCTGTGCTGAGAGGTAAAGCCTGAGTGAAGTGTCTCTCTGTATATTTTAGTTACTTACCCGACAGCACCAAGGGGGCTCCAACTCCACGCAAAGGAGCTGGGTTAAAACTGAAAGTATGTGGGATTATTTTGGGTTGCCACGTTTTGATTATCGAACCCTCGCTCCTTGGCAGCTAACGGCTTCACTTTATGCTCATTTACCGTGTTAAATTCTTATAACTGCCATTGTAATGGAAGCTGCCTATTTAAACTGGTTGGGCACGATTCATGCCCGGGTCGCGCTGGGTGTAAAGCAGGAGAGGGCAAAGTCGAGATTCGCGCTGGGTGTGAACCAGTTTGCGATTCATCCGGCCCGCTCCCAGTGGCGAGTTCCGGATCACTCCCAAAAATGTGAGAATGTCATTAACCCTAATTTGCATGCATTTCAACTTCATTAACGAGATTGAAGTCGAATGCAGCGGCCTCCCGGGAATTACCCAATTCCCCAGCAGGAAGTCACGCGGGCGTCATTTAGTACTCCTTTCCAAAATCATGGAAGTTGGAGTAATGGCTACTGAGGAGAAGTGAGGAGGTGAGTAGCCATTTCCATTTTACAGCATGTAGCTCAAGGCCACTGGAGCTTATGGGGGGGGGGGTACCCTTTGGGGGGAGGGTTGGGCTTGGTCAGGAGGCTAAAGCCTTCCAGGTCGGGGCTCGCCCCTGGGCCGGAGGGAGTGGGGGGGTAAAGGACTGTGAGGCCGTCAAGCCATCTTTAAATATTGTGGGGACCCATAACGGGGCAAGCAGAGCGTCAGCTTCTGTCCAACCAGACTCTTCCAGGATAGAGCCTGCTGCTGCTTCTCTCCTGAAAGTCAATTTCACTCATATTGACTATGAACAGCCTTGAGTTTCACAGCTATTTCGAATTAGCAATTAGCCTTGTTAGTTGTGAGAGCATTTCCCAGCTGTAGGTTGTGTTTGCTAAATGCTCCTGCTGGTGACTTGGAAATGCCTGGAGGCTGCTGTAGCTGAGAGTTTGTTTGCTGTTCGCTGCTGCCTTTTCTGCTTACCTGCTGCATCTTCCTCTGAAATGAAAATGAAAATCACTAATTGTCACAAATAGGCTTCAAATGAAGTTACTGCGAAAAGCCCCTTGTCGCCACATTGCGGCACCTGTTCTGGGAGGCTGGTACGGGAATTGAACCGTGCTGCTGGCCTGCCTTGGTCTGCTTTAAAATCCAGCGATTTAGCCCAGTGTGCTAAACCAGCCTCTTCGGCTTACTTGCTGCTTTCTGGATAAGGGTCTCTTTTATTTGGAGTGTGTCGAGGGGAGGATTTTGTCGAGCCTACTACAGGCCTGAGGATGCAGGAGAGCTGGCTTGATCAGTCTGTGGATGTTTTTAAATGCTTGCTTTGTTCTGGACTTGTGGGTCACCTGTTAAGGCTCCCTGTGTTCCTCTGGCCCGGTCCTCGGACAGGGTGGTGATGGAGGATCATACGCCGATACTGCAGGAGAGCAGGGGGGGCGGGGGGGGGGGGGCGGGGGGGGGGGCCTGGCTCGACAGTGCAGCCCGATGTGGGGAGGGTGCGAGGCGTCAGCCAGTCGATTAGGTGGTGGAGGGGGGCTCTCTCTGGGAATTTGGGAGGTGGCAGGCGGAGCTGATGCCAGTAGAGAGGCGGTAACTTACCCTTGCAGCTCATTGGAGTTTGCTGGTCTTCTTCTGACACTCAGGTGGCATTGCTGATCCTGCTGCTGGTCCTCTGACCCCTCTCGTGGGAACAGTGTGACCCGTCTTTCATCCACACCATTGAGACGCTTTGAGATCGGAATCCCCAAAGCGAGAAGCAGATCTGCGCACTGCCATGCTTGTGTGTTGACTGGGAGTTAGTAGTGAGGGACCTGCTCCTGTTTCTGATCCGGACGCAGTCTCTGATCCAGATCTACTCCAATCTCTAATCCAGATCTGCTCCAGTCTCTGATCCGGATCCAGTCTCTGATCTGGATGCGCTCCAGTCTCTGATTCCACCAGTCTCTGACCCGGATCCGCACCAGTCTCTCATCTGGATCCACTCCAGTCTCTGATCCGGATCTGCTCCAGTATCTGATCCGGATCCGCTCCAGTCTCTGATCTGGATCTAATCTTTGATCGGGGTGCGCTCCAGTCTCTGATTCCACCAGTCTCTGACCCGGATCAGCTCCAGTATCTGATCCAGATCCCGCTCCAGTCTCTGATCTGGATCCAGTGTTTGATCTGGATGCGCTCCAGTCTCTGATTCCACCAGTCTCTGATACGGATCTGACCCAGTCTTTGATCCAGATCTGATCCAGTATCTGATCCGGATCCGCTCTGGTATCTGATCGGGATCCGCTCCGGTATCTGATCCGGATCCAGTCTCTGATCTGGGTGTGCTCCAGTCTCTGATTCCACCAGTCTCTGACCCAGATCAGCTCCAGTATCTGATCCGGATCCCGCTCCAGTCTCTGATCTGGATCCAGTGTCTGATCTGGATGCGCTCCAGTCTGATTCCACCAGTCTCTGGTGGGAAATTTGCTAATGCTCTTCAGGAGGGTTTAAACAAGTTCAGCAGGGGCTTGGGAACCTGAATTGTAGCTCCAGTACACAGGAGGTTGAGAGCAGTGAGGTCATGAGTAAGGTTTCAAAGTTGCAGGAGTGTACCGGCAGGCAGGAAGGTGGTTTAAAGTGTGTCTTCTTCAATGCCAGGAGCATCCGGAATAAATGGGTGAACTTGCGGCATGGGTTGTGGCCATTTTGGAGACATGGATAGAGCAGGGACAGGAATGGTTGTTGCAGGTGCCGGGGTTTAGATATTTCTGTAAGCTCAGGGAAAGTGGTAAAAGAGGGGGAGGGATGACATTGTTAGTCAAGGACAGTATTACGGTGGCAGAAAGGACGTTTGATGAGGACTCGTCTACTGAGGTAGTATGGGCTGAGGTTAGAAACAGGAAAGGAGAGGTCACCCTGTTTTCTATAGGCCTCCGAAAAGTTCCAGAGATGTAGGGGAAAGGATTGCAAAGATGCTTCTGGATAGGAGCGAAAGCAACAGGGTAGTTGTTATGGGGGACTTTAACTTTCCAAATATTGACTGGAAACGCTATAGTTCGAGTACTTTAGATGGGTCCATTTTTGTCCAATATGTGCAGGAGGATTTCCTGACACAGTATGTAGATAGGCCAACGAGAGGCGAGGCCATTTTGGATTTGGTACTGGGTAATGAACCAGGACAGGTGTTAGATTTGGAGGTAGGTGAGCACTTTGGTGATAGTGACCACAATTCGATTACGTTTACTTTAGTGATGGAAAGGGATAGGTATATACTGCAGGGCAAGAGTTATATCTGGGGGAAAGGCAATTATAATGCGATGAGGCAAGACTTAGGATGCATCGGATGGAGAGGAAAACTACAGGGGATGGGCACAATGGAAATGTGGAGCTTGTTCAAGGAACAGCTACTGCATGTCCTTGATAAGTATGTACCTGTCAGGCAGGGAGTAAGTGGTCGAGCAAGGGAACCGTGGTTTACTAAAGCAGTCGAAACACTTGTCAAGAGGAAGAAGGAGGCTTATGTAAAGATGAGGCATGAAGGTTCAGTTAGGGCGCTGAAGAGTTACAAGTTAGCTAGGAAGGACCTAAAGAGAGAGCTAAGAAGAGCCAGGAGGGGACATGAGAAGTCTTTGGCAGGTAGGATCAAGGATAACCCTAAAGCTTTCTATCGATATGTCAGGAATAAAAGAATGACGAGGGTAAGAGCAGGGCCAGTCAAGGACAGTAGCGGGAAGTTGTGCGTGGAGTCCGAGGAGATGGGAGAGGTGCTTAATGAATATTTTTCGTCAATATTCAAACAGGAAAAAGATAGTGTTGTCGAGGAGAATACTGAGATTCAGGCTACTAGACTAGAAGTGCTTGAGGTTCATAAGGAGGAGGTGTTAGCAATTCTGGAAAGTGTGAAAATAGATAAGTCCCCTGGGCCGGATGTGATTTATCCTAGGATTCTCTGGGAAGCGAGGGATGAGATTGCTGAGCCTTTGGCTTTGATCTTTAAGTCATCTTTGTCTACAGGAATAGTGCCAGAAGACTGGAGGATAGCAAATGTTGTCCCCTTGTTCAAGAAGGGAAGTAGAGACAACCCCGGTAACTATAGACCAGTGAGCCTTACATCTGTTGTGGGAAAAATCTTGGAAAGGTTTATAACAGATAGGATGTATAATCATCTGGAAAGGAATAATTTGATTAGAGATAGTCAACACGGTTTTGTGAAGGGTAGGTCGTGCCTCACAAACCTTATTGAGTTCTTTGAGAAGGTGACCAAACAGGTGGATGAGGGTAAAGCAGTTGATGTGGTGTATATGGATTTCAGTAAAGCGTTTGATAAGGTTCCCCACGGTAGGCTACTGCAGAAAATACGGAGGCATGGGATTCAGGGTGATTTAGCAGTTTGGATCAGAAATTGGCTAGCTGGAAGAAGACAAAGGGTGGTGGTTGATGGGAAATGTTCAGCCTGGAGTCCAGTTACTAGTGGTGTACCACAAGGATCTGTTTTGGGGCCACTGCTGTTTGTCATTTTTATAAATGACCTGGAGGAGGGCGTAGAAGGATGGGTGAGTAACTTTGCAGATGACACTAAAGTCGGTGGAGTTATGGACAGTGCGGAAGGATGTTACACGTTCCAGAGGGACATAGATAAGCTGCAGCGCTGGGCTGAGAGGTGGC
Source organism: Scyliorhinus torazame (assembly GCF_047496885.1). Lineage (NCBI taxonomy): Eukaryota > Metazoa > Chordata > Chondrichthyes > Carcharhiniformes > Scyliorhinidae > Scyliorhinus > Scyliorhinus torazame. The sequence continues at coordinate 81,603,981 of NC_092727.1, read as the reverse complement.
AAATGGAGTTCAATGCAGAAAAGTGTGAGGTGATTCATTTAGGAAGGAATAACAGGAAGACAGAGTACTGGGCTAATGGTAAGATTCTTAGCAGTGTGGATGAGCAGAGAGATCTCGATGTACATGTACATAGATCCCTGAAAGTTGCCACCCAGGTTGAGAGGGTTGTTAAAAAGGCATATGGTGTGTTAGCTTTTATTGGTAGAGGGATTGAGTTTCGGAGCCATGAGGTCACGTTGCAGCTGTACAAAACTCTGGTGCGGCTGCATTTGGAGTATTCCGTGCAATTCTGGTCGCCGCATTATAGGAAGGATGTGGAAGCATTGGAAAGGGTGCAGAGATTTCCCAGAATGTTGCCTGGCATGGAGGGAAGATCGTATGAGGAAAGGCTGAGGGACTTGAGGCTGTTTTCGTTAGAGAGATGGTTAAGAGGTGACTTAATTGAGGCATACAAGATGATCAGAGGATGGGTAGGGTGGACAGTGAGAACCTTTTTCCTCGGATGGTGATGTCTAGCACGAGGGGACATACCTTTAAATTGAGGGGAGATACATATAGGACAGATGTCAGAGGTAGGTTCTTTACTCATAGAGTAGTAAGGGCGTGGAATCCCCTGCCTGCAACAGTATTGGACTCGCCAACACTAAGGGCATTCAAATGGTCATTGGATAGACATATGGATGATAATGGAATAGTGTAGATAGGCTTTAGAGTGGTTTCACAGGTCGGCGCAACATCGAGGGCCGAAGGGCCTGTACTGCGCTGTAATGTTCTATGTCTCTGACCCGATCTGCTGTAGTTTTTAATCCGGATCTGCTCCAGTCTCTGATCCAGATCCAGTCTCTGATCTGGATCCAGTCTCTGATCTGGAAGCGCTCCAGTCTCTGATTCCACCAGTCTCTGACCTGATCTGCTACAGTATATGATCCGGATCCGCTCCAGTCACTGATCTGGATCCAGTCACTGATCTGGATCCAGTCTCTGATCCGGATCCAGTCTCTGATCTGGAAGCGCTCCAGTCTCTGTTTCCACCAGTCTCTGATCCAGATCCGAACCAGGCTCTGATCCAGATCCAATCCAGTCTCTGCTCCTGTTTTTGATACCGCTCCAGTCTCTGATCCGGATCCCGCTCCAGCCTCTGATCTCGATGTGCTGCAGTCTCTGACCGGGATGTGTCCCAGTCTCTGATCTGGATGCACGCCAGTCTCTGATCCGGATCTGCTCCAGTCTCTGATCCGGATCTAGTCTCTGATCCGGATCCAGTTCCAGTTTCTGATCCAGATCCAGTCTCTGATCCGGATCCAGTCTCTGATCCGGATCCAGTTCCAGTCTCTGATCTGGATCCAGTTTCTGATCCAGATCCAGTCTCTGATCCGTATCCAGTTTCTGATCCAGATCCAGTCTCTGATCCGGATCAAGTTAGAGTTTCTGATCTGGATCCAGTTTCTGATCTGAATTCAGTCTCTGATCCGGATCCAGTCTCTGTACCGGATCCAGTTCCAGTATCTGATCCGGATCCAGTTTCTGATCCCGATCCAGTCTCTGGATCTGGGTTCAGTTTCTGATCCAGACTCTGATCAGGTCCCAGCGTCCGGTACAATGGGGTCCTGACGGTGAGGCTGTCCTCTCGGTGCCGGTACATTCCGCGCGCGGGGGTTTTCCGGTAATCGGAGGGAGCGGGGAGCAAACCGCCGATAAACCCGGAGCGGCAGCGGGGTAGAGGGAGTGAGGGCGGGAGCCGCTTCCAGAGTAATAATCAGCACCGCGGCGGCGGGGGCCTGAGGCAGCGGCTGCTGACGTGTTCCTGAGCCGGAGCCCGGATCCAGGACCGAGACCAGGACCGAGCCCCCAGGTCTCGGCCCCATTCGCTCCCGGGATGGATACGCTGTACCGGCAGACCAATAAGTAAGTGGCGGCCGCTGACAAGGGAGCGGGACGGCCTGGGTGTGGGGTCTGGAGGTTGGGGGGAGTTCTTGGGGCGGCTCAGGTTTCATTTTGACTGTGTGCACTCGGCCAGCCAGCGACAAAGGGAGACTATCCCATCTCCTCAGATACTCATTCACCTTCGCCACCAGGATTGTGAAATTTAGCTTACAAAGCCGTACCCAGTCCCGTTCCACCTGCACCCCCAAGTCCCTAAAATGAGTTGTCGCCAGCCGAAGTAGTAGTCCTGCCACTACACCTGAAGAAGATACGACAGAATACTCACTCTTACCTAAATTCAATTTATATCCCGCAAACGTCCCAATTTTCCCGAGCAATGCATTATGTCCCTCACCGATGAGCTCGGGTCCGAAATATACAGCAGCAAATCATCCGCGTACAGAGACACCCTAATTCTCCACCCTCCCCTCACTATCCCACTCCATAAGCCAGAACCGCTCAGCGCCCTCACCAAGGGCCCAATCAGCAACACAAAGAAGAGGGGGACATGCGGCACCCCTGCCTCATTCCCCAGAATAGTGGGAAGTGCCCCGACTGTGTCCCAATCGTCTGCCCACAAGCTGGCGGATCTCTATGTCAGTTTTGCCTAAGCTACAAACTTATGACCAATCCCAAACTTCTCCAGTACTGCAAACAAGTAACTTCACTCCACTCTGTAAAATGTTTTCTCCACATCTAACACCACCACCATCTCCATCTCCCTCCACTCTGCCAGAGAAAGCATCACAATCAGCATGTTTGACGACAGCTGTCTGCCCTTGACGAACCCCGTCTGATCCTCCCCACCACCTTGGGAAGATACTCCTCCAACCTCATCGCCAGCACTTTCGCCAATATCTTGGCATCCACATTCAGTAGAGAAATGGGCCTATACGACCCACGCTCCACCGGATCCTTATCCGTTTTCTGCAACAAGGAAATAGATAACTGCCTCATTGTCTCCGGCAGCCTCCCCTTTGCCATTGCATCCTCCAACATTTCCAGCAGTGCCAACTTGTCCTTAAACTTTTTGTAGAACACCACCGGGAACCTATCCGGCCCCAGTGCCTTACCTGACTGCATCTTCCCTATTGCTGCCTTTACTTTCTCAAACCCTAATGGCTCCTCTAACCCGGCCTTCTCCTCATCTCCCACCTCTGGCTGTTCCAGAAACTCCCTAATCTCCGACGGCTCCGACTTATATAGACCCCTATAATAGTCCTCAAAAATCCTATTCACCTGCTCTGGGGCCACCACCACCCCTCCTGTCCCATCCCTAATCCACACAATTTCCTTCACCGCTTCCTGTCGACGGAGCAGGCCCACCAGCAATCGACTGGCCTTCTCACCACACTCACACACACCCCCTGCGCTTGTCTCAACTGTCGAGCTACCCTTCCTGTAGACAGGAGGTCAAACACCTTCAATGCCTCCCAAACAACCAACAACGAGACCTCCCACATACTCCTCCATCACCCTCCCCATCACCTTCCCCACCTTAATGCAAAAATTTGGATCTGTCAACAAGCCCACATCTAGCCTCCACGCCGGCCTCTGGACCGAACCCTTCTCCAATATCATATGCACCCAGTGCGGTGCATGATCCGATATCATGATTGCCGAGTACTCTGCCGTCTTTACCCCAGCCAGCAGCGCCTTCCCTACGACAAAAATGTCGATCTTTGAGTACATCTTATGTACCGGTGTGAAGAATTAATATTCCCTGTCCCCTGGGTGCAAAATCCTCCACGGATCCGCCCCTTCCATCTCCTTCAGAAACCCAGCTAGCACCCTTGACACCCCCCCCCCCCCCCCCCCCCCCCCGCCCCCACCAAAGGAACCAGCGAGCACGGAGCACGGCCGAGACCTATCATCCTCGGGTCCAGCATTATATTTCAATCACCCCCACTCTCAACTGGAGTATCCTGTTAAAATCTTTCTCACAAACCCAGTGTTGTCCCAGTTTGGGGCATACAAGCAAACTAACACCACTAACCTCCCGTACCTACCTCCCTGGTCCACCACCTGCTTGTCCACCTGGCACCTCACCCGTTTATCCGCCAGTATTGCCTCCCTCCACGTCCTACTATCGAAGCCTGGCTTCCCCCCCCCCCCCCCTGCCCTTCCTACCAGGCAGGACCCAGCCCTAGTCACTGTCGCCCCCCCTCTTCCCAGCAATTCCTCTACCATTTCCTCTTGAAAACAACTCGCCCAGTATCATCCCCATCCCCCCATTATTCACATCTCCCAGGCCTATCGAAAACTGCCCATACAGGTTCCAACCGTTGCAGCTCCTCCCCTCACCTCGCTCCTGTTCACGAGCTGCCGATATGTTTGCTAGCACGACGGCCCTTGCCAGAGCCCCCTACCTGACATTGAAAACAAAACCCGCTAACCCATCCAAACTCCCCATACCCTACATCCCGACAAAACCCCCAACAACCCTGAGTTTCAAACCGCCCAAACCCCCATTCCATCAAAGAGCAAAACAGAGTTATCCAAACACCCCATACAAGAAAAATAACCCAACCAAAGAGAAACAAAGCAAAGCTCAGTTAAAAATCATCAAAAGTCCAAAATCAGTCCAATCCCAGGCCTCTGCCTTCACAAACGCCTCCGCTGCTGTCTCAAAGTAATAGTCCCTTCCGTTGTGCGTAACCTGCAGCTTCGATGACCAAACCGCATGTTGCCCTTGTACATCGTCCGAAGGACGCCTGGCTCCTTGCCAGCTCCATCGTCAAATCCTGGTAAGAACATATACCCTTGCCTTCCCCCTCCACCTCGCGCTTCTGCTTTGCCAAACTCAGCACTTTCTCCTTCACCTGGAAATAATGGAAACATGATCACCGTCCTCGGTAGCTCATTCGTCCTCGATTTTAGCCGGAGTGACCGGTAGGCCCTATCCAACTCGTACTTGAGTCCGTAGGCCTCTGGCTTTCCACCCCTTCAGGCACATCCACGATCCTCAAGTTATGTCTTCGCTCACCTGTTCTCCAGGTCTTCTGCCTTGGCTCTCAGCACTCTCTTAATCTCTGTCGCCCTCCGCAGCTCCTCATCCGTCAAGGTGAACTGGTCATTGTGTCGCGAAAAGCCCATAGTGGGCTTTTAATTTTCTGCCTCTACTTCCGCAATATGTTCGAAGTTCTCACCAACTCCTCTCTCACCGGGGCAAAGGTCTCACCCACCCACGGCTTAAGCGAGGCCATCATCAGCATCTAATGCTTTTCGAAATGCTTCAAAAATAGACGTGCAAACTCTCCAGCCATCACCTCCGTCATCGTCTCCACTTTGGTGAGCCCGACCCATCCAACGGCTCTCTCCTGCCAGCTTTCCTCCTGCACCGCTCACCACGTTTGGCGGCAGACTTTTACTCGCTGCCTTCTTCCCTGGATCCTTCCCTGGTTTTTGACATTCTATAAATACCGCAAACTTTCCCACAGCTCCTCACGGACAGATCTTCACCCAAAACTGGGGTAAAAGGGCCAAAACAGACTGCTCTGGCGGAGCCACCAAACATGCAACCTCCTGCTACATGCCACAACCAGAAGTCCCAATATTGTGTATTTGGCTGATTTTTTTTCTCTCTCTAAAGAAACTGAAATTGAAACTCATATCTTGTAGTCAGCAATGTGGAGAATTTTATCTCATCGATTTGTTGCATGTGACCCCATAATCAGTGACGTGTCAAACCTTGGTTCGACCCAGACTTGAGCATCTCACATCCCCCCCCCACTGTCACCAATGCTGCTTATCTACTTGCACAAAATGTCATGCTTCATTTCCTTGCCAATGAAACTCTTATCACATGCTTTTGTCACCTCAAGAGTTGACTTATCCAAGAACATAAAAAAATAGGAGCAGGAGTAGGTCGCATGGCCTGTCCAGCCTGCTCCGCCGTTCAATATGATTATGGCAGATCTTGGATTTCAACTCGGTTTTCCCGCCTGCTCCCTATTTCCCTTATTTCCCTGAGAGACCAAAGATCTGTCTATCCCAGTGTTAAATTTATTCAACGATGGAGCATCCACAATCCTCTAAGGTAGAGAATTCCAAAGCTTCACAACTGTTTTGAGTGAAACAATTTCTACTTAGCTCAGTCCTAAATGATCTGTCCTTTATCCAGAGACTGCTTCCGTGTTTTAGATTCCCCCACCAGCGAAAACAATCTCTCAACGTCCAACCCAGTGTTCTTCAAACTTTTTTTCCAGGGACCCATTTTTACCAATCGGCCGACCTTCGCGACCCACGTCGGCTGACCTTCTCGACCCACACCGGCTGACCTGCGCGACCTACCATTTTCTCTTACCTTGTTTGCTGCTGATAAAAATAGAGGAAATGGTTTTGGGTCCCTTTGGCCCTTGTACATGCTCCTTCAATGGAACCTGTTGGATGAAGGTGAAGCCTTCTGGTGTCGGAAAGTATGGAGTCTCCATCTGTCCAAAGTTCTGCATTGTCCTATAACATTTTATCAAATAAAACCCCCCCGAACTTGTAAAAATAAATAAAAATAAAATGAATAAAATAAATGAATAAAACCGCCCCGAACTTGTAAAAGAAAAAGCTGCGGCCGGTTTAAAAAAAGCGGCCGCACTGCGCATGCGTGCCCGATCATCGGCGCGCATGTGCACAGTTTTGCACATGTGCGCCGATGATCCGGCACGCATGCGCAGTGCGGTCGCAATTTGTTTACATGTTCGCGGCCATTTTGAAGGCCGCTTGCAGCCGGTGTTATTAACAGCTGGCTACTGCGGCTGTTGTGCGCAGATTTGCGCGATCGGGAGCGCCGCGGAGGACGGCTCCGCGACCCTCCCGACACCCGCCTGCGACCCACCTGCGGGTCGTGCCCCCGTGTTTGACAATGCCTGGTCCAACCTATCAAGCCCTTTTAGAATTTTGTAGATTTCGTCGAGATCCCCACTCATTCTTCTAAACACCAGAGAATATATAAACCCAATTTACCCAGCCTCATCACACGACCCATTTTAGTGAACCTTTCCTGTACCAACTCCATTGTGAGTATATCATTCTTAAATGTGGAGACTAGAACTGCACTCAGTACTCCAGATGTTGTCTTGCCACACAGACACGAGGAGAATGTGCAGACTTCACACAGACAATGACCTGGAGCCGCGATCAAACCCGGGTCCTCAGCGCCGTGAGGCAGCAGTGCTAACCACTGGGCCACCATGCCGCCCCTGCAAACTGGGATAGACTAGAAGGGCTTGAGGTTCATAAGGAGGAGGTGTTAGCAATTCTGGAAAGTGTGAAAATAGATAAGTCACCTGGGCCGGATGGGATTTATCCTAGGATTCTCTGGGAAGCTAGGGAGGAGATTGCTGAGCCTTTGGCCTTGATCTTTAAGTCATCTTTGTCTACAGGAATAGTGCCAGAAGACTGGAGGATAGCAAATGTTGTCCCCTTGTTCAAGAAGGGGAGTAGAGATAACCCCGGTAACTATAGACCAGTGAGCCTTACTTCTGTTGTGGGAAAAATCTTGGAAAGGTTTATAAGAGATAGGATGTATAAGCATCTCGTGCCTCAGAAACCTTATAGAGTTCTTTGAGAAGGTGACCAAACAGGTGGATGAGGGTAAAGCAGTTGATGTGGTGTATATGGATTTCAGTAAAGCGTTTGATAAGGTTCCCCACGGTAGGCTACTGCAGAAAATACAGAGGCATGGGATTCAGGGTGATTTAGCAGTTTGGATCAGAAATTGGCTAGCTGGAAGAAGACAAAGGGTGGTGGTTGATGGGAAATGTTCAGACTGGAGCCCAGTTACTAGTGGTGTACCACAAGGATCTGTTTTGGGGCCACTGCTGTTTGTCATTTTTATAAATGACCTGGAGGAGGGCGTAGGATGGGTGAGTAAATTTGCAGATGACACTAAAGTCGGTGGAGTTGTGGACAGTGCGGAAGGATGTTACAAGTTCCAGAGGGACATAGATAAGCTGCAGCGCTGGGCTGAGAGGTGGCAAATGGAGTTTAATGCAGAAAAGTGTGAGGTGATTCATTTTGGAAAGAATAACAGGAAGACTGAGTACTGGGCTAATGGTAAGATTCTTGGCAGTATGGATGAGCAGAGAGATCTCGGTGTCCATGTACATAGATCCCTGAAAGTTACCACCCAGGTTGAGAGGGTTGTTAAGAAGGCGTACGGTGTGTTAGCTTTTATTGGGAGAGGGATTGAGTTTCGGAGCCATGAGGTCATGTTGCAGCTATACAACACTCTGGCGTGGCCGCATTTGGAGTATTGCGTGCAATTCTGGTCGCCGCATTATAGGAAGAATGTGGAAGCATTGGAAAGGGTGCAGAGGAGATTTACCAGGATGTTGCCTGGTCTGGAGGGAAGACCTTATGAGGGAAGGCTGAGGGACTTGAGGCTGTTTTCGTTAGAGAGAAGAAGGTTAAGAGGTGACTTAATTGAGGCATACAAGATGATCAGAGGATTGGATAGGGTGGACAGTGAGAGCCTTTTTCCTCGGATGGTGATGTCTAGCACGAGGGGACATACCTTTAAATTGAGGGGAGATAGATATAAGACAGATGTCAGAGGTAGGTTCTTCATTCAGAGTAGTAAGGGCGTGGAATGCCCTGCCTGCAACAGTAGTGGACTCGCCAACATTAAGGACATTCAAATGGTCATTGGATAGACATATGGACGATAAGGGAATAGTGTAGATGGGCTTTAGAGTGGTTTCACAGGTCGGCGCAACATCGAGGGCCGAAGGGCCTGTACTGCGCTGTTATGTTCTATTAAATCTGCTAAAAGTGAGGAGAAAATATATATTTTTTCCTCTCTGTTTTTAATTAAATGAACTGATCCGAACAGTGCTTGCACCCATCACCCTCAGACTAAAACTTTTGGCTTGCCCTGATTTTTCACTGAAATTCAAGCTCACCAATCTCATTTCAGCCTGACCAATCGGAATCCTCCTGGCCTCTTTTTTGGTTCAAGGTTTGAATTTGATGTGATGTCATTGTGTGTCTCGTGATGGGAGCTGTAGTTTCTTTCTCTGCTTGGTGGTTACTGCTGACAAATTATGGGATTGATTTCTTTAAAATATTGTTGTAAAATCTTCTGGAATGCTTTCTTTGGCCATCAGGAGATTGATGCCGATTCCAATAGATTCCCAGCTTTTCCGGGAGAGTTGGCAATCCTTTGATATTCTAGTCTATAATGCTTTCCTCTCCTTCACTCTACCGTTAGTACCAGGGCTATCACTTGCCTCTTGCCTGCTCTCTCCATGTTCAAATACGTACTCCAAAATGAGCTGAGTGAATTGGTTTTGGGACAGCCAGGGCGCGATTCTCCACCCCCACGCCGAAGTGGCCGCGCCGTTGTGAACGCCGTCGAGGTTCACGACGGCGCGGAACGGCCCCGGTCGCGACCGATTCAGGCCCTGACAATGGGCCAGTATCGGGGCCGCGTCATCTACCCACGCGAGGCCTTCTCGCCCGCGTAAAAGTGGCGCCGATTAAATGACGCGGCCGGCGCCGCATAACGGACGTCCTCCGTGCATGCGCGGGTTGGCCAGCGCCAACCCGCGCATGCGTGGTTGCCGTCCTGTCCACATCCGCCCCGCAAGAAGATGGGGGACGGATCTTGCGGGGCGGCGGAAGGAAGGAGGTCCTCCTTCAGAGAGGACGGCCCGACGATCGGTGGGCACCGATTGCGGGCCACCCCACATTTAAGGTACCCCCCGGTGCAGGATCCCCCCTCGCCCCCCCCACAGGCCGCCCCCCCCAGCGTTCACGCACCGCCCACGACTAGCGACCAGGTGTGGATGGCGCTGGGGGGAACCCGCTGTTTTGGCCTGGCCGCTCGGCCCATCCGGGCCTCAGAATCGCGGGGGTGCCGGAGAATCGCCATTTTGGGTATCTCCGGCGATTCTCCGGCCTGCGGCCCGCGAAACTCGACTGGCCCGTTCCCGCCGCTCGGGAGAATCGCGGGAGGGCGTCGGACCGGCGGCCCAGGAAATTTCGGCGGCCCAGGCGATTCTCCCAACCGGCGTGGGAGTGGAGAATCGCGCCCCCTGTGTCTCAGCACTGGCTCACCTGATTTTATGTTACACGTATTTAGCTACAAACTCCATCCTTAACAGCACTGGGGTGTATTTGCACCACATGGATTGCAGAGCTTCAAGAAGGCAGCTCACCATCACTTAATCAGGGGCAACTAGGGATGGACAATAAATGCTGGCCTAGCCAGCGATGCCCACATCCCATGAATGAGTACATGAATTGTCAAACAAGCATCACGTAGGGTACATTGATAATTGAATGGATGTTCTGATCAGCCCCCGCTCCCACATAAACTATTTTTCTCAGCTTGACAAAAATAATGCACTGTGGGGGTATTGTTATCTGTGGAAGTGCAGTTCCAAGAAAGCCTGTCATGGATTAGTTTAGTTGTCTGTGGAGCTCTAAAGAATTGTTTTGTTATCCATCTCTGTTGCCTTCTGTTGTAACTGGCACCAATACATCCCAGGTTTCAGTCTCCTATAGTATGTCTGCATTGTGCATACACCTGTCCCAAAAACCCTCAAAGTAGCCGATTAATGAGTTGTGCATTGTTGGTTTAGGATCATCCACAGACGGCTGACTGATGTTGAATCAGTTTGGGGCATTGCATGTCTGTGATTCAGCAGTCTCCATCTGTTCTCTCAGTGGATGACATGTATTGTGTCAATGTCAGCGGCTACGCTGAATGGATTATTTCTATAATGGACTACAAGTGAAATCATTGCATCACAGCATGAGATCATAGCAACATTTCTGCATCTAGTAATCTGCTTGAAAAAAAACAAAACTAGAGGTGCAGTTTGCTTTTCACCCTTCTAATGTTGCCTCCCTTCGGCCTTTTTTAGAATTAATTTACGGGATGTGGGTGTCACTGGTTAGGCCAGCATTTATTGCCCATCCCTAGTTGCCCTTCAGAAAGTGGTGGTGAACTGCCTTCTTGAACTGCTGCAGTTCCTGAGGTGTAGGTACACCGACAGTACTGTTATGGAGGGAGTTCCAGGATTTTGACCCAGCGACACTGATGGAACAGCGATATGTTTCCAAGTATGGGTGGTGAGCGACTTGGAGGGGAACCTCCAGGTGGTGGGGTTCCCAGGTACCTGCTGCTGGGTTGGATTTATCCTGTTTCTTGTGTTCAGGCCACATCTGGGCAATTTTCCACATTGCCGGTAGATGCCAGTGTTGTAGCTGTACAGGAATAGCTTGGCTAGGGGTGCGGAAACTTCTGGAGCACAAGTCCTCCGTATTATTGCCGAAATATTTGTTGCACTATCACCATGCTGAATGGAATAGAGTTTGAACAGATCTACCAACTCAAGACTTGGCATCCATGAGGTGCTGTGGGCCATCAGCAGAATTGTACTTGACCACAATCTGCAACTTCATGGCCCAACATATCCCCTACTCTACCATTACCACCAAGCCAGAGGAGCAACCCTGGTTCAATGAAGAGTGCAGGAGAGCATGCCAGGAGCAATACCAGGCATACATTTTGTGAACCTTGGATAACGAGAGATATTGTAGGCCTCGTCAAAAAGAAAAAGGAGGCATCTGTCAGGGCTAAAAGGCTGGGAACAGACACATCTTGTGTGGAATATAAGGAAAGTAGGAAGGAATTTAAGCAAGGAGTCAGGAGGGCTAAAAGGGGTCATGAAAAGTCATTGGCAAATGGGGTTAAGGAAAATCCCAAGGCTTTTTACACGTACATAAAAAGCAAGAGGGTAGCCAGGGAAAGGTTTGGCCCACTGAAGGACAGGCAAGGGAATCTATGTGTGGAGCCAGAGGAAATGAGCGAGGTACTAAATGAATACTTTGCATCAGTATTCACCAAAGAGAAGGAATTGGTGGATGTTGAGTCTGGAGAAGGATGTGTAGATAGCCTGGGTCACATTGAGATCCAAAAAGACGAGGTGTTGGGTGTCTTGAAAAATATTAAGGTAGATAAGTCCCCAGAGCCTGATGGGATCTACCCCAGAATACTGAAGGAGGCTAGAGAGGAAATTGCTGAGGCCTTGACAGAAATCTTTGGATCCTCACTGTCTTCAGGTGATGTCCCAGAGGACTGGCAAATAGCCAATGTTCCTTTGTTTAAGAAGGGGAGCAAGGATAATCCAGGGAATTACAGGCCGGTGAGCCTTACATCAGTGGTAGGGAAATTACTGCAGACAATTCTTCGAGACAGGATCTACTCCCATTTGGAAGCAAATGGACGTATTAGCGAGAGGCAGCATGGTTTTGTGAAGGGGAGGTCGTGTCTCACTAACTTGATAGAGTTTTTCCGAAGTGGTCACAAAGATGTTTGATGCAGGTAGGGCAGTGGATGTTGTCTATATAGACTTCAGTAAGGCCTTTGACAAGGTCCCTCATGGCAGACTGGTACAAAAGGTGAAGTCACACGGGATCAGGGGTGAGCTGGCAAGATGGATACAGAACTGGCTAGAAGGCAGAGAGTAGCAATGGAGGGGTGCTTTTCTGATTGGAGGGCTGTGACCTTTGCTGGTCGTAGTATATATAAATGATTTTGAGGAAAATGTAACTGGTCTGATTAGTAAGTTTGCAGACAACACAACGGTTGGTGGAATTGCGGATAGCGATGAGGACTGTCAGAGGATACAGCAGGATTTTGATTGTTTGGAGGCTTGGGCGGAGAGATGGCAGATGGAGTTTAATCCGGACAAATGTGAGGTAATGCATTTTGGAAGGTCTAATGCAGGTAGGGAATATACAGTGAATGGTAGAACTCTCAAGAGTATTGACAGTCAGAGAGATCTAGGTGTACAAGTCCACGGGTCACTGAAAGTGGCAACACAGGTGGAGAAGGTAGTCAAGAAGGCATACGGCATGCTTGCCTTCATTGGCCAGGGCATTGAGTATAAGAATTAGCAAGTCATGTTGCAGCTGTATAGAACCTTAGTTAGGCCACACTTGGAGTATAGTGTTCAATTCTGGTCGCCACACTACCAGAAGGATGTGGAGACTTTAGAGAGGGTGCAGAAGAGATTTACCAGGACGTTGCCTGGTATGGAGGGCATTAGCTATGAGGAGTGGTTGAATAAACTCTGTTTGTTCTCACTGGAACGACGGAGGTTGAGGGGCAACCTGATAGAGGTCTACAAAATTATGAGGGGCATAAACGGAGTAGATAGTCAGAAGCTTTTTCTCAAGGTAGAGGGGTCAATTACTAGGGGGCATAGGCTTAAGGTGCGAGGGGCAAGGTTTAGAGAAGATGTACGAGGCAATTTTTTTTACACAGAGGGTAGTGGGTGCTTGGAACTCGCTGCTGGAGGAGGTGGTGGAAGCAGGGATGATAGTGACGTTTAAGGGGCATCTTGACAAAACATGAATAAGATGGGAATAGAGGGATACGGAAGTGCAGTAGATTTTAGTTTAGACGGGCAGCATGGTCGGCACAGGCTTGGAGGGCCGAAGGGCCTGTTCCTTCGTCCTTTGTTCTTTAAATAAAATGAGGTGTCAACCTGGTGAAGCTACAGCACAGGACTACTTGTGTGTCAAACAGCGCAAGCAGCAAGTAATAGACAGAGCTAAGCGATTCCACAACAAACGCATCAGATCTAAGCTCTGCAGTCCTGGCACATCCAGCCGTGAGTGTTTTCTTTTCTTTTTTAAAATACATTTAGAGCTCACAATTCTTTTTTTTTCAATTAAGGGGCAATTTAGCGTGGCCAATTCACCTACCCTGCACATCTTTTTGGGTTGTGGGGATGCGACCCACGCAGATACGGGGAGAATGAGCAAACTCCACACAGACAGTGACCCGGGGCCGGGTTCGAACGTGGATCCTTGGCACCATGAGGCAGCAGTGTTAACCACTGTGCCACCGTGCTGCCCCTCCAGCCATGAGTGGTGATGGACAATTAAACAACTCCCAGAGGAGGAGGATCCACAAGTATCCCCATCCTCAATGATGGTGGAGCCCAGCAAATCTGTGCAAAAGACAAGGCTAAAGCATTTGCAACACTCTTCAGCCAGAAGGACAGAGTGGATGATCCCTCTGGGTCTCCTCCGCCAGAGTTCCCCAGCAGCACAGATGTCAATCTTCAGCCAATTTGATTCGCTCCACGTGATATCAAGAAATGGCTGAAGGAGGGCAGCATGGTGGCGCAGTGATGCCTCATGATGCCGAGGTCCCAGGTTCGATCCCGGCTCTGGGTCACTGTCTGTGTGGAGTTTGCACATTCTTCAAGTGTTTGCGTGGGTTTCACCCCCACAACCCAAAAATGTGCAGGCTAGGTGGATTGGCCACGCTAAATTGCCCCTTAATTGGAAAAAATGAATTGGGTATTCTAAATTTATATAAAAAAAGAAATGGCTGAAGGCACTGGATCGTGCAAAGGCTTTGGGCCTTGAAAATATTCTGGCAATAGTACTGCAGTCTTGTGCTCCAGAACAAGCTGCTCCTCTAACCAAGCTGCTCCACAACAGCTACAACACTGGCATCTACCCGACAATGAGGAAAATTACCCACGTATGTCCCGTACACAAAAAGTAGCACAAATACAACCTGGCCAATTACCGCCCCATAAGTCTATTCCATTTGCATTCAGCCAGCGTTACTCAGCTCCTGACCTCATTACATCACTCAAGGGAAATGATGTCTTTCCCATGATTAGAAGTTTTCAAACATAAACAGACAAACTGAATTCCAGAAGTGAGGTGCGAGTGACTGCCCTTGACATCAAGGCAGCATTGGCATCAAGGAGCCCAAGCAAAACTAGGGTTAATGGGAATAGGGGGAGAAAACATGGGTTTCCTCCGGTTGCTCCGGTTTCCTCCCACAGTCCAAAGATGTGCAGGTTAGGTGGATTGGCCATGATAAATTGCCCTTAGTGTCCAAAATTGCCCTTAGTGTTGGGTGGGGTTGCTGGGTTATGGGGATATAGGGTGGAAGTGTTGACCTTGGGTAGGGTGCTCTTTCTAGGGGCCGGTGCAGACTCGATGGGCCGAAAGGCCTCCTTCTGCACTGTAAATTCTATGATTTTAAAAAAAACCTTCCGCTGGTTAGAGTCATATTTAGCACAAAGGAAATGGTTGCAATGGTTAGAGATCAATCATCTCAGTTCCTGGACATGACTACAGGGTTTCCTCTGGGTTGTGTCCTAGAACCATCTTTAGCTGCCTTATCAACGACATTCCTTCCATCAAAAGGTCAGAAGTGGGCAATTTCGCTATTCAGCACCATTCACGACTCATCAGATACGGAAGCAAAACATGTCCAAATGCAGCAAGACCTGGACAATATCCAGGATTGGGCTGAAGAGTGGCAAATAACATTCGCGGCACACAACTGCCAGGCAATGATCATCTCCAACAAGAGAGAATCTGACCATCGACTCTTGACATTCAATGGCATTGCCATCGCTGAACCTCCCACAATCAACATATTGGGGAGGTTCATTGACTAGAAACTGAACTGGTCCAACCATATAAATACTGTGGTTATCAGAGCAGGTCAGAGCTAGGAATCCTGATGTCAGTAACTCATCACTTGATCCCCAAAACCTCTCCACCACCTACAAGGCACAAGTCAGGAGTGTGATGGAATACTCTCAAATTGCCTGGATGAGTGCAGCTCCAACAGCACTCAAGAAGCATGATAACATTCAGGACAAAGCAGCCCACTTGATTGGCGCCCCTTCCACAAACATTCACTCCTTCCACAACCGACACTCAGTAGCAAGCAATGTGTACCATCTACAAGATGCCCTAACTCACCAAGGCTCCTTGAGCTGCCCCTTCTAAACCCATGACCGCTGTCATCTAGAAGGACAAGGTCAGCAGATAACATGGGAGCACCACCCCCTGGGTGCGTCCTTCCTTCCACTCACCATCCTGATTCGGAATATATCGCCTTTCCTTCACTGCTGCTGGGACAAAATCCTGGAAGTCCCTCTCTGACAGCACTGTGGATGCAGCAGTTGAAGAAGGAGTCTCACTGCCACCTTCTCAAGAACCATTAAGGATGGCCTAGCCAGCGATGCCGCATCCTGTAAAATTCATTTATTAAAAAAAAAGGTTTCCTTGGTACATTTTCTTTTCTTCAAAAGGAAAAAGGAAGTTGCGGCCTCCCAAAATTCACGAGAAGAATGGGATGAAGACCAATCTGATTGCAACATTTCCCAGATTTGGGACAAAAGGAAAGTTGAACTGCCTTATTCAAGACCTGAGAAATGTAGTTGGGCCCAGTCGATCGAGTGAGAACTGTAGATGAAGTGATGCACAGGGTTATCCTTGTGATACCCTTCTGAGTAGTCTCACCTCAACTGGTGAGAACTAGGTTCAGTTTTTGGGAGTTCCACATGCATTTAATGGTTGCAAGTCTTCCACCAGCTTGGAAACAATCCAAGCATACAAAAGCAAGGCTGTTACCATCAGCTTCCCCATGAAATTGGATAGTGTTGATTACCATATCAGGATTAATTTCTATCAGTTTTACCCATTTCTTTTGAGAAAATGGACACTAGGCTGCCTGGCTTTCTTAATTTTGTTTTCTACTGATTATCTCTTAGTCCACCTCCTACGATTAAACTCAGGCGGTACATCTGCTGTGAATCTAGCGTTTTGCTATCCTTTCTTCAAAAAAATCTTGCCTTGTCTGGTTCCACCAGCACTGTCATTCCTCCAAAGGCAGTGTTTGTATGCGAGCTGAGGTAGTGAGTGTTGACAGGCTGTTTGACCCTGGGCGAGGTCACAGCTGAGCCCAGTCCTGTTTTCGCCCATCATTCTGTGCACACTTGCACTCTGCAGCAGTCCCTGGACAGTGATCAGAGTTGGGAGACATGGCCTGATTTATATTTTTTTCTTGCCTTCCCCAGTGGGCGTGAAGCTAGTTGCAGCAAACAAACTGCTGACACTGCACAAACCAACAATCAAGTCCAGTAGTCTGTTGGGCTCAGTAGCACACTGATATACTTGGTCTTAAAGATGTGGCAACTTTCCTGCAATACCATTTCTCTAATTAACTGTGATTCAAAGATATAAGGTAAATGCGTTAATTCTAGTTAGAGTAGCTATCCTGTAAACTTCTTGAAGTTCTTGAATGAGTATTTCCCATTCTCACATAATACTACACGGCTGCAGAAAAGAAATGACACGAGTGCTGCTTCTCTCTGGGGTGTGGATGGTCTTAGGATGGGTTTGAACAAATCTGCATCTTTCTGGTTTGGGGGGGAATTATGGGGCCTGTTCCTTATTTCCATTTGACTTAACCTTTGTGCTGAGCGGTGAGCCATCGGCAGATTTGTATGGGGTACATTTATTTTATAAAGAAAAGAAACATGGACATCATTCTCTGATCTTCTCCACGATAATCTAATTCTGTGCTGTCTCTTTACCTCCTCCCGCTGCTGTGACCACTGTCATAATATCCAAGCATGTATATAATGAAGTGCAGACAGGCAGTGATTGACACACAGGATGACCAGTAAGCACACAGCACAGTGCAGCCAATCACCAGACAGGACACCATCACTATAAAGCCAGAGGGCACTAGGTTTCCCACTCTCTCTGGACCCAGTCACTGAGATAGTCAGAGTCCACGAGCTAGCACAGTGCAAACACCATACGCTAGCTAGTAATTCTGGTCGGGCTAGTACAAGGTCTCCAGTCAGTTCAGTATAGTGTCGATCCACAGTTAAATATGTATGTTAGTTCTATCGTTCAATAAACCCGTGTTGGATCTTCTACAGTGTTAGAGGTCTGTTTCTTGCATCGCTGCATCAAGTGCAGTCCACGCCGAACCGACCTGCCTAACACATCGACCACCACTGCAAATTATGCTGGTTTTGGTATAAGTGAGACACCGTACTGTTGGAACATGTCTCTGGAGGAAATCAATGGATTGTTGTTTCTGAGATGGATTGGCTCAGATTTGGGTTGTCTAGTTTATATGGAACCTCTACACTAGTGTTGGGTAACCTAGGCTAGTGTGTGGACGCTGAGTGTCCCTCTTTCATCTCAGTGGGCCGCTCCCTCTGAGTGTCCAGAGTTGTGAGCAATCAGCATGCAGCTCACTTCACTTGCCCTTGCTTTACATGCGTATGTATCACTCCTGTCATACCGTTGGAAAAAAACAACGCGGATGGAAATCAGCAGAATATGGCAACCCTGGGCATTCTCAATGGTTAACAAAGTGACTCGTGGGCTGTATGTGGCCCCGGGCTGCAGGTTGCCCAGCATTGGTCTACACTAACCATTGAAGAGCAGATTCCAGGCTGGTGGCTGAAGTAGTGTTAAATAATAATACATTATTGTGTTTAAAATAATGAAGGAGAAGCTGTATCTGCTGACAGGAACACTGGTAACCAGAGATGACAGATTTAAGTTAATTGGCAAAATGAGAAAATAAAATACACATTGAGATTTTATGATTTGGAATGTACTTACTGCCTGACTGTTGGAAATAGATTCAATAGTAACTTTCAAAAAAGGGTAGGACATACTTAAAGGATTAAACAAATTGCATGGATTGGCTCAGATTTGGATTGTTTGTCTGCATTTGCAACCATCTTCAATCAGAAGTGCTGAGTGGATGATCCAGCTTGGTGTCCTCCTGAGGTCTCCAGAATCACAGATGCCTGTCTTCAGGCAATTCGATTCATGCAATAATGGTAAAAACTGGGCGGCATGGACTGGTTGGGCCGAAGGGCCTGTTTCCATGCTGTAAACTTCTATGATTCTATGATAATGTGACATTAAAAACAGTTGAAGGCACAGGATACTGTCAAGGCTCTGTGCCCTGACAACATCTTGGCATTAATACTGAGCTCCAAAACCAACTGCACCAAAGCCAAGTTCTCCAGTACAGCTATAACACTGATAATACCCGACGGTGTGGGAAGTTGCCCAGGTATGTCCTGTCCACAAAAAAGCAGGACAAATCCAACCTGGCCAACTACTGCCCCTTCAGCCTCCCTTGATCAATCGCACGGCAATGGACGATGTTGTTAATCGTCCTATCAAGGGACACTTACTTAGCAATATCCTGCTCACTGACCTTCAGTTTGGCCTCCGCCGGGACCACACTTCTGATGTCATTACACCCTCGGTCGAAACATGGACAAAGAGCTGAACGCCAGAGGCGAGGTGAGAATGACTGCCCTTGACATCAAGACAGTGCTTGACATCAAGGCAGTGCTTGACAAAGTGTGGCATTGTGGAACCCTGGAAAATTGAAGCCAGTGGGAATCGAGAGAAAGCTCTACTCGTTGGAGTCATACCTAGCACAAAGGAAGATGGTTGTGGTTGTTGGAAGCCAATCATTTCTGTCCTCGGACATCGCTACATAGGTTCTGCAGGGCAGTGTTATAGGCCCAACCCTCTTCAGCTGCGTCATCAATTACCTTGCCTCCATCGTAAATTCAGAATTGGGGATGTTTACAGATGTTCACCATTTGTATCTCTTCAGATACTGAGGCAGTCTGTGTCGATCTGGACAATATTCCGGCTTGGGCTGATAAGTGGCAAGTAATGTTCACGCCACACAAGTGCCAGGTGATGGCCATCTCCAACAAAAGATAATCTACCCATCTCCCTTTGACATTCAATGGCATTACCATCACCGAGTTCCCCCAATATCAACAATCATTGACTAGAAGTTGAACTGGATCAGCCATACTACAAGGACAGGTCAGAGGTTGGAATTCTGTGATGAGTAACTCATCGCCTGACTCTCCAAAGCCGGTCCATCAGGCACAAGTCCGGCGTATGATGGAATACTCTCCACTTGTCATCGGCATATGATGGAATACTCTCTACTTGTCTGAATGAGCGTAGCTCCAACCACACTCCAGAAACTCAACACCATCCAGGACAAAGTAGTCTGCCGATTGGCATCCCATTCACCAACTTAAACATTCACTCCTTCCAGCGCCAACGCATTGTAGCAGCACTAAATACTCTACTCTTGAAGGCTCCTTCGACAGCACCTTCCAATCCCATGACCTCTCACAACTTGGAAGGACAACGATTGCATGAGAGCATCACCTACAAGCTGCCCACCATCCTGACTATATTGCCATTACCTTCGCTGTGTCATAATCCTGGAACTCCCTTCTTAACAGCACTGTTGGTGTACCAATACCAGATGGACTGTAGCAGTTCCAGGAGGTGGTTCGCCACCAATTTCCCGGGGCCAATTAGGGATCAAATGCTGGTCCTGCCAGTGATATTCCTATCCAATGAAAGAATGAAAAAAGCTGGTTCCATGTAGGAAAACCTCGAAATTACAAATTCTAATGTGTTAACAGGAGGGATGATTGCCAACATTTGAGCTCAAAAGCATATTTGGGTGAAGATTTGGTGAAAGTTCATTAATTTGTCAGGTTAAACTCACTCTCTCTCTCTCTCTCTCTCTCTCCCCCTTCCCCCCCCCCCCCCCCACCCCCAGCTTTACAAATTTTACCCTTTCCAGAAGGCCTGGTCTTTGTCATGACCGCTTTAATCAGAGAAAATACTTCATCTTCAAAGACCAAGAACATTCTGGAAGAATCTGCGTTTTGAAAGATATTGGGTGGGATGCTCCCTTCTGGGGACTAAGTCCCCACGCCCGCCGGAAAATGGGCGAGAATCTCACCGGACTTTTTCCTTGAAGGTCCGGGGAGATTCTCCGTTTTCCAGGGGGCTAGCAGAGCCCCGGCATGCGTCCCGCAGTTCTGGCTAGCCACACCGCACGGCCGCGCATGCGCTTGGCGGCCGCAAGCGGGTCCGCCCATGCGTGTGACAGCACACTTCGGCGCGGGCGCCGCCGACACAGCAGGCCCGTGCGGAGTAAGGTAGGTCCCTCCCAGATTGCAATGGCCCACCGACCGGTGGCCCCCGATCGCGGGCCTGGCGACCACTGAGGCCCCCCACTTCCCCCCGGAGTCAGATATCCCTCGCCCCCCATCAAGACTGCCAATGCGGCCATGGGTCCCAGCTCCCGCCAGGTTGTACCACATGTAAACGACGCTGGTGGGCGTTCGGCCGGTCGACCGCGGAGAGTTGGCGTGGGGGCCTGTTCCAACGGCCCCTACCGGCGCCAGGTGAACTGCGCGTGCGGGACTGGCGGGTCCATGGAGAATCGCAGAAGGGCCGTCTTGCCGGATTTCCGGCTTGAACGGCTATTCTCTGCGCCGGGTGCGATTCCGGCACGTAGGGGGTCGGAGAATCCCGCCCATTGTTCCTTAAAGGGTCAGTGCAGGACTCTGACTCTGATTACGATTCCTGGAAAAGAAACATACTTTTACAAGAAAAGATAATTAAGCAGTTTTAAAGAATCTGGAAACCTCTTGACCCCGGTGGACTGTGTACAAAGGGGGGGTCACATGGTAGTTTATGGCTCTGAAAAAAACCATGCCTGGAGAACCTGTGTTTAAAAATTGGTTTTAGTTTTGCTTTGAGAGTTGAAGGACCAGCTGCTTGTTAAAATAAGACAGCCTTTTTTGTAGTTCAGTGCCGGTTCACAGCCAGAAGTTAATATTTCTCATAGAATTTACAGTGCAGAAGGAGGCCATTTGGCCCATCGAGTCTGCACTGGCTCTTGGAAAGAGCACCCCACCCAAGCCCACACCCCCACCCTATCCCCATAACCCAGTAACCCCACCCAACATTAAGGGCAATTTTGGACACTAAGGGCAAGCTAGCATGGCCAATCCACCTAACCTGCACATCTTTGGACTGACTATAAGCTGTGTCTGAGCAGCTACCTACTGAGATAGAGAACCTGCAAATGTTCCTAGAGCCCGCCTCAAATGTAGTGCAAGAGTTATCGATTGTTTCGCAAATCAGTGCTGAGATACCACCTGGATAACTGGAGGCATTTCAAGGACTCCACCATCTTTCCTCTTCTCTTGAACCATTAACTTTTAACCTTTGGCATAATTCTTCTATTTTTGTTCTTGTGTGCATGAGTCTTGAAAGAGCAATTCATATACTTTGATGTTTCATACTGTTAAGCTTTGCCTTTCTATTCGACAAGACTGGTTTTATAATAAGCAATTTGTTGCTAATTGAAGCTGCCTTGTCAAGTTTTTTAAATTCTGGGTAACAGTAGCAAAGGTTGACAACTGGCCATTTTGATGAGTGAATCAAACTTTTAAACTAATGGTGCGACTTGTGGAGTAGTGGGGCTAGTCGAACTGCACACTCCTCCAATCATGGTCATAATATCTCTTTGCTGCAACATGGTTCCACCCATGCTTTCTGGTAACCTCTTCGGTGCTATTATATAGTTATGTATAACTATAACTAGCTCGGTTGGGTGGACAGCTGGTTTGTGATGCACACCTACAGCGTGGGTTCCTGTACCGGCTGAGGTTATTCATGACGGCCCCGCCTCCTCAACCTTGCCCCTCGCCTGAGGTGTGGTGCTCCTCAGGTTAAATCACTGCAAGTCAATTCTCCCTCAAAGGGGAAAGTTGCCTATGGTCATCTGGGACTATGGCGACTTTACTTACTTTTAATAGTTATTTGACAAAGGATAGCTTCACAGTTGTGTCTGATCCAGTCTTCAGCCACATGCACTTGGATTGGATTTTGGATTTTGTTTATTGTCACGTGTACCGAGGTACAGTGAAAAGTATTTTTCTGTGAGCAGCTCAACAGATCATTAAGTACATGAAAATAAAATAAAATACACAATAGGGCAATACAAGGTACACAATGTAATTACATAACACCGGCATTGGGTGAAGCATACAGGGGTGAAGTGTTAATCAGGTCAGTCCAAAAGAGAGTCGTTTAGGAGTCTGGTAACAGCGGGGAAGAAGCTGTTTTTGAGTCTGTTTGTGCGTGTTCTCCGACTTTTGTATCTCCTGCCCGATGGAAGAAGTTGGAAGAATGAGTAAACCGTGTTGGAGGGGGGGGTCTTTGATTATGCTGCCCGCTTTCCCCAGGCAACAGGAGGTGTAGATGGAGTCAATGGATGGGAGGCAGGTTTGTGGGATGGATTAGGCGGTGTTCACAACTCTCTGAAGTTTCTTGCCGTCTTGGGCCGAGCAGTTGCCATACCACGCTGAGATGCAGCCCGATAGGATGCTTTCTCTGGTGCTTCTGTAATAGTTGGTAAGAGTTAATGTGGACATTCCCTTAGTTTCCTGAGGAAGTACAGGCGGTATATACTTGGTGGTAGCGTCAACGTGGGTGGACCAGGACAGATTTGATAAGGAGCGGACATTGTTATTTTCTTGGTCCTTTTCTGCTTTAGCCCAGGCCAGTAGCACCGAGCTGAGTTGCAGCACCCTTCCCAGTGTCACAGGTGAGATCAGATAACATCACAGACCAGGGATCAAACTGAGGACCACTTTTTGGTCTGTTTGGTTTAATTCAGCTGGTTAACCTAATGAGTGGGTAGCTGTCAGAGAATCCCCACTTTATATGTTTTTAAAATTAAAATGTGTCTTTTCTTTCACTTCTTTGGTGGAGACACCTATTTAGCTTTGGGACATATATATTTTATAAAGGTTACAGTATCTTTTACGCTGATTTGAGAGTTTGGTCTATGGCTGTTTTTGTTTTTAAATTACGTGGTGGTGATCCCATCAAAAGAAATGCCTGGGATGAGAAACTACTGAACTTGACTGAGGAAGCTGAATGTTTCTGAGGATCTGTGACCTGGCCTTTCCCACTTGAGATTTATGTGCTTCCACTGCACTTGGTCCCACTCTGGATCTTTAATGTCATCGGCAGATCAACAGCAATACTTAGGAAACCAGCTGAAATCAATTCAAAATAAAGAGATGTAAAGTTGATTTTATGTGTTTTTCAAGTTTAGCCTGGATCTTCTGATGACAACCGAGGAGAATATTTCAGACATCCACTGCTGTTGAAATCCTGAGGAAGTCCAGGCACATTCACAATATTTTCCCGGGAAGTTTAAACTTCGATCGGCAGAATTATGCTCAGTGGGCCCCTTCAGTAATGTCTTCGACATGAACCTAGGCATTGAAGACTTGTACTTATGCAGACATTTATCCGAGGATACTCCCTACTGTTTAATCACAGGCATAGAACCTCGGTTGACCGCCATTAACAGCAGGTGCAGTATCAAGAAGGCTTAAAAATGAATTTGAAATGAAAGCTGAACCATTAGCTTCCGGGCTGCAGTGGCAGAAAAAAGGCAAGAGCATACTTTTAATTGTGGTCAGTGATGACCTCTGGCATCGTCGCTGACATCAATATCTGAGTCAAGCTATTTTTAGAGAAATAGTTTGGGACGATGGTGGCACCTGAAGTTTTATCCTCTTGGACACAGGTTCAAATCTTGTCATGGCAGCTGTTAGCTGAATTCATAAAAATAAAAATCTGGAATATTTTTTTAAAAGTTATTCTCCGTAATAGTGGCCATGAAACTGTCATTGAATCTCACAAAAACCCATCTGGTTCATTAATGTCCTTTAGGGACTGAAATCTGCCATCCTTGACTATCTGGACGACATGCGACTCTAGGCCTACAGGAATATGGTGGACTCTTAACTGCCCTCTTAAACGGCCTACTAAGTTCAAGGGTAATTAGGAATGTGCAACAAATGCTGGCCTTGCAGGCGACACGCTTTAAAGAATAGGTAAACTGCATTCCAGTAATTGTCATCTGTACATTTTGAAATTGAGAAGAGCATTGTAACCATGAATTTTTTCACTAAATAACAATTTCAACTCTAGTTAACATCACCCTGTTTTTACTTTGCATTTTGACTTTGTAGCCTGAAAACATTAAATTAGTTTCAGCAATTAATAGTAAATTGAGCAGTATGTGGTATGTTTCTATTCTTTTCAGAAATTAATAGTAAATTGGGCAGTATGTAGTATGTTTCTATTCTTATAAAACAATGTGCTATTTGACATAGCACAAGTTTTGTTAAATGTTCACACCTGCTTGATGTTCAACAAAATGATGAGGATCAAGTAAAAAGCTGATTTGCACCATCAGAGGGTAGCTGGACCTGGATTTCTATTTCATCTACATTTCCCATGACAGCTAGATAGCTCAGGGTAACAGCAGAGAAGAGGGATTGCCTGTGTGGCATGGCAAGGAAGGTGAGATAGCGTGTCGGTTTTGATTTAGTTACCTGCTGTATGCATATTGCAGGTGGAAAAACCCTCTATCTGGGCTTGTATTAGGAATGGCCACTAGATGTTTGGGGAACTGAAGCCCAACAGAATCAGTGTTTTCAAGAACAGGGGGAACTAGGGTACATTTGAAATCTGAGTCCGATGTATAAAGCTGGACAACAAAGACTCTTTTCCTCACAGACCTGTTTCAAAATCTGAGGCATGGTTTGCATCTCTGTCCTAACACCTCACAAACTACGTTACTTCTGGAGGAGAAGTACGGGCTCCCCCCGGGGAACGCCTTCAGGTACTTACAGGTAAGGGCGTTTGCCAGACGGCAGGGGCGACCTGATAGAGGTCTACAAAATTATGAGGGGCATAGACAGAGTGGATAGTCAGAGGCTTTTCCCCAGGGTAGAGGGGTCAATTACTAGGGGGCATAGGTTTAAGGTGAGAGGGGCAAGGTTTAGAGTAGATGTACGAGGCAAGTTTTTTACGCAGAGGGTAGTGGGTGCCTGGAACTCGCTACCGGAGGAGGTAGTGGAAGCAGGGACGATAGGGACATTTAAGGGGCATCTTGACAAATATATGAATAGGATGGGAATAGAAGGATACGGACCCAGGAAGTGTAGAAGATTGTAGTTTAGTCGGGCAGTATGGTCGGCGCGGGCTTGGAGGGCCGAAGGGCCTGTTCCTGTGCTGTACATTTCTTTGTTCTTTTGTTCTTTGTTCTCTCGACAAAATTGCACATTATTTTAGAAACTGGAATTTAGCAATTGAAGCAATCGTAACAATGGACAATTGAGGTGACAACAGCTACTTGTATTTATACGGTGTCTCTAACATAGCAAAACATCGGAAGGCACTTGACAGCTGTATTATAAGGCATAAGGGGCAGCATGGTGGCACACTGTTGCCTCTCGGTGCCAGGGACCCAATTTCAATCCAATCTTTGGTGACTGTGTGGAGTTTGCATGTTCTCCTTGTGTCTGTGTGGGTTTCCTCTGGGTGCTCTGATTTCCTCTCACAGTCCAAAGATGTGTAGGTTAGATGAGATAGGGCGGGGGAGTGGGCTTAGGTAGGGTTCTCTTTCAAAGGGTTGGTGAATACCCGATGGGCTGAATGGCCACTTTCTGCACTTTGGGGATTCTGTGTTTCTAAAATTTGATACTGAGTCACATAAGGACATAATAGGACAGGTGACCAAAAGCTTGCCCAAAAAGGTAGGTTTTACGGTGCACCTTTAAAGAAAGAAAGGGCCCGATGGCGAGTGTGGCCACAAATAGGAGGAGGTCCGAGTACTTTCGGTTGCACCGAGGGACGAGACAGGGGTGTCCCCTGTCCCCCCTGCTCTTCGCACTGGCGATTGAACCCCTGGCTATGGCACTGAGAGAGTCGAGGAACTGGAGGGGGTTGGTGCGGGGTGGGGGGGGAGCATAGGGTGTCGCTTTATGCGGACGACCTGCTGCTGTATGTGGCGGACCCGGTGGGAGGAATGCCAGAGGTAATGAGGATGCTTAGGGAATTCGGGGACTTTTCGGGGTACAAGCTCAATATGGGGAAGAGCGAGCTGTTCGTAGTTCAGCTAGGGGACCAGGAGAGGGGGATTGGCGAGCTCCCACTAAAAAGGGCGGAGAGAAGTTTCAGATATTTGGGGGTCCAGGTGGCCAGGAGCTGGGGGGCCCTGCATAGGCTTAACTTTACAAGGCTGGTGGAGCAAATGGAGGAGGAGTTCAAGAGGTGGGACGCGTTGCCGCTGTCCCTGGCGGGTAGGGTGCAGTCAATCAAAATGACTGTGCTCCCAAGGTTTTTGTTCCTGTTCCAGTGCCTCCCCGTGTTTATCCTGAAGGCTTTTTTCAGGCGGGTTAACAGGAGTATAATGGGGTTTGTGTGGGCGCGAGGGACTCCGAGGGTGAGAAGGGTGTTCCTGGAGCGGAGTAGAGATAGGGGGGGAGGCTGGCGCTGCCCAACCTCTGTGGGTACTACTAGGCCGCCAATGCGACAATGGTGCGCAAGTGGGTGATGGAGGGGGAGGGGGCTGCATGGAAGAGGCTGGAGATGGCATCCTGTGTGGGTACGAGTCTGGGGGCGCTGGCAACGGCACCGCTGCCACTCCCTCCAAGGAGGTATACCATGAGCCCGGTGGTGGTGGCGGCCCTCAAAATTTGGGGGCAGTGGAGGCGGCATAGGGGGGAAGTTAGGGCCTCGGCGTGGACCCCATTACGGGGGAACCACCGGTTCGCCCCAGGAAGAACAGGTGGAGGGTTTTCAGGGTGGCACAGGGCAGGCATACGAAAGTTGGGGGACCTGTTTGTGGACGGGAAGTTTGCGAGCTTGGGTGAGCTGGAGGAGAAGTACGGGCTCCCCCCGGGGAACACCTTCAGGTACTTACAGGTAAGGGCGTTTGCCAGACGGCAGGTGGTGGAATTCCCACGGCTACTGCCACACACAGTACAGGACAGGGTGCTCTCGGGGGGGGGAGTGGGGAAGATCTCGGAAACTTAGCAGGTGATGCAGGGGGAGGAGGAGGCCTCGGTGGTGGAGTTGAAAGGTAAGTGGGAGGAGGAGTTGGGAGAGGAGATCGAAGAGGGGACGTGGGCAGATGCCCTTGGGAGGGTGAACTCTTCCTCTTCATGCGCGAGGCTCAGCCTCATACAGTTTAAGGTGCTGCACAGGATACACATGACCGGGACAAGGATGAGCAGGTTCTTTGGGGGTGAGGACAGGTGTGTTAGGTGCTCAGGGCGCCCAGCAAATCACACCCATATGTTCTGGGCATGCCCAGCGCTGGAGGAATTTTGGAAGGGCGTAGCGAGGACGGTGTCGAGGGTGGTAGGATCCAGGGTCAAACCGGGCTGGGGGCTCGCAATATTTGGGGTGGCAGAGGAGCCGGGAGTGCAGGAGGTGAAAGAGGCCGGAATTCTGGCCTTTGCGTCCCTGGTAGCCCGGCGAAGGATTCTCCTTCAGTGGAAAGATACGAGGCCCCCAAGCGTGGAATCCTGGATCAGCGATATGGCAGGGTTCATTAAATTGGAGAGGGTGAAATTCGCCTTGAGAGGGTCGGTACAAGGGTTCTTTAGGCGGTTGCAACTGTTCTTAGACTTTCTGGCAGAACGCTAGACATTGGTCAATGGCAGCAGCAGCTCGGGGGGGGGGGGGGTACTTTATTTTTGTTTATGTTATTTACACTGGAAGGGTCTGAGGGGGTGTATACACCTGTTGTCTTAAGTCGGGGTGTTAATGTTAATTTATTATTTAGGTACGGGGGGGGAGGGGTTTGGGGGGTTGCTTTTTTAGATTGTGTTTTGTACTTAACCCTGTTGGGTTCTTTTTTCTTTCTCATTTTGTTATTGATATTTTATGAAAACCTTTAATAAAAATTATTTTAAAAAAGAAAAAGAAAGGGATGGCAAGTTTTCAAGAGAATTCTAGTGCTTTTAGGATCTTGGCAACTGAAGTGAAGGCCACTTGTGATGGGGATTATAATTGGGGGTGCGCTAGATGCCAGAATGAGGTGGGGAGAGGGGGGCTCACTGTTCACCCTAGGGCAGTGTTTTTCAAACTTTTTTTCCCGGGACCCATTTTTACCAACCGGCAAACCTTCAGGAACAATGCTGGCTGATGTTCACGAGACATGCCGGCTGATGTTCACGACCCACGCCAGCTGACCTTCGCGACACACATTATTGCTTACTTTTAATGGGGCAGGTGGGCTGCTTGGTCATTCAATGTTACGTTTCTGCTAAGGACTTCAGTTGCCGATTTAGGTTCTTCCTGCATGCTTTGAAAAAATCAAGAGGTTTGACCTCGAACGCTCCATGCTTCGTCTTCAAATGCCTTTGAAGATTTGAGGGTTTTAAACTTCATTTGTCTGTACTTCCCTGCATTTAACACACATGGGCTTTGCATCCTGATTTGCATTGGCACAATTAAAGCCATACTCCAAGAAATCATCTTTATACTGCTTTGTTCCCAATTTCAGTTTCTTCTTAATTGTTTGTTCACCAGAGGCCCTGGAGCTCGGATACAGCTCACACCAGCACTGCCTTGTCCGACAGTGGATTCTCCTGTGAAACTCTCTCCAGCAGATTTAGTTGTGAGATCCTGGTCTATTTGTATCTCTGGCCCTCTCTTCCTTATTACAAAATGACCCATCTTCAGTTCTCCACAGTCTTGTTTCTTTCTTGCTGCCAGCGACAAAATGGAAGAATCTCACCTCTATAATTTTGCACTGATGTGCCGGATGCGTGACCTTCTTTCTGCCGCTGCTTCTGGCAGAAAGATTCATCGGTCATGTTTAAACGCCGGTCGTGGCCGGCATTCCTTTTTTCACTTTGAAACTTTATTTCTAAGACCTAATTTTTCCAAATTTATGACTTTTTATTGCTAAAAATTAAAACCACTTCAGTTGAACATATGCATCCTTCCATTTACACACAAACTTTGTTTTCAATATATTCCCATTTCTAGGGCGGCATGTGCGCAGTGGTTGGCACTGGAACTACGGCGCTGAGAACCCGGGTTCGAATCCCGGCCCTGGCTCACTGTCCGTGTGGAGTTTGCACATTCTCCCCGTGTCTGCGTGGGTTTCACCCCCACAACCCAAAAGATGTGCAGCATAGGTGGATTGGCCACACTAAATTGCTCCTTAATTGGAAAAAACCCCACAATTGGGTACTCTAAATTAAAAAAATATATATTCCCATTTTTTTAGAAATTTAACCAATTATAGAAAAAAGTACAATCTTGTTTTTACTTTACAAACCACGACTTTAGGGGAGATGAAGTAACTTGTCAAACACAGACAATGTCACACTATTTCTTACTGGTTCCACTGTATTGCACGATCCAAACATCCAAGTCACCTTCTGCTCCATTCTCACCAAATGCACTTACTTCCTGCTTTCCAGAGAGTGGTGTCACAAAGTGATGACTAGGTTTCTTCCAGTGTTCACATATGTCATCCCCCTTGACTGGCCTCATTTAATCAGTATTCCGACAAACCTAGCCTGGCTTCCTCTCATTATATCCACCCGAGTCACAGACCACTTCCCGACTGGTACTTACGTTGTGGGAGGGCAAACGGACGTTGTGCTGGTACTGCAGGTAGCAAACTGCCGATCGGTGGCGGGGGACGAGCCGAGGAGCGCGCAAAGGACGCGCAATAGAGCGGAGCTCCAAGCTGGGGCCACCACTGTTAGCATTGTGTCCACGTGATCGCCCATCAGCTCAAGTCCGTCCGTCTCTCCCTCCGCCCTCCCCCCACCGTTCTGCGCACGGTGACCAGCACACATCCCAGCCTCGCGCTGTGCCCCCTCAAAACGCCGCAACCAATTGGGTACTGCCCGCGGCCGGCATTCTTAAAATCCGGTCGTGGCAGTTGCGAACTTCTCCCCACGATCGGGAACACCACAACTGATCGCTCCACAACCCTCCTGACACCCACCTGCAGGTCGCGACCCTGAGTTAAAAAAACCCTGCCCTAAGGTATGCTTCATTGCTGGAGAGTTAAGAGACCTGCTTTCATCATGTGAAATGCTACTGCTGCAACATTATTTCCCCAATTTCTCCAGATCCTGTGCTTAACAAAGTTGTGGTGTCAGCATGTCACAAATCACGAAAGATCATGAGCTTTCCCAGTGTTCCTATTCTGCCTCTCCCATTCTCAGCTGTATAAAAATAACAAATATTTATAAAAACCCTACAGGGCAAAATAAAGCTTGGCAGCAAAGTAAGAAATTCAATCTTAAAATGTTGACATTCAAGATCCACACAAGTTTTGTTCTCACTATTTATGTCAGGAGAACTATTTGATTGAATTGCATTAAGCTCTAACTCATTGTCACATCTGTTGCCCTCTATGTAGTCCTGTGTCCCTGAGGCTCCACGTCCCCTTGCAGTTTAGTCATTCAGAGCAGACATTTTTATTGTCAGCCTGGGGCTGGAGCATCTCTGTTTACACAGATTTAATTCAGCTTTTTAATTGTTTTCATTCCTTCGAAATTGTAAATTGAGCCAGTAAATGAAACAATCTATTGCGTGACGGTTATTACAAGGAATGCTGGAAATCACATCTGCCCACAGGACAGGTGCTAGAAACTTGCCGCAGATCTAACTGAGGAGAAGCAGTGAGGAGGGCTGCAGGACTGTGACCACTTACTGTGAATGTAATTACTGCTACGCAAATTCAATACAGGTGAGGTGAGGTGGCTGAGTGGAGGGAGGCAAGTGACCCTACGTGATCTGCCCTAAAACTCATACAGTAGATAATATGAATCTATTGCGAAAGATATTAACCTGATGTTTTAAGGAGCTTGAGGATCACTATATTGGGGATTTTCAGGCTTCCTGACTGAAATAACAGCCATTGAAATTTTAAACTTAATCACAGATGTGGACCTTTATTTCAAGCTCCTGCATAAGCAGTACTTCATTAAGGAAGATTCTGTAATGTTATGCACCGTGAAACCTGCACTGTTCATACAATAAAGAAAATTCCACAGCACCTGAGCAGCAACAATTTGCATTCCTAGACCCAACCATCTTCAGCTGCTTCACCAATGACCTTTCCTCAACCATAAGGTCAGAGGTGGGGATGTTCGCTGATGACTGCACAATATTCAGCACCATTTGTGACTCCTCCAGTACTGAAGCAGTCCTTGATCATGTGCAGCAAGATCTGGACAATATTCAGGCTTGAGCTGATACGTACATTTTTGGATAGTGCAGGTGGCTCTGTCCGAGCATTTTAAGTTAAATTAATGTGGATTTAAAATGTATAATATATCTAAGCGGGCCAGATACCCCACTCCCCCATTAATTCAGGCATCTTTTTTGTCTGTGTTGACACTTCACAGGATTTACACTTGTTTGGTGTCAACCTGAAGCAGTAAGATAACCTGCGGGCAGCAGAGATGCAGTGTAAATGCACCCCCCACTCTCCCCACCTGCCCATGTGTTGTGACCTGTTATGATTTGTATGTTCATTAAACTGCTAACTGCTGATTAAATTCTGATAACCTCCAAACCTCGTCATTGGGTTCCTTCAAAGTGGTGCTTTAGTAGTACTATAATTCTCAGTTACAAACAAAAGAGTAGAATTTGTTGTTGGCAGCAAGAGCACGTGAAAACTATAAACCTTAATATGCTTGAGATTGGCAGCCTTTAGAACAATGAGTCTTGACCTCAATATATTAGCGGAGGCATTGTTTCTATTAAGCCAAATATTAGCATTACTCAGCTGGAGCCAACTTGCCTCTGGATCCAAAAATCGTTTATCCAAATTCAAGTCCAATCTTCACATAATGTATGAGGCTGTGTGAGATGTTGTACATAGCAATTAAACCGTGGAAACCGGTTGTTTAATCTAATGTTCTCCTCTCATATGCTGGTCCAAATATCAAAACCCTTCCGCCTTTTCTTTTAATCATCTAGCTAGGTTTAGCACAGTGGGCTAAATAGCTGGCGTGTAATGTAGAACAATGCCAGCAGCGCGGGTTCAATTCCCGTGCCTGCCTCCCCGAACAGGCGCCGGAATGTGGCAACTAGGGGCTTTTCCCAGTAACTTCATTGAAGCCTACTTGTGACAATAAGCGATTATTATTATTATTATTATTATTATTATTATTATTATTATTATTATTATTATTATTATTATTATTATTATTAACCAATCCTTAAATAATAAGGAAAACTGGCCAAATCTTGCAATGCATAGCTGGAGAAATGGAGCACAGAACCCTGGAACTATTAATCTGTCTGCATCAAGCAATAGTATGGCCACATCTAGCTTGCTGTCTACAGTTTTGGTGACTGTAACAAAGAGGCAGAAAAGGACAATCAAACTGATACCTAAAGTGAGGTACCTTTGCGACAAGGGTAGGTCTTGAGATGCGTTTACTCGAGAATAGAGAAGACTTCAGAAAAATGTGATTCAGGCATTCAATATTTTTGGGAGAATAGATAAATTATGCCGCTATATGTTTGAGATTTAAAATCTCTAGATCAAGGAGACATAATCTCAATCTTAAAGACGGTAGGTCTTAAAGTTAAGCAAGAGAAAATGGAGGCACATCTGGGATTTAACTATGCAGAGGTTAATAAACATGTGCAGGTAGGTAGGTAGTGTTGAAAAGTTTGAATGATAATTGGATAGATATTTCCAGGTATAGTTGATTGAGGGCTGGCCAGGTGACTGCAGTATTTTTTGGGGCCCAATATTCCTATTGAATTAAGAAAAAAAGAGAAATTTGTGTTTATGTAGCACCTTTCACAGCTCCAGGACATCCCGAAGCACGTTAGAGCCAGTGAAGTACTTTTCAAAATTTAGTAACGTTGGAAAGATAGTAACCAATTTTAACACAGCAAAGAGGTAATGAACAAATAATCTGTTTTACTGATATTGATTGAAGAATAAATATTGACCAGGGCACTCGGGAGATTCCCTTCTTCTTTGAAATACTCCAGAGGGATCTTCTCCATCCACCTAAGAGGCTCTGTTTAAAGTCTTATTTGAAAAATGACACCTCTGACAGTGCTGTATTCCCCTCAGCGCTGCACTGCTGCACTCCCCTCAGCACTGCACTCCCCTCAGTACTGCACTGCCCTCAGCGCAGCACTCCTGCAGCGGCACTGCTGCCCCTCCCCCCCCCTCCCCCCCTTAGTGCTGCACTCTCCTTAGCAGTGCACTGGAGAATCAACCCAGATTATCTACACCTGGAGTGGGACTTGAACCTTTGCTCTTCTGATTCAGGTGTTCAACAGTAATTTGTACTTTGTATTTAATTGCAGTCATTATGAGTTGTATTTTTATTGTGTTGATGCTGCAATGTGGATGTATTTTGAGCATTGGTAGCAGTAAGCTATGGGGAAAAATAGTCTTAGCAGTACAGAATATGTGAATTCTTATTTCACCTCAAATTGCTCCCAGCACTGCCACCACAAGCGATGAGCTTGTAACGCCCAGTCCTTCACCCTGGTGTTGTACAGCTCAAAGAGCACTTTGGAAAAGTGATCCAAGTTTAGAAGAACAGAACCTATAATTGTACTGCTGGATGTCTTTCACAGTTCAAGTAAACAGAGTTTGAACAGTTTTATTACTCTTTTCTGAAACCCTGACGAACATTGTTATTGTGTCACTGAGTTGCATTTAAAAAAAATCTCCTTTCACAAGCTGTGAAGCACATGAATATCACATATTTCAGCCCCTGTGGTTTTAAGCATTTGATTTTTGGCTTTCAGAGCAAATAATTTATTGCAGTGGTTTTGTCACTCAAATGGGAAAGGCGAAAAAAATCAGATTAATGTATTGGAATATGAAACTAATTGGATAGCTCTTTCAAAAAGCTGGCACAGACCTGAGGGGACAAATGGCCTCCTCCTGCGTCGTACGATACTGAAAATTAACCCAACTTGTGTGGACTCTAGGTGCCTTATGTTTCATGAAGATGTACATCATGATCAGTTTGAAATGTGTGTGTATATAAGAACATAAGAAATAGGAGCAGGAGTAGGCCATCTGGCCCCTCGAGCCTGCTCCCCCATTCAATGAGATCATGGCTGATCTTTTGTGGACTCAGCTCCACTTTCCGGCCCGAACACCACCCTTAATCCCTTTATTCTTCAAAAAAATATCTATCTCTATCTTAAAAACATTTAATGAAGGAGCCTCAAATGCTTCACTGGGCAAGGAATTCCATAGATTCACATTCCAATGAGTACAGTCCCAGTCTACCCAACCTCTCCTCATAACCAACCCCTTCAACTCTGGGATTAATCTAGTGAATCTCCTCTGCACGCCCTCCAGCGCCAGTACGTCCTTTCTCAGGTAAGGAGACCAAAACTGAACACAATACTCCAGATGTGGCCTCACTAACACCTTATACAATTGCAGCATAACCGCCCTAGACTTAAACTCCATCCCTCTAGCAATGAAGGTCAAAACTCCATTTGCCTTCTTAATCACCTGTTGCACCTGTAAACCAACTTTTTGCGACTCATGCACTAGCACACCAGGTCTCTCTGCACAGTGGCATGTTTTAATATTTTATCATTTAAATAATAATCCCTTTTGCTGTTATTCCTACCAAAATAGATAACCTCACATTTAGTCAACATTGTATTCCATCTGCCAGACCCTAGCCCACTCACTTAACCTATCCAAATCCCTCTGCAGACTTCCAGTATCCTCTGCACTTTTTGCTTTACCATTCATCTTAATGTCGTCCGCAAACTTGGGACACATTGCACTTGGTCCCCAACTCCAAATCATCTATGTAAATTGTGAACAATTGTGGGCCCAACACTGATCCCTGAGGGACACCACTAGCTACTGATTGCCAACCAGAGAAACACCCATTAATCCCCACTCTTTGCTTTCTATTAATTAACCAATCCTCTATCCATGCTACTACTTTCCCCTTAATGCCATGCATCTTTATCTTATGCAGCAACCTTTTGTGTGGCACCTTGTCAAAAGCTTTCTGGAAATCCATTGGCTCCCCGTTATCTACCGCACTGGTAATGTCCTCAGAAAATTCCACTAAATTAGTGAGGCACGACCTGCCCTTTATGAACCCATGCTGCATCTGCCCAATGGGACAATTTCCATCCAGATGCCTCACTATTTCTTCCTTGATGATAGATTCCAGCATCTTCCCTGCTACCGAAGTTAAGCTAACTGGCCTATAATTATCCGCTTTCTGCCGACCTCCTTTTTTAAATAGTGGTGTTACGTTTGCTAATTTCCAGTCCGCTGGGACCACCCCAGAGTCTAATGAATTTTGGTAAATTATCACTAATGTAAATTATCATTGGCGTTTGCAATTTCCCTAGCCATCTCTTTTAGCACTCTGGGATGCATTCCATCAAGGCCAGAAGACTTGTCTACCTTTAGCCCCATTAGCTTGCCCATCACTACCTCCTGTTATGGGTCAGGGTTTAGAGAATCCCAAAGTATATCATGGAGTTCACCTGACCCACAACTTTTAATAGATTGTGGTATGGGGAGCACACGGCTCACTCTACAGGTATGGTACAGCAGAAGTGGACGAGTATTTTTAAAAACCAAACAATGTTTATTCTATGAACTCCAGTTAACCATTTTAAAACAACGAGTGAATATCTTAGCAACCATTAATTCAAATACACCCCCCAAAGAATACAACACGAAGTAATCCGTATGCTGTTCTTTTGACATCCAAAAGACTGAACAAACCTCTAAACAGAAGCACATCAGGGTTTACATTCAATTACTGAAAATATTTATAATTCTGAATTCACCAAATGATTAAGAGATCGTCTTTCATGGCAGAGAGCTCAACAATACAGCTGCTTTGGCTGACTTCAGCTGCAACACATTGCAAAATGAAACCAAAAAGACAGACACATCCAAGCTTTTCTCAAAGTGAAACCAAAACACTGAACCAGAGCTCAGCTCCACCCACATTCTGACATCACTGCAGTAACATGAGCAGCCAAACATTTCTTAAAGGTACCTTTCTTAAACACCCATTTCTTAAAGGTACTCTCACATGATACCTCCTCCCAAGAAAAAAAAAACCCATCAACTCCAAGATGGTTTCATTTTTCACCTTTTCACCATTCTTTAAGAAATGCAGACAGTAAATATACTTTTTTGTTTAAAAAAAAACAACACGCAAACAGGTATAATAATATAGTCCATTTTTTTTTTTCCCGTTCTTCTTTCTCCAACTGAAATCCTTCATGATTGACCAGTCTCTTTGAAAAAGAAGGTCTCTGCACGATCCGTCCATTTCTCTACGCCTCGGCATTTCTCTTTAAAGTCAGATACTTTAGTTCAATCTGATCACAGAGACCCTTGCAATTCTCCAACACAGGAGCATTGGTTATCGCAGCTTTCAGGCCGTCAAATGCCTGTTGACACTCCGTTGTCCACTGGAATTTGTTACGCTTCTTGAGCAAGTCCATCAGTGGAGCAACCACGCTACAAAAATTGTTTCACC
Source organism: Scyliorhinus torazame (assembly GCF_047496885.1). Classification (NCBI taxonomy): domain Eukaryota; kingdom Metazoa; phylum Chordata; class Chondrichthyes; order Carcharhiniformes; family Scyliorhinidae; genus Scyliorhinus; species Scyliorhinus torazame. Next base: position 81,567,007 of record NC_092727.1, on the reverse strand, counting down.
AATGTTCGATCAAATCCACTCATGCCAAGAAATCGCATTATTTCCCTTTGTTTTGAGGGTAGCGGAAACTCCTCAAGGAAAGTGACTTGGGCTTTTCCAAATTCACTATTGGCTAGGTTTAACACCAAATCAGCCTCCTGAAGTCGATCAAATAACTCCACCAGATGTTTTAAATGTTCTTTCCATGTCTGGCTGAAAATTACCAGATCGTCGATGTAGACCGCACAATTTGGTAATCCTGAAACAACTGTGTTAGTTAACCATTGAAATGTGGCTGGTGCGTTTTTCATGCCAAATGGCATAACTTTGAATTGGTATATACCATCTGGAGTAACAAAAGCTGAAATCTCCTTCGCCCTTCCGGATAAAGGTACCTGCCAGTAACCTTTAAGTAAATACAATTTGGAAATAAAAGCGGACTGTCCCACTTTCCCAATGCAATCCTCCAAATGTGGGCTAGGATAAGAGTCCGTTTTTGTAACTGCATGAACCTTTCTATAGTCCACACACAACCTTTGGGTACCGTCTGGTTTAGGTACCATCACTATGGGTGAGCTCCATTGGCTGCAACCCACTTCAATTATGCCATTTTTAAGCATACTCTCAATCTCTTTGTTAACCTGTGGCAATTTTAAAGGGTTAAGTCTATATGGATGTTGTTTGATTGGAACAGCATTTCCCACATCTACATCATGTATAGCCATTTTAGTACTTCCCAATTTATCTCCACAAACTTGCCCATGTGATATCAATAACCCTTTCAGGTCAGTTCGTTTTTCCTCTGGAAGATAACTCAACAATTTATCCCAATTTTTAAGAACATCTTCATTGTCCAATTTAAATTGAGATATGTCAAATTCAGTCATCTGGATTTGGTTTGTCACTTTGAGTTAGAATCATTAAAACCTCCTTTTTCTCTCCTTCCCTTTCAAAGTACCTTTTAAGCATATTCACATGACACACTCGGTGATTCTTCCTTCTATCTGGTGTTTTTACCACATAATTCACCTCACTTAATTTCCTTTCAAACTGATAAGGTCCACAAAACCTTGCTTTTAATGGTTCACCTATCACTGGTGAACCATTAAACTTTATCTCCACTGGCAAAACTACGAACTTTGGATTTATTGTCCGCTACCTGTTTCATCACATTTTGTGCAACTTTCAAATGTTGTCTAGCCAATTCACCTGCTCTATTTAATCGTTCCCTAAAATTTGACACGGAATCCAATAATGTAATTTCTGATTTCTCACTCGCCAATTTTTCCTTAATCAATTTAAGTGGTCCTCTTACCTCATGACCAAAAATTAGTTCAAAAGGACTAAATTTGGTTGACTCATTAGGTGCATCCCTAATTGCAAACAGTACGAATGGAATTCCTTTATCCCAATCCTCTGGATAATCTTGACAATAAGCCCTCAACGTTGTCTTTAATATCTGATGCCCCCTTTCTAACGCTCCCTGCGATTCTGGATGGTACGCAGTTAATTTAAATTGTTTTATTCCTAAGCTATCCATAACTTCTTTGAATAACTTTGAGGTAAAATTTGATCCTTGATCCGATTGTATTTCTGTGGGTAGTCCATATCTAGTAAAGAATTTAAGTAACTCCACCACAATCTTTTTAGCTGTAATATTACGTACTGGAATCATAGAATTTACAGTGCAGAAGGAGGCCATTTGGCCCATCGAGTCTACACCGGCCCCCGGAAAAGTACCCTACCAAGGTCAACACCTACCTCCACCCTATCCCCATAACCCAGTAACCCCACCCAACACTAAGGCCAATTTTGGACACTAAGGGCAATTTATCATGGCCAATCCACCTAACCTGCACATCTTTAGACTGTGGGAGGAAACCGGAGAACCCGGAGGAAACCCACACACACACGGGGAGGATGTGCAGACTCCGCACAGACAGTGACCCAAGCCAGAATTGAACCTGGGACCCTGGAACTGTGAAGCAATTGTGCTATCCACAATGCTACCGTGCTGCCCACTGGAATGGCCTCTGGAAACCTCGTAGACACATCCATTATAGTCAAAAGATATTGATTCCCACTTTTTATTTTAGGAAGCGGTCCTACGCAATCAATTATGACCCTTGTAAAAGGTTCCTCAAATGCTGGAATGGGTATTAAGGGCGCTGGTTTTATCACTGCTTGAGGTTTCCCTATCACTTGACATGTGTGACATGATTGACAAAATTTAACGACATCTTTATGTAGTCCAGGCCAATAAAAATGTTTCTGGATTTTAGCTTGAGTTTTCCTTATTCCTAAATGACCTCCCACTGGTACCTCGTGTGCAACTCGCAACACCTCCTTTCTAAACCCTACCGGCAATTCTACTTGATGAACTTCTGCTCACTTTTCATCCGCTTGCATATGTAAAGGTCTCCATTTTCTCATCAAGACTTTTACGGTAATAACACTGGTACACACTCAGATTCCTCTTCCGTGTATGCTTTCTGATATATCCGTTTTATTTCTCGATCTTTTTGTTGTAACTCCGCCAATTTTCCTGAACTAAAAATATCAGCCTCATTCTCCACCTGTTCTTGTTCTTTTTCAACCATCTGATCAAAAATTGTTTCTGATAATTGCACTTCAACGTCATCTTCACTCTTTGATTTCTCCTCTTGTCTTAACCTGTGACTTTGCGACCTTGTTATCACACAATCTGGAAATATCCCAGGATATTCGTCCTTCAACACTTCAGTCGTCTGATTTTCCACTGTCTTATCAAACACAGTAGGCACCTGCGATCCAGCTAGATCATTACCCAAGATAAACTGTATTCCTGGACAAGATAGTTTCTCTATTACTCCAACACGGGGGCAGCACGGTAGCATTGTGGATAGCACAATTGCTCACAGCTCCAAGGTCCCAGGTTCGATTCCGGCTTGGGTCACTGTCTGTGCGGAGTCTGAACATCCTCCCCGTGTGTGTGTGGGTTTCCTCCCACAGTCCAAAGATGTGCAGGTTAGGTGGATTGGCCATGATAATTTGCCCTTAGTGTCCAAAATTGCCCTTAGTGTTGGGTGGGGTTACTGGGTTATGGGGATAGGGTGGAGGTGTGGATCTTGGGTAGGGTGGTCTTTCCAAGAGCCTGTGCAGACTCGATGGGCTGAATGGCCTCCTGCACTGTAAATTCTATGAAACTACCACTTCACCACTCTTCACTGGACTTTCCAACCTTACCTTATATAATGGAATGCTCCTACTCTCACCCTGAATTCCACATATTACCACCTTTTCTGGCAACATTCTTCCCAAACTACATAACTCCTTATCTCTTACCATTAAAGATTGACTAGCTCCCGTTTCTCTTAAAATTGTGACTTCTTTACCTGCTCCTCCTGATACACATGAGTAAACTTTACCCGCACAAGTAAATTCTTTAAAGACATCTGGCACCTTCTTCTCAATCACTCTTGATCAGGCGGTACAATCTTTTGCACTTCCTTCGCTTTGTAGCCACCTGCGTTGGCCACTTCCCGACTTAAAATGGAGAACAGCAAAGGCTCAAGGGACATTCAGCCAACATAGGCAAAAACTAGCAGGCGCAAGTTACTGTGTATTAGACTCTGCAAAAGACCCAGCCAGCATCGATACAAGCAGCCATCTGCATAGTAATGTAGCAGCCATCTACATAGTAATGATCCCCGGGAACAATCAAAACATTTAAGGTAAACAAAGCCAAGTCAGATTCTTCGGCGCCAGCAGGAGCCAACACAAAAGAGGTTAACGGACACTTAAAGACCGCCCAACGATCAGGTAACAGCTCCAGTATTGGAGAAATCGAACCAAGCGATTGGAACAAAGTCCAATCACTTGAAACCAGGTACGGGATCCGCCCCGAAAGGCAGGAAGCCCCTGGGGACTATAAAGTAAAGCCCTCAAGTTCAAATCGTCCTTCTTGACAGGGTCACTCAGCAATGCGAAGCAACCCCTGGGAGTGAACTATCCGGTGGCCTCCAAGAAAGTAAGTCTCAAGTCAACGCTCGCTACGAGATAGGCGCTACCAGTCCATACCAGCTTTTGAATCCCGCAGACTCAGAACCCGAACGAAAGGCCATTTGTTCCCCTGACCTGGTGGGCCAGTCCGAAGCTAAGTATAGGCCTGTTAGTTATAGAAATAGCCTAGAAAGTAGAGTTTATGCATGAGTAGCGATTTACTGTGTGTAATAAATGTGTATTGATTTGAATCCTACTAATTGGTGTGTTGAGTTATTGATCATTACTTGAACTTGAACCTCGTGGCGGTATCATAAAGATACCTGGCAACTCTAGAGCAAAGGTTATGAAACAGAGCAAATTGAACCAACCAAAAGTTAGCAACAGCTTCACTTGGGCTTTCCTTTACCACTTCAACAAACCCCACTGTCTGATCCTGTTTTACCACATCAGCCTTCCCAGTGCTTTTCTGCAACCACCAACACTGACTTTACATGGCCTAGTTTATTACAGTGAAAACATTTGAAACTTTTCATTTCTTTTCCACCCTCCTGGATTTCTTTTTTAATCTGAGATACACTCCTTATTATCTCCCATCAGATCACCTTTACCTTTACCACTTGAGTATTTCTCATATCCCCAGTTTTTATCCCTCACAGGCTGAAACTGATGTCGCAAACCAAGCTTTGATTTATGAACTAATTCATATCATCTGCCATTTCTGCTGCTAATCTCGCATTTTTAACCTCTGCTCTTCCACATGAGTTCTCACTACATCAGGAATTGAATTTTTAAACTCCTCCAAAAGTATAATTTCTCTGAGAGCTTCATGCGTTTGGTCTATTTTCAATGCCCTTATCCACCTGTCTAAATTACTCTGTTTCATCCTTTCAAACTCCATCTATGTATGTTTGACCAAATTCGTTCCTTAAATTTCTAAACGTTTGTCTGTCCGCTTCAGGCACTAGTTCATGTGAACCTAAGATGGATTTTTTCACCTCCTCATACGTCCCAGATACCTCCTCTGGTAGTGATGCAAACACTTCACTAGCCCTACCTATCAGCTTTGTACCCACATGTCCTGTGGCCATTTCATTTGTTTAGCTACCTTCTCAAATGAAATGAAAAAGGCTTCTACCTCCTTCTCGTCAAACCTTGGCAATGCTTGGACATATTTAAATAGATTCCCACCAAGCCTTCGACTTTGACGCTTTTTCTCACTATCCTCATCACTATCATCCAACTGTACATTTCCCTTTACGTCTGCCAATTTTAACTGACTGTCATGTTTCATGGCCATTTTCTGAAGGTCAAACTCTCTCTCTTTATCTTTTCCCTGATCTGTATCTCCCTTTCTCTTTTTTTTTGTTCTGCTGGGGCTATTCTTTCTTCTCGCCATTCTTCTCTCTCCTTTTCTTTTTCCTCTCTCTTTCTCATTTCGCTCTCTCGTTCATTTTCAAGCTGCTTTAATTCTTTCTCATGTTCCATTTGTTTAATTGTCAACTGAATTTTTGCCATTTCCAATGAGTCAAACTGTATCTCAGGCAACTTTAAATGCTTCGCCACCGCCATAATTACCTCATCTTTTCGCATTTTGTCAGGTAATGTTAACTGCAATATTTTTTGCCAAATCTAACAGTCTGCATTTAGTCTCTGTCCGTAAGGTACTGCATGTGACCGTCTCCACCCCCAAAAACTTCTGAGCCTCTGAAAAAGCCATTGTCCACAACACACACTCTACTTAACTGAAATACCGTACTTGAATAGCAACCACCATATGCTCACCCCTCACCGTCTTTTAAATTCACAAAGCCAATCCAATAGATAGACTTTTATCCTGGACGAGCCCCCAATTGTTATGGGTCAGGGTTTAGAGAATCCCAAAGTGTATCATGGAGTTCACCTGACCCACAACATTTAATAGATTGTCCAGCATTGCGCTGGTCAAGGAGACAGCCTGAGTGAGTGAGACACAGACAGAGTGATAATTTGGTGCAGGAAAGGTAAGTGGTTAATCTAATTGTGCTGTTTTTCAGTTAAAAGTGCAGTGTAGATTAGTGTCTGATTGGCTGAAGCTGCCCCCACCCTAATTGCTGAGAGGCAGTTATCTGGCAGTCACCTGAGGCCTGTTAAGGGGCACAAAGGTACACATTGTATTCTTCTCTTTGAAGTTTTAGTGTGAGTCATCCTAAAGTCTGTATAAAAGACAGACAGAAAGCGCACTTAGTAAGCATTGCGCTGGTCAAGGAGACACAGCCTGAGTGAGTGAGACACAGACCGAGTGAGAATTTGCTAATTTGGTGCAGTGAGGTAATTCGGTGAAGAGTGGGAGAAGGTGCTTTTTCCCGACTGTTTTCTCTCTCTTTCTTCGGACCTAATTTTGGGAGCCGTTCGGAGGAGGAGGAGCAGTCTCTGTGAGTATAAAAACCTAACGGTAACTTCCTGTTTTCCAGTTTTGTTTTTTTTTTCTTCCAAAAGTGACGTTAGAGAGAAGTTGTGATCTGATTGGTTGATAGCAAATCTGCCCCAAATTTTAAAAAAACCACAGCTAAATTTGTAAACTTAAATTAAACTAATTAATTAATTAGTGATAGCTGGTCAGGTGATGTGCTTGAGCTGCTTGATGTGGGAGCTGGCAGATCCCATTGCGAGCTGCAGCGACCACATCTGCAGTAAGTGTTGGCTGCTCGAAGAGCTCCGACTCAGAGTTGATGAGCTGGAGTCTGAGCTTCAAACACTGAGGCACATCCGGGAGGGGTAGACTTACCTGGTCATTGTGTTTCAGGAGGCAGTCACACCTGTCAGAGTAAGTAGTTTAAATCCTGCCAGTGGCCAGGGACAGCAGGGTGTGACTGCAAGTCAGGCAGGTAAAGGGAACAAGCAGTCAGGAACTCAGAAGCCTCAGCCCTTGACCCTGTCCAACAGGTATGAGGCACTTGCTCCCTGTGTGGATGGCGAACAGGGCTGCAGGAAGGATGAGTCAGCTGACCAAGGCACCATGGTTCAGGCCATTCAAGCGGAGGGAGTAAATAGGCAAGTTGTAGTTGTTGGGGATTCTATTATCAGGGGATAGATAGTATCCTTAGTGAGCAGGATAAAGAGTCCCGCATGGTATGTTGCCTGCCCGGTGCTAGGGTGCGGGACATCTCTGACCGGCTTGAAAGGATACTGGAGAGGGAGGGGGAGGATCCAGTTGTTGTGGTCCATGTCGGTACCAACAACATCGGCAAGTCAAGAAAAGAGGACCTGTTTAGAGATTATAAAGAGCTAGGATTCAAATTAAAAAACAGGTCCTCAAGGGTCATAATCTCCGGATTACTGCCCGAGCCACGTGCAAATTGGCATAGGGAGGCAAGAATAAGGGAAGTTAACACGTGGCTGAAAGAGTGGTGTGGGAAAGAGGGGTTCCTTTTCATGGGACACTGGCATCAGTTTTGGGACAGGGGGGACCTATACCGTTGGGATGGTCTCCACCTGAACCGAGCTGTGACCAGTGTTCCGGCGAAAAGAGTAAATAGGGTGGTCAATAGGACTTTAAAACTAGAGATTGGGGGGGGGGAAGGGAAAGTCAGGGAACCAAGAGGTGAAGTAATCAGTGGGAAGCGTAGCTGCTTAGGAATACAAAAAAGCACGAAAAGACAGAACTCAGGAGAGGTTACGATAGTCCCCATCCCACAAAATATGACACAGTGTACGGAAAGGCTCAGTAAACCAAGGTCCACCACACTAAGAAAACAAAACGGGACAGTCAATAGAGAATTAAAGGTGCTATATTTACATGCGCGCAGTGGCCCAGATTGTGACTGGCAGGTATGATGTGGTAGGCATCACAGAGACGTGGTTGCAGGGGGTTCAGGACTGGCATTTAAACATCCAGGGATTCACAACGTATCGAAAAGACAGAGAGGTGGGCAAAGGGGGTGGGGTTGCCTTGTTAATTAGGAATGAAATTAAATCAATAGCACTAAACGACATAGGGTCAGATGATGTGGAGTCTGTGTGGGTAGAGTTGAACATAGAACATAGAACGATACAGCGCAGTACAGGCCCTTCGGCCCACGATGTTGCACCGAAACAAAAGCCATCTAACCTACACTATGCCATTATCATCCATATGTTTATCCAGTAAACTTTTAAATGCCCTCAATGTTGGCGAGTTCACTACTGCAGCAGGTAGGGCATTCCACGGCCTCACTACTCTTTGCGTAAAGAACCTACCTCTGACCTCTGTCTTATATCTATTACCCCTCAGTTTAAAGCTATGTCCCCTCGTGCCAGCCATTTCCATCCACCGGAGAAGGCTCTCACTGTCCACCCTATCTAACCCCCTGATCATTTTGTATGCCTCTATTAAGTCTCCTCTTAACCTTCTTCTCTCCAACGAAAACAACCTCAAGTCCATCAGCCTTTCCTCATAAGATTTTCCCTCCATATCAGGCAACATCCTGGTAAATCTCCTCTGCACCCTCTCCAAAGCCTCCACGTCCTTCCTATAATGCGGTGACCAGAACTGTACGCAATACTCCAATTGCGGCCGTACCAGAGTTCTGTACAGCTGCAACATGACCTCCTGACTCCGGAACTCAATCCCTCTACCAATAAAGGCCAACACTCCATAGGCCTTCTTCACAACCCTATCAACCTGGGTGGCAACTTTCAGGGATCTATGTACATGGACACCTAGATCCCTCTGCTCATCCACACTTCCAAGAACTTTATCATTAGCCAAATATTCCGCATTCCTGTTATTCCTTCCAAAGTGAATCACCTCACACTTCTCTACATTAAACTCCATTTGCCACCTCTCAGCCCAGCTCTGCAGCTTATCTATATCCCTCTGTAACCTGCTACATCCTTCCACACTATCGACAACACCACTGACTTTAGTATTGTCTGCAAATTTACTCACTCACCCTTCTGCGCCTTCCTCTAGGTCATTGATAAAAATGACAAACAGCAACGGCCCCAGAACAGATCCTTGTGGTACTCCACTTGTAACTGAACTCCATTCTGAACATTTCCCATCAACCACCACCCTCTGTCTTCTTTCAGCTAGCCAATTTCTGATCTACATCTCTAAATCACCCTCAATCCCCAGCCTCCGTATTTTCTGCAATAGCCTACCGTGGGGAACCTTATCAAACGCTTTGCTGAAATCCATATACACCACATCAACTGCTCTACCCTCATCTACCTGTTCGGTCACCTTCTCAAAGAACTCGATAAGGTTTGTGAGACATGACCTACCCTTCACAAAGCCATGCTGACTATCCCTGATCATATTATTCCTATCTAGATGATTATAAATCTTGTCTCTTATAATCCCCTCCAAGACTTTACCCACTACAGACGTGAGGCTCACCGGTCTATAGTTGCCGGGGTTGTCTCTGCTCCCCTTTTTGAACAAAGGGACCACATTTGCTATCCTCCAGTCCTCTGGCACTATTCCTGTAGCCAATGATGACATAAAAATCAAAGCCAAAGGAACCACAAAGGCAAAAAAACCATAATGGGAGTTATGTATAGGCCTCCTAACAGTGGTCAGGACCAGGGGCACAAAATGCACCACGAAATAGAAAGTGCATGTCAGAAAGGCAAGGTCACAGTGATCATGGGGGACTTCAATATGCAGGTGGACTGGGTAAATAATGCTGCCAGTGGACCCAAGGAAAGGGAATTCATTGAATGTTTACAGGAGGGCTTTTTGGAACAGCTTGTGATGGAGCCCACGAGGGAACAGGCCATTCTGGACTTAGTGTTAAGTAATGAGCCAGACTTGATTAAAGATCTTAAAGTAAGGGAACACTTAGGAGGCAGTGATCATAATATGGTAGAATTCAATCTCCAATTTGAAAGAAAGAAGGTAGAATCAGATGTAAAGGTGTTACAGTTAAATAAAGGTAACTACAGGGGCATGAGGGAGGAACTGTCGAAAATCGACTGGGAGCAGAGCCTAGTGGGAAAGACAGTAGAACAGTAATGGCAGGAGTTTCTGGGAGTAATTGAGGACACAGTACAGAGGTTCATCCCAAAGAAAAGAAAGGTTATCAGAGGGGGGATTAGGCAGTCATGGCTGACAAAGGAAGTTAGGGAATACATCAAAGCAAAAGAGAAAGCCTATAATGTGGCAAAGAGTAGTGGGCAGTCAGAAGATTGGGAAGGCTACAAAAACAAACAGGATAGCAAAGAGAGAAATAAGGAAAGAGAGGATCAACTATGAAGGTAGGCTAGCCAGTAACATTAGGAATGATAGTAAAAGTTTCTTTAAATACATTAAAAACAAACGGGAGGCAAAAGTAGACATTGGGCCGCTCCGAAATGACACTGGTAATCTAGTGATGGGAGACAAGGAAATAGCTGAGGAACTAAATAAGTACTTTGCGTCAGTCTTCACAGTAGAAGACATGAGTAATATCCCAACAATTCAGGAGTGTAAGGGGACAGAGTTGAATATGGTAGCCATCACAAAGGAGAAAGTGCTAGAGAAACTAAGAGGTCTAAAAATTGATAAATCTCCGGGCCCAGATGGGCTACATCCTAGAGTTCTAAAGGAGATAGCTGAAGAAATAGTGGAGGCGTTAGTTATGATCTTTCTAAAGTCACTGGAGTCAGGGAAAGTCCTAGAGGATTGGAAAATCGCTGTTGTAACCCCCCTGTTCAAGAAGGGAACAAGAATAAAGATGGAAAATTATAGGCCAATTAGCCTAACCTCGGTTGTTGGCAAGATTCTAGAATCCATTGTTAAGGATGAGATTTCCAAATTCTTGGAAGTGCAGGGTCGGATTAGGACAAGTCAGCATGGATTTAGTAAGAGGAGGTCGTGCCTGACAAACCTGTTAGAGTTCTTTGAAGCGATAACAAATAGGTTAGACCAAGGAGAGCCAATGGATGTTATCTATCTTGACTTCCAACGGCCTTTGATAAGGTGCCTCACGGGAGATTGCTGAGTAAAATAAGGGCCCATGGTATTCGAGGCAAGGTACTAACATGGATTGACGATTGGCTGTCAGGCAGAAGGCAGAGAGTTGGGATAGAAGGTTATTTTTCGGAATGGCAACCGGTGACGAGTGGTGTCCCGCAGGGTTCAGTGTTGGGGCCACAGCTGTTCTCTTTATATATTAACGATCTAGATGATGGGACTGGGGGCATTCTGGCTATGTTTGCCGATGATACAAAGATAGGTGGAGGGGCAGGTAGTATGGAGGATGTGGGGAGGCTGCAGAAAGGTTTAGGAGAGTGGTCCAAGAAATGGCTGATGAAATTCAACATGGGCAAGTGCGAGGTCTTGCACTTTGGAAAAAAGAATAGCGGCATGAACTATTTTCTAAACGGTGACAAAATTCATAATGCTGAAGTGCAAAGGGACTTGGAAGTCCTAGTCCAGGATTCTCTAAAGGTAAACTTGCAGGTTGAGTCCGTAATTAAGAAAGCAAATACAATGTTGTCATTTATCTCAAGAGGCTTGGAATATAAAAGCAGGAATGTACTTCTGAAGCTTTATAAAGCATTAGTTAGGCCCCATTTAGAATACTGTGCGCAATTTTGGGCCCCACACCTCAGGAAGGACATACTGGCACTGGAGCGGGTCCAGCGGAGATTCACACGGATGATCCCAGGAATGGTAGGCCTAACATACGATGAACGTCTGAGGATCCTGGGATTATATTCATTGGAGTTTAGGAGGTTGAGGGGAGATCTAATAGAAACTTACAAGATAATGAATGGCTTAGATAGGGTAGACGTAGGGAAGTTGTTTCCATTAGCAGGGGAGACTAGGACCTGGGGGCACAGCCTTAGAATAAAAGGGAGTCACTTTAGAACAGAGATGAGTGGAAATGTCTTCAGCCAGAGAGTGGTGGGTCTGTGGAATTCATTGCCACAGAGGGCGGTGGAGGCCGGGACGTTGAGTGTCTTTAAGACAGAAGTTGATAAATTCTTGATTTCTCGAGGAATTAAGGGCTATGGAGAGAGAGCGGGTAAATGGAGTTGAAATCAGCCATGATTGAATGGTGGAGTGGACTCGATGGGCTGAATGGCCTTACTTCCGCTCCTATGTCTTATGGTCTTATTGTGGTATGGGGAGCAGACGGCTCACTCTACAGTTATGGTATAGCAGAAGTGGACGAGTATTTTTTAAAACCAAACCATGTTTATTCTATGAACTCAAGTTAGCCATTTTAAAACAAACAGTGAATATCTTAGCAACCATGAATTCAAATACACCCCCCAAAGAATACAACACTAAGTAATCTGCATGCTGTTCTTTTAACATCCAAAAGACTTAACAAACCTCTAAACAGAAGCACATCAGGGTTTACATTCAATACTGAAAACATTTATAATTCTGAATTCACCAAATGATTAAGAGATCGTCTTTCATGGCAGAGAGCTCAACAATACAGCTGCTTTGGCTGACTTCAGCTGCAACACACTGCAAAATGAAATCAAAAAGACCGACACACCCAAGCTTTTCACAAAGTGAAACCAAAAAACAGAACCAGAGCTCAGCTCCACCCACATTCTGACATCACTGCAGTAACATGAGCAGCCAAACATTTCTTAAAGGTACCTTTCTTAAACACACATTTCTTAAAGATACTCTCACATGACACTCCGTAGTGATAACAATCATCTCAAGGTCCTCACCTGTTGTAGCCTCATTTCCTGTCATAGCCTTATATAATATATATTATATATACATATTATAAGCTTGTAAATTGCCCATGGATGATTGCTTGCTTTGGAATAGCTTGCTTGAATATAATTGAAAGCCTGGTAATCGTTGTATCAGAAATTTGCAGGGAGGTAGGTACAACAGCTGCTATGGGATAAGTCCAAAGATGTGCAGGTTAGGTGGATTGGCCATTCTAAATTGCCCTTAGTGTCCAAAAAGGTTAGGTTGGGTTACAGGGATAAAGGGGATAGGGTTGAGATGTGGGGCTCAAGTAGGGTGCTCTTTCCAAGGGCCGGTGCAGACTCGATGGGCTGAATGACCTCCTTCTGCACTGTATGTTCTATGAGTCTATGATGATTCTCTGAAAATCAGCATTTGTTGCCTGCCCCTATCAGCCCTTGAAGGTAGTGGTGAGCCCCCTTCTTGAACCACTGCAGTCCATCTGGTTCAAGTTTTTTACAACAGTTTAATAATAAGAATCTTTATTATTGTCACAAGTAGGCTTACATTAACACTGCAATGAAGTTACTGTGAAAAGCCCCTAGTCGCCACATTCGGGTACACAGAGGAAGAATTCAGAATGTCCAATTTACCTAACAAGCACGTCTTTTGGGGCGTGTGGGAGGAAACCGGAGCACTCAGCGGAAACCCACGCAGACACGGGGAGAACGTGCAGACTCCACACACACACTGACCCAAACTGGGAATTGATCCTGGAGCTGTGAAGCAACTGTGCTAACCACTGTGCTACTGTGCCGCCCCATTTGTTTGGTGCAAATGAATGTCTTGCTAGACCCTTTGCGAAGAGTCGATCCCGTTGTCGCCACATTAAGGATTGCAGTTTTTCCTTTGCTAAAGTGCATTAGTGACTAGATGGGTTGTTATGACATTCGATGATAGCTTAACTGAGATTAGTTTTCATCCAGATTTATTAATTGGCTTGAGTTTGAAATTCCTTCAGTTGCCAAGATGGGATTTGAACCTGTGCCTCCAGAACATTCGCCCAAACCTTTTTTTTTTTAAATTTAGAGTACCCAATTCATTTTTTTTTTTCCAATGAAGGGGCAATTTAGTGTGGCCAATCCACCTATCCTGCACATCTTTGGGTTGTGGGGGTGAAACACGCAAACACGGGGAGAATGTGCAAACTACAGTGACCCAGAGCTGGAATTGAACCTGGGACCTCAGCGCCGTGAGGAAGCAGTGCTATCCACTGTGCCACCGTGCTGCCCTATTCACTCACACCTTGATTACAAGTCCAGTGACAATATCACTGCACCACCATCTACCACACCATGTGGATTAACCGCAAGGCCTCAAGTATTTTAGCCAGTGGTTTTTCAAGAAGCCCTGAATGACCCGGCAATATCCATTTTTTTTAAAAATTAAAATTTCTTATTAAGCCGCTCTTTTTAGGAATTTTGGTCCCTGATTATCGTACCCTATGACAATCTGCTCAGTTTGAACTAGCTTTTCAATGCGAATACTGCATCAGTGTTTTTGTTTTCTGCTACCCAAGATTGTTCCCCTGCAAAAGAATTCATAGCAAATATAGAAAATTCTGCATTGGCCTTTCTGCCAATTGTGGTCGTGCTGTAAATTTCTGCAGCATCCCAGCTTCCATATCTTCCACTTGTGGACCTCTGTTTTCACTTCTACAACCATTTTTAAAAAAATGGAAATATTTAATTTCTCTGTCGCAGTATGGTCAATGGCTAGATCAGTCTTGGTGACCTGAATCTTTTCGTATCTAAATTAATAATTTGCTATTTCACCAACCTTTTGAATATGATATAAGTTGTAGTCTGAGTTGAAATGTGTCTGCCCGGTGGGAATAATATAGCTCCTATCACGTGAATTGTTGCGGTAGGTAAAGCTCGGGACACTCAAAAGGAGGTAAGGTACCACTAAGAATAATGGGGAACATGGAGGTTGTCTTACTGAATGCTTTTAAAGAGAAAAGTTAAAGTTTCTACTGAGTATTTACCAAGGGCCAAAGTCCTGTTTAACTTTCTACTTTGTTCAGTTTCTTTGAGTTATGTTTTTTATATATTAACACTGGTGATTTCTGTAGATTAAATTACTCTCTTCCTTAACCTGTGCTTGTGCCACACTTAAAATAATCAACATGCATTTCACTCAATTCTGAACACATTTAAAAATATTTGTGTTTTATTTTAAAAATACTTTTTGGAACAGTGTATGGTGATGAAGCTACTGCATTTGGTCAGGAGCAAATTGCTGAACCCGTTACTGCAGAAAGAGGGTTAAATTAAACAGCAGCCTCTCTTGTCTACACTCTTGTCGTCAGCATATTAAAATGTTAACTTTAACGTTTGGTTCCCTTTGTCCCCTTGCTATCGTTTACTGGCTGGTCATCAATGATAAATATTAGTATTCCAGGAACCTGGGTTTAATTCCAATCTTGGGTAACTATGTGGAGTTTGCACTTTCTCCCCATGTCTGCGTGGGTTTCCTCCGGGTGCTCCGGCTTCCTCCCAAGATGTGCAGGTTAGGTGGATTGACCATGCTAAATTGCCCCTTCATGTCAAAAAGGTTCGGTGGGGTTACGGGGAAAGGGTGGAGGTGTGGGCTTAAGCCGGTGCTCTTTCCGAGGGCTGGTGCAAACTCGAAGGGCTGAATGGCCTCCTTCCACATATCATTCTGTTCTGCTTTGGGTCCATCACAGATAAGCTTGATTAGGTCTTCTGTTCACTTGGTGACACTGAAGCTGACTGTAGTACTCTGACTGAGGTCTGGTGAGTTGGAATACATCAGAATTTGATATAACTAGTACCTCCTAAGGCTTTATGGCCCAACGCTTGAGTACAAGACACATTTTCATCAAATTACATAGGCCTGTTTCTAGGCTGTACATTCTTTAGCCTAACTGGTCCATGCTGGTGTTAATACTCCACACACATCTCCTATTGACCTATTTCATCCGACCCTATCAGCACAATCTTCTGTTCCTTTCTTATGTGTCCAGTTTTCCTTTGGTACCATTTATCTCAGCTGCTCCTTGTGGTAGTGAGCCCCACACTCTAACCTCTCTAGTTCAAGAATGGTACATGTGTCTATCGTGCCCTTGTGTGACATTCGGGTGTATAATTGTGGAGTTGGTGTCTGTGCTTCACCAGAAATATTGATTTTCGTGACTATAATTCTGCTTGCGAGTGGTTAAAACGTGGAGCTCACTGCCACAAGAAGTGAATAACATTGAAGCTTTCAAGGGGAAGATTGACAAATAATGGAGAAAGAAATAGGTGGATATCTTGATTGGGGTTGGATGAAGATAGGTGGAGGGAGGCTTGTGAGGAAGATAAACACCAGTGTGAAACTGCTGGACCCCCGGACCGTTTTTGTGCTGTAACTACTTTATAATACTGGTTTAAGTAAGTGGGTTCACTTGCCCAATTGCCTCTTTCTTTCTAGGTTACCATCCTTTTTTCCTCCCTATGACTCCCAACAGTGCCTACTTATGAAGTAGCATTTTCACTAACCCTCTTAACTGGTCTTGTTTTCTAGGACTCACAACTACCGATTATAGGTATATTCCATACAGGAAGATCCAGCGACTCATCACACATTTCCAGTCTTTCTCTATCTCTGCCATCAGTTGTGCTGTGAAAATGGAGCCACTCCTCGTGCTTTTGTCATGTTTTTCTAAGTTCTGATAGTCCCTGTACAGAATACAGTGGGGGAAAAATTCTCTTTCCTCTGGGCCCTGCCCTTGTTTGTAGATAGACACTAACCCACCCATTTCCTCCTGCCTCTCCACACAGGCAGATCCATGAGGTGCAGACCCACATGGGGCAGCTGGAGAAGGCGGACGCACAGTCTGTTCACTGTAAGTATTCATAATTAAGAGATGTAAACAGAGCCAGCTTGGTGCCAAAGCAGGGTGGAGGTGACGTGGGCACAAAGCTTTGCCAAAATAAATAATGCCATTGTTTTCAGTCCTGGTAGGGCGGCTTATTACATCACCATCTTACAGTGGTATAACCCATGCCTTGTAGAGGGACTTTTACTGCTTTTTGTCAAAGTCATTCTACATAAAGGTTTAACATTTCGCCAGAGCACTGCAAAGACCTAGTTTATCTATTGTAACTTTGAACTCGTCTCTTTAAAATGTATTACTTCTGTTGTGATGAATAGTGGATTAGTTCATACAAAACTTGCTGGCATTATACCAGTCATTAATCACTTGGCATGACTGTCTTATGCCTTGCCACTGAGCTCATTGGCAAATAATGTCTCCAAGCACTAAGCGACTGCCAGTCCAGGTGCATTCGATGGGGTGGTGCGCAAAAGGAGGGAGTTATTCTCTTAAACTCCATGATTGATAGAAATATGGTGTGTTGACAATTCCATTATCTCCTTCATAAACAGCTGGATTATGTACTTGCTTCCTTATTACAACTGCTAAGTATTCATTGCTCTCTGTATAGTAGAACTATTTGTCTTATCTAGCTGGCCTAGGTAAGTAATAAACCAAAGATAGCTTTGCTTTCAAATGAATATGTTCTCCAGTGATCGTATGGCCAGGAATAACGTTACTATTTATTTTCTTGCCATTTACTATTTTGCGATGTTCAAAACAAAAAATGCTGGCAAAAGCTCAGCAGGTCTGGCAGCATCTGTGGAGAAAGAAACAGAGTTAACGTTTTGAGTCATTCTTCAGAACTCCTTTGTTATAACCTGCTTGGAAAGTGGGACAGCACTAAATTTGCTCCAAGGTGCCTGGGCTCTGTGGGGCTTTGTGCAGGATTCCCTGAAGTCACTGGAACTTCTTTGTCCCATTTCCAAATTCACTAAATGGATTTGAAGAGGGTCCTAATGTGAGTTTTATTTAAGGGGTGAAATCTTCGTCCACATCAAGGTTAGGATACTACTGCTACAGTTTCTTAGATCTGCAAGTCCTTCCAGGTCTGATGCAGGGTCTGATGCAGGGTAGATTCAATACGAATTAAGATCAGTGCACCTTGCCTAATGTGTCACACTGACCCTAAACTCAGAAAAGCAGCACCTAATGTACCAATGTGATATTTCCATTTATCCTTACTGGAGGCTGGTATTTCCAGTGAATATGGACAATTACACATTATGGACTTGAGGCCATTCGGAGCTGCTCAGAATATCTGCACTAGTTTCATGTAAGGTCCCCAGGCTGACAGTCTGGAGGTAAAAAGCTGATCTGAGTTGCCAGCGCATCACTCAGATAAACACTAATTTATGACAAGTGGTAATTGACCATCATCTGGATAATGATGGATTGCTGCGTGCAATCCCAGTTCACACGCTGCCCTGATAGAAGCTTGTGCTTCTATCGTTTTGCCACTACACAACATTTCCAATAAATGTCTAGTCAATGAGTGCAGCACGTAACAGCTGCTAGTAAAATTACTCTGTAAATGAATAAATTTCAAATAATATGTGTTTACATATTGCTGCGTAATATATAGATAGTATATCAGGAAAGAAACACTTAAAATTTGCTGACTGTTTGCCGTATGACATTGCTATTGGCAGCCGTATGTTGTGGTATGTCCATTCATCCCCCAGGAAGTCAGGTAAATGGGAACTCATTGGTTTTCTTTAGAGAAAAGCACTTTTCAAGGGCTATGTGTTTTGAAGAGAAGCAGAATATTTTGATTTTGTGCAGAATAGCGACCTTTATGTAGCTACAAACATTCTGTTTCTGCTTGGTTGATTTTATCCGACTCTCCTGCCTCCTGAAGTTACCGATTCCTGCCGGGGTCTCGTTAGCCTTGCAATAGTCATCCCCATGTATTTTCCCAATGTGATCACTCCCAGACTTATGGTGTGCTGAACCTGGAGCCAAATCTTGTCCTAGCCCAAGGTACATTTCTGTTTAGCAGGAATTGAGTAGCGGTGAGCAGGAGGCCTGGCTGATTGCTTTTCCTCTTCTTGTTCACCTAGGACACTAGGCCAGTTTGTAGTATCCCTTACTGCCACTGCAGGTTAAATCACTTAACTCAGCAGACTGGAATTGAGCCTCATGGGCTGTGCGCCTTAGTTGCAAGTTACCAACTGAGCCATCAGGGAGGCATCCTGATATTCTCTTAATTGGAGTTTGCATAATTCAGGATTTAAAGTTCATAGAATTCCTCCCTCGCCATGGTTTTTTTATATGTTAAAGCCCTAACATAGAGTTGTCTTTCTATTCCATAGCAGTAGACCTTGTGGGTACTAACAGAAAAGAAAGAGATCGCATTAGCATGGCTCCTTTCACTATTTTAGGATGTCCAAATTGGCTGTAAAGTGCTTTCATTACTTTTCTTTCAGTACCTTTCTTCTTACTGTTGTAGTCTAGGAAATGCAGCTGTCAATTTGCATGCAGCAAGTTCCTAAATAATGTGATATTGATTAGATAATATGTTTTTGTGATGCTGATTGAGGTAATTATTGGCCACAATATTGGGGATAACGCTCCTGCTTGGCTTCAAAATAGTGGCATCACATGGGAACTACGTTTACCTTAGAGAGCGAATGCACCTCAGTTAATGTCTCACCCGAAAGACGGATCCTTCAACATCAGCACTCTGTGTTTTACTGGAGTATCTGCCTTAATTTTTGTGGTCGATTCCTAGGAGTGGGACTGGAACCCCCAATCTTTTGATTCTGGCGAGAGCATTACCACTGACCCACGGCTGACCCAATAAATTCACAGTGTTAACATACTGATGAGCTAGTGTATTAGATGTCTACATTATAACTTAAGGAACTTGAGTATTTCCCACATTACTTCTTGCATTGTTTTAATGATCTGACAATTTTGTTACTGCTGTAGTGGTGGAAAATGAAATCCAAGCTAGAATAGATCAGATTTTCAGCAATCTGGAGCGATTTGAAATACTGACCAGCAAAGAACCCCCAAACAGACGGCAGAATGCCAAACTGTAAGTGTGATTGCCATTTTAATGTTCATCATTATTCCTTTGCAGACTTATTTATTGAGATAAATGTTGACTGTTGCACAAAAACCCGAGGTTTAAACAAACTACGTGAAGCATTGAGAGTTTGTGCAGTTTTTTATTCAGGAAATTCCAAGGCAGTGCCCAATTCCAGTGTAACAGGATAGTTGTAGTATAGTTAAAATATATACTTCTAATATATGAATCTTAATATGAAACACATTGGAGCCCAGAACAGATGTTTCTATAAACCATTTTAACCTTGTGTTTCTGATTGCTGCCCTGAATTAAAGAGTTGTAAATCTCATGATGATTATGTACTTTCCATTAAATTGTTTCCTTTTTGTAATTTTGAAGTACTTCGTTATGGTTATCTTTATCTGCTAACGGCCTTGGGGAAATTGAATCCTAGCTTTGTGTCATAAATTCTGATCGAAATCTAGGACTTCACTTGTGCTTGTATTAGGGATCATCTTGGTTCTGAACTCAACCCAAATCTACTCCCCAGTCCACAAGCAAACGTTTTCTAAACTGATCAGAACCAGAACAAATTAAACCAGCACATCCCTGGGCTTCAGTATGCTGCAAAGTTAAATCATCTCTCAGGTTGCATGATTCAGACGGGCAGGGTACAGTGTTGCTTTTTCAGATTGTGCAGTGCATTCTGGGCCAGTGTAGTTATGAACTCAACGCTTCGGGTGAGATTTTCCAGCTGTTCATGCCGGCGAGATCTTCCAGTCCCGCTGATGGCGCACACCTGCCACGGGTTTCCTGGCAGCTTGGGCTGGATTCAATGGGAAACATACCACAGGGAGGCCAGAGAATCTCACCCTTCATCTTCCTCCCCTTCTCCATGCCCCCTCCCTCCAATCACTCTTGTATTGGGGCTGCACAACTCTGAAAATCTGGACCTGGAGGAAACTTGAGGTGCATGAGATTTATGCCACTAAATAACTATATAACCAAGGGACTAGTTATTTTGAAAGCTATATATTTTGCCAGTTATCCCTGAGCCCCAGTCATGCATCCACTGAATGAAGTGAGCAGTGGGAAGTGTGCACTTGCAAAGACACCTTCCTTTACTGAAAATAAAAGCTGCTGTTGACAGTCTGGGCAGCGTAATATGTGACGGATTGCTATGACTGAAATAAGAAAACAGAAAGAAGAATTTACCTTGTAAATCTAAACAAGAGCTGGTCAGGTGAAGAAATGAATGACTTGAATGGTGCCTTGGTTCCCGAAGGTTATCATAAGGTATGGTTTAAGGTGAAGTCTTTTGGAACTATGATGGAGCTGTATTAAGTTTGGTTTTGGGCTTCAGTTATGTTTGCATCAATACATAGTTTCTGGGGGACATTGACGCAAAAGTGGGGTAACCCTGGAATGGACTGAACACTTTTGGGTGTTCTGAGCATTTAAAAGGTATGATATAAATGCACATTGTTACTTTTCTTAATTTTTTCTTCTTTCTCTTTTCTGTGTCTTTATCCTGCCCATTCACTCCAAACGATAAAGAAACTTCTAAGAGAGTAGAACAATGTGCATCCGGATAAGCAAACTTGCATAGAGCACAAGCCTTCCAGGCATGTGCATCAATGAATCTATTGGGTTGCATAATGCAAAAAAAAAGTTCTTGAAGGTAGCAGCAATTTTGTTTTTGGAAAAGGTTGCTGTTTTTTCTGTTTGTGGGTTGCTGTAGGCAAATTGGCTCCTGTGTTTGCCTACAAAACAGCAGTGACTGCACTTAAGAAATAATAATTGGCTTTGAAGTGTCTTGGGATATGTTTAGGTTGTGAAAGGTGTCTTATCAAGGCAGATAATTTATCTTAACTACTTCATGTTTGTTCATGTGCCCTAAATAGGTTCTAAAATAGTTGGGATCAACACTCTTCTTGGCACAGGGCCGACCATATTTGTTTTTTGCACTGAATTTTTTTATGATTGTTATTAACTTGTATTTTTAAAATTTGGTATCCGACCCTTGCTTTCTCTCCTCTAGCCGAATGGATCAACTGAAATATGACTGCCAGCACCTGCAAACGGCTCTGAAGAACTTCCAGCACCAGCGGTATACCCGTGAACAACAGGATCGAGAGCGAGAGGAACTGTTATCTCGCACGTTCACAACCAATGTAAGGAATTGTTAACACTATTTAACCTTGCACACTTTTTACGGCATTGGTGAGACTGGTTGCCCATAAAGAAAAGCTAATGCTCTGCCTTGTGAAATGGTGGGATTTGGGTCACCTCCGTACACAGAGGTGTAATGCAGAGATTTGGCGATTGCCCAGAGCAAGAGCGGAGAAATCCAGGACAAGAGCAAATTCTAGGGATGCTGGAAATTTTAAATAAAAACAGAAAATACTGGAAATACTCACCTGTGGAGAGTTAGCATTTCATGTCTGCAGCCTTTCATCAGAAGTGAAGATTTTGAGCAAGTGAAAGGAGATGTGTGGAAGAAGAGCAAAAGAGAAGGTTTGTGATATGGTGGAATGCAGGACAAATTAAACGAGAAAGGGTTTCATGGTAAAAAACCAAAGGGAGTGGTAATGGGATAAATAAAGAATCAAAAGGAGTATCTCGGTAATGTGAGAACGGCAAGATAGCAGGCGTCCAGATACAATGTAACGGGATTATGGAAGAACCATGAGGAAAGGTGAACCATCAAAAAATAAATACACTAAACAGAATGGGGGTTGAGGCTATGATTGTTGTTGAACTTTGCATGGAGTCCAGAAGGCTTTAAAGTGCCCAGTCAAAAGATGAAGTCCTGCTCCCCGAGCTTGTGTTGAGCTTCATTGGAACACTGTAGCAGCCCAAGAAAAGGAAGATCCAAGTGGGAGCAAGGTGGTGAATTACAATTACAAGTGACAGGAAGTTCAGTGTTATGCATGCATACTGAATGGAGGTGCTCCACAAATTAGTCAGTCAGTCTGAGTTTGGTGTTCCCAGTGTAGAGGAGACCATATTATGAGCAGCAAATACAGTATATTAAATTGAAAATGGTGCAAGTAAGTCACTCTTTCATTTGGAAGGAGTTTTTGAAACCTATGATGGTGGAATGGGAGGTGGTGAAAGGGCAGGTGCAGTATTGCACCTCCTGCCCTTGCATGGAAAAGTGCCGTATGAAATTGATGGAGGTGCTTGGAGTGACCGAGGAGGACCTGGTAAGATGTGGTGGAAATGGCGGAGGAGAAATCCAGGCCGCTTTGTCTTCAGGTAGAAGGTTGTAGTTTCCTGTAATGTTGCAATGGTAGTAAATTTTTTTTTTGATAAATAATTTTTATTCAAATTTTCACAATATATCAGCAACAAAATACAGAAAGAAAAGAACAAACCCCCCCCATACACATAAATAATAAATTAACAGCCTTCATCAACACAAAGGCAAAAATACACGCCCGCTCAAGAAAAAACGCCCCCCCCCCGGGTTGCTGCCGCTGCTGACCATCTTCTAACATTCTGCCAGGAAGTCTAGAAACGGTTGCCACCGCCAGAAGAACCCTTGTACCGATCCCCTTAAAGCAAATTTCACCCTCTCCAATTTAATAAACCCCGCCATATCGCTGATCCAGGATTCCACGCTTGGGGGCCTCGCATCCTTCCACTGAAGAAGTATCCTTCGCCGGGCTACCAGGGACGCAAAGGCCAGAATAGCGGCCTCTTTCGCCTCCTGCACTCCCGGCTCCTCTGCCACCCCAAATATTGCGAGCCCCCAGCCCGGCTTGACCCTGGAACCTACCACCCTCGACACCGTCCTCGCTACACCCTTCCAAAAATCCTCCAGTGCTGGGCAGTCCTAGAACATGTGGGTGTGATTTGCTGGGCTCCCTGAGCACCTAACACACCTGTCCTCGCACCCAAAGAACCGGCTTATCCTTGTCCCGGTCATGTGAGCCCTATGCAGCACCTTAAATTGTATGAGGCTAAGCCTCGCGCAAGAGGAGGAAGAGTTGACCCCCCCTAGGGCATCCGCCCACATCCCCTCGTCAATCTCCTCACCCAACTCCTCCTCCCACTTACCCTTTAGCTCCTCCACCGAGGCCTCCTCCTCCTCCTGCATCACCTGATACATTGCTGAGATCCTTCCCTCTCCAACCCACACCCCCGACAGCACCCTGTCCTGGACCCCGCGTGGCGGAAACAGTGGGAACTCCACCACCTGCCACCAAACAAACGCCCTTACCTGCATATATCTGAAGGTGTTCCCCGGGGGGAGCCCAAACTTCTCCTCCAGCTCACCCAGGCTCGCAAACTTCCCGTCCACAAACAGGTCCCCCATCCTTCTAATACCTACCCTGTGCCAGCTCAGAAACCCTCCGTCCATCCTCCCCGGGACAAACCAGTGGTTCCCCCGAATCGGGGACCGCACCGAGGCCCCCACCTCCCCCCTGTGACGTCTCCATTGCCTCCAAATTTTGAGGGTAGCCGCCACTACAGGGCTCATGGTGTACCTCGTTGCAGGAAGCAGCAGCGGCGCCGTCACCAGCGCCTCCAGGCTCGTGCCCACACAGGACCCCATCTCCAGCTCTTCCATGCCGCCTCATCCCCCTCCATCACCCACTTACATACCATTGCCACGTTGGCGGCCCAATAATACCCACAGAGGTTAGGCAGTGCCAAACCCGCCCCCATCCCTGCACCGCTCTAGGAACACCCTTCTCACCCTCGGGGTCTTCTACGCCCATACAAACCTCATAA
The DNA here is from genome assembly GCF_047496885.1 of Scyliorhinus torazame. Taxonomy (NCBI): domain Eukaryota; kingdom Metazoa; phylum Chordata; class Chondrichthyes; order Carcharhiniformes; family Scyliorhinidae; genus Scyliorhinus; species Scyliorhinus torazame. The sequence goes on along the minus strand of NC_092727.1, from coordinate 81,542,734 downwards.
CGCTCCTGTTAACCTGCCTGAAGAAGGCCCTAGGGATCAGGATGGGGAGGCATTGGACAGGAACAAAAACCTCGGGAGCACCGTCATTTTAACTGACTGCACTCTACCCGCCAGAGAGAGTGGCAGCACGTCCCACCTCTTAAACTCCTCCTCCATCTGCTCCACCAGCCTCGTGAAGTTAAACTTATGTAAGGCCCCCCAGCTCCTAGCCACCTGGACCCTCAGGTACCTGAAACTCCTCTCCGCCCTTTTTAGAGGGAGCTCACCAATCCCCCGCCTCTGGTCCCCCGGGTGCACTACGAACAACTCACTCTTCCCCATATTAAGCTTGTACCTGGAGAAATCTCCTAACTCCCTAAGGATCCTCATCACCTCCGGCATTCCCCCCACCGGGTCCGCCACAAATAGCAGCAAATCATCCGCACAGAGCGACACCCGATGCTCCTCCCCACCCCGCACCAGCCCCCTCCAGTTCCTCGACTCCCTCAACGCTATGGCCAGAGGTTCAATCGCCAGTGCAAAGAGCAGGGGGGACAGGGGACACCCCTGCCTCGTCCCCCGGTGTAGCCGGAAATACTCTGACCTCCTTCTGTTCGTGGCCACACTCGCCACCGGGGCCCCATACAGCAGCCTCACCCACCTGATGAACCCCTCCCCGAACCCGAACCTTTTCAACACCTCCCACAGGTACCCCCATTCCACCCTATCAAAGGCTTTCTCTGTATCCATCGCCGCCACTATCTCCGCCTCCCCTTCCATCGCCTGCATCATTATAACATTCAAGAGCCTCCGTACATTGGTGTTCAACTGCCTTCCTTTCACGAACCCCGTCTGATCCTCGTGTATGACCTGCGGCACACAGTCCTCTATCCTCATGGCCAAAATCTTTGCCAGCAACTTTGATTCTACATTTAAGAGTGAGATTGGTCTGTATGACCCACACTGTAGAGGATCCTTGTCCCGCTTCAGGATCAGGGAAATCAGCGCTCTAGACATCGTCGGGGGCAGAGCCCCCTCTTCCCTTGCCTCGTTAAAGGTCCTTACCAACAGCGGGCCCAGCAGGTCCACATACTTCTTGTAGAATTCAACCGGGAACCCATCCGGTCCCGGTGCCTTCCCCGCCTGCATGTTCCCTATCCCTTTGACCAACTTCTCCAACCCAACCTGCGCCCCCAACCACACCACCTGCCCCTCCTCCACCCTCGGAAACCTCAGCCGATCCAGGAAGCGACCCATCCCTCCCTATTCCAGTGGGGGCTCAGACCGGTACAGTTCCTCGTAGACGTCCCTGAAGACCCCATTGATACCCACCGCACTTTGCACTGTGTTCCCTCCTCCATCCCTAACTCCCCCGATCTCCCTAGCTGCCTCTCGCTTCCGAAGCTGGTGCGCCAGCATACGGCTTGCCTATTCTCCGTATTTATATGGCCCCCTGCGCCTTCCTCCACTGCGCCTCCGCCTTCCTGGTGGTCAACAAATCAAACTCAGCCTGGAGGCTACGCCGATCCCTAAGCAATCCCTCCTCCGGGGCCTCCGCGTACCTCCTATCCACCCTCACCATCTCCCCCACCAACCTCTCCCTCTCTCTCCTTTCCGCCCTCTCCTTGTGTGCCCTAATGGAGATCAGCTCTCCTCTGACCACCGCCTTCAGTGCCTCCCAGACCACCCCTACTTGCACCTTCCCATTGTCATTAGCCTCCAGGTACCTCTCTATCCACTTCCGGACCTGCATGCTCACCTCCTCGCCCGCCAGCAACCCCACCTCTAGGCACCACAACGGGCGCTGGTCCCTCTCCTCCCCCAACTCGAGGTCCACCCAGTGCGGAGCATGATCAGAAATGGCTATTGCCGAGTACTCCGTATCCTCCACCCTCGGAATCAGCGCCCTGCTCATGACAAAAAGTCAATCCGGGAGTAGGCCTTGTGAACATGGGTGAAGAATGAAAATTCCCTGGCCCCCGGCCTCGCAAACCTCCATGGATCCACCCCTCCCATCTGGTCCATGAACCCCCTCAGCACCCTGGCTGCCGCAGGCCTCCTGCCCGTCCTAGACCTAGAGCGATCCAATGTCGGATCCAGCACTGTGTTGAAATCCCCCCCCCCCCCATTATCAGGCCCCCTGTCTCCAGGTCCGGAATCCGGCCCAGCATACGCCGCATGAACCTCGCATCGTCCCAATTCGGGGCGTATACATTGACCAACACCACCCGCTCCCCCTGCAGCTTGCCACTTATCATTACATACCTACCGCCATTGTCTGCCACAATGCTCGACGCCTCGAACGACACTCTCTTCCACACCAAGATCGCCACCCCCCCCCCCCGATTTTTTGCATTCAAACCCGAATGAAACACCTGCCCTACCCACCCCTTTCTCAACCTTACCTGATCCGCCACCCTCCGGTGCGTCTCTTGAAGCATGGCCACATCCGCCTTCAGCTCCTTCAGGTGCGCGAACATGCGGGCCAGCTTGACCAGCCCATTCAGTCCCCTTACATTCCAGGTTATCAGCCGGGTCGGGGCTACTCACCCCTCTCCCCCGCCGACTAGCCATATCCCTTCCTAGGCCAGCCACGTGCCCGCGCCCCCCGCACGGCCCATTCACCACAGCGGCAGACCCCTGCCCCGACCTCTTCTACCAACTCCAGCTCCCCCTTGGCCATTCCAGCAGCAACCCGGTCCCAGCCAGGGGCCCCCCTACCTGCATTGCTCCCCCCATTGCACTCCCGTAAGTTAGCTGACTCCTGCTGACCCTGGCCACTCCCGCGGCTCCATCGACCCCCCGCAATGTGGAACTACCCCCCACCCCCCGGTCCTCCAGCGGGATACAAAGAACAAAGAACAAAGAAATGTACAGCACAGGAACAGGCCCTTCGGCCCTCCAAGCCCGTGCCGACCATACTGCCCGACTAAACTACAATCTTCTACACTTCCTGGGTCCGTATCCTTCTATTCCCATCCTATTCATATATTTGTCAAGATGCCCCTTAAATGTCCCTATCGTCCCTGCTTCCACTACCTCCTCCGGTAGTGAGTTCCATCCATTCCACTCCCAGTGCGGGAGAAAAAGCCAGCGCTTCCCAGCTCCGGCCCCGCCCCTTCAGCCCTAAACGCGGGAAAAAAAGCCTGCGCTTTCCCATCGCCCGGCCCCACCTCCCCTGGCGCAGCTCCCTTTCCAGGCCCGGTCCCACTACCCCCAACTCGGGCCTCTTTCCCCCCCCCACCCCCCTGCGGTGCCCCATCTCCCCTACTGACCATCAACCCCCCAAGCAGTTTACCTCCCCCCCCCCCCCCCCCCCCCACGAGCCCGCTCGGCGGACCTAACTAAAACAATACCCAATCAACCCTCAAAAAACAAAGAACCCCCCCTCGAAATACAACCCAACAATCCCCAACCATCCCTTCACCGCGACCCCTCATCCCCGACCCTTAGTCTGAGTCCAGTTTTTCGGCCTGAACAAAGGCCCGCCTCCTCCGGGGACTCAAAATAGTGGTGTCGATCCTGATAGGTGACCCACAGACGCCGGCTGCAGCATACCGAACTTTACCCCCTTCCTGTGCTGCACTGCCTTCGCCCGGTTGTAGCCGGCCCTCTTCTTTGCCACCTCCGCATTCCAATCCTGGTAGATCCGGACCTCCGCGTTCTCCCACCTGCTGCTCCGCTCCTTCTTGGCCCACCTTAACACACACTCTCGATCAGCAAACCGGTGGGACCGCATCAGCATTGCCTGCGGCGGCTCGCTGGGTTTAGGCCTCCTCGCCAGCACTCGGTGGGCCCCCTCCAGCTCCAAGGGCCCCTGAAAGGCCCCCACTCCCATCAGCGAATTCAGCATGGTGACCACGTAGGCCCCCACGTCCGATCCCTTCAGCCCCTCCGGGAGACCCAGGATCTGCAGGTTTTTCCGCCTCAACCGGTTCTCCGTCTCCTCGAACCTCGCCTGCCATTTCTTGTGGAGCGCTTCGTGGGCTGCACCTTCACCGCCAGACCCAGATTCTCGTCCTCGTTCTCCGAGACCTTCTGCCGGACCTCCCGGATCGCCGCCCCTTGGGCCGCCTGGGTCTCCTGCAGCTTATCGATTGAAGCCTTCATTGGCTCCAGCAGCTCTGCTTTTAGTTTCTTAAAACAGAGCTGGAGAAGCTCCTGCGCCCACTGCCGCCACGCTGCCTGGTCTCCGCCCGCCGCCATCTTGGTCCTCCTCCCTCGCACCTTTCTTTGCTTCAATGCCACTTTTTTAATCGCCCCACTCCTGATCCATTCCATACACTATCGGGGGAATGTTGCTGTCTCCTTCCCACACCGGGAAACATCGAACAAGCGCCGTTACGGGCCCTAAAAAGAGCCCAAAAGTCAGTTTTTAGCGGGAGCTGCCGAACGTGCAACCTAGCTCCGCATAGCCGCAACCGGAAGTCGCAATGGTAGTAATGACACACATGCGTCTCCACTTCTGAATTGCTTTGTAAGAAAGCTAAGAAGCTCTTGTTAAAATCCTTTCCATTTCGTAGCTTTCATTATTTCAGAGGCATCTAAAATTCAACCCCCAAGTGACCACACTGATATTGTTTGGGAGAATTCCTCCAATGTGTCATTTGTAGAATAGTCTAGTTTGATTATGTAAGTTCTGTTATTTCTTCCAAGTGCATGAGAAATATTCTTTCTAAGGGGCCTTTACCACATGTTTTATTTGGTTTGGCTGACCAGCACCTTACCCTTGCTGTGAAATCTCTTGTGTTTCTTATATTTAACCTGCAGCTACGTTCTAAAATGGGCGTAGCTGCTTCTCAAGCTGCTGTGTACATGTTGAGAACCGAATGACTGGCTGAGGAGTGTGTCCAATTGGGAGGAATGGAACCTGCAGGCTAGATCAGTAGGCTTGAGATTAAATAATGTGCCCTTGGGAGAATTCTGTACTGCAATGTGGAAATAAATGCTTGGGTAGCTGACAGGAGCTTTAGAAACATTGAACGTGGAGGTGTGGATCATGTTTTGGTGGGAGTGGCACTAAAGTAGTGGTGGTGGTGAGAAATATTAGGGAGGTGGATATAGACATTCCAAGATGCCCTACCACTTCTACTTCATCACTAAGACCACCTACTTCCATCTGCATAATATTACCTGTCACCGTTCCTATCTAGGCGCAGCTGCAGGTTAAACCCTCATTCGTGTCTCTGTTACTTTTAGACTTGGCTATCTCAGCAGTCTGGTCAACACGCCGTCTTCTACCCTGCATAATTGTCAGCAAGGTTTGTGCATTTGAGAGTGCAAGCAGTGAAGTAAAGCTGGATCTCGGCTATAGGTGATAATGTTGGGAGATCGATTGTCCGAGTTGACTATTACAATCCCAGACCAGCTCCAACAGTGGCTAGGATACTAGACAGATACCCCAATATTTTCTAATTTTGTAAGACTGTGAGGAAAGGATACTTCGCTCCAGGAGTGATTGCATGAAGTAATAGGGAGATAGTATGTTATATTAGAACAAACTTTTATTCCTAACACAGTATTAAAATCTTTAACATCACACCAAAAAATAGCTTACAATTGCCCCTTAAACAATACTACTTAATACAGTGAATACAATACCCTTAATTACTATCTTTATTCCCACTTGAACAACAAGGAAAACAATCTCATCTCTCAATTCACTTTAACTACCAATGGCACACAGGAATGCTTGCTTTACAGAGATGTTCTTTGAGAAAGAGAAATCTCTTGAAACTGCTTTGCAGAAACGATCTGACTCCTGTTAGACCCATGCAGAATCTCTGGCTGTATGTCTTCCGGAGATGCTTATCAGCTTGTTTCAGCACCCCCTTATTCTCAGACAAGTCTGCACTGCTTTAAAGACCATTGATCTATTTTAACTGAACTGCAGCGAGAGCAAAACCGCTTCACGTCTGGACACAGCTTCATTCTGCTCTGCTTTCTCCAAATGTCTGATGCCTTAGCTACAACTAGCAACTACACCATCTTACCAAGCTGAAATCTAATTAACTCCACAGAGAATCCCCTTAAAGCAAAATTCCATCAGCCCAAGTTTTTTATCATGGTTTATGATGTACCATCAATTGACGACAGACGAGGAGTCGGGTGAAAAAACTGTGGCTTTAGTCAGCTTAAAGACACCTGCTGGCAGCCGGTCCCAGAATGAGGGCAGGGCTGGAGGTTGGCCACCTTTATACATGAGCCCGAGGGGAGGAGCCACAGGCGGAGCCAGCAAGGACAAGCCCAGGCATGTAACAATACAACAATACAATACAATGGTTTACCACATTCACCCCCTGTTTAAAAAAAAAAAAAAGTGTCCGGCGGGGGTGAAGTGGACGGGTTGAGTTATAGATCGAGTCTGTCGGGGGCTTTGACTTTCCGCTGTGACCGCCTCAGTCCCGGCTGTGGTGTGGATATTTGTGTTGGATGAGGTGTTGAGGCCTGCGTGTCCAGGAGCGTGTAGTCTTCTGCGTCTCGTAGTAGATGAGTAGCAATGGGGGGAGATGGTGTAGGGTCGGGGGTAGTGGTGATGGTCACTGGGGAACCTACGGGTGCCAAATCCCGATGGGAGACTGTCCTCCCGCCCGTCATCGTGTGCCACGTAGGCATATTGGGGGTTAGCATGGAGGAGAAGGACCTTTTTGACCAGTGGATCCGACTTATGGCTCCTCGCATACTTCCAGAGGAGGACGGGCCCTGGGACTGTCAGCCAGGAGGGGAGAGAGACCCCTGAGGTGGACTTCCTGGGGAAAACAAACATCCTCTCATGAGGGGTCACATTGGTGGCGGTGCACAGGAGCGACCGGATGGAGTGGAGCGCATCGGGAAGGACCTCCTGCCAGCAGGAGACAGGGAGACTTCTTGACCGTAGGGCAAGAAGGATGGTCTTCCAGACCGTCGCGTTCTCCCTCTCCAGCTGTCCGTTTCCCCGGGGGTTGTAGCTGGGTGTCCTGCCTCAGGCGATGCCCTTGTTAAGCAGGAACTGACGCAGCTCATCACTCATGAAAGAGGAACCCGATCACTATGGATATCGGTGGGGAAACCGAACAAGGTGAAGATGCTGTGCAGGGCCTTGATGACTGTGGCAGAGGTCATGTCAGGGCATGGTATGGTGAAAGGGAAACGTGAGTACTCATCAATGATGTTGAGGAAGTACACGTTACAGTCAGTGGAGGGGAGGGGCCCTTTGAAATCGACGCTGAGGCGCTCAAAGGGGCGGGGAAGGCCTTTAGCAGGTGTGCTCTGTCCGGCCGATAGAAGTGCTGTTTGCACACCGCGCAGTCCCTGGTCATGGTCCTGACCTCGTTGGAGTAAGGCAGATTGCGGACCTTGATGAAGTGGAAGAACCGGGTGACCCCTGGGTGACAGAGGTCATTGTGGAGGGCCCGAAGTCGGTCTACTTGTGCGCTGGCACATGTACCGTGGGATAGGGCATCTGGGGGCTCATTGAGCTTCCCAGGTCAATACAAGATATCATAATTATAGGTGAAGAGTTCGATCTTCCACCTTAGGATCTTGTCATTCTTGATCTTGCCCCGCTGTGTGTTATTGAACATGAAGGCAACCGACCGTTGGTCAGTGAGGAGAGTGAATTGCCTGCCGGCCAGGTAATGCCGCACAGCTTCCACAATGGCTTGGGCTTCCTTTTCGATGGAGGAGTATCGAACCTCGGAGCCCTGGAGGGGACGGGAGAAGAAAGCCACGGGCCTGCTCGCCTGGTTGGGGGTAGCAGCCAGGGCAATGTCGGACGCATCGCTCTCCACCTGGAACGGAATGGACTCGTCTACTGCGTGCATCGCGGCTTTAGCAATATCTGCTTTGATTGGTTGAAGGACAGGCGGGCCTCAGCCGTCAGGGGAAAAAGGGTGGATTTAATGAGTGGGCGGGCCTTGTCCGCATAATTGGGGGCCCACTGGGCGTAGTAGGAGAAGAACCCCAGGCATCTCTTCAGGGCCTTGAGGCAGCGGGGGAGGGCAAGTTCCAGAAGGGGGCGCATGGGGTCGGGCGCGTTTTCCACAACGTAGCCAAGGATGGCTAGGCGGGTTGTGCGTAAAACGCATTTCTCCTTATTGTATGTGAGGTTAAGGAGCTTGGCGGTGTGGAGGAATTTTTGGAGGTTGGCGTCATGGTCCTGCTGGTCATGGCCGCAGATGGTGACATTATCGAGATACGGGAACGTGGCCCGCAGCCCGTACTGGTCAACCATTCGGTCCATCTACTATTGGAAGACCGAGACCCCATTGGTGACGCCGAAGGGGACCCTGAGGAAATGGTAGAGGCGACCATCTGCCTCGAAGGCAGTGTATTGGCGTTCCTCCAGGCGGATAGGGAGCTGGCAGTACGCGGACTTCAAGTCGATGGTGGAGAAGACTCGGTACTGCGCAATCTGATTGACCATGTCAGATATGCGGGGAAGAGGGTACGCATCGAGCTACGTGTACCGGTTGATGGTCTGACTAGTCGATGACCATCCTGTGCTTCTCCCCAGTTTTGACGACCACCACTTGGGCTCTCCAGGGGCTAGTACTGGCCTCTATGATCCCTTCCCGCAGGACCTCCGACCTGATAAAGGCCTTGTGCCGAGCACTGTATCGTCTGCTCCTAATGGCGACGGGCTTACAGTCCGGGGTGAGGTTAGCGAAGAGCGGGGGTGGGGCGACTTTAAGGGTCGAGAGGCTACATCCGGTGAGGGGGAGCAGGCGTCTATCGATTTCCAGGGTAAGACTTTTGAGGTGGCACTGGAAGTTAAGACCTAGTAGCACGGCAGCGTAGAGTTGTGGGAAGATGTAGAGTTTGAGTCCTTTGAACTCTACGCCCCGTACTGTAAGGGTTGCAACACAGTACCCACGGACTTCCACGGAATGAGATTCGGAAGCCTGGGAGATTTTCTGGGTCACGGGTAAGATCGGGAGGGAGCAGCGCCGTACCGTATCTGGGCGAATGGAACTCTCCATGCTCCCGGAGTCGAACAGGCAGGTCGACTCGTGACTGCCATCATGGATTTGGCGAGGTGAGGTTCGGGCGGCACGGTAGCATTGTGGATAGCACAATTGCTGTACAGCTCCAGGGTCCCAGGTTCAATTCCGGCTTGGGTCACTGTCTGTGCGGAGTCTGCACATCCTCCCCGTGTGTGCGTGGTTTCCTCCGGGTGCTCCGGTTTCCTCCCACAGTCCAAAGATGTGCAGGTTAGGTGGATTGGCCATGCTAAATTGACCTTAGTGTCCAAAATTGCCCTTAGTGTTGGGTGGGGTTACTGGGTTATGGGGATAGGGTGGAGATGTTGACCTTGGGTAAGGTGCTCTTTCCAAGAGCCGGTGCAGACTCGATGGGCCGAATAGCCTCCTTCTGCACTGTAAATTCTATAATAATCTATGAGGTCGAGACTGGTCGAGGATGATAGAGGCGATCTTCGGAAGGTGGGCGGGCCGATCGGACGAGTAGGGGTTTCGGGAGGCGGTGGGGCGAATCAAAGACGGCGGCCCCCGCGGGTTGCATGTAGCGGGTGGCGTCAAAGATGGCGGCCCCCACGGATCCCACGTGGCAGGTGGCGTCGAAGATGGCGGCCCCCACGGGTCGCACGTGGCGGGTGGTGTTGAAGATGGCAGCCCCCACAAGTTACACGCAGCACTGCTGGGCTTACAAACAGGTCGGGCCTGGCAGACTTTAGAGAAGTGGCCCCTCTTATCGCACCCGTTGCAGATCACGCTCCTCACTGGGCAGCGTTGCCTGGGGTGCTTACCCTGGCCCAGAAGTAGCATTTTGGGCCTCCGGGATTGGCAGGTTGCCTGCACAGGCTTGCGGCGCCCCCGGGGTGGGTGATGGCGTTGCCCACGACGTCCAAGAGGGTGCCGCGTGGTCGGAGGTGTACGCATCCAAGTTGCGGAAGGCCACTTCTAATGAGTCCAAAATCCGTACTGTTTCTTGGAAGTCGAGTGTACCCCCTTCTAGTAGGCGCTGGCAGATGTAATTCGATTTTATGTCTGCGACATAGGCATCCCGGATCAGCAACTCTGTGTGCTCGGCAGCCGATACCGCCTTACAACTGCAGTTCCAGCCGAGTACCCGCAATGCACGCAGAAATTGGGCTTGCGATTCTCCGGGACGCTGTCGCCTCGAGGCAAGGAGATGCCTAGCGAAAACCTCGTTGACTCCCTTAACATACTGTCCTTTGAACAGCGTTATAGCATCCTCGTATGAGTCAGCGTCCCTGATGATAAGGAAACTTGTGGGCTCACCCGGGAGTTGAGGATTCGCAGCTTGTGGGTCTTGGCGACGGCGATCGCGGAGGACTCGACGTACGATTCGAAGCAGCGTAGCCAGTGTTCAAACGTAATAGTGACGTCGGCTGCTTGGGGGTCCAGGCGATTAGGTTTTAGCGATGGATCCATCTGAAAATTTTAAGCTGATTAAATTGATGTACCATCAATTGACGACAGATGAGGAGTCGGGAGAAAAACTGTGGCTTTAATCAGCTTAAAGACACCTGCTGGCAGCCGGTCCCAGAATGAGGGCAGGGCTGGAGGTTGGCCACCTTTATACATGAGCCCGAGGGGAGGAGCCACAGGCGGATCCAGTAGGGACAAGCCCAGGCATGTAACAATACAACAGTACAATACAATACAGTGGTTTACCACAATCTAATTGCACCCTGGCTCCCAAAATATTCTTGCCGTTCAAACTAGGATTTATTTTGAGACATGATTGCAGCAGTCACACACACAGCAACCCAGGCTTTTAACCCTTGCTGTACCAAACACCTGAAATTCCTACTTTCATCACATTGACCATTTGAATTTTGAAGGACATGGCTTTGCAGCTGGTTTGATTGCTGTTCGGACAGTTGGAAATAGAACCTTGGTAGGGCACCCTGATGGAGAAGGCATCTAGTGAACCTGCGAACAGAATATGCTCCTATTTACTGAAACAATGCTGGAGATAGATGGTGGTGATGGTGAAATGATTCATCGCCACAGAAAACAATGGAAAGGTTGAGGAGAGTTTAAAATCTACTGTCATAATCACAAAAAGGATGCACTTGACTCATTGGACTATATTGTTCTCTGTATTGTGGGTGGAGTAGACAACATGGTGAGGATAATCTATCGAGGAATGATTGGAGGATGGGATGAAAGATTTCAAGGCAAAGACACACTTGCCAGATGAGGCAGCCATCAGACTGAACTGAAGGATCTAGGATGGGCTTTTTTAAACGAGAGAATAACAACATTAGCTTTGGCAGAGGAACAGTGCCAGAAACAACAGTTTGTAGATCAAGAAGAATTGTAATAAATCAGTAAACTGTGGTATGAGGATAGATTGGAGAGATTGGGACTGTTTCCCTTGGGGAAAGGAAGGCCGAGAGGGCATGTGATAGCGGCTTTCAAGAGAAGCTGTTCCCATTCGAGAGCATCAAGAACTAGAGGGCGCATCTTCAAAATTGCAAAAGGAATAAAAGTGATACGAGGAAAAAATTTTCATCCAGAGAATGGTTGGAGTCTGGAACAAACTTCCTGAGAGGGTAGTGACAATGGCAAGTTCAATCGAGCTGTTCATAGGGAATTGGATTGCTATCTAAAAAGAAATTTGCATGGTTACTGGACTGAGACAGGGGAATGGGTCTCTTTCAGAGAGCCAGTGCATACTCAATGGGTCGAATGGCCGCCTGCACTGTAAAGAGTCTGAATTAGCGGAGTGATCAACAGCTGAGTGGAGGGCAGTAAGGAGAGCAAGTAGTGGATCTCATAGGAATCTGGTGAAAGGTTGGTGATGAGGGACCAGGGAGAAGTGTGGAATGGGAGCTGTGGAAAGTGAGTGGTCAGGAGTAGAGGAATTGATGGGTGAGAGTAGATGAATAATCTTTTCTGAAGACAGAAACACAAAAGCTCCACATAAGCTCCCCCACATCAAAGGTGAGATGCAAGGAGTGGAGCTTGAAGGAGCTGTAGGATTTGACAGCTCAATGCTGCTGGTAAAAACTGTGCACGTACTGGCATCCAGTGATAGAAAGGGTAGTTGTATTTCCTTACCTCAGAAGCAGCTCAATGTAGTTGGGTGAGTTGGTAAATATTCATGTATCTGTTCATAGGTTGTCACTAATAAGCAAATATTGGTTGGAAAAGCTTCCTTTACACTGAGTAGCTGGTGTCCCTTCTCCTTGACGGTATTTGTATCTTGCCTTTCCAGGCACAAATTCAAGCTCTTCAAAATTTAGATGCTATTGTTGAAGATGGTTATTTTGACGGTCTGTTAATTGACTTGTATTTGCACACTTGGGACCCATTAGTTTTTCATTACTTCTGGCAACAGAACCAAATCAGTGGGTAGCATTTGCAGGTTGATGCTTTCCACTGCATAAGCAATAGGACCATGTGTAGTTTGTTATTGAGTCAGTTATTTACTATTGCCTTTTGCAAAAGCTAATCTGACATTAAAAGTTTTTTTAAAAATTGAGAACTAGAAAATTCAGATCTCCACTTATTTTCTTGCAGTCAGGGTGCTGCAGCTTGTTTCTGTAGCCGGAGGAGGCAGTGGTTGTGAATTGAGTTGTAGCATTAGAAACAAGAAACTGTGCGGTTACAAAACATCAGTTATATCTGTTTGTCCTGATATTCATTTCAAGAGCTGTGGGGCGGGTTTCTGGTGCGGCATGCCGTCGGGATTCTCCGTTTCACGGGCTGGTCAATGGGGTTTTCCATTGGGGGGCAGCCCCATGCCGTCGGGAAACCCGGGGGACTGCCAGCAAAATGGAGAATCCCGACGGCGGAGAATTCAGCCCATCAGGTGATAAAGGAACCTTATGCAAAAAGATAGAATTATAATCTGAATCTCCGTGTGAAATACAGATCGTCCTGCGAGATCTCCCAGTGCAGTAGTTTAATAACGTTTTGCATATCTGTAAAGTGAATGATGTACAGTAATCTGGTGGTAAAATAAATGTGAATTCATGCTGTGTAATAAAAATTACTCTCCCTTTAGATAGGAGCCACATGAGAGGCTTTAATATCTTCAACTTTGCACACTAATTAAGAAGATAATTTACTAAGTAAGATGCAATATTGAGGTATGCAACATGTTACTAAATAGGGTGAACCGTGGGCGGCATGGTAACACTGTGGTTAGCACTGTTGCTTCACAACTCCAGGCTCCCAAGGTTCGATTTCTGACATAGGTCACTGTCTGTGCGGAGTCTGCACGTTCACCTCGTGCCTGCGTGAGTTTCCTCCGGGCTCTCCGGTTTCCACAAGTCCCGAAAGATGTGCTGTTCGGTAATTTGGACATTCTGTATTCTCCCTCTGTGTACCCAAACAGATGCCGGAATGTGGCGACTGGGGGATTTTCACAGTAACTTCATTGCAGTGTTAATAATGTAAGCCTACTTGTGATAATAAAGAATTATTATTATTACCAATCGGTCCACCAATAGGTTTGAATGTAGAAGGCCCTTCAACCTATTTGATACCTTTCCAGAAAATGACCTTGTTAAACTTCCATTATTGGCTCAGTTTTTTAAAGGAGTCTACTTTACCCCACCACCCTTCTTGTCCTAGATGTTGACCGTCCTCAGACAAAGAAATGTTTTTGCCCCAAAATCTGAACCCAAGTCGTTTTACTGAAAGCTGGCTGTGGGTATCTGAAAGCATTGTTCCACTTATTCTTTGTCACATACCTCTATTGGGCTCTTTGAAATTTCATGACGTTGGAAGAGACCTTGTACTGATCACAGTTCATTCCTCCAACAAACTGTACAGTTTGGTTTTCACAGCAGGTCTCTCCTTATGTCTTGCAACCATTTTTCCCACCAAGTTACTCCTTTTGAGACAGTGGCCGCGACCCCCCCCCCCCCCCCCCCCCCCCCCCGCCACGGATTCGCTAACAGCGAAGGAGGATGCTATTGGCTGCCGGATTTCCCTGCAGCGCAGCTGGCAAGCAGCGCAAATGGCCATTGACTTTTGTGGGACAGGACCAGAAGATCCTGCTGACACCCAATCGCGACCTTCCACCTCCCTTGGAAAACCCGCCGGGGAGAAGCCTGGAAAATCCCAACCATTGACTCACTACTAGGGTCCTGTGTTGTGGATACCTGGTTGCCTGGTATATGTGTGTTGTCTGAGTGACCATTTGTCATGTGAGTTTAGATATTTTAAGTGTTGATGTGCAGCTTGACCATGAGCTTGATACCATCCTTTGATGCCCACAAATGTGTATTTCCATCAATCGATACTGACCGCAAACAAGAAATCTAATGCTTCTACTACCACCACCCCTACTGCCAAAGCCACAAACAGTGTAACCAGTCTCATTATCCTTGCCACCATCCTGATTGAGATCTAACTTGGTACAGATTGGGTGTTCAGCTCATTTTGTATCGATGATCAAATCGCCGCATTAACAGGTTGAAGCGCATTTGAATTCCATTTAACAGCGTCTAATCATTACAACCGTAGATTGCATTTGATTGTTTGCACTTCACACAATGCTAAGTTGCAAGGTAAATCCTGAGGCAGCATCTAACTTTGACTTGAGAGAAGCTGGAAGTTTTGATCAAAACCACAAAACTGGTTGACACCAATACCATAGCTGTGGTGCAAATGTAGAATCACACACTCACTTTCATATGAACAAATTCAGTAAATCATAGAATTTGCAGTGCAGAAAGAGGCCATTCGGCCCATCGAGTCTGCACCAGCTCTTGGAAAGAGCACCCCACTTAAGCCCACGCCTCCACTTAAGCTCCAGCAACCCCACCTCACCTTTTTTTTGTTGGACCCTAAGGGCAATTTATCATAGCCAATCCACCTAACCTGCACATTTTTGGACTGTGGGAGGAAACCGGAGCACCCGGAGGAAACCCACGCAGACACGGGGAGAACGTGCAGACTCCGCACTGACAGTGATCCAAGCCAGGAATCGAACCTGGGACCTTGGAGCTGTGAAGCAGTTGTGCTAAGCAAATGATTAAAGATGTTCTCTTTTTTGGTCCTGAACAGTAGTATCACAATTATATGGTAAAGTCGACGATTACTTCAATTTACAATAACAGTAGAGGTCTCTTGTTTTCATATTGTTTGACATTTACATTTTTATTTATTATTTGCACAATCCTTTTTTTGAAAAATGAAATATGTTATGCCAGCACAGATTAAGGATAGCCTGTAAGCAAAATTGCCCTAATAGTTAAATGTTTGGGGAAAAAAGTACTGAACTGTACCGTATACATTTTGTTTTATATTGATACTGAGAAGAATCAGAGCGGGTAATGAGGACCTCCCATTTTTTGTGCAGGATGCTGACACCTCAATAGCAATAGACGAGTCCTTGCAGTTTAACACTTCTGTAGTCAATGCACACAAAGGAATGGATGATCTCCTGGGGAGCGGGTCCTCTATTCTAACTGGACTACGGGATCAGCGGATGACTCTCAAGGTGGGAAAAAACAAAACATACAGGATCTCTAAAAGGACCCTGTTATTTGTAATCTTTTTGTGTCGAATTATCTTTCACTGACTTAGCACAACATTTCATAGCATTTTTATTGAATAAGGTTGCTAAAGGAATAGGCTGGTGTGGCCCTGTAGGGCTGTGCTATCCTACTCCCATAACTGACTGGAGTCCTAAATCTATTGGATTTTTTTGTTAATTTAATGGTCAGTTCAATATCTTGAGTCAAAGTAGCAAGAGCAGCTCATCTTTGTGCCTAATGATTCCCAACAAAATAATGTAACAGTGTTACAAAATAATGTAATGTAACATTTGAAAAGCAATATTGAAGCCCTGTTGACTCCACAGATTTAATGCAGCATTTGTCATTTCGGAGCTTGTAGATAGAGAGGATGTACCTGACATAGAGGAGAGGATCAAAGCATCCTCATTGTAATGATCACAGATACAAATACTTTCCAGAATTATCTCCAGACTTTTCATATATGAACAAAGTGAAATTCAACATGTCTTTTATTTTGGCTGGAAAATCCAAATGGCCTATTCCTGCTCCTAAGTTTCTATATATATCTTGCACAATGGTTTTCTTCACAAGTGCAAAAGGCAAGCTTTAATGCCCATTGTCTCAATAAGGTGAAGTGATTGTGGATTTTCTAGAAGCCAATATTCTAAAAACTGTGAGGAATAACTTTGTAGCGTTCACAAATTTGGCTGCACTTCTGATGAGAAAGTTTCATTCTTTAGACAGGTGAGAACATACCCACACGTTTCCTTTCCATCCTGCTGGTGAAGGTGCTAACACTGCTGTTGATTATTTTACAAGATCAGTTCATGATGTTGAATTTTTATTTTATTTTCACACCAATGTTTTGTATGCCATTTATTTTCTATTCTCTGTCTGGAATTACACCTTTTCTATTATAAACTGACCGTATCGTATCTTCATTCAGTATCCTCCACGTTGTGTAAGAGTTAGCCTCGCTCCTTCAGTTTGAGAATCAACACACTCTTTGTGCAAAAGGAAATGCAACCATAGTGTTGCAGGTGGTAAAATGCTCCATAGGAGTCTTTCCTTTTGATCATTCTTATTATTGTTGGGTGAAGAAACTATTTTTATCATTTTATTCATCACTACACAAGCCGGAATTAGGATATGATCCCCTTGACGTAGATAACTCTCAGAGCTCCAGGCCTCACACAAAAAAAGATGGATCATCTCAGCAGTTTTTCTTTGCTCATGGCTCATGGACCCAAAGTAACAGGTCACTAAGCAGCAGTAGCCAATGGATGGCCGAGTGCGTCAAATACTAAAGCCATTTTGCAAAAAGCTAATGAACAGACTCTATCATTTTATTTGTTCCTGGGCATTTGTTCCTCGGCATAGCTCAATCATGTTCTATTGATGACATATAGAAGACTTGTGAAGCAATCCTTGCAGTTCATGAAATGTAACTGCTGAGATTTAATTGATGCCTTTAGCAGATTGGCCTGACAACTGTTATGCCTTATCCATCTTCAGCACTCCCAACCTCAACTTTGTGCCACCTATGTGTTCCTGTTTTCCTGTTGTGTGGAGGATGCAGTGTCAAAGGATGGATGACCTGCCTGTTGTGGTCATTAATAAAATATTATTCCTCCTCCACCCATCTGCTGTGCTCAAACACCTTACAGCAGTATAGTTGCTTGTTGTTTGACAGAGTCTGTACACAACAGGTACTCTTTCATCTGTTCATACTTCAGCCCTGTTGGTGGCTATGTTTCTGCAGAAGAATTGATAGTGCATCATAATTCCGGACTGGGCTGTAATCTATGCCTGCCCAAGTTTGGATTGTCTATATGGCACCTAGACAGAGAGAGCTTTTATTACTTCACTTTGCACTAAAGTCAAACGCAAGCACTAGAGTTGGAAAGCGAATGCTTCCCTCTTAGCTGCCACCTTTGGAGGTCAACTACTCCATCTACCTGTTATTCCTCTTCACTGCTGAGCTGTAGGCTATTGATAGAACAGGATTTTTTTTTAACCTGCCCCGTTTTGTTGTTAGAAGCCAGACTGCATCAACCTACAGAACACAAGTGAAGTTCCGTTTTAATAGCATTCTATCTCCTCTAATTCAGGTGCTATTATTATAGTCTTGCCTGGTGTTGCATTACTTCATCTCATGTGAGAAGGAGCAAAGTAAAGGCTGAATGCAAACCTTGGATCAGGTGAGCCAAGAACTGAAAAGCATGGAGACTGACAAACAAAAAACAATGAATAGAAGAGGATGGAAGAAGCGGTGTTTTAAAAAAAAAAAAAAATCATTGATCACAAAGGGAAAGGATCTTAATTTAGTGCTTCGTGCCCCTTAACTGTTGTCTCTGCCACATTCAGTTTGTTGAGGAAAATGGGCTGGGCACCTGCTCTGTCCTTCGCAGGTGCCATTTCCAGCAGAATGATACAAAGGCGCACATGACTAGCTCAGGGTGATTGCCTGCCTTCCTTCCTTCCTGTGTGCAGTATATTTTGTTTGGATGCATAAGCAGAAAGAAGATAGCATCTCAAACTTTCACGTTGGCCTGCTGATATCATTCTCATAATTAATAATTGGATTTCCACAGTTGAAAAGATTAGATCTATCTTGGTTATTGAATGAAAACTGACTGCAGGTTTAGAGCTGGTCTATTGCTTGGCACCAGATTTATTTATAACTTATTATTTGTGGAATTTTTGAACACTGTTTTCTTGCATGATACAACTTGACGAGCTGTGTGCCTTTCAATCTGTGACCTCCCTTTCACTTTCCAGTCTCTCAGGAATGAATATAGACTGTGTTTAATAATTAATTCTGATAAGATTCCCACTCTGTCCAGTGTCTTTAAAAACAAAATTTGTGCTACATCATTTAAAAACAAATCAGTGGTAATCATATTTAAATCGCAGTAGTAAAGATATTGGGCAATTACTGTAAAACACGATAAATGTATGTAAAACATCTGAGAACAGTTCACAAGGGTTAATTCTCCCCTTTATCTATTATTTGCCGTTCATACTACTTGGAGTCGAATAATTTGAGTTTTCCTTTTGAGGCACAGAGAAGTTAGTCTTGTGAAATATTGTAGTCTTTATCAGGCACAGAGGATTTCTGCATTTCAGTGAACACCAGAAACCTCAAACCCCAAAAGATTCAAGAACAGAAATGCTGGACAATCAGCAGGTCTGACAGCATCTGTGGAGAGAGAACGGAGCTAATGTTTAGAGTCTAGATGACTCTTTGTCAAAGTTGTTTTTTCCCCAGTCCCTTTGAAAATGTGGTTGTTATGAGGATCAGAGCAACAAGACACTTCTGACAGATGACATTCTTATATTCTTAATACCTTATATCCTTAAACTTTTTTTCTAATCTGCACTAAGATGACCCTATGGAATACAAATGAGAAGGAAATGCACTCTTTCTGGAACAATAGTGTGCTTTTTATTGTCTGCAGGAGGCAATTTTAAACAAATAACCTAATTCACTCAGTATTCTGGAAACTGGATAAATGGGTCTCAGCAGTCATCTTGCATTTAAATAAGTGAGTGGAATTCACCTTACATCTCGGAAGCCACAGGCTAGAGATCTAAAAGTGAATAGTTTAAAGTACATTGATACAATGAACTCTTTATGAAAGAATATTATAATGCCATATAACCTCATGACCACACTGGGAAGATTTGGAAAGGTAGCTGCTGGTAGTTTTTGTTTATAACAAATTAGCAAAGATTGTACAGTTTGAGAGTACGTTGATTGACATTTTGTATCAATGTGAAAACATTAGTTCCTTTTATCGTTCCTTACGTGAGAGTAGTTTTTCAACAATTAGCCGACACCTTAATTATTTCTCCATATATGTGATGTGATCCTGGACTATAGTTATGATGGAATAAGCCAGGCTATCCAATGTGAATCTTCTATTGAGTGATGTACATGGATAAATGCACAACTTGTTCCATCTCCTCTCTCTGAAGCGGTACAACTTTGTTTCACATAAGCCTCTAGTCTTAATGTGGTTTACTCCTCCTGCCATCTGTTCATCTCACTGTCCTCTGGTGACTGACTCATGCAGTTGTGTGATTCCATAGATGCTCCTTACTGCAAAGACAGCTATTCATGCAGAGGCCAAACCACTTGGTGCCCCCCTCCCCAGGTTTCCACAAATTAACACTTTCCATCAGTGTCACTGGACGGGGATCAGAATCTAGAATTATCTCGCCCTAAATCCAATTGCAATTGCTGCTCATTTGAAATCCGTTAACTCTGCACGGACTACCAATGGGGCCTGGCATGTACTGACTCCATCCTCTCTCTGGCTACTACCGAAGGCTGACAACCCATTTGCAACATTTAAGTTGTATTTGACCTTGGGCTGGGATCCAACCCAATACCTTTTTTGTTACCTCTGAAACATTGCCTTCAGCTCACCTGCTCATCCATCAATGCTTTTGTTACTTCTACTTCTACACCTAACTATCTGAATGCTTTCCTGTGCAGCTTCCCTCCTTCTATCCTCCATAAACTTGAACTTAACTGAAACTGCTGGCTGTATCATACAGGATTTCCATTTGTCTCTTTTACCTTTCCTCAGCGGTTGTCTCTGGCTCTGATTTATTCCACATAGATTCCCACTTAAATTCCAAGATTCAGATCCACCCAAAATTACAGATATTTCCCATGATCTTTAGGTGTTCTTGGAACCACTACTCTCCCCACGACCTGAGATCCACACTGAACGCCATGCACTACAACATGTTCTTGATGTCTCTTTTTGACATGCTATTTCAGAGCTGTCCTTGGAGTGTACTCTGTTCCTTTTCATCTTTCACCTCATTTGGGCTTTAATGAACTTTGAGCTCAATATGCAGAGGACCCTCGGTTTCCTCCTCCATTGGAGGCTCCTTCCTCCACTGACCTCCTTTGCCTCGCTGCACTAATTCTTATTATAAACAATTTTCTTATGTAGCTCTACTCACTTCCTTCCAATAAAAGATGCCACAATGCTTGTATGTGCCTGTCTACTTGTGGGAACACAAGAAATGGGAGCAGGTCCTCCGAGCCTGCTCCACCATTCAATATGATCATGGCTGATCTTGGGCTTCTACACCATTTTCCTGCCCACTCCTCATTTCCCTTAATTCCCTGAGACACCAAAAATCTCCCTATCCCAGTCTTAAATGTATTCAAAGATGGAGCATCCACAACCCTCTGCGGTCGAGAATTTCAAAGAGTCACAACTGTTATGAATCCCGCTGATCAATAGAAGGACATCCCAAAAGGGAAACAAGGAACGCAGGTTTTTAAATGTGGGAAGAGAGATAAAAGCCGTTGAGGAAAGGGGTCAGTCTTGTTTTAAATTATTCAGATAATGAGTTTATCAAACTTTGAAATACACAAGCAAGGCAACAGTAAATAATCAACTAGAATAATTGTTACGCAGATGGTATACTTGAATTACCACCCCCCCATCTAAATCTATCTACTTTCCTAAACTATAGACTACACTTTCCCCAAAACAACATCCTGAAAGGTTTTAACACTTTGACCCTGATCCAGCAAATAAGCATCACACAGGATCTGTAGTTTCCTTATAAGAATCCTTCTAGTTTAGAGTAGAAATTCTGGGGTCTAACATGGATCACTACTTCTGCTTTTGGCACAACAGCTTGACTCTCTAAGATCAAAAAACATTTTGGAAACTGAGCGAGGCTATGATCTAGACCACTAGACTGCTAGATTCCATTTTGCTTAACAAAGTATCGGTTAAGACCTGCTGGTCTAATCTGCATCTCACAGGCCCTCAGTGCAGTTAATTGTCTATCAGTTTCTTCTTTATCTGATTCTTTACTATTCATTTCATTCTAACTTCCTTCTCTCGGTCCTAAATGAGCGACCTCTTATCCTGAGGCTGTGCCCCCTGAGTTTTGGATACCCGACCAGCAGAAACAATCTCTCAGCATCCACCTCATCAAGCCCCTTCAGAATTTTGTAGGTTTTAGTGAGATGCCCTCTCATCTAAACTCCAGAGGATATAAGCCAAGTTTACTCAGCTTCTTCATCATAGGACAACCCCCTCATCCCAGGAACCGTTTTAGTGAACCTTTGCTGTACCATCTCCAATGCAAATATATCTTCCTTAAATGTGAAGACCAAAACTCCACACCATTTCCAGATGTGGTCTCACCAAAATCCTGTACAATTGTAGCCAGACATGGGTATTCCTGCACACCAATCTCCTTGCAATAATTGCAACATACCATTTGCCTTCCTAATTGCTTGCTGAACCTGTACGCTAATTTTCTGTGTTCCTTGTATGAACACAACCAGGTCTCTTTGAACATCAACACTTGCAAGTTTCTCACCTTTTAAATAATATTCTGCTTTTTTAATCTTGTAATCAAACTGAATTACTTCACACTTTATACTTCATCTGCCATCTTGTTGCCCAGTTACTTAAATAATAGCAAATACTGCGGATGCTGGAAATCTGAAATAAAAACAGAAAATGCTGGATAAACTCAGCAAGTCTGGCAGCATCTGTGGAGGGAGAAACAGAGTTAGCGTTTTAAATCCATCTGCCCCTTCTACAGAACTTAACTTTTTGATATCGCTTTGTAGCTTCTCTGTGTCCTCCACACAGCTTATCTTTCCACCTAGCTTGGTATCATCATAGAATTTGCAGTGGAGAAGGAGGCCATTCGGCCCATCGAGTCTGCACTCTTGGAAAGAGCACCCTACCCAAGCCCACACCTCCACCCTATCCCAGTAACCCCACCCAACCTTTTTTGGACACTAAGGGCAATTTAGCATAGCCAATCCACCTAACCTGCACATCTTTGGACTGTGGGAAGAAACTGGAGCACCCGGAGGAAACCCACGCAGACACCAGGAGAATGTGCAGACTCCGCACAGACAGTGACCCAAGCCGGGAATCGAACCTGGGACCCTGGAGCTGTGAAGCAACTGTGCTAACCACTGTACTGCCATGCTGCCCCTTAGATGCATTACTCTCTGTCACTTCATCTATGTCATCAGTGTAGACTGTAAATAGCTGAGGCCCCAGCACTGATCCTGGTGGCACTGCACCATTTGCTGCCTTCCAGCTTGAGCAAAATCCTGTTCATGTCCACTGTCCTATCTATCTGCTAACAAATCCTTTATCCATGCTAGGGGTGCATGGGGCATTCCTTGTTCTAATCCTATACTTTGACTGCATTGATATGTCTTCCAGCTATCTCCCTGAACTGGAAAATTTTGTAATCTTGACCTTCACATGAACATAGAACATAACAGCGCAGTACAGGCCCTTCGGCCCTCGATGTTGCGCCAACCTGTTGTATCTCTGTTTCCTACTATACTTATTATAATCCAACTGACTCCCATAACTTAAGACAGTTCTTCCCGCCCTTTTCCTGCAAGGACTCTACTGCATTCTCCCAATTTCTCGAGCTTTGTCACATTTTGACAATTTTGTCACATTTGTCAATTTTTCCCATTTCTACGCCATTGCTTTCAATACATCTTCCCTTTTCCTGAATAAAGAGTCTCCTCCATGGTAGTGGGCAATGCCCTCAACTGAGTTTGTCTCATTTTCCACACTTTCTCTCCCTCCCAGAACCATGATGGGGTTCCACTTATCCTTTCCTTCCACCTATCACATTCAACAGATGATCCTCCCAACTTGATGCCACTACTAAATTTCCCATTCCTTCCCCTCCCTTTTCAGCATTCTGAAATAACTGCTCTCTTTGCAACATTTTGGTCCATGCTTCAATCACTCCTTTTCCTTGGCACCTTTCCATACAAGTTACAAGTGCAGGTGATGCAACACATGCCCTTGGAGTTCTTCGCTTCCTGTCATTCAGGGCCTCAAACACTCCTTCCAAGTGAAACCCCAGACATTTTAAAGTATTTACAGATTTTCCTTACTGTTGCTTTCAAATCATCGGTCTTCACAGTTTAATGACTTTCGATCTACAATATCAACTCTTTCTCTCCTTCAAATACTGTTTTACTTGCTGTGTATTCTGAGTATTTTTCCTTTTCATGTCTGTATCCTAACTTTTGCCTAGTCCCATTTTCTTATGTGCTCGCTGACCTAGATTGACATTCATCTGGCATTGCCTCAATTTTAAAATTCTTATCCATGCTTTGAAATGCCTTCATGGCCTTTCCCCTCCTCTCTCTCTAGCTGCCTCCATCCGCACCGCCTCCCAAGATATGTGCGCCTTCAACTCTGGCTTTTTATGCATTCCTGATTTTCATCACTCCACCATTGGCAGTTGCACCTTCAGCTGCCTATTCCCTAAAAGCTTTCTCGAATTAGCCCCCTCAACCTCTGTTCCCCTCTAACACTAATTCCCTTCTTCCTTTGAGCCGTTACTTAAAACCCATCTTTTTGTCACTGCTACGTGTGGCTCAAAGTTGTGTTTTATTTGATAACACTCAATGAAGTGCTTTGGGTGTCAAAGGTGCTATAGAAAAGCAAATTGCTTTTGTTGTTTGCTTATTGTATGGTTCATTTCTATATCATAGAGTGTTGCAGCTTTCAGGAAACCAAATTTAATTTTGTTCTCTGAGCATGTTAGGTTATACATCTGTAGATAGTGTCAATTGTCTGGGAGATTGCTCAAATTAGCATTTTTTTCACACCTGATCTGGACTGAATGCTTACTGGTGATTTGGCAATGAGGTAATTTGTAACCATGCATGATTTTGTCCTTCATTGTTATTTCAATACCCATCACTTTACACACATGCTTTCCAAATTAGTTGTCAGATAGTGCTCAGGGCTATTGTGCTCCCACTATTGCTTTGGCTCAGATTGACTAAATGGCACAGGGCAGTATTTGAACCTGAGATTTCCTGATCACTATAATTCAGAAGAGCAGGCAAAAGGAGGACCTGGACGCAGTAAGCACCTGGCGAGAAGCCTACTTCAAGGCAATAATTCATCACCTAGACGAGCTGGTGAAAAGAGGCTCCAGAGGCAGTGCATCCAGAATGTTGCTCCCGAGTGGAGTCACTGCATTCTGAGAAAAAGTGTGACACCACAGGAAAACCGATAAGTGGCTGGTTTGTGAATATTTTGCTTGATCATCTCAAAGCCTGTACAGCTTATTAGTTAATTGTAAGGTTTCATAGGTTGAAGTAAGTTGTAGAAAACTGACCACAATCATAGAATTATGAGAAGTCTACAGCGCAGAAAAGGCCCTTCGACCCATCGTGTCAGCGCCGATCAGAAACAAGCACCTAACTATTCTAATCCCATTTTCCAGCACTTGGCCCATAGCCGTGTATGCCGTGGCATCGCAAGTGCATATCTAATTGCTTCTTAAATGTTTTGAGGACTCTGCCTCCCCCACCCTTTCGGGCAGTGAGTTCCAGACTCCCACCACCCTCTGGATGAAAAAGTTTTTCCTCACATCCCCTCTGAGCCTTCTGCCCTTAACCTTAAGTCTATGTCCCCTGATTATTGATCACTCCAGTCTACTTTATCTATGCCCCTCATAATTTTTTACATAGTACAACATAGCAAGTCACTCAAGCAGGTACAACATAGCAAGTCACTCAAGCAGGGGCAGTTAATAGGAATTTAGTGGTAGTTGCAGACAGTATATATCCTCGGGGATAGACACAGTTCTCTGCAGTCAAGCGCGGGAGTCCAGGCAGCGGTGTTGACTGCCAGGGTCCGGAACATCTGCTCGGGGTTGGAGAGGGATTTGCAGTGGGAGGAGGAGGATCCACGTGAACATGGTTGGGATGGGTAGTCTGTCCAGTCGTACAAATAGGGTGGTAGAGAGGGCTTTATGCGAAATAGTAGGGACAAGCAATCGTGTTTAGAAAGATGTGATCAATGAAATAGAGAAGTTAAGACAAAGAGCAAGGTAGGAATGGGGAAAATGATGTTCAGAGTGTGGCAGGAAGGGACAGAGTGCCCCAAGATAAACCCAAGAGAGACCCAGCAGATGAGGCTAGAGGTTACAAAAATAGTAAAAAGACAGAACTAAAGGCTCTGTATCTGAATGAATGTAGTACACATAACAAAACTGATGCATTGACAACACAAATAGAAATAAATATGTAGTACCTGATAGCCATAGAGACATGGCTGCGAGATGACAAAGACTGGAACCTGAATATTCAAGGGTGCGTACCATTTAGGAAGGAAAGGTGACAGTGTAGCTCAAGGATAACATTGGTACAATAGAGAGAGATGACCTTAGTTCTGGAGATCAAAATGTAGAATCAGTTTGGGTAGAGATGAGAAATAAAGGTAAGACGTAACTTGTGGGAGTGGTTTATAGGCCCCCTTGCTTGTAACTACACTGTAGGATGGGGTATTCAAGAAGAAATAATGGCAGCTTGTGAGAAAGGTACGGCGATAATCATGGGTGATTTCAATCTACATATACATTGGACAAATCAGATTGGCAAAGGTAGCCTGGATGATGTGTTCAAAGAGTTTTTTGGGACAGTTTTTTAGAGAAGCATGTTTTAGCACCAACTAGAGAGTAGGCTATATTAGACATGGTAATGTACAATGAGACAGGGTTAGTGACCTCATAGTAAAGACACCCCTAGGTAGCAGTGATCATAATATGATTGACTTTCACATTCAGTTTGAGGAGAAAAAGGAGTGGATCTAAGACAACTGTTTTAAATTTAAATAAGGGCAATTATGAGGGCATGAAGACTGAGCTGGCTAAAGTGAACTGGGAAATTAGGTTAAAGGATAGGCCAGTAGAGATGCAGTGGCAGACATTTATGGAGATATTTCAGGAATACTCGGAAAAGATGCATTCCGGTGAGAAAGAAAAGGTGGGATTTCCTGCCTCCCCCGTGGTGTGTTTTGCAGCGGTGGAGGCGGCCCGCCATAGGCTGGTGGCAGGATCTTCCATTCAATAATAATAATCTTTATTAATGTCACAAGTAGGTTTACATTTACACTGCAATGAAGTTACTGTGAAAATCATTCCCGGTGCTGTCAGCGGGTTTCCCATTGTTTGCACCCTTTGCTTTTGGCGGGACCGGAAGATCCAATCGACGGAATAGATGGATGAGTTCAGCCAAAAACTCGAAATGAAAGGACGCACCGTCTGTGGCTAATTAAAGAAGTTGAAATGGCAACAAATTAAAAGAAAAAGGGTATAATTCTCCAAAGATGAGTGGCAGGTTTGAAGATTTGGCAGTATGTAAAGAACAGCATAAGAAGGGCCAAAAGATTAATGAGGGGGAAATTAGAGCACAAGAGAAAACTAGCTAGGAATATAGAGTACAAGAGAAAGCTAGCTAAATATATAAAAGCAGTTAGGAAGAGTGTCGACAGTTATTTAGGAAGAAAAAGAGTAAATAAAGTGAATGTTGGTCCTCTCGAGAGTGAAAATGGGGACTTAATAATGGAATATAAGGAAATGGTGGATGAATTGGTTAATGATGAGGAGGTAATGGCATAGTGCTATTGTCACTGGACTAGTAATCCATAGACCCAGAAGATTCGAACCCGAGTTGGAATCCCACCATGGCAGATGGTGAAATATGAATTCAAGAGAAATCTGAAATTAAAAGTCTAATGATGGCCATGAAACCGTGGCGATTGTTCTAAAAATCCTTCTGGTTCACTCATCCCCTTTAGGGAAGGAAATCTGTCATCCTTACATGGTCTGGCCTACACGTGACTCCGGATCCACAGCAATGTGGTTGACTTTTAAATGTCCTCAAGAATGGCAATAAATGTTGGGCTAGCCAGTGACATTCGCATCTCATGAACAAATAAAAAAATTGAAATTTTGTGTCTACCTTTACTGCTGAGGATACCAATAACATACCAGAAATAATTGTAAATTCGGAGATGAAAGGGAGGGAGGAACTTAAAACACTTACACTCACCTGGGGAAGGGTGCTGTGAAAATTATTAGAAGTGAAAGCTGACAAGTTCCCAGGTACTGACAAACTTCATCCTATGGTCTTAAACAAAGTGGCTGCTGAGATTGGAGATGCATTGGTTTTAACGTTACAAAATTCCCTAGATGCTGGAAAAATCGCACCTGATTGGAAAATAGTTACTGTGACTTATTTATTCACGTAAAGAAACAGAAAGCAGGAAACTACAGGCCAATAACTTTAATATCTGCCTCAGGGAAATTGCTATTATTAAGAATGTTATGGGGGAGCACTTAGAAAACCTCAATGCAATTAGCCTGAGTCAACACAGTTTTGCAAAAGGAAAATCATGTTTAATTAATTTATTGGAATTCTTTGAACAGGTATCAAGCAATGTGGCTAGAGGGGACCTTGTGGATATGCTCTAGTTTGATGTCCAGAAAGTACGGGATAAGGTGCCACATCAAAGGTTGCTACAGAAAATAAGATATCATGTGTAGGGGGTAACATATTAGCATGGATAGAAGGTAGGTTAGCTAATAGGGAACCGAGCAGGCATAAATGGGTCATTTTTGGCTTGGCAAGATGTGATGTGAAGTGCCACATGGACCAGTGCTGGGGCTTCAACTATTTAGGAACATAGGAACAGGAATAGACCATTCAGCCCGTCGAACCGGCTTCGCTTTTTAATACGATCAAGGCTGATTGGACACTTCAATGCCTTTTATCCACACTATCCCGATAACCCTTTTACGTTATTGTTAACAGTAGCACAGTGGTTAGCACTATTGCTTCACAGCGCCAGGGACCCAGGTTTGATTCCTGGCTTGGGTCACTGTACAGAGTCTGCACGTTCTTCCCGTGTCTGCGTGGGTTTCCTCCAGGTACTCCGGTTTCCTCCCACAAATCCCGAAAGACGTGCTTGTTAGGTGAATTGCACATTTTAAATTCTCCCTCAATGTACCCGAACAGACGTGACTAGTGATTTTCACGGTGTTGCAGTGTTGATGTAAGCCTACTTGTGACACTAATAAATATTATTATTAAGAATCAGTAATCTATCAATCTCTGCTTTAAGCATACTCACTGACTCAGCTTCCTACACTTCTAATTTCTTACATTTAGGAAATACAATTACAACTTATATCAATCACTTAGATGAAAGGTATGATTACTAAATTTGCTGATAACACAAAGATAGCTCAGAAAATAAGTTGTGAAGAGGACTTCAGGAGTCTGCAAAGGGATATGGGTTAAGTGAGTGGGCCAAAATGTGTCCGATGGTCTGCTCCTGCTCCTAGTTCATATGTATGGAGTAGAACGTGGGAATTTGAACTTGCCCATTGTGGCAGGAAGAATAGAAAAGCAATCATGTTCCTAATGTAGAGAGATTCCAGGGGAATTTGGATGTTGTGGTACACGAATCAGGAAAAGTTGGTATGCAGGTACAGCAAATGATTAGGAAGGCAAATGGAATGTTACCGTTTATTGCATGGGGAAATGGACTATAAAAGTAGAGATGTTTTGCTACAGTTGTACAAGACCCACACCTAGAATACTGTGTACAGTTTTGGTCTCCTTGTTTAAGAAAGGGTATAAATACATTATAGGCAGTTCAGAGAAGGTTTATTTGACAACCTGGGATGGGGGTGAATTTCTTACGAGGAAAGGTTGGGCAGACTGAGCCTCTATTCATTGGAGTTTAGAAGAATGAGAGGTGATCTTATTGAGACATATAAGATTTTGAGTGGATTTGACAGATAATAAACTTTATTGTCACAAGTAGGCTTACATTAACACTGCAATGAAGTTTCTGTGAAAAGCCCCTAGTAGCTACATTTTGGTGCCTGTTCGGGTACACGGAGAATTCAGATTGTCCAAATTACCTAACAGCACATCTCTTGGGACTTGTGGGAGGAAACCGGAGCACCCGGAGGAAACCCACGCAGACACAGGGAGAACGTACAGACTCTGCACAGACAGTGACCCAAGCCGGGAATCGAACCTGGGACCCTGGAGCTGTGAAGCAACAATGTTACCCACTGTGCTACCGTGCTGTGGAGGCTGAAAAGATGTTTCTCTTGTGGGAGAGACTAAACCCAGGGGACATGATTTGAAAATAAGGGGTCTGTCTCCCATTTATGACGGAGATGAGAAGAAATACTTTCTCTGAGGGTCTGAATCTTTGGAACTCTCCGTCCAGAGAGCAGTGGAGGCAGGGCCATTGAATATTTTTAAGGCAGACGTGGATGGATTCTTGACTAACAAGGGAGTCAAAAGGTTACTGGGAGTAGATGGAGGCCACAATCAGATCAGCCATGATCTCAAAACCATATGTTGCTAACTTTTGGTTGGCTCTTAAATGTTGCTTGTTGTGTCTTTACTTAATTTGCTCTGTTTCTATAATCTTTGCTCTAGAGTCACCAGGTATCTTTATGATACCACCACGAGGTTCAAGTTCAAGTGCTGATCAATAACTCAATACACCAGTTAGTACGTTTCAAATCAAAACACATTTATTATACACAGGCAATCACGACTCATGTATAAAACTCTACTTACTAGACTATCTCTAACACTAAAATGCCTATACTTAGCTTTGGAACTGGCCCACCAGGTATGGGGAACAAATGGCCTTTCGTTCGATTCTGAGTCTGCAGGATTCAAAGCTGGTATGGACTGGTAGCTAGGAGCGCCTATCTCGTAGCGTGCGTTGACTGGAGACTTACTTGGTTGATGCAGCAACTTAGGCAGGTCACGTTCAAGGGTTATTTCGAGCTGCTGAGAGACCCTGCCAAAAAGGACAAATTGAACTTGGGGACTCTATTTTATAGTCCCCAGGGGATTCGCACCATTCGGGGTGGACCCCGTACCTGGTTCCAAGTGATTGGACTGAGTTCTGATCACTTGAATCGATTTCTCCAATACTGGAGCTGTTCCCTGATCACTGGGCGGTCCCTAAGTGCCCGTTGGCCTTCCTTTGTCTTGGCTCCTGCTGGCGCCGAGTAGTCTGGCATGGCCTTGTTTACCTTAAATGTTTCCAATTGTTCCCGGGGATCGCTCATTAATATGCAGATGGTTGTTGGTTTCAGTGCTGTCTGGGTTTCTGCAAGTTCTAATATACAGGAAACTTTGCACCTGCTTGTTTCTCCTGCGTTGGCTGAATTTCCCTGCATCCTTTGCGGATCTCCATTTTAAGTCGGGAAGTGGCCAACCCAGGTGGCTACACATAGAAGCATAGAAAATAGGAGTAGGAGGAGGCCATTCGACCCTGCAAGCCTGTTCTGCCAATCATCATGATCATGGCTGATTACCCAACCCAATAGACTGATCTTGCCTTCTCCCCATATCCTTTGATCCCTCTCGCTTCAAGACATATATATCTAACCCTTTCTTGAAAACATCCAGTGCTCTGGCCTCAACTACTTTCTGTAGTAGCGAATTTCACAGGCTCACCACTCTGGGTAGAGAAATGTCTCCTTATCTCAGTATTACCTTGTTGAATGTCGGAGTCGCCACAAGGGGCTGAATTTATATGTTCATAATGCACTATCACGGTGCATCCACTGACCCATCAGGCTTGATTGAGCCCGAGACTTAGATATGGATGTTGTTTATTTCAGGAAGTGTCCAGTTCAGTTAATAAATTAAGCAGCCAAAACTGTTTGTTTTGCATTTTATCCACGTGTAGTATCTTGGCTTCCATCAGTTTTCCCACAATTGTGCAGAATTGCGTAGATAATCTGTCCTGTACAATACATTGCCAGCACTAGTCTCAACATTATTGCACAGCTGTCCGTACAGTATCCGAAAAAAGATATTGATGTATATCTCTTTCTGTCTCAACAATCTGTAAGACTTCAAGCTGTGTCTAACGTGAATTTAATTTTAATTAAGTTGTGGTTTATGTAACTAGAACTATTTGGATAAAGTGTTGCCAAATATGGAAAATAAAAGGGCAAGTACTGTTTGCAGTAATCAATCCCGACAGCACTTAAGACAGTAATTAATATCCCAAGACCTTGCCAAAAGTCAGGTAGTATTGCCTAATGCATCGGAGTCCCTCAAACCCCAGATGCCTTGCTGTGTTCCCATTGTGTGCACAAATGTTGACACCTGTATAACTGCTTGTAAGAAGTACATTTGGTCCACCATGTCTGTGCCAGTTCTTTGAAAGAGCTACTCGTTAGCCCCTCTCCCATGACCTGTCCTGCAGCCCTGCTTAAATATCAGCCCCGTAGCTAACTTCTAACTCCCTATTGAATGTTACTATTGAATCTACTTTACTCCCACACGTTTATGTAGCGCTTTTAAAATAATAACTTTGTTGCCCCTCTTGGTTCTTTCTTTCTAATTGTCTTAAACCTGTCTCTTGGTTACCAACTCTCCTACGTTTCCCAGTTCTGATGAAGGGTCACACACCTGAATCGTTAACTCTGTTTTTCTCTCCACAGGTGCTGCCAGACCTGCTGAGTATTTCCAGCATTTTCTGTTTTTTATTCCTGCATGTGGAGACTGTTTCTCCTTGTTTACTCTAGCAATGCTCTAAGGAGATAAATTCCAGTTTATTTTGTCCCTCAATCCTTGTATCATTACTAATAAAATGTGTGTATATTTTTCTCAATCAAGTTTTAAAAGCCTGAGATGCTCAGTAATGGTTTCGCTAATGCTTCAAACTGGCCAGCAGCACATAGAAATGTTTATTTTAACTGTGAACACAATACAAATGGAATAAATAGTATTCCATTAAAATGAGTTGGAAAGAATGTAACATCAGGCACAGACTCAATAATTCTCCAGTCTAAAATAAAACTTAAACTTCAGACTTGAAATAAGAACACACTATGTTTTGAGCACAGCTGTGTGTTTGCAGCATTTCAAATCATTCAGCTGGGCTCCCTCATGTAAATATTGTCTCCAAAAGGACCTGCCTGTACTGTATTCACTTGTGTTTCTGGTAGTTTTAATAAATCTCTGTCGCTACATCCTAAATCATGGGCTGCACATCTGTTGAAGCTTAATTGCTTAATTTTTCAATCCCCACACCCCCCTCAATTCTCTCTCAATTACAATGGTGCCACAATACCGCTAGTCGATATCTTCCCATATATGAATATGGTGGAATAAATCCTTCCTTTAAATTGCTTTGGACAGACTTGCAACATTTCCTGCTATCTTTCTGTTTACAATCCAGGCAAAAACGTTGCAAAGAATTATGAATTATGCAAATTAAATGATTGACTGAATGATATTGGTTTGTTCACTAAGCTCCTCTTAAAGATTTTGTTTTTTTGTTTTGGGGGTCTTTTCAGGAACTGGCAGCACAAATACTCTAAAGAATTCACCTATCTCAAGTGACTAAAGAAATGGTTTGGTGCATGATATAACCAAATATATATATTCTTTGGAATAAACTATGATGAACCTCTGGCCTATTCCTTGTATTTCTGTGTAACTTATCTCTTGATTGATCTATTTGGTCTTAATATTGCAATTCATACACCATTGAATGCTTTCCTTGGATTCTCTTTCCTCTGTATAGCCTGTCATTATTGTTGTGATGACCCCATAAACATGACTTAATAAATATCAACTGGCGTCTTTAAGAATCTCGGATTGCAATTTAGCTCCATGTAGTCTAATGAGAGTGCTTTTCACCTACAATGAGGCTGCAACTTTCTGCTATACTATTTTGCATGGGAATATTTTCCCTTTTTCATTTCACATTTTGAAATGACTGCTTATTATGAACTGGGTGTTGTGGTTCAAATTGTGGCTGGATTTCACTGGTATTTTATCTCACCCAATCATAGTGATTTAAATGGTTAGAAACCCATTATCCTATTTTCCTACCTTGGTCCCTAAAATGTCATCATTTGAAACTGTTCTTTTCCCTTTCTCTAAAGATGCTTTTCATCTTATAGTCAATTGACTGAACCAATATTCTCATGATGTTTTGATTGGGTCACCCCATCATTTGTCCATGTAGCACAGCGAAATTACATTAAACAACCTGTGGAAGACATGGGAAGCGCAATAAATAATTTTCTGGTTAGTCAGGATTCCGTATTCAGGCAAAAAAATTGAAAGCCAAAACCTAGTTTTTTTTGCAAGCTGAAGCAGCAGTTAAGAGTGTGTCATGCAGGCATTGTAAGGGTCCTTCCTATTTGTTCCTGTTTATTCCCTTATTTCCCCTTTTATTTTTGCTGTTACATTTTTGATCCATGGATGTTTAATAGGCCTGTGACTTTTAAGGCAAAGCAGCCTGTAAGCAATCTGTGCCTTTAATTCAAACAGAAGTTTCCGGAAGACTATGCTGTTTTAGACAAGTAATTCGAGATTGACTGACATCAGTGATGACTTGGTTTGATTGATTTGGCTGGTGGTCAATGAATTGGCTCAAAAGGCTGTACTCTGCCCGGTAAAGGGTGGTGATTAGATCTGATCCCACTGGAATGTTTCAGAGCTTCAAGGGTTGAGTTTTGGTTTCAGTTTGACTGCTAGAAATCCTGAGAAGGACTGCTGTCTACTCCCTAGTCTGTTTTCTCCAGAAAGGCTGTGTTTCTGAACTGGCGGAGAGCCTGTATGAATCTATATACAGGGGAACCATTACAAGCTCAAGCAGGGGAGAACCGACCAATTCTCTCTGCAGAAAAGGCTGATGTAAATTGACCAACTCTCTCTCCAGAAAATGCAGAGGCCTGGAAATAAACCACGACTAAAAGCAGAGTTTGAGGTGAACCCAAGGGGCCTCTCCAGGAAAATCTGAGTAATGCATTTCTAAACTACAGTGAAGATTATTACAGGTTGCAAACCAAGGACTTTGTTTGATTAACCAGTGTGCTGTGAGGAAAGCCTGCTACAGAAGCACCAGTGAAAGCAAAGACTTATCTTTTGACCTTCTTCCTTATTATTTTTTACCCCGTCCCCTCTCCTCTGTGTTTGTCTGTCTTGTGTGTGTTGGTCGAGGGTAGGACAGTTAAAGGGGGTAATAAGTTAGCTTCTTATTCAGTTGCATTTACTGCATATTCACCATTATTCTTGTCATGAATAAACAGTGATTGCGTTTCAACTTACAAAACCTGGTGACTGTAATTATTGGGCAGCCATGGGACAAAAACTGGGAATTTTTAGAAAAATTATTGGTTAATTCACTTGTGCTGTAACCCTGGGACGGGTGGGGCTGGAATTGACCGCACACTTGTTCAGGGTGTAGTAACAGTATTTAAATGTAGGGTTCACTCCTCTCCCTATCTCTGAAACCTCCAACCGTTCCTGTTCTCTGCATGCCTCCAATTCTGGTCTCCTGCAGTGATCTGAATTTCCTTCTTCCTCCATTGATGGCTGAACCTTCAGCTACCTAGGCCCTAAGCTCTGGAACTTGCTCTCTAAACCTGTCTGCCTCTCTACCTATCTCTCTTTTAAGACATTCCTTAAAACCTATCTCTTTGACCAAGCATTTGGCTGCCTGTCTTCATATATCCAGATGTAGCTGAATGTCACATTTTGGTTGATAATCACTTCTGTGAAGTGTTTTATTACATTAAAGGCACTATATAAATGCAAGTTGCTTTTGGTGTCATGTTGTATGGTCAGCATATTATGAAGAATCTTCAGAGCAACATTTAGAGTACTACTCTGGCATATCCTAGGACTACACACAATCAAACATTGGACAGGCAGCTGCCATCATTTCATGTGATCCCTTGGGGACAGTGGTATTTTAACAAAGAACAGATTAAGTTTTGTTTTGCTAGAATGGCCTCCTTCTGTACTGTATGTTCTATGTTCTATGTTAGAAAATGTCCATCTCTGAATAATCGCTGAAGGAGAGAGAAAGGCCAGATATATAAATTAAAGAAAATGTATGAAAACGACAAATACTAGATTATGAATTCTACTTGGGTTACATTGTCAGCAAAGTGTTGGTGAAGGATTGAGGAAGTTTAGTAAAGAAAAAAAGCTTGTGAATTGAAATGGAAGGAAATAATGAAAAGTGATTCGGACGCAAAGAACAACTGATAAACTACAAGAGAGATGCAATGTGCAGGATTTTATGGTGCATAATGGTTTCCGCACCCACTTCCAGCAAAAAACGTCAGGCCAACCCAAATTCGCTCCTTTTGCCCTGCAATAATTTAATGTTTGGGGGGCATTGTCTGCTCTGCTCCATGTCCGGCTACTGCTCACTAATCTTCTACATATTTAGCAACATGTTTAATTTACAATCCTATCCTTGTCTAAAAATTCCTTCATAATTTTGTACCATGCTATTGCTGCAAACATATCCACCCTGTGTTCTGTGCTGATCAATTTCTTGGATTCCAGCCTCTAGTGCAATCCCTCCCCCTTCTTTCCCTCCCATTCTTACACTCTTTCGCTCTCTTGCCCTGCCTCTCCCTCTCTTTCATCCCCACTTTTGGTGGAAGAGTGTAGCCATGTAAAATGGCTGACTCCACATTAGAATGGTCAAACCCCGATTTAAAATGGCGAACGGAAGAGGCTGATGGGAAAATCAGCCAACAGGATTCAAACAGACAGCTGCAGGTAAAACAGTGTATTCGCCTCTGGAGAAGCCAGACCAAACCGATACCTGCAGCCATCAACATAACAACACCCCAGCCATCTGCATATTAATCAGCAATCCCCGGGAACAATTGATACAAAATAGACACATAAAGCCGACCCAGACCTTTCGACGTCAGCAGGAGCTGACACAAAGAGAGGTAAACGACCACCCCTCGATCAAGGAATCGTTCCAGTATTGGAGAATATTGAACCAAGTGATTGGGGCCAAGTCCAATCACTTGGAACCAGGTTCAAGGTCCGCCCCGAGAGGCGGGAAGCCCCTGGGGAGTATAAGAATAGGGGCCAAGTTCAAATCGACCCTTCTCCTCTCTGCACCCTTCGAGACCCTTCTGAAAGGCAACATAAGTTTTACTCCAACGATCGCTACCAGATAGACACTCCTGACTATCGACCTGTACCAGCTTTTGAATCCCGCAGGCTCAGAACCCATTCGAAAGGCCATTCGTTTCCCTGACCTGGTGGGCCATTTCCAAAGTTAAGTATTGGCATGTAAGTGGTAGGAAGTAGTTTAGAAGTAGAATTAATGTATAAGTATTAATTGCTGTATATAATAAATGAGCGTTGATTTAACTCTTACTATGCGGTGTGTTGGATTATTGATCATTACTCGGACTTGAACCACGTGGCGGTATCAGAAAGATACCTGGCGTCTCAAGAGCAAAGGTGACAGAATTAGAGCAAATAAACTAAGGCTAAAACGAGAAACAAGAGCCTACATCTGTCTTTGATAATTTCTGCCTAAGCATCATCACCTTCAAAAACTTATTTCGGACTTGTTTCTTTGATCAAGCTTTTAGCCCACTCTCAACCCCTAACCATCCCTCCCATCTTGAATGAGTTTCCTTGCTCCTAATTGTGAAATTCAATGTCTCTTCAGCTTAAAGGTGCTATATGTGGTGTGCAGGGTAGGGGAGAAAGAGGAAGGAGAGAGCAATTCCTCACTCTCTCCAGTTATCACTGGTTATCTATTAGCTGGTTTCCAGGAAGATCATCATTCTTGACTTTGTAGAAGCTAAAAGCTGTGAGTGGATATTTTTGTGCAATAATTAAATGTCTCTTTGCATTGTAGGAATGAAGCATAACTTCATTGATTGAGGAAATGTTGTGCTCAGTCTGAACATTATGGCGTAGATAGATGATGCCTGTATGTGATCTCTTGCTCCTGTAATGTCCTGCATTCTGCACCACTGTGGCTTCTGGGCTCTCATCACTAACGTGGCTGCATTCACTGATCCTCTTGTTGAACTTTATGGGGTCATTTCGGGCAAAAGGATATGGATGTTTGCAGAGGATACAGAAGAGGTTGACCAGAATGTTGCCTGGAATGGAGGGCAATAGCTATGAGGAAAGGTTGGATAAACTTGGTTTGTTCTCAACTGGAATGACAGAGGTTGAGGGGCGACCTGATAGAAGTCTACAAAATTCTGAGGGGCATGGACAGAGTGGATAGTCAAAAGCTTTTTCCCAGGGTAGAAGAATCGATTGCTAGGGGCATAGGTTTAAGATGCGAGGGGCAAAGTTTAGAGGACATGTGTGAGGGAAGTTTTTTTTACACAAAGGGTAGTTGGTGCCTGGAACTTCCTGCCGGGGAAGGTGGTTGAAGCAGGTGCGATAGCAACGTTTAAGGGGCGTCTTGACAAATATATGAATTGAATGGGAATAGAGGGATACGGACCCCGAAAGTGTAGCAGGTTGTGGGTTAGGCGGGCAGTATGGTCGGCGCTGGCTTGGAGGGTCGAAGGGCCTGTTCCTGCGCTGTACTTTTCTTTGTTCTTTAAAAATCTTCTGTGTGTTCACAGAAGAAAGGTTATGTCAGACGCTCATTGTAATTTTTCATAATTTGCTGTTATATTCTAAGTTGCAGAATTGGCCAGCCACATTTTTGGGGGGCCTGGCCTAGTAATTGAGACGCCTGTGCAAAAATACAGTCTAATCGGAAATGTATTTGCATAATGTTAAGCAGAACAAAACGTCTGCTGCTAACCTGTTCGAAGAATTCTAATTGTGCATTCCTCCAGGTTATAAGGTAATATGGTTGGGGGACGGTTTAGCTCAGTGGCTGGTCAGCTAGTTTGTGATGCAGAGCGATCTTAACAGCGAGGGTTCAATTCTCGTACCGGCTAAAGTTATTCACGAAGGCCCAGCCTTCTTAACCTTGCCCCTTGCCTGAGGTGTGGTGATCCTCAGGTTAAATCGCCACCAGTCACCTCTCCCCTTCAAAGGGGAGCTAATGGTTACTGGGACTATGCCGGCTTTACTTACTTACGGCAATAATCATTGATGGGGCTGTTACCATTCAGTTAGCCTCCTGTAAATGACCCCTGCATTGGCTGCATCAAGACAAGTGGCTCCATAGTTGGCACAGTGCACTGACAAACCGCACCAGACACCCCCACTGGTACAGCAGAATGTACTGTTGGGAGTAATGCATAAACATCACTGCGATCTGGCCTTTTAGCTTGGCTTTAAACTTGAAAGATTATTTCTCAATCACTTTTTTCCCCTCAAATTTCAGTATTTATAGAGTAAAAGTTCCCGCAATATTGTCACTTCAGCAGTGATTACTTTGGAAGCAGCTTTGACGGACTTGACGTAAATCATAAATATCAAACTTTTGAAAAGTCCACTGCGCCCATTCTGTCACTCTCAGTGATAAGAGTTGTTTTATACACATTTAAAAATGATTGCAAGAATACTTATCAAACCATGTAACTTTCCCATTGATTAAACGGTACATTTCCAACAATTACAGTACTTGTTATGTCACAGGCATTCTGTAGATTATAAATGCTGATGGATTACTTGAAGTTTGAATTATTTTTAAATTTCCATTGTAGTGTGTGGAAAAAAGCTTGCCCAATTGCCAAGGTAGGTGTGACAATGTGACTTAGCTTTTCTGTGCTGCTTGTGTGTTTGTTCAGCATTCCAGTTGAAATTTACCCCCCCTCCCCCCCCTACGTCTGTCATAGCCCTTTTCTCTATCTGTGTTGGCAGCCAGTTGGAAGCTCTTTATCTAAGGTGTGGTCCCTGGGAACTGAGGAGCAGACAGCAGAACTGTGAGAAACACAAGGCCGGCCTGTTTCTAACTGGGAGCAGAGAATTCGATGAAGTCGGAATCACTTGCACTTACACCACTTCCGTGGCAGGCTGGATCATTCTTGCCAATATGCTTGCTTGCTATTGAAGTTAACAGTCAGAAAGCAAGAATGCACGTGTTACACTTGTTTGCCTTTTGAAAAAGAAAGCCAAAACTATCCAGCTGTTGGTTTGGATTTGGTTTTGACCTGGGATTGGATGGTTCAGATCCAGGCTATCTATTGATGAGTAGATCTTGGTTCCCACGCTGTAGGTTTAACCATCAATTCCAAAGTGGCTGCCTCCAGATAGAAAACATCTGTGTCCTTGGGTTGTTTTCACAACTTTAGAAATGATCTAAGCTGTAAACTATATAAACAACAGATAGTGTGTAACCACAATTAGATGGCCCCAGCACACTTTGCTGAATGCTTGTAGAGGATTCATTTTATGTTCGGCCTGGTAACTAAATGTCTGCAATAAAGATTTTTCTGATCTTTGTTCTCATTTTATTGAATGGAAGGAGATTCTTGCTTTCTCTATTATTCTACATTGTTTTATTTCTCTATCCCTGCTGAAGTGACAATATTGCGGTAACCTCTACTCTATAAATACTAATGTTTGAGGAATAAAAGCGATTAAGAAATAATGGCTCCAGTTTAAAATCACGCTAAAAGGGTATATATATCACAGTGTGACCTAAAGTTTCTGCAATCCTAACCTTGCGTTCTGCAGTACTGGTGGGGTGTTGGACACAATTTGTCAATGCACTGTGCAGACCATGGAGCCACTTGACTTGTCTTGATATAACCAATGTTGGGGTCAGTTACACGGGTCTATCTAAATGGCAACACCTTCATCAATGATTATTGCCTTACAGTCTCCTTGTCAGGTAGCAAGAAAACAGCTTCTGGTAAAACTACATGCTTGGTATGCACATGGGCATGCTGTGCCAGTCTTGCAGTCATGCGGTTGCCATCTCCTATATCTCATAAAGCCTCAGAACCTGCAACAGATTTGTTTTTTCACCATTTAAAACGGTTTGTGATTATTTCTGTTCAAATTTGCTCAGCCATCGATTCCCTGTGGAATCTCTTTGTGTAAGGGTGTCTCCAACTATTGTAGTTTTCAGTTGTAATTGATTCTCTGGAAGGATGGGATAGCCATCGACTGAGCTGGGTTTAGGGCAGGCAGATAAAACAGCAACCACCTTTGCATATTTTTTTTTAGTCACTTAAGGTATGTGGGCTTCGCTGGATAGGCCAGTATTCATTACCCATCCCTAACTGCTCTTGAGAAGGTGGGGGTGAGCTGCTGTTTTGCACTACTGCAGTCCATGTGGTGTAGGTATCCGGATTTGATCCAACAACAGTGACGGAACAGTGATACATTTCCAAATCAGGATGGTGAGTGGATTGGAGGGTGGTGTTCCCAGGTATCTGCTACCTTTGTCCTTTTAGATGGTAGTGGTCGTGGATTTGGACAGTGCTGTCTAAGGAACCTTGGTGAGTTCCTGCAACGCATCTGGTAGATGGTAAACACTGCTGCTACTGTTTGTCGGTGGTGGAGGGAGTGAATGTTTTTGGAAGGAATGCCAATTAAATGGGCTGCTTTGTCCTGGATGTTGTCAAGCATTTTGAGCGTTGTTGGAGCTGCACTCATCCAGGCAATGGGAGAATATTCCATCACATTCCTAACTTGTACCTTGTAGATTGTGGACAGGCTTTGGGGAGTCGGGAGGTGAGTTACTTGTCACAGGATTTCTATCTCTGACCTCTTATAGCACAGTATTTATGCGACCAGTTCAGTTCAATTTCTGATCAATCCCTGCCCCCGCAAGATGTTGATGGTGGGGGATTCAGTGATGGTAATGTAATTGAATGTCAAGGGGTGATGGTTTGATCCTCTCTTGTTGGAGATGGTCATGGTACTTCTGTAGTGCAAATGTTACTCGCCACATGTCAACCGAAGCCTGGATATTGTCCAGGTCTTGTTGCATTTGGACATGGACTGCTTCAGTATCTGCGAATGAAACACCAGAAAGTAAATGCAGTTTGCTTAGTGCAAAGCAGATCACTACGTGGGCAATTCCAGGGTGCTTTGCTACGACATCGTGTAGGAGGGATTCGTGGCAAGAAGTGATTCAAAAAGCATTCAGGTTTTGAGGGTGCATGGAGAGGGACCTTTCTATTGCTGCCACCTGCACAACCAGGATTCTCTGATGGAGGTTTTGTCAGCCTGAAGGCTGGATGGTCTTCATTTGTTTCTTCAAGCTGTGTCCCTACTTCCAATATTAGTTCTAAGATTGTTTACTGAGTGATACCTCGAGTGTGTTCACGAACATGGCATCCAAATTAGGGGCTGGTTTAGCACAGGGCTAAATAGCTGGCTTTTAAAGCAGACCAAGGTAGGCCAGCAGCAGGGTTCAATTCCCGTACCAGCCTCCCTGAACAGGCGCCGAAATGTGGCGACTAGGGGCTTTTCACAATAACTTCATTTGAAGCCTACTTGTGACAATAAGCGGTTTTCATTTCATTTCATTTCAATTTGTTCATGTATTATAATCCCATAGAATTGAGGAAGGGGGTAGGCCATTCAGCCCTTTGAGTCTGCTCCGTGATTCCTGAATATCATGGAATATCCGATTTTGGTCTCAACTCTGGTTTCCTGTTTGCCCCCAATAATCCTTGACTTGTCTGTCAAAAATCTAACTCAGCCTTGAATAAATTCAGTGGTGCAGCTTCTATTACTTTCTGGAAGGAGACTTCTACAGACTAACAACCCTCTGAGAGGAAAAAATCCTCATCTTATTTTTTTAGTTGTATCCCCGAGTTCTAGTCTTCCCCAGGGGCAGAATCGTCTTTGCTCGATCAAGTCCCCTCAGGTTCTTGTATGTTTCAATAGGCTCATCTCTCATTTTTCTAAACTCTAATGGGCAAAGACCCAACCGACTGAACCTTTCTTCATAAGGTAAGTCCTTCATCCCAGGAAGGAGTCAAGTGAACCTTCTCTGAACTGCTAGCGTAGTTATATCTTCTTTCAACCAAGGAGATCAAAATGTACATGGTACATCAGATATGGTCTCACCAAAGCCCTGTACAGCTGTAATAAAACACTCCTGCTTCTAATTACCATTCCGCTTGCAATAAACATTAACACTCAATTTGAATTGCTAATCACTCTGGGTACCTGCATTCTACCTTATTGTGATTCATGTGCCCAGGATACCCAGATCCCTCTACCATCAAGTACTGCAATCTCTCACCATTTAAATAGTGTACTGTTTTGCCATTCTTCCTGCTAAAATGGACAAGTTGTATATTTATTCCCACATTCTACTCCATCTGACAAAGTTTTGCCTGCTCACTTAATCTGTCGTATGTTCCTTTGTAGGTAATTTGATGGAAGGGGTATTGGTGGAAGCCAGTTAAGATCATCCAGTATGTTAGCAGCTCTAGTATCAATGTTAAAGGTGGTATTGAAGTGTTTAACTTGTACTGTAACTGATCAGTAGTCTGGACTATTAACTTCCCCTGGAAATTCTGTAATTTAATCTTTAGTCTGATTTCCAATTTCTTGGATAGAGAGTGTTTCATAAATGTTTCCTTGCCTTCAACGTTGATTAAAGATTGTTGAGATTTTCAGAAATGTTCAGTTTTGATGCACTGAAAGACTGCCTGCTGGGCAGTCTTGGTATCTTCGCACTACAGTGCAAGAATCTCAAAATGGCTGCCGCTGGTGAATTTCCCACTTTTTTTCAACTGGGTTGATGGGTTTTCTTATGGATGGGATTGCTGCCTGTGAGTCGATCCGATCAACTGAGTCATGTGAAGCCTCGGAGTTGCGCTGACTTAGTGAGTGGTTGAATTCTCTTAAGTTTGGTTGTCTGTCGTACTAGACTGTTTGGTCTAAAGTACGATCATCTTTGGTCTGCAGGGAGCCAGAAAGTTGTTTTGTCTTGGGTGCTCAAGACTATGCGATCATTGATTAATTAACTCATCCTTCAGCACCACTTATCCACACGCACTAGCTAGGCAATGCAAATCAGTAGAAAATAATTCAATCGATTCCCCAAATTATTGCGTCCCAATTAAACTTCCTTTGGTTAAAACGTGCCCATTCTGTAACAAAGTTTGCTGTAAAATAGGTGTCAAAGAGTTTGAGAATGGTCTCGAAATGATCTTCCTACCAAAATCATCACTTCACACTTCTCTGCACTGAACTTCATCTGCACCCGTCTGCCCAGCACACCAACTTGTCTCTGTCCTCCATTACAAATCCTTCTCCAGTCCAAAATACATACTCTTGTTTCTTGTCATTCAGTCAATTTGGTATCTATTTTACTGCTGTCCCTTTAATTCCATGAGCTATAACGTTGCTCACTAGTCTGTGTCCGGCATTGCATTCGCAAGTTTACCCTTAACAAATGCATGCTGGCTTTCCTTAAGTAATCTGCATTTTCCCAAGTGAATAGTAATTCTGTAATGAAATATTGTTTCTAGAATCTTCTCCAGCACCAAAGTTAAACTGACTGGCTGGTAGTTGCTCGGCTTATCTTTACACCTTTTTATGAACAAGGGTTTATGATTCTCAGTTCTCCAGTACCCTGGCACCACCCCTCAGTCTAAGGAAGTCTGGGCAATTATGTTCCGTGCCTCTGTAATTTTCACACTTGTTTTCTCAGTGCCCTTGATGCATCTTATCCGCTCCTGGTGCCTTATCAATTT
Source organism: Scyliorhinus torazame (assembly GCF_047496885.1). Lineage (NCBI taxonomy): Eukaryota > Metazoa > Chordata > Chondrichthyes > Carcharhiniformes > Scyliorhinidae > Scyliorhinus > Scyliorhinus torazame. The sequence continues at coordinate 81,499,026 of NC_092727.1, read as the reverse complement.
CAAGTAAATGCACCCTATTCAATACCTCCTCCTTATTAATTTTAAACCCTTCAAGTGTCTGAATTACTTCCTCTTTCACCATGGCCTGGGCTATGTCTTCCATGGTAAAATCAGATGCAAGATATTCATTTAGTTCCTCAGCCATGCCCCGTACCTTCATGTGTAAATCTCCTTTTTGGTTCCTATTTGGCCCTACTTTTCTTTCCAGCCTTTTATGATTTATATGTTGATAGAAGATTTTGAAATTTCCTTTTGCGTTAGCTGCCAGTCTCTTTCATACTCCTTAGCTTCACTTATTTGCACTTTCACTTCCCCTATGGCCCTTCAATATTCAGCCTGTTTCTTGACTTCTGTCATAAGCACACATTTTCTTTTTAACCTTAATCTCTATCTCTTTTGTCATCCGGGGAACTCCTTTTGGGAATATACCTTGACTGTGCCTGAACAATGTCTTATTTGCAGAGAGCCAATTGATCAGCCACAGGTTTCATGCTAACATTTGATCCACTCTTACCCCATTGAAGTTGGCTTTCTTCCAGTTAGTTATTCGTGTACACAATTGCCCTTTGTCCTTTTCGGAGCCAACCTAAACGTTGATGCAATGATCACTGTCGTCTGAACCTGCTTCTAATGACACAATCCACTTGGCCCATCTCATTCCCAGAAATGAGGTCTCCTTTCTCATTGGATTGGAAACATACTGCTGTAGAAGATTTTCCTGAACATGCTCTAGGAACTCAACTCTCTTTTGTTGCCACTATCCCAGCCTATATTTGGATAATTAAAGTCCCTCATTATATCTCCTGCAAAATTATTGAATCTCTTTAGTTCTTTTGCAAATTTGCTCCTCTATATATCTCACTAGTTGATGACCTATAGAATACAGCATGCAATGTAATTGTACCTTTTTGGTTCCTTAGATCTCGCAAAATAGATATTGTTCTTGCCCCCTCACACATTCTCTCTCTCTCTCTCTCCACCATCACAATGTTCTCAATCAATACTGCTTCCCCTCTGTTATAACCCTCGTGGATGTCACTGCATCAGGACTATATGATTCCCCATGACTTGCACTGAATACAAGCTTCCCTGGTAACAAGGGGGTGGGGCTTTCCTTAACAGAAGATTAACTCACTTGTATAAAAACCTGACCTGGGTGCAGCTCGAGGAGGGAGATCTTTCGGGGAATGGAGATCTTGTATATCATAAATAAAACCTAATCTTTGGTTTCTATCTGCTTGGTCAGTGTGTGCTGCTTTAGAGGATTCTATACCCTCTCCCTCATTTTCCCTTAATAAAATCCCTTTAACCTTTGAAATTCTGAGAATACAGCCCAAGTTTGTGTGTAACCTTTCATTATAATAATGGAGTCCAGGTATCATTCTGGCATTCTCATGCTGCACTTCCAAGACCAATATATTCATCTATCTCATAGCACTCAAGGTATGGTCTAACCAGGGTCTTGTACAGCTGAAATGATTTCCACCTCTTCGTATTATAAACATATGAATTAGGAGCAAGAGTAGGCCACTCGGCCCTTCGAGCCTGCTCCGCTATTCAATAAGATAATGGCTGATCTGATTGTAACCTCAACTCCATATTCCCACTGCGATAGACTTTTACTCCCTTACTTATCGAGAATCTATCTGTCACTACCTTGGAAATAGTCATAGACTCTACTCCCACCACCTTTTGAGGAAGAGTGCTCCAAAGACTCTCAACCCTCTGAGAGAAAAAAATTCCTCATCGCTGTCCTAAATGGGTGACCCCTTATGTTTAAACACTGGTCCCTAGTACTAGATTCTCCCACAAGAGGGAACACCCTCTCCACATTGGCCCTATCAAGACTTCTCAGAATCTTGTATGTATCAATTAAGTCACCTCTTAGTCTTCTGAACTCCAGTGGATACAAACCTAGCCTGTCAAACCTTTCCTCATATGACAACCCACCCAATCCTGGTGTCCTCGTCTTCCAGGTATAAAAGTTAGCATTCCATTAACATTTTTGATTCTTTTCTGTTACTGTCAATGACACTTTAATCATCCATAAATCTCTATTCCCAAGTTTCTTTGCACCTCCATTGTTTTAACTTTTCACCATTTAGAAAGTACTCTGTCTGCCCTCTTTTAGGACCAACGTAGCTGACCTCCTATTTGCCTAAATCCGTTTGCTTAATCTGTTAATATATCTTGTAATTTTATGGTTCTGTCTACGCTGCTTATGATGCCAGCTATCTTTATGTCTTTGGCAAACCTGGATACGCGAGCTTCTATCCCATCATTTAAATCTTTAACAAATATGGTAAATAGTTGAGGGTCCTTGCAGGACACTACTGGGCGCATCCTATTCTGTCTGTCTGCTCCGCCAATTTACTAACCAAATAAATGTTTTATCTTCAATTTCATGAGCTTCAACTTTACCAGTCTCTCTTATGAAAGACTTCATTAAGTGCCTTCTGCAAGTCTCCATGATTAAAATCCATAGACATTCCTTTTTTTGCTCTTCAAAAAAAAAATTCAATCCAAGTTCCTCAGGCACGCCGTTCTAATAAATCCGTGCTTGTTCTCTTTGATCAGCTGAAAACTTTCAAGATCTCACTTGAACCCTTTTTGGTGAACTTATGTCACAGTCTGAGTCAAATAGCTTTCTCCCATCTACAGCCTCAGTCTTATCAGCCTTTTCTTCATTAAAAACAAGTTCTGCTTTGTTTGTTTACGTCTCTTCACACTTTAGGGCTTGCAATTTTTTCCACACTCTTCAATGTATCTTTGTGATTTTGCAAGGATTGCACTCAAATGCACAAGCCTATGTATTCTACAACGTGGCCTAAACCGTGATCTCCACAATCCTGGAATAACATGTTTCGGCTTTTAATCAAATGTCATTGAAATGTATTGAGAACTGCTTCATAAAACTGGATATTTCCAGTCTAGTAAGTGTTTTGCGACAGCAAAACGGTTTGTACAGCTACCAATTTGCTTCTTGAGTATACTGTAATTGTGTTTAAAATATCTCAAATATAAGATAAATCACTGGCCTTGGTGGTCAATAATCAAACCCAGATACTTAGCCACCTTTACTATTCTGGCCTTTCATCTTGTGTACCTGGTTCCTTATCCAATATGCACAGCCTTGTATTTATCTACGTCTGGGTGTTTGAATGTTTCAGATTATAATTTATGCCAACCCACGATTGTACATTTCTGCTGTGGGAAGAATTGACAGTATTGTTTGCTTTAAATCTATGCAGATTTGGCGATAGTTTTATGTTGATATGGGTACAGAGTTCTATAATTGAACCTCCGCAGGAGTGAATGAAGATTTGCCAGAATTAGTTTTAACATCAGGAAGTTTGCAAATTGATTTCCTCAATGACCTTATAATATAATGTGATTCCGCTGATAACTGAAACAGTCTAATAGATGTGAATTACTGAAGCATTTCATATGCTTGTATACTGAATTGAATCTTGACTCTCGAGTTAATAGAAGCAAATTGAGGGCAGTTTTGGTAACATTAGAAAAAATGACTGTCACATATAAATTGCTTTACATATAATACTTTTAACTGGGCAGTTTCTTTATTGGTCCCCTTTCAAAAAAAAGTCAATTGCAAAGAATCTATTTTAAAAATTGTTTTCAAAAAAACATTTGACCCATCAAATCACAGGACTCCAAACCATCTCTACAAACATTCATAACCCCAAACTCTGACCAATTGGATCCCAGAGCCTGTTTCAACCTGAATCTTGTCCACAGCATCAGGTTCCCTCCCCCCAGTGCCTAATATTTTATAAAATACAATTTTGTCATTATGCCACCGTGGTGTTACTCCATTGACCATGCTGTAACCTACCAAAAAAACATTTTTAACACAATTAGTTCTACTTTTAGCTATGTAGTGAGTGAAAAGTAAAAATCTAGCTTTTAGCATATTGATCCCATTTTCCATTGTTTTTGACAGTTTTTCCTCAACGAGGCCTGATAGATCTCCCAAATACTTCCAAACTTCGCTTTGCATCACGGGATTGCTTGGTTTTTGAAGTATGCTGTTGTCCAGACACATTATACATATTTGTGTGTGTGTGTGTAATTTTTTTCATTATTCAGTCAGTCTTCTGTGGTGTAGCACATTGAGTCGAGACCAAGTGTAATCTTCAGTTGGAATGGGGTTATATGCCAAGGACCAAACATGCTGATATATTCTATTCTCATTTTAGAATCATAAGTTCTGTCCTTATTTTTTTATGTTTCCATTATAAATTGCACATTCATAATGGGAACTATATATGTGACAAAAACAGAAAATGTTGGACAATCTCAGTAGGTCTGACAGCATCTGTGAAGTGGGAACGGAGCTATCACTTAGAATCTGGATGACTTTGTCAAGCTGTCTATGTAAACTTGTTGCACTGCAGTATGTCCAATATGTATTACTTCTGTCAGTGGTACCACAGTGCCTCCAGTGATAGAATGTACGAATCTCTTCAGGTAATTATTATAGTGTTATTCATATAGTGATTGATCTTAAACATCAAAAGACACTTTATGCAATTGATTACTTTAAAGTGCACTGACTGATTCTATGTAAGCAAATGTTCAGCCAGTACAGGCCAGCAATGCCTCAGACAGCAGTAAAGTCAATGGTAAGTTGATTTGTTATGCTAGTTTTTATTATTTTATGTGATGTGGACTTTGTTGACAAATCTAAAAATTATTGCTCATCTCTAATTGCCCTTGAGAAGGTGATGGTGAGCCAAAATCATTGATGGTTTTAGGTGTCACCTTTTGGTTATGAATGGACAGCTTTTGTAACTTTTGCTGCCAGAGTAATTCTACTGACCAACGAGTCTTCTGTACTTTCAACATTGACATTGCACCTTACAGGACCTCAGGACATTATTTTTTTAAACTTCATCATGGATGTGAGCGTCGTTGGCAAGACCAGCATTTCCAGCTCATTTTTAATTCCACTTGAAAGGTGGTGATGAAGAGCTTTGTTGAATCACTACAGCCCTGCTTTGCTGTTACAGAGAGCATTCCAGGACCCCAAAACGATGAAAGAACAGTGATTTTAAAGTTGGGATGGTGTGTGACTAGGAGGGGAACTTGTGAATCTGCTGCCTTGGTTCTTTAAGGTGGTTGAGGCTGTTGGGAAGGAAAATCTGGTCACTGTTGTAATGTAGGAAAAGAGACAGCCAGTTTAATTTGCAATGTGATAATGACCAGGTAAATATTCTTTTCCAGGACTTTGGTTGTGGGATAAATATTGGGCAGGTCACAGGGCAATTGTTCTTCAAAACAGTGCCATGGGAACTTTTATATCCATGTGAGAGAGCTTTGAATAATTAATTTTGCTAATTTGGGTGTTTAAAATGGCCTCTTTCTCAGGCTATTTTGACGGTTTTGCAGTTGTACTCTTTATTTTTCTGTCTTGTGTTGCACTTTGTCTAATAATTTGTCCATCATTGCAGGGAGCACAAAAGAAGATTCTGGATGTGGCAAATATGCTGGGAATGTCAAATACTGTGATGCGTCTCATTGAGAAACGGGCCTTCCAGGATAAGTTCATCATGATTGGTGGAATGGTGCTCACCTGCGTCATCATGGTTTTGGCGGTTAAGTACTTGACATGAGTAGATGGCGGACTCTGCTTCAGGAAAAGAATAGGTATTTCCATGAAAAGACTGCCCAAGTTTTTGTCTGACTCATTGCTTTCAGACTTCTGCCCCCCCCCCAACCCACTCCTCCCCCAAACACCTATTTCAAAATTAATGAATGAAATCTAGACTGCCAGACTGGATGAAAAGCTCCACACAATTTGTAATGATGCTTCCAATTGTTTCGGATAGAACCCTACGATCAAAGATTTGATGAAGGCTAATAATGCTAATTTTAATAATTACAATGTTGGATTCATATCATTTTAGTTTTGTGGTACCTGGACGATAAGAAACCTTTGCCTTCACTTAAGAAGCATATATTTGATATAGCTGATTTGAGTGTGTTGCCAGGAAACCACTTTACAGTAATTGTCCCTCGCCTCTTTCCCCACCCCGTCTTCTCTTTGGGAAGAAAATCGAGTAATTCCTGGTGTCCGAGATGACCGTTTCAGAAAAAGCATTTTTCAACAACACCCCTTAACCATTTCAGTCATTAAAACGAGGCTTCCATACTTCCCCTGACAAATGCCGCAGTGCTTCAGGAGATGGCTAGTTGCCTGGGTTTGCACAATCCCTCTCCACCACTGTTGAGCCCACAATTCTCTGGAGAACAAGTTCCTGATTCCAGCCATGCTTCAGAGGCAGCTGTTGACTTGAGAGTGGTTTGCCACATAGTCAGTGAGAAACTCTTGAGGACGAGTGAAGCCAGGCCACCCACACTCACCACCTAATGGTGGATTCCTGACAGCGTTGAGAGTTCAGTACACAAAATCGTCTACTCCTGCCTGTAACTGTTTATCCAGTGATAGTTTTCAACAAAAAAAATCACAGACTTGGGAGAAACAGGAGTTGGACTTAAGAGAACACAGTCCTCTGATGACGGATTCTACTCTTGTTTTGTGAGCCTCTATTTATTATAAAGCGACAAACTACTTTTTACTTATTCAGTTTAGATGGTGCCCAGGTATCATCACAATTCACTGTGAAGATGAGAAATGTTCTTTAGTGTGCCTGCAACAGTAGAGAGTGGATTCTGAGAAAGTAGATGTGATGTGAATTGTTCCTGTTTGGGATAACTTGTATGATCTCTGCATCAGACTGTGTGATCATGTTCCACATTATTGACTTAGTCTGCAGGATACTCTGGAATAACTGAAAAGTAGCTGTTGTACTCTTAATAAAAAGAAACTAAATTGCTTCCCCCCTGCCTCACTGCTCTTTTGTCTTGAGTTCAATGTTCTTTTGTCTTTGGCTGATGCTTAAAGGGACTGTACTTGTCAATCTCTTTTTTTTAAGCACGTTCCAGTGCTCAATTATTTTTTTTCCAAATAAGGGAGCGACTTAGCGTGGCCAATCCATCGACTCTGCACATCTTTGGGTTGTGGGAGTGAGATCCATGCAGGCACGGGGAGAATGTGCAAACTCCACACGGACAGTGACCCGGGGCCAGGATCGAACCCGGCTCCTCGCCACTGTGGGACAGCAGTGCTAACCACTACACCACCGTGCCACCCCTTGTCATTCTCAATGTAGACTGACCTCAAATTACATTACAGAAACATAAAAATAACCTCTGTTCAGGCATCAATATCCATAGAGTCCTGTAAATCTATTTAAGTCCAAAGGTGCTTCTAATTTCTAACTGTTAAGATACAACATGTTTTCATGTATCTCCAGCGATGGAATGGCTCTAGAAATGGTTTGACTTGTGACTGTGCATACCTATAATTTTAATGATTTAATGCTACCACTACAACTTTATGTGTACGCCTAATTTATGTTGATATTCTGTCCATCAGACTGTGAATCCTGTCTTTCCAACTCGATAGGTTTTGAATATATGATGTAGATTTAAATCCAAATCTTAGGGGGCAGCCATTCCTTTTCCTGTGCCTGGGACAATCTGATTGCCTGGACTGTGAGAATATACAGGAAGTTAGGCTGGGAGGAGTGTGCAGTCATAAGGGAGCTTATCTTGATTTTTTTGTCTACTTAAAGTAGGCCGACTCCAATAGGAGTCTGTGCACTTTCCACCCAATTTTCCTGTGTTCACTACCGCCCAGGTGATCGAGTAGCCTAAAGCACGGGAACACTTGCCTTGAAAATCTTTCTTTTGCCATTCCATAGATTAATTTTGCAAATGAGCATGCTTTGAACTGCCACATATGATGCTTGTGTATCTGTCACCTTGACAAATCAAACTTGGTGATTCCTTTGACTTCCTTTTCTCATTCTCTGGATCACTTCTCCTTCGGGTTATGTGAATGCAAACATTCTGGGCGTTATTCCCCCCCCCCCCACGCCGGGTGGGAGAATTGGCGGGGCGCCGCGCGAATCACGCCATGCTGCCCCGACCCCCGCACGCGATTCTCCCACCCCCCGGAAACCAGCGGCGGGCGATTCGCAGCGGGCCGCTCGGAGAACCGGCGAGTGGCGATTCTCCGGCCCGGATGGGCCAAACGGCCGCTACAACACGACAGGTTCCTGCCGGCGCCGTCCACCCCTGGTCGCTGCCGGCGGGAACTCTGCGGGAACGCTGGGTGTGCGGCCTGTGGGGGAGGGAGGGGGGCTCCTTCGCCGGGGTGGCCTCCGATGGGGTCTGGCCCACGATTGATGGGCCGGCCTCTTTCCCCCCCCCCCTCCCCCCCGGGCCTACCTCCTCCCGCGCGCGGCCCCAGAACACCGGCGCCATGTTGGTGATGTGCCGGTGTGCGTAAGACGTTCCCCGTGCATGCGCAGGATGGCGCGGCCCAACTGCGCATGCGCAGGATTCGGCTGCCCCAACTACGCATGCGCGGGTTGGCGCGGTGCCCATTTGGCGCCACGTAAGGACACTGGAGCGGCGTGAACCGTTCCAGCGCCATGCTGGCCCTCTGTGGGGGCCCGAATAGTCGTGCCCGGGCCCTGTTCTCGCCGTCGTGAAATGCGACGGCGTTCACGACGGCGCGAACACTTGCCCTCCATATCGGAGAATCGCTCCCTCTGTTCTTATAAACAGTTTAATCTCAATAACAGAACTACTTTTTGATGGACTGTGTACCAAGTTGGATAATGGACTTTTGTCTTTTCAGACTCTTAATTTGTTAAGTGAGCTAGAAACAGTAACCTGGGTGCATTTGCAGTATCTAAAACATCAACTCTAATAGATTTGAAATTCAGTGTTGCGATATTCTCTGTCACACACTAGAGATTGGGATCTGGTGATGAGCTGTTGTGAAGCTTCCTTTTATTTCCAATTAAGTTTCCAACGTAATTGCAGATAGTTTATTTCAAATTCGTCTCCATCGGTGGTCATAGAATCACAGAATCCCGACAGTGCAGAAGGATGCCATATGGTCCATTGAGTCTGTGCCGACCTTCCGAATGAGCACCCTACCTAGACTCACTCCCCCGCCTATCTCCGCAACCCTGTAACCCCACCTAATCTTTGGATGCTAAGGGGCAATTTATCATGGCTAATCCACTTAATCTGCACATTTTTGGACTGTGGGAGGAAACCACCCGTAAGAAACTTACGCAGACATGAGGAGAAGGTGCAACTCCACACAGACCGTGTCCCAAGACTGGAATTGAACCTGGAACCCTGATGCTGTGAGGCACGAGTCCTAACCAGTGTGCTACCGTGCCGCCATGGAAGTGGGTCTCATCATCGTAATGGATCTTCCTCATATTAAAATCTGCAGGATTGAATAATGAATTCATTATAGTTTTGTGTAGGTACATGTGCATGTACAGATAGAGTGAGAAAAGACAACGAGGTGCATCATTCATTGCTCATAACCACTCCCTGCAGGATAAAATCTTGTGTACAACTCTCTAAACCACAACTCAATTCATTTATTCGGTTGAAAGAAAGCAAAATCTCTGTCCATTTTAACAATCACCTCCTGCTTCTATGAACAATCAGGACTATTTTAGGACTGAGTTTAGGAGGAACTTCTTCACCCAAAGGGTTGTGAATCTATGGAATTCCTTGCCCAGTGAAGCAGTAGAGGCTCCTTCATTAAATGTTTTTAAGATAAAGATAGATAGTTTTTTGAAGAATAAAGGGATTAAGGGTTATGGTGTTCGGGCCGGAAAGTGGAGCTGAGTCCACAAAAGATCAGCCATGATCTCATTGAATGGCGGAGCAGGCTCGAGGGACCAGATGGCCTACTCCTGCTCCTAGTTCTTATGTTCTTATTCAACAGTATGTGTCAGAAATTCCTGGCCCCACAATTGATTGGATGGTCAGAAGTGATCAGATTGATCATAGCAGTTTCTAATATGCTCTGAGTGAGCAACGCTCTGATGTGACCTAACCACCCTATCACATGGACAATTGTAATAATGTGCCTGACCTGGGAAATGCGCAATACTGCTATCTGAAAATGTATCAGTCAAACTGAAAGGTTCCAATAGGGGTGACGCTTGAAATTATTCTGGAAGCTAGAGCAAATATAAGATATAATACAAGTTTCTCAAAGCCAAAAGCTCAACATTCATTTCAGTGTAGTTTTACCCTATGATTACTTTGTTGACTTTGCTGTTTGCGATTTCTGCAAAGATTAACTTGGGTATATTCAGTGTAAAGGTACAGTGTGTTCAGAATTCTGAAAATTCATTCATCAGATCCTCTACAAGCCCGACGCGAAGGAGCTGTTCTGGACTTCGTGGAAGCCGTATCAGTGGGAGAATATTTTGGTGGTAGTGATCATGTTTCAGTTGGATTTAGAGTAGTTGTAGAAAAGGTTAAAGAATAGACCAAGTTTTAACTTGGGAAAAGGCCACCTTTACCAGAGATGCGATTTGGTAAAAGTGGACTGGAAGCAGCTATTTGAAGATAAATCAGATTTTGAGCAGTGGGAAGTATTCAAGGAAAGGGGGTTCAGAATAAATATGTACCCAAAAAGAAAATATGTAGGAGTCTCAAATGCAGACCATGGGCATCTTAGAGCGCATGTAGAATGGGTAAGGCAAATAAACAATGCCAGATGTCTAAAACTCAATGCTTCAGAAAGCCTAAAGGAGTGTAGAAAATGCAAGAGTAAAATTTGAAAAGATATTAGGAAAGCAAAGAGGGGGCATGAAAAAATATCAGCAAGTAAGATCATGGACAACCCCAATATGTTTTATAAATACATAGTGAGAGAATACACCAAAGAAAATGTAGCCCAGTTACAGACCACAAATGTAAATTGTTTGCAGAGGCAGATGATATCAAAATTCTTAATGAATATTTTACATCAGTTTTCACAAAAGAGAGGGATGAAGCAGACATTGCAATTCAGGAAGAATGTGAAATATTGGATGGAATAAATATAGGGAGGAAATAGTAAGGCGTGGATAAAATCGGGCTCGGAAGACGTAACAGAGGCCCTGACCACCATTTTCCATTCCTCTTTGACTACAGGTATGGGCCATAGGATTGGAGGATGGCTAACATATTGTTTTAAAAGGGAAGACAGAATAAATCAAGTCATAATGAGCCAATCAGTCTAATTGATGGCACAGTAGCTGTGGTTACCACTGTTGCTTCACAGCACCAGGGATCTGGGCTCCATTCCTGTCTTGGGTCACTGTGCAGAGTCTGCATGTTCTCCTTGTATCTGCATGGGTTTCCTCCGAGTGTTCCGGTTTCGTCCCACAAGTCCCGAAAGATATGCTTGTTAGGTGAATTGGACATTCTGAATTCTCACTCCGTGTACTCGAACAGGTGCCTTGGTGTGGCGACTAGAGGATTTTCACAGTAACTTCATTGCAGTGTTAATGTAAGCCTACTTGTGACACTAATAAAGATTATTAATTTAGCCAATGGGCAATTTACTGGAAACAATTCTGAGAGAGGATACAAATCACCGCTGAGAGGATTAATGAAGGACATTCAACAAGGATCTGTTGAGGGAAGCTGGGGTCTAACTAAAATTTTAAAAGTGCTGGAAATACTCAGCAGATCTGGCAGTGTCTGGCGGGCGAAACAGTTTCAGGTTAATAACTAACCAAAAAACTAAATCTAATTTACTGAATGATCCCCCAAATGAAGAAATTATCAACAAGATTTTGCTGGTTGTGGCTTTTGCTTTTAACACTAATCCGAACCAATACAAATTAAACATGAATTAGCAGGCAAATAATATTCAAGCAAAAAAGGTAAATTTCACTTTAAACATTCTACAATAAAGATGCATCTTATGCAGCCACAAGCAGGGGCAGCACTCCCCACACAAATGTGGCACTACATAATTACACAGTTCTACAATCTTTATTCATGCAGGGTAGATCAGGAGTCCTTTCTAACAACAGTTTTCATGGTAAGATTATCATCAGCAATGCACACCTCGACATAAACTCCCTCTGATTGTGACAATCCTGATGACAGTTTTCCAGAGTTACTTGCCAACCAACCAATAACACTGGTTCCCAGTTTGGTGACTTCTGGGGAAACTATTCACACAGCTTTTCCGGTTTTGGACCTTGTTAGCCAGCTTACACATTATCTTCAAGAGTTCCTGGCTGGGATTCTCCTTTCGGAGACTGTTCTCCCGCCGGAGGTGAATAGTTACTGATGTATAACTAAGCAATTCAGTGTCTCGCGCCTGAAGGAATCCCGCAAAATCCCGTGGCTGGCAGTCCCGCATTGCAAATAAGCCCCCTCCCCCCTCCCCCCACACAACTCGCATCGCAAAGTAGTGCCCCCCCCCACCCCTAGATTTTCTCGGTGACCCCCCCTGCCCTCAAGTATGGAGGTGACCCGAAGGACCTCCTAAATAGGGGGGACCCTGACTAGAGGGACCCCCCACGGGGACTTCCTAACAAGAGGGACTCCTCACAGGGACTCCCTAATTAGTGGACTCCCTAACTAAAAGAACCCCCACCACAGAGACACCCTAAATAGAGGGGACCCCTCCGCCCCCCCCCCCCCCTCCCTTGCACAGATCCCCCCCAGAAAAGAAACCCCTGTCTGGAAACTAGAGAGCAGTCCAGACAGGGGCAGTGAAAAAGAATACAGTATGTACCACTCACCTGGAAGCAACCCCTGTGCATTCCTGGAAAGAGAACAGCTGTGACCTGTGTTTAAACCCCACCGATCCATTAGCTGCAAACAATTAATTTCTGGTAGTGGGCTGTGATTGACAGCTTTCACAAACCACCTGTAAGCCTTGCTTCATTTATCATCATCATGGATGAGTAACTAAGTGCTGTAACCATGATGTTACAAACATCAACGAGAAATGCATTCCAATCTTGCCCTTCACGTTTGAGTAATTTTGAAGTGCTAAGCTGGAAATTGATGGCACTTAACTCCCTATGTGTAGGGGGGACTTTGGGGGCAACTCCCTTAAGGAGTTACCCCCTTGGCCCACCGCGAGGTCCACCACATTAGGTTCACGTTTGGTGATACCTGTAGTAACCCCACCTATTCTTGGTCTTAGGACCCATTTGCATTCATTAACATCCTCCCGTTGCCATGCAGGCGCAAACCCAATCCCGCCGCCAGTGGGAGGCTCCCGGAGCATAGCGGTCAGTTTGCCACCCAGCACGAACCTCTAACTCGGCCGGATTGCGATTCGCAATGCTGGCATCGCGGGGCAGTGAATCCTGGCCCTGTCTCATATTTTGCTTCTCCACCTCACAAGTATTCTGTGTTCCTCTTTGCCTGTGTCTGCTTTCTTTTTGTGTTTACAACTGATTGCGTTAATCCTCCAGCTGCTCTGCGTGTAGCTCTCCTTTGTGTCCGCTGGCCACACAGTTTCTTTCTTAACTTCCCTTACAAATTGTGACTGCACTTCAAAATTTTTCATTGCTTTCAAATTATTTTGGGATGTATTGTGGTTGCTCTATAAATGCAGTGTATTTATTTCTAAAATAGCAGGAAGGAAATGGGCCAGAGGCCTGGATGCTGCCTCATATTCACTTCTCCATGGTGTGCAGTGAATGGCACAGCCAATAGCAGTTACAGCAAGAACGGTTGGAGAGAATGTGAGATGGTGGCTGGCTTCAGCACCAGACTTGACCCAGTTCTTCTCTACTTTCCTGCCTCTTTTCAGGCAGGGAGAATCCAGCCTTCATATTCGCGCATAGAGAGAGATAATCCGACTTCCGGGTGCGGCGATGACCAGCTAAGTCGCACGTTTCGGCAGCTCCCGGTGGAATGGACTTTTGGGCTCTTAATGAGAGCCCCAACGGCAATTTTAACGGCTAAAAGCACTGTGCAGTAAACCAGAAGGGAATCCCCCCAGGACACGGATGGAAAAAGGAGAGGAAAGTGGCCGGATTGCGGTGGATCGTTTAGAGCAGCGGCAAGGAAGGCAAGCAAAAACCAAGATGGCGTCGGAAGGAGGCAGTTTAACATGGGGCCCTGAACAACACGAGTTCTTGAAGCGCTGCGTGGAAGAACTTAAAAAGGAGATGAAGAAGGAGCTGTTGGCCCCGATATCACAGGCGATTGAAGGGCTAAAGGATGAGCAAAAGACCCAGGAGCAGGAGCTTCGGGTCGTGAAGGCAAAGGCTGCCGAGAACGAGGACGATATACAGGGCCTGGTGGTGAAGACGGAGATGCATGAGGCACACCATAAAAGGTGTGTGGAAAGGCTGGAGGTGCTGGAGAATAATGCAAGGAGGAAGAATTTAAGGATTCTTGGTCTTCCCGAGGGTGCAGAGGGGGCGGACGTCGGGGCATATGTGAGCACGATGCTGCACTCGTTAATGGGATCGGAGGCCCCGACCGGTCCGTTGGAGGTGGAGGGAGCCTATCGAGTTATGGCACGAAGACCGAGGGCTGGAGAAATTCCCCGAGCCATAGTGGTGAGATTTCTCCGATATAAGGACAGAGAGATGGTCCTCAGATGGGCAAAGAAAACTCGGAGCAGTAGGTGGGAGAACGCGGTGATCCGTGTATATCAGGATTGGAGTGCAGAGGTGGCGAGAAGGGGGGCGAGCTTTAATCGGGCCAAGGCGGTGCTTCATAAAAGGAAGGTCAAATTTGGAATGCAGCCGGCAAGACTGTGGGTCACACATCAAGGGAAACACCACTACTTTGAAACGGCGAATGAGGCATGGACATTTATTGTCGAAGAGAAATTGGAATAAGTGGGTTATATAAAAAAAAAAGAACGTTTGAGACAAAGTGGTGGGGCGAATATGGGGGGCGAAGAGGGGGGGAAAAAGGGGGGAGAGGAGAGATGATTTTTAAGTTGTTAATCCTGCGACCCGGTAACTTTTCTCTCTTCCCCTTGTTGTGGGGGAGGGAGGGAGGTGGAGGAGCTGGGGGCGTCGGCCATTGGGGGCGGGGCCAAAAGGGAAGCGCGGGCTTTGTTCCCGCGCTATGATAATTATGGCGGGAACAGGGAAGCAGGAAGGAGGGGGCGTCGCACAGTGCGAGCCGAGGTCACGGGGGAAGCCGAGGTCGGCCAGAGTTTGCTGACTTCTGGGAGCAACATGGGGGGTGCAATTACGCGAGTGGGGGATCTAACGGGGGGGGGTGGGGGGGGGGTTAACTGGGTTGCTGCTGCTGGGGAGAAGGGGGAGCTGGTATGGGGTGGGGTGGGCGGGGCGGGGGGGCGCCACCTGGGGGGGACACAGCTACGTGGGAACCGGGTGAGGAGTTGGTTTAAAAAAAAAGGGGATGGCTAGTCGACAAGGGGGGGGGGGTAAAGAGCCCCACAACCCGTCTGATCACGTGGAATGTGAGAGGGCTGAACGGGCCGATAAAGAGGGCACGGGTACTCGCACACCGAAAGAAACTTAAGGCAGATGTGGTTATGCTACAGGAGACGCATTTGAAACTGATAGACTAGGTCAGACTACGCAAAGGATGGGTGGGGCAGGTGTTTCATTCGGGGCTAGACGCAAAAAACAGGGGGGTGGCTATACTAGTGGGGAAGCGGGTAATGTTTGAGGCAAAGACCATAGTGGGGGCAGATACGTGATGGTGAGTGGCAAATTACAGGGGGAGGCGGTGGTCTTAGTGAACGTATATGCCCCGAACTGGGATGATGCCAACTTTATGAGGCGCATGCTAGGACGTATCCCGGACCTAGAGGCAGGGAAGCTGGTAATGGGTGGAGATTTTAACACGGTGCTGGAGCCAGGGCTGGACAGATCGAGGTCCAGGACTGGAAGGAGGCCGGCAGCAGCTAGGGTGCTTAAGGACTTTATGGAGCAGATGGGAGGAGTAGACCCCTGGAGATTTAGTAGACCTAGGAGTAAGGAGTTTTCGTTTTTCTCCTATGTCCACAAAGTTTATTCACAGATAGACTTTTTTGTTTTGGGAAGGGCGCTGATCCCGAAGGTGACGGGGACGGAGTAAACGGCTATAGCTATTTCGGATCACGCTCCACATTGGGTGGACTTGGAGATAGGGGAGGAAAAAGAACAGCGTCCACCCTGGAGAATGGACATGGGCCTATTGGCGGACGAGGGGGTGTGCTTAAGGGTGAGGGGGTGTATTGAAAGGTACTTGGAACTCAATGATAATGGGGAGGTCCAGATGGGAGTGGTCTGGGAGGCGCTGAAGGCAGTGGTTAGAGGGGAGCTGATATCAATCAGGGCACATAAAGGAAAGCAGGAGGGTAGGGAACGGGAGCGGTTGCTGAAAGAACTTCTGAGGGTGGACAGGCAATATGCGGAGGCACCGGAGGAGGGACTATACAGGGAAAGGCAAAGGCTACATGTAGAATTTGATTTGCTGACTACGGGTAATGCAGAGGCACAGTGGAGGAAGGCACAGGGTGTACAGTACGAATATGGGGAGAAGGCGAGCAGGTTGCTGGCCCACCAACTGAGGAAAAGGGGAGCAGCGAGGGAGATAGGGGGAGTGAGAGATGAGGAGGGAGAGATGGAGCGGGGAGCGGAGAGAGTGAATGGAGTGTTCAAGGCATTCTATGAAAGATTATATGAAGCTCAGCCCCCGGATGGGGAGGAGAGAATGATGTGTTTTCTGGACCAGCTGGAATTTCCTAAGGTGGAGGAGCAGGAGAGGGTGGGACTGGGAGCACAGATTGAAACGGAGGAAGTAGTGAAAGGAATTAGGAGCATGCAGGCGGGGAAGGCCCCGGGACCAGATGGATTCCCAGTTGAATTTTATAGGAAATATGTGGACTTGCTGGCCCCGCTACTGAGGAGAACCTTTAATGAGGCGAGGGAAAGGGGGCAGCTGCCCCGACTATGTTAGAGGCAACGATATCGCTCCTCCTAAAGAAGGAAAAAGACCCACTGCAATGCGGGTCCTATAGGCCAATTTCCCTCCTGAACGTGGACGCTAAGATTCTGGCCAAAGTAATGGCAATGAGGATAGAGGATTGTGTCCTGGGGGTGGTCCACGAGGACCAAACTGGGTTTGTGAAGGGGAGACAGCTGAATACGAATATACGGAGGCTGCTAGGGGTAATGATGATGCCCCCACCAGAGGGGGAAGCGGAGATAGTGGTGGCGATGGATGCCGAGAAAGCATTTGATAGAGTGGAGTGGGATTAATTGTGGAGGTGCTGAGGAGATTCGGCTTTGGAGGTGGGTATATTAGATGGGTACAGCTGCTGTATAGGGCCCCGATGGCGAGCGTAGTCACGAATGGATGGGGGTCTGAATATTTTTGGCTCCATAGAGGGACGAGGCAGGGATGTCCTCTGTCCCCATTATTGTTTGCACTGGCGATTGAGCCCCTGGCAATAGCATTGAGGGGTTCCAGGAAGTGGAGGGGAGTACTCAGGGGAGGAGAAGAACACCGGGTATCTCTGTATGCGGACGATTTGTTGTTATATGTGGCGGACCCGGCGGAGGGGATGCCAGAGATAATGCGGATACTTGGGGAGTTTGGAGTTTTTTCAGGGTATAAATTGAACATGGGGAAAAGTGAGTTGTTTGTGGTGCATCCAGGGGAGCAGAGCAGAGAAATAGAGGACTTACCGTTGAGGAAGGTAACAAGGGACTTTCGGTACTTGGGGATCCAGATAGCCAAGAATTGGGGTACATTGCATAGGCTAAATTTAACGCGGTTGGTGGAGCAGATGGAGGAGGACTTTAAGAGATGGGACATGGTGTCCCTGTCACTGGCAGGGAGGGTGCAGGCGGTTAAAATGGTGGTCCTCCCGAGATTCCTTTTTGTGTTTCAGTGCCCCCAGTGGTGGTCACGAAGGCTTTTTTAAAAAGAATTGAGAAGAGTATTATGAGTTTTGTGTGGGCCGGGAAGACCCCGAGAGTGAGGAGGGGATTTTTGCAGCGTAGTCGGGATAGGGGGGGGCTAGCACTACCGAGCCTAAGTGAGTACTACTGGGCCGCCAATATCTCAATGGTGTGTAAGTGGATGGGAGAAGAGGAGGGAGCGGCGTGGAAGAGATTGGAGAGGGCGTCCTGCAGGGGGACTAGCCTACAAGCTATGGTGACGGCGCCGTTGCCGTTCTCACCAAAGAAATACACCACATGCCCGGTGGTGGTGGCTACACTGAAAGTTTGGGGGCAGTGGAGACGGCATAGGGGGAAGACGGGAGCCTCGGTGCGGTCCCCTATAAGAAATAACCATAGTTTTGTTCCGGGGAGAATAGATGGGGGATTTGGAGCATGGCAAAGAGTAGGGGTAACACAATTGAGAGATCTGTTCGTAGATGGGACGTTTGCGAGTCTGGAAGCGCTGACGGAAAAATATGGGTTGCCCCAAGGGAATGCATTTCGGTATATGCAACTGAGGGCTTTTGCGAGGCAACAGGTGAGGGAATTCCCGCAGCTCCCGATGCAGGAGGTGCAGGATAGAGTGATCTCAGAGACATGGGTGGGGGACGGTAAGGTGTCAGACATATATAGGGAAATGAGGGACGAGGGGGAGATCATGGTAGATGAGCTGAAAGGGAAATGGGAAGAAGAGCTGGGGGAGGAGATTGAGGAGGAGCTGTGGGCTGATGCCCTAAGTAGGGTAAACTCATCGTCCTCGTGTGCCAGGCTAAGCCTGATACAATTTAAGGTGTTACACAGGGCGCATATGACTGGAGCACGGCTCAGTAAATTTTTTGGAGTAGAGGATAGGTGTGCGAGATGCTCGAGAAGCCCAGCGAATCATACCCACATGTTCTGGTCATGCCCGGCACTACAGGGGTTTTGGGTGGGGGTGGCAAAGGTGCTTTCGAAGGTGGTGGGGGTCCAGGTCGAACCAAGCTGGGGGCTGGCTATATTTGGGGTTGCAGAAGAGCCGGGAGTGCAGGAGGCGAAAGAGGCTGATGTTTTGGCCTTTGCGTCCCTAGTAGCCCGGCGCAGGATATTGTTAATGTGGAAGGAAGCCAAGCCCCCGGGTGTGGAGACCTGGATAAATGACATGGCAGGGTTTATAAAGTTGGAACGGATTAAGTTCGTTCTAAGGGGGTCGGCTCAAGGATTCACCAGGTGGTGGCAACCGTTCGTCGAATACCTCACAGAAAGATAGAGGGAATGGAAAAGAAGAAGACAGCAGCAGCAACCCAGGGGTGGGGGGGGGAGGGGGGGGGGGGGAGGAATCAGAAGGACTCTCAGGGATGTTATTGTATATGCATAGGTATTTGGTATATGTAATTGTATATTGGATTGTTGGATTGTATTTTTGGAGAGTATTTATCGTGGACAAGGCAGTTGCCATTTTTGTTTTTGATTTTGTTCATATATTATTTATTTATTTGTTTAAAACTGGCCATTGTTATTTATATTGTTTTATTGATGTATAAAGGAAACACTATGTACTGTTATGTTTGGCCAAAAAATCTTGAATAAAATATATCTTTAAAAAAAGAGAGAGGTAATCCAGAAGTTTTTTAAAAAGTGAGAGGAAAATTAAGATGTTTTATTACCAGTCAGTGTCTGCTTTTGGAGATAGTACTCTCTCATTTTATTAAATGAAAGATATATATCCTGGCCCAGGAGATTGAATGGTTTTGCGCCTAAAATGTTATTGTTCTTGAAGTAACAAATGATTGGCAATTATCTCCAACCTGTTGAATGGGAGATGTGACAATTAGGACTAAAAGCATCATCAGTCAGGCAAAGTCTAATCTTAAATGAGGGGAGGCAAAGTAATTTCAGAGCTCAAAGTAGCAGAAATACAGCCATAGGGTGAAGGAGGTTGGGGAATGTACAAAATCTACATAGAGCCAGAGTTTGACAAACACTGAATTCTTGGGAGTGTTTGTCGGGTTAGGGGGAGGTCATTGAGATAGGGAGGGGCAAGATCATGGAAAAATTTGAATACAAAGATGAGAATTTTAAATTTGAGCTGTTTATGGACCAGCACGGTAGCACAAGTGGATAGCACTGTGGCTTCACAGCGCCTGGGTCCCAGGTTAGATTCCCCGCTGGGTCACTGTCTGTGCGGAGTCTGCACGTTCTCCCCGTGTCTGCGTGGGTTTCCTCCGGTTTCCTCCCACAGTCCAAAGACGCGCAGGTTAGGTGGATTGGCCATGCTAAATTGCCCTCAGTGACCAAAAAGGTTTGGAGGGGTTATTGGGTTATAGGGATAGGGTGGAAGTGAGGGCTTAAGTGGGTCGGTGCAGACTCGATGGGCCGAATGGTCTCCTTCTGCATTGTATGTTCTATGTAGGAGCAATTGAAGTCAATAAGGACAAAGGGGTGTTAAGTGAGTTGGGCTTGATGTGGGATGGAATACCAGCAAGAGCCACCTGCTCCATTTACATTATCGATTAAGTCACTGGAGTGGTACTGCAAGGTTAGCACCCTGTAAACAGGAGAGTTGGGTGAAATTTCAGGTGTGTGGTTTATTTACTGCCCTCATGTTAAAATGGAAGTAATGAGCCTAAAGGGGCAATCTGATTTTGGGTTGCAGGCTAATTGACTTGCTGTTCCTGGATGTCTTGTTCAAATCAAGGTCAGTAATCTAGACTGAGAAATTGCATTGGGATTAAATGAAGACCTTACTGCATTTTATCAGTTTCATATATCTTTCTTGAAACAAAAAACATAAAAACCTGTAAAAGGTGGTAGTTTGTCGTGAGGTCAAACCTAGCTCTAGGGAAAAAGGAGGCCACCTGGAGATAGAGTCTTATGCACATTTTCTGCTATTGGTAATAAAGATGCCTTATCAAAATCAAATAGGTGAGGAAGTAATATGATGATCAGTGAAACAAAGATACTGAGGAACGTTCAGACACATTTAAAAGGGGAGGAGAGTTAGCAAAAGGAAACAATAATTTAATGGCTGATGTTTTAACATGTATGTATATATGTGTTTGTTTAGTTTTAAAGAGTTGGCCTGTGTTTCGGTCATTGTTCTCTGAGTGCAATATTTAATTACTTTTGGAGTTATCTTGATTTAGTTTTCATTCCTTGTTATTATCTGTTTTTAAGTGCTTATTTTAAATATTTAATTTGTGATAAATTGCAACGGATCACATTGAACTGAATAAGGCAAATATATTTCTTAATAAACCCATTGACGTCTCTGAGCTTGCTGCTGCGGCCTAGAAATGGGAGTCATCAAACAAGAGGATTAAGGTAATAGGTGGATTGAAAACTCTCTGAGAGGAAGTGGGCAATCTTTAACTTGCGCCACAAACAAGTGCAAAGTCGAGAAGCTCGGAACGTCTTTTACAAACAGACAAAATTAATAGTGAGAGCAAAACCCAGCTGGTTCATAAATCCTGCCCCACACTTATGATGGTTGGGGCGTCATGACTGGGCACAACTCTTACACTGAACTGGTTAATCAGGCCTGAGGGGGAGCTGGTCCCTGAGGCAATCGATTATGGCCTCGCAGTGGCTCAGAAAGTACTACCGTGAATCCAGGAGCAGCATTCCTGATCCCTGCTGACCCTATAGAAATCCTCCCCTGAGAAGCTTTTGGGCCTTTTCGCCAGTGGTTTCTTTTGTACCTCAACATTGTCCTACTTGTGTGGACCATAAAATGCATGCTTAAGCAACCCCTGCTGGGAAGAGACTAACACACTGTCCATCAGGAACATTTCAAATGGGCCTGGTGACATGATTGTGACATGATGCCTCGGGCCTCTGTTTTGGAGGGCCCTCACTGATTTCAATGTTCTGTATCATTGTTTTTCCTTCATTGTCAGTCACCACTGTTATTTTTAGTGTACAAACAGTAAGAAAATATTAGAAAGCTTTGGACAACATAGTTTGGGGAGGTACAGTGTGCGTTCTTAATGCACAATTTACTCCATCAAGCTGTTATTTTCCTCATCAATTTGAGGAATCAATCCATATGTGGAGTGTTAAAGTTTTCATTAGAAATAGGAGTAGGTCATTTGGCTCTGCAGGCCCGCTCTGCCATTCAATAATATCGTGGCTGATCAGATTGCGGCCTTAACTCCACATTCTTGCCTACCCAATAACCTCTGACCCTCTTGTAAATATTTGTCGACTAATTCTAAATACTACCTATCTTCTCAGGGACAAAATTCCTCCTCATTTCCAGTTTAAATGGTAGACCCTTTATTTTGAAACTGTGCCCCCCAGTTCTAAATAGTCCATGAGAGGGAACATCCTCTGTGTATCTACCCTAAGCCTTCTCAGAATCTTGAATGTTTCATAAGAGTACCAAAACTCAATGGGTGCAACCTTTCCCTATAAGACAACGCCCTCATCCCAGGGATCAACCTTCAAGTGAACCTTCTCTGAACTCCCTTCAATTTCCACTGATTGTCAACATTAAATGCTGCTTTGTCATGTAAGTTATAAGTTAGTTAAATGTGTTGTAAAACCCTCCACATTTATTCCCAATATTCCGCTTCATAATTCTAGTTCGAATAATGACCATCTTTCTGGCCTCTATCAGCGAGACTGTACCAACTTGTGTATGTTTGTTAGCTGTTTTGTATTACTGATCCTGTTTAAATTTGTTCACGGGATTCTTGCAAAATTGCATCACTTAGTGTTTCACTCCATTTCTCTCTCTGGCAGTTAGTATAGAACATCCCAAATGCTGCCCGAGAGTTACTCCAATTGCTATCATATATACTCTTGGTTCAGCTTACCCTGATTTTTATTCCACTCCAAATATCATAGAATTTACAGTGCAGAAGCAGGCCATTTGGCCCATCGAGTCTGCACCAGCCCTTGGAATTAGCACCCCACTTAGGCCCACACCCGTAACCCAGCAACCCCACTTAACCTTTTTTGACACTGAGGGCAATTTAACATGGCCAATCCACCTAATCTGTGTCGTGTTATTCACCCTAGGGTAACACGGGCTGTAATGGATGCAGTTGTACTGTAAAGTAGACACCAAACTTAGACGTTAGCTCAATACGTTTTATTGAACTTCCGGAGCAGTGCACACAGCTTGCTGTGGGTTGAAACTCTACTAATCTAAGTGTACTAACTATAACTAACTAGACCAGACTAGCTCTGAGCCACGTGTAGAAGGTGCTAACTGATATATACACCCTGACTGTCCCTACAGTTGTCACCAGTGGAAAGAGGCAGAGTGCTGATGCCTCGTGTGTTTTATAGTGGGAAACCCCCCTTTAGTTTTCTGCCTGGTGATTGGTTGTGTTCTGTCCTGTGTGTTGATTGGCTCTACTGGGTGTCTGTCACTGCCTGTGGGGAGATAGATATAAGACAGATGTCAGAGGTAGGTTCTTTACTCAGAGAGTAGTAAGGGTGTGGAATGCCCTGCCTGCAACAGTAGTGGACTCGCCAACACTAAGGGCATTCAAATGGTCATTGGATAGACATATGGACGATAAGGGAATAGTGTAGATGGGCTTTAGAGTGGTTTCACAGGTCGGCGCAACATCGAGGGCCGAAGGGCCTGTACTGCGCTGTAATGTTCTATGTTCTATGTCTGTATCTCATTATGTGCATGAGTGCAGATCATGACACCCCCCGTTTTTAAATAAAAATTGTCAGTTGCTTCGAGCATATGCGATTGTATGTTCATGTATAACTATTTACATTAAATGGCGAGTGAATGAATATGTACATGAAAGGTGTCTAGCGTGTAGATACAGAACAATATTTACAAGATAAATGTCTATAAGTCCAATCTTTGGGGCTGGCATTGGATCCTTGTTGACCGCCTGAGAGGTGGAGGTGGGGACGACGGCGCCTTGACAGGTGGGATTGCTGCCAGATTGCGGCCTCATGGTGCGAGGTATCCGGAGGAGGCATAACAACATCTGGAAAGGTGAGATTTGGTGGTGGGCAGGCAAGTTTGCGTGGTGCCCTTCTGTTGCGCCTGACAATGGAGCCATCAGCCATAGGAACCACAAACTATCTGGGAGCAGCCTGTCGAACAAAACCAGCTGGGGCTGGCCAGCCTCCATCAGGCAGCTTGATGCGAACAGCATCTTCCGGATGCACAGGCAAATCGGTAGCATGGGCATCGTACGTCAGCTTTTGCCGGTTCCTGAGTTGCTGCACCTTTTGCAGCACTGGGAGGTGATCCAGGTCTGGTAAGTGTATGGCCGGAACAGTCGTCCGCAGGTCTCTATTCATGAGGAGTTGTGCCGGAGACATACCGGTGGACAGAGGGGTTGCTCTGTATGCCTGAAGTCAGAAGCAGAGTCCGCAGCCTTGCAGAGCAGTTGCTTCACTATATGGACCCCTTTCTCGACCTTCCCGTTGGACTGCGGGTAGTGTGGGCTTGAGGTAATGTGTTTGAACTGGTACGACTTGGCGAAATTGGACCACTCTTGGCTGTGGAAGCAGGGACCATTGTCACTCATGACAGTGAGGGGAATACCATGCCTGGCAAATGTCTCCTTGCAGGCCTTGATGATTGCCCTTGATGTGATGTCTGACAGCTTCACAACTTCTGGGTAACTTGAGATGTAATCTATGATGAGCACATAGTCACGCCCATTGGCGTGAAAAAGGTTGATTCCCACCTTGGACCACGGAGAGGTCACGATCTCGTGTTGCTGGAGCGTTTCTTTCGCCTGAGCAGGCTAGAAGCGCTGGCAGGTCGCACAATTGAGGACCATGTTGGATATGTCCTGGTTGATTCCAGGCCAATAGACAGCCTGTCGGGCCCTGCGCCTACACTTTTCGACACGGAGGTGTCCCTCGTGGATTTGTTTGAGCACTAAGCAATGCAGGCTGCGAGGAATAACGATATGATCTAGCTTGAGGAGGATCCCCTCGACGACTGTCAGGTCGTCCTTGACATTAAAGAACTGAGGGCATTGCCCATTTTGCCACCCATTTGCGAGGTGGTGCATTACACGCTGCAGAAGAGGGTCCTTGGCAGTCTCTTCTCGAATGTTAATCACTCTTTCATCTGAGGCCGGAAGGTTGCTGGTACACAGCTGCACCTGTGCCTCAATCTGGCGGATGAAGTCAACCTGTTCACAGGGCGAGGTGATGGAGTGTGACTGGGCATCCGCAATTATTAGCTCCATGCCTGGTGTGTATACTAACTCAAAATCGTACCTGCGGAGTTGAAGGAAAATGCGCTGAAGCCTGGGCGTCATGTCATTCAAGTCCTTATGAATGATATGGACTAGGGGTCTGTGGTCAGTCTCCACTGCGAAGGTTGGTAGCCCGTAGACGTAGTCATGGAATTTTACAATGCTGGTTAGGGGACCCAGGCACTCTTTTTCTATCTGGGCATACCTCTGTTCAGTAGGAGTCATGGCCCTTGACGCATAAGCCACTGGAGCCCAGGACGAGGAGTCATCCTTCTGGAGGAGCACCGCACCAATGCCGTCCTGGCTTGCGTCTTTGGAGATTTCTGTCTCCCTGTCCGGGTCAAAAAACGCTAGTACCGGAGCAGTGGTGAGCTTTGCTTTTAGCTCGAGCCATTCTGCTTGATGTGTGGGTAGCCACTGGAATGCAGTGGACTTCTTCACCAGATGCCTGAGAGCCGTGGTGTGTGATGCCAGGTTGGGAATGAACTTTCCCAAGAAGTTTACCATACCGAGGAAGCGTAGTACCACCTTTTTGTCTTCCGGGTTCTTCATGGCGTTAATGGCCTTGACTTTGTCCGAATCTGGTTGCACACCCTGCTGGGATATCTGGTCGCCCAAGAACTTGATGGATGACATGCCAAAGGAGCACTTGGCCTTGTTCAACTTGAGGCTGTTTGCATGGACACGTCAAAAGACTTGTTTGAGACGAGATATGTGTTCCTCAGAGGTCGTGGACCTTATGATTACATCATCTACGTAGACGCGTACACCCTCAATGTCCTCCATCATCTGCTCCATAATCCTGTGGAAGATTTCAGAGGCTGAAACAATGCTGAACGGCATCCGGTTATAACAGTACCTGCCAAATGGTGCGTTGAACGTGCAGAGCTTCCTGCTGGACTCGTCCAGTTGTATCTGCCAGAAACCACACGATGCATCTAGCTTCATGAAGAATTTGGCATGTGCCATCTCACTGGTCAGGTCCTCCCGCTTCGGGATCGGGTAGTGTTCCCGCATTATGTTCCGGTTAAGATCTTGGGATCTATGCATATCCGCAATTCTCCTGAGGGCTTCTTCACACAGACCATCGAGCTGACCCAGTCAGTCGGTTCCGTCACTTTAGAGATTATGTTCTGGTCTTGGAGCTCCTGCAGCTGTGCCTTTAAAAACGTTCCTTCAGAGGTGCCGGCACCCAGCGTGGTGCATGGATCACAGGCGTGGCATCAGGCCTGAGTGAGATCTTGTAGAAGTATGGCAGCGTACCCATTCCACGAAACACAGCCGGGCATTGCACCAGGATGTCATCAATGTCAGCCTGAAGATCCACATTGGAAGAAGACATGGCATGGACTCGCTGTACGAGGTTGAGTAGCTTGCATGCATGGGCACCAAGCAGGGATGCCTTGTCAGGCTTGACGATTTTGAATCGCAGTGTGGCGTTGATGGTCTTGTTGGAGACTAACAGATGACAAGATCCTAATGCAGTTATGGCATTGCCATAATAATCAAGAAGCTGGCAGGCAGGCGGAAGAATTTTGGGTTGCTTTTTAATGTGGTCAAAATCAGCTTGAGAGATGAGATTGGCTGAAGCACCAGTGTCCAGCTTGAACTGGATGCTGCATTGGTTAACATGTATGACAGCACACCATTCGTCCGTAGAATCCACATGGAGAATAGATAGGCATCTTGCTGAATTTGAGGAGGCATATTCACATGTAGTGATGATGCCCACACGATATGGGGATTCCAGGCAGTTGTCCTCGGGATCCGTAGTGCGACCAGGATCAGAATCCAGTAGATCTTGCTGTACACATCAAATGCGTTTGCATTGGAAATGGGATCGCTGGCCCTTGAGAGTACTATATTTAGCTTTCGCATTTCTATTAGAAATCTAGTGCTAGGAAACAGATAGTCAACAGTAACTTTGAAATTAAAAAAACAAATATTCAAAAAAATTTTTTTTTTTAATTTAAATTTTAATTAATTGACGCAATGTCAGTTAGAGGGGTGCTGTGCTCTGACTGTGAGATGTGGCAGGTCCGGGAGGCTTCCAGCATCCCGGATGGCTTCATCTGCAGAAAGTGCACCCAACTGGAGCTCCTCACATACCGCATGGTTCGGTTGGAGCGGCAATTGGATGCACTTAGGAGCATGCAGGTGCGGAAAGCGTCATAGATCGCAGTTATGTAGATGTGGTCACACCCAAGGTGCAGGCAGAGAAATGGGTGACCACCAGAAAGGGCAGGCAGTCAGTGCAGGAATCCCCTGTGGTTGTCCCCCTCTCGAACAGGTATACCCATTTGGATACTGTCGGGGGGGATAGCCTATCAGGGGAAAACAGCAGCAGCCAAAGCAGTGGCACCACGGCTGGCTCTGATGTTCAGAAGGGAGGGTCAAAGCGTAGAAGAGTAATAGTAATAGGGGACTCTATAGTCAGGGGCACAGATAGGCGCTTCTGTGGACGTGAAAGAGACTCCAGGATGGTATGTTGCCTCCCTGGTGCCAGGGTCCAGGATGTCTCCGAACGGGTAGAGGGCATCCTGAAGGGGGAGGGCAAACAGGCAGAGGTCGTTGTACATATTGGTACTAACGACATAGGCAGGAAGGGGCATGAGGTCCTGCAGCAGGAGTTCAGGGAGCTCGGCAGAAAGTTAAAAGACAGGACCTCGAGGGTTGTAATCCCGGGATTACTCCCTGTGCCACGTGCCAGTGAGTCTAGAAATAGGAAGATAGAGCAGCTAAACACGTGGCTAAACAGCTGGTGTAGGAGGGAGGGTTTCCATTATCTGGACCACTGGGAGCTCTTCCGGGGCAGGTGTGACCTGTATAAGAAGGACGGGTTGCATCTAAACCGGAGAGGCATAAATATCCTGGCCGCGAAGTTTGCTAGTGTCACACGGGAGGGTTTAAACTAGTCTGGCAGGGGGGTGGGCACGGGAGCAATAGGTCAGAAGGTGAGAGCATTGAGGGAGAACTAGGGAATAGGGACAGTGTGGCTCTGAGGCAGAGCAGACAGGGAGAAGTTGCTGAACACAGCGGGTCTGGTGGCCTGAAGTGCATATGTTTTAATGCAAGGAGTATTACGGGTAAGGCAGATGAACTTCGAGCTTGGATTAGTACTTGGAACTATGATATTGTTGCCATTACAGAGACCTGGTTGAGAGAAGGGCAGGATTGGCAGCTAAACGTTCCAGGATTTAGATGTTTCAGGCGGGATAGAGGGGGATGTAAAAGGGGAGGCGGAGTTGCGCTACTGGTTCGGGAGAATATCACAGCTGTACTGCGAGAGGACACCTCAGAGGGCAGTGAGGCTATATGGGTAGAGATCAGGAATAAGAAGGGTGCAGTCACAATGTTGGGGGTTTACTACAGGACTCCCAACAGCCAGCGGGAGATAGAGGAGCAGATAGGTAGACAGATTTTGGAAAAGAGTACAAACAACAGGGTTGTGGTGATGGGAGACTTCAACTTCCCCAATATTGACTGGGACTCACTTAGTGCCGGGGCTTAGACGGGGCGGAGTTTGTAAGGAGCATCCAGGAGGGCTTCTTAAAACAATATGTAGACAGTCCAACTAGGGAAGGGGCGGTACTGGACCTGGTATTGGGGAATGAGCCCGGCCAGGTGGTAGATGTTTCAGTAGGGGAGCATTTCGGTAACAGTGACCATAATTCAGTAAGTTTTAATGTACTGGTGGACAAGGATAAGAGTGGTCCTAGGATGAATGTGCTAAATTGGGGGAAGGCTAATTATAACAATATTAGGCGGGAACTGAAGAACATAGATTGGGGGCGGATGTTTGAGGGCAAATCAACATCTGACATGTGGGAGGCTTTCAAGTGGCAGTTGAAAGGAATTCAGGACCGGCATGTTCCTGTGAGGAAGAAGGATAAATACGGCAATTTTCGGGAACTTTGGATGACGAGTGATATTGTAGGCCTCGTCAAAAAGAAAAAGGAGGCATTTATCAGGGCTAAAAGGCTGGGAACAGACGAAGCCTGCGTGGAATATAAGGAAAGTAGGAAGGAACTTAAGCAAGGAGTCAGGAGGGCTAGAAGGGGTCACGAAAAGTCATTGGCAAATAGGGTTAAGGAAAATCCCAAGGCTTTTTACACGTACATAAAAAGCAAAAGGGTAGCCAGGGAAAGGGTTGGCCCACTGAAGGATAGGCAAGGGAATCTATGTGTGGAGCCTGAGGAAATGGGCGAGGTACTAAATGAATACTTTGCATCAGTATTCACCAAAGAGAAGGAATTGGTAGATGTTGAGTCTGGAGAAGGGTGTGTAGATAGCCTGGGTCACATTGAGATCCAAAAAGAAGAGGTGTTGGGTGTCTTAAAAAATATTAAGGTAGATAAGTCCCCAGGGCCTGATGGGATCTACCCCAGAATACTGAAGGAGGCTGGAGAGGAAATTGCTGAGGCCTTGACGGAAATCTTTGGATCCTCGCTGTCTTCGGGGGATGTCCCGGAGGACTGGAGAATAGCCAATGTTGTTCCTCTGTTTAAGAAGGGTAGCAAGGATAATCCCGGGAACTACAGGCCGGTGAGCCTTACTTCAGTGGTAGGGAAATTACTGGAGAGAATTCTTCGAGACAGGATCTACTCCCATTTGGAATCAAATGGACGTATTAGTGAGAGGCAGCACGGTTTTGTGAAGGGGAGGTCGTGTCTCACTAACTTGATAGAGTTTTTCGAGGAGGTCACTAAGATGATTGATGCAGGTAGGGCAGTGGATGTTGTCTATATGGACTTCAGTAAGGCCTTTGACAAGGTCCCTCATGGTAGACTAGTACAAAAGGTGAAGTCACACGGGATCAGGGGTGAGCTGGCAAGGTGGATACAGAACTGGCTAGGCCATAGAAGGCAGAGAGTAGCAATGGAAGGATGCTTTTCTAATTGGAGGGCTGTGACCAGTGGTGTTCCACAGGGATCAGTGCTGGGGCCTTTGCACTTTGTAGTATATATAAATGATTTGGAGGAAAATGTAACTGGTCTGATTAGTAAGTTTGCATACGACACAAAGGTTGGTGGAATTGCGGATAGCGATGAGGACTGTCGGAGGATACAGCAGGATTTAGATTGTTTGGAGACTTGGGCGGAGAGATGGCAGATGGAGTTTAATCCGGACAAATGTGAGGTAATGCATTTTGGAAGGTCTAATGCAGGTAGGGAATATACAGTGAATGGTAGAACCCTCAAGAGTATTGAAAGTCAGAGAGATCTAGGTGTACAGGTCCACAGGTCACTGAAAGGGGCAACACAGGTGGAGAAGGTAGTCAAGAAGGCATACGGCATGCTTGCCTTCATTGGCCGGGGCATTGAGTATAAGAATTGGCAAGTCATGTTGCAGCTGTATAGAACCTTAGTTAGGCCACACTTGGAGTATAGTGTTCAATTCTGGTCGCCACACTACCAGAAGGATGTGGAGGCTTTAGAGAGGGTGCAGAAGAGATTTACCAGAATGTTGCCTGGTATGGAGGGCATTAGCTATGAGGAGCGGTTGAATAAACTCAGTTTGTTCTCACTGGAACGAAGGAGGTTGAGGGGAGACCTGATAGAGGTATACAAAATTATGAGGGGCATAGACAGAGTGGATAGTCAGAGGCTTTTCCCCAGGGTAGAGGGGTCAATTACTAGGGGGCATAGGTTTAAGGTGAGAGGGGCAAGGTTTAGAGTAGATGTACGAGGCAAGTTTTTTACGCAGAGGGTAGTGGGTGCCTGGAACTCGCTACCGGAGGAGGTGGTGGAAGCAGGGACGATAGTGACATTTAAGGGGCATCTTGACAAATACATGAATAGGATGGGAATAGAGGGATACGGACCCTGGAAGTGTAGAAGATTGTAGTTTAGTCGGGCAGCATGGTCGGCACGGGCTTGGAGGGCCGAAGGGCCTGTTCCTGTGCTGTACATTTCTTTGTTCTTTGTACTTGGTTCTTGACCGGTGGTGCAGACCTGCACAAGGCTGCATAATGTCCAGGCTTCCCACAATTTAAACATCGCCTGCCTTTTGCAGGGCATTGACGCTTTAAGTGGGTGGTGCTGCAGTTCGGGCACGTCATGACATTGATGTCGTTACGCTCTGTGCGTCGTCGCCCATGCGCAGTGCGGTCAGCCGATGTTCGCACTTGCACAGTTTGGTCTTCGGCCGCCTCGTTCTCCCGTTCGTGGTGCGCATGCGTGGGACCCCGGGAAAAGCGCGCAAAATGGCCGCCTTCATTGAAACTGAGGCGCCGCATCCGGGCGATGGCCTGTACACTCACTGCCTCGTGGGGGGCAAGTTGTTCCTGACTGCCGATTTGAAACGGGAGTACCGATTTCTCGCCTGTTCATGCACTTTACACGTCTCGATTGCGACTGGCATGGTCATGTTTTTAATTTTGAGGAGCTGCACCTGCAAAGAGCCGGAGTGGACTCTAAACACGATCTGATCCCTGATGATGGAATCAGCGGTGTCACCGTAGTTGCAGGACTGCACTAATATACGGAGATGAGTTATAAAGGATTGGAAAGGTTCGTCCTTACCCTGAAGGCGTTGCTTGAAGACATAGCGCTCGAAGCTCTCGTTCGTTTCGACTTTACAGTGACTGTTGAATTTATCTAAAATGGTCTTGAATTTGGTCTTGTCCTGGCCGTTGGCAAAAGTGAGTGAGTTGAAAATTTGGATAGCTTGGTCCCCCGCAGTTGATAGGAGCAGCGCGATTTTTCTGGCATCGGACGCATCCCCGAGGCCTCAATGTATAGACTGAATTTCTGCTTGAAGACCCGCCAGTTGGCACCGAGATTGCTGGAGATCCGTAGCTGTGTAGGGGCCTGGATCTTCTCCATGCCGCTGGAAGGCACTCGCTGGTCGTCACTGAATCACTCAAGGTAAACCACTTAGATAAAGTAGACTACTGGTACCATGTCGTGTTATTCACCCTGGGGTAACACGGACTGCAACTGGATGCAGTTGTACTGTAAATTAGACACCAAACTTAGACGTTAGTTCAATAATTTTTATTGAACTTCTGGAGCAGTGCACACAGCTTGCTGTGGGTTGACAATCTATTAATTTAAGTGTGCTAACTATAACTAACATAAGAACATAAGAACTAGGAGCAGGAGTGGGCCATCTGGCCCCTCGAGCCTGCTCCGCCATTCAGTGAGATCATGGCTGATCTTTTGTGGACTCAGCTCCACTTTCCGGCCCAAACACCATAACCCTTAATCCCTTTATTCTTCAAAAAACTGTCTATCTTTATCTTAAAAATATTTAATGAAGGAGCCTCTACTGCTTCACTCGGCAAGGAATTCCATAGATTCACAACCCTTTGGGTGAAGAAATTCCTCCTAAACTCAGTCCTAAATCTACTTCCCCTTATTTTGAATCTATGCCCCCTAGTTCTGCTTTCACCCGCCAGTGGAAACAACCTGCCCCTATCTATCCTATCTATTCCCTTCATAATTTTATATGTTTCTATAAGATCCCCCCTCATCCTTCTAAATTCCAACGAGTATAGTCCCAGTCTACTCAACCTCTCCTCGTAATCCAACCCCTTCAGCTCTGGGATTAACCTAGTGAATCTCCTCTGCACACCCTCCAGTGCCAATACATCCTTTCTCAAATAAGGATACCAAAACTGAACACAATTCTCCAGGTGTGGCCTCACTAACACCTTATACAATTGCAGCATAACCTCCCTCGTCTTAAACTCCATCCCTCTAGCAATGAAGGACAAAATTCCATTTGCCTTCTTAATCACCTGTTGCATCTGTAAACCAACTTTTTATGACTCATGCACTAGCACACCCAGGTCTCTCTGCACAGCGGCATGTTTTAATATTTTATCATTTAAATAATAATCCCTTTTGCTGTTATTCCTACCAAAATGGATAACCTCACATTTGTCAACATTGTATTCCATCTGCCAGACCCTAGCCCATTCACTTAGCCTACCCTCTGCAGACTTCCAGTATCCTCTGCACTTTTTGCTTTACCACTCATCTTAGTGTTGTCTGTAAACTTGGACACATTGCCCTTGGTCCCCAACTCCAAATCATCTTTGTAAATTGTGAACAATTGTGGCCCAACTCTGATCCCTGAGGGACACCACTAGCTACTGGTTGCCAACCTAGACCAGACTACCTCTGAGCCACGTGTAGAAGGTTCTAACTGATATATACACCCTGACTGTCACTACAGTTGTCACCAATGGAAAGAGGCAGAGTGCTGATGCCTCGTGTGTTTTATAGTGGGAAACCCCCCTCTAGTGTTCTGCCTGGTGATTGGTTGTGTTCTGTCCTGTGTGTTGATTAGCTGTACTGGGTGTCTGTTACTGCCTGTTGTATCTCATTATGTGCATGAGTGTATGTCATGACAACCTACACATCTTTGGACTGTGGGAGGAAACCGGAGCACCTGGAGGAAACCCACGCAGACACGGGGAGAACGTGCAGACTCCGCACAGACAGTGACCCAGCGGGGAATCGAACCTGGGATCCTGGAGCTGTGAAGCAACTGTGCTAACCACTATGCTACCGTGCTGCCCACTTGTTTGTTCCAAATGCTTGATTCCCTCCCCACGGCCTGTTTGGCTTGGTCAGCCATTTTGGTTACAAAGTTCATTGGTTAAATTGAGAAAGAACATGTTGATTATTTGCCTTTTTAATAAAGCGTGATAAAGCGTTTCAAGAAGTGTTTTTCTTGACCCCATCCATCTGATGGTTCAAATGAGTCAGAATACCTTTACTTTGCTGTTTTAAATATGTTTGATTATCAATTGTTTGTGAATATTTGGTACCTGATTACCTGATAATTTTCAGTGATGAATAGAAATGCAGCAAGTTTAAACAAGTGTGGGAGCTATTAATAATTTGAACAAACACCACAATCAGTGGTTTTTCAGCTGTGAACTGGCTTATCGATCAATACATGGCATTGCAACACAAATACTATTAAATTGAGGATGGCCGTGCCTGTTGTCCTCCGCTATTTTGCTCTGGCCTTTGTTATAGTTCCTTCCCAGCCATGGCCTTAGGAATAACCCAATATCATAAGATCACAAAGTTTAAGTGTGAGGCAACATAGATCAGTGAGACGGGCGGCATAGCGGTGCAGCGGTTAGCACTGCTGCTTCATGCCACCGAGGACCGGGTTCAATCCTGGCCCCGGGACACTGTCCGAGTGGAGTTTGCACATTCTCCCCGTGTCTGCGAGGGTCTCACCTCCACAAACCCAAAGATGTGCAGGATAGGTAGATTGGCCATGCTAAATTGCCCCTTAATTGGGAAAAAAAGGAATTGGGTACTCTAAATTCATAAAAAATAACAGACCAGTGAGCATAGGATGATAGGATTCAGTGATGGTGGATTCAGATATGGGCTGTAGATTGGCAGTCGGCTTCACGTTTATGGCTGGTAGAATGTGAAAGACCAACAGGATTGTATTGGGTTAGACAAGTCTTATGGTAACCAAGCCACGAATGAGGGCTTCAGCAGCAGATCAGCTGAGGCAGGCAAAATTGAGCAATGTTACATAGGTAGAAATAGGTCATTGTAATGGTGCAGATATGTGGTCCTAATCGCAACGTGGGGTCAAATATGGTACCAAGGTTGTAAACAGTTTGGCTCAGCCTAAGATGGTTGCTAGGAGAGGGATGGAGTCAGTGGCTAGGGATTGGAATTTGGAGCAGGGACTGAAGGCAGTGGTTTCAGACTTCCAAGTATTTAAATGGAGGAAATGTAAGTACCAAATCTCTGAAGAGCAGTCAAGAGAGGTGGTGCCGAGATTCATACATCATGTCAGCGTAGATGTGAATACTAACTTTTCAGATAATATCACCAAGGGGCAGCGTGTAAATGAGAAATAGGAGAGGGGCAAGGATAGATCCTTGGAGGACACCACACCTAATGAAGGTGATTCTCTGGTTTTAACTAGACACAAGGATGGAACCGTTCAAGAGCTGTCCCAGGCAGCTGGACAACAGTAGAGAAGCAGGAGAGGAGGATAGTGTGGTTCAAAGTGTCAAAGGCCACAGACAAGTCATGTGGAACAAGGAGGGAAAGTTTACTCTTGTTCCATCTTGTTGCAGTTACATCGGGTGACTATGACATGAGCAGTTTCAGTACTGCGATGGGAGTAGAAACCTGATTGGAGGGATTCAAACAATGAATTTATGGGGAAAATGGGCACAGATTTGGGAGGTGGCAACACATTCAAGGACTTTGGAGAGGAAAGGATGGCTGGAGATGGGACGGTAGCAAGCAATAATGGAAGATTCAAAAATTACTTTTGAAGGGAGGGGTAATGAAGATTTGAAGGCTAGAGAAAAATTACCTGAGGAAAGAGAACTACTCACAATTTCAGCTAACATAGGAGCTAGGGAAGGAAGTTGGATGGTCAGTAGTTTACTAGGAATAAGGTTGCGAACAGGAGATGGGTCATGGACAAGATGAGCTTTGAGAAAAACTAGAGAAATATGCAAGTTCAGGCTTAGGGGTGGGCGAGGGGTTGGAATCAGGAAGTTTGCTAAGTGGACTAGAGAGAACAGTAAATTCAAAGATTGTGATGTACTATGAAGAAGTAAAAGGTGCTGTGGATAAAGGGGAACCAATGGATGTTCTATACTTTAGATTTTTGGAAGGAATTTGTTAAGGTGCCGCATCAAAGATTATTGCGGAAAATAAAAACTGGTGTAGTCCAGTTGTGGTCCATGTTGGTACAAACAACATAGGTGGAACAAAGAGAGTGGTTCTGCTGAGGGAATATGAGCAGCTAGGGACTAAATTAAAAAGCAGAACCAAAAAGGTAATAATTTCTGGATTGCTATCTGAGCCACGAGTTAATTGGCACCAGGGTCAAAAAGATTAAAGAGGTAAATGCTTGGCTCAAACGTTGGTTTGGGAGAAATGGTTTGAATTCATGGGACAGCTGTACAAAACTCTGGTGCGGCCGCATTTGGAGTATTGCGTGCAATTCTGGTCGCCGCATTATAGGAAGGGCGTGGAAGCATTGGAAAGGGTGCAGAGGAGATTTACCAGAGTGTTGCCTGGTATGGAGGGAAGATCTTATGAGGAAAGGCTGAGGGACATGAGGCTGTTTTCGTTAGAGAGAAGAAGGTTAAGAGGTGACTTAATTGAGGCATACAAGACGATCAGAGGATTGGATAGGGTGGACAGTGAGAGCCTTTTTCCTCGGATGGTGATGTCTAGCACGAGGGGACATAGCTTTAAATTGAGGGGAGATAGATATAGGACAGATGTCAGAGGTAGGTTCTTTATTCAGAAAGTAGTAAGGGCGTGGAATGCCCTGCCTGAAACAGTAGTGGACTCGCCAACACTTAAGGACATTCAAATGGTCATTGGATAGACGTATGGACGATAAGGGAATAGTGTACAAAGAACAAAGAAATGTACAGCACAGGAACAGGCCCTTCGGCCCTCCAAGCCCGTGCCGACCATGTTGCCCGACTAAACTACAATCTTCTACACTTCCTGGGTCCGTATCCTTCTATTCCCATCCTATTCATATATTTGTCAAGATGCCCCTTAAATGTCCCTATCGTCCCTGCTTCCACTACCTCCTCCGGTAGCGAGTTCCAGGCACCCACTACCCTCTGCGTAAAAAACTTGCCTCGTACATCTACTCTAAACCTTGCCCCTCTCACCTTAAACCTATGCCCCCTAGTAATTGACCCCTCTACCCTGGGGAAAAGCCTCTGACTATCCACTCTGTCTATGCCCCTCATAATTTTGTAGAACCCTATCAGGTCTCCCCTCAACCTCCTTCGTTCCAGTGAGAACAAACCGAGTTTATTCAACCGCTCCTCATAGCTAATGCCCTCCATACCAGGCAACATTCTGGTAAATCTCTTCTGCACCCTCTCTAAAGCCTCCACATCCTTCTGGTAGTGTGGCGACCAGAATTGAACACTATACTCCAAGTGTGGCCTAACTAAGGTTCTATACAGCTGCAACATGACTTGCCAATTCTTATACTCAATGCCCCGGCCAATGAAGGCAAGCATGCCGTATGCCTTCTTGACTACCTTCTCCACCTGTGTTGCCCCTTTCAATGACCTGTAGATGGGCTTTAGAGTGGTTTCACAGGTTGGCGCAACATCGAGGGCCGAAGGGCCTGTACTGCGCTGTAATGTTCTATGTTCTATGACATTGGCTCCAGTACTGGGGAAGGAGGGCACAGTTCCATTGGGACGGTCTTCACCTGAATCATCTGGGATCAGAGTCCTGGGGAATCACATTAGTAGGGTTGTAGATCGGGCTTTAAACTAAATATTTGAGGGGAGAGTTCAGTTACATGGAAAAGTAGAAAATCAAAGTTAAAGGAAATGATAGGAGTACAGGTTAGCGATGAGGTGGATTGTTACCAAAAAATAAAAGAAAGGGACAGAACATGTGAACATTATATTGCACCAAGGAATCAGACAAGAGTGGGAAATTTGATAATAGAACAAACATAAAGGCTTTGTGCCTGAATGCACAAAGCAGATGGAGCAAAATTAAATGAGTTAACAACGCAAATAGAGACAAATAGTCGATTTCAGCGGGAGCGGAGCAGGTTAGTCAATTTCAGCAGGAGCAGTGCGCAAGTGATTTCTGGGAGGTAAGTTTCTCCTTTAAAAACACTTGTCTTTGCAGGAGCAGGCCAGTCGATTTCAGCGGGAGCGGAGCAGGCTAGTCAATTTCAGCGGGAGCAGTGCGCAAGTGATTTCTGGGAGGTAAGTTTCTCCTTTAAAAACACTTGTCTTTGCAGGAGCAGGCCAGTCGATTTCAGCGGGAGCGGAGCAGGTTAGTCAATTTCAGCGGGAGCAGTGCGCAAGTGATTTCTGGGAGGTAAGTTTCTCCTTTAAAAACACTTGTCTTTGCAGGAGCAGGCCAGTCGATTTCAGCGGGAGCGGAGCAGGCCAGTCGATTTCAGCGGGAGCGGTGCGTTAGTGATTTCTGGGAGACCTTCACAGGAGCAGGCTAGTCAATTTTTTTAAATTTTAGTGTTTAAGGCGGGAACAGGAAGTTCGACCCGCGGACTTCTGGGAAGACCCTCACCAATAAATTCTGGTGGAGAGGAAACCCGAGACACTACACGTGTAGTGTCTCCCACCCGCCCTCCTCCTCTAACCTAATAATAAAACCCATTGGTGTGAGGTAAGTACCATATTTTATTATTATTATTTTTTTTTTGTTTAATTTAATTTAGTTGTTAGCCAGACCTTGGTAGAAAGTTAGAGGGATGGCAGGGAAGGGAGTGCAACGTTCCTCCTGCAGGATGTTTGAGGTGAGGGATGCCGTTAGTGTCCCTGCTGATTTTACCTGCAGGAAGTGCTGCCATCTCCAGCTCCTCCAAGACCGAGTTAGGGAACTGGAGCTGGAGTTGGAAGAACTTCGGATCATTCGGGAGGCAGAGGGGGTCATAGATAGCAGCTTCAGGGAATTAGTTACACCAAAGATTGGAGATAGATGGGTAACTGTAAGAGAGACTGGGAAGAAGCAGTCAGTGCAGGGATCCCCTGCGGTCGTTCCCCTGAGAAACAAGTATACCACTTTGGATACTTGTGGGGGGGGGGACTTACCAGGGGTAAGCCATGGGGTACGGGCCTCTGGCACGGAGTCTGTCGCTGTTGCTCAGAATGGAAGGGGGGAGAGGAGCAGAGCATTAGTAATTGGGGACTCGATAGTCAGGGGCACAGATAGGAGATTTTGTGGGAGCGTGAGAGACTCACGTTTGGTATGTTGCCTCCCAGGTGCAAGGGTATGTGATGTCTCGGATCGTGTTTTCC
Organism: Scyliorhinus torazame; assembly: GCF_047496885.1. NCBI lineage: Eukaryota > Metazoa > Chordata > Chondrichthyes > Carcharhiniformes > Scyliorhinidae > Scyliorhinus > Scyliorhinus torazame. The sequence continues at coordinate 81,460,273 of NC_092727.1, read as the reverse complement.
GGGTCCTTAGGGGGAGGGGGAGCAGCCCCAAGTCGTGGTCCACATTGGCACTAACGACACAGGTAGGAAAGGGGACAAGGATGTCAGGCAGGCTTTCAGGGAGCTAGGATGGAAGCTCAGAACTAGAACAAACAGAGTTGTTATCTCTGGGTTGTTGCCCGTGCCACGTGATAGTGAGATGAGGAATAGGGAAGAGAGCAATTAAACACGTGGCTACAGGGATGGTGCAGGCGGGAGGGATTCAGATTTCTGGATAACTGGGGCTCGTTCTGGGGAAGGTGGGACATCTACAAACAGGATGGTCTACATCTGAACCTGAGGGGCACACATATCCTGGGGGGGGAGATTTGTTAGTGCTCTTTGGGGGGGTTTAAACTAATGCAGCAGGGGCATGGGAACCTGGATTGTAGTTTTAGGGTAAGGGAGAATGAGAGTATAGAGGTCAGGAGCACAGATTTGACGTCGCAGGAGGGGGCCAGTGTTCAGGTAGGTGGTTTGAAGTGTGTCTACTTCAATGCCAGGAGTATACGAAATAAGGTAGGGGAACTGGTAGCATGGGTTGGTACCTGGGACTTCGATGTTGTGGCCATTTCGGAGACATGGATAGAGCAGGGACAGGAATGGATGTTGCAGGTTCCGGGGTTTAGGTGTTTTAGTAAGCTCAGAGAAGGAAGCAAAAGAGGGGGAGGTGTGGCGCTGCTAGTCAAGAGCAGTATTACGGTGGCGGAGAGGATGCTAGATGGGGACTCATCTTCCGAGGTAGTATGGGCTGAGGTTAGAAACATGAAAGGAGAGGTCACCCTGTTGGGAGTCTTCTATAGGCCTCCAAATAGTTCTAGGGATGTAGAGGAAAGGATGGCGAGGATGATCCTGGATAAGAGTAAAAGTAACAGGGTAGTTATTATGGGAGACTTTAACTTTCCAAATATTGACTGGAAAAGATATAGTTCGAGTACATTAGATGGGTCGTTTTTTGTACAGTGTATGCAGGAGGGTTTCCTGACACAATATGTTGACAGGCCAACAAGAGGCGAGGCCACGTTGGATTTGGTTTTGGGTAATGAACCAGGCCAGGTGTTGGATTTGGAGGTAGGAGAGCACTTTGGGGACAGTGACCACAATTCGGTGACGTTTACGTTAATGATGGAAAGGGATAAGTATACACCGCAGGGCAAGAGTTATAGCTGGGGGAAGGGCAATTATGATGCCATTAGACGTGACTTGGGGGGGATAAGGTGGAGAAGTAGGCTGCAAGTGTTGGGCACACTGGATAAGTGGAGCTTGTTCAAGGATCAGCTACTGCGTGTTCTTGATAAGTATGTGCCGGTCAGGCAGGGAGGAAGGCGTAGAGCGAGGGAACCGTGGTTTACCAAAGAAGTGGAATCTCTTGTTAAGAGGAAGAAGGAGGCCTATGTGAAGATGAGGTGTGAAGTTTCAGTTGGGGCGATGGATAGTTACAAGGCAGCGAGGAAGGATCTAAAGAGAGACCTAAGACGAGCAAAGAGGGGACATGAGAAGTATTTGGCAGGTAGGATCAAGGAAAACCCAAAAGCTTTCTATAGGTATGTCAGGAATAAGCGAATGACGAGGGAAAGAGTAGGACCAGTCAAGGACAGGGATGGGAAGTTGTGTGTGGAGTCTGAAGAGATAGGCGAGATACTAAATGAATATTTTTCGTCAGTATTCACTCAGGAAAAAGATAATGTTGTGGAGGAGAATGCTGAGACCCAGGCTAATAGAATAGATGGCATTGAGGTACGTAGGGAAGAGGTGTTGGCAATTCTGGACAGGCTGAAAATAGATAAGTCCCCGGGTCCTGATGGGATTTATCCTAGGATTCTCTGGGAGGCCAGGGCAGAGATTGCTGGACCTTTGGCTTTGATTTTTATGTCATCATTGGCTACAGGAATAGTGCCAGAGGACTGGAGGATAGCAAATGTGGTCCCTTTGTTCAAAAAGGGGAGCAGAGACAACCCCGGTAACTATAGACCGGTGAGCCTCACGTCTGTAGTGGGTAAAGTCTTGGAGGGGATTATAAGAGACAAGATTTATAATCATCTAGATAGGAATAATATGATCAGGGATAGTCAGCATGGCTTTGTGAAGGGTAGGTCATGCCTCACAAACCTTATCGAGTTCTTTGAGAAGGTGACTGAACAGGTAGATGAGGGTAGAGCAGTTGATGTGGTGTATATGGATTTCAGCAAAGCGTTTGATAAGGTTCCCCACGGTAGGCTATTGCAGAAAATACGGAGGCTGGGGATTGAGGGTGATTTAGAGATGTGGATCAGAAATTGGCTAGCTGAAAGAAGACAGAGGGTGGTGGTTGATGGGAAATGTTCAGAATGGAGTTCAGTTACAAGTGGAGTACCACAAGGATCTGTTCTGGGGCCGTTGCTGTTTGTCATTTTTATCAATGACCTAGAGGAAGGCGCAGAAGGGTGAGTGAGTAAGTTTGCAGACGATACTAAAGTCGGTGGTGTTGTCGATAGTGTGGAAGGATGTAGCAGGTTACAGAGGGATATAGATAAGCTGCAGAGCTGGGCTGAGAGGTGGCAAATGGAGTTTAATGTAGAGAAGTGTGAGGTGATTCACTTTGGAAGGAATAACAGGAATGCGGAATATTTGGCTAATGGTAAAGTTCTTGGAAGTGTGGATGAGCAGAGGGATCTAGGTGTCCATGTACATAGATCCCTGAAAGTTGCCACCCAGGTTGATAGGGTTGTGAAGAAGGCCTATGGAGTGTTGGCCTTTATTGGTAGAGGGATTGAGTTCCGGAGTCAGGAGGTCATGTTGCAGCTGTACAGAACTCTGGTACGGCCGCATTTGGAGTATTGCGTACAGTTCTGGTCACCGCATTATAGGAAGGACGTGGAGGCTTTGGAGAGGGTGCAGAGGAGATTTACCAGGATGTTGCCTGGTATGGAGGGAAAATCTTGTGAGGAAAGGCTGATGGACTTGAGGTTGTTTTCGTTGGAGAGAAGAAGGTTAAGAGGAGACTTAATAGAGGCATACAAAATGCTCAGGGGGTTGGATAGGGTGGACAGTGAGAGCCTTCTCCCGCGGATGGATATGGCTGGCACGAGGGGACATAACTTTAAACTGAGGGGTAATAGATATAGGACAGAGGTCAGAGGTAGGTTCTTTACGCAAAGAGTAGTGAGGCCGTGGAATGCCCTACCTGCTACAGTAGTGAACTCGCCAACATTGAGGGCATTTAAAAGTTTATTGGATAAACATATGGATGACACTGGCATAGTGTAGGTTAGATGGCTTTTGTTTCGGTGCAACATCGTGGGCCGAAGGGCCTGTACTGCGCTGTATCGCTCTATGTTCTATGTTCTAAAGGGGTATGATTTGATGCCGATTATTGAGACATAGTTACAAGGAGACGAGGTCTGAGGGATGCAAGGATACTCAGTATTTTGGAAGGATATACAGAAAGGAAAAGGAGGTGGTTTAGCTTTGCTAGTAAAGGAAGGGATCAGTGCTGTAGTGAGAAATTATATAGGTACTGGAGATCAAGATGTGGAATCGCCTGGGGAGAAATAAGAAATAGGAAAGGAAAGAAGTCCCTGGTGAGGGTAATCTATAGGTCGCCAAAACAGTAGTTCCACAGTGGGGCACAGTATAAACAAGGAAATATTGCAAGCTTGTAATAAAGGTACAGCAATAATCATGGGTGATTTTAATAGCATATAATGTGGATTAATCAAATTGGCAATGGTATCCTTGAGGGAGAGTTCATTGAATGTATTAGAGATTGTTTCATGGAGTAATATGTTGTGGAACCAACCAGGGAGCAGGCTATTCTGGATGTGGTATTGTGTAATGAGAAGGGATTAATTAATTACCTCATAGTTAAGGATCCTCTTAGGAAGAGTAATCTTAACATAGAATTTCAAATTCAGTTTGAGGGCGAGAACTGGAGTCCCGCACTCGGGTTCTGAAGTTAAACAAAAGTAATTACTTTGGCATGAGGACAGATTTGGCCCTGGTGGTCTGGGCAGGAAGACTGAAACGTAGGACAGTTGATGTGTCGGTGCAGTTGTTTAAGGAGGTATTCAATTCATCCCAACTAAAGTATATTCCAGAGAGGAAGGAAGATTATAAGAAGGGGGAAAACATACATGGTTAAGCAAGGAAGTTAAAGATAACATAACGACAAAAACTAAGACATACTATATTGCAATGACCAGTGATAGGCTGGAAGATTGGGAAACGTTTGAAGATCAACAAAGGGTTACTAAAAAAGTAATAAAAAGAGTAAAGGTAAATTAGCACAAATACAAAGAAGGATAGTAAAAGCTTCTATAAGTATACCAAAGGGATGAGAATACCTAACGTGAATGATGGTCCATTGAGGATAAGACCAGGGAGTTAACAGTGGGGACCACAGAAATGGCGGAAATGTTAAATCAATATTTTGCCTCAGTTTTCACAGTAGAAGACACGAGTACCATCCCAAGAGTGACACGTAATACAGAGGTAATAGAAAGGGAAGAACTTAGAACAATCATTTCATTTGGGAAAAAGTACTAAACAAACTATTTTGTCCTAGTGCATGAGTCGCGAAATGTTGGTTTACAGGTGCAACAGGTGATTAAGAAAGCAAATGGAGTTTTGTCCTTCATTGCTAGAGGGATGGAGTTTAAGACTAGGGAGGTTATGCTGCAACTGTATAAAGTGTAAGTAAGGCCACACCTGGAATATTGTTTTCAGTTTTGGTCTCCTTACCTGAGAAAGGACGAACTGGCGCTGGAGGGTGTACAGAGGAGATTCACTAGGTTAATCCCAGAGTTGAGAGGGTTGGATTACGAGGAGAGGTTGAGTAGACTGGGACTGTACCCGTTGGAATTTAGAAGGATGAGGGGGGATCTTATAGAAACATATGAAGAGAATAGATAGGATAGGTGCAGGGAGATTGTTTCCACTGGTGGGTGAAAGCAGAATGAGGGGGCATAGCCTCAAAATAAGGGGAAGTAGATTTAGGACTGGGTTTAGGAGGAACATCTTCACCCAAAGTGTTGTGAATCTAAGGAATTCCCTGCCCAATGAAGCAGTAGAGGCTCCTTCATTAAATGTGTTCAAGATAAAGATCGATAGTTTTTTTAAGAATAAAGGAATAAAGGGTTATGGTGTTCGGGCTGGAAAATGGAGCTGAGTCCACAAAAGATCAGCCATGATCTCATTGAATGGCGGAACAGGCTCGAAGGGCCAGATGGCCTACTCCTGCTCCTAGTTCTTATGTTCTTATTAGAATTGAAGGCAGACAAGTCCCCAGAGCCTACATCCTAGGGTCTTAAAGGGAGTGGCAGTGGAATTAGCGGATCCATTGGTTATAATATTCCAAAAGTCCCTGGATGCGGGAAAGGTTCCAGTGGATTAGAAAATCGCTAAATCGCTAATGTAACAAATACCCTAACTTAAAAAGGGAGGGAGGTAGAAAGTAGGAAACTGTAGACCAGTTAGTTTAATATCTGTCATTGGGAATTTTTTCGAATCCATTATGAAGGAAATCATTTTTTTTTCAATAAATTTGGAGTACCCAATTCTTTTCCAATTACGGGGCAATTTAGCGTGGCCAATCCACCTATCCTGCACATCTTTGGGTTGTGGGGGCAAAACCCACACAAACATGGGGAGAATGTGCAAACTCCACACGGACAGTGACCCAGAGCCGGGATCGAACCTGTGACCTCAGCGCCATGAGGCAGCAGTGCTAACCACTGTGCCATCGTGCTGCCTCTTATTCATGAAATAATAACAATGCAATCCATCAGAATTAGCATGATTTTATGAAGTGTAAATCATGTTTGACTAATTTACTAGATCCCTTCAAAGATCTAACAAGCCAAGTGGATATTGGGAATCCTGCAGATGTCGTATATCTGCACTTCCAGAAGGCATTTGATATGGTGCCACACAAGTTAAAATCATATGGGATTAGGGGTACTGTATTAGCTTGGATAGAAGACTGGCTAACTGACAGAATAGTTTCAAATCAATAACTTTCGGAGCACTGCTCCTTCCTCAAGTGAATGAAGAGGTGGGTTCCCGAAACATATATATAGACAAAGTCAAAGATGCAAGACGATACTTTGAATGCGAGTCTTTGCAGTAATTAAGTCTACAGGTCCAGACGGAGCAACTGGCGAGAGGACCTTATTTACCTGCAAAGACTCGCATTCAAAGTATCGTATTGCATCTTTGACTTTGTCTATATATATATATAAGAACCCACCTCTTCATTCACTTGAGTAAGGAGCAGTGCTCTGAAAGTTAGTGATTTGAAACAAACCTGTTGGACTTTAACCTGGTGTTGTAAGACTTCTCACTGTGCTCACCCCAGTCCAACGCCGGCATCTCCACATCATAACTGACAGAAGGCAGAGAGTCAGGATACATGGGTCTTTTTTTGGTTGCAAGATGTAATTCGGGGTGCCACAGGGTTCGGTCCTCGGGCCCCAACTATTTACAATATATATTAATGACTTGAATGGAGGGATAGAAGTTTTGATAGGTAAAATTGCAGATGACACTAAAATAGGTGGGATAGTAAGTTGCAAAGAGGAAATGAATTTACAAATGGATATAGATAGGTTAGGTGAGTGAGCCAAAAATTGGCAGATGGAGTATTATGTGGACAAGTGTGAGGTTATCCATTTTGGTTGGAAAAATGGAAAGGAACTTATCTTAATGGAAGGAAACTTCAGAGTGCTTTGATGCAGAGGTTCTGGGCATCCTTGTGCATGAATCACAGAAATCTAGTATGCAGGCGCAGCAGCTAATAAAGAAAGCAAATGGAATTTTTGTCTTTACAGCAAAGGGATAGAGAATAAATTTAGGGAAGGGTTGCTGCAACTGTACAAGGCATTGATGAGACTGCACCTGGGCTATTGTATACAGTTTAGGTCCCCTTATTTGAGGAGGGATATAATTGCATTGGAGGCAGTTTAGAGGAAGTTCGCTTGATTGATTCCAGAGATGTGGGGTTTGTCTTATAAAAAGAGATTGAACGGTTTAGGCCTACGCCTTCTCGAGTTTAGAAGAATGGGAGGAGATCTAATTGCAGTATATAAGATGATAAAGGTATTGCCAAAGTAGATGTACAGCAGATGTTGCCTCTTCTGGGCCAATCTAGAACGAGAGGACAGAATTTTAGGATAAGCGGTAGCAGATTTAAAGCAGAGATGAGGAGAAATTACTTCTATGACAGGGTCATGAATCTGTGTAATTCACTATCCCAGAGTGCGATGGATGCCTTAAGAAGGAGATAGACAGATCTTCAACTCCTAATGGGTTGAAGGGTTATGGAGAATGGACCAGAAAGTGGAGTTGAAGCCAAGAGAAGATCAGCCATGATCATATTGAATGACGGAGCGGGTTCAAGGGGCTGAATTGCCTACTCCTGCCCCTAGTTCTTACATTCTGAAGTAGGAGGTAACATATTGTCATGGATAGAAAATTGACCTGCTAACATTAAACAGAGCAGGCTCACTTTCAGGTTGGCAGGATGTGACGAGTGGTATGCCATAGGGATCAGTGCAAGGGCCTCAACTCTTATCAATTTGTATAAATGATTTGGATGCAGTAACCGAGGGTATGATTGCTAAATTAGTTGATGACACAAAGATAGGTGGAAAAGTCATTTGTGAAGAGGACGTAATCACCAGTGAACATCCCCACTTCTGATCTTATGGAATGAAAGTCATTGATGAAGCAGCTGAAGATGGTTGGGCCTAGGGCCCTGAGGAACTCCTGCATGGATGTCCTGGAACAGAGATGAATGACGTCAAGCAACCAGAACCACCTTCCTTTGTGCTAGATATGACTCCAACTAGCAAAGCCCCCCCCATCTTTCCCCCACCACCACCCTGATTCCTATTGACTCTAGTTTTGTTAGGGCACCTTGATGCCATGCTGGGTCAAGTGCCACCTTGATGTCAAGGGCAGTAACTCCCACCTCATCTTTGGAGTTCAGCACTTTTGTTCCTGTTTGGCGCACTGTTGTAATGACGTCAGGAGCTGAGTGGCCTTCGCGGAACCCAAACTGAGTGTCAATGAGCAGATATTGCTGAGCAAGTGCCTCTTGATCGTATTGCTGATGGCCCCTTCCATCACTTGATGATTGAAGGTAGACTAATGCTGGGGACCTCAGGAGGAGGCCAAGAGGTTCACCCACTTGGCACTTTCGGCTGAAGATTGTTGCAAATGCTTTTGCCTTATCATTTGCACTGATGTGCTGAGCTTATCCATAATAGAGGATGGATATTTGTCTTATGAGGAAAAGGGTTTTGAAAGCAGAACCTTTGAATATTTTTTGACAGGACTAGATAGATTAACAAGGGGTGAAAGGTTATCAAGGTAGGCAGAAATGTGAAGTTGAGGTTAAAATTAGATCAGCCATAATCTCATTGTGTGGCGGAGCAGGCTTGAGGGTGAATGGCCTACTCCTAATTTGTATATTTGTATGAGATAGAGGGTGAAATCATTCAGGATAAATGAGTTGGTGCAGAAATGAGGGAGGAAAGCAGTGACGATATCTCCGTGAGAAACCTGGAGGGTGGCACAGTGGTTAGCAGTGTTGCCTCACAGCACCAGAGAACTGGGTTCAATTCCGGTCTTGGGTGACTGGAGTCTGCACTTTCCCCCGTGTCTGCATGGGTTTCCGGGTGCTCTGATTTCCTCCCACAGTGCAAAGAAGTGCAGGTTAGGTGGATCGGCCACGCTAAATTTCCCTTAGTGTCCAAAGATGTGTAAGTTAGGTTGGGTTATGGGGATAGGGTGGGTGAGTGAGCCTAGATAGGGTACCTAGGTAGGGTACTCTTTGAGGGTTGGTGCCGACCCGATGGGCCAAATAGCCTCCCATTTTGGACATTCTGAATTCTCCCTCAGTGTACCCAAATTGACGCCGGAGTGTGATGACTAGGGGCTTTTCACAGTAACTTCATTGCAGTGTTAATGTAAGCCGAAGTGGAGATGGTCGATAGCTTTAAGTTCCTGGGGGTTACCATCACCAACAGTCTGTCCTGGTCCACTCACGTTGATGCAACAGTCAAGAAAGGCCAACAACGTCTCTACTTCCTACGGAAGCTAAAGAAATTTGGCATGTCTACATCGACTCTCTCAAACCTCTACAGATGTGCCATAGAGAGCATCCTATCCGGCTGCAGCACAGCCTAGTATGGCAACTGCTCTTGCTCATGTATTTGCTTTGTTTGCTTTGTTTGGCCCCTTGTTCCACACTAACCAATCACTGTCTTGTCGATGTACCATTTGTCAATGTTCTCTGTTGATTATTCTTGTGTCTACTATGTACGTACTGTGTACGTTCCCTTGGCCATGGAAAAATACTTTTCACTGTACTTTAGTACATGTGATAATAAATCAAATCAATCAATCAAGCCTACTTGTGACAATAAAGATTATTATTATTAATTCTGCACTGTAGGAATTCTATGGTATTTGGGTTGCTGGTAGAGAATGAAGATTTTAAATGAGAGGTGAGGGATGGGGTGGAACAAGGAGAGATGCTCAAAGCAGGCGAAAATGTCAAGAGAAATGGGGGACAGACCAAGGTGTGATTTGATGACTCTGCGAGTCTCTGGGCGAGGCTCATGGTTAAGGGTATAGCCAGGAGGGGAGGTTTCAGTTAGAGGGTGAAGGTGTCATCCCCCTTCAATTGCGACTGTGTCAAGACCATGAAATTTATGCATAATCCACATTAAGCTCACGGATGCGCATGGCCTTTGATCTTGAGTGAGTGGACATCTGAAGGAAGACGTGGAGAATCGATGGTGGGGCTGATCCTTTGATCACCAGGACAGCACTGGGAGCAGCAAGTTAGGTTGCACAGTTATCATTGATTCTCCCTAATCAATTTAATCTCCTTAAGAAAATGATCTCCCTGCTCTGCCAAAAATCTATTGAACAACCTTCCAAAATGACACATCCTGCAATATTTTATTACATTGGTGTAACACCTTTGTGACTTCAGCAACTCAGAATGATCTGCACGTAAATTCAATCACTTGAATTACTAGCTGCACTTTTATAAATCACATTTCTAGCTCCAATTCAGATAATTATCTAGCTGCGTTCTTGTGCGTAAAGCAATGCATTATTCAGTGAGCCAAGGTTCTCTTCCACATATTCACAGTTCTGCGAGGAAAAAAAACCCTTCAAGTTTTCATCATAGAATTTACAGTGCAGAACTTTGGTAATTCTTCACTTCTGTCATTTAGGCCAAAACAACGTCACAATGCGGTTTAATTGACTTTAGGATTAAATTTCCCAATCAAGTAAACTCTTTTCATTTACATAATCTGTTCCTCTCAGTATTTCACAATCCTGGATGATGTCCACTCTCAATTATCAATGGAATGTCTGTGAATCTCTCTCCATGTCTTAGAACATGAAGTCTCTCTCAAGTCAGTGTTACAACACTTTTTTCAAGTTGCCTTTTGATGGTACGGTGTCCAAAACTGCAGATAGTAGGGGTAGAGCTCACAGGTCTCGGTGCACACTCCGCATAATGGGAGTATATATGAACAGTGGAGATCATTAGGGGTGATAATTTGTAAAATTCAGTGCCAATATTCCAAATGCTGTCCACCAGTGTCCACAATTAGAATAACTTGTCTCTGCTTGATGACATTATGACTGTCACAAGTATTTATAGATTTGAAGATAAAAGGCTAGAATAATAAACGAAGCAACAAACTTGTACTTTTGTACTAATTGTAGAGTTAGTACAATTGTAGAGTTAGTACAAAAGCACAAATTTGTGTGTTTTTTTGTGCTTCACAGGAATGTCAAATAGTGGAAATCATTATCTCTCCCATCCCCCTTCTTCAGTAGGCTTTCAAAATTTAAGCTTGGCCTTAACTAACCGCACCTTCTCTTCAGTTTTATTTAACCTGATGGTCTCCTTCACTATGGGCCTTGGAGTCTCATCGGTTTCCTCAAAAACGACAAATATTTGAGCACGCTATCCCTTGGTAAGGACCATATGCAAAACTCCACAGTGTTTATTTTCCTTTTTCTTTTAAACAATACCAAAGTGTGAGTTTTGTCAGAGGCCTGAGATTGACATGTCAACTTGGCTTAATTGGTGGTATGTTTGTCTGAGTTGGCTTATACGATCAAGCCCTACTCCAGGGCCTGGACTCATAATCTGGACTGATCGTTCAGTTCATTACTCAGGGAGTAGGTCCAACCTTTTGGATAAAATGAAGTGTGGCAAAACAAAAGCCTCATTTGTTTGCTGAGCATAATAGATCCCGTGGACAACCTCTGAAGAGCAGCAGAATTCTCCCAATGTCCTGGCCATGGCTAACTCCTCAACTAATGTCGCCAAAAGAAAGGACAGGAATGGTTGTTGCAGGTGCCGGGGTTTAGATATTTCAGTAAGCTCAGGGAAGGTGGTAAAAGAGGGGGAGGGATGGCATTGTTAGTCAAGGACAGTATTACGTTGGCAGAAAGGACGTTTGATGAGGACTCGTCTACTGAGGTAGTGTGGCCTGAGATTAGAAACAGGAAACCCTGTTAGGGGTTTTCTATAGGCATCTGAAAAGTTCCAGAGATGTAGAGGAAGGGATTGCAAAGATGATTCTGGATAGGAGCAAAAGTAACAGGGTAGTTGTTAGGGGGGACTTTAACTTTCCAAATATTGACTGGAAACGCTATAGTTCGAGTACTTTAGATGGATCCATTTTTGTCCAATGTGTGCAGGAGGGTTTCCTGACACAGTATGTAGATAGCCCAACGAGAGGTGAAGCCATATTGGATTTGGTACTGGGTAATGAACCAGGACAGGTGTTAGATTTGGAGGGAGGTGAGCACTTTGGTGATAGTGACCACAATTCGATTACGTTTACTTTAGTGATGGAAAGGGATAGGTATATACCGTAGGGCAAGAGTTATATCTGGGGGAAAGGCAATTATGATGTAATGAGGCAAGACTTAGGATGCATCGGATGGAGAGGAAAACTGCAGGGGATGGGCACAATGGAAATGTGGAGCTTGTTCAAGGAACAGCTACTGCGTGTCCTTGATAAGTATATACCTGTCAGGCAAGGAGGACGTGGTCGAGCGAGGGAACCGTGGTTTACTAAAGCAGTTGAAACACTTGTCAAGAGGAAGGAGTAGGCTTATGTAAAGATGAGACGTGAAGGTATAGTTAGGGCGCTCGAGAGTTACAAGTTAGCTAGGAAGGACCTAAAGAGAGAGCTAAGAAGAGCCAGAAGGGGACATGAGAAGTCTTTGGCAGATAGGATCAAGGATAACCCTAAAGCTTTCTATTGATATGTCAGGAATAAAAGAATGACTAGGGTAAGAGTAGGGCCAGTCAAGGACAGTAGTGTGAAGTTGTGCGTGGAGTCCGAGGAGTTAAGAGAGGTGCTAAATGAATATTTTTTGTCAGTATTCACACAGGAAAAAGACAATGTTGTCGAGGAGAATACTGAGATACAGGCTACTAGACGAGAATGGCTTGAGGTTCATAAGGAGGAGGTGTTAGCAATTCTGGAAAGTGTGAAAATAGATAAGTCCCCTGGGCTGGATGGGATTTATCCTAGGATTCTCTGGGAAGCTAGGGAGATTTCTGAGCCTTTGGCTTTGATCTTTAAGTCATCTTTGTCTACAGGAATAGTGCCAGAAGACTGGAGGATAGCAAATGTTGTCCCCTTGTTCAACAACCCAGGTAACTATAGACCAGTGAGTCTTACTTCTGTTGTGGGCAAAGTCTTGGAAAGGTTTATAAGAGATAGGATGTATAATCATCTGGAAATTTGATTAGAGATAGTCAACACGATTTTGTGAAGGGTAGGTCGTGCCTCACAAACCTTATTGAGTTCTTTGAGAAGGATGAGGGTAAAGCAGTTGATGTGGTGTATATAGATTTCAGTAAAGCGTTTGATAAGGTTCCCCATGGCTATTGCAGAAAATACAGAGGCATGGGATTCAGGGTCATTTAGCAGTTTGGATCAGAAATTGTCTAGCTGGAAGAAGACAAAGGGTGGTGGTTGATGGGAAATGTTCAGCCTGGAGTCCAGTTACTAGTGGTGTACCACAAGGATCTTTTTTGGGGCCACTGCTGTTTGTCATTTTTATAAATGACCTGGAGGATGGGTGAGTAAATTTGCAGATGACACTAAAGTTGGTGGAGTTGTGGACAGTGTGGAGGGATGTTACAAGTTACAGAGGGACATAGATAAGCTGCAGAGCTGGGCTGAGAGGTGGCAAATGGAGTTTAATGCAGAAAAGTGTGAGGTGATTCATTTTGGAAGGAATAACAGGAAGACAGTGTACTGGGCTAATGGTAAGATTCTTGGTAGTGTGGGTGAGCAGAGAGATCTCGGTGTCCACGTACATAGATCCCTGAAAGTTGTCACCCAGGCTGAGAGTGTTGTTAAGAAGGCGTAAGGTGTGTTAGCTTTTATTGGTAGAGGGATTGAGTTTCGGAGCCATGAGGTCATGTTGCAGCTGTACAAAACTCTGGTGCGGCCGCATTTGGAGTATTGCGTGCAATTCTGGTCGCCGCATTATAGGAAGGATGTGGAAGCATTGGAAAGGGTGCAGAGGAGATTTACCAGAATGTTGCCTGGTATGGAGGGAAGATCTTATGAGGGAAGGCTGAGGGACTTGAGGCTGTTTTCGTTAGAGAGAAGAAGGTTAAGAGGTGACTTAATTGAGGCATACAAGATGATCAGAGGATTAGATAGGGTGGACAGTGAGAGCCTTTTTCCTCAGATGGTGATGTCTAGCACGAGGGGACATAGCTTTAAATTGAGGGGAGATAGATATAGGACAGATGTCAGAGGTAGGTTCTTTACTCAGTGTGGTAGTATGCATTAGGGGTCATGTGGGACTGTGAAGCCGTGATGTCATTGGCTGACAGATCCCGGGTCCTGGTTGGCCGTTGACCTCAGGGCGGAGTATAAGTACCAGGAGTCCTCCCCCGCAGGCAGTCTACTACTGAACTGCGGGGGAACAGTCACGCTTAATAAAGCCTCATCGACTTTACTCTATTCGTCTCTGGAGTCTTTGTGCGCCACAATTTATTAAGCGTGACTAAAGGACTATGGAGCTCAGGATCATCCTGGAATGCCTGAGGATCAGCCCCCACGCAGTGAACGCAGCAGCAGCTTTCAAGCACTGGCAGACTTGTTTCGAGGCCTACCTCAGAACGGCCCCCGGCCGGGTCACAGAAGACCAAAAACTACAGGTCCTGCACTCGAGGTTAAGCACAGAGATTTTCTCCCTCATCGAAGACGCAGAGGATTTCCAGACGGCGTTCGCTGCACTAAAAAGTCTCTATGTTCGCCCAGTAAACCAGATCTACGCTCGCTATCAACTCGCAACGAGACGGCAAAGTCCCGGAGAATCGATAGATGAATTCTACGCCGCGCTACTAATTTTGGGACGGGCCTGCAGCTGCCCGCCGGTGAACGCAAATGAACACACAGACATGTTAATGCGCGATGCTTTTGTGGCAGGTATGAACTCCTCCCAAATCCGCCAAAGACTTTTAGAAAAAGAGTCGCTAGGACTCTCAGAGGCACGGGCCCTAGCAGCCTCCCTAGACGTGGCCGCGCAAAACACCAGCGCCTACGGCCCCGACCGCGCAGCAGCCCATTGGGCTCCGTACGCACCCGTCGCGACAAACCCCCCCCCCCCCGGACACCCCACAGGCTTGCGCGGTTCAAACGCCAAGTCGCACCGGGGGAGCCCGCTGCTATTTCTGCGGCCAGGCGAAACACCCCCGGCAGCGCTGCCCGGCCCGCGCAGCGATCTGTAAGAGCTGCGGGAAAAAGGGCCATTTCGCGGCTGTGTGCCGGTCCCGGGAGGTCGCCGCTGTCCCAGGAGAACAGGGAGCCCTGCACGCCATTTACGCTCCCAACCCCCCCAGCGCCCCATGTACGACCCGCAGGCGCAACCACTTTGGGTCCCGACCACCGCTCTCCCCGGAGAACAGGGAGCCCTGCACGCCGTTTACGCTCCCCAACCCCCCCCCCCCCCTGCGCCCCATGTATGACCCGCTGGCGCTACCACTTTGGGTCCCGGCCACCGCTGTCCCCAGAGAAGAGGGAGTCCTGCGTGTTCCTAACGCTCCCCAACCCCCCCAGCGCCCCATGTGCGACCCGCAGGCGCCGCATTTTGGGTCCCGGCCACCACGAGGGGAGGAAGGGCGCCGCCATCTTGGACCACCCCAGCCATGTGCGATGCATGGGGGCAGCCATCTTGTTCACCCCCGACGCCATCTTGTGACCCCCCAGCCATGTACGATGCATGGGGGCAGCCATCTTGTTCACCCCCGACGCCATCTTGGACGGCAACAACGGACCCCAGTGTCGACGGCTCCACGGGGTTCGAAGAAGACGCTCAACCATTACAACCACGTCTGGCTTCAATGACGCTGGACCAAGCACGGCCCCGGATGCTCCAGACGACGACGACAACGGTGCTGATAAACGGGCACGAGACACCATGCCTGGTCGACTCCGGGAGCACGGAGAGCTTTATCCACCCCGACACGGTAAGACGCTGTTCTTTGACCATCCGTCCCAGCGCACAAAAGATTTCCCTAGCTGCAGGATCCCACTCCGTACAGATCAAAGGCTTCTGCATAGTTACCCTAACGGTGCAAGGGAGGGAGTTCAAAAACTACAGGCTCTACGTCCTTCCCCAACTCTGCGCCCCCACATTACTGGGATTAGACTTCCAGTGCAATCTACAGAGCCTAACCTTCAAATTCGGCGGCCCAATACCCCCACTCACTATCTGCGGCCTCGCAACCCTCAAGGTTCAACCCCCATCCTTGTTTGCAAACCTCACCCCGGATTGCAAACCCGTCGCCACTAGGAGCAGACGGTACAGCGCCCAGGACCGGACCTTCATTCGGTCCGAAGTCCAGCGGCTACTAAAGGAAGGCATAATCCAGGCCAGCAATAGTCCCTGGAGAGCACAGGTGGTAGTAGTAAAGACAGGGGAGAAGCAAAGGATGGTCATAGACTATAGCCAGACCATCAACAGGTACACACAACTAGACGCGTACCCTCTCCCCCGCATATCCGACATGGTCAATCGGATTGCCCAATATAAGGTCTTCTCCACCGTGGACCTCAAGTCCGCCTACCACCAGCTCCCCATCCGCCCAAGTGACCACAAGTACACAGCCTTCGAGGC
The DNA here is from genome assembly GCF_047496885.1 of Scyliorhinus torazame. Lineage (NCBI taxonomy): Eukaryota > Metazoa > Chordata > Chondrichthyes > Carcharhiniformes > Scyliorhinidae > Scyliorhinus > Scyliorhinus torazame. The sequence goes on along the minus strand of NC_092727.1, from coordinate 81,444,082 downwards.
AGACGGGCGATTATACCATTTCCTAAGGGTCTCATTTGGCGTCACAAACGGGGTCTCGGTCTTCCAACGAGAGATGGACCGAATGGTTGATCAACACGGGTTACGGGCCACGTTCCCGTATCTCGACAATGTAACCATCTGCGGCCACGATCAGCAGGACCACGACGCCAACCTCCAAAAATTCCTCCAGACCGCTAAAGCCTTGAACCTCACGTACAACGAGGACAAGTGCGTTTTTAGCACAAACCGGCTAGCCATCCTGGGCTACGTAGTGCGCAATGGGATAATAGGCCCCGACCCCGAACGTATGCACGCCCTCATGGAATTTCCCCTCCCGCACTGCTCAAAAGCCCTAAAATGCTGCCTGGGGTTCTTTTAATACTACGCCCAGTGGGTCCCCCAGTACGCAGACAAGGCCCGTCCCCTAATACAGACCACGACCTTCCCTCTGTCGACAGAGGCTTGCCAGGCCTTCAGCCGCATCAAAGCGGATATCGCAAAGGCCACGATGCGCGCCATCGACGAGTCCCTCCCCTTCCAGGTCGAGAGCGACGCCTCCGACGTAGCTCTAGCGGCCACCCTTAACCAAGCGGGCAGACCCGTGGCCTTTTTCTCCCGAACCCTCCACGCTTCAGAAATCCGCCACTCCTCAGTGGAAAAGGAAGCCCAAGCCATAGTGGAAGCGGTGCGACATTGGAGGCATTACCTGGCCGGCAGGAGATTCACTCTCCTCACGGAACAACGGTCGGTAGCCTTCATGTTCGATAATGCACTGCGGGGCAAAATCAAAAACGACAAGATCTTAAGGTGGAGGATCGAGCTCTCCACCTTCAACTACGAGATCTTATATCGTCCCGGAAAGCTGAACGAGCCGTCCGATGCCCTATCCCGCGGCACATGTGCCAACGCACAAATTAACCGCCTCCAAACCCTCCACGAGGACCTCTGCCACCCGGGGGTCACTCGGTTCTACCACTTTATTAAATCCCGCAACCTCCCATACTCTTTAGAGGAGGTCCGTACAGTCACAAGGAACTGCCACATCTGCGCAGAGTGCAAACCGCATTTTTTCAGGCCGGATGGTGCGCACCTGATTAAGGCTTCCCGCCCCTTTGAACGCCTTAGTCTGGATTTCAAAGGACCCCTCCCCTCCACCGACCGCAACATATACTTCCTTAATGTGGTGGACGAGTACTCCCGCTTCCCATTCGCCATCCCCTGCTCTGACATGACCGCGGCTACAGTCATTAAAGCCCTGAACACCATATTCACACTGTTCGATTGCCCCGCATACGTCCACAGCGACAGGGGGTCCTCCTTCATGAGTGACGAGCTGCGCCAGTTCCTGGTCAGCAACGGTATAGCCTCGAGCAGGACGACCAGCTACAACCCCCGGGGGAACGGGCAAGTAGAGAGGGAGAACGGCACGGTCTGGAAGACCGTCCTACTGGCCCTACGGTCCAGGGACCTCCCAGTTTCACGGTGGCAGGAGGTCCTCCCGGACGCCCTCCACTCCATCCGGTCACTACTGTGTACTAGCACTAACCAAACGCCTCATGAGCGCCTCCTTGTCTTCCCCAGGAAGTCCTCCTCTGGAACGTCGCTGCCGACCTGGCTGGCGGCCCCAGGACCCACCTTGCTCCGAAAACATGTGCGGGCGCACAAGTCGGACCCGTTGGTCGAAAGGGTTCACCTCCTTCACGCGAACCCGCAGTACGCTTACGTGGAGTACCCCGACGGCCGACAGGACACGGTCTCCCTGCGAGATCTGGCGCCCGCCGGCAACACACACACCCCCCCGACACCAATCACCCCCTTCCTGCCACCGCCGCACCCCGCGACCGCCCCCTTCCCAGGAGGATCGGTCCTCCTCCCAGGCCCGACCAGGAGTGAAGCCCAAGCTGAAACCGTAAGGCTCCCGGAGACGACAACACCGGAACAAGCACCACCACCACCACCGGGGCCGAGGCGATCGACACGGACGACCAGACCGCCCGACCGACTCGTGGCGTCGATCTAACACTACAATATGTGGACTTTTAACGAGAACATTTTGTCTTTTTCTCCTGACGATTACTGTAAATAGTTCGAAACAAAAAAAAAACCTTGTACATACTGTAATAACATGCGAAGATTTTCCTCCCAGGACCAGCCTTGTAAACCCTTACCACCATGCGAAGCATCACCCCGCCGGGTTCATTTTTAACAAGGGGTGAATGTGGTAGTATGCATTAGGGGTCATGTGGGACTGTGAAGCCGTGATGTCATTGGCTGACAGATCCCGGGTCCTGGTTGGCCGTTGACCTCTAGCTCCGCCCTGAAGGCGGAGTATAAGTACCAGGAGTCCTCCCCCGCAGGCAGTCTACTACTGAACTGCGGGGGAACAGTCACGCTTAATAAAGCCTCATCGACTTCACTCTATTCGTCTCTCGGAGTCTTTGTGCGCCACACTCAGAGAGTAGTAAGGGTATGGAATGCCCTGCCTGCAACAGTAGTGGACTCGCCAACACTAAGGGCATTGAAATGGTCATTGGATAGAGATATGGACGATAAGGGAATAGTGTAGATGGGCTTTAGAGTGGTTTCACAGGTCAAACAAACAAAGAACAAAGAAATGTACAGCACAGGAACAGGCCCTTCGGCCCTCCAAGCCCGTGCCGACCATACTGCCCGACTAAACTACAATCTTCTACACTTCCTGGGTCCGTATCCTTCTATTCCCATCCTATTCATATATTTGTCAAGATGCCCCTTAAATGTCCCTATCGTCCCTGCCTCCACTACCTCCTCCGGTAGTGAGTTCCAGGCACCCACTACCCTCTGCGTAAAAAACTTGCCTCGTACATCTACTCTAAACTTTGCCCCTCTCACCTTAAACCTATGCCCCCTAGTAATTGACCCCTCTACCCTGGGGAAAAGCCTCTGACTATCCACTCTGTCTATGCCCCTCATAATTTTGTATACCTCTATCAGGTCGCCCCTCAACCTCCTTCGTTCCAGTGAGAACAAACAGAGTTTATTCAATCGCTCCTCATAGCTTATGCCCTCCATACCAGGCAACATTCTGGTAAATCTCTTCTGCACCCTCTCTAAAGCCTCCACATCCTTCTGGTAGTGTGGCGACCAGAATTGAACACTATACTCCAAGTGTGGCCTAACTAAGGTTCTATACAGCTGCAACATGACTTGCCAATTCTTATACTCAATGCCCCGGCCAATGAAGGCAAGCATGCCGTATGCCTTCTTGACTACCTTCTCCACCTGTGTAGCCCCTTTCAGTGATCTGTGGACCTGTACTCCTAGATCTCTTTGACTTTCAATACTCTTGAGGGTTCTACCATTCACTGTATATTCCCTACCTGCATTAGCCCTTCCAAAATGCATTACCTCACATTTGTCCAGGTTAAACTCCATCTGCCATCTCTCCGCCCAAGTCTCCAGACAATCTAAATCCTGCTGTATCCTCAGACAGTCCTCATCGCTATCCGCAATTCCACCAACCTTTGTGTCGTCTGCAAACTTACTAATCAGACCAGTTACATTTTCCTCCAAATCATTTATATATACTACAAAGAGCAAAGGTCCCAGCACTGATCCCTGTGGAACACCACTGGTCACAGCCCTCCAATTAGAAAAGCATCCCTCCATTGCTACCCTCTGCCTTCTATGGCCTAGCCAGTTCTGTATCCACCTTGCCAGTTCACCCCTGATCCCGTGTGACTTCACCTTTTGTACTAGTCTACCATGAGGGACCTTGTCAAAGGCCTTACTGAAGTCCATATAGACAACATCTACTGCCCTACCTGCATCAATCATCTTAGTGACCTCCTCGAAAAACTCGATCAAGTTAGTGAGACACGACCTCCCCTTCACAAAACCGTGCTGCCTCTCACTAATACGTCCATTTGCTTCCAAATGGGAGTAGATCCTGTCTCGAAGAATTCTCTCCAGTAATTTCCCTACCACTGAAGTAAGGCTCACCGGCCTGTAGTTCCCGGGATTATCCCTGCCACCCTTCTTAAACAGAGGAACAACATTGGCTATTCTCCAGTCCTCCGGGACATCCCCTGAAGACAGCGAGGATCCAAAGATTTCTGTCAAGGCCTCAGCAATTTCCTCTCCAGCCTCCTTCAGTATTCTGGGGTAGATCCCATCCGGCCCTGGGGACTTATCTACCTTAATATTTTTTAAGACACCCAACACCTCGTCTTTTTGGATCACAATGTGACCCAGGCTATCTACACCGGCGCAGCATCGAAGGCCGAAGGGCCTGTACTGCGCTGTAATGTTCTATGTTCTAATTGCTTAACCATTTATTTTCTGGGTCTTGTTCTGTGCTCATTGGCTGTATTACAAAGTGATAGTACCAAACTTACTTAACTGACTGTAAGATTCTTTCAGGTTCCCAGAGGACATGAAAGGCACTTTATAAAAGCAAGTCACTTTGTAAATATACAGAGGAGTGTTCCATAGAAAGAATGGCAAAACAGCAACAGCTCTGTAACCACTCATTATCTCAGATAAAAATGCACCAAGTGAACAGAGTAAGAAATCCAGAATATAAAACAATCCATTTTCGCTGTTCGTCAATCAGGTCCTATATTTTGAATTTACCATAATAATGTCCCAAAGTACTTTTTTGCCAATTAATTATCTGTGAAGGTGTAATCGCTGTTGTTGTCCAGGCAAGCGCAGCAGCAACGTATACACGCAAAATCCAACCATGAGCATTAAACCGAGTAACAGGTCCATCGTATTTTAGTGGTAGTGGTTGAAGTATAAATAATGTCAACAAGGGCAGACCTCGACGACGAGGTTCAACATAGACTTCAATGCGCCTGCGTAGACTTCGATCGCCTGAGGAAGACTGTGTTTGAAGACCATGACTTCAGACCCGGCATCAAGCTCATGGTCTACAGACCAATAGTGATACCCACCCTCCTGTATGGCGCAGACCCGTGAACTATGTACAGCAGCACCTCAAAACCCTGAGAAGTAGCATCAGTGCTACCTCCACATGATCTGCAGATCCATTGGCGGGATAGGCGCATTGATGTCAGTGTTTTCACCCAGCAAACATTCCGAGCATTGAAGCATTAACCTCGCTTGATCAGCTCCGCTGGACCGACCACATGCCTGACAGACTCCCGAAACAAGCGCTCTACTCGGAGCTTTAACACGGTAAGCGAGCCCCAGGAGGACAGAGGAATCACTTCAAGGACACTCTCAAAACCTCCCTGAAAAACTGCAACATCCCCACCGACTCCTGGGAATCTCTGTCCCAAGATGGCCTGAAGTGTAGGAGAAGCATCTGGGAAGGAATTGAACGCCTTGAGTTTCAACACCGAGAGCAAAGCATTGACAGCGAAAGGAGCACATGGGAACCCAGGCATGCCACCCACCCGCTCCTTCAACCACCGTCTGCCACACCTGAGACAGAGAATGTAGGTAGCACATTGGCCTCCTCAGTCACCTGAGAACTCAGTTTTAGTGTGGAATCAAATCATCCTCGACTCCAAGCGGCTGCCTATGAAGAAGTAGTCTAGGACAACTCCTCTTCTTATCTTCAAATAGTGCCTCAGGAGCTTGTACATCCACTTGAGCGCTCAGATAGGGCTGCAGACTAACAGATCAGCACATTCAGTGCTGCTCTGCCTGGAAACTACATTGAAGGTTCAACCTAGATGGTAAAATTAGATCCTGGAGTGAGGTTTGGATTTGTAGATAAGAGGGATACCATTGAATAAGCTGGTGCTTTAGAATGTACACTCTATATAACAAGGCACATATACTCTATGTTCCCATGTACTGGAGCAGTACATTGTATATAATGAGTTAAAGGCAGCTTCTTCTTCGGTGATCAGTCGCTGACGGCCTGCTCTTGCCTCCGGGTGTCCTCAAAGAATTGTGTCCCTTCAATCAGGACGTTTCTCCATGTAGGTCTCCTCTGAGCAAGGGTCTCTCAGGCATTGTCATCTATGTTGCCTTTCTTGAGCTAAGCTTTCAGAGTGTCTTTGAAGCACTTCCTTTATACTCTTCTAGTTGGAAAGCCTTCCTTGAGCTGGGCAAAGAACTTTGGCAGTCAGGACTCTTATATCGTCAGCACATGGCCGGCCCAGCGGAGTTGGTTTTGGATGATCGTGGCCCTGATGCCGGTGCCCTTGGCTCCTTCCAGGACATTAATGTTAGTACAGGGTGTGCTGGTTCCCCCGAGGCAGACGACTGATGCGGGACATCTTTTAACATAGGTATGCCATTGCACATCAGCAGACACATGGCTCTTGACAGAGGGTAGGTCCAGTTCCAGTGGCGAGGGAATCTCGATGACGTGGATCTCCCTACTGCTGCATCCTTCATCCACAGTCGACACTGTTGGTACCACCGCCGTTAAGGACTTGTTTTGTATTGCACTTTGTCTGCTTCCTCCCCTCGTACCTTACCGTCATGGGTGACCCTGCCAGGAGCTTGACTCCCGATGGCATTGCTCTTGGGATCAACGGAACGGTGAAGCCTTTTCACCACGGCAAGGTGGCAATCCAAGGAAAGGTGAATTAAAGTGCTTTTTGTGCTATGTTAGGTACAAGTAAGATACATTTGGATATTCCTTCAACTCTGCTCAATACCACAAAAGCACTTGGATCAGAACCAATTGGCCTGCAGCCTTTCACACTGTAACACTTAATGGAAAGAGATGGGTTTGCACTCAGTTCCTCAGAGAAGGAAGTTCACCTTTAAATGAAAGTCTTTAGTTCAGAGTTGAAGAAAATTCTTTCCATTTGCATTAGCAGGTTTGCAGCCTGAGGGTTCCTCTCTCAGACTGTTTATCACCCTCTGAGATGAAAGCTCAGTCTGGTTAAGACCTGACTGGAGAAGAATTTCTCTTTCTTTTGGGGATTAAAAACATCAATTATTGAGGATTGTAAAGTTAGCCACTGTCCGTCATCATCCTGGTTCATTGCTGAATTCACAGGTCAGTCCTCAGTTGACACTCTTGCACTGAGTTACAGAAGGCAAACATCTTTAACTCCTTCAACCAGTTCTATCTTGTAAAATACTCAAACATCTCAGAGTTAGGTGTCTATCACAGTTGCCAGTTTCCCAATAATTCTACTTGAGCTGATATTATTGTTCATGATGTCACCCCAAATGATAGCTTAACATTAAGCATGGAGTCAGAGATATATTTAACAGTAGTGGAGTGTTTAACATCCGGCACTGTTTAAGACCCAGTACCAGGTACAAGCACTGTGTGAAACCCAATATCGGGTACAGTCACTGTGAAACTCAGTGTCGGGCACAGGCACTGTGAAATCCAGTATGAGGTACAGGCACTATGAAACCCAATATTGGGTACAGGCACTGTGAAACCCAATATTGGGTACAGGGACTGTGTGAAACCCAATATTGGGTACAGGGACTGTGTGAAACCCAATATTGGGTACAGGCACCATGTGAAACCCAATATCGGGTACAGGCACCCTGTGAAACCCAATATCGGGTACAGGCACTGTGTGAAACCAATATTGGGTACAGACACTGTGAAACTCAGTATCGGGTACAGGTACTGTGAAACTCAGTATCGGGTACAGGTACTGTGAACCTCAGTATCGGGTACAGGCACTGTGAAACTCAGTATCGGGTACAGGCACTGTGAAACTCAGTATCGGGTACAGACACTGTGAAACTCAGTATCGGGTACAGGCACTGTGAAACTCAGTATCGGGTACAGGCACCGTGAAACCAATATCGGGTACAGACACTGTGAAACTCAGTATCGGGTACAGGTACTGTGAAACTCAGTATCGGGTACAGGTACTGTGAACCTCAGTATCGGGTACAGGCACTGTGAAACCCAGTGTCGGGTACAGGCACTGTGAACTCAGTATCGGGTACAGGCACTGTGAAACTCAGTATTGGGTACAGGCACTGTGAAACTCAGTATCGGGTACAGGCACTGTGAAACTCAGTATCGGGTACAGGCACTGTGAAACTGAGTATCAGGTACAGGCACTGTGAAACTCAGTGTCGGGTACAGGATCTTTACGAAACCTAGTATCGGGTACAGACACTGTGTGAAACCCAATCGTGGGTACAGGCACTGTGAAACCTTGTATTGGGTACAGGCACTGTGTAAAATTCAGTATTGGGTACAGGCACTGTGAAACCCAGCATCGGGTACAAGCACTGTGAAACCCAGTATAATAATAATAACCTTTATTGTCACGAGTAGGCTTACATTAACACTGCAATGAAGTTATTGTGAAAAGCCCCTAGTCGCCACATTCAGCTGCCTGTTTGGGTACGCGAGGGAGAATTCAGAATTACCTATCAACACGTTCTCCGGGACTTGTGGAAGGAAACCAGAGCACCCGGAGGAAACCCACACAGACACGGGGAGAATGTGCAGACGCCGCACAGACATTACCGGGAATTGAACCTGGGACCCTGGAGCTATGAAGCAACAGTGCTACCCACTGTGCTACCATATATCGGGTACAGCATGTGAAACCCAGTATTTTGTACATGTGCTGTGTGAGACAAAGTATTAGGTATGGCGCGAGACCCAGTATTGTGTCCAGGCCCCATGTATGACCCGGGATCGGGTACAGGTGCCGTGTGCGACTGGGGATCGGGTACAGGTGCCGTGTGAGACTGGGGATCGTGTACAGGGGCCGTGTGCGACTGGGGATCGGGTACAGGTGCCGTGTGTGACTGGGGGTCGGGTAGAGGTGCCGTGTGCGACTGGGGATCGTGTACAGGTGCCGTGTGCGACTGGGGATCGGGTACAGGTGCCGTGTGTGACCCGGAATCGGGTACAGGTGCCATGTGCGACTGGGCATTGAGTACAGGTGCCGTGTGCTACTGGGGATCGGGTACAGGTGCCGTGTGTGACCTGGAATCGGGTACAGGTGCCGTGTGCGACTGGGGATCGTGTACAGGTGCAGTGTGTGACCCGGGATCGGATACAGGTGCCGTGTGCGACTGGGGATCGGGTACAGGTGCAGTGTGTGACCCGGAATCGGGTACAGGTGCCGTGTGTGACCCGGGATCAGGAACAGGTGCAGTGTGCGACTGAGGATCGGGTACAGGTGCCATGTGCGACTGGGGATCGGGTACAGGTGCCGTGTGTTACCCGGGATCGGGTACAGGTGCCGTGTGCGACTGGGGATCGGGTACTGGTGCCGTGTGTGACCCGGAATCGGGTACAGGTGCCGTGTGCGACCGGGGATTGGGTACAGGTGCCGTGTGCGACTGGGGATCGGTTACAGGTGCCGTGTGTGACCCGTGTTCAGGTACAGGTGCAGTGTGTGACCCGTGATCAGGAACAGGTGCAGTGTGTGACCCGGGATCGGGTACAGCTGCCGTGTGCGACTGGGGATCGGGTACAGGTGTCGTGTGTGACCCGGGATCAGGTACAGGTGCCGTGTGCGACTGGGGATCGGGTACAGGTGCAGTGTGTGACCCGGGATCAGGTACAGGTGCAGTGTGTGACCCGGGATCAGGTACAGGTGCAGTGTGTGACCCGGAATCGGGTACAGGTGCAGTGTGCGACTGGGGATCGGGTACAGGTGCCGTGTGCGACTGGGGATTGGGCACAGGTGCCGTGTGTGAGCCGGAATCGGGTACAGGTGCCGTGTGCGACTGGGGATCGGGTACAGGTGTCGTGTGTGACCCGGGATCAGGTACAGGTGCAGTGTGCGACTGGGGATCGGGTACAGGTGCCGTGTGTGACCCGGAATCGGGTACAGGTGCCGTGTGCGACTGGGGATTGGGCACAGGTGCCGTGTGTGACCCGGAATCGGGTACAGGTGCAGTGTGTGACTGGGGATCGGGTACAGGTGCCGTGTGTGACCCGGGATCGGGTACAGGTGCCGTGTTCGACTGGGGATCGGGTACAGGTGCCATGTGCGAGTGGGGGTCGGGGACAGGTGCAGTGTGTGACCCGGAATCGGGTACAGGTGCCGTGTGTGACTGGGGATCGGGTACAGGTGCCGTGTGCGACTGGGGGTCGGGTACAGGTGCGGTGTGTGACCCGGAATCGGGTACAGGTGCCATGTGCGACTGGGGATCGGGTACAGGTGCCGTGTGCGACTGGGGATCGGGTACAGGTGCCGTGTGTAACCCGGAATCGGGTGCAGGTGCCATGTGCGACTGAGGATCGGGTACAGGTGCCGTGTGTGACCCGGAATCGGGTACAGGTGCCATGTGCGACCGGGGATTGGGTACAGGTGCCGTGTGCGACTGGGGATCGGGTACAGGTGCCATGTGTGACCCGGAATCGGGTACAGGTGCCGTGTGTGACCCGGAATCGGGTACAGGTGCCGTGTGCAACTGGGGATCAGGTACAGGTGCAGTCTGTGACCCGGAATCGGGTACAGGTGCCATGTGTGACCCGGGATCAGGTACAGGTGCAGTGTGCGACTGGGGATCGGGTACAGGTGCCGTGTGTGACCCGGAATCGGGTACAGGTGCCGTGTGCAACTGGGGATCGGGTACAGGTGCCGTGTGTGACCCGGGATCGGGTACAGGTGCTGTGTGCAACTGGGGATCGGGTACAGGTGCCGTGTGTGACCCGGGATCAGGTACAGGTGCCGTGTGCGACCGGGGATTGGGTACAGGTGCCGTGTGCGACTGGGAATTGGGTACAGGTGCCGTGTGTGACCCGGGATCAGGGTCAGGTGCAGTGTGCGACTGGGGATCGGGTACAGGTGCCGTGTGTGACCCGGAATCGGGTACAGGTGCCGTGTGTGACCCGGGATCAGGTACAGGTGCCGTGTGCGACTGGGGATTGGGCACAGGTGCCGTGTGTGAGCCGGAACCGGGTACAGGTGCCGTATGAGACTGTGGATCGGGTACAGGTGTCGTGTGTGACCCGGGATTGGGTACTGGTGCCGTGTGCGACTGGGGATCGGGTACAGGTGCCGTGTGTGACCCGGGATCAGGTACAGGTGCCGTGTGCGACTGGGGATCGGGTACAGGTGCAGTGTGTGACCCAGAATCGGGTACAGGTGCCGTGTGCGACTCGGGATCGGGTACAGGTGGCGTGTGTGACCCGGGATCAGGTACAGGTGCCGTGTGCGACTGGGGATCGGGTACAGGTGCAGTGTGTGACCCGGGATCAGGTACAGGTGCAGTGTGTGACCCGGAATCGGGTACAGGTGCCGTCTGTGGCCCGCAATCGGGTACAGGTGTCGTGTGCGACTGGGGATTGGGTACAGGTGCCGTCTGTGACCCGGAATGGGGTACAGGTGCCGTGTGCGACTGGGGATCGGGTACAGGTGCCGTGTGTGACCCGGAATTGGGTACAGGTGCCATGTGCGACTGGGGATTGGGTACAGGTGCCGTGTGCTACTGGGGATCGGGTACAGGTGCCGTGTGTGACCCGGAATCGGGTACAGGTGCCGTGTGCGACTGGGGATCGTGTACAGGTGCAGTGTGTGGCCCGGGATCGGGTACAGGTGCCGTGTGCGACTGGGGATCTGGTACTGGTGCCGTGTGTGACCCGGAATCGGGTACAGGTGCCGTGTGCGACCGGGGATTGGGTACAGGTGCCGTGTGCAACTGGGGATCGGGTACAGGTGCCGTGTGTGACCCAGGATCAGGTACAGGTGCAGTGTGTGAGCCGGGATCAGGTACAGGTGCAGTGTGTGACCCGGGATCGGGTACAGCTGCCGTGTGCGACTGGGGATCGGGTACAGGTGTCGTGTGTGACCCGGGATCAGGTACAGGTGCCGTGTGCGACTGGGGATCGGGTACAGGTGCAGTGTGTGACCTGGGATCAGGTACAGGTGCAGTGTGTGACCCGGAATCGGGTACAGGTGCAGTGTGCGACTGGGGATCGGGTACAGGTGCCGTGTGTGACTGGGGATTGGGCACAGGTGCCGTCTGTGACCCGGAATCGGGTACAGGTGCAGTGTGCGACTGGGGATCGGGTACAGGTGCCGTGTGTGACCCGGGATCGGGTACAGGTGCCGTGTGCGACTGGGGATCGGGTACAGGTGCCGTGTGCGACTGGGGGTCGGGTACAGGTGCAGTGTGTGACCGGGAATCGGGTACAGGTGCCGTGTGCGACTGGGGATCGGGTACAGGTGCTGTGTGCGACTTGGGGTCGGGTACAGGTGCCGTGTGTGACCCGGAATCGGGTACAGGTGCCATGTGCGACTGGGGATCGGGTACAGGTGCCGTGTGCGACTGGGGATTGGGTACAGGTGCCGTGTGCGACTGTGGATTGGGTACAGGTGCCGTGTGTGACCCGGAATCGGGTATAGGTGCCGTGTGCGACTGGGGATTGGGTCCAGGTGCCGTGTGCAACTGGGGATCGGGTACAGTTGCAGTCTGTGACCCGGAATCGGGTACAGGTGCCATGTGTGACCCGGGATCAGGTACAGGTGCAGTGTGCGACTGGGGATCGGGTACAGGTGCCGTGTGTGACCCGGAATCGGGTACAGGTGCCGTGTGCAACTGGGGATCGGGTACAGGTGCCGTGTGTGACCCGGGATCGGGTACAGGTGCTGTGTGCAACTGGGGATTGGGTACAGGTGCCGTGTGTGACCCGGGATCACGTACAGGTGCCGTGTGCAACCGGGGATTGGGTACAGGTGCCGTGTGCGACTGGGGATTGGGTACAGGTGCCGTGTGTGACACGGGATCAGGTACAGGTGCAGTGTGTGACCCGGGATCAGATACAGGTGAAGTGGGCGACTGGGGATCGGGTACAGGTGCCGTGTGTGACCCGGAATCGTGTACAGGTGCCGTGTGTGACCCGGGATCAGGTACAGGTGCCGTGTGCGACTGGGGATCGGGTACAGGTGCCTTGTGCGACTGGGGATTGGGCACAGGTGCCGTGTGTGAGCCGGAACCGGGTACAGGTGCCGTGTGAGACTGTGGATCGGGTACAGGTGTCGTGTGTGACCCGGGATTGGGTACTGGTGCCGTGTGCGACTGGGGATCGGGTACAGGTGCCGTGTGTGACCCGGGATCAGGTACAGGTGCCGTGTGCGACTGGGGATCGGGTACAGGTGCCGTGTGTGACCCAGAATCGGGTACAGGTGCCGTGTGCGACTCGGGATCGGGTACAGGTGCCGTGTGTGACCCGGGATCGGGTACAGGTGCCGTGTGCGACTGGGGATCGGGTACAGGTGCCGTGTGCGACTTGGGGTCGGGTACAGGTGCGGTGTGTGACCCGGAATCGGGTACAGGTGCCATGTGCGACTGGGGATCGGGTACAGGTGCCGTGTGCGACTGGGGATCGGGTACAGGTGCCGTGTGTAACCCGGAATCGGGTGCAGGTGCCATGTGCGACTGAGGATCGGGTACAGGTGCCGTGTGTGACCCGGAATCGGGTACAGGTGCCATGTGCGACCGGGGATTGGGTACAGGTGCCGTGTGCGACTGGGGATCGGGTACAGGTGCCATGTGTGACCCGGAATCGGGTACAGGTGCCGTGTGTGACCCGGAATCGGGTACAGGTGCCGTGTGCAACTGGGGATCAGGTACAGGTGCAGTCTGTGACCCGGAATCGGGTACAGGTGCCATGTGTGACCCGGGATCAGGTACAGGTGCAGTGTGCGACTGGGGATCGGGTACAGGTGCCGTGTGTGACCCGGAATCGGGTACAGGTGCCGTGTGCAACTGGGGATCGGGTACAGGTGCCGTGTGTGACCCGGGATCGGGTACAGGTGCTGTGTGCAACTGGGGATCGGGTACAGGTGCCGTGTGTGACCCGGGATCAGGTACAGGTGCCGTGTGCGACCGGGGATTGGGTACAGGTGCCGTGTGCGACTGGGAATTGGGTACAGGTGCCGTGTGTGACCCGGGATCAGGGTCAGGTGCAGTGTGCGACTGGGGATCGGGTACAGGTGCCGTGTGTGACCCGGAATCGGGTACAGGTGCCGTGTGTGACCCGGGATCAGGTACAGGTGCCGTGTGCGACTGGGGATTGGGCACAGGTGCCGTGTGTGAGCCGGAACCGGGTACAGGTGCCGTATGAGACTGTGGATCGGGTACAGGTGTCGTGTGTGACCCGGGATTGGGTACTGGTGCCGTGTGCGACTGGGGATCGGGTACAGGTGCCGTGTGTGACCCGGGATCAGGTACAGGTGCCGTGTGCGACTGGGGATCGGGTACAGGTGCAGTGTGTGACCCAGAATCGGGTACAGGTGCCGTGTGCGACTCGGGATCGGGTACAGGTGGCGTGTGTGACCCGGGATCAGGTACAGGTGCCGTGTGCGACTGGGGATCGGGTACAGGTGCAGTGTGTGACCCGGGATCAGGTACAGGTGCAGTGTGTGACCCGGAATCGGGTACAGGTGCCGTCTGTGGCCCGCAATCGGGTACAGGTGTCGTGTGCGACTGGGGATTGGGTACAGGTGCCGTCTGTGACCCGGAATGGGGTACAGGTGCCGTGTGCGACTGGGGATCGGGTACAGGTGCCGTGTGTGACCCGGGATTGGGTACTGGTGCCGTGTGCGACTGGGGATCGGGTACAGGTGCCGTGTGTGACCCGGGATCAGGTACAGGTGCCGTGTGCGACTGGGGATCGGGTACAGGTGCAGTGTGTGACCCAGAATCGGGTACAGGTGCCGTGTGCGACTCGGGATCGGGTACAGGTGGCGTGTGTGACCCGGGATCAGGTACAGGTGCCGTGTGCGACTGGGGATCGGGTACAGGTGCAGTGTGTGACCCGGGATCAGGTACAGGTGCAGTGTGTGACCCGGAATCGGGTACAGGTGCCGTCTGTGGCCCGCAATCGGGTACAGGTGTCGTGTGCGACTGGGGATTGGGTACAGGTGCCGTCTGTGACCCGGAATGGGGTACAGGTGCCGTGTGCGACTGGGGATCGGGTACAGGTGCCGTGTGTGACCCGGAATTGGGTACAGGTGCCATGTGCGACTGGGGATTGGGTACAGGTGCCGTGTGCTACTGGGGATCGGGTACAGGTGCCGTGTGTGACCCGGAATCGGGTACAGGTGCCGTGTGCGACTGGGGATCGTGTACAGGTGCAGTGTGTGGCCCGGGATCGGGTACAGGTGCCGTGTGCGACTGGGGATCTGGTACTGGTGCCGTGTGTGACCCGGAATCGGGTACAGGTGCCGTGTGCGACCGGGGATTGGGTACAGGTGCCGTGTGCAACTGGGGATCGGGTACAGGTGCCGTGTGTGACCCAGGATCAGGTACAGGTGCAGTGTGTGAGCCGGGATCAGGTACAGGTGCAGTGTGTGACCCGGGATCGGGTACAGCTGCCGTGTGCGACTGGGGATCGGGTACAGGTGTCGTGTGTGACCCGGGATCAGGTACAGGTGCCGTGTGCGACTGGGGATCGGGTACAGGTGCAGTGTGTGACCTGGGATCAGGTACAGGTGCAGTGTGTGACCCGGAATCGGGTACAGGTGCAGTGTGCGACTGGGGATCGGGTACAGGTGCCGTGTGTGACTGGGGATTGGGCACAGGTGCCGTCTGTGACCCGGAATCGGGTACAGGTGCAGTGTGCGACTGGGGATCGGGTACAGGTGCCGTGTGTGACCCGGGATCGGGTACAGGTGCCGTGTGCGACTGGGGATCGGGTACAGGTGCCGTGTGCGACTGGGGGTCGGGTACAGGTGCAGTGTGTGACCGGGAATCGGGTACAGGTGCCGTGTGCGACTGGGGATCGGGTACAGGTGCTGTGTGCGACTTGGGGTCGGGTACAGGTGCCGTGTGTGACCCGGAATCGGGTACAGGTGCCATGTGCGACTGGGGATCGGGTACAGGTGCCGTGTGCGACTGGGGATTGGGTACAGGTGCCGTGTGCGACTGTGGATTGGGTACAGGTGCCGTGTGTGACCCGGAATCGGGTATAGGTGCCGTGTGCGACTGGGGATTGGGTCCAGGTGCCGTGTGCAACTGGGGATCGGGTACAGTTGCAGTCTGTGACCCGGAATCGGGTACAGGTGCCATGTGTGACCCGGGATCAGGTACAGGTGCAGTGTGCGACTGGGGATCGGGTACAGGTGCCGTGTGTGACCCGGAATCGGGTACAGGTGCCGTGTGCAACTGGGGATCGGGTACAGGTGCCGTGTGTGACCCGGGATCGGGTACAGGTGCTGTGTGCAACTGGGGATTGGGTACAGGTGCCGTGTGTGACCCGGGATCACGTACAGGTGCCGTGTGCAACCGGGGATTGGGTACAGGTGCCGTGTGCGACTGGGGATTGGGTACAGGTGCCGTGTGTGACACGGGATCAGGTACAGGTGCAGTGTGTGACCCGGGATCAGATACAGGTGAAGTGGGCGACTGGGGATCGGGTACAGGTGCCGTGTGTACCCGGAATCGTGTACAGGTGCCGTGTGTGACCCGGGATCAGGTACAGGTGCCGTGTGCGACTGGGGATCGGGTACAGGTGCCTTGTGCGACTGGGGATTGGGCACAGGTGCCGTGTGTGAGCCGGAACCGGGTACAGGTGCCGTGTGAGACTGTGGATCGGGTACAGGTGTCGTGTGTGACCCGGGATTGGGTACTGGTGCCGTGTGCGACTGGGGATCGGGTACAGGTGCCGTGTGTGACCCGGGATCAGGTACAGGTGCCGTGTGCGACTGGGGATCGGGTACAGGTGCCGTGTGTGACCCAGAATCGGGTACAGGTGCCGTGTGCGACTCGGGATCGGGTACAGGTGCCGTGTGTGACCCGGGATCGGGTACAGGTGCCGTGTGCGACTGGGGATCGGGTACAGGTGCCGTGTGCGACTTGGGGTCGGGTACAGGTGCGGTGTGTGACCCGGAATCGGGTACAGGTGCCATGTGCGACTGGGGATCGGGTACAGGTGCCGTGTGCGACTGGGGATCGGGTACAGGTGCCGTGTGTAACCCGGAATCGGGTGCAGGTGCCATGTGCGACTGAGGATCGGGTACAGGTGCCGTGTGTGACCCGGAATCGGGTACAGGTGCCATGTGCGACCGGGGATTGGGTACAGGTGCCGTGTGCGACTGGGGATCGGGTACAGGTGCCATGTGTGACCCGGAATCGGGTACAGGTGCCGTGTGTGACCCGGAATCGGGTACAGGTGCCGTGTGCAACTGGGGATCAGGTACAGGTGCAGTCTGTGACCCGGAATCGGGTACAGGTGCCATGTGTGACCCGGGATCAGGTACAGGTGCAGTGTGCGACTGGGGATCGGGTACAGGTGCCGTGTGTGACCCGGAATCGGGTACAGGTGCCGTGTGCAACTGGGGATCGGGTACAGGTGCCGTGTGTGACCCGGGATCGGGTACAGGTGCTGTGTGCAATTGGGGATCGGGTACAGGTGCCGTGTGTGACCCGGGATCAGGTACAGGTGCCGTGTGCGACCGGGGATTGGGTACAGGTGCCGTGTGCGACTGGGAATTGGGTACAGGTGCCGTGTGTGACCCGGGATCAGGGTCAGGTGCAGTGTGCGACTGGGGATCGGGTACAGGTGCCGTGTGTGACCCGGAATCGGGTACAGGTGCCGTGTGTGACCCGGGATCAGGTACAGGTGCCGTGTGCGACTGGGGATTGGGCACAGGTGCCGTGTGTGAGCCGGAACCGGGTACAGGTGCCGTATGAGACTGTGGATCGGGTACAGGTGTCGTGTGTGACCCGGGATTGGGTACTGGTGCCGTGTGCGACTGGGGATCGGGTACAGGTGCCGTGTGTGACCCGGGATCAGGTACAGGTGCCGTGTGCGACTGGGGATCGGGTACAGGTGCAGTGTGTGACCCAGAATCGGGTACAGGTGCCGTGTGCGACTCGGGATCGGGTACAGGTGGCGTGTGTGACCCGGGATCAGGTACAGGTGCCGTGTGCGACTGGGGATCGGGTACAGGTGCAGTGTGTGACCCGGGATCAGGTACAGGTGCAGTGTGTGACCCGGAATCGGGTACAGGTGCCGTCTGTGGCCCGCAATCGGGTACAGGTGTCGTGTGCGACTGGGGATTGGGTACAGGTGCCGTCTGTGACCCGGAATGGGGTACAGGTGCCGTGTGCGACTGGGGATCGGGTACAGGTGCCGTGTGTGACCCGGAATTGGGTACAGGTGCCATGTGCGACTGGGGATTGGGTACAGGTGCCGTGTGCTACTGGGGATCGGGTACAGGTGCCGTGTGTGACCCGGAATCGGGTACAGGTGCCGTGTGCGACTGGGGATCGTGTACAGGTGCAGTGTGTGGCCCGGGATCGGGTACAGGTGCCGTGTGCGACTGGGGATCTGGTACTGGTGCCGTGTGTGACCCGGAATCGGGTACAGGTGCCGTGTGCGACCGGGGATTGGGTACAGGTGCCGTGTGCAACTGGGGATCGGGTACAGGTGCCGTGTGTGACCCAGGATCAGGTACAGGTGCAGTGTGTGAGCCGGGATCAGGTACAGGTGCAGTGTGTGACCCGGGATCGGGTACAGCTGCCGTGTGCGACTGGGGATCGGGTACAGGTGTCGTGTGTGACCCGGGATCAGGTACAGGTGCCGTGTGCGACTGGGGATCGGGTACAGGTGCAGTGTGTGACCTGGGATCAGGTACAGGTGCAGTGTGTGACCCGGAATCGGGTACAGGTGCAGTGTGCGACTGGGGATCGGGTACAGGTGCCGTGTGTGACTGGGGATTGGGCACAGGTGCCGTGTGTGAGCCGGAATCGGGTACAGGTGCCGTGTGCGACTGGGGATTGGGCACAGGTGCCGTCTGTGACCCGGAATCGGGTACAGGTGCAGTGTGCGACTGGGGATCGGGTACAGGTGCCGTGTGTGACCCGGGATCGGGTACAGGTGCCGTGTGCGACTGGGGATCGGGTACAGGTGCCGTGTGCGACTGGGGGTCGGGTACAGGTGCAGTGTGTGACCGGGAATCGGGTACAGGTGCCGTGTGCGACTGGGGATCGGGTACAGGTGCTGTGTGCGACTTGGGGTCGGGTACAGGTGCCGTGTGTGACCCGGAATCGGGTACAGGTGCCATGTGCGACTGGGGATCGGGTACAGGTGCCGTGTGCGACTGGGGATTGGGTACAGGTGCCGTGTGCGACTGTGGATTGGGTACAGGTGCCGTGTGTGACCCGGAATCGGGTATAGGTGCCGTGTGCGACTGGGGATTGGGTCCAGGTGCCGTGTGCAACTGGGGATCGGGTACAGTTGCAGTCTGTGACCCGGAATCGGGTACAGGTGCCATGTGTGACCCGGGATCAGGTACAGGTGCAGTGTGCGACTGGGGATCGGGTACAGGTGCCGTGTGTGACCCGGAATCGGGTACAGGTGCCGTGTGCAACTGGGGATCGGGTACAGGTGCCGTGTGTGACCCGGGATCGGGTACAGGTGCTGTGTGCAACTGGGGATTGGGTACAGGTGCCGTGTGTGACCCGGGATCACGTACAGGTGCCGTGTGCAACCGGGGATTGGGTACAGGTGCCGTGTGCGACTGGGGATTGGGTACAGGTGCCGTGTGTGACACGGGATCAGGTACAGGTGCAGTGTGTGACCCGGGATCAGATACAGGTGAAGTGGGCGACTGGGGATCGGGTACAGGTGCCGTGTGTGACCCGGAATCGTGTACAGGTGCCGTGTGTGACCCGGGATCAGGTACAGGTGCCGTGTGCGACTGGGGATCGGGTACAGGTGCCTTGTGCGACTGGGGATTGGGCACAGGTGCCGTGTGTGAGCCGGAACCGGGTACAGGTGCCGTGTGAGACTGTGGATCGGGTACAGGTGTCGTGTGTGACCCGGGATTGGGTACTGGTGCCGTGTGCGACTGGGGATCGGGTACAGGTGCCGTGTGTGACCCGGGATCAGGTACAGGTGCCGTGTGCGACTGGGGATCGGGTACAGGTGCCGTGTGTGACCCAGAATCGGGTACAGGTGCCGTGTGCGACTCGGGATCGGGTACAGGTGTCGTGTGTGACCCGGGATCAGGTACAGGTGCCGTGTGCGACTGGGGATTGGGTACAGGTGCCGTATGTGACTCGGAATCGGGTACAGGTGCCGTCTGTGGCCCGCAATCGGGTACAGGTGTCGTGTGCGACTGGGGATTGGGTACAGGTGCCGTCTGTGACCCGGAATCGGGTACAGGTGCCGTGTGCGACTGGGGATCGTGTACAGGTGCCGTGTGTGACCCGGAATTGGGTACAGGTGCCATGTGCGACTGGGGATTGGGTACAGGTGCCGTGTGCTACTGGGGATCGGGTACAGGTGCTGTGTGTGACCCGGGATCGGGTACAGGTGCCGTGTGCGACTGGGGATCGGGTACTGGTGCCGTGTGTGACCCGGAATCGGGTACAGGTGCCGTGTGCGACCGGGGATTGGGTACAGGTGCCGTGTGCGACTGGGGATCGGGTACAGGTACGTGTGTGACCCGGGATCAGGTACAGGTGCAGTGTGTGACCCAGGATCAGGTACAGGTGCAGTGTGTGACCCGGGATCGGGTACAGCTGCCGTGTGCGACTGGGGATCGGGTACAGGTGTCGTGTGTGACCCGGGATCAGGTACAGGTGCCGTGTGCGACTGGAGTTCGGGTACAGGTGCAGTGTGTGACCCGGAATCGGGTACAGGTGCAGTGTGCGACTGGGGATCGGGTACAGGTGCCGTGTGTGACTGGGGATTGGGCACAGGTGCCGTGTGTGAGCCGGAATCGGGTACAGGTGCCGTGTGCGACTGGGGATTGGGCACAGGTGCCGTGTGTGACCCGGAATCGGGTACAGGTGCAGTGTGCGACTGGGGATCGGGTACAGGTGCCGTGTGTGACCCGGGATCGGGTACAGGTGCCGTGTGCGACTGGGGATCGGGTACAGGTGCCGTGTGCGACTGGGGGTCGGGCACAGGTGCAGTGTGTGACCCTGAATCGGGTACAGGTGCCGTGTGCGACTGGGGATCGGGTACAGGTGCCGTGTGCGACTGGGGGTCGGGTACAGGTGCCGTGTGTGACCCGGAATCGGGTGCAGGTGCCATGTGCGACTCGGGATCGGGTACAGGTGCCGTGTGCGACTGGGGATTGGGTACAGGTGCCGTGTGTGACCTGGAATCGGGTATAGGTGCCGTGTGCGACTGGGGATTGGGTCCAGGTGCCGTGTGTGACCCGGAATCGGGTACAGGTGCCGTGTGTGACTGGGGATTGTGTGCAGGTGCCGTGTGCGACTGGGGATCGGGTACAGGTGCCGTGTGTGTCCCGGAATCGGGTACATGCGCCACGTGCGACCGGGGTTTGGGTACAGGTGCCGTGTGCGACTGGGGATCGGGTACAGGTGCCATGTGTGACCCGGAATCGGGTACAGGTGCCGTGTGTGACCCGGAATCGGGTACAGGTGTCGTGTGCAACTGGGGATCGGGTACAGTTGCAGTCTGTGACCCAGAATCGGGTACAGGTGCCGTGTGTGACCCGGGATCAGGTACAGGTGCAGTGTGCGACTGGGGATCGGGTACAGGTGCCGTGTGTGATCCGGAATCGGGTACAGGTGCCGTGTGCAACTGGGGATCGGGTACAGGTGCCGTGTGTGACCCGGGAACAGGTACAGGTGCCGTGTGCGACCGTGGATTGGGTACAGGTGCCGTGTGCGACTGGGGATCGGGTACAGGTGCCGTGTGTGACCCGGGATCAGGTACAGGTGCAGTGTGTGACCCGCGATCAGGTACAGGTGCAGTGTGCGACTGGGGATCGGGTACAGGTGCCGTGTGTGACCCGGAATCGGGTACAGGTGCCGTGTGTGACCCGGGATCAGGTACAGGTGCCGTGTGCGACTGGGGATCGGGTACAGGTGCCTTGTGCGACTGGGGATTGGGCACAGGTGCCGTGTGTGAGCCGGAACCGGGTACAGGTGCCGTGTGAGACTGGGGATCGGGTACAGGTGCCGTGTGTGACCCGGGATTGGGTACTGTTGCCGTGTGCGCCTGTGGATCGGGTACAGGTGCCATGTGTGACCCGGAATCGGGTACAGGTGCCGTGTGTGACCCGGAATCGGGTACAGGTGTCGTGTGCAACTGGGGATCGGGTACAGTTGCAGTCTGTGACCCAGAATCGGGTACAGGTGCCGTGTGTGACCCGGGATCAGGTACAGGTGCAGTGTGCGACTGGGGATCGGGTACAGGTGCCGTGTGTGACCCGGAATCGGGTACAGGTGCCGTGTGCAACTGGGGATCGGGTACAGGTGCCGTGTGTGACCCGGGAACAGGTACAGGTGCCGTGTGCGACCGTGGATTGGGTACAGGTGCCGTGTGCGACTGGGGATCGGGTACAGGTGCCGTGTGTGACCCGGGATCAGGTACAGGTGCAGTGTGTGACCCGCGATCAGGTACAGGTGTCGTGTGCGACTGGGGATTGGGTACAGGTGCCGTATGTGACCCGGAATCGGGTACAGGTGCAGTCTGTGACCCGGAATCGGGTACAGGTGCCGTGTGCGACTGGGGATCGGGTACAGGTGCCGTGTGTGACCCGGGATCAGGTACAGGTGCCGTGTGCGACTGGGGATCGGGTACAGGTGCAGTGTGTGACCCAGAATCGGGTACAGGTGCCGTGTGCGACTCGGGATCGGGTACAGGTGGCGTGTGTGACCCGGGATCAGGTACAGGTGCCGTGTGCGACTGGGGATCGGGTACAGGTGCAGTGTGTGACCCGGGATCAGGTACAGGTGCAGTGTGTGACCCGGAATCGGGTACAGGTGCCGTCTGTGGCCCGCAATCGGGTACAGGTGTCGTGTGCGACTGGGGATTGGGTACAGGTGCCGTCTGTGACCCGGAATGGGGTACAGGTGCCGTGTGCGACTGGGGATCGGGTACAGGTGCCGTGTGTGACCCGGAATTGGGTACAGGTGCCATGTGCGACTGGGGATTGGGTACAGGTGCCGTGTGCTACTGGGGATCGGGTACAGGTGCCGTGTGTGACCCGGAATCGGGTACAGGTGCCGTGTGCGACTGGGGATCGTGTACAGGTGCAGGGTGTGGCCCGGGATCGGGTACAGGTGCCGTGTGCGACTGGGGATCGGGTACTGGTGCCGTGTGTGACCCGGAATCGGGTACAGGTGCCGTGTGCGACCGGGGCTTGGGTACAGGTGCCGTGTGCAACTGGGGATCGGGTACAGGTGCCGTGTGTGACCCAGGATCAGGTACAGGTGCAGTGTGTGACCCGGGATCAGGTACAGGTGCAGTGTGTGACCCGGGATCGGGTACAGCTGCCGTGTGCGACTGGGGATCGGGTACAGGTGTCGTGTGTGACCCGGAATCAGGTACAGGTGCCGTGTGCGACTGGGGATCGGGTACAGGTGCAGTGTGTGACCCGGGATCAGGTACAGGTGCAGTGTGTGACCCGGAATCGGGTACAGGTGCAGTGTGCGACTGGGGATCGGGTACACGTGCCGTGTGTGACTGGGGATTGGGCACAGGTGCCGTGTGTGAGCCGGAATCGGGTACAGGTGCCGTGTGCGACTGGGGATTGGGCACAGGTGCCGTCTGTGACCCGGAATCGGGTACAGGTGCAGTGTGCGACTGGGGATCGGGTACAGGTGCCGTGTGTGACCCGGGATCGGGTACAGGTGCCGTGTGCGACTGGGGATCGGGTACAGGTGCCGTGTGCGACTGGGGGTCGGGTACAGGTGCAGTGTGTGACCCGGAATCGGGTACAGGTGCCGTGTGCGACTGGGGATCGGGTACAGGTGCTGTGTGCGACTAGGGGTCGGGTACAGGTGCCGTGTGTGACCCGGAATCGGGTACAGGTGCCATGTGCGACTGGGGATCGGGTACAGGTGCCGTGTGCGACTGGGGATTGGGTACAGATGCCGTGTGCGACTGTGGATTGGGTACAGGTGCCGTGTGTGACCCGGAATCGGGTATAGGTGCCGTGTGCGACTGGGGATTGGGTCCAGGTGCCGTGTGCAACTGGGGATCGGGTACAGTTGCAGTCTGTGACCCGGAATCGGGTACAGGTGCCATGTGTGACCCGGGATCAGGTACAGGTGCAGTGTGCGACTGGGGATCGGGTACAGGTGCCGTGTGTGACCCGGAATCGGGTACAGGTGCCGTGTGCAACTGGGGATCGGGTACAGGTGCCGTGTGTGACCCGGGATCGGGTACAGGTGCTGTGTGCAACTGGGGATCGGGTACAGGTGCCGTGTGTGACCCGGGATCACGTACAGGTGCCGTGTGCAACCGGGGATTGGGTACAGGTGCCGTGTGCGACTGGGGATTGGGTACAGGTGCCGTGTGTGACACGGGATCAGGTACAGGTGCAGTGTGTGACCCGGGATCAGATACAGGTGAAGTAGGCGACTGGGGATCGGGTACAGGTGCCGTGTGTGACCCGGAATCGTGTACAGGTGCCGTGTGTGACCCGGGATCAGGTACAGGTGCCGTGTGCGACTGGGGATCGGGTACAGGTGCCTTGTGCGACTGGGGATTGGGCACAGGTGCCGTGTGTGAGCCGGAACCGGGTACAGGTGCCGTGTGAGACTGTGGATCGGGTACAGGTGTCGTGTGTGACCCGGGATTGGGTACTGGTGCCGTGTGCGACTGGGGATCGGGTACAGGTGCCGTGTGTGACCCGGGATCAGGTACAGGTGCCGTGTGCGACTGGGGATCGGGTACAGGTGCCGTGTGTGACCCAGAATCGGGTACAGGTGCCGTGTGCGACTCTGGATCGGGTACAGGTGTCGTGTGTGACCCGGGATCAGGTACAGGTGCCGTGTGCGACTGGGGATTGGGTACAGGTGCCGTATGTGACCCGGAATCGGGTACAGGTGCCGTCTGTGGCCCGCAATCGGGTACAGGTGTCGTGTGCGACTGGGGATTGGGTACAGGTGCCGTCTGTGACCCGGAATCGGGTACAGGTGCCGTGTGCGACTGGGGATCGTGTACAGGTGCCGTGTGTGACCCGGAATTGGGTACAGGTGCCATGTGCGACTGGGGATTGGGTACAGGTGCCGTGTGCTACTGGGGATCGGGTACAGGTGCTGTGTGTGACCCGGGATCGGGTACAGGTGCCGTGTGCGACTGGGGATCGGGTACTGGTGCCGTGTGTGACCCGGAATCGGGTACAGGTGCCGTGTGCGACCGGGGATTGGGTACAGGTGCCGTGTGCGACTGGGGATCGGGTACAGGTACGTGTGTGACCCGGGATCAGGTACAGGTGCAGTGTGTGACCCAGGATCAGGTACAGGTGCAGTGTGTGACCCGGGATCGGGTACAGCTGCCGTGTGCGACTGGGGATCGGGTACAGGTGTCGTGTGTGACCCGGGATCAGGTACAGGTGCCGTGTGCGACTGGAGTTCGGGTACAGGTGCAGTGTGTGACCCGGAATCGGGTACAGGTGCAGTGTGCGACTGGGGATCGGGTACAGGTGCCGTGTGTGACTGGGGATTGGGCACAGGTGCCGTGTGTGAGCCGGAATCGGGTACAGGTGGCGTGTGCGACTGGGGATTGGGCACAGGTGCCGTGTGTGACCCGGAATCGGGTACAGGTGCAGTGTGCGACTGGGGATCGGGTACAGGTGCCGTGTGTGACCCGGGATCGGGTACAGGTGCCGTGTGCGACTGGGGATCGGGTACAGGTGCCGTGTGCGACTGGGGGTCGGGCACAGGTGCAGTGTGTGACCCGGAATCGGGTACAGGTGCCGTGTGCGACTGGGGATCGGGTACAGGTGCCGTGTGCGACTGGGGGTCGGGTACAGGTGCCGTGTGTGACCCGGAATCGGGTGCAGGTGCCATGTGCGACTCGGGATCGGGTACAGGTGCCGTGTGCGACTGGGGATTGGGTACAGGTGCCGTGTGTGACCTGGAATCGGGTATAGGTGCCGTGTGCGACTGGGGATTGGGTCCAGGTGCCGTGTGTGACCCGGAATCGGGTACAGGTGCCGTGTGTGACTGGGGATTGTGTGCAGGTGCCGTGTGCGACTGGGGATCGGGTACAGGTGCCGTGTGTGTCCCGGAATCGGGTACATGCGCCACGTGCGACCGGGGTTTGGGTACAGGTGCCGTGTGCGACTGGGGATCGGGTACAGGTGCCATGTGTGACCCGGAATCGGGTACAGGTGCCGTGTGTGACCCCGAATCGGGTACAGGTGTCGTGTGCAACTGGGGATCGGGTACAGTTGCAGTCTGTGACCCAGAATCGGGTACAGGTGCCGTGTGTGACCCGGGATCAGGTACAGGTGCAGTGTGCGACTGGGGATCGGGTACAGGTGCCGTGTGTGACCCGGAATCGGGTACAGGTGCCGTGTGCAACTGGGGATCGGGTACAGGTGCCGTGTGTGACCCGGGAACAGGTACAGGTGCCGTGTGCGACCGTGGATTGGGTACAGGTGCCGTGTGCGACTGGGGATCGGGTACAGGTGCCGTGTGTGACCCGGGATCAGGTACAGGTGCAGTGTGTGACCCGCGATCAGGTACAGGTGTCGTGTGCGACTGGGGATTGGGTACAGGTGCCGTATGTGACCCGGAATCGGGTACAGGTGCAGTCTGTGACCCGGAATCGGGTACAGGTGCCGTGTGCGACTGGGGATCGGGTACAGGTGCCGTGTGTGACCCGGGATCAGGTACAGGTGTCGTGTGCGACTCGGGATTGGGTACAGGTGCCGTCTGTGACCCGGAATCGGGTACAGGCGCCGTGTCCGACTGGGGATCGGGTACAGGTGCCGTGTGCGACTGGGGGTCGGGTACAGGTGCCGTGTGTGACCCGGAATCGGGTGCAGGTGCCATGTGCGACTCGGAATCGGGTACAGGTGCCGTGTGCGACTGGGGATTGGGTACAGGTGCCGTGTGTGACCTGGAATCGGGTATAGGTGCCGTGTGCGACTGGGGATTGGGTCCAGGTGCCGTGTGTGACCCGGAATCGGGTACAGGTGCCGTGTGTGACTGGGGATTGTGTGCAGGTGCCGTGTGCGACTGGGGATCGGGTACAGGTGCCGTGTGTGTCCCGGAATCGGGTACATGCGCCATGTGCGACCGGGGTTTGGGTACAGGTGCCGTGTGCGACTGGGGATCGGGTACAGGTGCCATGTGTGACCCGGAATCGGGTACAGGTGCCGTGTGTGACCCGGAATCGGGTACAGGTGTCGTGTGCAACTGGGGATCGGGTACAGTTGCAGTCTGTGACCCAGAATCGGGTACAGGTGCCGTGTGTGACCCGGGATCAGGTACAGGTGCAGTGTGCGACTGGGGATCGGGTACAGGTGCCGTGTGTGACCCGGAATCGGGTACAGGTGCCGTGTGCAACTGGGGATCGGGTACAGGTGCCGTGTGTGACCCGGGAACAGGTACAGGTGCCGTGTGCGACCGTGGATTGGGTACAGGTGCCGTGTGCGACTGGGGATCGGGTACAGGTGCCGTGTGTGACCCGGGATCAGATACAGGTGCAGTGTGTGACCCGCGATCAGGTACAGGTGCAGTGTGCGACTGGGGATCGGGTACAGGTGCCGTGTGTGACCCGGAATCGGGTACAGGTGCCGTGTGTGACCCGGGATCAGGTACAGGTGCCGTGTGCGACTGGGGATCGGGTACAGGTGCCTTGTGCGACTGGGGATTGGGCACAGGTGCCGTGTGTGAGCCGGAACCGGGTACAGGTGCCGTGTGAGACTGGGGATCGGGTACAGGTGCCGTGTGTGACCCGGGATTGGGTACTGGTGCCGTGTGCGCCTGTGGATCGGGTACAGGTGCCGTGTGTGACCCGGGATCAGGTACAGGTGCCGTGTGTGACTGGGGATTGTGTGCAGGTGCCGTGTGCGACTGGGGATCGGGTACAGGTGCCGTGTGTGTCCCGGAATCGGGTACATGCGCCATGTGCGACCGGGGTTTGGGTACAGGTGCCGTGTGCGACTGGGGATCGGGTACAGGTGCCATGTGTGACCCGGAATCGGGTACAGGTGCCGTGTGTGACCCGGAATCGGGTACAGGTGTCGTGTGCAACTGGGGATCGGGTACAGTTGCAGTCTGTGACCCAGAATCGGGTACAGGTGCCGTGTGTGACCCGGGATCAGGTACAGGTGCAGTGTGCGACTGGGGATCGGGTACAGGTGCCGTGTGTGACCCGGAATCGGGTACAGGTGCCGTGGGCAACTGGGGATCGGGTACAGGTGCCGTGTGTGACCCGGGAACAGGTACAGGTGCCGTGTGCGACCGTGGATTGGGTACAGGTGCCGTGTGCGACTGGGGATCGGGTACAGGTGCCGTGTGTGACCCGGGATCAGGTACAGGTGCAGTGTGTGACCCGCGATCAGGTACAGGTGCAGTGTGCGACTGGGGATCGGGTACAGGTGCCGTGTGTGACCCGGAATCGGGTACAGGTGCCGTGTGTGACCCGGGATCAGGTACAGGTGCCGTGTGCGACTGGGGATCGGGTACAGGTGCCTTGTGCGACTGGGGATTGGGCACAGGTGCCGTGTGTGAGCCGGAACCGGGTACAGGTGCCGTGTGAGACTGCGGATCGGGTACAGGTGCCGTGTGTGACCCGGGATTGGGTACTGGTGCCGTGTGCGCCTGTGGATCGGGTACAGGTGCCGTGTGTGATCCGGGATCAGGTACAGGTGCCGTGTGCGGCTGGGGATCGGGTCCAGGTGCCGTGTGCAACCCGAATCGGGTACAGGTGCCGTGTGCGACTGGGAATCGGGCACAGGTGCCGTGTGTGACCCGGGGTCAGGTACAGGTGTCGTGTGCGACTGGGAATTGGGTACAGGTGGCGTCTGTGACCCGGAAGCGGGTACAGGTGCCGTGTGCGACTGGGGATTGGGTACAGGTGCCGTATGTGACCCGGAATCGGGTACAGGTGCCGTCTGTGGCCCGCAATCGGGTACAGGTGTCGTGTGCGACTGGGGATTGGGTACAGGTGCCGTCTGTGACCCGGAATCGGGTACAGGTGCCGTGTGCGACTGGGGATCGTGTACAGGTGCCGTGTGTGACCCGGAATTGGGTACAGGTGCCATGTGCGACTGGGGATTGGGTACAGGTGCCGTGTGCTGCTGGGGATCGGGTACAGGTGCCGTGTGTGACCCGGGATCGGGTACAGGTGCCGTGTGCGACTGGGGATCGGGTACTGGTGCCGTGTGTGACCTGGAATCGTGTACAGGTGCCGTGTGCGACCGGGATTTGGGTACAGGTGCCGTGTGCGACTGGGGATCGGGTACAGGTACGTGTGTGACCCGGGATCGGGTACAGGTGCAGTGTGTGACCCGGGATCAGGTACAGGTGCAGTGTGTGACCCGGGATCGGGTACAGCTGCCGTGTGCGACTGGGGATCGGGTACAGGTGTCGTGTGTGACCCGGGATCAGGTACAGGTGCCGTGTGCGACTGGGGATCGGGTACAGGTGCAGTGTGTGACCCGGAATCGGGTACAGGTGCAGTGTGCGACTGGGGATCGGGTACAGGTGCCGTGTGTGACTGGGGATTGGGCACAGGTGCCGTGTTTGAGCCGGAATCGGGTACAGGTGCCGTGTGCGACTGGGGATTGGGCACAGGTGCCCTGTGTGACCCGGAATCGGGTACAGGTGCAGTGAGCGACTGGGGATCGGGTACAGGTGCCGTGTGTGACCCGGGATCGGGTACAGGTGCCGTGTGCGACTGGGGATCGGGTACAGGTGCTGTGTGCGACTGGGGGTCGGGCACAGGTGCAGTGTGTGACCCGGAATCGGGTACAGGTGCCGTGTGCGACTGGGGATCGGGTACAGGTGCCGTGTGTGACCCGGAATCGGGTACAGGTGCCATGTGCGACTGGGGATCGGGTACAGGTGCCGTGTGCGACTGGGGATTGGGTACAGGTGCCGTGTGTGACCCGGAATCGGGTACAGGTGCCGTGTGTGACTGGGGATTGTGTGCAGGTGCCGTGTGCGACTGGGGATCGGGTACAGGTGCCGTGTGTGTCCCGGAATCGGGTACATGCGCCATGTGCGACCTGGGATTGGGTACAGGAGCCGTGTGCGACTGGGGAACGGGTACAGGTGCCATGTGTGACCCGGAATCGGGTACAGGTGCCGTGTGTGACCCGGAATCGGGTACAGGTGTCGTGTGCAACTGGGGATCGGGCACAGTTGCAGTCTGTGACCCAGAATCGGGTACAGGTGCCGTGTGTGACCCGGGATCAGGTACAGGTGCAGTGTGCGACTGGGGATCGGGTACAGGTGCCGTGTGTGACCCGGAATCGGGTACAGGTGCCGTGTGCAACTGGGGATCGGGTACAGGTGCCGTGTGTGACCCGGGAACAGGTACAGGTGCCGTGTGCGACCGTGGATTGGGTACAGGTGCCGTGTGCGACTGGGGATCGGGTACAGGTGCCGTGTGTGACCCGGGATCAGGTACAGGTGCAGTGTGTGACCCGCGATCAGGTACAGGTGTCTAGTGCGACTGGGGATTGGGTACAGGTGCCGTATGTGACCCGGAATCGGGTACAGGTGCAGTTTGTGACCCGGAATCGGGTACAGGTGCCGTGTGCGACTGGGGATCGGGTACAGGTGCCGTGTGTGACCCGGGATCAGGTACAGGTGTCGTGTGCGACTGGGGATTGGGTACAGGTGCCGTCTGTGACCCGGAATCGGGTACAGGTGCCGTGTGCGACTGGGGATCGGGTACAGATGCCGTATGTGACCCGGAATCGGGTACAGGTGCCGTGTGCGACTGGGGATCGGGTACAGGTGCCGTGTGTGACCCGGGATCAGGTACAGGTGTCGTGTGCGACTGGGGATTGGGTACAGGTGCCGTCTGTGACCCGGAATCGGGTACAGGTGCCGTGTGCGACTGGGGATCGGGTACAGATGCCGTATGTGACCCGGAATCGGGTACAGGTGTCGTGTGCGACTGGGGATTGGGTACAGGTGCCGACTGTGACCCGGAATCGGGTACAGGTGCCGTGTGCGTCTGGGGATCGGGTACAGGTGTCGTGTGCGACTGGGGATTGGGTACAGGTGCCGTCTGTGACCCGGAATCGGGTACAGGTGCCGTGTGCGACTGGGGATCAGGTACAGGTGCCGTATGTGACCCGGAATCGGGCACAGGTGTCGTGTGCGACTGGGGATTGGGTACAGGTGCCGTGTGCGGCTGGGGATCGGGTCCAGGTGCCGTGTGCAACCCATAATCGGGTACAGGTGCTGTGTGCGACTGGGGATCGGGCACAGGTGCCGTGTGTGACCCGGGATCAGGTACTGGTGTTGTGTGCGACTGGGAATTGGGTACAGGTGCCGTCTGTGACCCAGAATCGAGTACAGGTGCCGTGTGCGACTGGGGATTGGGTACAGGTGCCGTATGTGACCCTGAATCGGGTACAGGTGTCGTGTGCGACTGGGGATTGGGTACAGGTGCCGTCTGTGACCCGGAATCGGGTACAGGTGCCGTGTGCGTCTGGGGATCGGGTACAGGTGTCGTGTGCGACTGGGGATTGGGTACAGGTGCCGTCTGTGACCCGGAATTGAGTACAGGTGCCGTGTGCGACTGGGGATCGGGTAAAGGTGCCGTATGTGACCCGGAATCGGGCACAGGTGTCGTGTGCGACTGGGGATTGGGTACAGGTGCCGTGTGCGACTGGGAATCGGGTCAAGGTGCCGTGTGCGACTGGGGATCGGGTACAGGTGCCGTGTGCGACTGGGGATCGGGTACAGGTGCCGTGTGCGACTGGGGATCGGGCCCAGGTGCCGTGTGCGACCCAGAAACGGGTCCAGGTGCCGTGTGCGACTGGGGATCGGGCACAGGTGCCGTGTGTGACCCGGGATCAGGTACAGGTGTCCTGTGCGACTGGGAATTGGGCACAGTTGCCGTCTGTGACCCGGAATCGGGTACAGGTGCCGTGTGCGACTGGGGATCGGGTACAGGTGCCGTATGTGACCCGGAATCGGGTACAGGTGTCGTGTGCGACTGTGGATTGGGTACAGGTGCCGTGTGCGACTGGGGATTGGGCACAGTTGCCGTCTGTGACCCGGAATCAGGTACAGGTGCCGTGTGCGACTGGGGATCGGGTACAGGTGTCGTGTGCAACTGGGGATTGTGTACAGGTGCCGTCTGTGACCCGGAATCGGGTACAGGTGCCGTGTGCGACTGGGGATCGGGTACAGGGGCCGTATGTGACCCGGAATCGGGTACAGGTGTCGTGTGCGACTGGGGATTGGGTATAGGTGCCGCCTGTGACCCGGAATCAGGTACAGGTGCCGTGTGCGACTGGGGATCGGGTACAGGTGCCGTGTGCGACTGGGGATTGGGTACAGGTGCCGTGTGCGGCTGGGGATCGGGTCCAGGTGCCGTGTGCGACCCAGAATCGGGTACAGGTGCCGTGTGCGACTGGGGATCGGGTACAGGTGCCGTGTGCGACTGGGGATCGGGTACAGGTGCCGTGCGCGACTGGGGATCGGGTCCAGGTGCCGTGTGCGTCCCAGAATCGGGTACAGGTGCCGTGTGTGACTAGGGATCGGGTACAGGTGATGTGTGTGACCCGGAATCGGGTACAGGTGCCATGTGTGACCAGGGATTGGGTACAGGTGCCGTGTGCGACTGGGGATCGGGTACAGGTGCCGTGTGTGACCCGGAATCGGGTACAGGTGCCGTGTGCGACTGGGGATCGGGTACAGGTGCAGTGTGTGACCCGGAATCGGGTACAGGTGCCGTATGTGACCCAGGATCAGGTACGGGCGCAGTCTGCGACTGGGGATCGGGTACAGGTGCCGTGTGCGACTGGGGATCGGGTACAGGTGCCGTGTGCGGCTGGGGATCGGGTACAGGTGCCGTGTGTGACCCGGGATCGGGTATAGGTGCCGTGTGTGACCCGGAATCGGGTACAGGTGCCGTGTGCGACCCGGAATCAGGTACAGGTGCCGTGTGTGCCCCGGAATCGGGTACAGGGGCCGTGTGTGCCCCGGGATCGGACACGTGTGCATTACGTGACCCGGGATCGGGTACTGGTGCATTATGTGACCCGGGATCGGGTACAGGTGGCGTGTGCAGGCCAGGTGCCATGTGTGAGCCAGGACCGGGTACAGGTGCATTATGCGACCCAGGATCAGGTACAGGCACCATGTGCAACTCAGAATCGGATACAGGTTCCGTTTGTGACCCAGGATCAGGTACAAGCAACGTTGGCGACTCAGGATCGGATATAGGCACTATATATGACCCAGGACTGGGTACAAGCGCCATGTATGGCCCAGGATCAGGTACAGGGGTGCCGCCTGCGACCCAGAATCGGGTACAGGTGCCGTGTGCGACCCGGAATCGGGTACAGGTGCCGTGTGTGCCCCGGAATCGGGTACAGGGGCCGTGTGTGCCCCGGGATCGGACACGTGTGCATTACGTGACCCGGGATCGGGGACAGGTGCCGTGTGCGCCCCGGGATCGGGCATAGGTGCATTATGTGACCCGGGATCGGGTACAGGTGGCGTGTGCAGCCCAGGTTGGTCACAGGTGCCATGTGTGAGCCAGGACCGGGTACAGGTGCATTATGCGACCCAGGATCAGGTACAGGCACCATGTGCAACTCAGAATCGGATACAGGTTCCGTTTGTGACCCAGGATCAGGTACAAGCAACGTTGGCGACTCAGGATCGGATGCAGGCACTATATATGACCCAGGACTGGGTACAAGCGCCATGTACGGCCCAGGATCAGGTACAGGGGTGCCATCTGCGACCCATAGAACATAGAACATTACAGCGCAGTACAGGCCCTTCGGCCCTCGATGTTGCGCCGACCTGTGAAACCACTCTAAAGCCCGTCTACACTATTCCCTTATCGTCCATATGTCTATCCAATGACCATTTGAATGCCCTTAGTGTTGGCGAGTCCACTACTGTTGCAGGCAGGGCATTCCACGCCCTTACTACTTTCTGAGTAAAGAACCTACCTCTGACATCTGTCCTATATCTATCTCCCCTCAATTTAAAGCTATGTCCCCTCGTGCTAGACATCACCATCTGAGGAAAAAGGCTCTCACTGTCCACCCTATCCAATCCTCTTATCATCTTGTATGCCTCAATTAAGTCACCTCTTAACTTTCTTCTCTCTCATGAAAACAGCCTCAAGTCCCTCAGCCTTCCCTCATAAGATCTTCCCTCCATTCCAGGCAACATTCTGGTAAATCGCCTCTGCACCCTTTCCAATGCTTCCACATCCTTCCTATAATGCGGCGACCAGAATTGCACGCAATACTCCAAATGCAGCCGCACCAGAGTTTTGTACAGCTGCAACATGACCTCATGGCTCCGAAACACAATCCCTCTTCCAATAAAAGCTAACACACCGTACGCCTTCTGAACAACCCTCTCAGCCTGGGTGACAACTTTCTGGGATCATGTTCATGGACACCGAAATCTCTCTGCTCATCCACTCTACCAAGAATCTTACCATTAGCCCAGTACTCTGCCTTCCTGTTATTCCTTCCAAAATGAATCACCTCACACTTTTCTGCATTAAACTCCATTTGCCACCTCTTTGTCAGCATATCTATGCAGCTTATCTATGTCCCTCTGTAACTTGTAACATCCCTCCACACTGTCCACAACTCAACCGACTTTAGTGTCATCTGCAAATTTACTCACCCATCCTCCAGGTCATTTATAAAAATGACAAACAGCAGTGGCCCCACAAAAGATCCTTGTGGTACACCACTAGTAACTGGACTCCAGGCTGAACATTTCCCATCAACCACCACCCTTTGTCTTCTTCCAGCTAGACAATTTCTGATCCAAACTGCTAAATGACCCTGAATCCCATGCCTCCATATTTTCTGCAATGGCTTACCGTGGGGAACCTTATCAAATGCTTTACTGAAATCCATATACACCACATCAACTGCTTTACCCTCATCCACCTGTTTGGTCACCTTCTCATTCTCAAAGAACTCAATAAGGTTTGTGAGGCACGACCTACCTTTCACAAAACCGTGTTGACTATCCCTAATCAAATTATTCCTTTCCATATGATTATACATCCTATCTCTTATAAACCTTTCCAAGATTTTGCCCACAACAGAAGTAAGGCTCACTGGTTTTTAGTTACCGGGGTTGTCTCTACTCCCCTTCATGAACAAGGGGACAACATTTGCTATCCTCCAGTCTTCTGGCACTATCCCTGTAGACGACGATGACTTAAAGATCAAAGCCAAAGGCTCAGCACTTTCCTCCCGAGCTTCCCAGAGAATCCTAGGATAAATCCCATCCGGCCCAGGGGACTTATCTATTTTCACACTTTCCAGAATTGCTAACACCTCCTCCTTATGAACCTCAAGCACTTCTAGTCTAGTAGCCTGAATCTCAGTATTCTCCTCGACAACATTGTCTTTTTCCTGTGTGAAAACTGACGAAAAATATTCATTTAACACCTCTCCTATCTCCTCGGACTCCAAGCACAACTTCCCGCTACTGTCCTTGACTGGCCCTACTCTTACCCTAGTCATTTGTTTATTCCTGACATCTATAGAAAGCTTTAGGGTTATCCTTTATCCTACCTGCCAAAGACTTCTCATGTCCCCTCCTGGCTCTTCTTAGCCCGCTCTTTAGGTCCTTCCTAGCTCACTTGTAACTCTTGAGCGCCCTAACTGAACCTTCATGTCTCATCTTTACATAAGCCTCCTTCTTCCTCCAGAATCAGGTACAGGCACCGTCTGTGACCCAGGATCAGGTACAGGCACCGTCTGTGATCCAGGATCAGGTACAGGCACCGTCTGTGACCCAGGATCTGTTACAGGCACCGTCTGTGACCCAGGATCAGATACAGGCACCGTCTGTGACCCAGGATCAGGTACAGGCACCATCTGTGACCCAGGATCAGGTACAAGTGCCGTCTGCGACCCAGGGTCGGGTACAGGTGCCGTCTGCGACCCAAGGTTGGCTACAGTCACTGTGTTGAGACCCAGTATTGGGTACAGGCACTGTGTGAAACCCAGCATCGGGTACAAGCACTGTGAAACCCAGTATAACAATAATAACCTTTATTGTCACTAGTAGGCTTACATTAACACTGCAATGAAGTTATTGTGAAAAGTCTCTAGTCGCCACATTCCGCCGCCTGTTCGGGTACACGAGGGAGAATTCAGAATGTCCAAATTACCTATAAACAGGTCTTCCGGGACTTGTGGAAGGAAACCAGAGCACCCGGAGGAAACTCACACAGACACGGGGAGAACGTGCCGATGCTCCACAGACAGTGACCCAAGCCGGGAATCGAACCTGGGACCCTGGAGCTGTGAAACAACAGTGCTACCCACTGTGCTACCGTATACCGGGTACAGATACTGCGCGAGAGCCAGTACCGGGTACAGATACTGCGCGAGAGCCAGTACCGGGTACAGATACTGCGCGAGAGCCAGTACCGGGTACAGATACTGCGCGAGAGCCAGTACCGGGTACAGATACTGCGCGAGACCCAGTACCGGGTACAGATACTGCGCGAGAGCCAGTACCGGGTACAGATACTGCGCGAGACCCAGTACCGGGTACAGATACTGCGCGAGACCCAGTACCGGGTACAGATACTGCGCGAGACCCAGTACCGGGTACAGATACTGCGCGAGACCCAGTACCGGGTACAGATACTGCGCGAGACCCAGTACCGGGTACAGATACTGCGCGAGAGCCAGTACCGGGTACAGATACTGCGCGAGAGCCAGTACCGGGTACAGATACTGCGCGAGAGCCAGTACCGGGTACAGATACTGCTCGAGACCCAGTACCGGGTACAGATGCTGCGCGAGAGCCAGTACCGGGTACAGATGCTGCGCGAGACCCAGTACCGGGTACAGATACTGCGCGAGACTCAGTACCGGGTACAGATACTGCGCGAGAGCCAGTACCGGGTACAGATACTGCGCGAGACCCAGTACCGGGTACAGATACTGCGCGAGACCCAGTACCGGGTACAGATACTGCGCGAGACCCAGTACCGGGTACAGATACTGCGCGAGAGCCAGTACCGGGTACAGATACTGCGCAAGACCCAGTACCGGGTACAGATACTGCGCGAGACCCAGTACCGGGTACAGATACTGCGCGAGAGCCAGTACCGGGTACAGGTACTGCGCAAGACCCAGTACCGGGTACAGATACTGCGCGAGAGCCAGTACCGGGTACAGATACTGCGCGAGAGCCAGTACCGGGTACAGATACTGCGCGAGACCCAGTACCGGGTACAGGTACTGCGCGAGAGCCAGTACCGGGTACAGATACTGCGCAAGACCCAGTACCGGGTACAGATACTGCGCGAGAGCCAGTACCGGGTACAGATACTGCGCGAGACCCAGTACCGGGTACAGATACTGCGCGAGAGCCAGTACCGGGTACAGATACTGCGCGAGACCCAGTACCGGGTACAGATACTGCGCGAGAGCCAGTACCGGGTACAGATACTGCGCGAGACCCAGTACCGGGTACAGATACTGCGCGAGACCCAGTACCGGGTACAGATACTGCGCGAGAGCCAGTACCGGGTACAGGTACTGCGCGAGAGCCAGTACCGGGTACAGATACTGCGCGAGACCCAGTACCGGGTACAGATACTGCTCGAGACCCAGTACCGGGTACAGATACTGCGCGAGACCCAGTACCGGGTACAGATGCTGCGCGAGAGCCAGTACCGGGTAAAGATACTGCGCGAGACCCAGTACCGGGTACAGATACTGCGCGAGACCCAGTACCGGGTACAGATACTGCGCGAGACCCAGTACCGGGTACAGATACTGCGCGAGAGCCAGTACCGGGTACAGATACTGCGCGAGAGCCAGTACCGGGTACAGATACTGCGCGAGAGCCAGTACCGGGTACAGGTACTGCGCGAGAGCCAGTACCGGGTACAGGTACTGCGCGAGACCCAGTACCGGGTACAGATACTGCGCGAGACCCAGTACCGGGTACAGATACTGCGCGAGAGCCAGTACCGGGTACAGATACTGCGCGAGACCCAGTACCGGGTACAGATACTGCGCGAGAGCCAGTACCGGGTACAGATACTGCGCGAGACCCAGTACCGGGTACAGATACTGCTCGAGACCCAGTACCGGGTACAGATACTGCGCGAGACCCAGTACCGGGTACAGATACTGCGCGAGAGCCAGTACCGGGTACAGGTACTGCGCGAGAGCCAGTACCGGGTACAGATACTGCGCGAGACCCAGTACCGGGTACAGATACTGCGCGAGACCCAGTACCGGGTACAGATACTGCGCGAGAGCCAGTACCGGGTACAGATACTGCGCGAGACCCAGTACCGGGTACAGATACTGCGCGAGAGCCAGTACCGGGTACAGATACTGCGCGAGACCCAGTACCGGGTACAGATACTGCGCGAGACCCAGTACCGGGTACAGATACTGCGCGAGACCCAGTACCGGGTACAGATGCTGCGCGAGAGCCAGTACCGGGTACAGATACTGCGCGAGAGCCAGTACCGGGTACAGGTACTGCGCGAGAGCCAGTACCGGGTACAGATACTGCGCGAGAGCCAGTACCGGGTACAGATACTGCGCGAGACCCAGTACCGGGTACAGATGCTGCGCGAGACCCAGTACCGGGTACAGATACTGCGCGAGAGCCAGTACCGGGTACAGATGCTGCGCGAGAGCCAGTACCGGGTACAGGTACTGCGCGAGAGCCAGTACCGGGTACAGATACTGCGCGAGAGCCAGTACCGGGTACAGGTACTGCGCGAGAGCCAGTACCGGGTACAGATACTGCTCGAGACCCAGTACCGGGTACAGATACTGCGCGAGAGCCAGTACCGGGTACAGATACTGCGCGAGAGCCAGTACCGGGTACAGATACTGCGCGAGAGCCAGTACCGGGTACAGATACTGCGCGAGAGCCAGTACCGGGTACAGGTACTGCGCGAGAGCCAGTACCGGGTACAGATACTGCTCGAGACCCAGTACCGGGTACAGATACTGCGCGAGACCCAGTACCGGGTACAGATACTGCGCGAGAGCCAGTACCGGGTACAGATACTGCGCGAGAGCCAGTACCGGGTACAGATACTGCGCGAGAGCCAGTACCGGGTACAGATACTGCGCGAGACCCAGTACCGGGTACAGATACTGCGCGAGAGCCAGTACCGGGTACAGGTACTGCGCGAGAGCCAGTACCGGGTACAGGTACTGCGCGAGACCCAGTACCGGGTACAGATACTGCGCGAGACCCAGTACCGGGTACAGATACTGCGCGAGACCCAGTACCGGGTACAGATACTGCGCGAGACCCAGTACCGGGTACAGATACTGCGCGAGACCCAGTACCGGGTACAGATACTGCGCGAGACCCAGTACCGGGTACAGGTACTGCGCGAGAGCCAGTACCGGGTACAGATACTGCGCGAGACCCAGTACCGGGTACAGATACTGCGCGAGAGCCAGATTCATCAATGACCTTCGTTCAAACAATTTTTAAAATAAATATTTTGATTGGTTTGCATTTTATAGTTATATTGCAGAGAGCATTAAACAGTTACAGAGAGATCTTTACAAAATGTGTGTATTTATGTATAAGAAGAAGATATGATACAGACGCAAATGTTCAGGAGGGCAACTAACAGTGAGTGTATAGTACTGGTATTGGGGCCCTTGCTTTGGGCTCCCCGACCTCGGCTACCCACTCCGTGCCGTTACTGTGTTGTGTGCGTCGCCTCCTGGTATTAAAACATACAAGGGGCACCTTCCATAATGAGGGCAGCACCGCAGCACAGTGGTTAGCACGGTTGCTTCACAGCGCCAGAATCACAGGTTTGATTCCTGGCTTGGGTCATTGTCTGTGCGGAGTCTGCATGTTCTCCCTGCGTGGGTTTCCTCCAGGTGCACCGGTTTCCTCCCACAGTCCAAAGATGTGCAGTTTGTAGCCATCTCAGGTGGCCACCTGCAAAGGACCATGGGAATTATGGCCAACCCAGGACTCAGACACACTCAGAGCTTGTGTGTGTATTTGCAACCCAGATAGCTAGACGTGATCGAAACCACCGCTCGTTTGCATTCTAATGGCCCATTTCCCTAGAACAAAAGGACTGTACTCAGGTAACCGATACAGATGCAGACTAACCGGCACCACTCCCTTTGCTAAGAAAGCCTAACCAGCCAAGGTCAATGACCGCTCAGGACACGTCCAGCCATCAAGGCTCCGCCCCTTTATTGGCCAAAATCGAAGGCAGTGATCGAAGCCTGTCGAATTATTGGGTCCAAAGCTAAAGACTGCCCCAAAGAGCACGAAATCCCAGAAGGATAAAAGAGACACAGACAGGTGTTCAGTCTCTCTTGGCCCCGGCCTACGCCTAAAACCAGTGTAGCATCGCGACCAGAAGCCAAGTTCAAGACCAACGATCGCTACCAGATGGATGAGCCCAGCAGAAATGAAGCCACTTCTTCTATCCAGCCACGCAAGATCCAAACAAAGGTCTTGTTCATCTGCAAAGAGCCGGTTGCCCTGAAGTTAAGTATAGGTTATTGTAGTTGTTAGGTGTAGTTTAACCTGTAGTGTTTTATGTTACATGTCGAAGTAATCCTTGTGTGTAAACCTGAACTTGAACTGACTAACTGGTTGTTTGGTCTTTGATCGATATCCGATAAAACCTTGTGGTGGTATCATTAATAACTGCCATATCTAGTTAATTTGGCAACATTTATTGGTGACGATGGTGGGATAGTATTCCACTCATTAAAAAGAGCAACAATGTTAGGTGGATTGGCCATGCTAAATTTGCCCTCAGTGTCCAAAAGGGTTAGGTGGGGTTACGGGGATAGGGTGGGGGTGTGGGGCTTAAGTGGGGATCTCTTTCCGGGGGCCAGTCCAGAATCGATGGGCCGAAAGACCTCCTTCTGCTCTGTAAATTCTATGTTCTACAGTCGTTGATTAACACTAGGAATGACCCAAATGTGTTGGGCTTGGAGCCTCCATAATGGCTTCCATTTTTTAGGTGCTTTTTGCAGACCCTTTTTACATGTCCAAGATATTGTATGGATGTCTGAAAGATATC
Organism: Scyliorhinus torazame; assembly: GCF_047496885.1. Taxonomy (NCBI): domain Eukaryota; kingdom Metazoa; phylum Chordata; class Chondrichthyes; order Carcharhiniformes; family Scyliorhinidae; genus Scyliorhinus; species Scyliorhinus torazame. Next base: position 81,403,230 of record NC_092727.1, on the reverse strand, counting down.
ACATTTATCTCTGTTGACATGAAGCCCATGCATTTGAAGTCATTTCAGTGTGGCTTCATGGTAACATTGTTACCCCCTGTAATCTCAGGGTATGGTCAATGAACAATGAAATTAAAGCTGGTTCTGACTCTATTCCAAAAGGCAATCTCTTGTAGTGAGTGATAATAGTGAGCAGGTGTTGCGACTCGACTATTCCAACACTCTCCTGGCTGGTCTTCCACATTCTGCCCTCCGCAAAATTTAGGTCATATAACATTCTGCTGCCCGTGTCTTAACTCCCAGCCCGTTCTGTTCCCCTATCACCCCTTGTGCTCAATGACTTACATTCCTCCATGGGCCTACCCTCTTCCTACCTTGTTAATCTCCTCCCACCCCACAACCTTCTGCAACATCTGCAATCGTCTAATTCTAGCCTCTTGTCCACTCCCAATTATAACCACCCCACCATTGGTGGCTGTGCCTTCAGTTGCTGAGGCCTCAAGCTCAGGAATGTCCTCCCTATACCTGCCTGCCCCTCTACCTCGCTTTCCCCATTTAAGCTGCTCCTTGAAACCTACGTCTATGAACAACCGGATAAAAGCTTTGACAAAGAGTCATCGGACTTGAAACATTAGCTCTTTTCTCTCCCTACAGATGCTGCCAGACCTGCTGAGATTTTCCAGCATTTTCTCTTTCGTCTACGAACAACCATTTGGTCACCTGCCCTCATATCTCCTCATGTGACTCAGTGTCACATTTGGTTGTGTAATGTTCCCGTGAAGTGCCTTGGCTTGTTTTATTATATTAAAGGCGGTGATATAAATATAAAGTTCTTGTTTTGGAGAAAGCAGTTACACATCAGCACGTGACGTACTCAGACACTGTAATTTTAGGAAGCTGGTGATTTCTGTCGGAGCCGAGTTTGCTTTCTATGCAGACTTTGCAGGAAGATCAATGTAAATTCATTGTCAAGTAGAGATTGCGGAGATGTCCAAAGCAAGTCAAACATCCTCTGAAGAGGGAGGAAATGAAAGCACTGCTAGAATAAGCCCAGACCTTCCTGTTTGTTAGGTTTTGTTTTGAGAATTGCTTTATCCCGAAGTCATCTTGCCTTGAGAGGCTTGGGTGATAACTAATTAGAAACTGATTGTGCCAAAGGAACACAAATTCTGGGAGACCCACCTCTGCATTCACGTGAAGTGAACTCACTGTAAAAACCCAAACAAACAGTGGAAAGCTATGGGGCATTTGGGATCTTTTTTTCACTGAGGTGCTTTCCCAGTGGTGGGTTTTATTTGGCATATTAGCAGAGGTGGTAATGGTCACTAAGCCAAGCTGACACAGTTTAAAGGGAGGTTTAATTCAAGAGGGAATACTTTGAAAAGTAACTAAGCGGCAAGCCTTCCTTTATATTTAAGCAGTATTTTATCGTCCATGCGGAGCATCCTGGGTTCCAGCCATTTCTTAACTATCAGAGTTGATAGTACATGTACATAAGAACATAAGAACTAATAGCAGCAGTTGGTAATTCAGTCCCTCGAGCTTGCTCCGCCATTCAACATGATCTTTCCTGCCCGCTTCCCATAACCCTTCAACCCATTTCTACATAAATATCTGTCTATCTTCTTAAATTTACCCAATGTCCTGCATCCACTGCACTCTGGGCTGGTGAATTCCACTGTATATGTAACTCCAGAGATAAACTCAAGAATTGTCTGTCAGCTCATCATTGCTGCTTTGGGAATTTCACACCTATTCAACTAGTGTTCCTTACTCCCTAACTGACCAGACGACACTCAGAGTTTAAGTTTAAGAACTTTATTCCAGCCACAGCAGGGGAGCTAAGCATCCACTAAGTCAGGCATTGTCAAACTTGGGGGCGCGACCCGCAGGTGGGTCGCGGGCGGGTGTTGGGAGGGTCACGGAGCCGTCTGTCGCGGCGCTCCCAATCGCGCTAATCTGCGCGCAACAGCCGCAGCAGCCGGCTGTTAATAACACCGGCTGCAAGTGGCCATCAAAATGGCCGCGAACATGCAAAAAAAATGCAGCCGCACTGCTCATGTGCGCCGATGATCGGGCACGTATGCGCAGTGCGGCTGCTCTTTTGTTAAACGGTCGCAGCTTTTTGTTTTGCAAGTTCGCGGGGGTTTTATTCATTTATTTTATTCATTTAATTTATTTTTTCATTTATTTTATTCATTTTATTTTTTTTACAAGTTCGGGGGGTTTTATTTGATAAAATTTTACAGGACAAAAATGCAGAACTTTGGACAGATGGAGACTCCATACCTTCAGACACCGGAAGGCTTCACCTTCATCCAACAGGTTCCATTGGAGGAGCGTGTACGAGGGCCAAAGGGACCCTAAACCATTTCCTCCATTTTTGTCAGCAGCAAAAAAAGTAAGAGAAAATGGTGGGTCGTGCAGGTCGGCCGGCGTGGGTCGCGAAGGTCGGCCGGTGTGGGTCGTGCAGGTCGGCCGGCGTGGGTCGCGAAGGTCGGCCGGTGTGGGTCGCGAAGGTCGGCAGGGTTGGGTCCCGAAGGTCGGCCGGTTGGTAAAAATGGGTCCCCGGAAAAAAAGTTTGAAGAACACTGCATTAGGTGGATGGCCAGCTCCCCGATCATAGAATATACAGAACAATTATACCTTTGCTTATCTTCCATGTAATGAACATAGACCAATCAAAAGAATACACTTATTTAGAATTTACCTATGTCCATTCACAACTAATACTTGGCATTACATAATGTCTCACGTATAAATATTCAACGTATAAATATAATTATCAACCATAATCGGGACACATGCTTTAATTATAATATCATCAAGCATGTATTTTTCTCTACTTATCATGCCAGAGATGAATACGATAAAGATATGCCTAACCTGTGGTGTATCATACTCCCCTTCCATTGTCCAGTGTTTCATCAGGCACACATAAGCTGCAGCTGCATAATGATCAATTGAACTTTTGTGTGCGAGCTGCATGACTCCTGCTCCTTATGATTAATATAGAAAGGGTCCTTGAGTTGTATCTGTAGACTGAGCTGAAGTATTTCTTATCGCTAGTTTTCTGTCTTTAAGAATTTACCATCTAGTCAGCAGCAGCCTGTATGGTTTTTAAACCTGTTTCAATACTTTGGAAGATTTCAGCCCCCAAGCTTATTTTCAAGGTTGAGGTGACGAACAATTGAGTCAAAGGTTATCGGGGGAAGGCCAATTATGGAGTTGAGGCCACAATTAAATCAGCCATGATTTTATTGAATGGCAGAACAATCTTAAGGGGCTAAATGGCCTGTATGTTTACATGGTCTGACTAGGCCAGTTGGCCTATATCGCCTCAGAGTCAGTTGCTGATGAATTTGGGCCCTGCCCATAGATTTAGGAATAAAATGTAGGCTGGCCTACTGAAACAGTTTGGAAGCAGTGCTGCATTGTTAGAGGTGCCATCCTACATCCTGTGTGATGTCAGCTGCAGCTCAGTGGGTAGCACTTTCGCTTCAGTGTGGGGAGGCTGTGGGTTAAAGCCTGACTCTGGGGACCTGAGCTTCAGTGAAGTACTGAGAGGGTGCAAAGACTATGGGTTCAGTCAAAGCCATTGCTGTAGTGCTGACGCTTTGTGCTCCAGAACTCGCCAAACTTCAGAAATCACTCTGACTAAAACTTGGGCTCTAAGTCTGTTTAATTCCGTGCTACCAGAGGCCAATACAATGCAGCGAGCCCAAGCCCCAACTCCAGCCGTTTGCAAATGTGTCTTCAGCGAGGCAATTTCTGTAATATATAAATGGGTACATGGAGAGACACTCTGTCTCCACTCACTATGGGAAATTCAGCTCAACAATTTTGTTACAAATGTCAAGCAGTGAAAATTGTGCCCTAAGGAAATGACTGGCACAGTGCACACTCACTGAGTGACATGGTGCACACACAGACTGACTGGCACAGTGCACACTCAGACTGATTGGCATGGTGCACACTCACTGACTGACATGGTGCACATTCACTGACTGACTGGCACAGTGCACACTCACTGACTGACATGGTGCACTCTCAGACTGATTGGCATGGTTCACACTCACTGACTGGCATGGTGCACACTCAGACTGACTGGCACGGTGCACACTCACTGACTGACATGGTGCACATTCACTGACTGACTGGCACAGTGCACACTCACTGACTGACATGGTGCACTCTCAGACTGACTGGCATGGTTCACACTCAGACTGACTGGCACAGTGCACACTCAGACTGACTGGCACAGTGCACACTCACTGATTGGCATGGTGCACACTCAGACTGACTGGCATGGTGCACACTCAGACTGACTGGCATGGTGCACACTCAGACTGACTGGCACGGTGCACACTCAGACTGACTGGCACAGTGCACACTCACTGATTGGCATGGTGCACACTCAGACTGACTGGCATGGTGCACACTCAGACTGACTGGCATGGTACACACTCACTGACTTGCATGTGTTATTGAAAATATGGAAAGATGTGTCATTTGAAACATGGAAGTCTGGCAATATCTGGTCTGAGAGAAACATGAGAGGATACAGGGAAAGATCCCACAAAGGGTTAACAGCAGCTGCAAAGAGCAGGATTGTAAAATGCCGATATCCTTGGTCAAGCAGGCTTAGCAAACACACAGGATTTTGAATGAAGCCAAAAACAATGGCTCACACCTTCATTGAAAGTAACTATCTTAGTAAGCATCTGGAAAAGAAAGGATGAGGTTCAGTTGAATTTGGTGACAATTCTAAGTGTGAAATTTTGCTAATACCAGGTAAATTAAAGAAAACTGGAGACTATCAGTCTACGAAAAACATAATTCAAAGCCAAAATCAAAGTCAAAATTATGAGCCGAGGACACAATTGGAAAATAAAACTATAGAAATAACAGGAACCAAACCAAAAGTAACACCTCTTGAAGTCAAAGCATTTTTGAATATCACAAAGGACACAATATAATCAGATCTATGAGATGAGGTTATGTCAAAATGAATACTTAGTTGGATTAGAATGTTTAGATCAAAGATACTTTTTACAATCAAAGAAAATCAAGAGTTACTTTAAAATAAAGTCATAAAAACTAGATAACTGTTAGAAAAATATATAAACCCGAAGAAAGGGAACAGCCAGCAGAGCCAGCTCTCACAGCTCGGTATATGGGAAAGATAGGACACAGCAACCGAGCTCAGCAGCGGATACATCTAAAGAAGACCAGATTTTAAAAATAAGATTGATTGTCAAGTTGGGCCTGAAGGTCCCTTCAACCAACCAGAAGGATCCAGAAGCAAGATCTTTTTACTTTTCTGTAAAGACAGTGATTGCATCTTTTAAAAAGAAAAAATAAATAAATAAAATAACTTAAAAGTTTTAACCTGAAACAGTGGTTATTAGCCTACTTTACTTACTTAGCAACGCAGGACCCAGGATATCAATGCTACTGAGGGGTAAGTAGGTAAAATTCTTCGGTGAAGGTATGGGTTATACCGGGGGATAACTTGAAAATATAATTTGACCTGAATAGCACCCACCGAAGCCTGCATCGGAGTTGGGGAGTGAGAATCCCCTGTTCACCATTTAGAATATCGACCCATTTTTGGTAAAGGGGGAATTCAAAGAATAGTGGTGAGTTTTTAACTTCACGGTGCCCAGCGTGGAGGCCGAGAATATTAGAAGTTTCTCGGTAAAGCGAGGCTAGAATATTAGAAGTTTCTAGTCAAGCAGAGTGGGGGCTAGAATATTAGAAGTTTCTAGTTCCCAAACAATGTTTAGAATATTAGAAGTTTCTAACCGGCACAAAGACTAGAATATTAGAAGTTTCTAGTCTATGTGTGAGTCAAACTTTACCTGCCAAGTTTAGTTTGGAAAGTCATGAGTGATTGACTTTTGTAAGGATATTCTGTGGATCGAGGGGACATAAAACTCAGGTGGGTGTAAAAATCAGTAGACTAGAAGATACTGACCTTGAGAAAAAGTCTGCAAGACATCTTGGTGACAGCACTAAAATTCTTGCATCCATTACTGGTAAAAGGAGGCCAAAAAGTAAATCATCCTTCGAGTGAGGCAGATTGTGAGGAACATCCTAGAGAAATAGGGCGCACCTAGAAACCTTTTGAGACCAATAACCAATCGACCCTTAACTAAAACAGGAAGATAGTGCCTTAGTTAGCCTTGCATAGGGCCCAGAAAGGGTACTTATCCTTAATTTCAGAGTGCACCTGAAAGGGAAAACCAGGAACAGAACTTAGAATTCCGAAAAATGGCAATTAGGGTAATTCTCTTGCCCTGGAATACAGTCAAGAGAGATGAAGCAATGAAACAAGAATGGAGGAAATTAAAAGATCTAAAAAAATCCTGGAAGAAAGAGACGTATCAAGACAGGGACATCTCCTTCTTTGCTAGAGTGCCTAAAGACCTGCAAGAGATCCAGTCGGGATTCTTAAAGCACTTTGTAAATTTGCATTTGAAAAGCAAGCTGAATCACTAATTTTGTTCGGACACAGACAGAAGCATGCAGCTGCTTAAGTGGGCAAAGAGTGCTCTAAACTGGTTGAATTGTAGCGCACAATGACTTACGAGAGACGAATAGAGATGAAGTCGATGAGGCTTTATTAAGTGTGACTTGTTCCCCGCAGTTCAGCAACAGACTGGAGCTGCGGGGAGAACTCCTGGTTCTTATACTCCGCCTTCAGGGCGGAGCTAGAGATCAACAGCCAACCAGGACCCGGGATCTGTCAGCCAATGGCATCACGGCTTCACAGTCCCACATGACCCCTAATGCATACTACCACATTTACCCCTTGTTAAAAATGAACCCGGCGGGATGGTGCTTTGCATGGTGGTAGGGGTTTACAAGGCTGGTCTTGGGAGGAAAAACTTTTGCATGTCATTACAGTGCCCTACACTTTGCCCTACATTGGGCTATGTACAGGGTTTGTGAACTATTTACAATATTCGTAAGAAGAAAAAAAGAACATTCTCGTTAAAGTCCACAACATTCTTGTGTTACACCGATGCCACGAGTCGAGCGGGCGGTCTGGTCGTCCTTGTCGATCGCCTCAGCCTCGGTGGTGGTGCCGGTGCTTGTTCCAGCGTTGTCGTCTCCGGGAGCTTTACGGTGTCTGCTTCTGCTTCACTCCTGGTTGGACATGGGAGGAGGACCGATCCTCCCGGGAAGGGGGCGGTCGCGGGGTGCGCCGGTGGCAGGGAGGGGGTGATTGGTGTCGGGGGGGTGTGCGTGTTGCCGGCGGGCGCCAGGTCTCGCAGGGAGACCGTGTCCTGTCGGCCGTCGGGGTACGCCACGTAGGCGTACTGCGGGTTCGCGTGGAGGAGGTGAACCCTCTCGACCAACGGGTCCGACTTGTGCGCCCGCACATGTTTCCGGAGCAAGATGGGTCCTGGGGCCGCCAGCCAGGTCGGCAGTGACGTTCCAGAGGAGGACTTCCTGGGGAAGACAAGGAGGCGCTCATGAGGCGTTTGATTAGTGGTAGTACACAGCAGCGACCGGATGGAGTGGAGAGCGTCCGGGAGGACCTCCTGCCACCGTGAAACTGGGAGATCCCTGGACCATAGGGCCAGTAGGACGGTCTTCCAGACCGTGCCGTTCTCCCTCTCTACTTGCCCGTTCCCCCGGGGGTTGTAGCTGGTCGTCCTGCTCGAGGCTATACCCTTGCTGAGCAGGAACTGGCGCAGCTCGTCACTCATGAAGGAGGACCCCCTGTCGCTATGGATATATGCGGGACAACCGAACAGTGTGAATATGGTGTTAAGGGCTTTAATAACTGTGGCCGCTGTCATGTCGGGGCAGGGGATGGCGAAACGGAAACGAGAGTACTCGTCCACCACGTTCAGGAAGTATGTGTTGCGGTCGGTGGAGGGGAGGGGCCCTTTGAAATCCAGACTGAGGCGTTCAAAGGGACGAGAAGCCTTGATCAGGTGCGCACTATCCGGCCTGAAAAAATGCGGTTTGCACTCTGCGCAGATGTGGCAGTTCCTGGTGACTGTACGGACCTCCTCCACAGAGTAGGGGAGGTTGCGGGACTTTATAAAATGATAGAACCGAGTGACCCCCGGGTGGCAGAGGTCCTCGTGGAGGGTTTGGAGACGGTTTATTTGTGCGTTGGCACATGTGCCGCGGGATAGGGCATCGGACGGCTCGTTCAGCTTTCTGGGACGGTACAAGATCTCGTAGTTGAAGGTGGAGAGCTCGATCCTCCACCTTAAGATCTTGTCATTTTTAATTTTGCCCCGCTGTGCATTATCCAACATGAAAGCTATCGACCGTTGGTCAGTGAGGAGAGTGAATCTCCTGCCGGCCAGGTAATGCCTCCAATGTCACACAGCTTCCACTATGGCTTGGGCTTCCTTTTCCACTGAGGAGTGGCGGATTTCTGAGGCGTGGAGGGTTCGGGAGAAAAAGGCCACGGGTCTGCCCGCTTGGTTAAGGAGGCGTCGCTCTCGACTTGGAAGGGGAGGGACTCGTCGATGGCGCGCATCGAGGCCTTTGCGATATCCGCTTTGATGCGGCTGAAGGCCTGGCGAGCCACTGTCGACAGGGGGAAGGTAGTGGTCTGTATTAGGGGGCGGGCTGGGGGTCCCGGAGTCCCCGCCTGATCGACTCCGGGAGCACAGAAAGCTTCATCCACCCCGACACGGTAAGACGCTGTTTTTTGACCATCCGTCCCAGTACGAATGGACCGAATGGTTGATCAACACAGGTTGCAGGCCACGTTCCCGTATCTCGACAACGTAACCATCTGCGGCCACGATCAGCAGGACCACGACGCCAACCTCCAAAAATTCCTCGAGACCGCTAAAGCCTTGAACCTCACATACAACGAGGACAAGTGCATGTTTAGCACAAACCGGCTAGCCATCTTGGGATATGTAGTGCGCAATGGGATAATAGGCCCCGACCCCGAACGCATGCGCCCCCTCATGGAATTTCCCCTCCCTCACTGCTCCAAAGCCCTGAAACGCTGCCTGGGGTTCTTTTCATATTACGCCCAGTGGGTCCCCCAGTACGTAGACAAGGCCCGCCCCCTAATACAGACCACTACCTTCCCCCTGTCGACAGAGGCTCGCCAGGCCTTCAGCCGCATCAAAGCGGATATCGCAAAGGCCACGATGCGCGCCATCGACGAGTCCCTCCCCTTCCAAGTCGAGTGCGACGCCTCCGACGTAGCTCTGGCGGCCACCCTTAACCAAGCGGGCAGACCCGTGGCCTTTTTCTCCCGAACCCTCCACGCCTCAGAAATCCGCCACTCCTCAGTAGAAAAGGAAGCCCAAGCCATAGTGGAAGCTGTGCGACATTGGAGGCATTACCTGGCCGGCAGGAGATTCACTCTCCTCACTGACCAACGGTCGGTAGCTTTCATGTTGGATAATGCACAGCGGGGCAAAATTAAAAATGACAAGATCTTAAGGTGGAGGATCGAGCTCTCCACCTTCAACTACGAGATCTTGTACCGTCCCAGAAAGCTGAACGAGCCGTCCGATGCCCTATCCCGCGGCACATGTGCCAACGCACAAATAAACCGTCTCCAAACCCTCCATGAGGACCTCTGCCACCCGGGGGTCACTCGGTTCTACCATTTTATAAAGTCCCGCAACCTCCCCTACTCCGTGGAGGAGGTCCGTACAGTCACCAGGAACTGCCACATCTGCGCAGAGTGCAAACCGCACTTTTTCAGGCCGGATAGAGCGCACCTGATCAAGGCTTCCCGTCCCTTTGAACGCCTCAGTCTGGATTTCAAAGGGCCCCTCCCCTCCACCGACCGCAACGCATACTTCCTGAACGTGGTGGACGAGTACTCTCGTTTCCCTTTCGCCATCCCCTGCCCCGACATGACAGCGGCCACAGTTATTAAAGCGCTTAACACCATATTCACACTGTTCGGTTGCCCTGCATATATCCATAGCGACAGGGGGTCCTCCTTCATGAGTGACGAGCTGCGCCAGTTCCTGCTCAGCAAGGGTATAGCCTCGAGCAGGACGACTAGCTACAACCCCCGGGGGAACGGGCAAGTAGAGAGGGAGAACGGCACGGTCTGGAAGACCGTCCTACTGGCCCTACGGTCCAGGGATCTCCCAGTTTCACGGTGGCAGGAGGTCCTCCCGGACGCTCTCCACTCCATCCGGTCGCTGCTGTGTACTACCACTAATCAAACGCCTCATGAGCGCCTCCTTGTCTTCCCCAGGAAGTCCTCCTCTGGAACGTCGCTGCCGACCTGGCTGGCGGCTCCAGGACCCAGCTTGCTCCGGAAACATGTGCGGGCGCACAAGTCGGACCCGTTGGTCGAGAGGGTTCACCTCCTCCACGCGAACCCGCAGTACACCTTTTCCTCCCAGGACCGGCCTTGTAAACCCCTACCACTATGCGAAGCACCACCCCGCCGGGTTCATTTTTAACAAGGGGTGAATGTGGTAGTATGCATTAGGGGTCATGTGGGACTGTGAAGCCGTGATGCCATTGGCTGACAGATCCCGGGTCCTGGTTGGCTGTTGATCTCTAGCTCCGCCCTGAAGGCGGAGTATAAGAACCAGGAGTTCTCCCCGCAGCTCCAGTCTGTTGCTGAACTGCGGGGAACAAGTCACACTTAATAAAGCCTCATCGACTTCATCTCTATTCGTCTCTCGTAAGTCATTGTGCGCTACACTGGTTAAAATCACTGACGAAGAAAACATGAAAGAAATAATACAGGTCCCTCGTGAACACAGGAGTAAGTCTGAAGTGGCAAATTAATATAGTAAACAGCTGCAGAAAAATGAAGCTTTAGAAATGGAAAATGATGAGGAGTCCGTCCTAGAATCAGATAGCACAGTGAAAACAGTAGGGTTTGAAACAAATGCGCCAAGTAAAATCGAAGATGAATGGGAGCAGACAAGACTTATTAAAAAAATGCACGTAGGAGGAAAGCAGATCCACTTAGTGGAAGGAGACTTTACAAATGCCCAAAAGGACATACAAGTTAATAGTTCCAATAGAAAGGGGAAATTAGGGGTAGGAATTTCAGGGGTATTGGCTCATAGATACAATCCAAAGTTACAGCTAACAATGGATGAAGAGGTAGTTCTAAGAGGGGAATTTAAAGAAGGGATAGCTGGAGCCACAACTCTGAGCCATGGGACAAAGATTATACATGTGGTATCACTAAACAATTCCGGACAGCAGTATAGTATGATGGATGAGACAGAAGTAAATCAAGCAAACATGGAACGAATCCTGAGACATAGTGTAGGGAGAGATGTTGATATGACATTATTAGGAGACGGAATATTCAAAAATAACTCAAGGGAATCTCTGAGAGCGATAATAAAGACATGTGCATTAACCCCTCTGGCTAGGGCAGGTCAGGTAATAAGGATTTGGCGAGAGCAATGGGCACAATTCCTTTTAGACACAGCAGGAACAAGACAGCAATCTGAATTTAAATTCAACCAAGTGCCAGCACCCCTGTCAGAGACAGAAAAAACACGTCCCAGAGCCCCAGATAACCAAGGGAATTCGGACCCCTTTGAAAATTTCCCAAAGGGATACCATTCTCAATACCTAGATTGAAGTCCGTTTTGGGAAGAAAATTGGCCGAGGCAATCTGCCACACAGAAAGAAGGAGCTTTTATAGATTATTTTTTTGAAACACAAGAACGTGAAGAGGAATAAAGCCTAGCTGGGATTATTGCGCCTCCTGCGCTGGGACAGGAAGAACCATCATCCTCATCAGAGAATGAGGAAATATTAAAACCAAGGAGAAAACTAAGCTCAGAGAAGGAGGCAAAAGAGGGGGAGGTGTGGTGCTGCTAGTCAAGAGCAGTATTACGGTGGCGGAGAGGATGCTAGATGGGGACTCATCTTCCGAGGTAGTATGGGCTGAGGTTAGAAACAGGAAAGGAGAGGTCACACTGTTGGGAGTCTTCTATAGGCCTCCAAATAGTTCTAGGGATGTAGAGGAAAGGATGGCGAGGATGATCCTGGATAAGAGCGAAAGTAACAGGGTAGTTATTATGGGAGACTTTAACTTTCCAAATATTGACTGGAAAAGATATAGTTCGAGTACATTAGATGGGTCGTTTTTTGTACAGTGTGTGCAGGAGGGTTTCCTGACACAGTTTGTTGACAGGCCAACAAGAGGCGAGGCCACATTGGATTTGGTTTTGGGTAATGAACCAGGCCAGGTGTTGGATTTGGAGGTAGGTGAGCACTTTGGGGACAGTGACCACAATTCGGTGACGTTTACGTTAAGGATGGAAAGGGATAAGTATACACCGCAGGGCAAGAGTTATAGCTGGGGGAAGGGAAATTATGATGCCATTAGACGTGACTTGGGGGGGGATAAGGTGGAGAAGTAGGCTGCAAGTGCTGGACACACTGGATAAGTGGAGCTTGTTCAAGGATCAGCTACTGCGTGTTCTTGATAAGTATGTACCGGTCAGGCAGGGAGGAAGGTGCCGAGCGAGGGAACCGTGGTTTACCAAAGAAGTGGAATCTCTTGTTAAGAGGAAGAAGGAGGCCTATGTGAAGATGAGGTGTGAAGTTTCAGTTGGGGCGATGGATAGTTACAAGGTAGCGAGGAAGGATCTAAAGAGAGAGCTAAGACGAGCAAGGAGGCGACATGAGAAGTATTTGGCAGGAAGGATCAAGGAAAACCCAAAAGCTTTCTATAGGTATGTCAGGAATAAGCGAGGGAAAGAGTAGGACCAGTCAAGGACAGGGATGGGAAGTTGTGTGTAGAGTCTGAAGAGATAGGCGAGATACTAAATGAATATTTTCCGTCAGTATTCACTCAGGAAAAAGATAATGTTGTGGAGGAGAATGCTGAGCTCCAGGTAAATAGATTAGATGCCATTGAGGTACGTAGGGAAGAGGTGTTGGCAATTCTGGACAGGCTGAAAATAGATAAGTCCCCGGGACCTGATGGGATTTATCCTAGGATTCTCTGGGAGGCCAGGGAAGAGATTGCTGGACCATTGGCTTTGATTTTTATGTCATCATTGGCTACAGGAATAGTGCCAGAGGACTGGAGGATAGCAAATGTGGTCCCTTTGTTCAAAAAGGGGAGCAGAGACAACCCCGGCAACTATAGACCGGTGAGCCTCACGTCTGTAGTGGGTAAAGTCTTGGAGGGGATTATAAGAGACAAGATTTATAATCATCTAGATAGGAATAATATGATCAGGGATAGTCAGCATGGCTTTGTGAAGGGTAGGTCATGCCTCACAAACCTTATTGAGTTATTTGAGAAGGTGACTGAACGGGTAGGTGAGGGTAGAGCAGTTGATGTGGTGTATATGGATTTCAGCAAAGCGTTTGATAAGGTTCCCCACGGTAGGCTATTGCAGAAAATACGGAGGCTGGGGATTGAGGGTGATTTAGAGATGTGGATCAGAAATTGGCTAGCTGAAAGAAGACCGAGGGTGGTGGTTGATGGGAAATGTTCAGAATGGAGTACAGTCACAAGTGGAGTACCACAAGGATCTGTTCTGGGGCCGTTGCTGTTTGTCATTTTTATCAATGACCTAGAGGAAGGCGCAGAAGGGTGGGTGAGTAAATTTGCAGACGATACTAAAGTCGGTGGTGTTGTCGATAGTGTGGAAGGAAGTAGCAGGTTACAGAGGGATATAGATAAGCTGCAGTGCTGGGCTGAGAGGTGGCAAATGGAGTTTAATGTAGAGAAGTGTGAGGTGATTCACTTTGGAAGGAATAACAGGAATGTGGAATATTTGGCTAATGGAAAAGTTCTTGAAAGTGTGGATGAGCAGAGGGATCTAGGTGTCCATGTACATAGATCCTTGAAAGTTGCCACCCAGGTTGATAGTGTGGTGAAGAAGGCCTATGGAGTGTTGGCCTTTATTGGTAGAGGGATTGAGTTCCGGAGTCAGGAGGTCATGTTGCAGCTGTACAGAACTCTGGTACGGCCGCATTTGGAGTATTGCGTACAGTTCTGGTCACCGCATTATAGGAAGGACGTGGAGGCTTTGGAACGGGTGCAGAGGAGATTTACCAGGATGTTGCCTGGTATGGAGGGAAAATCTTATGAGGAAAGGCTGATGGACTTGAGGTTGTTTTCGTTAGAGAGAAGAAGGTTAAGAGGAGACTTAATAGAGGCATACAAAATGATCAGAGGGTTAGATAGGGTGGACAGTGAGAGCCTTCTCCCGCGGATGGAAATGGCTAGCACGAGGGGACATAGCCTTAAACTGAGGGGTAATAGATATAGGACAGAGGTCAGAGGTAGGTTCTTTACGCAAAGAGTAGTGAGGTCGTGGAATGCCCTACCTGCTACAGTTGTGAACTCGCCAACATTGAGGGCATTTAAAAGTTTATTGGATAAACATATGGATGATAATGGCATAGTGTAGGTTAGATGGCTTTTGTTTCGGTGCAACATCGTGGGCCAAAGGGCCTGTACTGCGCTGTATTGTTCTATGTTCTATGTTCTAAGGAGAAGAAAAGGGAATAGAAAAAATTCTAAACCATTAGAAATAGGGGATTATAACGATTACTGGAAACAACAACAACCTTCCACTTATCGACCAATAAATAAGGATTTACCATATTATATGTATAATCCAAAGGCAAAAATGGTACACCACAGAGATCAGGAAGGATGGGAAAGAGAGGTTAATCTAGGGGACTTAAAATAGGAGAAATATTAGGAGGAAGTCAACAAATTGATTCTACAAAATTACTGGGATTACCAAACGTTACCCCCAAAGCTAAAATTTGGCAAATGAGCAAAGGGTATGATAGTTTCGGAAGAGCCATGAGTAGAGTAAGGAACAGCACAGAAACACAAGACCAGATAATAGCAGCATTAAGACCACAAGAAAGGATACAGAATCTCCCAAGACCCTGAATAACTGCACCTACTCCCATAGATCGGGTAAAGTTTGCTCCACGGGATAGCCAAGTACCAATTGCAATGTTCGATGAATTATATAGAACCGGTCGAAGATTTTGTACAACAGGGTACCCTCTATCTTGAAGAAGAACCGGTACAACGACAAATACATTTCTCAGAATATAGGGAACCAGATAGAAGTGCCCCTTTAAGAACGCTGTGCCCCAGAAGTGAGAAAGTAGTTCGGTCATTTACACCAGGTCCAGAGGAGGGACTGGGAGGTATGGTACCGTATAAAATAGTAGCAGCAGTAATGAAGACAGCAGGCCCAAAGAAAGATGGGGAGAGTAGAATTGAGTATTCACAGAGGGTAAAACAGTTAGCGAAGAAAATGGGGGCATCAGGAGAATCCACCAAATTGACTGATTTACAAACAGTGGGAGAAATAGGTACAGGCGAAGTCTCAGATTTAATAAATGAGTTAGATTTGGGAAATGAGAGAGCTAAATTAATGAAAGAAATGACAGAGGCAGCATATGCAAGGGAACACCGCACAACATATGTCGACCGAATATATGAGGTTAATAAGGAAGAGGACCCGATGTAGTCAGATTCCTGAGGGAATTAGGACCCAAGATTCCAGGAGGGAATAGCTTCTCAACAATACTGCTAACAACCCACAGAAAAGAAATAGGAAGAGAACTGGTCAAATTTGATTTGGCAGGCAAAGCAATTAAGGGTAAACAAACAAAAGGGGAACAAAGAAGAGCAGCAGCTGCCCCAAATCAACACACACAACACGACAGCCAATCACAGGCAAGAGCATACACAGTACAAAACAGGGAACATGACACTTCCTGGGCACTCAAGCAGGAGACGGCTCAGGGCACAGAGCTCATTGCAGGCCACTCAGACATCCACCATGTGCTGAGTGCCACTACAAGAGAGAATTAGGAATAGGTCCACAGAATCAAGGGTCATGATCAAACCTCCGTAAACAGTTTACCAATGTAAATAGATGTTTAAAATAAACCCAACACTTCATTGTACCAGGAGTGAATTTGGTACCTACCTAAAGATCCTCTGGAATCTGCCATCCTGCGCCATGAACACCGTCAACACACCGCAGCCGCTGCAAGTCGCTGGAAACCTCGGTGTTAATTGGAAGCTGTTCAAACAGCGCTTCCAGCTCTTTCTGGAAACCAACGACAAGGAAAGCGCTTCGGACACCAGAAAGATCGCCATCCTCCTCACCACGGCAGGTCAACACGCCATCCATGTCTACAATTCCCTGGTGTTCGCGGAAGGTGGGGACAAGACCAAATACAAGACGGTCCTTCTCAAGCTTGACCAAGGTGGTCGAGGTCAACGAGAACTTCGAGAGGTATCTCTTCCAGCAGCGCCTGCAAGGTAAGGATGAGTCCTTTCAGTCATTCCTTACGCATCTCCGCATCCTCGCGCAGTCCTGCAGTTACGACACCACCTCCGACTCCATGATTCGGGACCAGATCGTTTTTGGAGTCACCTCGGGGACCCTACGCCAGCAGCTCTTAAAAATAAAAGGCCTCACCTTAGCCTCCGCAATCGAAGCCTGTGTCCTGCGACTAGCTGTTATACCCAATTTCAGGCAGCCGAATCGGTGCGGCAGGGGTCCTACGCGGCCGGATCGGCGAGGCAGGCGCCCTATGAGGCCGAACGGATCTAGGTGATTGAGTTCCTCCTGGCCCGCGGCCCGGACGAGGGCGGACATTTCGCGCGCTTTTTGAGGCCTCCCGCGCTTGTGCGCGCCAAAAACTACAGCAACACTGAGGAACGTGATGCGCAGGCGTGCCCGACGCAAGACCGAACCGCGCATGTGAAGTGGCGCAACGAACGCCATGACGTCACGATGTGCAGCAACTGTGGAGCCGCGCATTTAAAGCGGCAATGTCCCGCAAGAACCCGACAATGCCTCCTCTGTGGCAAGGTGGGCCACTACGCTGCTTGCTGTCGAGCAACTCAACCTGTCAATGTTCCCCAACTCCGACAGCCTCACAGGGACGTACAGACCATTCAGCCTCCTTATTACGAATCGTGCCCAGACGATGTCCAGACCAGTGGCACAAACGACCGGAATGCCTTCCGTGTTGCGGCCATTGATGGGAACCGAATGTCTCCACCCAGGACCCACCAGCCGGTGCAAGTTAACACGATCAATCCGGGTGATGAATGGTGTGCCTCCCTGACGGTCAACTGATCAATCCGGGTGATGCATGGTGTGCCATCCTGACGGTCAACCGATCACCTATAACGTTCCGCCTGGACACTGGAGCCTCCGCCAACCTCATAGCACGGTCAGCCTTCTACGCCATGAAGGTTAGTCCACCAATTCGGCCGTCTCGTTGCAGGATGGTCGACTACAACGGGAACGTTATCCCGGCTATGGGATCCTGCCAGCTTCAGGTGACACACAACACACGCACGGCCACACTCTCATTCGAGATAGTCGGCTCATCGAAGGACTCCCTGCTGGGCGCACAGGCATGCAAGGCTCTCCACCTCATGCAATGAGTCGACTCTCTCTCTCCAGACGGTACATCTGACTTCCCGGATGCAGAGTTCAGCGCACAGCTCCAATCGCTCCTCGCCCACAACCAGGAGGCATTCGAGGGCATGGGAACACTGCCATACACCTACCGAATTCACCTCAAACCGGACGCCACCCCGGTCATTCACGCACCTCGTAGGGTCCCAGCGCCGCTCAAAGACCGTCTCAAGCAGCAGCTGCAGGATCTCCAGGACCAAGGGGTCCTATCCCGGGTCACGGAGCCCACGCCGTGGGTCAGCTCCATGGTGTGTGTTAAGAAGCCCTCCGGTGAGCTCCGGATCTGCATTGATGCAAAAGACATCAACATTATGAGGGAACACTACCCCATACCCAAACGGGAAGAGATCACGAGCGAAATGGCCCGGGCTAAAATCTTCACGAAACTGGATGCCTCTAAGGGTTTTTGGCAGATCCAACTGGATCCGTCCAGCCGAAAGCTGCGCACCTTCAACACCCCTTTCGGCAGGTTCTGCTACAACCGAATGCCATTTGGCATCATCTCGGCATCCGAGGTCTTTCATAGGATCATGGAGCAGATGATGGAAGGCATTGAAGGGGTGCGCGTCTACATGGACTACATCATCATCTGGTCCACCACACCACAGGAGCACATCTATCGTCTCCAGCGTGTCTGCGCGCATACGCGAAAATGGCCTGCGCCTTAACCGAGCCAAGTGTTCTTTCTGCCAAACCGAGCTGAAGTTCCTGGGGGACCACATTTCCCGGTCCGGGGTCCGTCCGGATGCAGACAAGGTGAGCGCCATTACAGCCATGCCGCAGCCGGCAGACAAGAAAGCAGTGCTACGCTTTCTAGGCATGGTCAACTTCCTGGGGAGGTTCATTCCCAACCTTGCCTCCCACACAACAGCTCTGCGCCACCTCGTCAAGAAGTCCATGGAGTTCCAATGGCTACACACATACCAGCAGGAATGGGAGGAGCTCAAACTTAAGCTCACCACAGCACCGGTGTTGGCGTTTTTCGACACACCTCGTGCCACTAAAATCTCGACTGATGCCAGCCAGTCCGGCATTGGGGCGGTGCTCCTACAGCAGGATGACACTGCGTCATGGGCCCCGGTTGCCTATGCCTCGCGGGCCATGACCCCCACAGAACAGCGCTACGCGCAGATCGAAAAGGAGTGCCTGGGCTTGCTAACCGGTGTGGTGATGTGCATCACTGTAAATACATGTAAGCTAGACAGACACTAGAGGGAGCACCAGAAACATCTCACACACACACTCAACCAATGGATAAGTTAGATGGGAGGCGACCAATGGACATTCATGATACACAAGGAGGTGACACGACCACAGGGGGGCATTACACCAACCCATACATAAAGGACACCACACACATGATCTGCCCCTTTTGGCCAGTGGAGACAGTCAGTGAGTACAGACACAGGGTTGATTCATTATCACACCCACCACGTGGAAGACAGCAGATGGTTAGTCAGTTTAGGTAGCTACAATAGGATTAGCAGTAGTGTCGAACTCAAGTTATAAAAGTGTACATAGTGTAAATAAATGAGTTGAAGTTATTTACACGTCTCGACCTTCCTTGACAAATGCAACACAAGGAAGCCGCAAAGGAAACATAACAAAACAACCGGGTTAGACAAGTTCCATGACTATGTGTATGGTCTCCCCCGGTTTACCGTTGAGACTGACCACCGCCCCCTGGTCAGCATCATTCATAAGGATCTAAACGAGATGACCCCTCGCCTCCAGCGCATCCGACTTAAACTTAGGAGGTACGACTTCCAACTGGCCTACTCCCTGGGTAAGGACCTTATCATTGCGGATGCCCTATCTAGAGCAGTGAGCACACCGCCCGATTCGGAGGGGTTCGTCTGTCAGGTCGAGGCGCAGGTGGCTTTCACATTGGCAAATCTGCCAACTGACGACTCCAGTCTGGCCCGTATTCGCCGGGAGACTGCGGCTGACCCCCTTCTACATCGGGTGGTGTGCCACATGACGGGAGGGTGGCTCAAAGGGCAGTGCCCGCAGTTCTACAATGTCCGAGACGACTTGGCCATCATTGATGGTGTCCTTCTAAAGCTGGACCGGATTGTGATTCCGCACAGCATGCACAAGCTGGTCCTCGACCAACTACACGAAGGCCATCTGGGGGTCAAGAAGTGCAGACGGAGGGCCCGAGAGGCGGTATACTGGCCGGGCATCAGTGATGACATTGCCAATATGGTGCTCAACTGCCCCACCTGCCAAAGGTTTCAACCGGCGCAACCTCCTGAAACGCTTCTGCCCCATGAGCTGGTGACGTCCCCCTGGGCGAAGGTGCGTGTGGACCTCTTTCACGCGCTCGGCAGGGACTATGTCATCATGGTTGACTACTTTTCCAACTTTCCAGAGGTCATACGCCTGCACGATTTGACATCGTCCGCTGTCATAAGGGCCTGCAAAGACACCTTCGCTCGCCACGGCATTCCGATGACTGTCATGTCGGACAATGGGCCCTGTTTCGCCAGCCAGGAATGGTTATCTTTTGCTGCCTCGTATGGTTTCACACACGTGACGTCCAGCCCTCTGCATCCCCAGTCCAATGGAAAGGCGGAGAAGGGCGTTCACATCGTCAAGCGGCTCCTCTGCAAGGCTGCTGCTGCCGGATCGGATTTCTGCCTAGCCCTGCTAGCCTATTGCTCGGCCCCACAAGCCACTGGCCTCTCACCAGCCCAGCTGTTGATGGGTCGCGCCCTCAGGACCACTGTGCCTTCCACTCTGGCACCCATAACCAACCATGCTCCGGTGCTACACAGAATGCAACTACAGCGCAGTCGCCAGAAGAGGGCATATGACACACGGGCAACTGATCTTCCCCCCCTGGCCCCTGGAAACGAAGTCCGCATCCACCTACCAGATGGTGGCTGGTCAGCACCTGCCGAAGTTCTCCGACGCGTGGCTCCCCACCCGTTCCTGGTTCGCATGCCTGATGGATCCATTCATAGGCGCAATCTCCGGGCTCTTCGCCTACGTCCACGCTCGCCACGGGACCTTACACCGACACCGCGCCCTCCTGTTGTTCCTGACAGCGACTTTGTGGATCTTCCTGCCACCATGCCCCTTCCGTCGTCGCCCGTGGCCAGGTCCATTCCTCAGCCGGTGGTTCCAGACATACCCTTGAGGTGGTCAACCCAAATTTGTCGCCCACCTACTAGACTGGACTTATGAGACTGTTTGTACATTGAACTCATACTATCACTGTGTTAATATGTTTATGTTCTTATCGTTACAGGAATTTGTTTTATCGTTCAACCGTTCTTTGTTTATGGTACAACCTCGTTGTTATGTCGCACCCGACATCGCCCCTTGTATATAGTTTAGCCCCATGTACATGCTGTAAATATTGCACACACACATTTAGCTACACTCAGTACACATCTCTATTTATAACCACGTAGGCACATGTTCTTGTAAAAAAAGGGGGGATGTCATGATATTCAGGTCAACATCATAGCGCATACATACATACTGATGGACAGATCAACGGACCAATCAACACACACAACACAACAGCCAATCACAGGCAAGAGCATACACAGTACAAAACAGGGAACACGACACTTCCTGGGCACTCAAGCAGGAGACGGCTTAGGGCACAGAGCTCATTGCAGGCCACTCAGAAAATGAAAATGAAATGAAATGAAAATGAAATGAAAATGAAATCTACCATGTGCTGAGTGCCACTAAAAGAGAGAATTAGGAATAGGTCCACAGAATCAAGGGTCATGATCAAACCTCAGTAAACAGTTTACCAATGTAAATAGATGTTTAAAATAAAACTGCGTTGTACCATTCACAACCGTGTTGGTTCATCTGTGTGGCAGAGCACCCAACACTTCAGGTTATATTAGAGAAATAATTAATTACTGTAAAATAGATTCAATACTTTTATTTTGTTAGCTGTTACTCAGTAGAGTGTGCAAACTATTTCAAGTAGTGTAAAATTAACTAGCTTTGATTTAAACATATAGCTTTATGTTCTTTGTAAACACTACGACTTTGGCTATCTTGGAGAACAATACAAGGAACATAACAGCAACCAGCCCAGGAGCGGGTCAAAGGCAAGAGTCAAGTCACCCTCCGAACTTGTTCTTAACACTATTATGTGAGGACTTTCGTTTTGAAAAGTTGCTGAGGAATTTTTCTCCAGCTTGGCTCCTTATCCTGACCTGACCCACATTCTGTCCATTTTCAAGACTTGTCAAAAATGTGTCATCCACTGGTGTATAAACTGAACATAGAACATAGAACAGTACAGCACAGAACAGGCCCTTCAGCCCTCGATGTTGTGCCGGGCATTATCCAAAACCAATATCAAGCTATCCCACTCCCTGTCATTCTGGTGTGCTCCATGTGCCTATCCAATAACCGCTTGAAAGTTCCTAAAGTGTCCGACTCCACTATCACAGCAGGCAGTCCATTCCACACCCTAACCACTCTCTGAGTAAAGAACCTACCTCGGACATCCCTCCTATATCTCCCACCCTGAACCTTATAGTTATGCCCCATTGTAACAGCTACATCCACCCGAGGAAATAGTCTCTGAACGTCCACTCTGTCTACCCCCCTCATCATCTTATAAACCTCTATTAAGTCACCTCTCATCCTCCTCCGCTCCAAAGAGAAAAGCCGTAGCTCCCTCAACCTTTCCTCATAAGACCTATCCTGCAAACCAGGCAGCATCCAGGTAAATCTCCTTTGCACCCTTTCCTATGCTTCCACATCCTTCCTATAGTGAGGTGACCAGAACTGCACACAATACTCCAAATGTGGTCTCACCAGGGTCATGTACAGTTGCAGCATAACCTTAAACCCAAGTCCCCTGTTAATAAACGCTAAATACGATCGAGAAGTGGTGTTATCCTGGGTATTCTGAAGACGGCCTCAGCCTGGGGTATCAAAACAGCACCTAAGGAAGAGTGAGGTGATGGTATTATTGTGCGATATGGAATATTTTTTTCTATACTTTTATAAACTTGTTCTCATGCCCACAAATCCATCCTTGGCCTATTGCAATGCTCCAGCGAAGCTCGGCGGAAGCTGGAGGAGTAACATCTCATCTTCCGGTTGGGTACATTACAACCCCCGGGACTCAACATTGAGTTCGGCAGCTTTAAATTGTGACCTTTCTCCTCCATCTTAAACACCGTTTAAGAAAAATATCCCAGACATGCCTTGCCTAACTGTAGTAAGGCCACAGAGGCAGAAGTCCCTTCACTAGAATCCCTTTATTAACAAAGCCAACAACAGTACAGCCTGGTGCATTCAGCTTACTGTCTACACCGGGAGTGCCGAGGATCTGACACTCCTTGTTACCTACAAAGAGGAGGTTCCCTGATTGGGCCACTAATCAGGGAACTCGTATTCTAATTGCCAATATCAAAGGCCTGGCCTAAGTCATTACTCCCACCCCACCCCTGGCCACCTGTCTTTTGTTCTTAAAGTTGCTACTTTTTGTTGCAATCCCTCACAGCTCTAGTACACTCTCCCTCCCTTCAGTTCCAATGAAGAGTCAAAGCGGTATGGTAGCACAGTGGTTAGCACTGTCGCTTCAGAGAGCCAGGGTCCCGGGTTCGATTCCCGGCTTGGGTCACTGTCTGTGCGGAGTCTGCACGTTCTCCCCGTGTCTGCGTGGGTTTCCTCCGGGTGCTCCGGTTTCCTCCAACAAGTCCCAAAAGACGTGCTTGTTAGGTAATTTGGACATTCTGAATTCTCCCTCAGCATACCCGAACAGGCGCCGTGATATGGCGACTAGGGGATTTTCACAGTAACTTCATTGCAGTGTTAATATAAGCCTACTTGTGACACTCATAAAGATTATTATAGAAACGATTCAAAATGTTAACTCACTTTCTCACCTTACAGATACTGCCAGACTTGCTGAGTTTTCCCAGCATCCCGTGTTCTTATTTCAGGTACATATTTCTCATGCGCGTGTTGAAAATAAGGATATTAGCCTTCAGTTTCCATGGGCAGTAATCTTCCACCAGAACATGAATGAATAATTGCAGAACTGCTGGAGAGGCCAATGGCCACTCTCTTGGCAGAGCTAGATTTCTTGCAATCTCATCACCCTAGTCAGTCATGAGCTGTGACCCTATATCCTCGCTCTCACCAAGATCCTGGGTGGGATTCTCCGCTCGCCGATGGCAAAATCGTGAAATACGATTGGGCGGAGAATAACTCCGACTCCAAAATCAGTGTAGGCACCAGTTTGACTGCAAATCGGGAAGCTCCAGCACCTCGAAAATGGCGTAAATGCGTCGCTCGCTGCGCCGGGTGAAAGTACAGTAGGCATATCATTAGTGGGCCTGACAGCCTATTCTCTGGGGCCACCAAGATTCACCGCCACTGATGGGCTGAATTCCCGCGCGTTCACTTGTGGTTTTAAAAATCGTGGTCCTGGCAGCTGAGTGAGAGAGATGGGAGGTAGGAAATGGCGTGGAGTGGCTGCGGGCTGCTGGCCTTGACACCGGCCGTGCTGGCTGCGGTGGGGGGGGGGCCCATCCAAGGCTGGGGGAGGGGAGCGGGAGGGCGGGTCGAGCAGCCGGGGTGCCCCCACCCCCACGGAACTGGGTCTGTGGCCAGGCACCGACCGCCGTCTTGCTGAACACCCACTGACCACCCACCCCAGACCCTGGTTCCACACAATGGCACCGGCAGGATGGGTGCGCCCATTCCCGCACCCCACCCTCCCGCCACAGTGCAGCCTCTCCGGCCCCGAACAGCCCGCCAAACCGGCAGCCACCCACTGGGAGACCTCCCAGGGCCACACCCAAGGCAGCCCCCAGTGAGGGCAGTGCCAGGCAATGGTGTCCCTGGCAGCTGGGATGGGTGAAAGGACTGGGGGCACCGACGGGGCAGGGGTGCGGGGGTGGGGGTGGGACATGCATGAGCGGCGCCCGCAGAGCCAACTGGGGGCGCCATGTAGCCCATGGTACCTGGATGGGCACGGGAGTGTGCGCCATGCTAACAAGTTTGCCTTTCACCCCCTGCAAGACAATGGCATTCGGACACCAACCCGCTATGCTGGCTGCTGTGGTAATGGCCGCAGCCTTGCGAGAAACCCTGTGGCCGCTTGAGTGGCAGCCGCTCAGAGAGGAGGGGGAAGCTGCAGCAGAGGAGCGGGCTGCAGAGGACCGGGCTGCAGAGGGGCAGGTGGCGGCTACAGAGGCTGGAGGGCCGGCCGCCCAACAGGCCGAGGAGGAGGAGGTGCCATGGAGGTGCCGCATGAGGCCCCGTGTGCACCGGCACCGCATGTCGTTTGAGGACCTGCCGGACAGGCATGCAGACGGAGACTGCGGATGAGCAGAGGGACTGTGTGACACATCTGCCAGATAATGCCACACCTGGCACTGCGGAGCTCTGGGGGAGGACACCCCCTCCCGGTGACTGTCAAGGTGGACGGTCGCCTTGAACTTTAATGCGACAGGATCCTTCCAGTAGCTGAGTGGTGACCTGTCCGGGATCTCACAGGCCTCGGAGCACAGGTGCATCCACGCCATCACGGATGCCCTATATGCACAGGCGGACCAGTCCATCATGTTCCATGTGGACCGCGGCCACCAGGATGCCCGGGCCTTGGGGTTCGCTGCCATCGCTGGGTTGCCCGGGCCCAGGGGGTGATCAACGGGCTAAATATCGCCCTACAGGCACCTGCGGATAACAGGCCACTGTACACCACTGAAAGGGGTTTCACTCCATGAACATACAGCTGGTCTGCGATCAATAGATGCGCATCATGCACGTCTGCATCCGAGACTCAGGCAGTGGGCACGACTCCTTCACCTTGGCACAGTCGGTGATCCCCGACATGTTTGAGGCCTACCCCCCCCAACTGCGGGGTTGGCTGCTGGGTGACAGGGGTTACCCACTGCGGTCATGGCTGATGATGCCTATCCCAAGACCACAGACCGACGTGGGGACCCAAAACAATGACGCCCTTACAGCGACCAGGGGTGTGGTCGAGAGGTGCTTTGGCATCCTGAAGATGCGCTTTAAATGCCTGGACTGCTCCCAAGGTGCCCTCCAGTGTGATGCTGTGAGGGTCGCCCACATCATAGTGGCCAGCTGTGTCCACCAGAATATTGCACTGCAGAGGGGCGATGTGCTGGAGGAGGAGGATGAGGAGGAAGGGCAGGTCTTGTCCGACGAGGAAGATGCGGGGGAGGGCGACGATGAGCAGGACATGGGGCCCTGGCAGGCAGGGGAGGCCCGCTCTGGTCTCAATCAGGGTCTGCACGTTCGCTGCCATGGAGCACAGGGAGTGGACCATCTCCGTCTGGGACTGCGCCACATCACTCTGCAACTGTGCCACTACCCTGTGCCACATCAGCCATTGACTGGGCCACCTCCCTCTGGGTCTGGGCCACGTCCCCCTGGGACTGGGACAACTCCATCTGGGACTGGGACACCTCCCTCTGGGACTGGGACACCTCCCTCTGGGACTGAGCCACCCGCCCAGTGTCGGCACAACGCTGGCCAGTGCCTGGGCAATGCCGCCGAAGTTCTCAGCCATGCCCTGCTGTGACTGGGCCATGCTGAGGAGCGCACTGCAATTTTCAGGAGGCTCTGGCACATGGCTGCCTGTGAGAGGGTAGTCCTGGCCTGGGCCTGGGCCCCCGCCTGCACAGAATACCCAGGCCCTGGATACTCTGATCCATATCCGACACTGTCGCCCCCATTGCCTCCACAGCGGACGCCACCCGTGCGGTGTTGGCCTGGGTGGCACGCATGACCAGCACCACTCCCAGCTCCTGGACGCAGATGGACTCCTCCACCTGCGACTGCAGGTGCTGGATGCTCGCCGACAACCCCTCATATGGTCCCTGGGTCTCTGACTGCACCTCCACTGTGGCTGGGACTGGATGCTCCAGGAGTCAAAGACCCGTCTGGACGGCAGCTTGTTCCTGGGGCCGGCCTGCCCTCCGACCGTCCGGACCCTCGGCTGCTCCTACCTCCACCTGTTGGACTGGATGCGATGTTGTGTGCGCACCAGATAGTGTCCAGGAGCCTCTTCACTAATGTGCTGAACAGAGGTGACAGTCTCTGGGATGGTGGGTAGTGTTTTAGACAGCAGTGACAGAATGTCACTGTCCTCCTCCAACCCGAGCTCCGGGGTGTCCTGAGTCTTGGGCAGAGGCTGGTGTTCAGGCTGCTCTCCCCGTCAGTGCTTGGCCATCTGGGGGCACCGGCTCTGGCACTGGTTGGGGACGGGAGGGCTCCAGGTGGACCCGACCCCATCTCCGGCAGGTCCTGTAAGACACAAGGTGACTTGTATGGTTAGAGAGCGGGCCGGGGGGGGGCGTGGGCGAGGGCGGGGGAGGGGTGGATGGTTGGGGGGGGGTGAGGGGTGTGTGGGCTGAGGGGATGTGGGGGATTGATGGGGGTGTGGAGCGGGGTGTCCACACATGTGTCATGGGGATCCGCCACTAAGCAGGGTCTCGCTTGCCTGCCGCCGACCTCCACCTCAGTGACCTCCCTTTCCTCTGGGCCGCCCACCATGTCTGCTTGGGCACGGTGAGAGGCCGCAGCTTTGGTGGTCCCTCTCTGGTCTTCTCCTGCTCCTGGCGGTTGTGCATGGCCTTCTCCTGGGGGCAGGGCAATCACAAAAAACAACACTGTTCGATGTTCCGACACATGCAGCCCAGGTGTTGGGTAGATGATGGCATCATTAGCCAGGGACCTGGCCATTGCGGCTGGCATGGGTGCTGACATATGGGGCAAGGTGGGGGTTCAACGGTCCCTCGGGGGGGGAGAGGCTGGGTTACAGGTATGCGGGGGGAGCGGGCTTAGTGCCAGGGGCACAGCACTCCCTACTCACCCTGGCAGCTTTGAGGAGGTTGTGCAGTTTCTCCCGGCACTGCAAGCCAGTCTGGACGACATTGCCCATGGCGCTGACTGCGTCTGCCACCTGCGCCCAGGCACAGCGAAGGCCTGGTGGCCTTCCTCCCGGGCCGGTCTACAGAATCATCCTTTTGTCCTCCATGGCGTCCAGGAGTGTGTCCAGCTCAGCGTCCCTGAACCGTGGTGCTGCTCTCCTCCCAGCTATCTTGTTGACTGGGACGGTGTGTGTGGGATGAATCGTTTAAGTGCGGCTGCGGAGGGTGAGCCTCATGTGCGCCAATCACAGACCCGCGAATCCAGCGCCATTTTGCATGGAACCGGTTGCATTCCACGTGGCGATGGTGCTGTCTGAGACTCTATTCCATGACTTTGTTCATTCCCGACTCAACCATTCCAATGCTCTCCTGAACAGCCTCCCATCTTCCACCCTGAGGTGTCAGCCATGGCCCAGTTAGTAGCTCTGTCACCTCTGAGATTGAACAAGTCCTACACTCAGGGGCTTGGGCCTGAATTTTCTCTGTGGAGGTGGGAAGCAATACTCAAGTGTGTTTTAAGGCCAGAAATGTGCTGCCAGTGAGAAACTGATTAAAATCAGTGGAGATGAGTTTCCTGCCCACTTACAACAGTGTGGGGCTGGGAACTAAAGCTGGTCAGATGAAATGTGGGAATGACTCCCATGGCGGCCATCTCCAAGACTGTGGCTGTCATGAGGCTGAGATCTGTGGTTTGTGCCGAAGCTTTCCACAGACCCACAGGGGAGATGTAGGCCCGGCACTCAGGGCGGAACAGTCACTCGATATCAACATGGATCTAATTCTGGAGGCTGTGAGGGGGAGGCAGGAATTCCTCTTCCTGGAGGATAGCAGAAGGAGGCCACCTCATTGTGTAGCAGGGGCATTGCTGCCCGCCTCTCTCACATCCTGCTCCCCCTCTTTCCTTCCAGGGCCTCACCGTTCTCAAGGTCTGTGTCATGGATCGTGCAGCGGACCAACAGAATAACCACGCAGGAGGATATTGGAGGTTATCATCCGACCAGTCTAGGCACCAGAACCATATCTTCAGAAGCCTAACCTGGTCAATAGTTGTCATGTTGAGCTGGTGGCATTGGTTGTATCATCTCTGTGCCTGTTTTGAGCCTCCCTGAAAGCCATGTCTGAACGGGATATGCCTTGTCCCCTCAAATCCATGCATGCACCTTGGGCGTCTGCGGCAGGCTGGATTGGCAGAGGATGAAGGAATCGTGGCAACTCTCTGGAAAGCGAGTGCACACATGGAGGAAACTCTTGATGGGCAGTTGGATGGTTCCTGCTGTTGGGTCTCAGTGCCAGGTTGCTGGGTACCTTGATGGACAACATGGGTTCATCAATGATGCCCTGCATGTGGAGGGATCAGTGGAGGTGAAACCCAATACCCTCAATCCCTTTGAGACTGTGTTAGGTGTTATAGAATGTATCATTAAGCACTGGCAAAGAGGGCACCAGTAACGTACAAGATGCTGTGGTGTGCAGTTACTTGTGAGATGTATAGAGCTGATCCTCAGAAAGAAGCAAAAACCTTCAAGGTCACAGTGACTTTGACACGACTAGAAGGTCATGGAAACCATTGCTGTGAGGTGGAAATCTTTGGTAATGATGTCAGTGACCAGCTGCCTGTTTCTTGTAGCATTGATTCTTGGTCATTTCCAGGTATCTCGGTCTGCAGTGATAGATCCTGTATTGAGTGTTTAGCCTCCTTCTTTCCCCCTTTCCTGTCCCATGATCTCCTGATGCCTGGGATTCTGCCCATCCTGCAGGGGGTGTCACCCCGATCACCACTGTGCCCATGACAGTCACATCCCCATTACCAGTTCGAGCCTTCCCTCTGGGAAGGTGGCTGTCCAATTGTCCTGGGCGAGATTGCCCCCTATTCCTCTACTGCCATGATACCAGGGGGATGCCAACCCCCTTATAATCCCATCGTGGCTGAGTGCCCACTCTACCTCTTCCTGCTGCAGGACCTCCCCTTACCAAGTGCCCAGTCCCCTTTGCCCCACTCACCCTGGGGGCCAGGTTGATGCACTGACTTCCTGCTCTGTACCCACCTCCCTTTAGCTGATCACTTTCGCAATGTATGGGTGACCCATGCACTCCTTTCAAAATTTAAACCTCAAACCTTAACAATGTCCTTAATGAGCTTTTAAATTGGTCTCAGTTGTGAGGACAGTGCGATTCAGTGCTGCCCTGTATTGCCAATGCCAGAAATGGCTTCTTCAAAGTGACATACCGGTCAGTATTTTCGCCACCCCGCACTCCCTCCATTTCCCGCTTCGTTAGATTCTGAAGTATTCGCTACAAGATCTAGGCCAATCCTCCAGTACAGTACTGAGAGAGTGCCGCACTGTCAGAGGTGCCGTCTTTTAGCTGCACAATCTCCAGGTGCATGTAAAAGATTGCCACTGCAATATTGAACACCAGCAACAGAATTCTCCCTCTGTCACACTCCATGGGCTGGATTCCCGCCGGCGGATGCTCCATTTTGCCGGCAGCCCGGGGGTTTCCCGACGGTGTGCGGCAGCCCCACAATGGGAAACCCCATTGACCACCCGGCGTAATGGAGCATTCCGCAGGTGGGGTGAAACAGAAATGTGGCACGGCAGGGCGGAGAATCTATTTATCCCAATTTCACTGAAACAATTCACTTGTTAGCTTATCCCTGTTGGTGGGACCTTGTTTTGGCCTAATTGCCCGCTGCATTCAAACTATGACCCACCTCTGAAGTAATTTATTGGCTGTGAAGCACTTTGGGACGTCCTGAGGTTGTGAAGGCTGCTATAGAAATGCAAGTCTATGAGATGCAGCCCCGACGCCTTCCAAGAGCCCATTAGTGGCCACTGCCACCACTGCGACCAGCCCCAAGAAGAAGCCCTGAATGGATCCCAGAGTAAGATAAGTCGAAGGTATTGGGCAGGGAGGGTTCGGCCAGCTTAGGGAGGGGTTGAAGCTGTCATGATATGCGGACACACACATAATGATATACAGACAAGCAGCTAATGGACACAGAGAACAGGACATGACCAATAAGCAGGCAGGACACTCAGGGGTGGAATCTGACTATAAAAGACACGAGGCACTCACACTCCGCCTCTTTCCACTGATGAACATCTAGAGAGTCAGTCAAGGGTGTTGTTACAATCTCACACCTCCACCACGCGGCTAAGAGCTAGTCTGGTTCAGTCAGACAGAGTAACCCCATTTAAGTTAGCAGAGAGTCGAACTCACAGAGAACTGTGATAACTGTGCTATTAGTTCAATAAACCTGATTGAACTAACTTCACGGTCTGGAGTATCTTTCTGATCTAAGCTGCACCCAGTTGCAGCCAGTGTTAGACCAGTGTACCTAACAAGACAGGAGCGACGGGGTGGTGGGATTTGTTGAGCAGGTGGGTAGGAATAAAGGGGGTGGTACTATCTTAGGGGGGGCTGCCCCCGACATGCAAAGGGTACCCACTAAAGCCTTCCCAACTTTTAAAAAGCTCTTTAAAAAAACGGCCTGCTTGTGAAAAAGGAGAATAAAAATATTTTATTTTAAACAACGGCCTGCCCACTTCCGCCCAACTGTCCACACCAACCATGTTATGCCAAAGGCAGCGTTTTGTCAGCATCGATTGGTTTGTTAACAAGCTCAATTGATTGTTTATTTAAATGTGGTGGGTGGGTTGCTGGTTTTGGCACCCACCCACCTGTTGTGTTTTGGGGCCGAGCCCGGGAGTGGGCAGGAAGGTAGCAGGTGTGACCTGCCCTATTTTGCGGGTCAACCTTGTCGAGACAGAAGTCACCCAGGCATACCTGCCCTATTTTACCTGTTACTCCTGCCAAACACATGCCCAGCAGGAGAGATCACATAAAATCCAGCCCTTTCTATCTGGTCGGAGCAGTATATTCAGGCAATGTAGCAGTTCAGTAGATATCCTCACGAGGGAGCTCTTTACTACAGAATGCAAGTCATGAGCAGTACACATATACAAAAACCCTTGCCCAAGTTAGTTTTTGCATATCCACACTCAGTCTGGGGAGGATTAAGGGGCAGGGGGTGGTCCAGCCTTTTGCACACTGACTCAGTGAATGGCCTTGCAAAGTGCCTTGGGGTGGTTCGGATGGAATTAAACAGGCTGCAAACTGACTGATAATCCTGACAGTGATTAAGAATAACATCCTCTTCTGTCAATTAACACTTTTTTGAATGTTAGGATCCCCACGAGGCCCATGGGGAAACCATTGTTCATCTCCCCGTAGGTCCCATGGGGTAGGTGCTTCCCAGATAGGGGGCGGCGGCCCCCCAGCTGGATCTCATTACAGACTATACAGAGAAGCCGGCCCAAAGCAGGGCCTGGTGTGGCTGCGTGAGCAGAATATAGTTAAATAAATCTCTGCTCTACATCCACTGGCTTCCTCAAGTTACTAAATAAAGTGAAGCTTTACCAGAGACTATGCTTGCGAAGGACCATCACTGCTCCACAGACAGGTGCTTGAAGGTCACAGCGATATGTGATGAAGAGGGTTGATGAGCTCTGGGCGCGCAAGTGACTTTCCCACAAGGCATTTGATAAAAGTTCGCAGACTTACTCGGGAGGGACAGGCAGGAAACATGGAGGATGGAAGTGATGGAGCAACTTTGACAGATTATTTGCTCAGCGTAAAGAGGTCATAGACCAGAGATTAGTGGTGAACAGCTGTTCTTCAGACGAGATGAGTTAAACTGTTGTTAGGACTCCTGTCTTTTTTTTGATCTATAATGACCAGACTTAGGAGGACAGGACATCATTTCTAAGTTTGCGGATAGCTCAAAGCTCTGAAATATGAACAGAGGGCAGCATAGTGGTGCAGTGGTTAGCACCGCTGCCTCACGGCATTGAGGTCCCAGGTTCGATCCCGGCTCTGGGCCACTGTCCGTGTGGAGTTTGCACATTCTCCCCGTGTTTGCGTGGGTTTCGCCCCCACAACTCAAAGATGTGTAGGGTAGGTGGATTGGCCACGCTAAATTGACCCTTAATTGGAAAAAATGAATTGGGTACTCTAAATTTATTTAAAAAAAGAAAAGAAAAGAAATGTGAAGTGAGGGGGGCAATAACGAACAATAGAGCGTCATAGACCAGCTGGTGAATTGCGCAGACACTTGGCAGATGGAATGTAACACAGAGATAATTGTAAAGCCCTCTTGCTTGATGGAAGAACAAAGGGAGACAATGTGAACTTAAATAGCACGGTTTAAAAGGGGTGCAGGTGAAAAGAGACCGTGGGGAAGGGGGTGTGGAGGGGGTTGGGGAGGGGAACGGGAGTGGGGGGACGGGAATGGGAGTGGGTGAGAACGGGGTGGGTGGGGATGGTACGGGGGACTGGGGAGGGGACAAAGGAGGTATCTCTGCACTTTCAAAGGTGGGAAGGGCTGGTTCAAGTGGCTGTTAAAAAGACAACCAGAATGTTTGGGTTTATAGCTCAAAACATCGAAGGAAGTTATATTAAAGCTTAAGAAAAATCCTGACTCGGGCCGCAGCTGGAGAGTTGTGTTCGAGTGCGAGCTCCGCACATCAGGAAAAATGTCCGGGCATTAGGGATGACGCAGATGAGATTTTCTGGAAACGTTCTGGGGACAAGGAAGTTTGGTTATGTGGTGAGACACGGATAGTTAGAACTGCTCATCTTTGAATAGAGAAGCAATGAGTGACGTAATGGAAGTATTAAAAATAATGAGGGGTTTTATGAACTGATTTCCATAAAACAAGCTTACTCTGGGACATGGGGTGGTAACCAGAGATAATCACTCTCAAATCATTGGCAAAAGATCTGGAAGATTTAATTTCTTCACAGAGGTGTGTTACAATCTGGAAAGAACAATGGGAAAGGCTGGCGGATACAGATATCTTGAAAATTGTTACAAAACAAGACTTGCACTTGAAAAAAATTAATCTGCAAGGTATGAGAAAACAACTGGAGTTTGGGGTAATAGTGAAGAGCTCTTTCAAAGATTCAGCACCAAAATAATTTAACAAAGGCCTCTTCTTGTGTAGGAGTCTCTGATTCTATTTAATGTGATTTTTAAAGCCTAGCATAAGCGTCTGCTGTTTCTCCATACAGCTGCTGTTTCTCCGCACAGCTGTTGTTGCTCCGTACAGCTGCTGTTTCTCAGCACAACTGCTGTTTCTCAGTACAGCTGTTGTTTTTTGGCACAGATAGATTCTCAGCACAGCTGTTGTTTTTTGGCACAGTTGCTGCTTCTCAGTACAGCTGTTGTTTCTTGGCACAGCTGCAGCATCAAAGTATAGCTGATGTATCTCGGCACAGCTGCTGTTTCTCAGTACAGCTGCTGTTTCTCAGTACTGCTGCTGTTTCACAGTACAGCTGTTATCTTTTGGCAAGAGCTAGTTCCTCAGCACAGCTGTTGTTTTTTGGCACAGTTGCTGTTTCTCAGTACAGCTGCTGTTTCTCAGTACAGCTGCTGATTCTCAGTTCAGCTGCTGTTTCTCAGTACTGCTGCTGTTTCTCAGTACAGCTGTTGTTTTTTGGCACAGCTAGTTTCTCAGCACAGCTGTTGTTTTTTGGCACAGTTGCTGTTTCTCAGTACAGCGGCTGTTTCTCAGTACAGCTGTTGTTTCTTGGCACAGTTGCTGTTTCTCGGCACAGCTGCTGTTTCTTAGTACAGCTGTTGTTTCTCAGTACAGCTGCTGTTTCTCAGCATAGCTGCTGTTTCTCGGCACAGCAGCAGTTTCTCAGTACAGCTGTTATTTCTCGGCACAGCTGCTGTTTCTCAGTACAGCTGTTGTATTTTCGCACAGCTGCTGTGTCTCAGTACAGCTGCTGTTTCACAGTACAGCTGCTGTTTCTCAGCACAGCTGCTGTTTCTCAGTACAGCTGCTGTTTGTCAGTACAGCTGTTGTTTCTCAGCACAGTTGCTGTTTCCCAGCACACCTGTTGTTTCTCAGTACAGCTGTTGTTTCTCAGTACAGCTGCTGTTTCTCAGTAGAGCTGTTGTTTCTCGGCACAGCTGCTGTTTCTCAGCACAGCTGCTGTTTCTCAGTATAGCTGTTATTTCTCGGCACAGTTGCTGTTTCCCAGCACAGCTGTTGTTTCTCAGTACAGCTGTTGTTTCTCAGTACAGCTGCTGTTTCTCAGTAGAGCTGTTGTTTCTCGGCACAGCTGCTGTTTCTCAGCACAGATGCTGTTTCTCAGTACAGCTGCTGTTTCTCAGCACAGCTGCTGTTTCACAGTACAGCTGTTTTTTGGCACAGCTGCTGTTTCTCAGTACAGCTGCTGTTTGTCAGTACAGCTGTTGTTTCTCAGCACAGTTGCTGTTTCCCAGCACAGCTGTTGTTTCTCAGTACAGCTGTTGTTTCTCAGTACAGCTGTTGTTTCTCAGTAGAGCTGTTGTTTCTCGGCACAGTTGCTGTTTCCCAGCACAGCTGTTGTTTCTCAGTACAGCTGCTGTTTCTCAGTACAGCTGCTGTTTCTCAGTACAGCCGATGTTTCTCGGCACAGCTGCTGTTTCTCAGTACAGCTGTTGTTTGTCAGCACAGTTGCTGTTTCCCAGCACAGCTGTTGTCTCTCAGTACAGCTGTTGTTTCTCAGTACAGCTGCTGTTTCTCAGTAGAGCTGTTGTTTCTCGGCACAGCTGCTGTTTCTCAGCACAGCAGCTGTTTCTCAGCACAGCTGTTGTTTCTCGGCTCAGCTGCTGTTTCTCAGTACAGCTGCTGTTTGTCAGTACAGCTGTTGTTTCTCAGTACAGCTGCTGTTTCTCAGTACAGCTGCTGTTTCTCAGCACAGCTGCTGTTTCTCAGTACAGCTGCTGTTTCTCAGTAGAGCTGTTGTTTCTCGGCACAGCTGCTGTTTCTCAGCACAGCTGCTGTTTCTCAGCACAGCTGCTGTTTCTCAATATAGCTGTTGTTTCTCGGCACAGCTGCTGTTTCTCAGTACAGCTGCTGTTTCTCGGTGTAGCTGCTGTTTCTCAGTATAGCTGTTGTTTCTCGGCACAGCTGCTGTTTCTCAGTACAGCTGCTGTTTCTCGGCACAGCTGCTGTTTCTCAGTATAGCTGCTGTTTCTCGGAACAGCTGCTGATTCTCAGTACAGCTGCTGTTTCTCAGTACAGCTGCTGTTTCTCGGCACAGCTGCTGATTCTCAGCACAGCTGCTGTTTCTCAGCACAGCTGTTGTTTTTTGGCACAGCTGCTGTTTCTCAGTACAGCTGCTGTTTCTCAGTACAGCTGCTGTTTCTCAGTACAGCCGATGTTTCTCGGCACAGCTTCTGTTTCTCAGTACAGCTGTTGTTTCTTGGCACAGTTGCTGTTTCTCAGCACAGCTGTTGTTTCTCAGCACAGCTGTTGTTTCTCAGTACAGCTGCTGTTTCTCAGTACAGCTGCTGTTTCTCAGTTCAGCTGCTGTTTCTCAGTACTGCTGCTGTTTCTCAGTACAGCTGTTGTTTTTTGGCACAGCTAGTTTCTCAGCACAGCTGTTGTTTTTTGGCACAGTTGCTGTTTCTCAGTACAGCGGCTGTTTCTCAGTACAGCTGTTGTTTCTTGGCACAGTTGCTGTTTCTCGGCGCAGCTGCTGTTTCTTAGTACAGCTGTTGTTTCTCAGTACAGCTGCTGTTTCTCAGCATAGCTGCTGTTTCTCGGCACAGCAGCAGTTTCTCAGTACAGCTGTTATTTCTCGGCACAGCTGCTGTTTCTCAGTACAGCTGTTGTATTTTCGCACAGCGGCTGTGTCTCAGTACAGCTGCTGTTTCTCAGTACAGCTGCAGTTTCTCAGCACAGCTGCTGTTTCTCAGTACAGCTGTTTTTTGGCACAGCTGCTGTTTCTCAGTACAGCTGCTGTTTGTCAGTACAGCTGTTGTTTCTCAGCACAGTTGCTGTTTCCCAGCACAGCTGTTGTTTCTCAGTACAGCTGTTGTTTCTCAGTACAGCTGCTGTTTCTCAGTAGAGCTGTTGTTTCTCGGCACAGCTGCTGTTTCTCAGCACAGCTGCTGTTTCTCAGTACAGCTGTTGTTTCTCAGTACAGCTGTTGTTTCTCAGTACAGCTGCTGTTTCTCAGTAGAGCTGTCGTTTCTCGGCACAGCTGCTGTTTCTCAGCACAGATGCTGTTTCTCAGTACAGCTGCTGTTTCTCAGCACAGCTGCTGTTTCTCAGTACAGCTGTTTTTTGGCACAGCTGCTGTTTCTCAGTACAGCTGCTGTTTGTCAGTACAGCTGTTGTTTCTCAGCACAGTTGCTGTTTCCCAGCACAGCTGTTGTTTCTCAGTACAGCTGTTGTTTCTCAGTACAGCTGCTGTTTCTCAGTAGAGCTGTTGTTTCTCGGCACAGTTGCTGTTTCCCAGCACAGCTGTTGTTTCTCAGTACAGCTGCTGTTTCCCAGTACAGCTGCTGTTTCTCAGTACAGCCGATGTTTCTCGGCACAGCAGCTGTTTCTCAGTACAGCTGTTGTTTCTCAGCACAGTTGC
The DNA here is from genome assembly GCF_047496885.1 of Scyliorhinus torazame. Taxonomy (NCBI): domain Eukaryota; kingdom Metazoa; phylum Chordata; class Chondrichthyes; order Carcharhiniformes; family Scyliorhinidae; genus Scyliorhinus; species Scyliorhinus torazame. The sequence goes on along the minus strand of NC_092727.1, from coordinate 81,366,479 downwards.
TGTTTCCCAGCACAGCTGTTGTTTCTCAGTACAGCTGTTGTTTCTCAGCACAGCTGCTGTTTCTCAGTATAGCTGTTGTTTCTCGGCTCAGCTGCTGTTTCTCAGTACAGCTGCTGTTTGTCAGTACAGCTGTTGTTTCTCAGTACAGCTGCTGTTTCTCAGTACAGCTGCTGTTTCTCAGCACAGCTGCTGTTTCTCAGTATAGCTGCTGTTTCTCGGCACAGCTGCTGATTCTCAGTACAGCTGCTGTTTCTCAGTACAGCTGTTGTTTTTTGGCACAGCTGCTGTTTCTCAGTACAGCTGCTGTTTGTCAGTACAGCTGCTGTTTCTCAGTACAGCTGTTGTTTTTTGGCACAGCTGTTGTTTCTAAGTACAGCTGCTGTTTCTCAGTACAGCTGTTGTTTCTCAGTACAGCTGTTGTTTCTCAGCACAGTTGCTGTTTCTCAGCACAGCTGTTGTTTCTCAGTACAGCTGTTGTTTCTCAGTACAGCTGCTGTTTCTCAGTAGAGCTGTTGTTTCTTGGCACAGCTGTTGTTTCTCAGTACAGCTGTTGTTTCTCAGTACAGCTGCTGTTTCTCAATAGAGCTGTTGTTTCTCGGCACAGCTGCTGTTTCTCAACACAGCTGCTGTTTCTCAATATAGCTGTTGTTTCTCGGCACAGCTGCTGTTTCTCAGTACAGCTGGTGTTTCTCGGTATAGCTGCTGTTTCTCAGTATAGCTGTTGTTTCTCGGCACAGCTGCTGTTTCTCAGTACAGCTGCTGTTTCTCGGCACAGCTGCTGTTTCTCAGCACAGCTGCTGTTTCTCAGCACAGCTGCTGTTTCTCAATATAGCTGTTGTTTCTCGGCACAGCTGTTGTTTCTCAGCACAGCTGTTGTTTCTCAGTATAGCTGCTGTTTCTCAGTATAGCTGTTGTTTCTCGGCATAGCTGCTGTTTCTCAGTACAGCTGCTGTTTCTCGGCACAGCTGCTGTTTCTCAGTATAGCTGCTGTTTCTCGGCACAGCTGCTGATTCTCAGTACAGCTGCTGTTTCTCAGTACAGCTGCTGTTTCTCGGCACAGCTGCTGATTCTCAGCACAGCTGCTGTTTCTCAGCACAGCTGTTGTTTTTTGGCACAGCTGCTGTTTCTCAGTACAGCTGCTGTTTCTCAGTACAGCTGCTGTTTCTCAGTACAGCCGATGTTTCTCGGCACAGCTTCTGTTTCTCAGTACAGCTGTTGTTTCTTGGCACAGTTGCTGTTTCTCAGTACAGCTGTTGTTTCTCAGCACAGCTGTTGTTTCTCAGTACAGCTGTTGCTTCTCAGTATAGCTGTTGTTTCTCGGCACAGCTGTTGTTTCCCAGTACAGCTGCTGTTTCTCAGAACAGCTACTGTTTCTCGGCACAGCTGCTGTTTCTCGGCACAGCTACTGTTTCTTGGCACAGCTGCTGTTTCTCAGCACAGCTGCCGGTTCTTGGCACAATTGCTGTTTCTCGGCATGGCTGCTGTTTCTCGGCACAGCTGCTGTTTCTCGGCACAGCTGCTGTTCTGGGCACAGCTGCTGTTTCTCGGCACAGCTGCTGTTCCTCGGCGCAGCTGCTGTTTCTTGGCACAGCTGCTGTTTGTAGGCTACTGTGTCTCAGTACAGCTATTGGTTCTCAGTACAGCTGTTGTTTCTCTGTACAGCTATGATTTCTCAGCATTGCTGCTGTTTCTCAGTACAGCTGTTGTTTCTCAGTATAGCTTTTGTTTCTCAGCACACTGCTGTTTCTCAACACAGCTGCTGTTTCTCAGTACAGCTGCAGCACAGCGGCTGTTTCTCAGCACAGCTGCTGTTTCTCGGCACAGCTGCTGTTTCTTGGCACAGCAGCTGTTTCTCAGCACAGCTGCTGTTTCTCAGTAAAGCTGCTGTTTCTCAGCACAGCTGCTGTTTCTCAGTGTAGCTGCTGTTTCTTGGCACAGCAGCTGTTCTCGGCACAGCTGCAGTACAGCTGCTGTTTCTCAGTACAGCTGCTGTTTCTCAGCACAGCTTCTGTTTCTCAGTGTAGCTGCTGTTTCTCAGCACAGCTGCTGTTTCTCAGCACAGCTGCTGTTTCTCAGCACAGCTGCTGTTTCTCAGTATAGCTGCTGTTTCTTGGCACAGCTGCTGTTTCTCGGCACAGCTGCTATTTCTCAGCAAGCTGCTGTTTCTCGGCAAAGCTGCTGTTTCTCAGCACAGCTGCTGTTTCTCAGTACAGCTGCTGTTTCTCGGCACAGCTGCTATTTCTCAGCACAGCTGCTGTTTCTCAGTAGAGCTGCTGTTTCTCAGTACAGCTGATGTTTCTTGGCACAGCTACTGTTTCTCAGTACACCTGCTGTTTCTCCGTACAGCTCTTGGATTTTGGCACAGCTTTTGTTCCTCGGCACAGCTGTTGTTTTTTGACACAGCCGCTGTGTCTCAGTACAGCTCCTGTTTCTCAGTATAGCTGCTGTTACTCAGCACAGCTGCTGTTTCTCAGCACAGCTGCTGTTTCTCAGTACAGCTGTTGTTTCTCGGCACAGCTGTTGTTTCTCAGCACAGCTGCTGTTTCTCGGCACAGCTGCTGTTTCTCGGCACAGCTGCTGTTTCTCGGCACAGCTGCTGTTTCTCAGTACAGCTGTTGTTTCTCAGTACAGCTGCTGTTTCTCAGTACAGCTGTTGTTTCTCAGTACAGCTGCTGTTTCTCGGCACAGCTGATGTTTCTCGGCACAGCTGCTGTTTCTCAGTATAGCTGCTGTTTCTTAGCGCAGCTGCTGTTTCTCGCCACAGCTGCTGTTTCTCAGTACAGCTGTTGCTTTTTGGCACAGCTGCTGTTTCTCAGTACAGCTGTTGTTTCTCAGTACAGCTGCTGTTTCTCAGTACAGCCGATGTTTCTCGGCACAGCTGCTGTTTCTCAGCACAGCTGCTGTTTCTTGGCATAGCTGCTGTTTCACGGCACAGCTGCTGTTTCTTAGCGCAGCTGCTGTTTCTCGCCACAGCTGCTGTTTCTCAGTACAGCTGCTGTTTCTCAGCACAGCTGCTATTTCTCGCCACAACTGCTGTTTCTGGGCACAGCTGCTGTTTCTCGGCACAGCTGTTGTTTCTCAGCACAGCTGCTGTTTCTCGGCACAGCTGCTGTTCTTCGCACAGCTGCTGTTCTTGGCACAGCTGCTGTTTCTCGGCCAGCTACTGTTTCTCGGCACAGCTGCTGTTTCTTGGCACAGCTGCTGTTTCTCGGCACAGCTGCTGTTTCTCGGCCAGCTACTGTTTCTTGGCACACGTGCTGTTTCTTGGCACAGCTGCTGTTCCTTGCCACACCTGCAGCACAGCTGCTGTTTCTCAGCACAGCTGCTGTTTCCCGGCACAGCTGCAGTTTCTCAGTACAGCTGTTGTTTCTCGGCACAGTTGCTGTTTCTCAGTACAGCTGCTGTTTCTCAGTACAGCTGTTGTTTCTCGGCACAGTTGCTGTTTCTCAGTACAGCTGCTGTTTCTCAGTACAGCTGTTGTTTCTCAGCACAGCTGCTATTACCAGGCACAGCTGCTGTTTCTCGGCACAGCTGCAGCACAGCGGCTGTTTCTCGGCACAGCTGCTGTTTCTCGGCACAGCTTCTGTTTCTTGGCACAGCTGTTGTTTCTCAGCACAGCTGCTGTTTCTCGGCACAGCTGCTTTTTCTCAGTATAGCTGCTGTTACTCAGCACAGCTGCTGTTTCTCAGTACAGCTGCTTTTTCTCAGTACAGCTGTTGTTTCTCAGTACAGCTGCTGTTTCTCAGTACAGCTGCTGTTTCTCAGTACAGCTGTTCTTTTTCAGTACAGCTGCTGTTTCTCGGCATAGCTGCTGTTTCTCAGCACAGCCGTTGGTTTCTCAGCACAGCTGTTTTTTCTCACCACAGCTGCTGATTCTCAGTACAGCTACTGTTTTCCGGCACCGCTGCTGTTTCTCGGAACAGCTGCTGTTTCTCAGTATAGCTGCTGTTTCTCGGCACAGCTGCTGTTTCTCAGTATAGCTGCTGTTTCTCAGCACAGCTGCTGTTTCTCAGTATAGCTGCTGTTTCTCGGCACAGCTGCTGTTTCTCAGTATAGCTGCTGTTTCTCGGCACAGCTGCTGTTTATCAGTATAGCTGCTGTTTCTCGGCACAGCTGCTGTTTCTCAGTATAGCTGCTGTTTCTCAGCACAGCTGTTGTTTCTCAGTACAGCTGCTGTTTCTCAGTACAGCTGCTGTTTCTCAGCACAGCTGTTGTTTCTCAGCACAGTTGCTGTTTCTCAGCACAACTGTTGTTTCTCAGTACAGCTGTTGTTTCTCAGTACAGCTGCTGTTTCTCGGCATAGCTGCTGTTTCTCAGCACAGCCGTTGGTTTCTCAGCACAGCTGTTTTTTCTCACCACTGCTGCTGATTCTCAGTATAGCTACTGTTTTCCGGCACAGCTGCTGTTTCTCGGAACAGCTGCTGTTTCTCAGTACTGCTGCTGTTTAGCAGCACAGCTGCTGTTTATCAGCACAGCTGCTGTTTCTCAGTACAGCTGTTCTTTTTCAGTACAGCTGCATTTTCTCAGTACAGCTGTTCTTTTTCAGTACAGCTGCGGTTTCTCAGCACAACTGTTGTTTCTCAGTACAGCTGTTGTTTCTCAGTACAGCTGCTGTTTCTCGGCATAGCTGCTGTTTCTCAGCACAGCCGTTGGTTTCTCAGCACAGCTGTTTTTTCTCACCACAGCTGCTGATTCTCAGTATAGCTACTGTTTTCCGGCACCGCTGCTGTTTCTTGGAACAGCTGCTGTTTCTTAGTACTGCTGCTGTTTCTCAGTACAGCTGCTGTTTCACAGCATAGCTGCTGTTTCCTGGCGCAGCTGCTGTTCCTCAGTACAGCAGGTGGTTTTTGGCACAGCTATTGTTTCTCGGCACACCTGTTGATTTTTGGCACAGCTGCTGTGTCTCAGTACAGCTGCTGCTTCTCAGTACAGCTGCTGTTTCTCGGCACAGCTGCTGTTTCTCAGTACAAGTGTTCTTTCTCAGTGCAGCTGCTGCTTCTCGGCATATCTGCTGTTTCTCAGCACAGCTGCTGTTTCTCAGTACAGCTGTTTGTTTTGGCACAGCTGCTGTTTCTCAGCACAGCTGCTGTTTCTCAGTACAGCTGTTTGTTTTGGCACAGCAATTGTTTATAGGCACAGCTGCTGTGTCTCAGTACAGCTGTTGTTTCTCAGTACAGCTGGTGGTTTTTGGCACAGCTAATTTTTCTCGGCACAGCTGCGGTGTCTCAGTACAGCTGTTGTTTCTCAGTACAGCTGCTGCTTCTCGGCACAGCTGCTGTTTCTCAGTACAGCTGCTGTTTCTCGGCACAGCTGTTGTTTCTCAGTATAGCTGTTGTTTCTCACCACAGCTGCTGTTTCTCAGTATAGCTGCTGTTTCTCAGCACAGCTGCTGTTTCTCGGCAGTGCTGCTGTTTCTCGGCACAGCTGCTGTTTCTCGGCACAGCTGCTGTTTCCCAGCACAGCTGCTGTTTCTCGGCTCAGCTGCAGCCCAGCTGCTCTTTCTCAGCACAGCTCGTGTTTCTCGGCACTGCTGCTGTTTCTCAGCACAGCTGCTGTTTCTCAGTACAGCTGCTGTTTCTCAGCACAGCTGTTGTTTCTCAGTACTGCCGATGTTTCTCGGCACAGCTTCTGTTTCTCAGTACAGCTGTTGTTTCTTGGCACAGTTGCTGTTTCTCAGCACAGCTGTTGTTTCTCAGCACAGCTGTTGTTTCTCAGTACAGCTGCTGTTTCTCAGTACAGCTGCTGTTTCTCAGTTCAGCTGCTGTTTCTCAGTACTGCTGCTGTTTCTCAGTACAGCTGTTGTTTTTTGGCACAGCTAGTTTCTCAGCACAGCTGTTGTTTTTTGGCACAGTTGCTGTTTCTCAGTACAGCGGCTGTTTCTCAGTACAGCTGTTGTTTCTTGGCACAGTTGCTGTTTCTCGGCACAGCTGCTGTTTCTTAGTACAGCTGTTGTTTCTCAGTACAGCTGCTGTTTCTCAGCATAGCTGCTGTTTCTCGGCACAGCAGCAGTTTCTCAGTACAGCTGTTATTTCTCGGCACAGCTGCTGTTTCTCAGTACAGCTGTTGTATTTTCGCACAGCTGCTGTGTCTCAGTACAGCTGCTGTTTCTCAGTACAGCTGCAGTTTCTCAGCACAGCTGCTGTTTCTCAATACCGCTGTTTTTTGGCACAGCTGCTGTTTCTCAGTACAGCTGCTGTTTGTCAGTACAGCTGTTGTTTCTCAGCACAGTTGCTGTTTCCCAGCACAGCTGTTGTTTCTCAGTACAGCTGTTGTTTCTCAGTACAGCTGCTGTTTCTCAGTAGAGCTGTTGTTTCTCGGCACAGCTGCTGTTTCTCAGCACAGCTGCTGTTTCTCAGTACAGCTGTTGTTTCTCAGTACAGCTGTTGTTTCTCAGTACAGCTGCTGTTTCTCAGTAGAGCTGTCGTTTCTCGGCACAGCTGCTGTTTCTCAGCACAGATGCTGTTTCTCAGTACAGCTGCTGTTTCTCAGCACAGCTGCTGTTTCACAGTACAGCTGTTTTTTGGCACAGCTGCTGTTTCTCAGTACAGCTGCTGTTTGTCAGTACAGCTGTTGTTTCTCAGCACAGTTGCTGTTTCCCAGCACAGCTGTTGTTTCTCAGTACAGCTGTTGTTTCTCAGTACAGCTGCTGTTTCACAGTAGAGCTGTTGTTTCTCGGCACAGTTGCTGTTTCCCAGCACAGCTGTTGTTTCTCAGTACAGCTGCTGTTTCCCAGTACAGCTGCTGTTTCTCAGTACAGCCGATGTTTCTCGGCACAGCAGCTGTTTCTCAGTACAGCTGTTGTTTCTCAGCACAGTTGCTGTTTCCCAGCACAGCTGTTGTTTCTCAGTACAGCTGTTGTTTCTCAGCACAGCTGCTGTTTCTCAGTATAGCTGTTGTTTCTCGGCTCAGCTGCTGTTTCTCAGTACAGCTGCTGTTTGTCAGTACAGCTGTTGTTTCTCAGTACAGCTGCTGTTTCTCAGTACAGCTGCTGTTTCTCAGCACAGCTGCTGTTTCTCAGTATAGCTGCTGTTTCTCGGCGCAGCTGCTGATTCTCAGTACAGCTGCTGTTTCTCAGTACAGCTGTTGTTTTTTGGCACAGCTGCTGTTTCTCAGTACAGCTGCTGTTTGACAGTACAGCTGCTGTTTCTCAGTACAGCTGTTGTTTTTTGGCACAGCTGTTGTTTCTAAGTACAGCTGCTGTTTCTCAGTACAGCTGTTGTTTCTCAGTACAGCTGTTGTTTCTCAGCACAGTTGCTGTTTCTCAGCACAGCTGTTGTTTCTCAGTACAGCTGTTGTTTCTCAGTACAGCTGCTGTTTCTCAGTAGAGCTGTTGTTTCTTGGCACAGCTGTTGTTTCTCAGTACAGCTGTTGTTTCTCAGTACAGCTGCTGTTTCTCAGTAGAGCTGTTGTTTCTCGGCACAGCTGCTGTTTCTCAACACAGCTGCTGTTTCTCAATATAGCTGTTGTTTCTCGGCACAGCTGCTGTTTCTCAGTACAGCTGCTGTTTCTCAGTATAGCTGCTGTTTCTCAGTATAGCTGTTGTTTCTCGGCACAGCTGCTGTTTCTCAGTACAGCTGCTGTTCCTCGGCACAGCTGCTGTTTCTCAGCACAGCTGCTGTTTCTCAGCACAGCTGCTGTTTCTCAATATAGCTGTTGTTTCTCGGCACAGCTGTTGTTTCTCAGCACAGCTGTTGTTTCTCAGTATAGCTGCTGTTTCTCAGTATAGCTGTTGTTTCTCGGCATAGCTGCTGTTTCTCAGTACAGCTGCTGTTTCTCGGCACAGCTGCTGTTTCTCAGTATAGCTGCTGTTTCTCGGCACAGCTGCTGATTCTCAGTACAGCTGCTGTTTCTCAGTACAGCTGCTGTTTCTCGGCACAGCTGCTGATTCTCAGCACAGCTGCTGTTTCTCAGCACAGCTGTTGCTTTTTGGCACAGCTGCTGTTTCTCAGTACAGCTGCTGTTTCTCAGTACAGCTGCTGTTTCTCAGTACAGCCGATGTTTCTCGGCACAGCTTCTGTTTCTCAGTACAGCTGTTGTTTCTTGGCACAGTTGCTGTTTCTCAGCACAGCTGTTGTTTCTCAGCACAGCTGTTGTTTCTCAGTACAGCTGTTGCTTCTCAGTATAGCTGTTGTTTCTCGGCACAGCTGTTGTTTCCCAGTACAGCTGCTGTTTCTCAGAACAGCTACTGTTTCTCGGCACAGCTGCTGTTTCTCGGCACAGCTACTGTTTCTTGGCACAGCTGCTGTTTCTCAGCACAGCTGCCGGTTCTTGGCACAATTGCTGTTTCTCGGCATGGCTGCTGTTTCTCGGCACAGCTGCTGTTTCTCGGCACAGCTGCTGTTCTGGGCACAGCTGCTGTTTCTCGGCACAGCTGCTGTTCCTCGGCGCAGCTGCTGTTTCTTGGCACAGCTGCTGTTTGTAGGCTACTGTGTCTCAGTACAGCTATTGGTTCTCAGTACAGCTGTTGTTTCTCTGTAAAGCTATGATTTCTCAGCATTGCTGCTGTTTCTCAGTACATCTGTTGTTTCTCAGTATAGCTTTTGTTTCTCAGCACACTGCTGTTTCTCAACACAGCTGCTGTTTCTCAGTACAGCTGCTATTTCTCGGCACAGCTGCTGTTTCACGGCACAGCTGCAGCACAGCGGCTGTTTCTCAGCACAGCTGCTGTTTCTCGGCACAGCTGCTGTTTCTTGGCACAGCAGCTGTTTCTCAGCACAGCTGCTGTTTCTCAGTAAAGCTGCAGTTTCTCAGCACAGCAGCTGTTTCTCAGCACAGCTGCTGTTTCTCAGTGTAGCTGCTGTTTCTTGGCACAGCTGCTGTTCTCGGCACAGCTGCAGTACAGCTGCTGTTTCTCAGTACAGCTGCTGTTTCTCAGCACAGCTTCTGTTTCTCAGTGTAGCTGCTGTTTCTCAGCACAGCTGCTGTTTCTCAGCACAGCTGCTGTTTCTCAGCACAGCTGCTGTTTCTCAGTATAGCTGCTGTTTCTTGGCACAGCTGCTGTTTCTCGGCACAGCTGCTATTTCTCAGCAAGCTGCTGTTTCTCGGCAAAGCTGCTGTTTCTCAGCACAGCTGCTGTTTCTCAGTACAGCTGCTGTTTCTCGGCACAGCTGCTATTTCTCAGCACAGCTGCTGTTTCTCAGTAGAGCTGCTGTTTCTCAGTACAGCTGATGTTTCTTGGCACAGCTGCTGTTTCTCAGTACACCTGCTGTTTCTCCGTACAGCTCTTGGATTTTGGCACAGCTTTTGTTCCTCGGCACAGCTGTTGTTTTTTGGCACAGCCGCTGTGTCTCAGTACAGCTCCTGTTTCTCAGTATAGCTGCTGTTACTCAGCACAGCTGCTGTTTCTCAGCACAGCTGCTGTTTCTCAGTACAGCTGTTGTTTCTCGGCACAGCTGTTGTTTCTCAGCACAGCTGCTGTTTCTCGGCACAGCTGCTGTTTCTCGGCACAGCTGCTGTTTCTCAGTACAGCTGTTGTTTCTCAGTACAGCTGCTGTTTCTCAGTACAGCTGTTGTTTCTCAGTACAGCTGCTGTTTCTCGGCACAGCTGATGTTTCTCGGCACAGCTGCTGTTTCTCAGTACAGCTGCTGTTTCTTAGCGCAGCTGCTGTTTCTCGCCACTGCTGCTGTTTCTCAGTACAGCTGTTGTTTCTCAGTACAGCTGCTGTTTCTCAGTACAGCCGATGTTTCTCGGCACAGCTGCTGTTTCTCAGCACAGCTGCTGTTTCTTGGCATAGCTGCTGTTTCACGGCACAGCTGCTGTTTCTTAGCGCAGCTGCTGGTTCTCGCCACAGCTGCTGTTTCTCAGTACAGCTGCTGTTTTTCAGCACAGCTGCTATTTCTCGCCACAACTGCTGTTTCTGGGCACAGCTGCTGTTTCTCGGCACAGCTGTTGTTTCTCAGCACAGCTGCTGTTTCTCGGCACAGCTGCTGTTCTTCGCACAGCTGCTGTTCTTGGCACAGCTGCTGTTTCTCGGCCAGCTACTGTTTCTCGGCACAGCTGCTGTTTCTTGGCACAGCTGCTGTTTCTCGGCACAGCTGCTGTTTCTCGGCCAGCTACTGTTTCTTGGCACACGTGCTGTTTCTTGGCACAGCTGCTGTTCCTTGCCACACCTGCAGCACAGCTGCTGTTTCTCAGCACAGCTGCTGTTTCCCGGCACAGCTGCAGTTTCTCAGTACAGCTGTTGTTTCTCGGCACAGTTGCTGTTTCTCAGTACAGCTGCTGTTTCTCAGTACAGCTGTTGTTTCTCGCCACAGTTGCTGTTTCTCAGTACAGCTGCTGTTTCTCAGTACAGCTGTTGTTTCTCAGCACAGCTGCAATTACCCGGCACAGCTGCTGTTTCTCGGCACAGCTGCAGCACAGCGGCTGTTTCTCGGCACAGCTGCTGTTTCTCGGCACAGCTTCTGTTTCTTGGCACAGCTGTTGTTTCTCAGCACAGCTGCTGTTTCTCGGCACAGCTGCTTTTTCTCAGTATAGCTGCTGTTACTCAGCACAGCTGCTGTTTCTCAGTACAGCTGCTTTTTCTCAGTACAGCTGTTGTTTCTCAGTACAGCTGCTGTTTCTCAGTACAGCTGCTGTTTCTCAGTACAGCTGTTCTTTTTCAGTACAGCTGCTGTTTCTCGGCATAGCTGCTGTTTCTCAGCACAGCCGTTGGTTTCTCAGCACAGCTGTTTTTTCTCACCACAGCTGCTGATTCTCAGTACAGCTACTGTTTTCCGGCACCGCTGCTGTTTCTCGGAACAGCTGCTGTTTCTCAGTATAGCTGCTGTTTCTCGGCACAGCTGCTGTTTCTCAGTATAGCTGCTGTTTCTCAGCACAGCTGCTGTTTCTCAGTATAGCTGCTGTTTCTCGGCACAGCTGCTGTTTCTCAGTATAGCTGCTGTTTCTCGGCACAGCTGCTGTTTATCAGTATAGCTGCTGTTTCTCGGCACAGCTGCTGTTTCTCAGTATAGCTGCTGTTTCTCAGCACAGCTGTTGTTTCTCAGTACAGCTGCTGTTTCTCAGTACAGCTGCTGTTTCTCAGCACAGCTGTTGTTTCTCAGCACAGTTGCTGTTTCTCAGCACAACTGTTGTTTCTCAGTACAGCTGTTGTTTCTCAGTACAGCTGCTGTTTCTCGGCATAGCTGCTGTTTCTCAGCACAGCCGTTGGTTTCTCAGCACAGCTGTTTTTTCTCACCACTGCTGCTGATTCTCAGTATAGCTACTGTTTTCCGGCACAGCTGCTGTTTCTCCGCACATCACTGTTTCTCAGCACAGCTGCTGTTTCTCAGTACAGCTGCTGTTTATCAGCACAGCTGCTGTTTCTCAGTACAGCTGTTCTTTTTCAGTACAGCTGCATTTTCTCAGTACAGCTGTTCTTTTTCAGTACAGCTGCGGTTTCTCAGCACAACTGTTGTTTCTCAGTACAGCTGTTGTTTCTCAGTACAGCTGCTGTTTCTCGGCATAGCTGCTGTTTCTCAGCACAGCCGTTGGTTTCTCAGCACAGCTGTTTTTTCTCACCACAGCTGCTGATTCTCAGTTTAGCTACTGTTTTCCGGCACCGCTGCTGTTTCTTGGAACAGCTGCTGTTTCTTAGTACTGCTGCTGTTTCTCAGTACAGCTGCTGTTTCACAGCATAGCTGCTGTTTCCTGGCGCAGCTGCTGTTCCTCAGTACAGCAGGTGGTTTTTGGCAGAGCTATTGTTTCTCGGCACACCTGTTGATTTTTGGCACAGCTGCTGTGTCTCAGTACAGCTGCTGCTTCTCAGTACAGCTGCTGTTTCTCGGCACAGCTGCTGTTTCTCAGTACAAGTGTTCTTTCTCAGTGCAGCTGCTGCTTCTCGGCATATCTGCTGTTTCTCAGCACAGCTGCTGTTTCTCAGTACAGCTGTTTGTTTTGGCACAGCTGCTGTTTCTCAGCACAGCTGCTGTTTCTCAGTACAGCTGTTTGTTTTGGCACAGCAATTGTTTATAGGCACAGCTGCTGTGTCTCAGTACAGCTGTTGTTTCTCAGTACAGCTGGTGGTTTTTGGCACAGCTAATTTTTCTCGGCACAGCTGCGGTGTCTCAGTACAGCTGTTGTTTCTCAGTACAGCTGCTGCTTCTCGGCACAGCTGCTGTTTCTCAGTACAGCTGCTGTTTCTCGGCACAGCTGTTGTTTCTCAGTATAGCTGTTGTTTCTCACCACAGCTGCTGTTTCTCAGTATAGCTGCTGTTTCTCAGCACAGCTGCTGTTTCTCGGCAGTGCTGCTGTTTCTCGGCACAGCTGCTGTTTCTCGGCACAGCTGCTGTTTCCCAGCACAGCTGCTGTTTCTCGGCTCAGCTGCAGCCCAGCTGCTCTTTCTCAGCACAGCTCGTGTTTCTCGGCACTGCTGCTGTTTCTCAGCACAGCTGCTGTTTCTCAGTACAGCTGCTGTTTCTCAGCACAGCTGTTGTTTCTCGGCACAGCTGCTGTTTCTCAGTATAGCTGCTGTATCTCGGCACAGCTGCTGTTTCTCGGCACATTTGCTGTTCCCTGGCTCAGCTGCTGTTTCTCGGCACAGCTGCAGCAAAGCTGCTGTTTCTCGGCACAGCTGCTCTTTCTCAGCACAGCTGCTGTTTCTCAGCACATCTGCTGTTTCTCAGCACAGCTGCTGTTTCTCGGCACAGCTGCTGTTTCTCAGCACAGCTGCTGTTTCTCGGCACAGCTGCTGTTTCTCGGCACAGCTGCTGTTTCTCGGCAAGCTATTGTTTCTCGGCACAACTGCTGTTTCTCAGCACATCTGCTGTTTCTCAGCACAGCTGCTGTTTCTCGGCACAGCTGCTGTGCTTGGCCCAGCTGCTGTTTCTTGGCACAGCTGCTGTTTCTCGGCACAGCTGCTGTTTCTCGGCACAGCTGCTGTTTCTCATTCCAGCTGCTGTTTCTCAGTATAGCTGCTGTTTCTCGGCACAGCTGCTGTTTCTCAGTATAGCTGCTGTTTCTCGGCACAGCTGCTGTGTCTCAATCCAGCTGCTGTTTCTCAGTATAGCTGCTGTTTCTCGGCACAGCTGTTGTTTCTCAGTATAGCTGCTGTTTCTCGGCACAGCTGCTGTTTCTCAGTATAGCTGCTGTTTCTCGGCACAGCTGCTGTTTCTCAGTATAGCTGCTGTTTCTCAGCACAGCTGCTGTTTCTCCGCACATCACTGTTTCTCAGCACAGCTGCTGGTTCTCAGTACAGCTGCTGTTTCTCTGTATAGCTGCTGTTTCTCGGCACAGCTGCTGTTTCTCAGTATAGCTGCTGTTTCTCAGCACAGCTGCTGTTTCTCAGTATAGCTTCTGTTTCTCAGCACAGCTGTTGTTTCTCAGTACAGCTGTTGTTTCTCAGTACAGCTGCTGTTTGTCAGTACAGCTGCTGTTTCTCGGCACAGCTGCTGTTTCTCCGCACATCACTGTTTCTCAGCACAGCTGCTGTTTCTCAGTACAGCTGCTGTTTCTCTGTATAGCTGCTGTTTCTCGGCACAGCTGCTGTTTCTCAGTATAGCTGCTGTTTCTCAGCACAGCTGCTGTTTCTCAGTACAGCTGTTCGTTTTCAGTACAGCTGCTGTTTCTCGGCATAGCTGCGGTTTCTCAGCACAGCTGTTGTTTCTCAGTACAGCTGTTGTTTCTCAGTACAGCTGTTGTTTCTCAGTACAGCTGCTGTTTCTCGGCACAGCTGCTGTTTCTCAGTACAGCTATTCGTTTTCAGTACAGCTGCTGTTTCTCGGCACAGCTGCTGTTTCTCAGTACAGCTGTTCGTTTTCAGCACAGCTGTTGTTTCTCAGTATAGCTGCTGTTTCTCAGCACAGCTGTTGTTTCTCAGTACAGCTGTTGTTTTTTCAGTACAGCTGTTGTTTCTCAGTACAGCTGCTGTTTCTCGGCACAGCTGCTGTTTCTCAGTACAGCTGTTCGTTTTCAGTACAGCTGCTGTTTCTCGGCATAGCTGCGGTTTCTCAGCAGAGCCGTTGGTTTCTCAGCACAGCTGTTTTTTCTCACCACAGCTGCTGATTCTCAGTATAGCTACTGTTTTCCAGCACCGCTGCTGTTTCTCGGCACAGCTGCAGCAAAGCTGCTGTTTCTCGGCACAGCTGCTGTTTCTCAGCACAGCTGCTGTTTCTCAGCACATCTGCTGTTTCTCAGCACAGCTGCTGTTTCTCAGCACAGCTGCTGTTTCTCAGCACATCTGCTGTTTCTCAGCACAGCTGCTGTTTCTCGGCACAGCTGCTGTTTCTCAGCACAGCTGCTGTTTCTCGGCACAGCTGCTGTTTCTCGGCACAGCTGCTGTTTCTCGGCAAGCTATTGTTTCTCGGCACAACTGCTGTTTCTCAGCACATCTGCTGTTTCTCAGCACAGCTGCTGTTTCTCGGCACAGCTGCTGTGCTTGGCCCAGCTGCTGTTTCTTGGCACAGCTGCTGTTTCTCGGCACAGCTGCTGTTTCTCGGCACAGCTGCTGTTTCTCATTCCAGCTGCTGTTTCTCAGTATAGCTGCTGTTTCTCGGCACAGCTGCTGTTTCTCAGTATAGCTGCTGTTTCTCGGCACAGCTGCTGTGTCTCAATCCAGCTGCTGTTTCTCAGTATAGCTGCTGTTTCTCGGCACAGCTGTTGTTTCTCAGTATAGCTGCTGTTTCTCGGCACAGCTGCTGTTTCTCAGTATAGCTGCTGTTTCTCGGCACAGCTGCTGTTTCTCAGTATAGCTGCTGTTTCTCAGCACAGCTGCTGTTTCTCCGCACATCACTGTTTCTCAGCACAGCTGCTGGTTCTCAGTACAGCTGCTGTTTCTCTGTATAGCTGCTGTTTCTCGGCACAGCTGCTGTTTCTCAGTATAGCTGCTGTTTCTCAGCACAGCTGCTGTTTCTCAGTATAGCTTCTGTTTCTCAGCACAGCTGTTGTTTCTCAGTACAGCTGTTGTTTCTCAGTACAGCTGCTGTTTGTCAGTACAGCTGCTGTTTCTCGGCACAGCTGCTGTTTCTCCGCACATCACTGTTTCTCAGCACAGCTGCTGTTTCTCAGTACAGCTGCTGTTTCTCTGTATAGCTGCTGTTTCTCGGCACAGCTGCTGTTTCTCAGTATAGCTGCTGTTTCTCAGCACAGCTGCTGTTTCTCAGTACAGCTGTTCGTTTTCAGTACAGCTGCTGTTTCTCGGCATAGCTGCGGTTTCTCAGCACAGCTGTTGTTTCTCAGTACAGCTGTTGTTTCTCAGTACAGCTGTTGTTTCTCAGTACAGCTGCTGTTTCTCGGCACAGCTGCTGTTTCTCAGTACAGCTATTCGTTTTCAGTACAGCTGCTGTTTCTCGGCACAGCTGCTGTTTCTCAGTACAGCTGTTCGTTTTCAGCACAGCTGTTGTTTCTCAGTATAGCTGCTGTTTCTCAGCACAGCTGTTGTTTCTCAGTACAGCTGTTGTTTTTTCAGTACAGCTGTTGTTTCTCAGTACAGCTGCTGTTTCTCGGCACAGCTGCTGTTTCTCAGTACAGCTGTTCGTTTTCAGTACAGCTGCTGTTTCTCGGCATAGCTGCGGTTTCTCAGCAGAGCCGTTGGTTTCTCAGCACAGCTGTTTTTTCTCACCACAGCTGCTGATTCTCAGTATAGCTACTGTTTTCCAGCACCGCTGCTGTTTCTCGGCACAGCTGCAGCAAAGCTGCTGTTTCTCGGCACAGCTGCTGTTTCTCAGCACAGCTGCTGTTTCTCAGCACATCTGCTGTTTCTCAGCACAGCTGCTGTTTCTCAGCACAGCTGCTGTTTCTCGGCACAGCTGCTGTTTCTCGGCACAGCTGCTGTTTCTCGGCAAGCTACTGTTTCTCGGCACAACTGCTGTTTCTCAGCACATCTGCTGTTTCTCAGCACAGCTGCTGTTTCTCGGCACAGCTGCTGTGCTTGGCCCAGCTGCTGTTTCTTGGCACAGCTGCTGTTTCTCGGCACAGCTGCTGTTTCTCGGCACAGCTGCTGTTTCTCAGTCCAGCTGCTGTTTCTCAGTATAGCTGCTGTTTTTCGGCACAGCTGCTGTTTCTCAGTATAGCTGCTGTTTCTCGGCACAGCTGCTGTTTCTCAATCCAGCTGCTGTTTCTCAGTATAGCTGCTGTTTCTCGGCACAGCTGCTGTTTCTCAGTATAGCTGCTGTTTCTCGGCACAGCTGCTGTTTCTCAGTATAGCTGCTGTTTCTCGGCACAGCTGCTGTTTCTCAGTATAGCTGCTGTTTCTCAGCACAGCTGCTGTTTCTCCGCACATCACTGTTTCTCAGCACAGCTGCTGGTTCTCAGTACAGCTGCTGTTTCTCTGTATAGCTGCTGTTTCTCGGCACAGATGCTGTTTCTCAGTATAGCTGCTGTTTCTCAGCACAGCTGCTGTTTCTCAGTATAGCTTCTGTTTCTCAGCACAGCTGTTGTTTCTCAGTACAGCTGTTGTTTCTCAATACAGCTGCTGTTTCTCAGTACAGCTGCTGTTTCTCTGTATAGCTGCTGTTTCTCGGCACAGCTGCTGTTTCTCAGTATAGCTGCTGTTTCTCAGCACAGCTGCTGTTTCTCAGTACAGCTGTTCGTTTTCAGTACAGCTGCTGTTTCTCGGCATAGCTGCGGTTTCTCAGCACAGCTGTTGTTTCTCAGTACAGCTGTTGTTTCTCAGTACAGCTGTTGTTTCTCAGTACAGCTGCTGTTTCTCGGCACAGCTGCTGTTTCTCAGTACAGCTGTTCGTTTTCAGTACAGCTGCTGTTTCTCGGCACAGCTGCTGTTTCTCAGTACAGCTGTTCGTTTTCAGCACAGCTGTTGTTTCTCAGTATAGCTGCTGTTTCTCAGCACAGCTGTTGTTTCTCAGTACAGCTGTTGTTTCTCAGTACAGCTGTTGTTTCTCAGTACAGCTGCTGTTTCTCGGCACAGCTGCTGTTTCTCAGTACAGCTGTTCGTTTTCAGTACAGCTGCTGTTTCTCGGCATAGCTACGGTTTCTCAGCAGAGCCGTTGGTTTCTCAGCACAGCTGTTTTTTCTCACCACAGCTGCTGATTCTCAGTATAGCTACTGTTTTCCAGCACCGCTGCTGTTTCTCGGAACAGCTGCTGTTTCTCAGTATAGCTGCTGTTTCTCGGAACAGCTGCTGTTTCTCAGTATAGCTCTTGTTTCTCGGCACAGCTGCTGTTTCTCAGTATAGCTTCTGTTTCTCAGCACAGCTGCTGTTTCTCAGTATAGCTGCTGTTTCTCGGCACAGCTGCTGTTTCTCAGCACAGCTGCTGTTTCGCAGTATAGCTGCTGTTTCCCGGCGCAGCTGCTGTTTCTCAGTATAGCTGCTGTTTTTCAGTACAGCTGTTGGTTTTTGGCACGGGTATTGTTTCTCGGCACAGCTGTTGTTATTTCGCACAGCTGCTGTTTCTCGGCACAGCTGCTGTTTCTCGGCACAGCTGCTGTTTCTCGGCAAGCTATTGTTTCTCGGCACAACTGCTGTTTCTCAGCACATCTGCTGTTTCTCAGCACAGCTGCTGTTTCTCGGCACAGCTGCTGTGCTTGGCCCAGCTGCTGTTTCTTGGCACAGCTGCTGTTTCTCGGCACAGCTGCTGTTTCTCGGCACAGCTGCTGTTTCTCATTCCAGCTGCTGTTTCTGAGTATAGCTGCTGTTTCTCGGCACAGCTGCTGTTTCTCAGTATAGCTGCTGTTTCTCGGCACAGCTGCTGTGTCTCAATCCAGCTGCTGTTTCTCAGTATAGCTGCTGTTTCTCGGCACAGCTGTTGTTTCTCAGTATAGCTGCTGTTTCTCGGCACAGCTGCTGTTTCTCAGTATAGCTGCTGTTTCTCGGCACAGCTGCTGTTTCTCAGTATAGCTGCTGTTTCTCAGCACAGCTGCTGTTTCTCCGCACATCACTGTTTCTCAGCACAGCTGCTGGTTCTCAGTACAGCTGCTGTTTCTCTGTATAGCTGCTGTTTCTCGGCACAGCTGCTGTTTCTCAGTATAGCTGCTGTTTCTCAGCACAGCTGCTGTTTCTCAGTATAGCTTCTGTTTCTCAGCACAGCTGTTGTTTCTCAGTACAGCTGTTGTTTCTCAGTACAGCTGCTGTTTGTCAGTACAGCTGCTGTTTCTCGGCACAGCTGCTGTTTCTCCGCACATCACTGTTTCTCAGCACAGCTGCTGTTTCTCAGTACAGCTGCTGTTTCTCTGTATAGCTGCTGTTTCTCGGCACAGCTGCTGTTTCTCAGTATAGCTGCTGTTTCTCAGCACAGCTGCTGTTTCTCAGTACAGCTGTTCGTTTTCAGTACAGCTGCTGTTTCTCGGCATAGCTGCGGTTTCTCAGCACAGCTGTTGTTTCTCAGTACAGCTGTTGTTTCTCAGTACAGCTGTTGTTTCTCAGTACAGCTGCTGTTTCTCGGCACAGCTGCTGTTTCTCAGTACAGCTATTCGTTTTCAGTACAGCTGCTGTTTCTCGGCACAGCTGCTGTTTCTCAGTACAGCTGTTCGTTTTCAGCACAGCTGTTGTTTCTCAGTATAGCTGCTGTTTCTCAGCACAGCTGTTGTTTCTCAGTACAGCTGTTGTTTTTTCAGTACAGCTGTTGTTTCTCAGTACAGCTGCTGTTTCTCGGCACAGCTGCTGTTTCTCAGTACAGCTGTTCGTTTTCAGTACAGCTGCTGTTTCTCGGCATAGCTGCGGTTTCTCAGCAGAGCCGTTGGTTTCTCAGCACAGCTGTTTTTTCTCACCACAGCTGCTGATTCTCAGTATAGCTACTGTTTTCCAGCACCGCTGCTGTTTCTCGGCACAGCTGCAGCAAAGCTGCTGTTTCTCGGCACAGCTGCTGTTTCTCAGCACAGCTGCTGTTTCTCAGCACAGCTGCTGTTTCTCAGCACATCTGCTGTTTCTCAGCACAGCTGCTGTTTCTCAGCACAGCTGCTGTTTCTCGGCACAGCTGCTGTTTCTCGGCACAGCTGCTGTTTCTCGGCAAGCTACTGTTTCTCGGCACAACTGCTGTTTCTCAGCACATCTGCTGTTTCTCAGCACAGCTGCTGTTTCTCGGCACAGCTGCTGTGCTTGGCCCAGCTGCTGTTTCTTGGCACAGCTGCTGTTTCTCGGCACAGCTGCTGTTTCTCGGCACAGCTGCTGTTTCTCAGTCCAGCTGCTGTTTCTCAGTATAGCTGCTGTTTTTCGGCACAGCTGCTGTTTCTCAGTATAGCTGCTGTTTCTCGGCACAGCTGCTGTTTCTCAATCCAGCTGCTGTTTCTCAGTATAGCTGCTGTTTCTCGGCACAGCTGCTGTTTCTCAGTATAGCTGCTGTTTCTCGGCACAGCTGCTGTTTCTCAGTATAGCTGCTGTTTCTCGGCACAGCTGCTGTTTCTCAGTATAGCTGCTGTTTCTCAGCACAGCTGCTGTTTCTCCGCACATCACTGTTTCTCAGCACAGCTGCTGGTTCTCAGTACAGCTGCTGTTTCTCTGTATAGCTGCTGTTTCTCGGCACAGATGCTGTTTCTCAGTATAGCTGCTGTTTCTCAGCACAGCTGCTGTTTCTCAGTATAGCTTCTGTTTCTCAGCACAGCTGTTGTTTCTCAGTACAGCTGTTGTTTCTCAATACAGCTGCTGTTTCTCAGTACAGCTGCTGTTTCTCTGTATAGCTGCTGTTTCTCGGCACAGCTGCTGTTTCTCAGTATAGCTGCTATTTCTCAGCACAGCTGCTGTTTCTCAGTACAGCTGTTCGTTTTCAGTACAGCTGCTGTTTCTCGGCATAGCTGCGGTTTCTCAGCACAGCTGTTGTTTCTCAGTACAGCTGTTGTTTCTCAGTACAGCTGTTGTTTCTCAGTACAGCTGCTGTTTCTCGGCACAGCTGCTGTTTCTCAGTACAGCTGTTCGTTTTCAGTACAGCTGCTGTTTCTCGGCACAGCTGCTGTTTCTCAGTACAGCTGTTCGTTTTCAGCACAGCTGTTGTTTCTCAGTATAGCTGCTGTTTCTCAGCACAGCTGTTGTTTCTCAGTACAGCTGTTGTTTCTCAGTACAGCTGTTGTTTCTCAGTACAGCTGCTGTTTCTCGGCACAGCTGCTGTTTCTCAGTACAGCTGTTCGTTTTCAGTACAGCTGCTGTTTCTCGGCATAGCTACGGTTTCTCAGCAGAGCCGTTGGTTTCTCAGCACAACTGTTTTTTCTCACCACAGCTGCTGATTCTCAGTATAGCTACTGTTTTCCAGCACCGCTGCTGTTTCTCGGAACAGCTGCTGTTTCTCAGTATAGCTGCTGTTTCTCGGAACAGCTGCTGTTTCTCAGTATAGCTCTTGTTTCTCGGCACAGCTGCTGTTTCTCAGTATAGCTTCTGTTTCTCAGCACAGCTGCTGTTTCTCAGTATAGCTGCTGTTTCTCGGCACAGCTGCTGTTTCTCAGCACAGCTGCTGTTTCGCAGTATAGCTGCTGTTTCCCGGCGCAGCTGCTGTTTCTCAGTATAGCTGCTGTTTTTCAGTACAGCTGTTGGTTTTTGGCACGGGTATTGTTTCTCGGCACAGCTGTTGTTATTTCGCACAGCTGCTGGGTTTCAGTACAGCTGTTGTTTCACAGTTCAGCTGTTGTTTCTCGGCACAGTTGCTGTTTCTCAGCACAGCTGTTGTTTCACAGTTCAGCTGTTGTTTCACAATACAGCTGTTGATTCTCAGTACAGCTGTTGTTTCTCAGTATAGCTGTTGTTTCTCGGCACAGCTGTTGTTTCTCAGTATAGCTGTAGTTTTTCGGCACAGCTTCTGTTTCTCAGCACTGATGCTGTTTCTCGGCACAGCTGCTGTTTCTCAGTACAGCTGCTGTTTCTCGGCACAGCTGCTGTTTCTCAGTACAGCTGTTGTTTCTCAGCACAGCTGTTGTTTCTCAGTATAGCTGTAGTTTTTCGGCACAGCTACTATTTCTCGGCACAGCTGCTGTTTCTCTGCACCGCTGCTGTTTCTCAGCACTGATGCTGTTTCTCGGCACAGCTGCTGTTTCTCGGCAGAGCTGCTGTTTCTCGGCACAGCTGCTGTTTCTCAGCACAGCTGCTGTTTCCCAGCACCACTGCTGTTCTCGGCACAGCTACAGCACAGCTTCTGTTTCTCGGCACAGCTGCTGTTTCTCGGCAAGCTACTGTTTCTCGGCACAGCTGTTGTTTCTCGGCACAGCTGCTGTTTCCCAGCACAGCTGCTGTTACCCAGCACAGATGCTGTTTCTCAGCACAGCTGCTGTTTCTCTGCACCGCTGCTGTTTCTCAGTATAGCTGTTGTTTCTCGGCACAGCTCTTGTTTCTCACTACAGCTGCTGTTTCTCCGCACAGTTGCTATTTCTTGGCACAGCTGCTGTGTCTTGGCACAACTGCTGTTCCCCGGCACAGCTCCTGTTTCTCGTCTCAGCTGCAGCACAACGGCTGTTTCTCGGCACAGCTGCTGTTCCTCAGTACAGCTGCTGTTTCTCAGTACAGCTGCTGTTTCTTGTCCCAGCTGCTGTGTCTCAGTACAGCTGCTGTTTCTCAGTACAGCTGTTGTTTCTCAGTACAGCTGCTGTTTCTCGGCACAGCTGCTGTTTCTCAGTACAGCTGTTCGTTTTCAGTACAGCTGCTGTTTCTCGGCATAGCTACGGTTTCTCAGCAGAGCCGTTGGTTTCTCAGCACAGCTGTTTTTTCTCACCACAGCTGCTGATTCTCAGTATAGCTACTGTTTTCCAGCACCGCTGCTGTTTCTCGGAACAGCTGCTGTTTCTCAGTATAGCTGCTGTTTCTCGGAACAGCTGCTGTTTCTCAGTATAGCTCTTGTTTCTCGGCACAGCTGCTGTTTCTCAGTATAGCTTCTGTTTCTCAGCACAGCTGCTGTTTCTCAGTATAGCTGCTGTTTCTCGGCACAGCTGCTGTTTCTCAGCACAGCTGCTGTTTCGCAGTATAGCTGCTGTTTCCCGGCGCAGCTGCTGTTTCTCAGTATAGCTGCTGTTTTTCAGTACAGCTGTTGGTTTTTGGCACGGGTATTGTTTCTCGGCACAGCTGTTGTTATTTCGCACAGCTGCTGTTTCTCGGCACAGCTGCTGTTTCTCGGCACAGCTGCTGTTTCTCGGCAAGCTATTGTTTCTCGGCACAACTGCTGTTTCTCAGCACATCTGCTGTTTCTCAGCACAGCTGCTGTTTCTCGGCACAGCTGCTGTGCTTGGCCCAGCTGCTGTTTCTTGGCACAGCTGCTGTTTCTCGGCACAGCTGCTGTTTCTCGGCACAGCTGCTGTTTCTCATTCCAGCTGCTGTTTCTCAGTATAGCTGCTGTTTCTCGGCACAGCTGCTGTTTCTCAGTATAGCTGCTGTTTCTCGGCACAGCTGCTGTGTCTCAATCCAGCTGCTGTTTCTCAGTATAGCTGCTGTTTCTCGGCACAGCTGTTGTTTCTCAGTATAGCTGCTGTTTCTCGGCACAGCTGCTGTTTCTCAGTATAGCTGCTGTTTCTCAGCACAGCTGCTGTTTCTCAGTATAGCTTCTGTTTCTCAGCACAGCTGTTGTTTCTCAGTACAGCTGTTGTTTCTCAGTACAGCTGCTGTTTGTCAGTACAGCTGCTGTTTCTCGGCACAGCTGCTGTTTCTCCGCACATCACTGTTTCTCAGCACAGCTGCTGTTTCTCAGTACAGCTGCTGTTTCTCTGTATAGCTGCTGTTTCTCGGCACAGCTGCTGTTTCTCAGTATAGCTGCTGTTTCTCAGCACAGCTGCTGTTTCTCCGCACATCACTGTTTCTCAGCACAGCTGCTGGTTCTCAGTACAGCTGCTGTTTCTCTGTATAGCTGCTGTTTCTCGGCACAGCTGCTGTTTCTCAGTATAGCTGCTGTTTCTCAGCACAGCTGCTGTTTCTCAGTATAGCTTCTGTTTCTCAGCACAGCTGTTGTTTCTCAGTACAGCTGTTGTTTCTCAGTACAGCTGCTGTTTGTCAGTACAGCTGCTGTTTCTCGGCACAGCTGCTGTTTCTCCGCACATCACTGTTTCTCAGCACAGCTGCTGTTTCTCAGTACAGCTGCTGTTTCTCTGTATAGCTGCTGTTTCTCGGCACAGCTGCTGTTTCTCAGTATAGCTGCTGTTTCTCAGCACAGCTGCTGTTTCTCAGTACAGCTGTTCGTTTTCAGTACAGCTGCTGTTTCTCGGCATAGCTGCGGTTTCTCAGCACAGCTGTTGTTTCTCAGTACAGCTGTTGTTTCTCAGTACAGCTGTTGTTTCTCAGTACAGCTGCTGTTTCTCGGCACAGCTGCTGTTTCTCAGTACAGCTATTCGTTTTCAGTACAGCTGCTGTTTCTCGGCACAGCTGCTGTTTCTCAGTACAGCTGTTCGTTTTCAGCACAGCTGTTGTTTCTCAGTATAGCTGCTGTTTCTCAGCACAGCTGTTGTTTCTCAGTACAGCTGTTGTTTTTTCAGTACAGCTGTTGTTTCTCAGTACAGCTGCTGTTTCTCGGCACAGCTGCTGTTTCTCAGTACAGCTGTTCGTTTTCAGTACAGCTGCTGTTTCTCGGCATAGCTGCGGTTTCTCAGCAGAGCCGTTGGTTTCTCAGCACAGCTGTTTTTTCTCACCACAGCTGCTGATTCTCAGTATAGCTACTGTTTTCCAGCACCGCTGCTGTTTCTCGGCACAGCTGCAGCAAAGCTGCTGTTTCTCGGCACAGCTGCTGTTTCTCAGCACAGCTGCTGTTTCTCAGCACAGCTGCTGTTTCTCAGCACATCTGCTGTTTCTCAGCACAGCTGCTGTTTCTCAGCACAGCTGCTGTTTCTCGGCACAGCTGCTGTTTCTCGGCACAGCTGCTGTTTCTCGGCAAGCTACTGTTTCTCGGCACAACTGCTGTTTCTCAGCACATCTGCTGTTTCTCAGCACAGCTGCTGTTTCTCGGCACAGCTGCTGTGCTTGGCCCAGCTGCTGTTTCTTGGCACAGCTGCTGTTTCTCGGCACAGCTGCTGTTTCTCGGCACAGCTGCTGTTTCTCAGTCCAGCTGCTGTTTCTCAGTATAGCTGCTGTTTTTCGGCACAGCTGCTGTTTCTCAGTATAGCTGCTGTTTCTCGGCACAGCTGCTGTTTCTCAATCCAGCTGCTGTTTCTCAGTATAGCTGCTGTTTCTCGGCACAGCTGCTGTTTCTCAGTATAGCTGCTGTTTCTCGGCACAGCTGCTGTTTCTCAGTATAGCTGCTGTTTCTCGGCACAGCTGCTGTTTCTCAGTATAGCTGCTGTTTCTCAGCACAGCTGCTGTTTCTCCGCACATCACTGTTTCTCAGCACAGCTGCTGGTTCTCAGTACAGCTGCTGTTTCTCTGTATAGCTGCTGTTTCTCGGCACAGATGCTGTTTCTCAGTATAGCTGCTGTTTCTCAGCACAGCTGCTGTTTCTCAGCACAGCTGCTGTTTCTCAGTATAGCTTCTGTTTCTCAGCACAGCTGTTGTTTCTCAGTACAGCTGTTGTTTCTCAATACAGCTGCTGTTTCTCAGTACAGCTGCTGTTTCTCTGTATAGCTGCTGTTTCTCGGCACAGCTGCTGTTTCTCAGTATAGCTGCTATTTCTCAGCACAGCTGCTGTTTCTCAGTACAGCTGTTCGTTTTCAGTACAGCTGCTGTTTCTCGGCATAGCTGCGGTTTCTCAGCACAGCTGTTGTTTCTCAGTACAGCTGTTGTTTCTCAGTACAGCTGTTGTTTCTCAGTACAGCTGCTGTTTCTCGGCACAGCTGCTGTTTCTCAGTACAGCTGTTCGTTTTCAGTACAGCTGCTGTTTCTCGGCACAGCTGCTGTTTCTCAGTACAGCTGTTCGTTTTCAGCACAGCTGTTGTTTCTCAGTATAGCTGCTGTTTCTCAGCACAGCTGTTGTTTCTCAGTACAGCTGTTGTTTCTCAGTACAGCTGTTGTTTCTCAGTACAGCTGCTGTTTCTCGGCACAGCTGCTGTTTCTCAGTACAGCTGTTCGTTTTCAGTACAGCTGCTGTTTCTCGGCATAGCTACGGTTTCTCAGCAGAGCCGTTGGTTTCTCAGCACAGCTGTTTTTTCTCACCACAGCTGCTGATTCTCAGTATAGCTACTGTTTTCCAGCACCGCTGCTGTTTCTCGGAACAGCTGCTGTTTCTCAGTATAGCTGCTGTTTCTCGGAACAGCTGCTGTTTCTCAGTATAGCTCTTGTTTCTCGGCACAGCTGCTGTTTCTCAGTATAGCTTCTGTTTCTCAGCACAGCTGCTGTTTCTCAGTATAGCTGCTGTTTCACGGCACAGCTGCTGTTTCTCAGCACAGCTGCTGTTTCGCAGTATAGCTGCTGTTTCCCGGCGCAGCTGCTGTTTCTCAGTATAGCTGCTGTTTTTCAGTACAGCTGTTGGTTTTTGGCACGGGTATTGTTTCTCGGCACAGCTGTTGTTATTTCGCACAGCTGCTGGGTTTCAGTACAGCTGTTGTTTCACAGTTCAGCTGTTGTTTCTCGGCACAGTTGCTGTTTCTCAGCACAGCTGTTGTTTCACAGTTCAGCTGTTGTTTCACAATACAGCTGTTGATTCTCAGTACAGCTGTTGTTTCTCAGTATAGCTGTTGTTTCTCGGCACAGCTGTTGTTTCTCAGTATAGCTGTAGTTTTTCGGCACAGCTTCTGTTTCTCAGCACTGATGCTGTTTCTCGGCACAGCTGCTGTTTCTCAGTACAGCTGCTGTTTCTCGGCACAGCTGCTGTTTCTCAGTACAGCTGTTGTTTCTCAGCACAGCTGTTGTTTCTCAGTATAGCTGTAGTTTTTCGGCACAGCTACTATTTCTCGGCACAGCTGCTGTTTCTCTGCACCGCTGCTGTTTCTCAGCACTGATGCTGTTTCTCGGCACAGCTGCTGTTTCTCGGCAGAGCTGCTGTTTCTCGGCACAGCTGCTGTTTCTCAGCACAGCTGCTGTTTCCCAGCACCACTGCTGTTCTCGGCACAGCTACAGCACAGCTTCTGTTTCTCGGCACAGCTGCTGTTTCTCGGCAAGCTACTGTTTCTCGGCACAGCTGTTGTTTCTCGGCACAGCTGCTGTTTCCCAGCACAGCTGCTGTTACCCAGCACAGATGCTGTTTCTCAGCACAGCTGCTGTTTCTCTGCACCGCTGCTGTTTCTCAGTATAGCTGTTGTTTCTCGGCACAGCTCTTGTTTCTCACTACAGCTGCTGTTTCTCCGCACAGTTGCTATTTCTTGGCACAGCTGCTGTGTCTTGGCACAACTGCTGTTCCCCGGCACAGCTCCTGTTTCTCGTCTCAGCTGCAGCACAACGGCTGTTTCTCGGCACAGCTGCTGTTCCTCAGTACAGCTGCTGTTTCTCAGTACAGCTGCTGTTTCTTGTCCCAGCTGCTGTGTCTCAGTACAGCTGCTGTTTCTCAGCACAGCTGTTGTTTCTTGTCCCAGCTGCTGTTTCTCAGTACAGCTGCTGTTTGTTGTTTCTTGGCACAGTTGGTGTTTCTCAGCACAGCTGTTTCTCAGGACAGCTGTTGTTTCTCAGTATAGCTGCTGTTTCTCAGGACAGCTGTTGTTTCTCAGTACAGCTGTTGTTTTTTCGGCACAGCTGCTGTTTCTCAGCGCAGCCATTGTTTCCCGGCACAGCTATTGTTTCTCACCACAGCTGCTGTTACTCAGTATAGCTGTTGTTTTTTCGGCACAGCTGCTGTTTCTCGGCACAGCTGCTCTTTCCCGGCACAGCTGCTGTTTCTCGGCACAGCTGCTGTTTCTCGGCATAGCTGCTGTTTCTCAGCACAGCTGCTGTTTCTCGGCACAGCTCCTCTTTTGCGCTACAGCTCCTGTTTCGCGGTACGGCTCCTGTTTCCTGACACTACCGCTTTCACATTTGTCTGGATGACTGTTGAAAGGTGCTAGCCCTGCTGCTGCCTGAATGTTGGCACTTGATGGAAACAAATGCTGAAACTGAAGTATTTTCTTTTGAATTCATCTGGACCTTTACCTTGGAGACAATCAAGAAGGATCATTTAAATCCTGAAATGCACTTGCGCTGATGTAGAAAAAGAAAGCTCTCAATATCCCAGCGAATTATGCATTAAATATTAAGTAGACATATCAAATGATTCATAAACCAACTGGCTTCTTGGTTACTTGAGAAATCAGGGTTAAACCAACATGTCAGGTCAGAAAATGTCCAATTCTTCATTCTGAGTCGAAATATTGCAATCAAATTGTTCATTTCTTTGTTTGCTCTATTCAGGTAAAGGATTACACAATCTCACTCTGTACATGGGTAATCAGTACAGTTGTTGCTTCATTTTATTATGAGTTTGGAAGATCTCAGGCAGCATTTGGAATTTTATTCTGAGTTTGGATGATGTCAGGCAGCGTTTGGAATTTTGAACTACTGATGGGAGCCTGTTGGGAGCCACAAATCCAGTTGAACCTTTTTCCAAAGAGTCCTCAGATATCTCAAACCGTCGATTAATAACAGATCTTGGGGTAATGATTTAAGATTTAGCCACCAATCAGGATCTTTCACTGTCGCTGTGTGAAAATCCTGGAACTCCCTCCCTAACAGCACTGTAGATGTACCTACACCACAGGGACTTCAGCAGTTTAAGAAAGAGGTTCACCACCACCCCTTCTCAAGGGCAATTAGGGATGGGCAACAAATGCTTGCCTAGAATTTCCGTGAACAAAGAAATTTAAGAACTGCACTTAGAAAAATAATTTCCATCCATAGAATCCCGATAATGGAGAAGGAGGCCATTCGGCCCAGTGAGCCTGCACCGACCCTCTGAAAGAGCATCCTCCCTAGGCCCACTCCCCTGCTCTATCCCTTTAACCCAACCAAACCTGCATATCTCTGTATAAGAAGGGGAAATTTAGCAGGCCAATCCACCTAACCTGCACATCTTTGGACTGTGGGAGGAAACCGGAGCACCCAGCGGAAACCCACGCAGACACGGGGAGAATGTACAAACACCATGCAGGCATTCACCCAAGGCTGGAATTGAACCTGGGTCCCTGATGTTGTGAGGCAGCAGTGACACTGTGCCGCCATGTCACTCTGTTCTGAAGAAGAGGCATACAGATTCAAAATGGTAACTCTGCTTTTTTCTCCCTCTAGATGCTGCCAGACTTGCCGAGATTGTCCGGCACTTTCTGTAAAACCCACCTCTGCTCTCTCAGGTGGGTGTAAAAGATCCCAGGGCTCTCTTTTGAAGAACGGGGGGTTCCCCAGCTGCCCTGGTCAATATTTATCCTTCATCCAACATTACTAAAATGCAGATTGCCTGGTCATTATCCCACTAATGTGTGTGGGATCTTGCTGTGTGCAAATTTGCTGCACAACAGTGGCCACATTTCAAAAGTACTTCATTGGCTGTAAACCTCTTTGGCTAAGTTCTGAGGTTGTGAATGTTGCTGTAGAATCGGACCAGTTGGGTTTTTCCAGTATTTCCGAGTTTTATTTCAATCTGCTGGTCCAATCCAGTCTAACCTCCCTGTGACTTCAGTTCCATGTTATCACGAATCAGGGACATGCATGTGGCTTCTAATATAAAACACCCTTAGTGGGCAGCACGGTAGCACAGTGAGTAGCACTGTTGCTTCACAGCTCCAGCTTGGTCATTGCTCAAATTGAATAAAACTTCCTCCTTGTCTGAATTGTTACATGTGGTACGTGAGATGATAATAATAATCTTTATTATTGTCACAAGTAGGCTTACATTAACACTGCAATGAAGTTATTGTGAAAAGCCCCTAGTTGTCACATTCCGGCGCCTGTTCGGGTATACAGAGGGAGAATTCAGAATATCCAATTCACCTGAGAAGCACATCTTCTGGGACTTGTGGAAGGAACCCGGAGGAAGCCCATGCAGACACAGGGAGAACGTGCAGACTGCACACAGACAGTGACCAAAGCCGGGAATCGAACATGAGACCCTGGAGCTGTGAAGCAACAGTGCTACTCACTGTGCTACCGTGCTGCCCACTAAGGGTGTTTTATATTAGAAGCCACATCCTTGGAGGAATTGCAGTGCCCGTGTGACTGGAACGATGACTGTCCACGTATGAATATATAGTCAACTATTACAGGTCCTGAAATATGAATGAACATAAAGTTGCCTTGCCTTAACTCTTTAAAGATTTTAAAGAGGCGTACCAACTAACTAGACAGGAAAAAACCTGAAATGGTTGTGAACACTTTGCCACTGGTTTGTACTGATTGAAGAAGTCAGGTTCTTTTAGGTGGCACGGTAGCACAGTGATTAGCACTACTGCCTCACAGTGCCAGGGACCCAGGTTCGACACCGGCCTTGGGTCACTGTCTGTGGAATTTGCACATTCTCCCCGTGTCCTCCGCGTGCTCTGGTTTCCTCCCACATTCCAAAGATGTATGGATTTGGTGGATTGGCCATGCTAAAAATTGCCCCTTAGTGTCCAAGAATATGCAGGTTAGGTAGGGTTACAGGGTTACGAGGATTGGGCGGGGGAATGTGCCAAAGTAGAGTGCTGTTTCAGAGGGTTGGTGCAAACCTGATAGGCTGAATGGCCTCCTTTTGCACTGTAAGGATTCTAGGGTTCTATGGTCTACTATTCGAAGATGGACAGATAGTTTCCCTGGCTTGCTTGTCTGTTCCTCAGCCAAAGTTAATAGAACAAGCCAACCTGCCTGTGCGACCTGAATATGCGTGAATCGGCTGTCAGGTTGGCCTGTTTAAGTAATGAGTGACTGCACTGCGGAAAAGTACTCGATTGGCTGTATTGAACTTTGGTGCCCCTGAGGATGTACAAAAACAAAATGACAGAGAGCTATTTAATGCAGTGAAAAGCAATGTCATGAAATTTGGGAAAGGGAGACAGAATACATGGGAGCAGCGGGAATAGTTCCATCTTATCCTGACAGTTGGGAAACTGGCAGGATTGAATCTTCAAGGGGAATTAAAATCTTACAAGGTGTGAAAAGGACGATTGATTCAATCCCGCTACCTTCCTGTCTTGATTAAATTAAGTTAGAATTATACAACCACTGTCATTCACCCTTTAAAAAACTTTTTTTTAAAAAAATGTTATTCGGGTATTTGCAAGATTTTATAATAATAACAATAACACGACATAAACATGGTACAATAAACATTTCCACCCCATCATAATCTTCACACACCCCAACCATAAAACAACAATCCGGTCCTCTTTGCTCCCCCCCTCCCCGGAATTCTGCTTCTGCTGACATTTTAATTTTCCCCGAGTAAGCCGACGAACGGCTGCCATCTCCGGGTGAACCAGCATTGACCCTCTTAAGGCGAACGTTATTTTCTCGAGACTGAGAAACCCAGCCATGCCACTAACCCAGGTCTCCACACTCGGGAGCTTTGAGTCCCTCCACATTAATAAGATCCTTCTATGGGGTACCAGGGAGGCAAAGGTCAAGACGTCAACCTCTTTCGCCCCCTGCATCCCGGCTCTTCCGACACTCCAAAGATCTCCACCTCCGCCTCTAACTCCCCATCTAGCTCTTCCTCCCACTTGCCTTTAAGCTCCTCCACCGGAGTTTCCTCCGCATCCAAAAGTTACTGGTAAATATCTGATACCTTCCCCTCTCCCACCCAGGTACTGGAGACCACTCTGTCCTGTATCCCCCATGGCGGCAGCAGCGGGCAGGACAGAACCTGCCTTCTCAAGAAGTCTCGCACCTGCAAATACCTAACCCCATTCCCTGCTGGCAATTCAAATTTATCCTCCAAGGCTTTCCAGCTGGGGAAGCTCCCATCTATAAATAGATCCCCCATCCTCCTAATTCCCGCCCTTTGCCATCTCCGGAACCCACCATCCAGCTTTACCAGTACAAACCGATGATTATTATAAATCGGGGTCCAAACCGATGCTCCCTCCACTCTCTTATATCTCCTCCACTGCCCCCAGATTCTCAGAGGCCGCCACAACCACCGGACTTGTGGAGTATCGGGCTGGCGAGAACGGAAGAGGTGCCGATATCAGTGCTCCCAAACTTGTGTCTTTACATGACGCCGCCTCCATCTGCTCCCACACCGACCCCTCCCCCACTACCCACTTCCTAATCATGGCTATTTTAGCCGCCCAGTAGTAATTGCAAAAGTTCGGCAGCGCCAACCCACCCACCTCCCGACTGCGCTCCAGCAACACTTTCTTCACTCGCTGGGTTTTACTCGCCCACACAAAGCCTGCAATAACCTTATTCACCCGCTTGAAAAAGGCCTTTGGGATGAAGATGGGGAGGCACTGAAAGACAAACAGAAATCCGGGGAGCACCGTCATTTTCACAGTCTGCATCCTCCCCGCCAGTGATAGCGGGAGCATGTCCCATCTCTTAAAGTCCACTTTTGTTTGTTGTGCTAGCGAGGATAGGTTTAACTTGTGCAGTGCCTCCCATTCCCGGGCCACCTGGATTCCCAGATACCGAAAGCTCCTACCTATCATTCTGAACGGCAGCTCTCCCAGTCTCTTCTCCTGCCCTCTTGCCTGGATCGCGAACATCTCGCTTTTCCCCATGTTCAATTACCAAATTCCCTAAGGATCCGCATAACTTTCCCCATCCCCTCTAACGGGTCTGAAATATACAAGAGCAATTCGTCTGCGTTAAACGAGACCCAGTGCTCCCCCCCCCCCTACACCCCCCCCCCCCCCCCCCCCGACCCGAACCAGCCCATTCCAGTTCCTAGATGCTCTTAATGCCATGGCTAACGGCTCCATGGCCAGAGCAAACAGTAACAGGGAGAGGGGGCACCCTTGCCTCATCCCTCGATGTAGTTTAAAATACCCCGACCTCAGCCGGTTCGTACGCACATTCGCTACTGGTGCCTGATAGAGCATCCGCACCCAGTCAATAAAGCCCTCACCAAACCCAAACCTTCCCAGCACGTCCCACAGGTAATCCCACTCCACCCAATCAAAAGCCTTCTCCGCATCCATCGCTACCACCACCTCCATCTCCCCACCTTCTGAGGGCATCATAATAACATTTAAAAGCCTTCGAACATTGGCCTTTATAAATCCCGTCTGGTCGTCCCCTATCACCCCCGGGACACAATCCTCTATCCTTGTGGTCGGTATCGTAGTCAGCAGTTTGGCGCCTGCATTCAGTAGAGAAATTGGCCTGTATGACCCGCATTGCTCCGGATCCTTCTCCCGTTTCAGGATCAATGAAATCGAGGCCTGCGACATTGTTGGGACTCCCTTCTCTTTTGCTTCATTAAATGTCCTCACCAGCAGTGGGCTCAATATCTCTGAAAACTTCTTATAAAATTCCACCGGGTAGGCGTCAGGCCCCGGGGCCTTGCCCGACTGTATGCCCTCCAGCCCCTCAATTATTTCCTCAATTTTAATTGGGGCTCCCAGCCCTTCCACCAGATCCTCCTGCACCCTCGGGAACCTCAACTGACCCAAAAACTGCCTCATCCCCTCCACACCCGCAGGGAGTTCTGACTCATATAATTTACTGTAAAAGTCCTTAAACACCTCATTTACCCCCACTGGGTCCAGGACAGTATTCCCACCTCTACTCTACTCTCCCTATCTCCCTGGCCACCTCCCTTTTTCTGAGCTGGTGCGCTAACATTCTGTTAGCCTTTTGCCCATATTCATAAACCGCCCCCCTTACCTTCCTCAGCTGATCCACCACTTTCCCTGTAGTCAACAGTCCAAACTCCGCCTGTAACCTCCGCCGCTCCCTCAGTAGCCCCGCATCTGGTGCTTCCGAGTATCTCCTGTCCACCTGGAGTATCTCCTCAACTAACCTATCACTCTCAGTTCTGCCTTTTCTCTGTGGGCCCGTATCGAGATTAATTCCCCTCTGACCACTGCCTTCAGAGCGTCCCAAACCGTCGCTGCAGAGACAACCCCGTATCATTTGTTTCAAGGTAGTTCTGGATGGACTTGTTCTCCCGTCCACAGATCGCTTTGTCCGCTCGCAACCCCACATCCAGCCTCCATAGCGGGCGTTGTCCTCTCTACAAACAAACCCGTAAATCCACCCAATGTGGGGTATGATCCGATACTGAGATTGCCGAGTACTCAGTATCCACCACCACTGGTATTAGCGCCCTGCTCAGAACAAAAAAGTCAATGCGAGAGTATTCCTTGTGGACATGGGAGAAAAAAGAAAACTCCTTTGCCCTTGGCCGTGCAAACCTCCATGGGTCTACCCCCCCATCGGTTCCATAAACCCCTTCAATTCCTTTGCCGCGGCTGGCACCCTCCCTGTCCTGAATTTTGACCGTTCCAATTCCGGATCAGTGACTGTGTTAAAATCTCCCCCCATAATCAAGTCATGTGACTCCAAGTCTGGGATCTTACCTAACACCCATCTCATAAATTCCTCATCGTCCCAATTCGGAGCATATACGTTCACGAGTACCACCCGCACCCCCTCCAGGTTCCCACTCACCATTATGTACCTACCCCCATGTCTGACACGATTCTCCCTGCCTCGAATGCCACTCATTTATTGATCAAGATCGCTACCCCCTGGTCTTTGAGTCCAGCCCTGAGTGGAATACTTGGCCAACCCATCCCTTTCTCAATCTCGTCTGGTCTATAACCTTTGGGTGTGTCTCTTGTAACATTGCCACATCCGCCTTCATCCCCCTCAAATGCGCAAACACGCAAGCCCACTTGACCGGCCCATTCAACCCTCTAACGTTCCATGTAATCAGCCTGGTCGGGGGGACTTCCCGCTCCCCCCGCACCCCCTCCCCCCCCACCCCCCACCCCCCCATAACTAGCCATCACCCTTTTTAGGCCAGCCTCCAACTCAAGCCCCTGGCCTCCTCGAGCTCTCCCTTGGGCATTCACCGTCCCTGACCTCCCATTTGTCCCTTAGTAACAATTCCTCCCCTGTCAGCAAAGCAGCCCCCCCCCCCCCCGCTCCATCCCCCTCTGGTAACAGCACCAGAAACCCAACCCCCATCTCAAGCTCCAGCTTAATACCTGCTCGCCCCCCACTGTGCTTCTGTGAGTCAGCTGACTAAACCGACTTGATAGCTCCCACCCATGGCATCAAATAGTCTATCTCCCCATTGTTCTCTCCCCATCTCCCCCCACTTGGACAAACATACTCAAAGCGCCACATTCCCCAGTAAACAAACATCAGAAAAAACAGTGAAAAACCAGCCACAGAAAAAGCAGCCCCAGAGACCAGCCCCCTCCAAACAGCTCCCAGTAACACAAAATTAACTTTAGCCACATATTGCACATAACACTACTTATTCAAACCAGCACAAAAGTGATTTCCAACAAATCGCCACTACAATACTCTCCAAGGATTCAGTGTCTTTTCCTTGATGAAAGTCCATACATCCTCTGGTGCATCAAAGTAAAAATTCCATTCCTCATATGTGACCCACAGACGGGCTGGGTACAACATCCCAAACTTCACCCCCTTCTTAAAGAGGGCCGTTTTTGCCCGATTATACCCAGCTCGCCTCTTGGCCAAATCCGCGCACAGGTCTTGATAAATGCGCAGCTCACAATTCTCCCACTTGCTGCTCCATTCTTTCTTGGCCCACTGCAGAACGTGTTCCTTGTCCAGGAATCGGTATAAACGTACCACCATCGCTCTCGGCGGCTTGTTCCCTCGGGGCTGCTTCGCGAGGGCTCTGTGCGCTCTATCCACTTCCAGGGGCCGAGAGAACGCCTCAGCCCCCATTAACTTCTCCAGCATGTTCGTCACATAGGCCCTCGCATCCAATCCCTCACTGCCTTCAGGGAGGCGACGATTCTCAGATTCTGCCTCCTGGACCTGTTCTCCAGGTCCTCCAACTTCTCCTGCCTTCTTTCATGGCGGTCGTTCATCATCTCCACCTTGGTCTCCAGCACGGTTAGGTATTCCTCATGCTCGGACACCTTTTCCTCCACCTCCTGATCGCACGTCCGTGCGTTTCTTGATTCTGCACCACCTGATCAATCAAAGCCTTGATCGGGTCCAGCGTGTCCTTCTTAAGCTTAGCAAAGCAATCTTCAAAAAACTTTACCAGCTGCTCCGTTGACCACTGTGCCGTCTCACCGCGACCCTTACTCTCCATGCTTTCCTGCGTTGTCAGCTCTGCTCACGTCTTGCTTGTAGGACTTTGTCTTCTCACACGGCCACTTCTGGTCCAATTCTCCATACACTGGAGGGGGATTTCTTCTCACTGTCTCACTCCTCACCGATTTATCCAATAAAATCTGGAAAGAACCGGGGGAAAAAGGTCCAAAAGTCCATCCCAGATGGGAGCTATCAAATGTGCGATCTACTCCTCCATGGCCGCCACCGGAAGTACATCATATTACACTTTTGACACAGTAAAGCTCCTCGAGAAACTTCACAAGAGTATTATCAAACAAGATCCGACAGCAAGATGTATTAGGGCACACGGCCCATGGTTTGGTTAAAGAGATAGGCTTTAAGGAGCATTGTCATAGAGAATCATAGAATCATAGAATTTACAGTGCAGAAAGAGGCCATTCGGCTAATCAAGTCTGCACCTGCCCTTGGAAAGAGCACCCTACTTAAGCCCACAACCCTACCCTATCGCTGTAACCCCACCCAATCTTTTTGGACACTAAGGGCAATTTATCATGGCCAATCCACCTAACCTGCACATCTTTGGACTTTGGGAGGAAACTGGAGCAGCCGGAGGAAACCCACGCAGACACGGGGAGAAAGTTCAATCTCCACACACAGTGACCCAAGCCAGGAATCGAACCTGGGACCCTGGAGCTGTGAAGCAACTGTGCTAACCAGAGGAGAGAGAGGTAGAGACACGGTAGGGTTTAGGGAGGGAATCCCTGATGGGTCCAAGACAGCTGAAGGGACAATGCTAATAGTCAAACAGCAAAAGCAGTACTTCATTGGCGGCAGGGTGCTTTAGGACATCTGAGAGCGAGCGGCACTGGACATACACATTCCTTCTGATAACCAAGCCTTTCTCAGAAAAGTTGTAAGTGGACTATCAATGAACTGTCATGATATTCAGGTAACCATCATGGTGCAAACATATGTACATACTGATGGACACATCAACGGACCAATCAACACACACACAACACCACAGCTAATCACAGGCAAGAGCATACACACTACAAAACAGGGAACACGACACTTCCCGGGCAGTCCAGCAGGAGACAGCTCAGGGCACAGAGCTCACAGCAAGCCACTCAGACATCCACCATGTGCTGAGTGCCACTCCGAGATAGTGTTAGGAATAGGTCCACAGATTCAAGGGTCATGATCGAACCTCAGTACCCAGTTTACCACTGTAAATATATGTTAGTAATAAAACTGACTTGTACCATTCGCAACCGTGTTGGTTCATCTGTGTAGCAGAGCACCCAACACATCATAGTACCAGGATTGGAACCCGGTAACTACAAAGAACAAAGAAATGTACAGCACAGGAACAGGGCCTTCGGCCCGCCAAGCCCGTGCCGAAACTGTGGGACCTACCTACGGATCCTCAGGATTCTGCCATCCTGCGCCATGGACACTGTCAGCATGTCGCAGCCGCTACAAGTCGCTGGAAACCTTGGCGTCAATTGGAAGCTGTTCAAACAGCGCTTCCAGCTCTTCAAGCCAACGAAAAGGAGAGCGCTTCGGACACCAGAAAAATCGCCCTCCTCCTCTCCACGGCAGGTCAACACGCCATCCATGTCCACAACTCCCTGGTGTTCGCGAACGGTGAGGACAAGACCAAGTACAAGACGGTCCTTCTCAAACTTGACCAACACTTCAGCGTTGAGGTAAACGAGAGTTTCGAGAGGTATCTCTTCCAGCAGCGCCTGCAGGGTAAGGATGAGCCCTTTCAATCCTTCCTTACGCACTTCCGTATCCTCGCACAGTCCTGCGGTTACGACACCACCTCCGATT
The DNA here is from genome assembly GCF_047496885.1 of Scyliorhinus torazame. Taxonomy (NCBI): domain Eukaryota; kingdom Metazoa; phylum Chordata; class Chondrichthyes; order Carcharhiniformes; family Scyliorhinidae; genus Scyliorhinus; species Scyliorhinus torazame. The sequence continues at coordinate 81,329,781 of NC_092727.1, read as the reverse complement.
CAATGATTCGGGACCAGATTGTTTTTGGGGTCACGTCGGGCACCCTTCGCCAGCAGCTCCTAAAGATTAAAGGCCTCACCCTAGCCTCCGCAATTGAAGCCTGTGTCCTGCATGAAAACGCGACCAGCCGCTACTCACAATTTCAGGCGGCCGAATCGGCGCGGCAGGGGTCCTACGCGGCCGAACGGGTCCAGGCGATCGAGTTCCTCCCGGCCCGTGGCCCGGACAAGGGCGGCCATTTCGCGCGCTTTCCGAGGCCTCCCGCGTTTGTGCGCGCCAAAAAAGACGTGATGCGCAGGCGCGCTCGACGCAAGACCGAACTGCGCATGCGCGGTGGCGCAACAAACACCATGATGTCACGACGTGCGGCAACTGCGGAGCCGCACATTTAAAGCGGCAATGTCCGGCCAGAAACCGACAATGTCTCCGCTGTGGCAAGATGGGCCACTACGCTGCCTGCTGTCGAGCAGCTCAATCTGCCAATGTTCCCCAATTCCGACAACCTCGCAGGGACGTGCGGACCATTCAGCCTCCTTACTACGAGTCGTGCCCAGACGATGTACAGACCAGTGACACAGACGACCGGGACGTCTTCCGTGTTGCGGCCATTGATGGGAACCGGATGTCTCCAGCCAGGACCCACCAGCCGTTGCAAGTGAACAGCGTCAATCCGGGAGATGAATGGAGTGCCACCCTAATGGTCAACCGATCACCGATAACATTCCGTCTGGACACTGGTGCCTCCGCCAACCGAAAAGCATGGTCAGCCTTCTACACCATGAAGGTCAGACCACCCATTCGGCCATCCCGTTGCAAGATGGTCGACTACAATGGAAACGTTATCCCGGCTATGGGATCCTGCCAGCTCCAGGTGACAGACAACACACACACGGCCACACTCTCATTTGAAATAGTCGGGTCATCAAAGGACTCCCTGCTCGGCGCACAGGCATGCAAGGTTCTCCACCTCGTGCAGCGGATCCACGCTCTGTCTCCAGAAGGCACATCCGACTTCCCGGATGCTGAATTTAGGGCACAGCTTCAATCGCCCCTCGCCCACAACCAGGAGTCATTTGAGGGCATGGTAACACTGCCCTACACCTACAGAATACGGCTCAAACCGGACGCCACCCTGGTCATTCACGCACCTCGCAGGGTCCCAGCGCCACTCAAAGACCGCCTCAAGCAGCAGCTGCAGGATCTCCAGGACCAAGGGGTGCTATCCCGGGTCACGGAGCCCACGCCATGTGTCAGCTCCATGGTGTGTGTTAAGAAGCCCTCCGGCGAGCTCCGGATCTGCATTGATCCAAAAGACCTCAACAACAACATAATGAGGGAACACTACCCCATACCCAAACGGGAAGAGATCATGAGCGAAATGGCCGGGGCTAAAACTGGATGCCTCGAGGGTTTTTGGCAGATCCAACTGTATCAGTACAGCCGAAAGCTGTGCACCTTCAACACCCCTTTCGGCAGGTTCTGCTATAACAGAATGCCATTTGGCATCATCTCGGCATCCGAGGTCTTTCACAGGATCATGGAACAGATGATGGAGGGCATCGAAGGGGTGCGCGTCTACATGGACGACGTCATCATCTGGCCCACCACACCACAGGAGCACATCAATCGTCTCCTGCGCGTCTTTGCGCGCATACGGGAAAACGGCCTGCGCCTCAACCGAGCCAAGTGTTCTTTCGGCCAAACCGAGCTGAAATTTCTGGGGGACCACATTTCCCGGTCAGGGGTCCGTCCGGATGCAGACAAGGTGAGCGCCATTACAGCCATGCCGCAGCCGGCAGACAAGAAAGCAGTGCTACGCTTCCTAGGCATGGTCAACTTCCTGGGGAAGTTCATTCCCAACCTTGCCTCCCACACGACGGCTCTGTGCCACCTAGTCAAGAAGTCCACGGAGTTCCAGTGGCTGCCCACACACCAGAAGGAATGGGAGGAGCTCATAATTAAGCGCACCACAGCCCCGGTATTGGCGTTTTTCGTCACGTCTCGTGACACTAAAATTTCGACTGATGCCAGCCAGTCCGGCATTGGGGCGGTACTCCTACAGCGGGATGACACTGCGTCATGGGCCCTGGTCGCCTATGCCTCGCGGGCCATGACCCCCGTAGAACAGCACTACGCGCAGATCGAAAAGGAGTGCCTGGGTTTGCTGACCGGAATAGACAAGTTCCATGACTACGTGTATGGTCTCCCCCAGTTTACCGTTGAGACTGACCATCGCCCCGTGTTCAGCATCATACATAAGGACCTGAACGAGATGACCCCGCGCCTCCAGTGCATCCTACTCAAACTCAGGAGGTATGACTTCCAACTGGTCTAAACTCCAGGAAAGGACCTTTACATTGCGGATGCCCTATCTAAAGCAGTGAGCACACTGCCCGATTCGGAGGGGTTCGTCTGTCAGGTCGAGGCGCAGGTGTCCTTCACATCGGCAAATCTGCCAGCTGACAACTCCAGTCTGGCCCGTATTCGCCGGGAGACTGCGGCTGACCCCCTTCTACAACGGGTGATGCGCCACATGATGGGAGGGTGGCTCAAAGGACAGTGCCCGCAGTTCTGCAATGTCCGAGACGACTTGGCCGTCATTGATGGTGTCCTCCTAAAGCTGGACCGGATTATGATTCCGCACAGCATGCACAAACTGGTCCTCGACCAACGACACGAAGGCCATCTGGGGGTCGAGAAGTGCAGATGGAGGGCCCAAGAGGTGATATACTGGCCGGGCATCAGTGATGACATTGCCAATATGGTGCTCATCTGTCCCACTTGCCAAAAGTTTCAACCGGCGCAACCTCCTGAGGTGCTTCAGCCCCATGAGCTGGTGATGTCCCCCTGGGCGAAGGTGGGTGTGGACCTTTTTCACGCGCTCGGCAGGGACTATGTAATTGTCATTGATTATTTTTCAAACTATCCAGAGGTCATACGCCTGCACGATTTGACATCGTCCGCTGTCATAAGGGCCTGCAAAGACACCTTCGCTCGCCACAGCATTCCGATTACTGTCATTTCGGACAATGGGCCCTGTTTCACCAGCCAGGAATATGGCTTCACACACGTGACGTCCAACCCTCTGCATCCCCAGTCCAATGGAAAGGCGGAGAAGGGCGTTCACATCGTCAAGCGGCTCCTCTGCAAGGCTGCTGCTGCCGGATCGGATTTCTGCATAGCCCTGCTGGCCTATCGCTTGGCCCCACTAGCCACTGGCCTCTCACCAGCCCAGCTGTTGATGGGTCACGCCCTCAGGACCACTGTGCCATCCATTCTGGTACCCACAACCAACCATGCTCCGGTACTACACAGGATGCAACAGCAGCGCGTTCGCCAGAAGATGGCATATGACACACGGGCAACTGATCTTCCCGCCCTGGCGCCTGGAGACGACGTCCGCATCCACCTACCAGAAGGTGGCTGGTCAGCACCTGCCGAAGTTCTCCGATGCGTGGCTCCCCGCTCGTTCCTGGTTCGCATGCTGGATGGATGGATCCATTCGCAGGCGCAATCGGCGGGCTCTTCGCCTACTTCCACGCTCGCTACGGGAACTTACACCGGTACAACGCCCTCCTGTTGTTCCTGATGTCAACTTCGTGGAGCTTCCTGCCACCATGCCCATTCTGTCGTCGCCCGTGGCCAGGCCCATTCCTCAGCCGGTGGATCCTGACCCACCCTTGAGGCGGTCAACCCGGATTCGTCGCCCACCTACTAGACTGGACTTATGAGCCTGTTTGTACATTGAACTCATAATACCACTGTGTTAATATGTTTCTGTTCTTCCTTGTCGTTACAGGAGTTTGTTTTGTTGTTCATCATTTCCCCGTCCTTTGTTTATGGTACAACCTCGTTGCTATGTCGCACCCGACATCGCCCCTCGTATATAGTTTAGCCCCATGTACATGCTGTAGATATTGCACACACACACATTCAGCTGCACTCAGTACACATCTCTATTTATAACCACATAGGCACATGTTCTTGCAAAAAAAAGGGGGGAATGTCATGATATTCAGGTAAACATCATGGTGCAAACATACATACATACTGATGGACAGATCAACGGACCAATCAACACACACACAACACCACAGCCAATCACAGGCAAGAGCATACACACTACAAAACAGGGAACACAACACTTCCCGGGCAGTCCAGCAGGAGACAGCTCAGGGTACAGAGCTCACAGCAAGCCACTCAGACATCCACCATGTGCTGAGTGCCACTCCGAGATAGTGCTAGGAATAGGTCCACAGATTCAAGGGTTATGATCGAACCTCAGTAACCAGTTTACCACTGTAAATATATGTTAGTAATAAAACTGAGTTGTACTATTCGCAACCGTATTGGTTCGTCTGTGTAGCAGAGCACCCAACACATCATGAACCAGATAAAGAAGAAATCTTATTTCTCGTGGTGTAAAGGAACCTGACGTGCAGGTTAGGTGGATTGGCCATGATAAATTGCCCTTAGTGTCCAAATTTGCCCTTAGTGTTGGGTGGAGTTACTGGCTTATGGGGATAGGGTGGAGGTGCTCTTTCCAAGAGCCGGTGCAGACTCAATGGGCCGAATGGCTTCCTTCTGCACTGTAAATTCTATGCTAATTCTATGACCCTGAGAGTGATCAAAAGCACAGTGACTCACTGATAAGACACAAACTGAAGCCTCATCCTGCCAAAGAAGCAGGAGATTCTTTTGGCCGGGTTACCAGCGAGCCGACATGATGACGAATGCTCTTTGGAACATTCAGTTGATGACATGACACAGGAGGTTGTAAAAGTCACCGTCCCTGTTTAAACCTACAGGGTCAGTGCCCCCAGAGGCCCAATTAAAGGCAGCAAAAATATTTTCTGCCGTTAAGATTAATGTGTTGGAATAAGGTAGACTAAAGAGAGAAGTTTAGATCTTTGGATCTATGACGGTTCAGTCAGCCCAAATGAACTTTTCACATTTAATGCTTTTGGCATTCGATGGAAATTCTGCAAGTTGGTAACATCTTAACTCTTTCTAACAGGTTTGCTGTGTCCATGATGGTGTTAAAAGTAGGTCCCCAGACAAAGAATACAGAGTAATTACCCGCTGACTAACTTTCTTCATGTTTAGTTAACAGTTGATTTTGTGTCTTTAAGAAATAAAACGTCTTTGTTCTCAAGATGTCAATGGCAAGATTGTATTCTTAAAGCAGAAGAGGGATTACTAAGGCTTACACAGGGCTTAAAACCCATAGCCCCGAAAATGAGTGAACAAATTGAAATATGCAATAATTCACACACATTCAAAGTTATGTAGCAACCATACAAATTTGGTGGCATTGTGGTGCAGTGAGTAATGTCCCTGCCTCTGAGCCAGCAGCTCCAGGTTTGAGTCCCTGCCCAGGACGTCATAGAATTTACAGTGCAGAAGGAGGCCATTCGGCCCAACGAGTCTGCACTGGCTCGTGGAAAGAGTACCCTATTTAAGCCCACACTTCTAACCCAGTAACCCCAACTAACCTTTTTGGACTCTAAGGGCAATTTTAGCATGGCCAATCTACCTAACCTGCACATCTTTGGACTGCGGGAGGAAACCGGAGCACCAGGAGGAAACCCACGCACACACGGGGAGAACATGCAGACGACACACAGACAGTGGCCCAAGCCGGGAATCAAACCTGGGACCCTGGAGCTGTGAAGCAACTGTGCTACCGTGCTGCCCTTGATGGCCAAGGAAAGTGCATTCACAACAAGGACCAGCAGGTTGAGCATCAATCTGCAAAATCCTTACAAACATGGCAATGGCTGGCGGTAAGAGTGGGAGAGACTCCTCATCAGCCACTCTTGATGTGGAGTAGTGCCCCTCAAGTTATAAACCTCTGACGACATACGAGCAAACTGTTCCAGGAATTACCCGCTATGGAAACAGGAAAGTTTGCCTTAATGCACATTAGGTGCGAAAAGAATTGAAATTCAAATTTGGTGCTGCTTGGTAATAGGGGTTTACAATCCAGCATTTAATGCACTGTTGAGAGGTGTAATCCTCAGCAGAAGGCCAGCGATCTGCAAGGCTGACAGCATTTAATGTTAGCCGTTGCAAAGTCAAACCAGCCTTTACAATGCCAAACCACCCTTCACAATATCAAACCGGCCTTCACAATAACACACCAGCCTTCACAGCACCAAAACAGCCTTTACAACGTCAAACCAGCCTTCACAATGTTAAACCAGCCTTTATAACGTCAAACCAGTCATCACAACATCAAACCAGCCTTCAGAACATCAAACCAGCCTTCAGAACATCAAACCAGCCTTCACAACATCAAACCAGCCTTCACAGCGTCAAACCAGCCTTCACAACATCAAACCAGCCTTCACCACATCAAACCAGCCTTCACAGCGTCAAACCAGCCTTCACAACATCAAACCAGCCTTCACAACATCAAACCAGCCTTCACAACATCAAACCAGCCTTCACAGCGTCAAACCAGCCTTCACAACATCAAACCAGCCTTCACAATATCAAACCAGCCTCCACAGCGTCAAACCAGCCTTCACAACATCAAACCAGCCTTCACAGCGTCAAACCAGCCTTCACAACATCAAACCAGCCTTCACAGCGTCAAACCAGCCTTCACAGCGTCAAACCAGCCTTCACAACATCAAACCAGCCTTCACAGCGTCAAACCAGCCTTCACAACATCAAACCAGCCTTCACAACATCAAACCAGCCTTCACAGCGTCAAACCAGCCTTCACAGCGTCAAACCAGCCTTCACAACATCAAACCAGCCTTCACAACATCAAACCAGCCTTCACAACGTCAAACCAGCCTTCACAGCGTCAAACCAGCCTTCACAGCGTCAAACCAGCTTTCACAACGTCAAACCAGCCTTCACAGCGTCAAACCAGCCTTCACAACATCAAACCAGCCTTCACAACATCAAACCAGCCTTCACAGCGTCAAACCAGCCTTCACAGCGTCAAACCAGCTTTCACAACGTCAAACCAGCCTTCACAGCGTCAAACCAGCTTTCACAACGTCAAACCAGCCTTCACAACATCAAACCAGCCTTCACAGCGTCAAACCAGCCTTCACAACATCAAACCAGCCTTCACAACGTCAAACCAGCCTTCACAGCGTCAAACCAGCCTTCACAACATCAAACCAGCCTTCACAACGTCAAACCAGCCTTCACAGCGTCAAACCAGCCTTCACAACATCAAACCAGCCTTCACAACATCAAACCAGCCTTCACAACATCAAACCAGCCTTCACAGCGTCAAACCAGCCTTCACAACATCAAACCAGCCTTCACAACATCAAAACAGCCTTCACAACATCAAACCAGCCTTCACAGCGTCAAACCAGCCTTCACAACATCAAACCAGCCTTCACAACATCAAACCAGCCTTCACAACATCAAACCAGCCTTCACAACGTCAAACCAGCCTTCACAACGTCAAACCAGCCTTCACAGCGTCAAACCAGCCTTCACAGCGTCAAACCAGCCTTCACAGCGTCAAACCAGCCTTCACAACATCAAACCAGCCTTCACAGCGTCAAACCAGCCTTCACAGCGTCAAACCAGCCTTCACAACATCAAACCAGCCTTCACAACATCAAACCAGCCTTCACAACATCAAACCAGCCTTCACAGCGTCAAACCAGCCTTCACAACATCAAACCAGCCTTCACAACATCAAACCAGCCTTCACAACGTCAAACCAGCCTTCACAACGTCAAACCAGCCTTCACAACATCAAACCAGCCTTCACAGCGTCAAACCAGCCTTCACAACGTCAAACCAGCCTTCACAACATCAAACCAGCCTTCACAGCGTCAAACCAGCCTTCACAACATCAAACCAGCCTTCACAGCGTCAAACCAGCCTTCACAACATCAAACCAGCCTTCACAACGTCAAACCAGCCTTCACAGCGTCAAACCAGCCTTCACAGCATCAAACCAGCCTTCACAACATCAAACCAGCCTTCACAGCGTCAAACCAGCCTTCACAACATCAAACCAGCCTTCACAACATCAAACCAGCCTTCACAACATCAAACCAGCCTTCACAGCGTCAAACCAGCCTTCACAGCGTCAAACCAGCCTTCACAATATCAAACCAGCCTTCACAACATCAAACCAGCCTTCACAGCGTCAAACCAGCCTTCACAACATCAAACCAGCCTTCACAACATCAAACCAGCCTTCACAACATCAAACCAGCCTTCACAGCGTCAAACCAGCCTTCACAACATCAAACCAGCCTTCACAGCGTCAAACCAGCCTTCACAGCGTCAAACCAGCCTTCACAACATCAAACCAGCCTTCACAACATCAAACCAGCCTTCACAACATCAAACCAGCCTTCACAGCGTCAAACCAGCCTTCACAGCGTCAAAACAGCCTTCACAATATCAAACCAGCTTCACAACATCAAACCAGCCTTCACAACATCAAACCAGCCTTCACAACATCAAACCAGCCTTCACAGCGTCAAACCAGCCTTCACAACGTCAAACCAGCCTTCACAACATCAAACCAGCCTTCACAACATCAAACCAGCCTTCACAACATCAAACCAGCCTTCACAGCGTCAAACCAGCCTTCACAACGTCAAACCAGCCTTCACAACATCAAACCAGCCTTCACAACGTCAAACCAGCTTTCACAACGTCAAACCAGCTTTCACAACGTCAAACCAGCCTTCACAACGTCAAACCAGCCTTCACCACATCAAACCAGCCTTCACAACATCAAACCAGCCTTCACAACGTCAAACCAGCTTTCACAACGTCAAACCAGCTTTCACAACGTCAAACCAGCTTTCACAACGTCAAACCAGCCTTCACAACGTCAAACCAGCCTTCACAGCGTCAAAACAGCCTTCACAACATCAAACCAGCCTTCACAGCGTCAAAACAGCCTTCACAACATCAAACCAGCCTTCACAACATCAAACCAGCTTTCACAACATCAAACCAGCCTTCACAGCGTCAAACCAGCCTTCACAACATCAAACCAGCCTTCACAACATCAAACCAGCCTTCACAACATCAAACCAGCCTTCACAGCGTCAAACCAGCCTTCACAACATCAAACCAGCCTTCACAACGTCAAACCAGCCTTCACAACGTCAAACCAGCCTTCACAACATCAAACCAGCCTTCACAGCGTCAAACCAGCCTTCACAACATCAAACCAGCCTTCACAACATCAAACCAGCCTTCACAACGTCAAACCAGCCTTCACAACGTCAAACCAGCCTTCACAACATCAAACCAGCCTTCACAGCGTCAAACCAGCCTTCACAACGTCAAACCAGCCTTCACAACATCAAACCAGCCTTCACAGCGTCAAACCAGCCTTCACAACATCAAACCAGCCTTCACAACATCAAACCAGCCTTCACAGCATCAAACCAGCCTTCACAACGTCAAACCAGCCTTCACAACATCAAACCAGCCTTCACAGCGTCAAACCAGCCTTCACAACATCAAACCAGCCTTCACAAGGTCAAACCAGCCTTCACAGCGTCAAACCAGCCTTCACAGCGTCAAACCAGCCTTCACAACATCAAACCAGCCTTCACAGCGTCAAACCAGCCTTCACAACATCAAACCAGCCTTCACAACATCAAACCAGCCTTCACAACATCAAACCAGCCTTCACAGCGTCAAACCAGCCTTCACAGCGTCAAACCAGCCTTCACAATATCAAACCAGCCTTCACAACATCAAACCAGCCTTCACAGCGTCAAACCAGCCTTCACAACATCAAACCAGCCTTCACAACATCAAACCAGCCTTCACAACATCAAACCAGCCTTCACAGCGTCAAACCAGCCTTCACAACATCAAACCAGCCTTCACAGCGTCAAACCAGCCTTCACAGCGTCAAACCAGCCTTCACAACATCAAACCAGCCTTCACAACATCAAACCAGCCTTCACAACATCAAACCAGCCTTCACAGCGTCAAACCAGCCTTCACAGCGTCAAAACAGCCTTCACAATATCAAACCAGCTTCACAACATCAAACCAGCCTTCACAACATCAAACCAGCCTTCACAACATCAAACCAGCCTTCACAGCGTCAAACCAGCCTTCACAACGTCAAACCAGCCTTCACAACATCAAACCAGCCTTCACAACATCAAACCAGCCTTCACAACATCAAACCAGCCTTCACAGCGTCAAACCAGCCTTCACAACGTCAAACCAGCCTTCACAACATCAAACCAGCCTTCACAACGTCAAACCAGCTTTCACAACGTCAAACCAGCTTTCACAACGTCAAACCAGCCTTCACAACGTCAAACCAGCCTTCACCACATCAAACCAGCCTTAACAACATCAAACCAGCCTTCACAACGTCAAACCAGCTTTCACAACGTCAAACCAGCTTTCACAACGTCAAACCAGCTTTCACAACGTCAAACCAGCCTTCAGAACGTCAAACCAGCCTTCACAGCGTCAAAACAGCCTTCACAACATCAAACCAGCCTTCACAGCGTCAAAACAGCCTTCACAACATCAAACCAGCCTTCACAACATCAAACCAGCTTTCACAACATCAAACCAGCCTTCACAGCGTCAAACCAGCCTTCACAACATCAAACCAGCCTTCACAACATCAAACCAGCCTTCACAACATCAAACCAGCCTTCACAGCGTCAAACCAGCCTTCACAGCGTCAAACCAGCCTTCACAACGTCAAACCAGCCTTCACAACATCAAACCAGCCTTCACAACATCAAACCAGCCTTCACAGCGTCAAACCAGCCTTCACAACATCAAACCAGCCTTCACAACATCAAACCAGCCTTCACAACGTCAAACCAGCCTTCACAACGTCAAACCAGCCTTCACAACGTCAAACCAGCCTTCACAGCGTCAAACCAGCCTTCACAGCGTCAAACCAGCCTTCACAACATCAAACCAGCCTTCACAGCGTCAAACCAGCCTTCACAACATCAAACCAGCCTTCACAGCGTCAAACCAGCCTTCACAACGTCAAACCAGCCTTCACAACATCAAACCAGCCTTCACAGCGTCAAACCAGCCTTCACAACATCAAACCAGCCTTCACAACATCAAACCAGCCTTCACAACATCAAACCAGCCTTCACAACGTCAAACCAGCCTTCACAACATCAAACCAGCCTTCACAGCGTCAAACCAGCCTTCACAACATCAAACCAGCCTTCACAACATCAAACCAGCCTTCACAACGTCAAACCAGCCTTCACAACGTCAAACCAGCCTTCACAGCGTCAAACCAGCCTTCACAGCGTCAAACCAGCCTTCACAACATCAAACCAGCCTTCACAACATCAAACCAGACTTCACAACATCAAACCAGCCTTCACAGCGTCAAACCAGCCTTCACAGCGTCAAACCAGCCTTCACAACATCAAACCAGCCTTCACCACATCAAACCAGCCTTCACAGCGTCAAACCAGCCTTCACAGCGTCAAACCAGCCTTCACAACATCAAACCAGCCTTCACAGCGTCAAACCAGCCTTCACAACATCAAACCAGCCTTCACCACATCAAACCAGCCTTCACAACATCAAACCAGCCTTCACAACATCAAACCAGCCTTCACAACATCAAACCAGCCTTCACAACCTCAAACCAGCCTTCACCACATCAAACCAGCCTTCACAACATCAAACCAGCCTTCACAACATCAAACCAGCCTTCACCACATCAAACCAGCCTTCACAGCGTCAAACCAGCCTTCACAACGTCAAACCAGCCTTCACAGCGTCAAACCAGCCTTCACAGCGTCAAACCAGCCTTCACAATATCAAACCAGCCTTCACAACATCAAACCAGCCTTCACAGCGTCAAACCAGCCTTCACAACATCAAACCAGCCTTCACAACATCAAACCAGCCTTCACAACATCAAACCAGCCTTCACAACATCAAACCAGCCTTCACAGCGTCAAACCAGCCTTCACAACATCAAACCAGCCTTCACAACATCAAACCAGCCTTCACAGCGTCAAACCAGCCTTCACAACATCAAACCAGCCTTCACAACATCAAACCAGCCTTCACAACATCAAACCAGCCTTCACAACATCAAACCAGCCTTCACAGCGTCAAACCAGCCTTCACAGCGTCAAACCAGCCTTCACAACATCAAACCAGCCTTCACAACATCAAACCAGCCTTCACAACATCAAACCAGCCTTCACAGCGTCAAACCAGCCTTCACAACATCAAACCAGCTTTCACAACATCAAACCAGCCTTCACAACGTCAAACCAGCCTTCACAGCGTCAAACCAGCCTTCACAATATCAAACCAGCCTTCACAACATCAAACCAGCCTTCACAACATCAAACCAGCCTTCACAACATCAAACCAGCCTTCACAGCGTCAAACCAGCCTTCACAACGTCAAACCAGCCTTCACAACATCAAACCAGCCTTCACAACGTCAAACCAGCCTTCACAACATCAAACCAGCCTTCACCACATCAAACCAGCCTTCACAGCGTCAAACCAGCCTTCACAACATCAAACCAGCCTTCACAACATCAAACCAGCCTTCACCACATCAAACCAGCCTTCACAGCGTCAAACCAGCCTTCACAACGTCAAACCAGCCTTCACAGCGTCAAACCAGCCTTCACCACATCAAACCAGCCTTCACAGCGTCAAACCAGCCTTCACAACATCAAACCAGCCTTCACCACATCAAACCAGCCTTCACAGCGTCAAACCAGCCTTCACAACATCAAACCAGCCTTCACAACATCAAACCAGCCTTCACAACGTCAAACCAGCCTTCACAACATCAAACCAGCCTTCACCACATCAAACCAGCCTTCACAGCGTCAAACCAGCCTTCACAACATCAAACCAGCCTTCACAACATCAAACCAGCCTTCACAACATCAAACCAGCCTTCACAGCGTCAAACCAGCCTTCACAGCGTCAAACCAGCCTTCACAGCGTCAAACCAGCCTTCACAACATCAAACCAGCCTTCACAGCGTCAAAACAGCCTTCACAACATCAAACCAGCCTTCACAGCGTCAAACCAGCCTTCACAACGTCAAACCAGCCTTCACAACATCAAACCAGCCTTCACAGCGTCAAACCAGCCTTCACAACATCAAACCAGCCTTCACAGCGTCAAACCAGCCTTCACAACGTCAAACCAGCCTTCACAACATCAAACCAGCCTTCACAGCGTCAAACCAGCCTTCACAACATCAAACCAGCCTTCACAGCGTCAAACCAGCCTTCACAACATCAAACCAGCCTTCACAGCGTCAAACCAGCCTTCACAACATCAAACCAGCCTTCACAACGTCAAACCAGCCTTCACAACATCAAACCAGCCTTCACAGCGTCAAACCAGCCTTCACAACATCAAACCAGCCTTCACAGCGTCAAACCAGCCTTCACAACGTCAAACCAGCCTTCACAACATCAAACCAGCCTTCACAACATCAAACCAGCCTTCACAACGTCAAACCAGCCTTCACAACATCAAACCAGCCTTCACAACATCAAACCAGCCTTCACAGCGTCAAACCAGCCTTCACAACATCAAACCAGCCTTCACAACATCAAACCAGCCTTCACAGCGTCAAACCAGCCTTCACAACGTCAAACCAGCCTTCACAACATCAAACCAGCCTTCACAACATCAAACCAGCCTTCACAGCGTCAAACCAGCCTTCACAACATCAAACCAGCCTTCACAACATCAAACCAGCCTTCACAACGTCAAACCAGCCTTCACAACGTCAAACCAGCCTTCACAGCGTCAAACCAGCCTTCACAGCGTCAAACCAGCCTTCACAACATCAAACCAGCCTTCACAACGTCAAACCAGCCTTCACAACATCAAACCAGCCTTCACAACATCAAACCAGCCTTCACAGCGTCAAACCAGCCTTCACAACATCAAACCAGCCTTCACAACATCAAACCAGCCTTCACAGCGTCAAACCAGCCTTCACAACATCAAACCAGCCTTCACAACGTCAAACCAGCCTTCACAACATCAAACCAGCCTTCACAGCGTCAAACCAGCCTTCACAACGTCAAACCAGCCTTCACAACATCAAACCAGCCTTCACAACATCAAACCAGCCTTCACAACGTCAAACCAGCTTTCACAACGTCAAACCAGCTTTCACAACGTCAAACCAGCCTTCACAACGTCAAACCAGCCTTCACCACATCAAACCAGCCTTCACAACATCAAACCAGCCTTCACAACGTCAAACCAGCTTTCACAACGTCAAACCAGCTTTCACAACGTCAAACCAGCTTTCACAACGTCAAACCAGCCTTCACAACGTCAAACCAGCCTTCACAGCGTCAAAACAGCCTTCACAACATCAAACCAGCCTTCACAGCGTCAAAACAGCCTTCACAACGTCAAACCAGCTTTCACAACGTCAAACCAGCCTTCACAGCGTCAAACCAGCCTTCACAGCGTCAAACCAGCCTTCACAACATCAAACCAGCCTTCACAACGTCAAACCGGCCTTCACAACATCAAACCAGCCTTCACAGCGTCAAACCAGCCTTCACAACATCAAACCAGCCTTCACAGCGTCAAACCAGCCTTCACAACGTCAAACCAGCCTTCACAACATCAAACCAGCCTTCACAACATCAAACCAGCCTTCACAACGTCAAACCAGCCTTCACAACATCAAACCAGCCTTCACAACGTCATGGGAACAGGCAACCACCGCGGTCATTATGAGCAATTTATCTCCATGCATCTGCATTCAAAGCTGCAGGAAGTTGAATGCCCTCACACAAGTGACAAAGGTTGGTGAATGCAATTTCCTTACAAATGAATCTCTACTCCATGCACTTCCGGTCTCATTTGCTGAAAACCTCCATCAACTACAACTTATACCTCACTCACCAGCGTGGCACAGAGCTTGGCACAATCTTGGCGTTCATCCTTTCCATTGAGAAAGTGGTAGCTAACTTAATGTGAACACCTGAAGACTCAACCATGATGCAGTTGCTGAGGGTGGGGAGGAGGACAACTCCGCCCACTGTGTTGGAGAACCTAACATTTGGTACCATGTCCAGCAGAATTTCTGGGCAAGGAGTTCCTAATGGAGCATGCAAAAACAGAAGTGCTTACAGTTGTAAGGTTTTAAATATGATTATTATTCCTTCCTCTGTTGTTGTCACACGCAAATGTCACATTGGGCAGCCAATGAAGCATCACATTATGATATAGTATTAAAAATGAGGAAAAGATAATCATGGGTTAAATTTTGTCAACCCTTTGAGAGCAGGAGGACTGGAAAAATGGCGCAGGAAGACTGGTGTGCTCCTATGACCATGGCATTTTGCCAATGGTGGGGTATGTGCACGACAACCTATCCAAACCCAGCAGAGCCACTTAGGGCCTCTTCCCACCTCTGCTGGCATTTTACCAGTTTCGGGGGGTCCTCAGTCTCATTGCAGAGACTGCCCAGTGTGACCTGCCATTAGGCTCCAGGGCGTGAGGGGATGGGGGATGAGGGAATGGAGGTGGATGGGTGGAACACACCCTTTTCAGACACTCGTGACTTATACAGCAACCCCTGGCAGCAATGACCACCTCATGGCATAGGCACCTCCCGGGGCCTGCCTGCCTATCCGTGCACCCCCAGACCGCACTTCACGTTGGAGTACTCAACTACATCGATGCGCACTCAACCGCAGGTTTCAGCTGAGCTGTCAGCTCTGTGATTGGGCCAATAACTACTGAGGGTGGGCCTCTGTCCTTCATGCTACGGGTGGCATGGTAGCACAGTGTATAGCACTGCTGCTTCACAGCTCCCGGGTCCTAGGTTCGATTCCTGGCTTGGGTCACTGTCTGTGCGGACTCTGCACATTCTACCTGTCAGGAAATGGGTGTTTATTAAATAGCTGCAGTGATGTCAGTGTGTGGGTGGAGCTGGGCTGTCTGTCTGTCTTTTTACTTCCATTTTGAGCTGTAAAGCTGCTTTGTGGCTCTGTTTTTGGTTTTGTTTTCAGAGTTAAACAAGAAGCTGTATCTCTCTCTCTCTCTCTAAAGAATGTCTCCAGATCACTTGATGATTTCAAAGTAATACCTGTTTCTGTAGAGATTTTAAACCTGCTGTCTTTGTTTGAAAAGGGTTTAACTTATGGATGTTGCTGGAAAAGGTATTAAGGGTTACCTATAGAGTATTGTATCTGTGGGGTTACATGTGTTGGTAGTTGATAAGATGTTTGCTGTGTGTTTATAAAATGTTAACTGGGTTCATAGAATAAACATTGTTTTGTTTTAAAAATACTTAAGGTCTCTGTTGCATAACACTTGGAGAGTGGACCCTCGTGCTCCCCATAACCAAAATCTATTAAAAATTGTGGGTCAGGTGAACTCCATGATATACTTTGGAGTTTACAAACACCCCCCCCCCCCATAATAAATTGGGGGCTTGTGGGGTAAATGTCTATCTTTCGTGATTTGGTTGGCTTAGTGAACATAAAGACAGTGAGGGGTGAGGATTTTTGTGTTTCCTTTTCAGGTGTGGTATTCCAGTTTAAGTAGGTACTGTGTTGTGCACAATGGCTCTTTCAGAGGCTCGGAAGTTTTTGCGGGTGGAGGACGTCACACGCAGCACCTTATGAACAGAGACTAAAAAAAGGCTTTTAGATTTGGCAAAGACATTGCAGTTAACGTTACCTGACAGCATACGAAAAGACAAGGTTTTTACGGAGGCTGAGCATTTAAAATTGCCTGAGATACAGTCTGACGCATTAGAACTGGTAAAAATTAAACGACTGGAACATGAGAAAGAATTAAAGCAGCTTGAATACGCAATGGGGGCCAACGAAAAAGAGAGTGAAAGAGATAGAGAGGAAAAAGAAAAAGAGAGAGAAAGAGATAGAGAGGAAAAAGAAAAGAGAGAAAAAGAGATAGAGAGGAAAAGGAAAAGAGAGAGGAAAGGGAAAGAGATAGAGAGGAAAGGGAAAAAGAGAGAGAGTTTGAACTTCGGAAAATGTCCATGAAACATGACAGTCAGTTAAAATTGGCGGATCTAAAGGGAAACGTACAGTTTGAGGATAGTGATGAGGATAATGAGCCTGAGCGTCATAGTGGAAGGCTTGGTGGGGATCTATTTAAATATGTCAACACATTGCAAAGGTTTGATGAGAAGGAGGTTGCAACTTTTTTCATTTCATTTGAGAAGGTAGCTAAACAAATGAAATGGCCCCAGGACATGTGGGTATTACTGATTCAAACAAAGTTGGTAGGTAGAGCTAGTGAAGTGTTTGCATCACTATCAGAGGAGGTATCTGGAACGTATGAGGAGATGAAAAAATCCATCTTAGGTGCATATGAACTAGTGTCTGTAGCCTACGGCCAAAGGTTTAGAAATTTAAGGAAAGAACCTGGTGAAACATACATGGAGTTTGAAAGGATCAAACAGAGTAATTTGGCTCGGTGGAGAAGGGCTCTGAAAATAGACCAACCGTATGAAGCTCTCAGAGAACTTATACTTTTGGAGGAGTTTAAAAATTCAATTCCTGATGTAGTGAGAATTCATGTGGAAGAGCAGAGGGTAAAAAAACTGCGAGGTTAGCAGCAGAAATGGCAGATGAGTATGAATTAGTTCATAAATCAAAGTTTGGTTCCCGACATCAGTTTCAGCCTGTGAGGGATAGAAACTGGAGACATGAGAAAAACTCAAGTGGTAGAGGTAAAGGAGATCTGATGGGAGATTATAAGGAGAGTGTACCTCAGATTAAAAAAGAAATCCAGGAGGGTGGAAGAGAAATGAAAAGTTTCAAATGTTTTCACTGTAATAAACTAGGCCATATAGTGTTGGTGGTTGAAGAAAAGCACTGGGAAGGCTGATGTGGTAAAACAGGATAAGACAGTGGGGTTTGTTAAAGTGGGAAAGGAAAGCCAAAGTGAAGCGAAGGAGGTGCAAAAGATTGTACAACCTGATCAAGAGGTGATTGATATGAAGGTGCCAGATCTCTTTAAATAATTTACTTGTGTGGGTAAAGTTCACTCATGTGTATCAGGAGGAGCAGATAATGAAGTCACAATTTTAAGAGATATGGGAGCTAGTCAATCTTTGATGGTAAGAGATGAGGAGTTATGTAGTTTGGGAGGAATATTGCCAGAAAAGGTGGTAATATGTGGAATTCAGGGTGAGAAGAGTAGTGTCCCATTATATACAGTAAGGTTGGAAAGTCCAATGAAGAGTGGTGAAGTGGTAATTGGAGTAATAGAGAAATTATCTTGTCCAGGAATACAGTTTATCTTGGGTAATGATACAGCTGGATCGCAGGTGGGAGTGATGCCTACTGTGGTTGATAAGACAGTGGAAAACCAGACAACTGAAGTATTGAAGGACGAATATCCTTGGAGTTTTCCGGATTGTGTAGTAACAAGGTCGCAAAGTCACAGGTTATGACAAGAGGAGAAATCAGAGAGCGAAGATAGAGTTGAAGTGCAATTATCAGAAACAATTTTTGATCAGATGGTTGGAAAAGAACAGATGGTGGATGAGGCGGATATTTTTAGTTCTGGAAAATTGGCAGAATTACAACATAAAGATATAGAAATAAAACGGATGTATCAGAAAGCATACACAGAAGAGGAATCTGAGTGTATACCAGAGTGTTATTACCGTAAAAATGATGTCTTGATGAGGAAATTGAGACCTTTACATATGCAGGTGGATGAAAAATAGACAGAAGTTCATCAAGTGGTATTGCCGGTAGGGTATAGAAAGGAGGTGTTGCAAGTAGCACATGAGGTACCAGTGGGAGGTCATTTGGGAGTAAGGAAAACTCAAGCTAAATTCCAAAAACATTTTTATTGGCCTAGTCTACATAAAGATGTTGTTAAAATTTGTCGAACATATCACACATGTCATGTAAATATGCTTAAAAGGTACTTTGAAAGGGAAGGAGAGCGAAAGGAGGAGGTTTTAATGATTCCATCTCAAAAGTGAAGTACCAAATCCAGATGACTTTGAATTTGACATTCCTCAAATTAAATTGGAAATGGAAGATGTTCTTAAAAATTGGGATCAATGGTTGAGTTACCTTCCAGAGGAAAAACAAACTGACCTGAAAGAGTTATTGCGATCACGTGGGCAAGTTGTGGAGATAAAAGAAGTGCTAAAATGGCTATACATGATGTGGATGTGGGAAATGCTGTTCCAATTTGGGGCAGCACGGTAGCATTGTGGATAGCACAATTGCTTCACAGCTCTAGGGTCCCAGGTTCGATTCCGGCTTGGGTCACTGTCTGTGTGGAGTCTGCACGTCCTCCCCGTGTGTGCGTGGGTTTCCTCTGGGTGCTCCGGTTTCCTCCCACAGTCCAAAGATGTGCAGGTTAGGTGGATTGACCATGATAAATTGTCCTTAGTGTCCAAAATTGGCCTTAGTGTTGGGTGGGGTTACTGGGTTATGGGGATAGGGTGGAGGTGTTGACCTTGGGTAGGGTGCTTTTTCCAAGAGCTGGTGCAGACTCGATGGGCCGAATGGCCTCTGTAAATTCTATGAGAAACAACATCCATATTGAAAGTATGCTTAAAAATGGCATAATTGAAGTGGGTTGCAGCCAATGGAGCTCACCCATAGTGATGGTACCGAAACCGGATGGTGCCCAACGGTTGTGTGTGGACTATAGAAACGTTAATGCAGTTACAAGACCGGACTCTTATCCTATCCCACACTTGGGGGATTGCATTGAGAAAGTGAGACAATCAGCTTTTATTTCCAAACTGGATTTATTTGAAGGTTTCTGGCAGGTACCTTTATCCGAAATGGTGAAGGAGATTTCAGCTTTTGTGACTCCAGATGTTATATACCAATTCAAAGTAATGCCATTTGGCATGAAAAACACCCCAGCCACATTTCAACGCTTAACTAACAAAGTTGTTTCAGGATTACCCAATTGTGCAGTATACATCGATGATCTGGTAATTTGTAGCCAGACATGGAAAGATCATTTGAAGCATCTGATGGAGTTATTCGATCGACTTCAGGAGGCAGATTTGGTGGTAAATCTAGCCAAAAGTGAATTTGGAAAAGCCCAAGTCACTTTCCTTGGCCATACAATCGGAAAGGGTCGAATGGTCCCACAGGACCATAACAAAAGTTATTGGGGAATATCCAATACGAAGGGAATTAATGCGATTTCTTGGCATTAGTGGATTTGACCGGAAATTTGTGCCGAACATTAGCAGTGTGTTTGCTCCACTGATGGACTTGCTAAGGAAGCGTCGCAAATTTCTGTGGACAGCCAGTGTCAACAGGCTTTTGACTGCCTGAAGGCTGTCTTAACCAATGCTCCTGTGTTGGAGAATTACAAGAGGCTCTGTGATTGGATTGAACTAAAGTATCTGACCTTAAAGAGAAATGCCGAGGCGTAGAGAAATGGATGAATCGTGCAGCAACCTTCTTGTACAAAGAGACTGTCAATCAAGAGGGATTCAGTTGGAGGAAGAAGAACTAAAATGGACTATGTTATTATACCTGTTTGTGTGTTTTGTTTTGTGAAACGAAAAAGTATTTTACTGTCAGTATTTCTTAAAGGAAAGTGAAAAGGTGAAAAATGAAACCACCTTGAAGTTTTTTTTTTTTCTTTATTTTTTTTTCTTGGAGAGAGGTGTCAGGTGGAATTAAGGAATGGGTGTTTATCAAATAGCTGCAGTGATGTCAGTGTGTGGGTGGAGCTGGACTGTCTGTCTTTTTACTTTTGTTTTGAGCTTTAAAGCTGCTTTATGGCTTTGTTTTTGATTTTGTTTTCAGAGTTGGAGAGCTGCATTCAAACAAGAAGCTGTATATCTCTCTCTCTCTAAAGAATGTCTCCAGATCACTTGATGATTTCAAAGTAATACCTGTTTCTGTAGAGAATTTAAACCTGCTGTCTTTGTTTAAAAAGGATTTAACTTATGGATGTTGCTGGGAACGGTATTAAGGGTTACCTATAGAGTATTGTATCTGTGGGGTTGCATGTCTTGATAGTTGATAAGATGCTTACTGTGAGTTTATAAAATGTTAACTGGGTTCATAGAATAAGCATTGTTTTGTTTTAAATATACTTAAGGTCTCTGTTGCATCACACCTGGAGAGTGGACCCTTGTGCTCCCCATAACCAAAATCTATTAAAAATTGTGGGTCAGGTGAACTCCATGATATACGTTGGAGTTTTCTAAACCTTGGCCCATTACATACTCGTATTTGTGTGGGTTTCCTCCGGGTGCTCCGGTTTCCTCACACAGTCCAAAGATGTGTAGGTTAGGTGGATTGGCCATGCTAAATTGCCCTTAGTCTCCAAAAGGTTTGCGGGGTTTCTGGGTTACGGGGATAGGATGGAGGTGTGGGTTTGGGTAGGTTGCTCTTTCCAGGGGCCGGTACAGACTTAATGGGCTGAATGGCCTCCTTCTGCACTGCAAATTCTATGATTCTATGATTCTATGATTCTACTTAACTGGAAAATTGTGACCCTCGGTCCTAATGCATACCAGCTGTGGTTGCCCCTTCTCCAATTGACTTAAACAGAGTAGTTGCAAATACAGTAATTATATTCACCATTTAAGAGTAGAGAAGTGTTTGCTGTTGCTCAGTTTTGAGAAGTATTCTCACCCCTGAGTCAGAGTTGGCAAAGGTCACCTTGAGAATTAACTTTTAGATTTGCGTTCAGGACAATTTCTTAGAATAATGTTTTAAAACTAACCAAAGAACAAGCTATTTTAGATTTGGTAATGTGCAATAAGAATGAATTAATTTAGTAAAGGATCCTCTATGCAGTACTGAACGTAATATGATGGAATTTCACATTCAGTTTGAGAGTGAGAAACATGGGTCTGAAACTAGTGCCTTAAACCTAAATAAAGGCAATTGCAAAGGTGAGACAGTAGAGAAGCAGTCATTTGAAGAGATATTTCATAATTTTCAACAAAGAGATATTCTATTGTGATAACACGACTCTCTGAGAAAGATGAACCATCCATGAATACCTAAAGAAGCTAAGGATATTATCAAATTGAAAGAGAAGGCGTACAATACTGCAAAGATTAGTGGGAGACCAGAAGATTGGGTAAATGTTAGACACCAACAAAGGATGACTTAAAAAATGAAGAGGAAGAAATTAGAATGAAAGAGTAAACTCACAAAAAATATAAAAACAGATGGGAAGAGTATCCACAAATTTCTAAAACGGAAGGGAGTAGCTAAAGTAAACATTGGTCCCTTGGAGTCTGAGACTGGGGAATTAATAATGCCAAACAAGAAAATGGCAGAGACTTTGTACAAGTATTTTGTGTATATCTTCACAGAGGAAAGTGCAAAAAACATCCCAAGAAGTGTGGAAACGAAGGGGCCACTGCGATTAATCAGGAAGAGGGTGAGATCTCTCTACAGCTTGTGGCACCCTTACCATCCTAAACATCTCTGGCCCCTCTAACAGAGGGAGCATCCATGGTGCATTACTTTGGTGTCTTGTAAATGCTGAAAGTAATAAAATACAACATAAATAAGTTTGTTTTTTGCAATGGTCATGATTTTTATATCTCTATGTCAAACAGTAGTTACAACGTGCACAGATATCACCAGCTTATCACTGAGGTCAATGGCGATTGCAGGTGATGGTCCATCTGTCTTTGACCGAGAGTTTGTGAAGACTGAATGGTTGGTTGTCCTCCTACCTCAGGGTTTCATCCTTTCAAAGAACCCTCTTAGGTCACAGCCTTCTATCCCAAGAGAAAAGAGACCCAGCCTGTTAATCCTTTATTGATATGGATATCCACGCATTTCTGGTATCTCCCTGGTAAATCTTTTCTGCAACCACTTCATTGCTTTTTTTTCTAATACCATGACCGGAACTGCACACAATACTCTAAGTGGTCTAATCACTTTTCGATACAGGTCTATTAGCATGACTTCCCTACTTTTCAATTCTATCCCTCTGGAACTAAATTCTGGTGCTTGCTTTGCTGTTTCCTCATGGCCTTGTAAGCTTGTGACACACCGTTGAGTGACTGAAATATTTGCACCCCTAGATTCCTTTACTCCTCTACCCCACCTAGATTCATACCTTCTAAATAATGAAGTGATCTTATTCTTCCTACCACAAATGCATTAATAATAATAATAATAATAATCTTTATTATTGTCACAAGTAGGCTTACATTAACACTGCAATGAAGTTACTGTGAAAATTCCCCAGTCGCCACATCCCGGCGCCTGTTCGGGTACACTGAGGGAGAATTCTGAATGTCTAATTCACTTAACAGTATATCTTTCGGGACTTGTGGGAGGAAACCGGAGCATCCGGAGGTAGCCCACGCAGACACGGGGAGAACATGCAGACTCCACACAGGCAGTGACCCAAGCCGGAATTGAACCTGGGACCCTGGCGCTGTGAAGCAACAGTGCTAACTACGTGCTACCTGCTGCCCACATTACTTCATATTTTTCTGTGTTTAACTGCATGTGCCAATTATTTGCCCATTCTGCAAGTGTTTTAATGTCCTCCTGTAATTTGTTGCAGTCCTCTTCAGTATTGACTATTCTCCAATTTGGTGGCGTCCACAATTTTGGAAATTGTGTTTATGATTCCAAAGTCCAAATCATTACATATAAATTGTGAACAGCACTGGTCCTTGTGGAACACCACTTTTTACCTTCTACAATTCTAAAAAAACTATCTTCTATTGCCACTTTCTCTTTATTCCCATGCTGGATTGAAGTCAGCTAGCAATGCATTCTGCCACTTGTCCCCTGACTCCATATTTTCTGACCATATTCATTAGTCTATTATGAGGCACCTTATCAAAGGCCATTTGAAAATCCAGATAAATTACATCTACTTTACTACCATTGTCTACCCTCTCGGTTAACTTATCAATAAATTCAAATTGTATGCAGATTGGTTGCTACATTTCTACCATGCTGACTGCATTTCAAAAGTATTTAATTGGCTGCAAAGTACTTTGGGACAACCTGAGGCACTATATAAATGCAATTCTGTCTTTCCTACTTACCTGTCCCAGTTTGAGTTGGTATATCATATCTACCACTTGAGGAATTAACCCAGTTTACGATTATCCAGTGTCTTCCATGGGCATCATAAAACTCCTGAGGATGATCACATCTAAGGTAATCAAATCTAGAATCATAAGCACAAAGGCCCTTCAATCAGAGTCCACTCTACTTGTGTGTGGCCTATACTGAAAAACACTGTACCTCTAGCCTGTATTCTCTCCTGGTCAAATGTAAAATGATTTTCGGAAGAACCTGCTGATGGTATTGCATGGTACGATTTCCAGAATCCTGCTGATAGTACCTCTCATTATTTACCCTTCCTCTTAGATTGCTATCAGTTACAAACTTAGTTATTTTGTTAAAATGCCCCTTCCAAGTACCTAGTCCCTCTCTAAAAAATGCCGAGATAATCTTAAGTATAGGTACCCATTGCATAGCAGTTACTGACTAAAGAGAATATTTGGTGTTTGTTGTTTTTATATACAGCTCTAAAATGTAGAAGCAGCTCTTTTAAAACTTACAATGGTGAGTCAGTCCTATTATAGAATGTCCTCGATATAGCTAAGGTATTAATAATTGACAGTATTCGGGCTGGCTGAGCTTAAATAAAGCAATATTGCTGCAGGAATGCACTGCTAGCTGCTCTTTCATGTTGAATGTCTAAAGTAAATGTCATTGAAACATTTGACCTTTCGACAATCCAAGGAGATGCTCCAATAGAGGAGGAAATCTGATAGAACATGGACCAAGGAAAAGCACAACTATATCAGTGGTCAAAAAAGAGGATAGCTAGGTCTGGTTCTGATCTTGCTCTTTCGCAGAAAATTAATGATTTTGAATCACAAGTTTATAACATCGATCCCATTTTTTGGATAATTGAATATGATTGATGTATTTGAGCCAAAAATGGTGAATTTTAATTTTAGATTTAATTTGATTTCTTTACTTTTGCCATTAAGAAGCACTCTGAGAAGGCTGTCCCAACGCACCTTGTTACATCTTGTTGCAATAATTATTCATTTTCTGCAAAGGACTCAATTAAATAAAACATTGTGAGCAGTCTGTTCAGCCATGTACTTGATTTCTTGTCTAGTTTTGAATTTTGCAATTATTTAAATTCATCGGTCAGCTGGATTTATCAAATCGGAGAGACTGGCTGGACTTCTGAGGGAATGATTATCTGTCTGAAATATCTGGGGCTGGATTCTCCGTTGCCGGGAATCCTCCGTTTCGCCGGCAGCACACTCACACCTTTGGATTTCCCGACGGTGTGGGGGTGCTACAATGTGCAACCCTATTTCCGGCTCCCGCGACGGAGAATCCCAGAAAACAGGAGCGGTGGGCAGTGGACACCAGCCCTGAAGTGTACAAAGTCAGATAGAGAATTAGAAAGTGAGAAAAAAGAAGGATTGGGCAGGCGGGGTGGGATTTTCCATCTGTTCACGGCTGCAACGGGATTCTCCGTTCCCGTTGCAGTGAATGGGAGATTTAGCTCAATGCCGAATTTAGCGGCAGGTAAGCGTCAACTACATTGCTGTGGATCAGGAGCCACATGGAGGCCACATAACAATCGATAATGGTTTCATGGTCATCATTTGACTTTTAATTCCAGATTTTGGTTGAATTCAAATTTCACCATCTGCAGGGGTGGGAATTGAACCCGGGTCTCTGGATTACGAGTACAGTGACAATACCAATATGCCACCGCCTCCCCCTAAAGAATATTATAATACAAGAATTGAAAACCATTTATAACTATTATTGTTAATAAGCAGCTACCAAATAGTATGATAAAAATGTGTGTTATTCATTCTATTGACTTGTGTTATTGCTGTTTGTTCTGCATTTACAATTTTCTTCTTCTTGGGCAGTCTCTCAGCTTTGAGGATGACTCATTTGCACTCCGGGGAGGTGGGTTATGTGGTGGCTGAAAAGTCCGATCCGGGATCCGCAGACTCTGCCACAGGGTTGGCAGGTGGTGCTTGATGAGGTGGGTGGGTGCGACCTTCTGCATACTGCGCTCTCCTTCTGCTGTTTACAGTTGGCCTCCGCGTGCTCCACCTATGACACTCGAGGTGATTGGCGCCTTTGCAGATGCTTTTTAAAGTCTAAATCTACTGTAATGTTATTCTGTTGTGTTCAAAAGCCAAGGAGAATCACGGAACTGTAGGACTGAGTTCCAGGCTGGCCATTGATAAAGAATCTGTGTTTGTTATCTTCGACTCAATCTGAAACTTACCCAGATAGCGGGGAAAATGAAACCCTCCTGAGGACTTGGGAAAAGCACAGGAGTCAAAAATATCAAGATTAAAGAGGGTAAAAAGCGGACTAGAACATAAGTGTATGGTGACCCCAATCTGTCCCAATGTTGTGTTGTAACCTAACCTTGGGTGGGACTCTCCGGTCCCCCAGCCAAGTGTTTCTTGGCGGCGCGCCGTTCGCTGGTGGTGGGAATCTATCATCCTGTCGCTTGTTAATGGGACTTCCCATTGAAACCACCCCATGCTGCCACGAAACCCGCGGGTGAGGGTGCACTGCCAGCGAGAAATGTGAATTACAACAACCGTATTTAGATCCTCTCGTGCAATTCAAACAACATTAGTTGATGACATTAGTGGAAAAGAAAGATTCCTTCAGAATTTTATGCAAGGGCATACAATCAAATTATAAATACTTACTCAGCCTTACAGGCAAACTCCTATATCCACCACTTTCTATTCAGCATCAGAAATCATGGTTGTTCTGATGGTTCTGTGACCGTGGTTAATGGATTCATGGCCACCTTTCATGTATCCATCTGATTTCCGATTCATTGAGCTCAAAGATTGGGCCGTCAGTCCACGACTGCCTTTTACTGCTGTAAACTAAAAATCCGTCCTCCTGTATGGCAATTAAAATCCTCAGATTTACAGCCTGGAAAGATATAAGCACCCCCCCCCCAGCATCAGAATCCTGGAATTCCCTACCGAACATCATTGTGGCATTGCTATCATCAAAGCTCACTACCACTTTTTCGAGGCGATGAGGTATAACTAATGAATGAAGCCTTGTCAGCATCTTCCTCCATGCAAGATACAAGAACTCTTTGTGTTCAGTGCCCAGGGGCACATTGCCTGGCAAAGGTGTTCATCCATCCTTGCTTTGATTGATTTGTCCTGGCATCTCTAATGAATCTTTTGCCAGCGCTGACTGAAGTGATGTTTCAGTGACTAATTAAATAATGCATGCTGATAAGAACGCTGAAAACTCTATACATTGGATGGTTCGTGCAGTCCAATGCACTCTGATGGTCTGCTCATAATAAACTCTGGAAAAACACCACTAACAAATCTTGTGTTTATTTACTGTTTCTAATACTGTTTACAGGTTGCCCGCTGTGGTTTAATGAGCCCATTGGAAATGCAGACTTTAGCTCCTCGCTGTTCTCTTCTTGAGGAAATGATAATGAGCTGTGATGTCAACTTTTAATGTAGCCTCCTGCTTCTGGATGTAATCTAATCTTGGGATTTGTCAGTCACAACACGTGTTGTGCTGAGTGCAGCAGGGATGATTCAATACATTTAGTTTCCTGATTCACACACAGACCATCGAGAAACACAGGTACACGGCTTTGCAAACATGTGAAACAGGGGCATAAATAGGACATATGGCCCCTCGAGCCTGTTCCGCCATTCAATAAAAAGAAATCATGCCTGATCTGTTTGTGTTTCGAGTTCCACTTTCCCATCTTCCCCAGATAACCTTTGATCCCCTCGCCTAACAACAATCTATTGACCTTTGCCTTAAAAATATTCAAAGACCCCGCCTCCACCGCCTTCTGAGGCAGAGAGTCCCAAACTCGCATAACCATCTGAGGGAAGAAAAATCCCCTCATCTCCGTCCTCCAAAGGGTGACCCTGAATTTTAAAACTGTGTCCCCTGGGTCTGGACTCACCCAAAAAGGGGAATCATCCTTTCCACATCCATTGTGGTCACAGGATTCTAGACAAATACCGCTGCTGACAAACTACCATGAAGAGTGAGGGATAACTTGATTGAAGTATATAAGATACTGAATGGTCTTAGGGGCTCACTGTTATAGGACAGAGATGAGGAGAGTTTTTTTCTCTCCGAGGGTTGTGTGAGTTTGGGACTGTCTACCTCAGAAGGTGGTGGAGACGGCTTCATTGAATATTTTTAAAGCAGAGGTCGATAGATTGTTGTTAGGCGAGGGGATCAAAGGTTATCGGGGGTAGATGGGAATATGGAATTTGAGACACGAACAGATCAGCCATCTGTTTCTCTCCACAGATGCTGCCTGACCTGCTGAGTTTTTCCAGCATTTTTTTGTTCTCTTCAGGGGCAAAATTCTCTGTTCGTGAGACTATGTTCTCCCGCCGGAGCTGAATCGCACCCAATGAGGAAGTGATTCCCAATCCTTCGCCATGCAATAGCAATGTTTATGGACAAACTTTGATCAACAGCTCCAGAACCACTTCAAACAGAGTTACATGCTGTCAATTTCCAGCTGGCCACTTCACAATCACTCAAAGGGTGAAGGGAGGTGATTGGAAAACACTTAATTCTGTTTGATGTGGTCAAGAAGCTGTTAATCAAAGTTTAATGTTTATAAACATTGTGGTTAGAGCACTTCAGAGTTACTGAACCATGAAGGGAGATGAATGGAGAAATGCTGATAGCCGTGTTTGCGTGGAACCTGTCAATCACAGCCTAGTAAAATCAATATTAAAGGAAAATGAATTTATTCTTTATTCGTTCATGGATGTGGGCATCTCTGGTTGAGCCAGCATTTATTGCCCATCGCTGAGGGATAAGGAAAGATGAAGAGTAGTCAGGCCACAACCACAATAAATTGGGTTTTACAGGTGTCCAGGAGGCAACCACATTGCTGGGGATCTGGAGTCACATGTCGGCCAGACCAGTAAGGATGGCAGGTTTACTTCCCGAAAGGACATTTATTAACCAGATGGGTTTTTACGACAATTGACAATGGTTTCATGGTTTTCGTTAGACTTTTAATTCCATATTTTTATTGAATTCAAATTCCACCCACTGCCCTGGCAGGATTTGAACCCTCGTCCCCAAAGCATTACCCTGGGTCTCTGAATTACTAGTCCAGTGACAATCCCACTACACCACTGCCTCCCCTGAATGAATGGTTTGCAGCTCAAAGATCTGAGGGGGTTTAAACACAGCTGACTGGTTTCTCTTTCCAGGAATTGCTGCTTCCTGTGTCTGCACCAGCAGGTCTATTGCTCAGGTAAGTCTTAAAGCAGAATGTTTTCTCACTGCCTCTGTCTGGACTGATCTCTAGCTTCCGGACAGGCAACTCTCTTCTGTGGGACTTGCTGACAGGGGTCTTTTCTGGGGAGCTTCCTGTCAGGGGTCTTTTCTGTAGGACTTCCTGACAGGAGTCTCTTCTGGGGAGTTTCTTGGCAGGGGTCTCTCTTCTGGGAGGCTAGCTGACAGGGGTCTCTCTTCCAGAGGGTTCTGTGAGGGGGTCACTGTGGTGGGGTCTCTTTACTTAGGGGGTCTCTGTGGTGGGGTCTCTTTATTTAGGGGGTCTCTGTGGTGAGGTCTCTTTATTTAGGGGGTCTTTGGTGGGGGCGGTGGGGAAGGGGTCTGGTAGGGGTGAGATGGGCAGGTCTTGCATTGTGGGAAGGGGGGGTTGCCCTTGGATGGATTTTGGGGGCATCTCCCTGAAAGAGTTATCCCCTTGGCCCACCACGAGGTCAACCGCGTCAGAGCCACACTGGGAAATACCTGTAGTAAATTTCACCCATGTGATTCCCGGCCCAGAGGATTGGAGAGTCATGCGTCTTAACAACCCATTCGCATCCTCCCGCTGTTGGAGGGCGGCGAATTATGATGGCGCCGATCCCGTTTTCTTCACAACTGCTGGATTCTCCGCCTCAGTGGGAACTACCGGCGGCACAAGGCGGAGAATTTCTAGATCGCTGGCATCTGCAGTACTTTGCTTTTGTATCCGTACAGCCTGCAGCTAAAGCGGTACCCAGTATTCAACACGAGATCCTGCCCACCACCCCCACACCACCCTGCCATGCAGCTGCCACCAGGAGCATGTGTTCGGGCAGATGGACTGTTCCCCTTGGTGACTCTTGAGACCTGGGGGCCAACTGGAAAATTCCACTTGTCCTCCAACAATACACCTAACAGACCTTTATCTGTTTGGATAGCCCACCTACAGCTTGCAGGCATGAGCTCTGCAGCATCCCTATCCCACTGGTTACGTGGAATTCCTAGCCTCTCCGCCTCTTTACTCATCCCCATTGAGGCCTCAAAATTCAGCTCATGGTCTCTATACTACCAGTGAAGCTGGGCAGGCCCATAACCTCTATGACTAATATTACCTCTATGTTACCAGAGGTACTAGGCAGGATGGGTAAGGATCTTGTTTTTAAAGATTTTCAGGCATCCTTTCCAAACCCCAATGCCACACAGGTCAGAGACCGGCTGTCAGGAGCCATTTTCCAATAGCCAATTAAGGGACTAGCCTTCTCATTGGCAGTCCAATTAACTGGGCAGTTTTTGGCCACTGGGGTGCAGGACTTCACGGCTCACTCCAATGGAGGATAGTGCCCCCATTGTGGGAGGAGCGGTACTACTGCTGAAGGCTTGGCCTGATGGAGCAGCAAAGACATATTGCAGCCACCATGGACACTGGAGACATTGTGCGCGATTCTACCATCACATTGCGCCCGGCACCAATCCGGGCCATTGAGTGCACCGCGGGTGAGGCCCAAAACAGATTTCGTTGGGCATGATCCTGATAGTTATATTTAAAGGAGCCATTAGGTTCATTTAAATATAGATGGCCTACTTGAGGCCGCATTCTCCTGGCGCCCGGGAATCACCAGCCGCTCCGGCGAGGCCTCACCCTGGTGCCGATTTGTGCTTGTTTCCTCAGCGGAAACTGCGTGATGGTTACTCCGGGGGTCTCAGAGGCTATTACAGCTCCCCAAGTGGTCAGGGACCCTGGAACTCCCCTGGTACACCCCGGTTTGGTACTGCCAGGGTGCCTGGTTGGCACTGCCAGGGTGCAAGGCGGCAGTGGCTGGATACCCAGGTACCAGGGTGGAACTGCCTAGGGTCGGGGCCTGAGAGGGGACATGCCATGAAAGGGAGGTGAGGGGGTATGAAGGGTGGGGGAGTGAAGGAGGTTATAAAGGGGCCTCAAAAGGTTTGGAGGCGTGAAGGAGGCGTCCTGAATGGGGTGGGGAGGGGGGGGGGTTGGTGGCGCTCTGTGACCCTGTAGCGAGTGTGCTTACTTGGAGGGGAGAGAATGTTTATGTCTGTGGGGGGGTGGTATTGTCCGTGGGTGGAGGGGGGTGGTGGACCCTCAAGCTCACTTAGAGATCGAGGCACCCTTTCAAAATGGCACCCCGATATTTGAGAAGATGGCCTCGCGGCGAGATCAGGGGCGAAATTCTCCCCAAACGGCGCGATGTCCGCCGACTGCCGCCCAAAACGGCGCCAATCAGACGGGCATCGCGCCGCCCCAAAGGAGCGGAATGCTCCGCATCTTTGGGGGCCGAGCCCCAACATTGAGGGGCTAGGCCGGCGCAGGAGGGCTTTCCGCCCCGCCATCTGGCGGAAACGGCGTTTGTTGCCCCGCCAGCTGGCGCGGAAATGACATTCGGGGCGGCGCATGCGCGGGAGTGTCAGCGGCCGCTGACAGTTTCCCACGCATGCGCAGTGGGGAGAGTCTCCGCCTCCGCCATGGCGGAGGCGGAAGGGAAAGAGTGCCCCCACGGCACAGGCCCGCCCATGGATCGGTGGGCCCCGATCGCGGGCCAGGCCACCGTGGGGGCACCCCCCAGCGTCAGATCGCCCCGCACCCCCCCCAGGACCCCGGAGCCCGCCCGCGCCGCCTTGTCCCGCCGGTAAATAGGTACTTGAATTTACGCCTGCGGGACAGGCAATTTCTCGGCGGGACTTCGGCCCATCCGGGCCGGAGAATCGAGCGTGTGGGCCCGCCAACCGGCGCGGCCCGATTCCCGCCCCCGCCGAATATCCGGTACCGGAGACTTCGGCAACCGGCGGGGGTGGGATTCACGGTGGCCAACGGCCATTCTCTGACCCGCTGGGGGGTCGGAGAATGACGCCCCAGCTCTCCACTGCTGGAAAAATTTCGAAGTGTGGCCGAGACAGGGGAAAAACTGCCCAGGGCCTAAAGAAATAACAAAGTGTGGGTGAACCCAGGTTTGGATCCCACCCAAAAAACACCCCGCCAAACTTGCCCAAGGGCCTGTCTATTCCCCTTACGACTGAATCCCCTATAGCTATTGCATTACCACACTTTTTACTCCTCCCCTCTGCAGCAGAATCAACCGGAATGCAACAAATTTGGCTGATGCTACTTTCCCCTGAGAGGTCATTCCCCTCAACAGTATCCAAAGAGGTACATCTGTTTTGCAGGGAATGGCCACAGGAGATTCCTGCACTGCCTGTCTAGCTCTCTTGCTCTGTAAGTAAAAGAATGGTCAACATTAGACAAGCTGCCCATGATTGGTCAAATGTGGTCAATTTTGACCAGACGGGATGTATAACTGGCGGATGATTGATATCCCACAGTTTATGCCATCACTGAAGTTGGATATTCTGCCACCACAGAGAGGCCACCTCCCTCTATCTTGAACTCAGCACTGTACCTGGGACCTCAGCACAATCACAGTCATCTGAGAATGAATTAATATTGGTCGCTTTTTTCAATGGCATTCAGCGCCTTCCAAGGATTAGCTCCACCTGCATCAGTGGACATCATAGGACACGGAACCATCAATTTATAATGAATAAAGATTAAAATACTTGCAGCTAACTAATCGATTCAAAAGTTGGAGTTGCTGTGGCTCAAAAGATATTCATAGCATTGAGCCCCAAATAATGATGCGCAGGTTGGGGGCACTCTCAGTGACTGACTGGGGTCGGTGTGCAATCTATTGTTATTGCTAAGCAACATATTATTGGGCTTATGAAAATGTAACCCCCTCAGCTACCACAGAGGTTAAAGCACCAGCACTTACTGTCATCAACAACAAATATTTATTACAGGCTGCAATACATTGCAGGGCCAAGTCAAGCTGAAAGCTGGGACCTGAATACCTCCGTTCAACGTGCAACAGACTGGAAACCCATTATTGTCTATTTATTATACCATGTGAGATGATCAGTAATTGATTGGAGGGTGTAGTTGGTACTCACCTTGTGAATGTGGGTCAAGTACCATTATATTGTATTCCAGCTGAACTAGTTTCAGCTAATAGCACTGGTGAATTTCTATGGTTAACATTTACATCAGGCTACTCTATTTATGATGTGAGATCTTTGGATAGTTGAAAATTAAATTTAAATACAACCAGGTAAGAGCTGTAACTAAAGCCAGGTCTTTCATTGCCTAACTCGTGGCTCTTGCTTCTGTTCTATCTTGTTGGTTCTTAATTTTACTATTTCTCGCTTCCATCTTCTATGGCTTAATTTTCAACCTGGGTCTCTCTCTTTCTCTTTCTTTCTTTCCATCACCACATCCCTCTCAAACCTGAGCCTCTCATTCTCAGATTTTACGTCTTGCTGTTGGACTGTTTTACAAATTTCAGATTTGACCTTTTGTTGAATGTTTGTTCTCCTCTCCAGCTCTTTCAACTTGTCTTATTTGGCTCTGATTGGTTTTATATAGCAATGGAACAATCATTTGGACTGGCGAAAGCAATAACTTGCATTTAGGTAGCATCTTTTAGACCTCTAATTATTTCAAAGTACTTTAGAACCAATGAATTCATTTTGACTTATAGCTGTTGTTATTATGTAACCGTAGAAAAATAGAAAATAGGAGAGGAAGGAGGCCATTTGGTCCTTCGAGCCTGCTTCCCCAATCATTCTGATCATGGCCCTCAATCTTCTTCATGCACCGTGCTCTACCATTACATCGACCTGTATCCCCAGGATGCACATCAGAGGTAGCGGCAGCCTGCTGCTTCTTGCGCACTGTGGCCTTTGCTACCCTTGGCGGACAAGCACTGGGGGACCTGATGCCGGAGAGCCTCAGCTGACGCGCTGGTGTCACTGGCATCGGCATGCCACCATGTTCTGCCCACTGCCCTTGAGATGCGCCGGTGTCAGGAGGGTAGGATTCGGAAGAACTGGAGGCTGCTGTCATCTTCTTGGTGGAAGGCCCTGGGTTGATTTACAGCATTCACACCTCCCGGATGGTGCCCATAGGGCCCTTGGGGTCTCTATGAGACTGAGGGTCAGCTGGAGTGAGCCCCAGAGGTTTCTGAGTCACCTGGCTTTGCCAGCCCTGGCAGCTCCATCTGTCTGCACTGTGATGCTGACGTCCCCAGTGATGCTCCTCAGTGACTGGACCATGCTCTGCTTCAGCAATATCCACCTGCATCTGCAACACATCCTTCAGTGACTGGGACATGATGTTGAGGCCCTCAGCCATGGTCATCACAGGCTGAGCCATGCCTTGGACACTACCATTCAAAATGCAGATGTCGTGCTATAGGCTTTCCGCTGCGGTCGCCACCCTAGCAGTGTTGCCCTCGGTGCCATGCATTGCCAGTGATATCTCCTATGCCCGCAGCCTTTGGAACTGACTTGAGACTGGTCATCTGGGTGAAGGGGCAGTGGATCCACACCTCTGCGGTGTAGGCCAACCTCACTGTCGGTGACTGTTCTCTGCTTGGCCAACCCGCGATCTCCAGGGCCTGTTCCTCACAGTGAGTGAGGACTCTGATGTCTGGAACCCCGACAACCATCTGGGTCCTTTCCTGCCTGTAATGGGCCGACTTTTCCTGCGGCGACAGAGAGTGCGCATTGCGAACCGCACGCTTGATGCATCAAAGGGTCTTTGGCAAGTGGCATGTGTGGTCATCATGCCTGGTCATGGAGGGGTTGTGCTGGTGGGTGCAAGGGTGCGCTGGGGCACAAGAACAGTGCTTTGCTGTGGGGAGGGGGGGGTATGTGAGAGGTGTCAGCCGCTGACTTGTTGGGGCTGAGACGGAGGCGGAGACCAAGGGGGTGGCAGGCGGGACTGGTACCAGGGTACTGTTGTGGCTCAGTGGAGGTCATCGGTCTTCTTCCAACATTGTACGACGGTCCTCCTGGTCATGCTGCCAGGCGGCATTGGCAGTCCTTTTGCTGGTCCACCGATCCCCCTCAGGGGAACAGGATGTCCCGTCTTGCCTCCACGGCATCCAGCATCCTGGTCAGGCCGGCATCCCCGAAGTGTGGAGCAGGTCTACGTGGCGCCATGGTCTTGTGCTGCCCAGGTGTTAGGTCGGCCATAACGTTTATGAGCATCTCCCCCTTGATATTGGGGAGCTATCGGGCATACTTCTGGCAATTCAGCTGGTGGGAAGTCACGCCCACTTAGTACTTATCCCGTCAAATCGCGCCTACAATGTTTTGGCCTCAACTGCTTTCTGCAGTAGTCAATTTCACAGGCTCATCACTCGCTGGGTGAATAAACTCTCCACATTTCAATCCGAAATGGTCTATCCCACAACTTCAAACTGTGACCCCTTGTCCTGGACTCTCCCGCCATCGGGAACATCCTTCCTGCATCTACTCTGTCTAGTCCTGTTTGAATTTTATAGGGTTCTGTGAGACCCTCCCTCATTCTTCTAAACTCCAGCAAATATAATCTTAACTGACTTAATCCCTCCTCGTACGTCAGTCCCATCATCCCAGGAATCAATCTGGTTAACCTTCTCTGCACTCCCTCCATAGCAAGAACATCTTTCCTCAGATAAGGAGACCAAAACGGTATACAATATTCCAAGTGTGGCCTCACCAGGGCCCTGTATAATTACATAGAATAGAATTTACAGTGCAGAAGGAGGCCATTCGGCCCATCGAGTCTGCACCGGCTCTTGGAAAGAGCACCCTACCCAATGTCAACACCTCCACCCTATCCCCACAATCCAGTAACCCACCCAACACTAAGGGCAATTTTGGACACTAAGCAATTTATCATGGCCAATCCACCTAACCCGCACATCTTTGGACTGTGGGAGGAAACCGGAACACCCGGAGGAAACCCACGCACACACGGGGAGGATGTGCAGACTCCGCACAGACTGTGACCCAAGGCGGAATCGAACCTGGGACCCTGGAGCTGTGAAGCAATTGTGCTATCCACAATGCTACCGTGCTGCCCTAATTGCAGCAAGACATCTCTGCTCCTGCACTCCAATCCTCTTGCAATGAAGGCTAGCATAATATTTGCCTTCTTTACCGCCTGCTGTACCTGCATTGCTTACTTTCAGCAAGGACAAGGACACCCAGGTCTTGTTGCACATACCCTTCTCTCAATCTATAACCATTCAGAAAATAATCTGCCTTCCTATTTCTGCTACCAAAGTGGATAGCACCACATTTATTCACATTAAAATGCCTCTGCCATGCATTTGCCCACTCACTCAACTAGCCCAAATCACACTAAAGCATCTCTGCACGCTCCTCACAGCTCACCCTCCCTCCCAGTTTTGTGTCATCTACAAATTTACCTAGCACCGCCATTTGGAAAAAGACGAGTGTATTCCAACACTTTGTTTCCTGTCTGCCAACCAGTTTTCTATCCATCTCAATATATTACCCCCAATTCCATGTGCTTTAATTTTACACAATAATCTCTTGGGCGAAATTCTCCGGAAACGGCGCGATGTCCGCCGACTGGCGCCCAAATCGGCGCAAATCAGTCGGGCATCGCGCCGCCCCAAAGGTGCGGAATGCTCCGCATCTTTGGGGGCCGAGCCCCAACCTTAAGGGGCTAGGTCGGCGCCGGACGAATTTCCGCCCCGCCAGCTGGCGGAAAAGGCCTTTGGTGCCCCACCAGCTGGCGCGGAAATGACATCTCCGGGCGGCGCATGCGCGGGAGCGTTAGCGGCCGCTGACGGCATTCCCGTGCATGCGCTGTGGAGGGAGTCTCCTCTGCCTCCGCCATGGTGGAGACCGCGGCGAAGGCGGAAGAGAAAGAGTGCCCCCACGGCACAGGCCCGCCCGCGGATTGGTGGGCCCCAATCGCGGGCCAGGCCACCGTGGGGGCACCCCCCGGGGCCAGATCGCCCCGCGCCCCCCCCAGGAACCCGGAGCCTGCCCGTGCCGCCTTGTCCCGCCGGTAAGGTAGGTGGTTTAATCTACGCCGGCGGGACAGGCATTTTAGCAGCGGGACTTCAGCCCATCCGGGCCGGAGAATCGCGCGGGGGGGGGGGCCCGCCAACCGGCGCGGCACGATTCCCGCCCCCGCCGAATATCCGGTGCCGGAGACTTCGGCAACTGGCGGGGGCGGGATTCACGCCAGCCGCCGGCGATTCTCCGACCCGGCGGGGGGTCGGAGAATCTCGCCCCTTATGTGGGACTTTGTCAAAAGCCTTCTGAAAGTCCAAATAAATCACATCCACAGGCTCCCCCTCATCAACTCTACTAGTTAAATACTCAATGAATTATAGTAAATTTGTCAAGTATGATTTCCCTTACATAAATCCATGCTGCCTCTGTCTGATCCTGCCACTGTTTGCCAAGTGCTCTGCTATTAAATCTTTTATCATGGACTCTCGCATTTTCCCCACTACCGATGCTAAATGGGATAGATTTGAACAGATTTAGCAACTCAAGGCTGGACAACCATGAGGGGCTGTGGGTCATCAGCAGCAGCAGAACTGTACTCAACCAGAATCTGTAACGTTGTGGCCCGTCATATCCAACACTACACCATTATCACCAAGCCAGGGGATTAACCTTGGTTCGATGAAAAGTACAGGAGGGCATGCCAGAACAGCACCAGGCATACCTAAAAATGAGGTGCCAACCTGGTGAAGCTACAACATTGGACTACAGCATAGGCAGCAAGTGATAGGTGGAGCTAAATGATTCCACAACCAATGGATCAGACCTAAGCTCTGCAGTCCTGCCACATCCAATCGTGAATGGTGGTGGACAAATATCCCCATTCTCTGGGATGGAGGAACCCAGCACACCTATGCATTCGTAATAATCTTCAGCCAGAAGCAGATTGTATGATCCATTTCGGCCTCCTCCAGCGGTCCCCAGCATCACAGATGCCAGTCTTCAGCCAATTCGATTCACTCCATATGATATGAAGAAATGGCTGAATGGATACTGAAAGGCTATGAGCTCTGACAATATTCCGGCAATAGTACTGAAGACCCGTGCTCCAGAACATGCTGCACCCCTAGCCAAGCTGTTCAAGTACAGCTACATCATTGGCATCTACCTGGCAATGTGGAAAATTGCCAGGTATGTCCTGTATATAAAAAGCAGGACAAATGTAATCTGGCCAATTGGTGCCCCACCAGTCCACTCTCAATCATCAGTGAAATTCTGGAAGGGACCATTAACAGTGCTATCCAGCGGCACATGCTTAGCAATAACCTGCTCATACACCGCATAAAGAAAGATGGTTGTGGTTGTTGGAGGTCAGTCATCTCAGCTCCAGGACATCACTGCAGGAGCTCCTCAGGTTAGTGTCTTAGGCCCAATCATCTTCATCTGCTCCATCAGTGACCTTCCTTCCATCATAAGGTCATAATTGGGAATGTTCACTGATGATTGCACGATGTTCAGCACCATTCAGAACTCCTCAGATATGGAAGCAGTCCATGCCCATCCCCCATGTTCAAATACAGCAAGACCTGGACAATATCCAAACCTGAGTTGACAAGTGGCAAGTAATTTTCGCACCACACAAGTGCCAGGCAATGACCATCTCCAACAACAGAGAATAAAATCATCATCCCTTGTCATTCAATGGCATTGCTATCGCTGAAACCCATCCTGGGCTACCATCGACCAGAAACCTAAACTGGGCTTGCCATGTAAGTACTGCGGCTACAAGAGTAGGCCAGAGGCTCGGAATCCTGTGGTGAGGTACTCACCTCCTGACTCCCCAAAGCCTCTCCACCATCTGAAAGGCACAAGTCATGACTGTGATGGAATATTCTCAAATTGCCTGGATGAGTGCAACTCCAACAACACTTTAGAAGCTTGTTACCATACAGAACAAATCAGCCCACTTTATTGGCACCCCATCCAATAATATTCACTACCTCTACCACTGATGCACAGTAGCTGCAGTGACATACTCCATATGCAAACCATTGGCTCTTTACCCACCCGCAATATTCCCTGATATCCTCTATTCCCTCGACCACCCCTGGCTTTTTATAGCCCCATGCCAACATATTGCCAACTCATGCCAAGCCATGTGCCTCACCAAACACTCTTTGCCCTTACCCGTTTCATCCCCACTCACCTAGTATCCATTGACAGTTCTTTGACAGAATTACAGTTCTTCGGCAGCTCTGCCTGTTCTTTGACAGTTTGTACAGTTTTATCAGTTCTTTGATAACTTTGACAATGTGAATGAGTTTTCCCACACTTTTTACAATGTACTTTTTAAGCACAATCATGTTTACATTTTAACAGTCTAACCCTTAACATACCTCTCCTAAAGGCTATCCAAATGAAGCCACCAAGTTCAGACCAGCTCTTACCTGGTGTAATTGGCACACTTTGGCCGGGATTCTCTGCCCCAATCCCCGGGGGGTGGGGGGGGGCGCGAGAATCGCGCCCCTGCCGCCCCGACGCCGGCCTCCCTATTGTCCGGCCCTGTTTTTCGGGTGGCGGCAGGATCGCCGCCATGCCAGTTGGGGGCTGTTGACAGCAGCCCCCCCCGGCGATTCTCCGGGCCCCGATGGGCTGAGTGGCCGACGAGTTTGGCCGTGTCCCGCCGGCGTGGATTAATCACCTCACACACGGCGGGACCTGGAAGGTAAGTGTGCGGGGGCCATCTTGGGGAGGGGAACCAACCCTGGGGGGGGGGCCCCCATGGTGGCCTGGCCCGCGATCGGGGCTGACCGATCGGCGGGCGGGCTGGTTCCGTGGGGGCCGACTTTACTCTGCGCCGGGCCCCTGTAGGGCCCCGCCATATTGTCCGGGGGCCGATGTGGAGAAGGGAACCCCCGGGCATGCACGGAAATACGCCGGCCATTCCGCACATGTGCGGACTCGCGCGGGCCGTTCCCCGCCGGCTGGAGCTGCGAGAACGACTCCGGCGGTAACCTAGCCCCCTAGAAAGGTGAGAATCCCTCATTTTCGGGGGCTGTTGACGCCGGAGTCGTTGGCGCAGATTTTCCCGCCTGTGTGGGGACATAGCCCCATTTTTAGAGAATCGCGCCTTTTATGTTTCACTCTCTTTGCCTGTCAAAATCCCACTTCAGTGAATTTAATTGGCTAGCTAACTCCGTAAATCATGCATGCTTGAACCCCAACTCAATTAAAGTCCCACACCCATGAGAATAGGAAGTGCTGTTTTCGGCGGTAGGACTTAGCATTTCTGTGCTCAGCATTTCACACCATTTTTGCCTTGATGGGGAGACATCCAGAATGGCAAAATTCTGGGCCCTTGCAATTTCATTTCAGCTCTGCTTATCGAAGTGCAGGTTAGTGCTGCCTCTGTAACTGGAACAAAGTATTGAGGCCTAATTTTTAAAAAAAATTTGTTCTTGGGATGTCAGCATCAGCGGTATGATCAATATTTATTTCCTCTCCCTAATTGCCTTTGAACACACCTCTTGAGCTCCTGCAGTCTTGGTAGAGCAGGTACACCCCACAGCACTTTTTTAATGTAGCATTTTGGCACAACTGAGTGGCTCGCAAAGCCATTTGAGGGGGAAGTTAAGAGTCAACTACATTGCAGTGGGTCTGGAGTCACATGTAGGCCGGACTAGGTAAGGACTGCCGATTTCCATCAAATAGAACATCAGCTCTCCAACACGTTGAGAAACAATACACATTATAAAACAGAGAAGAGTTGGAGGTGATACCATTTTGAACTC
The DNA here is from genome assembly GCF_047496885.1 of Scyliorhinus torazame. Taxonomy (NCBI): domain Eukaryota; kingdom Metazoa; phylum Chordata; class Chondrichthyes; order Carcharhiniformes; family Scyliorhinidae; genus Scyliorhinus; species Scyliorhinus torazame. The sequence continues at coordinate 81,288,888 of NC_092727.1, read as the reverse complement.
AACACTGTAAATTATTTATTTGTGATACCTGCATATCACTATCCTACCTCTCTGCCTTTCTCTTCTTTTTCGCAAAATCCACTGGTATTCCTCCCAACCTGATGGAAATATCATTCCTGAATCCCTAAAGAGACATTTTTTATTCTGAACATTTTTCGACTTAATGAAATTGTGACCAGAAAACCAACACTGTGAAAGTGGAGAGAGTTTCCACTCCTCGTATTGTATGTCATGTGCGACCTTTAATATGTTCTCGAATGATCATTAAAGAGAATTATGAAAGGAATCGGAAGATGCTGATGCAAAGTCTCTCTCATGCACAGGCACAAGGACTATTTGCCTTGAGGCAATGGAAAACTAATTAACAAGGCTGGCATCCAGTTAAATTCCCGTAAGGTTGTTTATCACTATCTTCTACCAAGCAATCTACAAAGATGACAATATAAATCACTAGAAAACATAATAAGATACCAAATATATGTGCATGCAGTTGCTTACTTAAAGGGGCACCAATACGAATGTAATCATGCAATAGATTTGGTACAACCCAGAAGCAGACCATTTAGCCTGACTATGTCAGCCATTGTCCTAATCCCGTGTACCTGTCCTGTATCTCCTTCTTTTCTTCAAGCACTTGTCTTTTCTTCAAGTACAAATACTCTCTAACTTGTTCTGAAGTATTGATATGGACTGGGAATTTCCTCCTGCTAGCCTTCAATTACTCAGCCAGACGTCTAGCTGCAGTCCTGTTAACGTTCACACGCATAAGCCCGTCTTTTCACCTTCAAGGCCGGAGTTGGGAAATTCACCAACTCGGTAGGACTGCCCTCAGTAGTGTAGCCATCTGGGATGGCCACTTCCAGAATACAAAATGGACATTTGCAAAGATTTCAGGGAAAAATGGACAATGTTGAGAAAGCAAGCAGGCACAGAGCCTGCCTGCATATTAGAGCCGCAGCTCCTGGACAAGACTGAATCCGTAGACCCATTAGCATATGGATGGCCCATCTAAGTAACCGATCTGGCCCCAGACCTCGCGGCGCCAGTTCCCCAAACCGAAAGCAGAAAACAAAGCAGGCCAACGGCCACCTGGGACACGCCCAGCCATCAGGGCACCCACCCCTTTATTGGTCAAGATCAATACGAGTGATCAAGATACGGCCCAATTAATTGGGGCTAAGTTCAAGGCCCGCCCAAAAGCACGTGAAGCCCTTTCAGGTATAAGAAGAAGGCCCCAAGAGGGAATTGCTCTCTTGAAATCGGCTCTCACAGCGGAGAGACCCTTCCACCAGCTACACCAGAAGCAAGTAAGTCCAAGGTTAACGCTCGCTACCAGACAGACAACCTTAGCTGTTTCCTCTTCACCACTTCGACCCCAGCAGCCTCAGACCCGAACAACGGCCATTGTTCCTCTGACTGAGTGGGCGCCCAAAGCTAAGTATAGGCTTTAGCAGTAGTGATAGTTTAATCTTTAGCGTTTCATGCATGAATATATATTACTATGTGTGTAAATAAATAGTATTGACTTTGAACTAACTGGTGTACCGAGTCTTTGATCAATATTCGGGTTTGAACCTTGTGGTTCTAAGATACCTGGCGACTCTAGAGCAAACATAATTAGGATTAAGGAAGGTGACCATATTGACCGCCATATTCAGAGCTAACCAAAGAGAGCAACAGTAGTGAGTTACACATCGGACCCAACTTTCACACCGGGGGCGTGCGTGAGGGGGATGGAGTCAGACCTGCCACCCCCAGAAACCAATCGGAGGTGGCCACAGGAGTGTCTGAGTGCCGAGGCGGGCTGGCAAAAAGGTCCTTTTTACCTCTCCGGGACTTCATCTTAGTTGTTTGCTTATAATTTAGCCTCTGGCCCTCACCCTTCACACCCTGCCGCTCACCCCCAAAATGCCTCCATGACAATTCACGTCAATTCAGGCACCCATGCACTCCCAATGTACCTCAAACCTTTTGTGCCTATTTCCATATCTATTAACCCAGTATACACTCTGTGCATGACTAATGAATCCGATAGTAACCACGGCATGTGTGGAACTATTTAAAAACATCCATTAAATATTTTCTTTAACAAAGTTGCTGTTGTTACAACGCAATAAAAATGTCAATCAACCAGTCTTTTTAGGTATCAATGACATAAACTATATGCCCTTGACATTTTTCTATCTTGTGCAAATAAACATTGGGCCATTGACAAAGCAGAGCACATAAAAAATAGCTTATTATAACACCATAAAGCTGCCGGTCAGCCAGGGTTTTCCTCTCTCTCCAACTCCGTCAACAAAATTAAACCTTTTATGTGAGTCTGGGCTCTCAGTAAAGCATGACTAATAATATTTGACAGTGCTACAAACCATATTGACCCTCAAGAACATTTTAAAAATAAATGTTAAGTTATTTTTAATTCCAATTATGGACCAATTTAGCATGGCCAATCCACCTACCCTGCACGTCTTTGGGTTGTGGAGGTGAGACCCACACAGACAAGGGAGAATGTTCAAACTCTACACAGACAGTGACCTGGGGCCTGGATCGGGCCTGGGTCCTAAGCGCTGTGAGACAGCAGTGCTAACCACTGTGCCACAGTGCCGCCCTTCTCAAGACAATTTATAACTTCTAAATGTTTAATTATGCCAGATAAATTCATGTTTAGGCATTGTTGCAAGATTCAATGATACATAATTGTCAGGTATTTAGTATCTAACCATTCTCTCCAAATTTAATTCAAATTGTCTTACTGGGTTCATGATTCCCACATGTGGGAGTCACGTCAATAGAATAGAATTCCTACAGCGCAGAAAGAGGCCATTTGGCCCATCAGGTCTGCACTGACCCTCTCAAAAAGCATCCTACCTAGATCCCTCCCCGATATCTCACCATCATTCTCTCCCCACCCCCGTGAAAATAGGATCTGTTGAAAATGGGATTCTGTCCGTTATTATGGAAGGTACCCAGATTTCTCAACGGAAATCAGGCCATTGACAAAAATTATCCCTCACGGGTCGGCTGCGTAAAGACAGGAGAATCTCCTGGCTGCCTTGACCTTTAGAAATGGCTGCCCATAGGCTGGTTTTTAGTTCCGGAGGGGAGCAGTAAGCTTTAAACCTGGAATGAGTGCGAAGTTGCCGAGTGAACGGGCGGGCTGGGTGGATGGTCTGTGTCTGTTCTCCAGTATTGTGTTGGATTACATTAAAAAAACAGCTCCCTTACATCTCTTCACCCCCAAACACTACCCATGCCACATCCATGTCAACGTATGACATCCCATGACACCTACCCCAAGAGTCTCTCATACCCCTATGTCAACCTAAGTCTCTCTATCCATTCCGTATTGCCCCCATACCCCTATGCTCCAGCACCCATGACCCTTTATAGCTCCTGTGCAAATTTAGTGCAAGCTCATGCCAACCCATACTCCATATCCATCACCCTTTGCACTTAACCCCTCCATGCCAACTCAGCTTTGCGATGGAAAACAATGTACGTTGTTCTTTATTATGGATAACGAGACAAGATGGGTCAAATTAACTCACCTTAGTCATTTGTGATGTGCTGTAAAGGGGCTGGATTAAGTTAATTTTAAGTGTTACAATATTCCATTTTCCATCATCTACTTGTCAACCAGAATTAGCTTCCAGCTCAGAATGTAGACAAGCTAGACTTCTCCATACCTCTCTCTTCTTTGGAACCTCTCCAGAGGGTAAGAAATTATTACTTCAACATTCTACTTGCAACAATCTCATAAAGTTGTTTGCACAGGCACAAGGTTATATATATGCCATCCTCAGTTAATTTTAATTTCTGCTGAAAACCACAAGAAACTACAGTGTTTGATTCTCCCAGGTACATTAATGCTCATCAATTGCGATAAGATTCAATGATACATAATTGTCAGGTACATGGTATCGACCAAAACCCACTGCTGTTTAACAGAGAGGTAAAGAGTGGAGCACTGAAGAATTGGATAATTAACATTGCTGCTGTAGACTTGGCAAATGAGAATGGCATTCTGCCAATAGCTACGTGACTTGGTTCTTTAATTTACCCAGATAATATGTTGGAAGCTCCGACTGCTGTCCTATCCTTACAGAGCGTGCCAGTCTGTTTATATTGCTTCCTGCAGGCCCTTTTCAGGAATTTGGGGGTGAAAATTGTTCCCGAAGCGATATCAAAACGGGTGGGAGTGAATCAGCCTTTTACACCCCTTCAACATAAGAACAGAAGAGCAGGAGTAGAACATCTGGTCCTTCGAGCCTGCTCCGCTATTCAATAAGATCATGGCTGATCTTTTTTGGACTCAGCTCCACTTACTCGCCCGTTCACCACAACCTTTAATTCCTTTATTGTTCTAAAATCTATCTACCTTTGGGCGGCATGGTAGCACAATGGCTAGCACAATTGCTTCCCAGCTCCAGGGTCCGAGATTCGATTCCCAGCTTTGGTCACTGTCTGTGCGGAGTCTGCACGTTCTCCCCCTGCCTGCGTGGGTTTCCTCTGGGTGCTCTGATTTCCTCCCACAGTCCAAAGTTGTGCAGGTTAGGTGGATTGGCCATGCTAAATTGCCCTTAGGTTAGGTGCGGTTACTGGGTTACGGAGAATAGGTGGGCTTAGGTGGGGTGTTCTTTACAGGGGCCGGTGCAGACCTGATGGGCCAAATGACTTCCTTCTGTAAATTCTATGATTCTATGATTCTTTGCCTTAAAAACATTTAACGAGGTAGCCTCAACTGTTTCACTAAGCAAAGAATTCCACAGATTCATGACCCTTTGGGTGAAGAAGTTCCTCCTCAACTCAGTCCTAAATCTGCTCCCCCTTATTTTGAGGCTATGCCCACTAGTTCTAGTTTCAAAATTTATTTTCTATTGGAACCAATTAAATCTCACACCCATTTACTCTGGCCAGCACAGCCACAATAGGCCAAAGTGCCTCTTTCTGAGCGGGAAAGTTCGATGACTCTAAAAGAATGTTTGTCATAATTCTGCAGATTATCCTCATCCCTCTGCTTCTCGCTGTCGGCCATCTTGCCAAGCCCTCCTAATCACTGTACCAACCCATACCCTCCCCCGAAACCTTTGTCTTTGGTACTTCTTCACCCACCTTTCAAAGAACATAGAACAAAGAACAAAGAAAAGTACAGCATAGGAACAGGCCCTTCGGCCCTCCAAGCCCGTGACGACCATGCTGCCCGTCTAAACTAAAGTCTTCTACAAAATTTCTTCACTAAATACCCGTTCAATTGTACCATTAATCAAACATTCCCAAGTCCACCACTACGTTGATGGTAAATGGGCCATTTGACTACATTCAAACCCCTAAACATTGGGCTGGATTTTCCAAACCCCCAGCCATATGTTTCTCGGCAGCGTGCCATTCACTGGTGGTGGGATTCTCTATTCCTGCTGCGTGTCAATGAGATTTCTCATTGAAGCTACCCCATCCGACCGGGAAGCTCGCGGGCAGGTGTGTGCTGCCGGCAGGAAAAGAGAATTGCAATAGCTGGAGAATTCCGGTCAATTGTTTCACAGTGGCATTGATTCAGACAGCACAGAGGAGGCTATTCAGCCCATCGTGCCTGCACTGGCTCTTTGACAGATCTCCAATTAGTAATCCTGCTCTTTCTCTTTAACCCTGGTACAGGTGTTAACACTGTGAACATGTGTTACTCTTTTGCCTCACTATCAAAGCTAGACAGATTAATTTGTGCTTACCTTAGAGTTTGGTGATTTTATATATTTCAACAGAAGTAAGAAAGATCTAACTTTTTTTTCATGAATAGAATGTAGGCATCACTGACAAGGGCAACATTTGTTACCCATCTCCAATTTTCCCTATAGGAGGTAGGGGTGAGCCATCCTCTTTAATATAACTGAGTGATTTACAAGGCATTTCAGAGGGTAGTTAAGAGTTAGCCACATTGTCGAGAGATTGGATTCACACACAGGCCAGACTGGGCAAGGACGGCAGAGTTCCTTAAAGGTAAATTAGTGAATGAGATGGGTTTTTATGATGATTATTGACTTCATTATCGTTTCCACTCCACCTTGTCCATAGCTGATTGAAGGAGTCCCAGAGCCTATGGATACAGGAGATGGTGCCGGCAATGCGTGGCACCGAGACCAACACTACTAAGGTGGTGACCGCAGTGGTGAACCTGGTGCAACATTTTTTTTCTTTCACAGAACGCAAAAGGTGCAGGGCCCAAACCTCCCTCCACGAGCCCCAGCCGGCCTGCCTCTGTGGAATCTTGCTGTGCATAAATTTATTTGCCCTGTTTGCTTACAAAGCACGTGTGAGTTTGATTAGAATTAATTGGCATTTTGGGACACCCTGAGGTTGTGAATGCTTTTTTGATACAGCTTCACTTAGTTCTTCCCAGTATCTTAATTCAAGATTGATATGGAAAGATTGAGTACAGCAACATTTTAATGACGTGTAACAGCTGGAGCTTTGTAGCGCTACATTGGTTAGAAATTAGTCAAATGGGCGCAAAATCTATCTCATGTCATTTATTCCAACTGTTTGAACTGACCTTAAAGTCAAGAACCAAGGTCAAAGGTCATCCAATTAGACTCAGCAATCAAACTCACCCAAATCTTGATTTTAAATTTCAGAGCAGCATAATTAGATCTCACTGTGCCATTACATGTAGAGGAGGAATTGATCTGTGTTCAAATGAGAGACAGTATTAACTACTAAACCCATTCTCATTGATTTGTTTTGCCTAATGAGGAACAACGGCAGAATGTTTCAGAGTCAGTAACTTGGATAATGAGAAAAAAATCTCTGGAAATCACTTCTGAGAGGATGGAATCCAACTTGCTTTTAAAATAGACTGTTGCTGATGTAATTTATGTCTGGATTTTCCTCTTATATACTGCACTGCCTCATGTTAAGAGAAGCTAAAGGGGGGTTGAAATGGGAGGAAGTGACGTGGGGGCACTCTTTTCCTTCCGCTTTCGCCATGGTCTCCACTATGGCGGAGGCGGAAGAGACCCCCTCCACTGCGCATGCACGGGGATGCCGTGAGCGGCCGCTGACGCTCCCGCGCATGCGCCGCACGGCAAAGTCATTTCCACGCCAGCTGGCGGGGCACCAAAGGCCTTTCTTGCCAGCTGGCGGGGCGGAAATCAGTCCGGCACGGGCCTAGCCCCTCAAGGTGAGGGCTCGGCCCCTCAAGATGCGGAGAATCACGCCCAGCTCGAAACCCGCGCCGCCACTCCACCACCCGGATACATGTAAGGAATTACAGGGACAGTGAGCTCGGAAAGCCCGACTTCCCAACCTCCTGTCCTGATCAGAGCCCAGGAAGCTCCCGGTCATTCGAACAGGAGCGGGAGGCCGTACATCCTTTTGGAGGGAGGGGTGATTGTTCAGTGGGCACTTCCCCTTCTCCTCGGTTCCAATCCAGTAAGGAGTTGGAAGGGGCTGACAGTTTTGAAGTGGAGTGTGCATTTGGCAGGGTGTTCACAATAACCACCTGATGGTTGTGAACAGTTTTAAAACTCAGGCCTCACTGACACAGCGGCGGCAATTCAGCTGAACATTTCCCCTTCGGTTGCGTTTTTTCGATTCATTCATAGGATGTGGGAATTTCCCATTCCTAATTGCCCTTGCGAAATTGGTGGTGGGCTGCCTTCTTGATCTGCTGTAGTCCCTGAGGTGTATGTACACCCATAGTGTTAGGGAGGGAGTTCCAGGATTTTGAACCAGCAACTGTGAAAGAACGGCGATTATATTTCCAAGTCAGGATGGTGAATGGCTTGAAGGGAACCACCAGGTCATGATCTTCCCATGAGTCCTTACCCTTCTAGATGGCAGTGGTTGTGAATTTGGAAGGTGCTGTCGAAGGAGCCTTGGTGAGTTACTTCATTGCATCTTGTAGATGGTACACACTACTGGCTCTGTTCATTGGTGATGGAGGGGTGAATATTTGTGGATGGGGTCAAGCGGGCTGCTTTGTCCTGGATGGTGTCAGGCTTCTTGAGTGTTGCTGGAGTTGCACTCATCCAGGCAAGTGGAGAATATTCCATCACACGTCTGATTTGTGCCTTGTGGATGGTGGACAGGCTTTGGGGAGACACGAGGCTCCTTACCGCCTCTCACCTATTTTTGAAGCCACAATATTTATATAACTGGTCCAGTTCAGTTTATTGTCAATGGTAACCCGCAGGATGTTGATAGTGAGGGATTCAGTGATGGCAATACCGTAGAATGTCAAGGGACGATGGTTAGATTCTCTCCTGTTGAAGGTGGTCATTTCCTGGTACTTTGTGTGGCACAATTGTTATCAGTCCAAGTTTGAATAATGTCCAGATGTTGCTGCATTTGGGCCGGGGCATGGGCCTAGGAAGGGTGCTCGTTCCAAGTGTCGGTGCAGACTCGATGGGCCGAACGGCCTCCTTCTGCACTGTAGAAATTCTATTCTAGGATTCTACTTGGACTTGGACTGCTTCAGTATCTGAGGGGTTGTGAATCAGGGTTTGCTGAACATTGTGCAATCATCAGCAACATCCCCATTTCTGTTTCCAGCAACTCTTATAACGGAGATAAATTATGATCAAGTTCTGTTCAGAGCAGGTGAGACGTCCAGTGAATGAAAATGACATTGAGCTTCTAACCATATCCCAGCACCCATGTCGCATTGTCTAACGAGATTCCTGATTTGCTATTGTGCTTAAGAATGTAGAGGGGGCCATTCAGCTCCTTGAGCCTAATCTTCACCTCTCCAATTAGATCATGCCTGATCTTAAACAGGGGCGGGTTTCTCCGATCCCCCGCCGGGTCGGAGAATCGCCGGGGGCTGGCGTGAATCCCGCCCCCACCGGTTGCCGAATTCTCCGGCACCGGATATTCGGCGAAGGTGGGAATCGCGCTCCGCCGTTTGGCGGGCCCCCCCCTGCCGATTCTCCGGCCCGCGATAGGTCGAAGTCCCGCTGCTGGAATGCGTGTCCCGCCGGCGAGAATCAAACCACCTATCTTACCGGCGGAACAAGGTGGCGCGGGCGGGCTCTGGGGTCCTGGGGGGGGGCGCGGGGCGATCTGGCCTCCACGGTGGCCTGGCCCGCGGGCGGGCCTGTGCCGTGGGGGCACTCTTTTCCTTCCACCTTCGCCATGGTCTCCACTATGGCGGAGGCGAAGAGACCCCCTCCACTGCGCATGCGCGGGGATGCTGTGAGTGGCCGCTGACAGTCCCGCGCATGCGCCGCACGGCAAAGTCATTTCCACGCCAGCTGGCGGGGCACCAAAGGCCTTTCCTGCCAGCTGGCGGGGCGGAAATCAGTCCGGCGCGGGCCTAGCCCCTCAAGGTGAGGGCTTGGCCCCTCAAGATGCGGAGAATTCCGCACCTTTGGGGCAGCGCGATGCCGGACTGATTCGCGCCATTTTTGGCGCCGGTCGGCGGACATCGCGCCGATTGCGGAGAATCCCGCCCCAGATCTTCTCGTTTTGGTTCTGTAACCCTTAAAACCAACAGAAATCTATCAATCTAAGCTTTTAACCTTTCCACTGGTACTTAGCATCAACAATGTTTCAGGGGAGAAAGTTCCAGAATTCCAGAACCCCTTATTTGAAGACATTTTCCTGACATCATCCCCGAATTGTCTAACTCTAGTTTTAAGGTTCTGCTTCATTGTTCTGGATTCCTGCACCAGTGGAAATAATTTTGCTCACTCGACCTTGTCAAAGTCTTTAATTATAGTAAACATCCCAATTGTTTCAGCGCTTCATCTTTTATACACAGGGGGAATATTCATTTAGTCATTCACATGTGCTTTGCCCAAAGGCAGGCCCTTGGCTCATTGTTTGCAGATGCTTCATCCTGAGTTATTTTCTTGGCAGTTTTTTGTCAGTGATGGTCTGCCATTGCCTTCCACTCTCAGGAGAAGGGCAAGGAGGCAGGTGCCAAACCTTCCTCAGCCAGAACGGGGATCAAATCCACGCCATTGGGTTGAATCCTAAGAGAATCTGAGGAGTCAGGGTCCAAATTAAAACTGAGAACACCAAAGGTAATCATCGCTGCTTTGAGCCACGTGCTAATTGGCGTAAGGCAAAAGAGATTGGACTTAAACACATAGTTCAAAGGGTGGTGTGGGAAGACAAGATTTTGATTCATGGGGCATTGGCATCAGTACTCAGGGAAGAGTGAGCTATTTTGTTGGGATGGGCTCCACTTAAACTGGTTATATATCCAGGACTGTGGACAGGGCTTTAACCTAACGGGTTAGGTTTCAGTTTCCAACCAATCTGGTGAAAATCAAGTGCCAAAATATCAAGCTTCAATTCAGGAGGGCTGATAACTCCAAACTTCTCCACAGCCTGTCATGTCAGTCTGATTAAAAGTTAATGATTTGATTACTTGACTACTGCCCTTCACAGACTACAAGAAACTTGAAATCTACCTGAATAACCTGGGTTGGGTGGAGTTTCATGTGAAAGGAGATTAGGAAATCCAAAAAGAAATGCCAAGGCATGAGAACAATGAAACAATGTGAGCAAAGACACCAGAGTGGGACAGGAAGACACAGACAGTTTAACAAAAATTGAATATCAGTGAATAAGGTCATTGCAGAGAATGGAAGTAAAAGATGAAATTTAAGGGGCGGGATTCTCCGACCATCGCACCGAAACCGCCACCGACGCGGGGCGGAGAATTACCCAAAATAGGCTCCCACGCCGGCACCCGATTCTCCGGCGACCGGAGAATCGCTGCCAGTCGCGTGTGATCGACGCGGCGCTGGTCAGGAGCTGTTGAAAGCGGCCCCCGCGGCGATTCTCCGCGCTCGACGGGCCAAGTGCTTGCAGAGTTCCGCCGAGTCCCGCCGGCATAGTTCACATGTGGTCGCACCTGGCGGGACCTCGACGTTCGGGCTGCGGGGGCCGTCCTGGTGGGGGGGGAATCCGACTCTGGGGGGGGGGGGGGGGCCTCCAGGGTGGCCAGGCCCGCGATGGGTGGCTACCGATCAGCGGGACACTCATTTCGGGGGGGGTGGCCCTATGTTCCTCCGCCATGTTGCTTGGGGGGGCTGGCATGAAGACGGCCGCCGTGCGCATGCGCGGCCGCGCAGGCGTACCTGCAGGGCCCCACCAGCAACCGGAGCTGCGGGACGCACGCCGAGGCCATGCTAGCCCCTTTGAAGGCGGAGAATCACCCCGGACTTTCTAGGGAAAAGTCCGAAGTGATTCATACCTGTTTTCTGGCAGGAGTGAGGACTTAGTCCCCTTAAGGGAGAATCCCGCTCAAGGTTCCTTATCTGAATGTATAATGCATTTTCAATAGGATAGATGAACTGTGACACAAACAGAGATAAGTGATCGAGATCAGGGGCGAAATTCTCCGGAAACGGCGCGATGTCCGCTGACTGGCACCCAAAACGGCGCAAATCAGTCGGGCATCGCGCCGCCCCAAAGGTCCGGAATGCTCCGCATCTTTGGGGGCCGAGCCCCAACCTTAAGGGGCTAGGTCGGCGCCGGACGAATTCCCCCCCCCCCCCCGCCAGCTGGCGGAAAAGGCCTTTGGTGCTCCGCCAGCTGGCGCGGAAATGACATCTCCGGGCGGCGCATGCGCGGGAGTGTTAGCGGCCGCTAACGGCATTCCCGCGCATGCACACTGGAGGGAGTCTCTTCTGCCTCCGCCATGGTGGAGACCGTGGCGAAGGCGGAAGGAAAAGAGTGCCCCCACGGCACTAGCCCGCACGCGGATCGGTGGGCCCCGATCGCGGGCCAGGCCACCTTGGGGGCACCCCCCGGGGCCAGATCGCCCCGCGCCCCCCCCTGGACCCCGGAGCCCACCCGCGCCGCCTTGTCCCGCCGGTAAGGTAGGTGGTTTAATCTACGCCGGCGGGACAGGAATTTTAGCGGCGGGACTTCGGCCCATCCGGGCCGGAGAATCGCGCAGGGGGGGCCCGCCAACCGGCGCGGCGCGATTCCCGCCCCCGCCGAATATTTGCCCCCCCCAACTGTGATCACCTTGTAACCATGGGCGGGATTCACGCCAGCCCCCGGCGATTCTCCGACCCGGCGGGGGATCGGAGAATCTCGCCCATGGTTACAAGGTGATCACAGTTGGGAAATAAATATTCCAGGCCACGCAATATTTTGGAAAGACAGACAGAATAGCAAAGAAGCAGGGGTAGATCTGATAGTAAAGGATGACAAAGTGACATAAGTGAGAAAGGATCTTGGTTCAGAAGATCATGAAGTAGAATCAGTCATAGGTTGAAATCAGAAATAGCAAGAGTCAGAAAACACAGATTTGAGTAGTTTATAGGTCCCCTAACAGTACTTAAACTGTTGGGAAGAGCATTATACAATAAATTATTGGAGCAGGTAACAAAGAAAATCCAATATTGTGGGGACTTTAATCTTTATATAAGTCAAATTTGTAAGAGTGTCCAGAGTATGAGTTTGCAGACAATGTCTAGGAGAAAAACACTGTAAACAAACAACGATAAAGCTATCTTATATCTGGTATGTGTATGAAGCAGGGTTAATTAGTAATGTCACAGTAAAATATCCACTGGAAAATATACCATTGAATTCCATATTAAGTTGGAATGTGACATTCTCCAAACACAAATAAGAATATTAAATTCAAGCAAAGCCAATTACAAAGGTACGAGGGGAGAACTGGCTATGGTTCATTGGGCAAATAGACAAAATAAACAGTGCGAAACAATTAAAGAAACAATTCAAAATGTCCAACAAAAATACATTCCATGGAAAACAAGAGCTCAGCAAGGAAGACCCACCTGTGGCTCACTCAGGAAGTTAAGAATATTATTAGAATTAAAAAAGATGCTCACAATGCTGAAAAAAAACAGTAACCAGCAAAGGGCCACCAAAAAGTTGATAAAAAGGGAAAAATATGACAGTAAACTAGCGAGAAATATAAAAACAAATTTTAGATCTTTTACAAATACATGAAAAGGAAGAGAGTGGTGAAAGTAAATGTTAGTCTCTTAGAAGCAGAGACATGAGAAATTATCATGGGGAACTGGCAGAGACATTGATCAAATATTTTGAGTCTGACTTCATGGCGAAAGGCACAAGTGTCATGCCGCAAATAGATGGTAACCTAGCGGCTAAAGCGAGTAACAAATTTAATGAAATCAACATTAGCAGAGAGCAAATATTGGAGGAACTTAAGGGACTAAAATATGACAAATCGCTAGGACCTGATGGCCCATAGCCTAGGGTTCTAAAAGAGATAGCTACAGAGATAGTGTGGAGGGGTTTGGGCCCACACTACTTGCGCACAGGATCGGCAATGTGGGCACAAAACCCAGGGAGAATCGGAAAACGCAAACACTCCAGCCGACAGATTAATGCGAAACATTCCGCAGGAACCTCATTTTAATACATTAGCATGTCATTAGTGAGCACTCACTCTGGGACTTCCCCCCTTCACTGAATATTTATTGGGCACTGGTGTGACGTCACACCGCCACCATTTACAACAGCTTTAGAGAAATGTGAACCTGCCAACCTCACCTCCGAGGGGAATTTCGGAGGTGAGCACTCAGGAAGCCATCACCCTCCAGGGTGTTCAAAGCTCAGAGGGCACCAGAGAGAACACAGGAGACACAGATAAATTCAACTCGGGGCAGGGGGATGGGTTTCAGCACCGCAAACCTATGGGCAAGGTCGCTTGTAGGCCTTACCTACCCTTCTTGTGGAGGCAGATCTTACCTTAAAGGGTTTGGGAGGCTGGAATGCAGCCGGCACTTCCCGTGTCCTCTTTGCTGAGCTTGTGTCCAAATCACCGCTGAGGGAGTGCCCTTCCATCGTGGGAACCACAGCTGAGGTTGAGGCAGCCTTCTGCCTTCCACACCCTGTTGCCCGAGATGACCTTGGCTGGCGTCTCCTGCGGTCCTGGATCTTGAGGATCCGGGCCTACTTCCTCAGTGCGTGGGGCTGAAGGTGTGTCACTCCCATGGAGGGGGGTGTCAGATGAGCTGGACATTCTAAGGATCTCCGAGTTGGAGGGGCCCGGTTTGTGCTCCTCCTGATCCTTCTACTTCCAGGTGCTTGAGGGCGCCTGCACTCCTCCATGGGATAGAGGGACAGCTATAGTGAGATCCAGAAGCCCTGCCATCCTCTGGTGCAGACACCCGTGGATTCCCACCAGTGCCTGCACCATGCAGTTAATGCCCCGGACTATGGAGCTCATGCCCTCAGCCATGGAGGTCATGAACTGAACAATAAACGTATATCCCTGCGATGGAGTGTAACATCTGCACCAAGGTCTCCACTGCAGGTGCCACACTCACAGTCTCATTGCATCTCATTGGAGATGGCACCATCTCCTCAGACAGAAAATGATGGGACTCCTCCAGCCAGCCTTGCATCCGAGGAGAGATACTGGCATCCCTTCCTGATGCTTGCATCTCTGCCTTTGCAGTTCCAGAAGCTCTGGCATGATCGGACCAACTAGCAAGTAATTGGCCACGGCTCAGCAGAGACCTGGGCTCCAGCATCGCTCTGACTGCGGGCCCCTTGGGACGTTCCTCCCTCCGCCTGCTGTGGATCATCGATTGTGAGGTGCTCACCAGTGGGTGACCCAGAATCCTGCCGACTACTTAATCCCAGCAAGGTGTGAGCATCTGTGCGGGTGGAAGTTGCAGTGACAGATGTGACGCCTCTCCTATGGTGGTGACTGAGAAGTCTCCCTTGGAGCTACTCATGTCCATTGTCTCCAAAGGGCACGGGGATGGTCTGAGCTGGTTGACTGATTGCACTGCAAGGGAAGGGAGATGGCATTAGTGCATCATGGGGGATAAATTATGCGACATTGTTTATTCACGTGAGGCTTGAAGAATGACTGTGTGTCCTGAGGGTTCTCATTTTTGTCTGCAGTCCCAGCTTTGCCCTCTGCACAGGAGCGGTCTTGCTCCTCCCTGGCCAGCTCAACGGCTCTTTCTTCAAAGGGCATGAGGCACTTGAGGTCACGCATGACTCTGGGTGGCTATATATGCTCATGGCATTTATACTTGAGTTTGAAATTGAATTTTAACCATTTACTTGTTTACAAAGAGATGCCAAATGGAACTTTGTTATGATTGCTGGAGATTCGCTGAAGTAAATAATTTATGAGGGTTTGTAGTTAGTCCAAGCGAAGCAGGTGATAGAGCATCATAGTGAAACAAAGTGGGATAGTGGGAGGAGCCAGGTTTGTTTGTAGTTTTGCAGTCTGATAGGAGTTTTTAAGTTGAACAGGAGATTTTGCCAATACAGAAGGAGTTTCAGATTTCTCTTGAAAGGCTCTCTCTCCAAAGAGTCTAAACAAATAAGCAAGTAACCTTGTTCTGTTAACTTCATGTATAAGTGGCATTGGGACTGTATTGGGGTTGCTTGGTTGGAATATTCATACTGAAGGTGTAGGATGTAATTTTAATTATTTCCTTGTGTTTAAGAACATTTAACTGATAATTGTAAAGCCATTCTCTTTAATGTTAATGTGGTTATTTCTGTGTTGAAATCAAACCTTTTTTGTAGCATAAAAGATACCTCTTAGTCAGAGTCATCACTCCTGGGGTGAGGTATCCTTTCCTCAATTTTATAAATTAAAATAAATTGTCTGGGGTTATTGTCCGATATCCTAACAAATGTTGGGGTCTGATATCGGATCTTAGCACTTTGTTTTTTCAAGCTATGCTCATAATTAAAGGCTTGTTAGTAAATGGAAGAGGACCACAATTTGGTAGCAAGATGTATATTGACTTCAGTGTCACAACTCTTTCATTTCCACTGAAAACCAGTGCAATATAGAGACCCGTCTTCCGCTTACAAACATTGGACCAGTCTCAGGCCTCTCAATGTATTGATGATGCCGTTATCATGGTAACAGTTGTTCCTTTTTTAAAACCAAAATTCCAATTAAAGAGCAATTTAGTGTGGCCAATCCACCTACCCTGCAACTCTTTGGACTGTGGGGGTGAGATCCACGCAGACACGGAGAGAATGTGCAAACTCCACATGGACAGTGACCCAGGGCCGGGATCGAACCTGGTCCTCAGCTCAGTGAGGCAGCAGTGCTAACCACTGTGTCACTGTGCTGCCTCAGTACAGCTGTTCCGTTGGCAAATGTAGCAGATACCCAGAGGAGACGTAAAACTCCTGCCCTATCATCTCACCCGAGGGGATGAGATTTGTTAATAAAGAACAGGAGAAGCTACCCACTGCAGACTGAAAACTAAATTACAGGTGAAAAGGACCCTGTTCCTGCCTGTTGAGGTCCTCTTTATACCTGGAGGTAGGTCGCAGGTCAGCTGTTAAATGGCAGAACCGCGTCGAGGGGCTAAATGCCCTCCGCCTATTCCCATGTTCCTGTATTCCTGTGTCATCTAGGCTCTGACGTTGACACTGGAACCCCATCTCTTTTGACATGAGCAGTTATAGCTCTCCGACAAATGCAGGATTCATTGCCAGAGGAGGAAGAGCAGAGCGAGTTTTCAATTTTTTTTGGGGGGGGGTGGTTGCTTTATGGGGATCAGGAGTCTGCCTGTGGGGCCAGAAGGAAATCTTGCTGCCTCAGGTTTCGACTTACCACTCACTTGAGTGGGATTCCCCTTCCAAAGGCCAGACCAATTCCTGAAGGCCCGTGATCAATATGTGAACGAGGCCCAGTCACTAGAATTGTCCGAGCCTCCCCACTACTACTCACGGGCCAGCCGGCCAATCATTAGGGCCCGTTTACAGTCAGGAGATAAAATGACAGCTGTTTGCCCTCCTTGTCCTGGTGTCCCGCTCAAGAGAGTAAACCGACTGGATTAATAAACCCCCTGGGTGCGGACTGGGAGGCGTGGGGGGATTGGAGACAGGTAATGCTGGCGTGGTGTGGTAAGGCGGGGAGGTGCCATACCCAATGTGTTCCTGCTACCAACTATTTTGCTAGTGACAGAGCAGACAGCAGATGGTCCGGCCACCTGCAGATCAATTGGGCCACTTAGCTAGTCAATGAAGGGCATTCCCCCTGCCTCCGTTTGCACTTTACCAATGTTACTTGTGGTGGGGTGGGAGGGGGGGAGGGCTTCACCATGCAGATACAATCCACACGTACCAGTGACGTTCCCCCTTGGATACAGGGTGCAAAAGCAGAACCCCGCCCCCGCACTCCACATCCTGCAAGGAGGCTGCTGGCTTTACTGGGTGGCCTGACCACATGCTGCTGGTAAAAGTGGCCACTTAAGGGCCTCAATTGGCCTAGGGGGGGCATGAAGCTGACCTTGCCCTTTCCTGCCCTGGCTTCATCAGCGGTGGCACAGAGAGGTGGTGGTGGATGCAGGAATAGTTGGAAAGGTGACAGACTTCTCACCTGATTGAACGGCTCCCCCCTCTTCCCCCAAACTCCTGGCTTGCTGTCATAGAACATAGAACAATACAGCGCAGTACAGGCCCTTCGGCCCACGATGTTGCACCGAAACAAAAGCCATCTAACCTACACTTATCATCCATATGTTTATCCAATAAACTTTTAAATGCCCTCAATGTTGGCGAGTTCACCACTGTAGCAGGTAGGGCATTCCACGGCCTCACTACTCTTTGCGTAGGGGCATTATACTTTCCCCCTTATGTACAACTGCCTCCCCCATGCTCTTGTGAGAATATTTTGAATCATAGAATCCCTATAGCCCAGAAGGAGGCCATTCGGCCCATTGACTCTGCACTGACCCTCCGATAGAGCATCCTACCTCGGCCCATTCCCCCACCCTATCCCAATAACCTTTTGGGCACTTAAAGGGCAATTTAGCGGGGCCAATCCACCGAACCTGCGCATCTTTGGACTGTGGGAGGAAACTGGAGCACCCGGAGGAAACCCACGGGGAGAACAAGCAAACTCCACACAGAAAGTCACCCAAGGTGGGAATTGAACTTGGGTCCCTGGTGCTGTGAAGCAGCAGTTCTAACCACTGTGCCACCATGCTGCCCAAAACTGTTAAGCTCTCAGTGACTTTGTAGATAAAGAACATCCCAGTTCCAATGAAAAGCATGCTGGAAAGGAGAACACACTGAGAAAACAGTCAGTGAGTGGGGTAGACAGTAGCCAGGTACAAAGCTGTCTCAGGGTATTATGTATAGTTATACAATGATCAGATTAGAAGGGACATTAATTCCATAGTTGAATGAGGTGACTGGAAATGGGAAATGATCACATTTTAATAATTCAGAATTAACTACAGTTTATAGATTACAGAAGAATCGCTGGGAATGTTTTGCTCCAGCTCTGACGAGCATTGGTGCTAAGAACACATCCAAAAAAGGTTATCTGCTGCACACTCCAAACATGTTCCAGCTGAGGAATTTTACAAGTCCACCAAAAGATTGATCAGGTGAATTTGGTCCCTGTTTGCAGCACAGAGAAGTTTATTCTGGACTCGGGGAGCAGGTTTCGGCACGAGTTAATTGTAGATATGGGTGAGCAGATGATTTGCCCTTTTCCAATTGCACTACACTCAGTATCTCCTCCAGTTTCGAGAGCAGAGGTTGGATATAATTCTGCACCTCTACATTCATCAATATTGCTTGCACAATCAACATTTTTCTCATTGGACAGCGTGACATGGCTACCCAATGTCCTGGTGCATTGCTATGGGGAGTCACTGATGGCAGCCACATACCCATCCTGAAGCCTCCTCCCTGGTGTCAGAGAGTGACCAAGGCTCTTCAGGCAGCAGCTTCCAAACCCATGACCACTGCCATCTAGGACAAGGGCAGCAGGTACCTGGGAACCCTACCACCTGGAGGTTCTCCTCCAAACCACTGAACATTTTGACTTGGAAATATATCGCCGATCCTTCTCTGTCGCTGAGTCAAAATCCTGGAACTCCCTCACTAACAGCACAGTGGGTGTACCTACACCTCAGGGACTGTAGCGGTTCAAGAAGGCAGCTCACCACCACCTTCTGAAGGACAACTCAGGATGGACAATAAATGCTTCCTCGCCAGCAGTGCCCACATCTTGCGAATAATTCTTAAAAATGATGCCATGGGATCTTGTACATCTGCTTTGGCTCATGTTCTCACACCTCTGACAGTGGAGCACTCCCTCAGCACTGGAGTGGAGCATAAGGCTAGATTATGTGCTCCAGTTCCTGGATAAGGTCTTGAACCCACAATGAAAGGGAATATGTGTTTGTATCAATGATAACATTTATGCAAGTAATGGGAATGTGAATTCACAAGTGGCCTGAGGCTATCTACCTGTGCGGCCCCTGAAGACAAAAGCTTGGAAACCCAATGCCGAGTGGATCGACATAAGAATATAAGAACGAAGAGCAGAAGTTGGCAATTCAGCCCCTCGAGCCCACTTCGCTATTCAATACGATCATGGCTGATCTCTTGGCCTCAACTCCACTTTCCTGCCCATTCTCCATAATTCTTCAACCCATTACTAATTAAAAATCTGTCTGTCTCCTCCTTAAATTTACTCAATATCCCAGCATTCACCGCACTCTGGGGGAGCAAATTCCACAGATTCATGACCCTTTGTGAGAAGTAATTTCTCCTCATTTCTGTTTTAAATCTGCTACCCTTTATCCTAAAACTATGACCTCTCATTCCAGATTGCCCTACAAGAGGCAACATCCGCTCTACATCTACTTTGTCAAGACCTTTTATCATTTTATATACCTCAATTAGATCTCCTCCCATTCGTCTGAACTCGATAAACATGTATAGGTCTAAACTGCTCAATCTCTTTTCATAAGACAGACCCCTCATCTCTGGAATCAATCTCGTGAACATGTTGTTCAGCACAGTATTAAAGTATCTAAGCATGCAAACAAACAAACATGATGGACAGGAATAGATCAGATGGTCCCTCAAGCGTCACTCATACAGAAACTTTAATTTCTGCTCCGTGCTAATCTCATCAGCTCAGAGTTCCTGTCAGGATCGAGGATTTTGAGGAGAGGGGTAGTCCGTGTTACTGTTTGAGATCATAATCCAGTGAGCTCCTGCCCTGGATGTGCAGGAAGGATGGAATCAGTCTGAGATCCCCACAGTCATCCAGCCTGATGGAAGTCATCTTGGGATTTTCCACTGGGATGGTTGCTTCCAATTTGTTCTGGGCAGTGGTTGTGGAGGGGGAATGACTGTGGTTGGGGTGGGAGAGTGAGCCAACCCAGCCTTGATGTCCAACATCTTCCATGAGAAATGGAACCTGATGCAAGAGACTGAAGAAGAGCCAGTTACGTTCCACATCTATGAAGAGGCAACGTGGGTTCAAAAATAAATCACTCTGCAAAGGCTGGAGGTCAAAGTGAGCAGTTCGCAACCGTTGAATGTTGCAGGTAAATAGACAACATTGATCCGTGGGATATTAGCTACGAACAGTCGCGCAGCATTCCTCTTACCGCTGGTCAATAATAAACCTCTCCACATATAATTCAGTAAACCCTCATAGCAACTGGAGGAGAATTCATTTCCAACGCATCTGTCACTAATGGGACAAAGTGTTACCGATAAATATTCACACAATCCGAGATGAGTCATTTTCGAAAGAAACTTTGTACTTAAAAACATTAACACTTATTAGATTGAAAGAGGCAAATAAGCTGGAGGGTGTGAGTGGGAAGCCACCTCTACAGGTTTACGAGCGAGCAAGTTAAAAGCTATTAGTATTTGTCAGTTTGAGAGATAACATTCAATTGTAGGAGGAACATGTTGTTTAATTCTGTGATGTGAGCTGGATTTGAGCCAAGCCAGACTAGAAATAAAACCTGGAAAAGAAATTGCGAATGAATTCTATAATTGCCTACTTATCTGCAATCTCAAGAAGCCCAGCTTCACGTGTTAATGGAATTTGCTTTTCTGACCTATTATAAAGGAATACATTGGAGGTCATGAATGGGAAAACACCATTCAGTCCATCAAAGTTGTCCCACTAAGTACTTCCATCGTCTCTAATGTCAGTCTATTGCCACCGTGGCCAGGATTTTCCACCAGGTTCCCCCCTCCCCCACTCCTACCCCCCCCCCCCCCCCTTCCCCCGCCTCCCCCCTTCCCCCAACAGGGTTGTTTTGTAACAGTGGAGATGGCCTGCCATTGGCCGGTGGTGGGACCTTCCTGTCCCGCAGTTGTCAGCGAGGTTTCCCCGCTTTTCGCATACGCCGTCTCTGGGGAACCCACAGCAGGGGGGGGGGTCGCCATCGGCAGGATCAGACGATATTGCCGGCGGGAATGGCCGCAATATCCCGTCCCCTTTTCTCAACACATCTGGTGAAGAAATCCTTCTCTTACCTCCAGACAACCAGGCGATATTGTTGACTAAAGTTTACTCCAAGCGACATCCTTTCTCCAATGCCGTAATTCTGGGCTTGACTATTCCAATACTCTCTTGGCTGATCTCCACCTTCCATTTTTTTCAAACGTTTGCTTGTCCAAAACTCTGCTTCTCATATCCTAACTTGCATTGATTGCTACTGACCTTTCACCCCTGTGCTTTCGGAGCAATTTTTTGCTCCAAGTTCTTATTTTCAAATCCCTCCATGGTCTTGTTCCCCTCAATCACTGTGATCACCTCCAGCCCGAAAACCCTGTAAGATCTCCATATTTCTCCACCATCCCTGAATTTCATTGCTCCAACATTGTAGTTTGTGGCTTCAACCTCCTAGGCCCCAAGCTTTATACATTCAAGCACATGCTCCGCCTTGGCTGACATTGTGAGAACGGGTCTGAGCAGGTGCGACCCTTTCAGATAAGAAAAGACGAGTTAAGTTGTGAAGATGGTGTATTATTATGGGGAGCAAGGGTTGTCATTTCCACTCCCGCTAGGAAGCTATTATTACAGGAGCTTCACTGTGCCCATTCTGGGATGACAAAGATGAAAATATACGCAGTTATGTGCGGTGGCCCAGGATGGATATTGACATAGAGAGAAGGATTCTCCAGTCCCCAGCCATGTGTTTCTTGGCATGCTATTCGCTGGCGGCGAATTGTATACTTCCACTGCTTGTCAATGGCATTTCCCATTGAAGCCACCCCATGCCGCCAGGAAACCAGATGAGGGTGCGTTGCCAGCGGGAAAATTGAATCCTAACGGCTGGAGAATTCCGGCTAGAGAATCTGGTCAGACAATGTGACCGGTGTCAAGTGTAGGAGATCTTGCCACCCATGGAGTAGCCACGTCAACCATGTTGACTACATGTTGATTTTACAGGCCCATTCATGGGCTCCATGTTCGTGCTCACCATAGATGCTCACTCCAAGTGGTTGGATATACACAAAATGAAGTCCACCACTTCATCAGCAAGGGCAGAAAAATTGTGATTCGCCACCCATGGGTTGCACGAGGTTCTGGTCTCAGATAATGGGACTGCTTTTACGAATGAAGAGTTCCAATATTTCATGAGAACCAACGGTGTTCAACATATTAAAACAGCTTCCTACCTCCTTGCTTCAAATGGACTGGCTGAGCGAGCCATCCAAACATTCAGAGCTGCCATGAAGAAACAGTCATCAGCCTCTCTACAAACCAGACTGGCCCGTTTCCTGCTCACCCAGAGAGCAGCACCTCATGTCACCACAGGTGCTACACCCGCCGAGTTTCTAATGGGGCGACGCATTAGAACATAGTTGGGGCAGCACGGTAGCACAAGTGGATAGCACTGTGGCTTCACAGCGCCAGGGTCCCAGGTTCGATTCCCCGCTGGGTCACTGTCTGTGCGGAGTCTGCACGTTCTCCCCGTGTCTGCGTGGGTTTCCTCCGGGTGCTCCGGTTTCCTCCCACAGTCCAAAGACGTGCAGGTTAGGTGGATTGGCCATGCTAAAAATTGCCCGTAGTGTCCACAAGGGTTGGGAGGGGTTATTGGGTTGCGGGGATAGGGTGGAAGTGAGGGATTAATGTGGGTCAGTGCAGACTCGATGGGCCGAATGGCCTCCTTCTGCACTGTATGTTCTATGTAATCTATGTAATAGTTGGAAATCTTGGGTGAAATTCTCCGTTATCGGCGGAAAGTCCGCCGATCGGCGCAAAAAACGGCGCAAATCCGACTTGCGTCACGTCGGAAAAATGGGTCGAAAGTCTCCGGCCCGAAATGGGCTAGCAGCGACGTAACGGGATCCGCGCTTGCGCAGTGGTTCACGCCGTGCAGCGTCATACGCGCCGCACGGCGTGACGGCTCATAAGGCCGCGCTGCTCCCCCCCACCCAACCGGAACACCCGACCGCAACACCCGACTGGATGGCTGGCCGCCGCTCAGCCCCGAGGTTCGAGTCACGGGATGTGGAGGCGCTCCTGGACGCGGTGGAGCAGAGGAGGGACGCCCTGTATCCCGGGCACGGCCGCAGAGTTGCCCCACGCCACAGCCGGCGTCTGTGGAGGGAAGTGGCAGAGGCCGTCACCGCTGCGGCCCTGACACCACGGACAGGCACCCAGTGCCACAAGAAGGTGAATGACCTCATCAGAGCAGGCAGGGTGAGCCTCCCCATATCCCCCCCTCCCCCATATCCCCCCCTCCCCCATATCCCCCCTCCCCCATATCCCCACTCCCCCATATCCCCCCTCCCCCATATCCCCCATATCCCCCTCCCCATATCCCTCATATCCCCCTCCCCCATATCCCCCCTCCCCCATAACCCCCCCTCCCCCATAACCCCCCCTCCCCCATAACCCCCCCTCCCCCATATCCCCCCTCCCCCATATCCCCCCTCCCCCATATCCCCCCTCCCCCATATCCCCCCTCCCCCATATCCCCCCTCCCCCATATCCCCCATATCCCCCCTCCCCCATATCCCCCCTCCCCATATCCCCCATATCCCCCAAGTGAATCCAGCCCTAACCTTAACCTCTGCAATGCACGCGCAACCGATGGCGTGCATTCATATACCTGCCTAACAGTGTTCCCTTTTACCCCTGCCACCCCCCCCCCCACAGGATAAGCGCGCACACAACAATAGGGAGCATGTGAGGACTGGAGGAGGCCCCGCTGATGAGAGACCACTGACCGAACACGAGGAAAGGGCCCTGGAACTGGCTGGCGGACCTGACGACCGGGAGGTTGCTGATGCAGAGGTCGGGGGCGTAGTAGCAAGTGAGCCACCGACAGCCCGTCCCCATATCCCCCCTCCCCTATATCCCCCTCCCCCATATCACCTGATCACTGCCTGATGTCTAACCATGCATGCTTCATTGTGTATCGCAGGACCAAACGTCCAGGCACCCATCCCCGCAGATGCAGACCGCCCGCAGGATGCCCCTCGGAGGCCACGGGAGACGGAGAGACCCGGACCCTCCAGTATGCGACGCCCGCAGGATGCCCCTCGGAGGCCACGGGAGACGGAGAGACCCGCACCCTCCAGCATGCGACGCCCGCAGGATGCCCCTCACACACCACGGGAGATGGAGAGACCCGCACCCTCCAGCATGCGACACCCGCAGGATGCCCCTCGGAGGCCATGGGAGACGGAGAGACCTGGAGCAACAGGGAGACGACACCCCCGTCACGTGCGGGAGCGACCACCCAGCGACGAGGGGGGCAGCCACAGGCCCCCGTCACATCCGAGCCAGGACACCACTACCCAGGACACCACTACCCAGGACACCACTACCCAGGACACCACTACCCGGGACACCACTACCCGGGTCACCACTACCTGGGACACCACTACCCGGGACACCACTACCCGGGACAGCACTGCCCAGGAAGACGAAATACCGGACAGTGACTCAGAGTGGATGGGTGGAGACGAACCCCCACCCCAAAGTGCCATGGACTCAGAGTGGGACGAAGAGCACGACACAACGCCACTGCTGTCACCAACACCCTCCACCATCGCAGAAACACTCACCTCGGTTGGGCACTTTAGTGATGAGGCGTCTGGTACACTCACTGGTGCGCACAACACAGCCGTCCCGGTACAGCAGGTGGAGGTAGGAGCAGCAGAGGGGTGGGGCGGTCGGAGGGCAGCCCAGCCCAAGCGAACATCTGCCGCCTAGATGGATCCCGGGTTCCTGGAGTTACCACACCCACACATAGATCCGATGCAACCACCGACCCGGAGACGAGCGAAGAGGGTGACGGGCGGCTTGCGGCGGCTGCAGTCGCAGGTGGAGGAGTCCACCCGCGTCCAGGAGCTGGGAGTGGTGCCAGTCATGCGTGCCACCCAAGCTGACACCGCACGGGTGGCGTCCGCGGTGGAGGGAATGGGTGCGACGGTATCAGACATGGGGAACGGTTTGCGAGGCCTGGGGCTTTCCGTGCAGGCGGCGTCTGTGGCCCAGGAAATGGCTGCCCTCCCACAGGAGGCCATGAGCCAGTGCCAGCGCCAGATGGCAGAGGCGCTCAACGCCATAGCCCAGTCTCCGCAGGCCATGGCCCAGTCTCAGCAGGCCATGGCCCAGTCTCTGCAGGCCATCGCTGAGGGCATCGGCGCTAGTGGCCATGTGCTAGCCGGCGTCGCACTGTCACAGACAGGGTTTGCCAACCCCCTGGGCTCCATGGCTGCAAACCTGCAGACCCCTGTCGATACCAGCACGGGCCTCCAGGACTGGCAGCGCCAGATGTCGGGGGGGCGTCGGATGGCCAGTCCGTTCGCATCCCCCACCCATGTAGAGGCCTGGGGGCCATCGGGCACCCCGAGGGAGGAGGAGGTGGTGTGGTCCGTTCCGGCTCCCCCTGTAGGGGAGGTCCCGGTACACCGCGACACCTCGGACTCCCCCCCTTCCGTCCCAGGTGCATCGGGTGGGCAACGGGCAGGACAGGCTGGCAGCTCGCCATGCCAGTCGCCCGGGCCGCAGCCTGGCCCATCTAGGCCAGGACGCCCCAGGAAACGGCCGCCAAAGGGATCCAGTGTCAGAGGGCAGGAATCACAGGAGTCCACCTCCAGTTCTGCTGTACCGTCTGGGGAACCACGTAGACGTAGTCAAAGGGCCCGTAAGACCAAACAATTAGACACTGAGTAAGTTGGCACGGGTGCAGGGCACAGATGAGTTTTAGGGGCTAGGGCACGTGCATGAACTCCTTTGGTTATTAAAGTCAATGTTACACCTACAGAAGCTGCCTTTGTGCTCTGTCCAAAGCGTGCGGGGGGTGTCATGTACGTTGAGCGCAAGTGTGTGTGTGAGGGGTGGTCTTACCTCAGCCCCAGGTGAGTCTGCCCCCTTCCCCCTGTGCCGCCATCAACATCCCCCGGGCAGAGGACGGGACCGTGCGCTGCAGTGTCACAGCCGCATGCAGGGATGGTCCGGGTGGATGGTGGTACTGTGGCCATGGGTCAGACATAGTCCAACGATGTAGAGCCAGGAGCTCACCTCAGGGCGGGTTGTCATCATCCTCCATGGCCTGCAATAGACACGCGTCCACCCGCAACTGTGTGAGCCCGGCCCGTTGTGCCGCAGGTGGATCGGCAATGGGGGGGGGTGGCGTGCATGCTGGTGGGGTGGGTGGGGTTGGGGGGGGGGTGAGGGTGCTGAGTGGGTGGATGGGTGGGGGGTGTGGGTGGTCGGCTGTTGCCATGGTGTGCGGTCTGTGGCCATACTACCCGATTCCCACGCCCATCTAGTCAGTGAAGCGGGCGTCTATCAGTCTGTCCCGTGCCCACTGGGCCAGCCGGTAACGGTGGACAGCCACCTGCCTGTGTCTACCCCGTCTGCCCTGACCATTACCCCCATCCCCCTCATCTGGGGAGGACTGGGCCTCTTCCTGCTGCTCCTCCACTCCGCCCTCCTCTGCCTGCGGCACATCGCCCCTCTGCTGGGCTATGTTGTGCAGGACGCAGCACACCACAATGATGCGGCCGACCCTATCTGACCGATACTGGAGGGCGCCCCCAGAGAGGTCCAGGCACCTGAAACGCATCTTCAGCACGCCAAAGCACCTCTCTATCACTCCCCTTGTCGCTACATGGGCATCATTGTAGCGGTTCTCCGCCTCATTGCGTGGCCTCCGCATAGGCGTCATCAGCCACGATCGCAATGGGTAGCCCCTGTCGCCCAGCAACCAGCCCCTCAGCCGGGGATGGCGTCCCTCGTACATGCCGGGGATGGATGACCGCGACAACACGTATGAGTCGTGTACACTGCCTGGGTAACGGGCGCAGACGTGCAGGATCATCATGCGGTGGTCGCAGACCACCTGTATGTTCATCGAATAGGTCCCCTTCCTATTGGTGAACACGGCCCTGTTATCTGCAGGTGGCCGCACGGCGACGTGCATCCCATCGATCGCGCCCTGGACCATGGGGAATCCGGCCACGGCAGAGAGGCCCACGGCACGGGCATCTTGGCTGGCCCGGTCCACGGGGAAGCGGATGTAGCGGTGCGCCATGGCATATAGGGCATCTGTCACTGCCCGGATGCACCGATGCACCGATGTCTGCGATATGCCGGACAGGTCCCCACTCGGTGCCTGGAATGACCCCGGTGCATAAAAGTTCAGGGCCACCGTAACCTTGACGGACACGGGGAGAGGGTGTCCCCGCCAGTGCCACGCGGTGACAGGTGTGCCAGCAGGTGGCAGATGTGTGCCATGGTTTCCCGCCTCATCCGGAGTCTCCTCCTGCATTCCCGGTCCGTGAGGTCCTGGTATGACTGCCGGGGCCGGTACACACGGGGCGCCCTCGGGTGCCTCCGTTGCCGTGGGGCCGCGACGTCCTCCTCCCCCTCCTCGTCCTGTCGGTCAGGTGTCCCTCCAGCCTGGGCGGCTGCCGCCTGTCCCTCTGCGGCAGCCTGCGCCGCCTCTCTGGCACGCTCCTCCTCCTCCTCCTCCTCCTCATCCAGGGCAACATAGACATGAGTGGCTGCCGCCACGGCGGCCAACATCGCTGGATGATCGGAAAACATGACGGCCTGGTGGGGGGGGGGAGGGGAACGACGACATGTCATCATTGCCCATATCCCCTCCTCCCCCAGCCAGGTGGCATGGACCGCATGGGTCCAACTGTTGGAGGCTGGCACCTGGCCAGGTGGACCAACTCACTTGCCCTCGCATTCCCCTCCCCGGCACGGACCCCCCATCCCCCTCCCCGGCATGGACCCCGCCCCAACCTCCACCCCGGCACGGACCCCCCCAACCTCCACCCCAGCACGGACCCCCCATCCCCCTCCCCGGCACGGACCCCCCATCCCCCTCCCCGGCACGGACCCCCCCCAACCTCCACACCGGCACGGACCCCCCCCCCAACCTCCACCCCGGCATAGACCCCCCATCCCCCTCCCCGACACGGACCCCCCAATCCTCCTCCCCGGCACGGACCCCCCCCAATCTCCACCCCGGCACGGACCACCCCCCAACCTCCACCCCGGCACGGACCCCCCAAACCTCCACCCTGGCACGGGCCCCACCCCCAACCTCCACCCGGCACGGATCCCCCATCCCCCTCCCCGGCACAGACCCCCCCAAACCTCCACCCCGGCACGGACCCCCCATCCCCCTCCCCGGCACGGGCCCCCCCTCCCAACCTCCACCCCGGCACGGACCCCCCCCCCAACCTCCACCCCGGCACGGACCACCCCCATCCCCCTCCCCGGCACGGACCCCACCCCAAACTCCACCCCGGCACGGACCCCCCCCCAACCTCCACCCCGGCATGGACCACCCATCCCCCTCCCCGGCACGGACCCCCCCCCAACCTCCACACCGGCACGGACCCCCCCCCCAACCTCCACCCCGGCACGGAACCCCCATCCCCCTCCCCAGCACGGACCCCCATCCCCCTCCCCGGCACGGACCCCCCAACCTCCACACTGGCACGGACGCACCCCCCCAACCTCCACCCCGGCATGGACCCCCCATCCCCCTCCCCGGCAGGGACCCCCCATCCCCCTCCCCGGCACGGACCCCCCCCAACCTCCACACCGGCACGGACCCCCCCCCAACCTCCACCCCGGCATGGACGCCCCATCCCCCTCCCCGGCACGGACCCCCCATCCCCCTCCCCGGCACGGACCCCCCCAACCTCCACCCCGGCACGGACCACCCCCCAACCTCCATCCCGGCACGGACCCCCCCCAACCTCCACCCCGGCATGGACCCCCCATCCCCCTCCCCGGCACGGACCCCACAACCTCCACATCGCACGGACACCCCCACCAACCTCCACCCCGGCACGGACCCCCCATCCCCCTCCACGGCACGGACCACCCCCAACCTCCACCACCGGCACGGACCCCCCCCAACCTCCACCCTGGCACGGACCCCCCCCAACCTCCACCCCGGCACGGACCCCCCATCCCCCTCACCGGCACGAACCCCCCCCCCCAACCTCCACCCCGGCACGGACCCCCCATCACCCTCCCCGGCACGGACCCCACATCCCCCTCCCCGGCACGGACCCCCCCCAACCTCCACCCCGGCACGGACCCCCCCCCCAACCTCCACCCCAGCACGGGACCCCCCATCCCCCTCCCCGGCACGGACCCCATCCCATCCCCCTCCCCGGCACGGACCCCCCCCCAACCTCCACACCGGCACGGACCCACCCCC
The DNA here is from genome assembly GCF_047496885.1 of Scyliorhinus torazame. Taxonomy (NCBI): domain Eukaryota; kingdom Metazoa; phylum Chordata; class Chondrichthyes; order Carcharhiniformes; family Scyliorhinidae; genus Scyliorhinus; species Scyliorhinus torazame. Next base: position 81,259,450 of record NC_092727.1, on the reverse strand, counting down.
CCAACCTCCACCCCGGCATGGACCCCCCAGCCCCCTCCCCGGCACGGACCCCCCCCAACCCCCTCCCTGGCACGGACCCCCCCCCAACCTCCACCCCGGCACGGACCACCCCCCAACCTCCACCCCGGCATGGACCCTCCCCAACCTCCACCCTGGCACGGGCCCCCCCCCCCAACCTCCACCCCGGCACGGATCCCCCATTCCCCTCCCCGGCACGGACCCCCCCCAACCTCCACCCCGGCACGGACCCCCCATCCCCCTCCCCGGCACGGACCCCCCCCCCAACCTCCACCCCGGCACGGACCCCCCCCCAACCTCCACCCCGGCACGGACCACCCCCATCCCCCTCCCCGGCACGGACCCCCCCCCAACCTCCACCCCGGCACGGACCCCCCCCCCCAACCTCCACCCCGGCATGGACCCCCCATCCCCCTCCCCGGCACGGACCCCCCCCAACCTCCACACCGGCACGGACGCCCCCCCCCAACCTCCACCCCGGCACGGACCCCCCATCCCCCTCCCCGGCACGGACCCCCCATCCCCCTCCCCGGCACGGACCCCCCACAACCTCCACCCCGGCACGGACCACCCCCCAACCTCCACCCCGGCACGGACCCCCCCCAACCTCCACCCAGGCACGGGCCCCCCCCCCAACCTCCACCCCGGCACGGATCCCCCATCCCCCTCCCCGGCACGGACCCCCCCCAACCTCCACCCCAGCACGGACCTCCCATCCCCCTCCCCGGCACGGATCCCCCCCCCCAACCTCCACCCCGGCACGGACCCCCCCCCAACCTCCACCCCGGCACGGACCCCACCCATCCCCCTCCCCGGCACGGACCCCCCCCAACCTCCACCCCGGCACGGACCCCCCCCCCGCAACCTCCACCCCGGCATGGACCCCCCATCCCCCTCCCCGGCACGGACCCCCTCCAACCTCCACCCCGGCACGGACCCCCCCAACCTCCACCCCTGCACGGACCCCCCCCCAACCTCCACCCCTGCACGGACCCCCCCCCCCAACCTCCACCCCGGCACGGACCCCCCATCCCCCTCCCCGGCACGGACCCCCCATCCCCCTCCCCGGCACGGACCCCCCCCAACCTCCACCCCAGCACGGACCACCACCCAACCTCCACCCCGGCACGGACCCCCCCAACCTCCACCCAGGCACGGGCCCACCCCCAACCTCCACCCCGGCACGGATCCCCCATCCCCCTCCCCGGCACGGACCCCCCCCAACCTCCACCCAGCACGGACCTCCCATCCCCCTCCCCGGCACGGACCCCCCCCCCAACCTCCACCCCGGCACGGACCCCCCCCCCCAACCTCCACCCCGGCACGGACCCCCCCCATCCCCCTCCCCGGCACGGACTCCCGCCAACCTCCACCCCGGCACGGACCCCCCCCCCCCGCAACCTCCACCCCGGCATGGACCCCCCATCCCCCTCCCCGGCACGGACCCCCTCCAACCTCCACCCCGGCACGGACCCCCCCCAACCTCCACCCCGGCACGGACCCCCCCCAACCTCCACCCCTGCACGGACCCCCCCCCCCAACCTCCACCCCGGCACGGGCCCCCCCCCAACCTCCACCCCGGCACGGATCCCCCATCCCCCTCCCCGGCACGGACCCCCCCCAAACCTCCGCCCCGGCACGGACCCCCCATCCCCCTCCCCGGCACGTACCCCCCATCCCCCTCCCGGGCACGGACCCCCCCCCCCAACCTCCACACCGGCACGGACCCCCCCCCAACCTCCACCCCGGCACGGACACGCCATCCCCCTCCCCGGCACGGACCCCCCATCCCCCTCCCCGGCACGGATCCCCCCCCAACCTCCACCCCGGCACGGACCCCCCCCAACCTCCACCCCGGCACGGACCCCCCCCAACCTCCACCCCGGCACGGACCCCCCCCCCAACCTCCACCCCGGCACGGATCCCCCATCCCCCTCCCCGGCACGAACCCCCCCCCCCAACCTCCACCCCGGCACGGACCCCCCATCCCCCTCCCCGGCACGGACCCCCCCCCCCAAACCTCCGCCCCGGCACGGACCCCCCATCCCCCTCCCCGGCACGTACCCCCCATCCCCCTCCCGGGCACGGACCCCCCCCCCCCAACCTCCACACCGGCACGGACCCCCCCCCAACCTCCACCCCGGCACGGACACGCCATCCCCCTCCCCGGCACGGACCCCCCATCCCCCTCCCCGGCACGGATCCCCCCCCAACCTCCACCCCGGCACGGACCCCCCCCAACCTCCACCCCGGCACGGACCCCCCCCAACCTCCACCCTGGCACGGACCCCCCCCCCAACCTCCACCCCGGCACGGATCCCCCATCCCCCTCCCCGGCACGAACCCCCCCCCCCAACCTCCACCCCGGCACGGACCCCCCATCCCCCTCCCCGGCACGGACCCCCCCCCAACCTCCACCCCGGCACGGACCCCCCCAACCTCCACCCCGGCACGGACCCCCCTCATCCCCCTCCCCGGCACGGACCCCCCCCAACCTCCACCCCGGCACGGACCACCCCCCCCAACCTCCACCCCGGCATGGACCCCCCATCCCCCTCCCCGGCACGGACCCCCACAACCTCCACATCGGCACGGACCCCCCCACCAACCTCCACCCCGGCACGGACCCCCCATCCCCCTCCCCGGCACGGACCACCCCCAACCTCCACCCCGGCACGGACCCCCCCCAACCTCCACCCTGGCACGGACCCCCCCCCAACCTCCACCCCGGCACGGTCCCCCCATCCCCCTCACCGGCACGAACCCCCCCCCCCCAACCTCCACCCCGGCACGGACCCCCCATCACCCTCCCCGGCACGGACCCCACATCCCCCTCCCCGGCACGGACCCCCCCCAACCTCCACCCCGGCACGGACCCCCCCCCCAACCTCCACCCCAGCACGGACCCCCCATCCCCCTCCCCGGCACGGACCCCCATCCCCCTCCCCGGCACGGACCCCCCCCAACCTCCACACCGGCACGGACCCACCCCCCCAACCTCCACCCCGGCATGGACCCCCCAGCCCCCTCCCCGGCACGGACCCCCCCAACCCCCTCCCTGGCACGGACCCCCCCCCAACCTCCACCCCGGCACGGACCACCCCCCAACCTCCACCCCGGCATGGACCCTCCCCAACCTCCACCCTGGCACGGGCCCCCCCCCCAACCTCCACCCCGGCACGGATCCCCCATTCCCCTCCCCGGCACGGACCCCCCCCAACCTCCACCCCGGCACGGACCCCCCATCCCCCTCCCCGGCACGGACCCCCCCCCCAACCTCCACCCCGGCACGGACCCCCCCCCAACCTCCACCCCGGCACGGACCACCCCCATCCCCCTCCCCGGCACGGACCCCCCCCCAACCTCCACCCCGGCACGGACCCCCCCCCAACCTCCACCCCGGCATGGACCCCCCATCCCCCTCCCCGGCACGGACCCCCCCCAACCTCCACACCGGCACGGACGCCCCCCCCCAACCTCCACCCCGGCACGGACCCCCCATCCCCCTCCCCGGCACGGACCCCCCATCCCCCTCCCCGGCACGGACCCCCCCCAACCTCCACCCCGGCACGGACCACCCCCCAACCTCCACCCCGGCACGGACCCCCCCCCAACCTCCACCCAGGCACGGGCCCCCCCCCAACCTCCACCCCGGCACGGATCCCCCATCCCCCTCCCCGGCATGGACCCCCCCCAACCTCCACCCCAGCACGGACCTCCCATCCCCCTCCCCGGCACGGATCCCCCCCCCCAACCTCCACCCCGGCACGGACCCCCCCCCAACCTCCACCCCGGCACGGACCCCCCCCCCGCAACCTCCACCCCGGCATGGACCCCCCATCCCCCTCCCCGGCACGGACCCCCTCCAACCTCCACCCCGGCACGGACCCCCCCAACCTCCACCCCTGCACGGACCCCCCCCCAACCTCCACCCCTGCACGGACCCCCCCCCCAACCTCCACCCCGGCACGGACCCCCCATCCCCCTGCCCGGCACGGACCCCCCATCCCCCTCCCCGGCACGGACCCCCCCAACCTCCACCCCAGCACGGACCACCACCCAACCTCCACCCCGGCACGGACCCCCCCCAACCTCCACCCAGGCACGGGCCCACCCCCCAACCTCCACCCCGGCACGGATCCCCCATCCCCCTCCCCGGCACGGACCCCCCCCAACCTCCACCCCAGCACGGACCTCCCATCCCCCTCCCCGGCACGGACCCCCCCCCCAACCTCCACCCCGGCACGGACCCCCCCCCCCCCAACCTCCACCCCGGCACGGACCCCCCCCCCAACCTCCACCCCGGCACGGGCCCCCCCCCAACCTCCACCCCGGCACGGATCCCCCATCCCCCTCCCCGGCACGGACCCCCCCCCCAAACCTCCGCCCCGGCACGGACCCCCCATCCCCCTCCCCGGCACGTACCCCCCATCCCCCTCCCGGGCACGGACCCCCCCCCCCCAACCTCCACACCGGCACGGACCCCCCCCCAACCTCCACCCCGGCACGGACACGCCATCCCCCTCCCCGGCACGGACCCCCCATCCCCCTCCCCGGCACGGATCCCCCCCCAACCTCCACCCCGGCACGGACCCCCCCCAACCTCCACCCCGGCACGGACCCCCCCCAACCTCCACCCTGGCACGGACCCCCCCCCCAACCTCCACCCCGGCACGGATCCCCCATCCCCCTCCCCGGCACGAACCCCCCCCCCCAACCTCCACCCCGGCACGGACCCCCCATCCCCCTCCCCGGCACGGACCCCCCCCCAACCTCCACCCCGGCACGGACCCCCCCCAACCTCCACCCCGGCACGGACCCCCCTCATCCCCCTCCCCGGCACGGACCCCCCCCCAACCTCCACACCGGCACGGACCCCCCCCCAACCTCCACCCCGGCACGGACACGCCATCCCCCTCCCCGGCACGGACCCCCCATCCCCCTCCCCGGCACGGATCCCCCCCCAACCTCCACCCCGGCACGGACCCCCCCCAACCTCCACCCCGGCACGGACCCCCCCCAACCTCCACCCTGGCACGGACCCCCCCCAACCTCCACCCTGGCACGGACCCCCCCCCCAACCTCCACCCCGGCACGGATCCCCCATCCCCCTCCCCGGCACGAACCCCCCCCCCCAACCTCCACCCCGGCACGGACCCCCCATCCCCCTCCCCGGCACGAACCCCCCCCCCCAACCTCCACCCCGGCACGGACCCCCCATCCCCCTCCCCGGCACGGACCCCCCCCCAACCTCCACCCCGGCACGGACCCCCCCCAACCTCCACCCCGGCACGGACCCCCCTCATCCCCCTCCCCGGCACGGACCCCCCCCCCAACCTCCACCCCCGGCACGGACCACCCCCCCCAACCTCCACCCCGGCACGGACCCGCCATCCCCCTCCCCGGCACGGACCCCCCCCCCAACCTCCACCCCGGCACGGACCCCCCCCAACCTCCACCCCGGCACGGTCCCCCCCCCAACCTCCACCCAGGCACGGACCCCCCATCCCCCTCCCCGGCACGGACCCCTCATCCCCCTCCCCGGCACGGACCCCCCCCCAACCTCCACCCCGGCACGGACCCCCCCCCCCCAACCTTCACCCCGGCACGGACCCCCCCCCAACCTTCACCCCGGCACGGGCCCACCCCCAACCTCCACCCCGGCACGGACCCCCCATCCCCCTACCCGGCACGGACCCCTCATCCCCCTTCCCGGCACGGACCCCCCCCCCAACCTCCACCCCGGCATGGACCCCCCCCCCCCCCCAACCTCCACCCCGGCACGGACCCCCCCCCAACCTCCACCCCGGCACGGGCCCACCCCCAACCTCCACCCCGGCACGGATCCCCCATCCCCCTCCCCGGCACGGACCCCCCCCCAACCTCCACCCCGGCACGGACCCCCCATCCCCCTCCCCGGCACGGACCCCCCTCCAACCTCCACCCCGGCACGGACCCCCCCCTCAACCTCCACCCCGGCACGGACCCCCCCATCCCCCTCCCCGGCACGGACCCCCCCCCCAACCTCCACCCCCAGCACGGACCCCCCCCCCCCAACCTCCACCCCGGCACGGACCCCCCCATCCCCCTCCCCGGCACGGACCCCCTCCTGGCACTCCCCCGGAGTCCAGCCCACTCTAACCATCCCCCCCCCCCCCCCCGCCGCACACACACACACTCAACCCGAGACACACCTCTCCTCACGCATTCAGACTGCGGCCACGCCATCGCCTGCCCAGAGCCAACCCCCCAGGCCGTCACTCACCTCCACGCTGGTCGGCGTGAACCTGGAGCACAGGGTCACGCCGATGAAAAGGAGGTTTAATTTACCTCGACGTGAACGGTCATCACGTCGACGGGACTTCGGCCCATCCGGAAGGGAGAATATCGGCAGGCCGAAAATCGGCTGCCTTGCGCAGACCCGTGCCATTCTCCGCGGCAGCGGTGACATTAACGCCCCGCCGACTTTTCTCCCTTCGGAGACTTCGGCAACCGGCGGGGGCGGGATTCACGGCGGCCAACGGCCATTCTCCGACCCGCTGGGGGGTCGGAGAATGACGCCCCTGGAGAGCTGTAATAGATGTTTCAAAGTCTTTTTTTCTCTGATGTTTGCCCATAGGGCAGCATGGTAGTACAGTGGTTAGCACAGTTGCTTCACAGCTCCAGGGTGCCAGATTCGATTCCCGGCTTGGATCGCTGTCTGTGTGGAGTTTGTACTTTCTTCCCGTGACTGCATGGGTTTCCTTTGGGTGCTCCGGTTTCCTCTCACAGTCCAAAGATGTGCAGGTTAGGTGGATTGGCCATGATAAATTGCCATTAGTGTCCAAAAAAGGGATGGGGTTACTGGGTTATGGGGATAGGGTGGAGGTGTGGGCTTAAGTGGGGTGCTCTTTCAAAGAGCCGGTGCAGACTCGATGGGCCAAATGGCCTCCTTCGGCACTGTAAATTCTATGATATCCAGATTTGACAATGAGGGTGAAGGTAATATAGAGTGCACAGAAGAATCATCATGACCCGGGAAAACGTGAGAGACCATTTGCTGTGGACAATTTTGTACATGTAAAACATTTTGGTACTGGTCCAAATTGAAGTCCTGGAATGGCTGTGGTCAGAACGAGACCCTTGTCATATGGAATCAATACAGTGCAGAAGGAGAATATTCAGCCCATCGAATTCTGCACCAACCCTTAGAAAGAGCACCCGACCTGGTCCTATCCCCCGCCCTATTCCTGCAACCCCACCCGAAGGGGCAATTTAGCATGACCAATCCAGCTGACCTGCACATATTTGGACTGTGGGAGGAAACTGGAGCACCCGGGAGAAACCCATGCAGACAAGGGGAGAACATACAAACTCCACACTGACAGTCCCCAAGGCTGGAGTTGAACCCGGGTCCCTGGCGCTGTGAGGCAGCAGTGCTAACCACTGTCCCACCTTGCCACCCTAAAGTATCCAAGGAAAAATGGGTGAGGAATCACCTGGACCATTTGAGAGGGAGAGAATCGCACACTGCACCAGTGGGGCTACCCACCACACATATGCCTGTCAGCGATATTGCTATGAATTCAAGTAATGCTGCAGCAAGCTACCCTGAGGTAGGGCCTAATAATGTTCCAAGGGAAACTGTGGAAACTATCTGCACTTACACACCTTCACAAGTCAAAAGCCAACCCACTGAGGTTTAAACCAAAGTTATCTCTACTACAGGAGCAGCTGCTAGTGGATTATGACGCTACCAAAGGATCAGGATACCTCTGGACCGACTTACCTTCTAATGGACGGAGCTGAAATCCATTTATTGCACAATATTGTAAATAGTTGCATCGTTGTTGTACTGTGTTAATCAGGGACTTAAAGGAGTAGGGATCTGTAGGGTGCCCCTTTAAGTGGGTGAGTGCATGGAGGTCATGGGACCTGCAGGGTCAATCAGGCTGGAGCATACGGGGCGGAATTCTCCCCCCCCCCCCCACGCCAGGTGGGAGAATCGCCCGGGCGGCGCGCGAGTCCCGCCACGAAGCCCGCACGCGATTCTCCCACCCCCCCAAACCGGCGCGGCGCGAATCATGGCTGGCCGCTGGGCGAATCGCCGTTTGCCGTTAGTAATGGGCGGGCGGCGATTCTCCGGCCCGGATGGGCCGAGCAGCCTGCCCAACATGATAGGTTCCCGCTGGCGCCATCCACACCTGGTCGCTGCCGGCGGGAACAGCGCGGGAGCACTGGGGGGGGGGGGGGCCTGTGGGGGGGCGAGGGGGTATCTTGAACCGCAGGGGGGCTCAAAAGGGGACTGGCCCACGATCGGTGCCCACCGATCGGCGTGCCGGCCTCTCTGAAGGAGGACCTCCTTTCCTCCGCTGCCGCGCAAGATCCATCGGACATCTTCTTGCGGGCGGCCGCGGGGAGGACGGCAACCACGCATGCGTGGGTGACGTCATTTACGCGGCGCCGCTTTTACGTGGCACCAAGGCCCGGCATGCTTAAAATACGCAACGCCGCTCCTAGCCCCCCGGGGCGTGAGAATAGGGGACTGGGAACGGCCTCTGATGCCGGAGTGAATCACTACGGTTTTCACTCCGGCGTCGGGACTTAGTCTCCCGTTGGGAGAATTGCGGCCATGAATCCTGGGGTGGAGCTTGGGTTTTACTGTCAATTGGAGCTTGGCTTCGTGGAGGACGGTAGCCTTTACCTCACTCTCTGTAAGTAGTATTTTTTAAAGATGTTAAAAAAAATGTTAAGAAATATTTTTAGCTTTTTCAAATTTTTCTTTACATAATTTATATTACACATATTTAACTAACATTTAACAATCCCTCCCTCAACCTGAAAACAATTGATCAACTAACTACCCCCCCTTTTAGCTGCTGACTGTGTCTCATTCCTTAAAGTGAGATATGAACTGACGCCATCTCTTGTGAAACGCACCCTCGTCACCAGTTTAATAAGGACATGGGGAGTCCACACTGAGTCAGAATAAGAATAAAGTTTTATTTACAAACATATATATGCACTTGCTGGTAAACCCCTACTGGGTTCCTGATTTGTCGCCGCCTTCCTGGCTGACCTTATATACACTGGGTAATTGGGATACCCCTCCCCTTTCGGGGGGGAGCTCGAACGCTGCAAGGAGCATGAGGAAGACAAGCATTCACACCCCGTAGGTCCCATGTGGGATATTACAATATCTCACAGAACTATCCAAAGAGCAAAGAAGTTCTCCTCATCTCTGGTCAATACTTAACCTCAATTGACATTAGTAAAACAGACAATCTGACCATTTATCTCATTGCTGATTGTGAGATTTTTCTGGGTTCAATTAGGTTGCGCTGTTTCCTACATTTGAACATTGACTATGCCTCAAAGCTACTTCACTGGCTGCGTAGAACTTTGCAACATCTTGAGATCAGGAAAAGTTTCAGATAAATGGTGCGTTCTTCCTGGCTTTGGCACTCACTGCCATGTGGGAGAATGTACTTAACCACTGAGACATCAATGAGCCTATTGAACCACAACAGCTGAGAGACTTATTTTAACTGCAAATTTGTTTTTGTTGGAGAATCCATGTGGGAATTAATTGCTACAAATTTGTTTTATATCAAAGTCATCAAGCATAAAACTTTCTGACAGTCCAGTTTCAGATGTATCATGCTTGAGAATACAGGAGGAATTATCCAAATAACACATTGATTTTCTGAAAGACTTGACATGAAACCTTGTCGATCACAGCAGGCCCAGAGTAGATTACTGAAGAAATGATAGTAGAGAATTTGAGGTGGAATTTTACTGAACTAAAGGACTTTAAAAATGTCAACAATCACCTTGTATCTGACACAGGATCAAAGAGCAGGAGGGTGCCGGAGACTCAGGAGAAAAGAATGTGTGGAGTCCAGAGTCAAAGTATAAATGAGCATGAGGAATGCAGCAGAGGAGCACGAGGAGGGCAGGGACAGCACACAAATCAGTGGTAGTTTGGAAAAAGGGGGCCGGTTTAGCTCAGTTGGCTGGAGAGCTGGGGCGTCATTCTCCGCCGGCGGGAGTCTCCGTTTTGCCGGCGCCGGGGTGTTTCCCGACGGCGTGGGGCTGCCCCACAATAGGAAACCCCATTGACCGGCCGGTGTTACGGAGACTCCCGCCGGCCGGTCGGGGCAGAAATGTGGCGGGGCGGGTAGGAGAATTTCGCCCCAGGTTTGTGATACAGAGTGAGGCCATATAGCGCGGGCTCAATTCCCATACCCACTGTAGGCCAACCTTTCCCCTCACTTGAGGTGTGGTGATCCTCAGGTTAAGTCACCTCCAGCCGGCTCTCCTCCTAAGAGGGGAAAATGAGGGACAGCCCATAAAGCAGCAAGAGTTTGGAGAAACTGGGAGAGCTTAGAAAGCATCAAGAGTTCAGAGAGGCCTTTCTGGACTCAGCACAGAGGAGACAATTGGTGAGTTATTATATTATATCATGCAGTAGTGAACGCTTTATATAATGTTTAAGGTATATCAGTACAGCTCGGCAGTGTGGAATGTGCATACTGCGGGATTCACAAAGTGCCCTCGATGACTACATCTGCAGGAAGTGTCACCAGCTGCAGAAGCTTGTGCTCCCGGTTGCGGAACTCGAGTGGAGTCACTGTGGTGCATCCGCAAAGCTGAGGATTTTGTAGATAGAAGAGTGGTTACCGCCAGAGTATCTAAAATAAGCAGGCAGGTAATCCAGGAATGTCCTGAGGCTACCTTGCTTTCTAGCCACTTTTTCCATTTTGGTTACTGTGAGCGAGATGGTTCCTCAGAGGATCATAGAAAAATACAGCACAGAACAGGCCCTTCGACCTACAATGTTGTGCCGAACTTTTGTCCGAGATTAAGAACAAATTAATCTACACCCCATCATTCTACCATTATCCATGTACTTATCCAATAGCCACTCGAAGATCCCTAATGTTTCCGACTCAACTACTTCCACAGGCAGTGCATTCCATGCCCCCACTACTCTCTGGGTAAAGAACCTACCTCTGACATCCCCCCTTTATCTTCCACCATTCACCTTAAATTTATGTCCCCTTGTAATGGTTTGTTCCACCCGGGGAAAAAGCCCCTGACTGTCTACTCTATCTATTCCCCTGATCATCTTATGAACCTCTATCAAGTCTCCCCTCAGCCTTCTCCGTTCTAATGAGAAAAGGCCTAGCACTCTCAACCTTTCCTCGTAAGATTTATTCTCCATTCCAGGCAACATTCTGGTCAATCTCCTTTGCACCTTTTCCAAAGCTTCCACATCCTTCCTAAAATGAGGTGACCAGAACTGCACACAGTACTCCAAATGTGGCCTTACCAAGGTTTTGTACTGCTGCATCATCACCTCACGGCTCTTAAATTCAATCCCTCTGCTAATGAACGCTAGCACACCATAGGCTCTATCCTCTTGAGTGGCAGCTTTCAAAGATCTATGAACATAGACCCCAAGATCTCTCTGCTCCTCCACATTGCCAAGAACCCTACTGTTAACCCTGTATTCCGCATTCATACATGTCCTTCCAAAATGGAAATCTCACACTTTTCAGGGTTAAACTCCATCTGCCACTTCTCATCCTATCTATGTCTCTTTGCAGCCGACAACAGCCCTCCTCACTATCCACAACTCCACTAATCTTCGTATTGTCTGCAAATTTACTGACCCACCCTTCAACTCTCTCATCCAAGTCATTAATGAAAATCACAAACAGCAGAGGACCCAGAACTGATCCCTCCGGTATGCCACTGGTAACTGGGCTCCAGGCTGAATATTTGCCATCCACCACCACTCTCTGACTTCTATCAGTTCGTTATCCAGCTGGCCAAATTTCCCACTATCCCATGCCTCCTTACTTTCTGCATATGCCGACCATGGGGAATGTTATCAAATGCCTTACTAAAATCCATGTACACCACATCCACTGATTTACCTTCATCCACATGGAACATAGAACATAGAACATTATAGCGCAGTACAGGCCCTTCAGCCCTCGATGTTGCGCCGACCTGTGAAACCACTCTAAAGCCCATCTACACTATTCCCTTATCGTCCATATGTCTATCCAATGACCATTTGAATGCCCTTAGTGTTGGCGAGTCCACTACTGTTGCAGGCAGGGCATTCCACGCCCTTACTACTCTCTGAGTAAAGAACTTACCTCTGACATCTGTCTTATATCTATCTCCCCTCAATTTAAAGCTATGTCCCCTTGTGCTAGACATTGCCATCCGAGGAAAAAGGCTCTCACTGTCCACCCTATCCAATCCTCTGATCATCTTGTATGCCTCAATCGGTGGGCCGCGATCGCGGGCCAGGCCACCGTGGGGGCACCCCCCCGGGGCCAGATCGCCCCGCGCCTCCCCCAGGACCCCGGAACCCGCCCGCGCCGCCTTATCCCACCGGTAAGGTAGGTGGTTTAATCTACGCCGGCGGGACAGACATTCTAGCAGCGGGACTTCGGCCCATCCGGGCCGGAGGATCGCAGGGCGGGGGGCTGCCAACCGGTGCGGCGCAATTCCCGCCCCCGCCAAATATCCGGTGCCGGAGAATTCGGCAACCGCCGGGGGCGGGATTCACGCCAGCCCCCGGCGATTCTCTGACCCGGCGGGGGGCCGGAGAATCTCGCCCATGATTTCAGGCAGAAAATGCAGTGTGGAGCATCAAGCTGAATACAGAAGTGAAAAAACTAATAAGAAAAGAAAGGAGAGAGCCTGAAAAGAGGTCTTTTGTAAGCATATAAATAATAAAAGGGTGGTAAAAGAAGGAGTAGGGTTGATTAGGGATAAAAGGGGGGACTTGTATGTGGAGTCAGGAGAAACTCCGACTCCTGTTTCCATGCTGTAAACTTCTATGATTCTAATACACATCCCTCTATGATTCTAAACAGAGAGGGTACGAAACAAATATTTTGCACCTGTCATTACAAAGGAAGAAGATGCTACCCAGGGCGAGGTAAGGGGGGAGGTAACTGGTAATGTCGAAGAATTTACAATTGAGAAGGAGGAGGTGTTAGAAAGGCTATCTTTACTTAAAATGATAAGGCACCAGGGCTGGATGAGATGCATTCAAGGGTACTGAGGAAAGTGAGAGTCATTAGTGATAATCTTCCAATCTGCCTTAGACACAGAGGCGCTTAAAGACTGGAGAATTGTGAATGTTACACCCCTCTTCAAAAGGTGATGCAAGGGCAACTACAGGCCAGTCAGTGTAACTTCACTGGTAGGGAAACTACAGTTTGGGACAAAATCAATGGTGGTTGAGACAACTTCAGGACAAAAAAATCCAGCATGGATTCATTAAAGGAAAATCATGCCTAACTAATTTGCTGGAGATTTTGAGGATGTAACAGAGAAGGTTGATAAGGGTAATACTGTTGATGTGGAGTATATGGATTTTCAGAAGGCATTTGATACAATGCCGTACAACAGACCTGTGAGCAAAATTCTAGCTCATGGAATAAAAGGAAAAGTAGGTATCTGGATAAGAATTTGGCTGAGTGACAGGAAAAAGAGAACATGATAATGGTTGTTTTTCAGATTGGAAGAACGTTTGTAGTGGAGATCCCTAGCGGCCAGTGTTGGGATCCTTGCTCTTCCTGATTTATATATTAATGATCTATATTGTGGTGTTCAGGGCATGATTTCAAAATTTGCAGATGATGGGAATATTGGAAATGTTATCAATTGTGATGAGGATAGTCTTAAACTTCAAAGGGATATGGATATGTTAGCGGATTGGCCAGACAAGTGGCAGCTGAGGTTCAATACAGAGAAGTGTGAGGTGATTCATTTTGAAATGAACAATATGGAGAATATGAAGAACATAGCTCAGGATGTGAATGTCTCTCTGTCCCGAAAGATGTGCTTGTTGGGTGAATTGGACATTCTGAATTTTCCCTCCGTGTACCCGAACAGGCGTCGGAGTATGGTGACTAGGGGATTTCACAGTAACTTCATTGCAGTGTTAATGTAAGCCCATTTGTGACAGTAATAAAGATTATTATTAAATGCATGTTCGTTCACTGTTTCATTTGCTGACATTAACGAAAAAGAGGAATTTCTGTCAACATAAATAAATAAAGGTAATTGATCCCAACAGTCTGATCCCAAAGCTGAACAAATAGAACAAAGCACCACATATTCTTCAGTAAATCACTCTCAATAAAATCCATCTGTCACACTTAAAGAAGGAATACAGTTAGTTAACGAGAAGACTGTTATATTATGCATGTTGTGTAAACTCTTCCTGCTTTTAATAAACTGAAATCCTGCCATTTTCATCCTGAATAATGACGCTGTGGAGCGATCTCTGGTCCTTCATGCACCTGGCACGGGTGAGATTGACTTTACTCAGATCCATACCCCCTGATGCTCTGTAACAGGATGCATTTCACTGACTGCTTGGCACTGACCTGCCTGCGGCCTTGTTTCTGATTTCTTTTCCCCATCTGTTCTCATCTGAACAAAATCTCTTGATGCAGCTAAGAAAAGCTGTGATGTTGTCTCCTGGGGCCAGGAAAAGTGGGGGGGCGGTGTTGTAAATTGAATCAGCCATCTGCTATCCAACGAATCTGATGTTACTCTTCATGAAAGTCAATGGACGGGGTGTAAATGCGAGGGGGAGGAGTGTAAATGGGTGGGGTGTAAATGGGTGGGGTGTAAATATTGGGTTGCAAAACAGGGTGTAAATCAGGTGAAGTATAAAATGAGCGGAGTACATGCTGGACAGGATGCGAAAGAGGTTGGCTGTAAAATGGATAGAATCATCGGGCTGGATCCTCCACCTCGTGATGCTGGAAGCGAGAATTGCGATTGGCCGAGAATCACGCAAAATTGAGAAAAAAACGTTTTGCGCCTGGTGTCGAATCCGGCGCCGTGCTCCAGTCCCTCGCTGGCAGCGATATCCATGTTTGTGCCCCACACCGGCGGATCAATGCAAAACCGTCATTTGCATGGATCTTAACATCACTAGCAGGTTGGACACTTCATGCTCCACCCCTGCCTGATGCTCCGTCCCCCTTAGGCGGATATCTCACGGTCACAAATCAGTGCAAGTATTTACAAGTAGGACAGGGCCCCATGGCTGTGGAGGGGGGAGCAACAGGCTGAGAAAACTCTGAAAAATGTTAAATATTGTCGGGCTTGCTGGGGACTGGCTCCCTGGACCAAGGGCAGTAGCGGGGAACAACTTGGTGTGAAGACCGTGGACTCAGTGTGTCCCCCTCGGGAGTTGGGTGGCCTGGCTCAGGCGGCCATTGCTGTAGTATGTGTTGGTGCTACTTATAGGCTCCTGGCTGCTCACACTGCTCACAGTGTCCTTTGAAGACTCAGTGTGGTGAGCCACGTATGGCTGCGTAAGGCGTATATATGTTCACTATTGTTCTACTGTTCTATTAGTATCGTTATCTCCACTGTTGTATATACTTATTGTTACTGCTGTTCTGTTATTGGTTGTTGCTGTTGTACTGTTGGAATGTTATTATTGGTGCTGCTGTTGGCTCCGCCTGTGGCTCCGCCCAGCTGTGGAGGTATAAAACCTGTTGAGCTGGGTCAGCCCTGCAGTGGGGGAGGAGCTACAGGTCGGCACATATTTAGCTTGTTAAAGCATCAGTTCACCGCTTCTCAGTGTCTCGTCTGAATTGATGTCTATCAATTTAATGAGCTAAAATTTTGATAATGGATGCTGCCCTCAAACCTGAACGCTTTGAACTGGACCCGCAGGCCGCTGAAGTGCCGGCTATCTTTGAGCATTGGCTCAGCTGCTTCGTGGCCTACCTCGAATCCTCGACTGCTGCGATGTCAAGCAATGTCTCCTCAACACCCGGGTGAGCTACCGGATCTTCCAGTTAATCCGAGATGCGGACTCGTATACGGAGGCTGTAGATGTACTCAAGGAACAGTTTGTGAGGCCGGTCAATGAGGTCCTCGCCCGACACCTCCTCACCACGCGGCGTCAGCATCAGGGTGAGTCGCTTGCGGAGTATCTTTGTGAGTTGAGGGTACTCGCCCGCAGTTGTAACTGTCGGGCGGTCACTGCATCGGAGCATTCGGAGCTAAAGGTTCGGGACACTTATGTGGCTGGAATCCGGTCCAGCTATGTCCGGCAGCGCCTCCTCGAGAAAGGGGCTCTCGACCTCGAGGCGACAGTGAAGCTGGCTACCTCATTAGAAGTGGCTTTCCAGAGCCTAGAGGCCTTCCCGTCCGACCACGCGGTATCCTCGGGGACGTCAGAGGCGAAGCCATCACCCGACCCAGGCGTATCTCACTCCTGCGCCGCAGGGCTGCCGGCCAGCTCCGGAGGTCCTTGCTGTTATTTCTGCGGGCAGGGCCAGCACACCCGGCAGCGCTGCCCAGCACGCAGCGCTGTGTGTAAGAGTGCGGCAAGAAAGGTCATTTTGCGAAGGTATGTCTGAGCCGCTCTAAAGTCCCAAAATCAAAAGCCTGTCGGCCTGAGGCTCGCAGACCCCACAACGTGGCATCGTGCCTGCCGGGATCGCCCCTTCCGACGCATCATTCGCCACATGCGACCCGTGGAGGACGCCATCTTGGTCGACGTCGCCGACGCAGCCCGCCACGTGCGACCTGTGGGCGCCGCCATCGTGGCCGCCATCGTCGACACCGCCATTTTGTGATCACGCTGCTGCCACAGATAGTCCTTCGCATTACCTCAGCTCGGTCCAGCTTGACCAGTCCCGGCCTTACCATCTGCGAAATTCGATGATGGCTGTCAAACTCAACGGGCAGGAGGAGTCCTGCCTCTTCGAATCCGGGAGCAGATAGTTTTGTCCACCCGGATATGGTAAGGCCCTCCAGGTCCTCCTCGCAGACTATATTCCTCGCGTCCGGTTCGCACTCCGTACAGATCCGGGGGTATTGCGTCGCAAACCTGTCAATACAAGGCGTAGAGTACACTAACTTTAAGCTTTACGTCCTCCCTCATCTCTGCGCTCCCCTCCTGCTCGGGTTAGATTTCCAGTGCAACCTCAGAAGCCTAACACTAAAATTCGGGTTACCCTGCCCCCTCTCACGATCTGTAGCCTCGTGACCCTGAAGGCCGCCCCTCCCTCTCTCTTCGCGAACCTCACCCCAGACTGTAAGCCCGTCGCCACCCGGAGCAGATGGTACAGTGCTCAGGACAGGGCCTTCATCGGGTCAGAGGTTCAGCGGTTCCTGGAGGAAGGGATCATCTAGGCCAGCAACAGTACCTGGAGAGCGCAAGTGGTGGTCGTCAGGACCGGGGAAAAGAACCGGATGGTAGTCGACTACAGTCAGACGATCAACCGGTACACGCAGCTCGATGTGTACCCCTTCCCACGCATATCTGATATGGTCAATCAGACTGCGCAGTATCGAGTCTTCTCTACCGTAGACTTGAAGTACGCGTACCACCAGCTCCCTATTCGGCTGGAAGACCGCCAGTACACTGCCTTTGAGGCAGATGGCCGCCTCTTCCATTTCCTCAAGGTCCCCTTCGGCGTCACCAATGGGGATTTGGCCTTCCAATGAACAATAGACCGAATGGTGGACCAGTACGAGCTGCGGGCCATGTTCCCGTACTTGGGTAATGTCACCATCTGCGGCCATGACCTGCAGGACCATGACGCGAACCTGGACAAATTCCTCCGCACCGCCCGACTCCTTAATTTAACCTACAATAAGGAGAAATGCGTTTTTCGCACAACCCGGCTAGCCATCCTCGGCTATGTTGTGGAAAATGGTGTCCTAGGGCCCGACCTCGACCACATGCGCCCCCTTCTCCAGATCCCCCTTCCCCACTGCCCCAAGGCCCTGAAACGATGCCTGGGGTTTTTCTCGTATTATGCCCAGTGGGTCCCCAACTACGCGGACAAGGCCCGCCCACTCATTAAGTTCACCATTTTCCCCCTGACGGTTGAGGCCCGCTTAGCTTTCAACCGCATCAGAGCCGACATTGCCAAGGCCACGATGCACGCTGTGGATGAATCCCTTCCATTCCAGGTGGAGAGCAATGCGTCACACTTTGCCCTGGCCGCTACCCTCAACCAGGCAGGAAGGCCTGTCGCCTTTTTATCCCGTACCCTTCATGCCTCCGAGATTCAACATTCCTCCGTCGAGAAGGAGGCACAAGCCATTGTGGAAGCTGTGGAACACTGGAGGCATTACCTGGCCGGCAGGGGATTTACTCTCCTCACAGACCAACGGTCAGTTGGCTTCATGTTTAATAACATGCAGCGGGGCAAGATTAAGAACGACAAGATTTTGTGGTGGAGATCGAACTCTCCACCTTCATTTTTTGGAGCGGGAGAGAGAGAGAGAGCCGGAGTGCAGTGAGTGCAGCTTGGGATTCAGGTAGGTGTTTAAACTTGACTGCAAGTTCCAGCGGCCTTCATTTCCGGGAGTGGGGGAGAGAAAGGGAGCCGGAGTGCAGCTTGGGATTCAGGTAGGTGTTTAAACTGCCCCCCAGGTTCCAGCGGCCTTCATTTTTCGGAGCGGGAGTGAGAGAGAGGCAGCCAGAGATCAGCGAGTGCAGCTTGGGATACAGGTAGGTGTTTAAACTTGCCCCCAGGTTCCAGCGGCCTTCATTTCCGGGAGTGGGAGAGAGAGGGAGCCGGAGCGCAGCTTGGGATTCAGGTATGTGTTTAAACTTGCCCCCAGGTTCCAGCGGCCTTCATTTTTCGGAGCGGGAGAGAGAGACGGAGACGAAGTGCAGCGAGTGCAGCTTGGGATTCAGGTAGGTGTTTAAACTTGCCCCCGGTTCCAGCGGCCTTCATTTCCGGGAGTGGGAGAGAGAGGGAGCCGGAGCGCAGCTTGGGATTCAGGTAGGTGTTTAAACTTGTCCCCAGGTTCCAGCGGCCTTCATTTTTCGGAGCGGGAGAGAGAGAGGGAGACGAAATGCAGCGAGTGCAGCTTGGGATTCAGGTAGGTGTTTAAACTTGCCCCCAGGTTCCAACGGCCTTCATTTCCGGGAATGGGAGAGAGAGGGGGAGCCGGAGTGCAGCTTGGGAATCAGGTAGGTGCTTAAGTGTTTGATTTTTACCTCTATTTAAGTTGGGCGGTTGCTAAACCCAAGACACTACACTTGTAGTGTCTCCCACCCTTCCACCTCCTCTAACCTAAGGGGGTGAGTGAATATCAGATAAGCTCTCTCTTTTCTTTTTCATTTATCCGCAAGTTCTCGCTTCAGATTTTCAGCGGGAGCAGTGCCCAGGGGTCTGGCGGGAAGGTAAGTAGCTGGGAGAAATTTAAGTCTTCGTGGGTTGGTAAGTATTGTGATTGGTAAGTAAAATCTTTATTCCTTTCACTTATTCATTATTTGATATTATATTTGTAATCAGTTAAGGTAAAGTGTAAAAATGGTAGGAGATCCCAGACCCGTGTTATGCTCCTCGTGCTCAATGTGGGAGTTCAGGGACGCGGCCGATGCCCCTGGCTCCTTCATGTGCGGGAAGTGTGTCCAGCTGCAGCTCCTGTTAGAATGCATGACGGCTCTGGAGCTGCGGATGGACTCACTTTGGAGCATCCGCAATGCTGAGGAGGTCGTGGATAGCACGTTCAGTGAGTTGGTCACACCGCAGATTAGGGTTGGTGAGGGAGACAGGGAATGGGTGACCAAAAGGCAGAGAAAGAGCAGGAAGGCAGTGCAGGTGTCCCCTGCGGTCATCTCCCTCCAAAGCAGGTATACCGTTTTGGATACTGTTGGGGGAGATGACTCACCAGGGGAAGGCAGTAGTAACCAGGCTCATGGCACCATGGCTGGCTCTGCTGCACAGAAGATCGGGAAAAAGACTGGCAGGGCTATAGTCAAAGGGGATTCAATCGTAAGGGGAGTAGACAGGTGTTTCTGTGGTCGAAAACGAGACTCCCGAATGGTGTGTTGCCTCCCGGGTGCACGGGTCAGGGATGTCTGAGATCGGCTGCAGGACATACTGAAGGGGGAGTTGTCGTGGTGCATATAGGCACCAACGATATAGGTAAAAAATGGGATGAGGTCCTACAATCAGAATTTAGGGAGTTAGGAGATGAGTTTAAAAAGTAGGACCTCAAAGGTAGTAATCTCAGGATTGCTACCAATGCCACGAGACAGTCAGAGTAGAAGTTCAAGAATAGTCAGAATGAATACGTGGCTTGAGAGATGGTGCAGAGGGAGGGGTTCAGATTTTTGGGACTTTGGAACTGGTTCTGGGCCGGTGGGACCATTACAAATCGGATGGTCGACACCTGGGAAGGACTGGAACCAATGTCCTGGGGGTGCTTTTGCTAACACTGTTGGGGAGGTTTTAAACTAATGTGGCAGGGGGATGGGAACCAGATTAGGAAGTTAGAGGTCAGTAAAGAGCCAGCAACTAAAGCCAGTAAGGTACTAGATAATAAACTCAATGTGACTAAGGGGAAGAGTAGACAGGGAAGAGATGATGAACGCAAAGGGACAGGTGGTCTGAGGTGTTTCAATGCGAGAAGTGTAGCAGATGAACTTAGGGCTTGTATTAGTACCTGGGAATATGATGTAATTGGTATTACGGAGACTTGGTTGAGGGAAGGGCAAGACTGGCAACTAAATATCCCAGGGTATAGATGCTTCAGGAGGGATAGAGAGGGAGGTAAAAGGGGTGGAGGAGTTGCATTACTGGTCAGAGATGATATCACAGCTATGATTAAGGAGGGCACGATGGAGGATTCGAGCACTGAGGCAATATGGGTAGAGCTAAGAAATAGGAAGGGTGCAGTAACATTGTTGGGACTTTACTACAGGCCTCCCAAAAGCGAGCGTGAAGTAGAGGTACAAATATGTAGACAGATTATAGAAAAATGTAGGAGCAATAAGGTGGTCGTGATGGGAGATTTTAACTTCCCCAGCATTGAATGGGACTCATGTAGCGTTGGAGGCGTAGATGGAGCAGAATTTGTAAGGAGCATCCAGAAGAGTTTTTTAGAGCAGTATGTAAAGGGGCCATACTGGACCTGGTATTGGGTAATGATCCCGGCCAGGTGGTTGACGTTTCAGTCGGTGATTACTTTGGGAATAGCGATCACAATTCCGTAAGTTTTAGAATACTCATGGACAAAGACGAGAGTGGTCCTAAAGAAAGAGTGCTAAATTGGGGAAAGGCCAAGTATAACAAAATTCAGCAGGAGCTAGGGAATGTGGATTGGGAGCAGCTCTTTAAGGGTAAATCCACATTTGAAATGTGGGAATCTTTTAAAGAAAGGTTGATTAGAGTGCAGGACAGACATGTCCCTGTGAAAATGAGGGATAGAAATGGCAAGATTAGGAAACCATGGATGACGGGTGGAATTGTGAGACTAGCTAAGATGAAAAAGGAAGCATACATAAGATCTAGGCGACTTAAATCTGATGAAGCTTTGGAGGAATATCGGGAAAGTAGGACAAATCTCAAATGCGCAATAAAGAGGGCTAAAAGGGGTCATGAAATATCTTTGGCTAACAGGGTTAAGGAAAATCCCAAAGCCTTTTATTCGTAGATAAGGAGCAAGAGGGTAACTAGAGAAAGGATTGGCCCACTCAAAGACAAAAGAGGGAATTTATGCGCAGAGTCAGAGGAAATGGGTGAGATTCTTAATGAGTACTTTGCATCGGTATTCACCAAGGAGAGGGACATGACGGATGTTGAGGCTAAGGATGGATGTTTAAATACTCTAGTGGTAGGCAAACTGTTGGAGAAGATACTGAGGGATAGGATCCATTAACATTTGGAAGAAAATAGACTTATCACTATTTTATTATAAGGTTAACTATATTAACATACTTGAACTGTGGGTAAATGCAAAACCAGCATGGTTTTGTGCAGGGAAGGTCATGTCTTACAAACCCAATAGAATTCTTTGAGGAAGTGACAAAGTTAATTGATGAGGGAAGGGCTGTCATATACATGGACTTCAGTAAGGTGTTTGATAAAGTTTGGCAGGTTGATGGAAAAAGTGAAGTCGTATGGGGTTCAGGGTGTACTAGCTAGACGGATAAAGAACTGGCTGGGCAACAGGAGACAGAGAGTAGTGGTGGAAGGGAGTGTCTCAAAATGGAGAAAGGTGACTAGTGGTGCTCCACAGGGATCCGTGCTCGGACCACTGTTGTTTGTGATATACATAAATGATCTGGACGAAGGTATAGGTGGCCTGATTAGCAAGTTTGCAGATGATACTAAGATTGGTGGAGTTGCAGATAGCGAGGAAGACTGTCAGAGAATACAGCAAAATATATATTGATTGGAGAGTTGGGCAGAGAAATGGCAGATGGAGTTCAATCCAGGCAAATGCGAGGTGATGCATTTTGGAAGATCTAATTCAAGAGCGGACTATACGGTCAATGGAAGAGTCCTGGGGAAAATTGATGGACAGAGAGATCTGGGAGTTCAGGTCCATTGTACCCTGAAGGTGGCAACGCAGGTCGATAGAGTGGTCAAGAAGGCATACAGCATGCTTGCCTTCATCGGACGGGGTATTGAGTACAAGAGTCGGCAGTTCATGTTACAGTTGTATAGGACTTTGGTTAGGCCACATTTGGAATACTGCATTCAGTTCTGGTCGCCACATTACCAGAAGGATGTGGATGCTTTAGAGAGGGTGTCGAGGAGGTTCACCAGGATGTTGCCTGGTATGGAGGGTGCTAGCTATGAAGAAAGGTTGAGTAGATTAGGATTGTTTTTGTTGGAAAGACGTAGGTTGAGGGGGGACCTGATTGAGGTCTACAAAATTATGAGAGGTATGGACAGGGTGGATAGCAACAAGCTTTTTCCAAGAGTGGGGGTGTCAATTACAAGGGGTCACGATTTCAAGGTGAGAGGGGGAAAGTTTAAGGGAGAAGTGCGTGGAAAGTTTTTTACGCAGAGGGTGGTGGGTGCCTGGAACACTTTGCCAGCGGAGGTGGTAGAGGCGGGCACAATAGCATCATTTAAGATGCATCTATACAGATATATGAATGGGCGGGGAACAGAGGGAAGTAGATCCTTGGAAAATAGGTGACCAGTTTCGATAAAGGATCTGGATCGGCGCAGGCTGGGAGGGCCGAAGGGCCTGTTCCTGTGCTGTAATTTTCTTTGTTCTTTGTTCTTTATAACTACGACTTCTTGTATCGCCCGGGGAAGCTCAACGAGCCCCCAGATGCCCTGTCCCGCGGTATATGCGCTAGCACGCAAACAGACCGGTTACGGGCCAACCACAACGACCTCTGTCACCCGGGGGTCACCCGGATTCTTCACTTCGTCAAGGCCCGCAACCTGCCCTACTCCACTGACGATGTCAGGCTGTGACCAGGGATTGCCAAATCTGTGCAGAGTGCAAGCCGCACTTCTATCGGCTGGACAAGGCTCACCTGGTGAAGGCCTCCCGCCCTTTTGAATGCCTCAGCATGGACTTCTAAGGGCCACTCCCCTCCACTGGCCGTAATGTGTACTTTCTCAACGTTGTTGATGAGTACTTCCGCTTTCTGTTTGCAATCCCTTGTCCTGATATGTCAGCTGCCACTGTCATCAAGGCCCTGCGCAGCACTTTCTCCATGTTTGGTTTTCCCGCCTATATGCATAGCGATCGGGGCTCCTCTTTTATGAGTGAGGAGCTGTGTCAGTACCTGCTCAGTAAGGGCTTCGCCTCGAGCAGGACTACCAGCTACAACTCCCGGGGAAACGGGCAGGTGGAGAGGGAGAATGCTACGGTCTGGAAGGCCGTCCTTCTGGCCTTATGGTCTAGAAGTCTCCCGCTGGCAAGACATCCTCCCTGACGTGCTCCACTCCATCCGGTCGCTTCTGTGTACTGCCACAAACGAGACCCCTCACAACCGTCTATTTGTCTTTCCCAGGACGTCGATCTCCGGGGTCTCGTCCCAGCCTGGTTAACAAAACCTGGGCCGGTCCTCCTACGGAAACACGGGAGGAGCCATAAGGCCGATCCCTTGGTCGAACGGGTTCAGCTTCTCCACGCGAACCCTCAGTACGCGTATGTGGCACACCGTGATGGACGACAGGACACAGTCTCCCTCTGGGACCTGGCTCCCACGGGTACCCCCGCGCCCATTATCACCGTGCCCCTCCCAGCCATCTCCCCACCCACTTCCCCGCCTACACCTTCACTAACATCTCCCACCAGGGTCCTTTAGCCCTGCCTCTGCATCATCACCCTATCCAGGACCTTGTTGTGCGGACGATGTGCTCCCGGAGCCAAAGGTTTTGACGCCAGTGTCCACGCCGCAGCCGGAGCTGAGGCGTTCGCAGCGAACAATTCATCCTCCTGTGAGACTGAACTTGTGAGTCCCTTTCACCCCCGCCGGACTTTTTTTTTTAACGGGGGCGAATGTGGTGAGCCACGTATGGCTGCGTAAGGCGTATATATGTTCACTATTGTTCTATTGTTCTATTAGTATTGTTATCCCCACTGTTGTATATACTTATTGTTATTGCTGTTCTGTTATTGGTTGTTGCTGTTGTACTGTTGGAATGTTATTATTGGTGCTGCTGTTGGCTCCGCCTGTGGCTCCGCCCAGCTGTGGAGGTATAAAGCTTGTTGACCTGGGTCAGCCCTGCAGTGCGGGAGGAGCTACAGGTCGGCACATATCTAGTTTATTAAAGCATCGGTTCACTGCTTCTCAGTGTCTCATCTGAATTTATGTCTATCACTCAGAGAGCATCCGGTTTTCTGTGAGGCCACCCAGGCCGTCCCTCTGGACACCCCGATACCCCAGCTGTTTAGTCTAGGGGGTTTGCATGGCCAAGCTCAATCAGGGGCCCACCAGGTGTTGGCACTCCTCAGAAGAGCTGCCCCACCACTAACCAGAGGACATCGGCTCTGGAGCCTTTGGAACCCCCTCCTGGTCCTCTGCACCTCTCAGGGTAGAGGCCTCACAAGTGACCCCCCCGCTCCCTCCCCCGCCCCCTTCCGACACCTCAGGATCCCTAGCTCCCTCCTCCTGGTGAGACTGGCAGTGCTGACTGCCTGTGCTATCACCTTCCAGGTGGTGTGCAGGAGGGCAGGCTTGGGTCTGCGGCACATGCTGAGGAAAAGGGTCCCCCCCCGCTCCTCACTGGCATGGAGTTGTGGGTTCACCACAGACTTCCAAAATTGGGGGAAGCAGCTCTTCTGTAAGCCATCTTGGTGGCTGCAGTGAGTGTGTGGTTAGT
The DNA here is from genome assembly GCF_047496885.1 of Scyliorhinus torazame. Taxonomy (NCBI): domain Eukaryota; kingdom Metazoa; phylum Chordata; class Chondrichthyes; order Carcharhiniformes; family Scyliorhinidae; genus Scyliorhinus; species Scyliorhinus torazame. The sequence goes on along the minus strand of NC_092727.1, from coordinate 81,234,335 downwards.
GGAGCATTTAAAAACAGTTCCAGTTGTCAGTCTTGTCATAAGATACACCAGTAAATTATGGTGCAGACACACACACACACACTGATGGACATGCAGTGGGACCAATCAGCATACACAACACGCACTATAAAGACAGGGGATAGGAGAGTTCCCACTCACTCTAGTAGCAGCCAGCTCGGAGCACAGAGCTCACAGCCTGCAACACAGACATTCACCATGTGCTGAGTGCATCACCTGGTTAGGACTAGGCAAGGGTCAACAGTTAAAGCTGGTATTGCATTTACCCACAGTTCAAGTATGTTAATATAGTTAACCTTATAATAAAATAGAGTTGCACCACTTCCAGTGTTGGTGACCTGTTTGTGATCCAGAACACCCAACACAACATGGTACAAGGAGTGGTTGCATACTAGCACTTCTGAGACCCACCTGCACTAATCAGCATTCCGGCATCCTGAAGTATGGAGAACATCAACCCGCCGCCGCCGCTCCACATCCATGCCAATCTCGGGGTTAATTGGAAGATTTTTAAACAGCGCTTCCAGCTCTTCCTCGAAGCCACGGACAGGGAGAACGCCTTGGACACCAGGAAGATTGCTCTGCTCCTCTCCACGGCCGGGCAACACGCCATCCACATCTTCAACTCCCTCACATTCGCAGACGATGAGGACAAGACAAAGTACAAGACGGTTCTCCTCAAATTCGATACCCACTTCAGCATAGAGGTCAATGAAAGCTTCGAAAGATACCTGTTCCAGCAGCGCCTGCAGGGTAAGGACGAGCCTTTCCAGTCCTTTTTAACACACCTCCGCATCCTTGTGCCGTCCTGCGGCTACGGGCCCACGTCCGACTCCATGATACGCAACCAGATCGTATTTGGTGTTCTGTCGGACCCCCTGCTTCAGCAGCTCCTCAAAATTAAGCAACTCACCCTAGCGACTGCCATCGAGACCTGTGTCCTGCATGAAAATGCCACCAGCCGGTACTCCCACATACAGGCGGCTGAAACGACGCGGCAAGGTCCCCACGAGGCGGAACGGGTCCAAATAATTGAGCACCTCCAAGGCTACAGCCTGGATGAGGGCGGCCATTTTGCGCGCCAAACGAGGGGACGGTGACGTGGAGGAACGTGATGCGCAGGCGCGCACCCCGCATGACCGCACCGCGCATGCGCGGTGGCACAACAAGCGTACTGACGTCACAACTTGCGGCAACTGTGGCTCCGCCCACTTAAAGCGGCAATGTCCTTCAAAATGCTTCTGCTAATCTCCTAGCGTGGTCAGACTTTCAGACCCTTGGGGTTAAACCAACCATTCTTCCATCGACCTGCCAACTAGTGGACTACAATGGCAACGTCATTCCTGCTACCGGTTCATGCCAACTCGAAGTGGCGCACCACACGCGAAAAGCGGCTTGTGGGCTCCTCGAAGGCACAGAACAGGACATTCGGAATCGTTAAAGTTCGTAGTCACCACCGTTCCTCCCCCCCTGGAAATGTAAAAGCCGACTCACTGGCAAAAGCAGGTTCCAGGCACAGATATTTTTGGACACCCGCCGAAAACGCACCAGTGAATGCAGTTCGGGTCTCGCAGACTAATATCGAGGATTTAGTGCAGGCCAAAAGCAGGATAGCAATCTCAGGGAGATTTTAAAAGGACAATTTCCAGCACCTTACGATTGATTTAAAAATGCACTAACCACACATGATCGTGTGGTGTTAAAAGACACCCTTTATGTGGTTCCTGAACAGGAGAGGAACAACTTATTTGTTTGTTCCATGACAGTCATGGGCATCAGGGAATTGATCCCACTACAGCCCACCTCAGGCAGCTCTGTTGGTGGCCAAGTTTAAAAGAAGATGTAACGCACGCGTTGAGAATTGCCTTATCTGTGCCCAGAACAATCTGGACAGATACGCAAAGAAGGCTCAGCTTAGTTACACCCGCCCCGTTAATGGCCCCTGGACTAATATCCAGATCGATTTTATAGGACCATTGCCCCCTTGCAGAAATGGTTACAAATACGTATTAGTCGTCATAGACACTTTTACGAAATGGGTAGAGGCATTCCCATCCAGAACAAACACGGCAAAGACCACCGCAAAGATCTCAACCCACCACATCTTTACGAGATGGGGACTCCCCCGCAGCATTGAATCCGACCAAGGTTCCCATTTTACGGGACGTGTCATGAAGAACGTCCTCACGATATTTGGCATTACCCAAAAATTCCACATCACATACCACCCCCAGTCAAGTGGTATCGTGGAGCGCATGAATCGGACCCTAACATCAACCCTCAGAAAAATGGTCCAACAAAACAACACCACTTGGGATTCAGTCCTCCCTTTTGCGCTGATATTTTAAAGAAATACTGTCTCAACATCCACAGGTTACACCCCACACACTCTCATGACCGGACGCCCCATGAAAGGCACAGAATTTTAATTAGGATTGGACTTGACCAGCCCCGAAGTGACGACCCTCACACACGAGAACGCAGTCAAACAGTTAGTGGAGAATGTAAAAACGGCTCAGCTAGCAGCCGCAGTCAGATTAGGCAAACGGAAGAAACAGAGCAAGGCCTGTTTCGACAAGACAGTGCATGCGACTGAGTTTGAGGTAGGACAGCAGGTCATGCTCTCCATCTATAACCCCAGCACATTCCTGTCACCAAAGTATTCGGGTCCGTACTCCATTGCGGACAAAGTAAGCCCCTCCGTGTATAAAATTAAATACCCCAACGGAAAGACTGCGTGGTTCCATATTAACCAGCTTAAGGCATATGGCCCACAGTCCAACCACTCACACCACATCATGCTCGACGCAGCAGACCACACCCTGCCCACAGCCAACGTATCCCTACCTTCCCCAACACGCCCACCACATCCACGGACTTGCCCTCGACTCCACCCCCGACCTCTAGACTCCGCCCCGGAACGCCCACAGACAGCAGCAGCAGTGACAGCGACTGTGACTCAGACAATAGCCGCAGCACGCCTCCCTACTATCCCCAGGCAACAGGACCCACACCCAGCGAATCTGAGCACGATTCGAGTGATCCCTTCCTCATCACTTTCCTCAACAAACCCCACCAAACACCACCGCCCTACGATGACGATTCCGTCCCCACAGAACTAGACACCACCTTTTGGCACCACGACAACTCATACAGGCTCGTCCGGAACGACAAGATGGATCCCAAATCGCACCATGCAGCCCTATCAGCCCTCATACATTCGAGAGTATGGCATCCGGGAGAAGATGACGACTTTAAGTTTGACTCCCAAAGCGAGAACCCCTTTGTGACCTGTTCGCAACCGATAACTGAGGTGTCCAGATGATGTTTTAAAAAGGAACCGCTTGGGAGAAAACGGTGTCCTTTCTGATGGAACCTGCAGCATGTTTAATGTTGTTTGTTACTGTTAGTGTTAAATGTTGTTTGTAAGATTGGAAAATTTTTTCCACGGCCCCACGCCTTATTTTTCGGCCGAAACCTATGAGAACTTGCCAGCACGCTCATTGCCAGAAACCGCTGAGAGCTTGCCTGCCCCCGTTCATAACTGCTCTTCTGGTTCGAAGGCAGAACCAATACGGCAACCCTCCATAGAATCATAGAATCATAGAAGTTTACAGCATGGAAACAGGCCCTTCGGCCCAACCAGTCCATGCCGCCCAGTTTTTTACCATTAAGCTAGTCCCAGTTGCCCGCACTTGGCCCATAACCCTCTATACCCATCTTACCCATGTAACCATCTAAATGCTTTTTGAAAGACACAATTGTACCCGCTTCTACTACTACCTCTGGCAGCCCATTCCAGACACTCACTACCCTCTGAGTGAAGAAATTGCCCCTCTGGGCCCTTCTGAATCTCTCCCCTCTCACCTTAAACCTATGCCCTCTAGTTTTAGACTCCCCTACCTTTGGGAAAAGATGTTGACTATCTACCTTATCTATGCCCCTCATTATTTTATAGACCTCTATAAGATCACCCCTAAGCCTCCTACGCTCCAGGGAAAAAAGTCCCAGTCTATCCAGCCTCTCCTTATAACTCAAACCATCAAGTCCCGGCAACATCCTAGTAAATCTTTTCTGCACTCTTTCTAGTTTAATAATATCCTTTCTATAATAGGGTGACCAGAACTGCACACAGTATTCCAAGTGTGGCCGTACCAATGTCTTGTACAACTTCAACAAGACGTCCCAACTCCTATATTCAATGTTCTGACCAATGAAACCAAGCATGCCGAATGCCTTCTTCACCACCCTGTCCACCTGCGACTCCACCTTCAAGGAGCTATGAACCTGTACTCCTAGATCTCTTTGTTCTATAACTCTCCCCAACGCCATACCATTAACTGAGTAGGTCCTGGCCTGATTCGATCTGCCAAAATGCATCACCTCACATTTATCTAAATTAAACTCCATCTGCCATTCGTCGGCCCACTGGCCTAATTGATCAAGATCCCGTTGCAATCCTAGATAACCTTCTTCACTATCCACTGTGCCACCAATCTTGGTGTCATCTGCAAACTTACTAACCATGCCTCCTAAATTCTCATCCAAATCATTAATATAAATCACAAATAACAGTGGACCCAGCACCGATCCCTGAGGCACACCACTGGTCACAGGCCTCCAGTTTGAAAAACAACCCTCTACAACCACCCTCTGCCTTCTGTCGTCCAGCCAATTTTGAATCCAATTGGCAACCTCACCCTGGATCCCGTGAGCTTTAACCTTCTGCAACAACCTACCATGCGGTACCTTGTCAAAGGCTTTGCTAAAGTCCATGTAGACAACGTCTACTGCACTACCCTCATCTACCTTCTTGGTCACTCCCTCAAAAAACTCAATCAAATTTGTGAGACATGATTTACCACGCACAAAGCCATGCTGACTGCCCCGAATCAGTCCTTGCCTCTCTAAATGCTTGTAGATCCTGTCTCTCAGAATACCTTCTAGCAACTTACCTACTACAGACGTTAGGCTCACCGGTCTGTAGTTCCCAGGCTTTTCCCTGCTGCCCTTCTTAAACAAGGGCACAACATTCGCCACTCTCCAATCTTCAGGCACCTCACCTGTGGCTGCCGATGATTCAAATATCTCGGTTAGGGGACCCGCAATTTCCTCCCTAGCCTCCCACAACATCCTGGGATACATTTCATCAGGTCCCGGGGATTTATCTACCTTGATGCGCTTTAAGACTTCCAGCACCTCCTCCTCTGTAATATGCACACTTCTCAAGACATCACTATTTATTTCCCTTAGTTTCCTAACATCCATGCCTTTCTCCACCGTGAATACCGATGAGAAATATTCATTCAGGATCTCACCCAACTCTTGTGGCTCTGCACATAAATGCCCTTGTTGATCCTTAAGAGGCCCTACTCTGTCCCTAGTTACTCTTTTCCCCTTTATGTATCTGTAGAATCTCTTTGGATTCTCCCTTGCATTATTTGCCAAAGCAATTTCATGTCCCCTTTTTGCCCTCCTGATTTCCCTCTTAACTCTATTTCGACAATCTCTATACTCTTCAAGGGATCTACTTGATCCCAGTTGCTTATGTACGTCATATGCCTCCTTCTTCTTTTTGACCAGAGTCTCAATATCTCGAGTCATCCAGGGTTCCCTACTTCTACCAGCCTTGCCCTTCACTCTAAAGGGAATGTGCTTACCCTGCACCCTGGTTAACACATTTTTAAAAGCCTCCCATTTACCAGCCGTCCCTTTGTCTGCCAATAGTCTCCCCCAATCTACCTCTGCAAGTTCCTGTCTGATACCATCAAAATTGGCCTTGCCCCAATTAAGAATTTTAACTCTTGGGCCAGACCTATCATTCTCCATAGCTATCTTAAAACTAATGGAATTATGGTCACTTGTCCCAAAGTGATCCCTCACTAGCACTTCTATCACTTGCCCTTCCTTATTTCCCAAGACGAGGTCAAGTTTTGCCCCCTCTCTAGTCGGTCCATCCACATACTGAATGAGAAATTCCTCCTGAATACACTCAACAAATTTCCCTCCATCCAAGCCCCTAATGCTATGACTGTCCCAGTCAATGTTGGGAAAGTTAAAGTCCCCTACTACTACCACCCTATTATTCTTGCAGCTATCTGTAATCTCCTTACATATTTGCTCCTCAATTTCCCGCTGACTATTTGGGGGCCTGTAGTACAGTCCTACCAAGGTGATCTCTCCCTTCTTATTTTTCAGTTCCACCCATATAGACTCAGTGGGCGAACCCTTGGATATATCCCCTCTAAGTACTGCCGTGATGTTCTCCCTAATCAAAAACGCCACTCCCCCTCCTCTCTTACCTCCTGTTCTATCCTTTCTATAGCATCTGTAGCCCGGAACATTGAGCTGCCAGTCCTGCCCCTCCCTTAGCCATGTTTCAGTCATAGCTATAATATCCCAGTCCCATGTGCCCGTCCATGCCCTGAGTTCATCCGCTTTGCCCGTCAGGCCCCTTGCATTGAAATAAATGCAGTTTAATGTAGACCTTCCTTGCTCTCTGCCCTGTTTTCTCTGGTCATGCTTTACACACTCTCCCTTCCTGCCTTTTGTTTCTGTCCCCACTGACTTCCTACATCGGTTCCCATCCCCCTGGCACATTAGTTTAAACCCTCCCCAACTGCACTAGCAAACACCCCCCCGAGAACATTGGTTCCGGTCCCACCCAGATGCAGACCGTCCGATTTGTACAGGTCCCACCTCCCCCAGAATCGGTCCCAATGTCCCAGGAATTTGAAACCCTCCCTCTTGCACCATCTCTCAAGCCACGTATTCATCCTAGCTATCCTGTCATTCCTACTCTGACTATCACGTGGCACTGGTAGCAATCCTGAGATTACTACCTTTGAGGTCCTACTTTTTAGTTTAACTCCTAACTCCCTAAATTCAGCTTGTAGGACCTCATCCCGTTTTTTACCTATATCGTTGGTGCCTATATGCACCACGACAGCTGGCTGTTCACCCTCCCCCTCCAGAATGCCCTGCAGCCGCTCCGAGACATCCTTGACCCTTGCACCAGGGAGGCAACATACCAACCTGGATTCTCGTTTGCGTCCGCAGAAACGCCTGTCTATTCCCCTTACGATTGAATCCCCTATCACTATAGCTCTGCCACTCTTTTTCCCGCCCTTCTGTGCAGCAGAGCCAGCCACGGTGCCATGAACCTGGCTGCTGCCACCTTCCCCTGGTGAGCCATCTCCCCCAACAGTTTCCAAAACGGTAAATCTGTTTTGGAGGGAGATGACCGCAGGGGATCCCTGCACTGCCTTCCTACTCTTCCTCTGTCTGTTGGTCACCCTTTCCCTATCTGCCTCAGTAATTTTAATCTGCGGTGTGACCAACTCACTGAATGTGCTTTCCACAACTTCCTCAGCATCGCGGATGCTCCAAAGTGAGTCCATCCGCAGCTCCAGAGCCGTCAAGCGGTCTAACAGGAGCTGCAGTTGGACACACTTCTTGCAGATGAAGGAGTCAGGGACACCAGAAGGGTCCCTGACTTGCCACATCTCACAAGAGGAGCATGACACGGGTCTGAGCTCTCCTGCCATGACTTAAACCTGAAGTTAAATTTGAACTACACTACACAGCTAGGAGAAAGTCAAAGAGAGAGAAATCACTTGCCAGTTACAAGCCAAACACTTACCTGCTGGCTGTGATGTAGTTGCTCCAGAGACTCCCTCACAGGTCTGCTTCTCTGCACCTCCTTCAGGTGAGCACCAAATTCCCTTAACTAGTTAATTACTTTACTTAATTAACTTGATTTTTTTTTTTTTTTTTTTTTTGTCACTCCCCTCTTACCCTAACTCAGCCTTACCCAAACTCAGATACACTCTGTTTGCCTTCAGCACTCTGTTTCTATAGGCACTTCAGCCACACCCTTTGTATCCTTCCTGATTTACAGTCAGCCAATAGGCCTGCTCCCAAAACTGATCTCTCTCCCGAACAGCTGACCTGCAAGGTAAGTAAGTGGTTATGCAGTACTTACCTCACCCACAGCGCGCCCTTTTAAACTGTCCCCTCTGCCTCGCAGCTCCCGCGCTTTTTGAAACTCCCGCGCTGTTTCCAAGGTCCTGGCTCCCTCTCTCTCCCGAACAGCTGACCTGCAAGGTAAGTAAGTGGTTATGCAGTACTTACCTCACCCACAGCGCGCCCTTTTAAACTGTCCCCTCTGCCTCGCAGCTCCCGCGCTTTTTGAAACTCCCGCGCTGTTTCCAAGGTCCTGGCTCCCTCTCTCTCCCGAACAGCTGACCTGCAAGGTAAGTAAGTGGTTATGCAGTACTTACCTCACCCACAGCGCGCCCTTTTAAACTGTCCCCTCTGCCTCGCAGCTCCCGCGCTTTTTGAAACTCCCGCGCTGTTTCCAAGGTCCTGGCTCCCTCTCTCTCCCGAACAGCTGACCTGCAAGGTAAGTAAGTGGTTATGCAGTACTTACCTCACCCACAGCGCGCCCTTTTAAACTGTCCCCTCTGCCTCGCAGCTCCCGCGCTTTTTGAAACTCCCGCGCTGTTTCCAAGGTCCTGGCTCCCTCTCTCTCCCGAACAGCTGACCTGCAAGGTAAGTAAGTGGTTATGCAGTACTTACCTCACCCACAGCGCGCCCTTTTAAACTGTCCCCTCTGCCTCGCAGCTCCCGCGCTTTTTGAAACTCCCGCGCTGTTTCCAAGGTCCTGGCTCCCTCTCTCTCCCGAACAGCTGACCTGCAAGGTAAGTAAGTGGTTATGCAGTACTTACCTCACCCACAGCGCGCCCTTTTAAACTGTCCCCTCTGCCTCGCAGCTCCCGCGCTTTTTGAAACTCCCACGATGACTACATTTTTGCCCGTTCTTGTCGGTTGCTCAGGCAGTGGAGAAACGGCATTGGGACCCGCCCTGCCTGAGGACCCCCCCTCTGGTCAGCTACGCTCGGGTAGAGCACACACGGCATTGGTCGCCGTCCTACCCGGGGATTCCATCCAATTTTTACCCGTCGCGGTCCATACGCACCTTATTTCGGCACCTTTGGTTCAAAAAGTTTTGTTTTGTTTCAGGCGACCCTTAGGTTGCCATCCCTATGCTATTTACATCCTCAAGCATTTGGATGGTAAATCGCACAGCCTGCGAGACGGCTCGCACTGGTTCAGTATTTTTAAGTGTGTCTTGTCCTGAATATTCGGTTTATAAAAATTTAGAAAATGAGGGAGTCACACACGGTGGCAAATTGTAAAGGGAGAATTGGCACAAAAGGACAGACATACTAACAGACGGGATATTAAACCAAGATAGTAACAGACACTATGCTTGATCCCACAGACCTCCAGAAGCTCCAGGAAAAGAGACGCAACGGAAAAGAAAAGAAGAGAAGAGAAAGAAGAAGACAACAATGAAGACGTCATACGTGTATTTCGTCGTTATTGCAATGTGTATTCTGTTGCGCGCGAACGCGAACCCCCTGACCCCAACCCCCCCCGGCCGTCAATGATTCACTTCCCCATAGCGCACAGAACCCCTCGATCTATAATAAAGGACATTCGTTTGCGTTCTTTTGTAAATAAAGAAATGGAAATATTGTACACCCCTGTGCTTGACTGCCAAGCCAGGAAAAATGTAAATGCTGCTTTTATTTTGTATTGTTTAGGAAGTTAATATGACTGAATGTTTAGTGAGTGGAGTTTATTGAGGACAGTTAGAGGTACCGTTTTTAAAATTTTGTAATGCATGTCCCTGTTTATGACATAACGCTACTTAGAATGTTAGTTAAAATTTTTCTTGCATAGTTATGGTCAGTGTAGAGGCCATAGAAGAGTGCTCGCCAGGTCATGGAATGAAGACAACGCAGTTATGTGATCCTTCACGCTTCGTGTTAGGGATCACAAGGAGGGTGTGTAGCCACCTGGGTTGGGCACTTCCCGACTTAAAATGGAGAACCGCAAAGGCTGAAGGGAAATTCAGCCAGCACAGGCAAAGACTAGCAAGTGCAGAAATCATGTATATTGATACCTGCAAAACAACCGGACAGCACTGAAACCAGCAGCCATTTGCATAGTAATGCAGCAGCCATCTGCATAGGCACAATGGCAACAGTTAAGGTGAATAAAGCCAAGCCAGACTCCTCGGCGCCAGCAGGAGCCAAGACAAAGGAAGGCCAACGGACATTTAGGGACCGCCCAACGACCAGAGAACAACTCCAGTATTGGCGAAATCGATCCAAGTGATCGGAACGCAGTCCAATCACTTGGAACCAGGTACGGGGTCCGCCCGAAAGGCGGGAAGCCCCTGGGGACTATAAAGTAAAGCCTCCAAGTTCAAATCATAGCTCCTAGCTACCAGTCTATACCAGCTTTTGAATCCTGCAGACTCAGGACCTGAACGAAAGGCCATTTGTTCCCCTGACCTGGTGGGCCAGTCCGAAGCTAAGTATAGGCCTTATAGTGATAGAAATAGTCTAGAAAGTAGAGTTTATGCATGAGTAGTGATTTACTGTGTATAATAAATGTGCTTTTATTTGAATCTTACTAATTGGTGTGTTGAATTATTGATCATTACTTGAACTTGAACCTCGTGACGGTATCATAAAGATACCTGGTGACACTTGAGCAAAGGTTAAACAAACAGAGCAAATTACGATTTAAGAGCCAACCAAAAGTTAGCAACAGAGTAACTACACTTAGGTTAACAGAGAGTCAAACTCATAGAGAACTGTGCTACTGGTTCAATAAATCAGATGGAACTAACTTCAAGGTCTGGAGTATCTTGTGGTTAAAGCTGCATCCAGTTGCAGCCTGTGTTAGCCCAGAGTACATAACAGGACATGGAGCTTGTCCCAGTTGCAATTTCCTCTCTCGCTTCCTTCAGTATTCTGGGGTAGATCCCATCAGGCCCTGGGGACTTATCTACCTTAATATTTTTCAACACCTCGTCTTTTTGGATCTCAATGTGACCCAGGCTATCTACACACCCTTCTCCAGACTCAACACCCACCAATTCCTTCTCGTTGGTGAATACTGATGCAAAGTATTCATTTAGTACCTTGCCCATTTCCTCTGGCTTCACACATAGATTCCCTCCCTTGTCCTTCAGTGGGCCCACCCTACCCCTGGCTACCCTCGTGCTTTTTATGTACGTGTAAAAAGCCTTGGGATTTTCCTTAACCCTATTTTCCAATGACAGTGTTGCCATTGCAGTAATGTAGGAAACAGACTAGCCAATTTGAGCGTAACAAGATCCCATAGAAGCAATAGGAAAACGACTAGCTTATTTACTTTCGTGACGTTGATCGAGAGATATTGGGCATCAAAATGAACAAAATTACTCCTCATTATGTGGTGTCACAGGATATTTTGCATCTACCTGACAGAACAGGCAGGTTCGCAGTTTAACATCACATCCTGTTGTGTCTGTAAAATCCCAGATACTTTGGCCAGTATTTCAATCAAAACTTTTACCCAGATGTCTTTATTAGTGAGGAGAACAAAGGACAGTACAAGTAGAAAATCAACCCAATTTTATTTAACAGCAACAATATTAACCGTTAAATTCACCCAAAACATATACTAAAGAATCCCAATATTCATTTTACTACTGTAAATTTGGCTTGGGTTGAGCCGTGGCTCTGATTCTTTGAGTCTCTCAGGTTCGTGAAGGTGGGTCTCGCTGGTAGCATCTTTCCTTCTCTGGTCAGTCTTCCGGATGGTCAAGGTCACCTTCCACGTCGAGTCTTTGCTGGGGTGTGCCTTGTGTTACTGCCTTTATTCCCCCTCCCTTCGTGCCTTTCCAGAAAATCCTCTGGCTTTCCGTCCATGAGGCCTTGGGAATGGGTTCCCAACACCCAATGGATGAGATGGTGACCAATTGACAGGACACCGGGGCCTGCCCCAGGTGCCCATCCCCGGCAGTGTTGTTTGCACATAACCTGTTGCCATATAAGGTAATGGCAGGAATTCTGGGCGCCTGAAAATCTGGCTCGATCTGGGAAACCAAAACAAATTGGTGCCTATCAATCGAGTCTATGATCTCCTGATACGTGATCGATAGGACAGGTCAAGACACGTTCTGGCAGTTTATATGTGGGTTGTGTATTTGACTTTGGTCAAGTTGAATTCCTATCAGCCTGCCTGAGGCTTGTCTGCAGTTTGTTAGAAGTGCCCAACTCTTTAATTTAATTTAATTTAATCGAGCCTAAAACTAGGCCATGCCAGGTTACCACAATCTGATAGACACTCCTCCTGGGTCTGACATTACAGTATTCCCTCTGTACTGCACCGGAGCATCATCCGAGTGTGTTTTGTTCAAATCTCTGGAGTGGCACCTGAACAAATGATCTGAGGGACTGAGGCGCAAAAGTGTCGCCCACTGAGTCACAGGAAGATTCCACCCACCCTGTGAGGGGGCTGACAGGGAATAGCGGGAGTTTTAACTTCCTAACAAAAGGATGCAAATAGAAACAGGATGCTTTGCAAATTATTCATTTAGAAAATGTGTTAAAGACCTCACTTGCAATCAGTAAATAATCAAATGCCGAGGGGCCTGATATTCCAAAACAGTGCAGATTAAATCATTAACTGGAAAAAAAAACACCTCTGCAATTATGTTCAGTCTGTGGAGGTTGCAAGGTGCTAATCAACTGCATGCTGACTGAGCCAGTTAATGGGCTCACCATGGTCCAAGCTCGAAGATCTTTTTTCAAATCACTTCTCTTTTTCTGTGACAGTGGGAAAAGCAGATGGCTTCAATTAGCTTGAAACACATTTTAAAGGTTGCCAAGCTGATTGAAACCATGGTGGAAGCAGGCTTTCAGTCCTGATGGGTGTTTCATTTCTGTTCACACATGAGCAACATGTTATCCTAACTCCCTTTCAGAATGCTCACACTTGGAAGCCAATTTCTTGCTGTTTTCCATTCTGAGACCTTCCTTTCCAATTCCTTTTAGTCTGCCCACGGGTTTCGTAAATTTGGGAGCGGTTCTAAAAATAACTCTAAACTTTTGAACCTTCCTTCACCGATGTCAGAAACTATTTCTTGCTCAGTTCAAAATGGATACAATTATTGGCGATGTACATGCAGAGGGAACCCTGAGTAGAAGCGCGTAGAGCTCAGGGTTCATAGATGGTTTTTATTAACTGATCGGGCAGTCACTGAGGTGTAGGTTTTACAAGAAAATGATGGTTTAGCAGCAGGCGGTACCACCAATGTGCAGCGATTGTGAGAAAGGTGACTGTTCACCATACGTTACTGGCATCTTCTGAATTTGGGTTAGGGTTAAGGAAAACCTTTTGGATTTTCTATTCTTCTGGGATTCTTGATCATTCTTTTCTTCATGGAAAGGATTCTAGGTTTAGGTGATATTTAAAACAAAACAAATCTGCAAAGACTTAAGTAAAAATGGTGCAGACCGAAAGCATTGACAATGTGCCTTTCAGCTAGCTAAGGCAGCTTGCGAAATATCACAGCTCCCAGTCAACCAGGAGATTAAAGAATTCATCATCTATTCCCAATCATCAACGAATATTCGCACTTACTGTGACAGGGATGATTCGATTGATGTGGTTATTACATAGGGTCTACTTAGTGAATTTTGGAGAAGCGGTAGGTCTCCGTGGGGATGATACCATGGGCACTGCCTTCTTCTCTTTCCTAGGTCAGAATTAACAGAACAAAATGCGAAACTCCAGGACAAAGTCTGTGGTCTGAAGCTAGAAGCTGGAAGTATTGAAAAAAATGTAAACAAACAGCAAGTAAGGCAATTCACAAAAGGATGGTAGGGAGTATGGTTTAATACTTTTACTTTGTTGAAAGGGTGATGGAAACGCATCCGACTGTGTTGGAGTGGGAGCAGCTCAGGAAATTCCTGGCCAATGAGATCCCCCAATAAATGTCCGAATCAAAGCTAGAGTTAGCCGCATTAATGATCGGAAGGTGTAGGCAAAGGAGAATTTTGATTACATGATTGTGGGCTTCAACGTGAGTGTCATAATATGCACCCATGCAGATCATGAGGTAAAAGCAGGCAGTGGCAGACACCCAGGTGAGCCAATCAATGTACAGAACAGAACACGACCAATCACAAGACAGGACACAAGAGGGGGAATTACACCTATAAAACACACGAGAGCTCGATCCTACAACTCGATCGCAAGATTTTATCGTTTTTGATCTTGCCCTGCTGTGTGTTGTTAAACATGAAAGCTACCGACCGTTGGTCAGTGAGGAGAGTGAATCTCCTGCCGGCCAGGTAATGCCTCCAATGCCGCACAGCTTCAACGATAGCCTGGGCCTCTTTTTCGACGGAGGAGTGTCGAATTTCGGAGGCATGAAGGGTTTGTGAAAAGAATGCTTGCCTGGTTGAGGGTGGCGGCTAGAGCGACGTCTGATGCACCGCGTGCACGGATGAGGCCAGTTATGCGGCGCCGGCCGCGTCATCTATGTGGCGCCGCCTTTACGCGGGCGACAAGGCCTGGTGCGTGTAGATGACGCGGCCCCGATCCTAGTCCATTGTCAGGGCCTGAATCGGTCGGGATCTGGGCCGTTTCGCGCCGTCATGAACCTCGACGGCGTTCACGACGGCGCGGCCGCTTCGGCGCGGGAGTGGAGAATCCCGCCCAACATCTTTAAACAGAATCACATCAGGTTAAAGGCACTACTATTATGAGTTTAAATCACGCAAATGATCCAGAGATAATCTTTCATGACAGAGATCACAGCAAATCCAGCTCACTGAAAACACAGACACTCCCCAAGCTCTTTTCAAACTGCAAAACTAAACTGCAAAATGGCGGAACTGCTCAGCTCCACCCACTCTCTGACATCACTGTTTTCTTAAAGGTACATTGCTAAACATCCATGTCTTAAAGGTACTCTCACATGACACCTCCCCCAAGAAAAAAAAACTTCAAGATGGTTTCATTTTTCACTTTTGCACCACCCACTAAGAAAAGTACACAGTAACTATACCTTTCCATTTAAATAAACCAACACACTCAAACAGGCATAATAATATAGTCCATTTTACTTTGTTTTTCTTCCTCCAACCGAAAACCTTCTCAATTGATCACATTCGTGACAAAGCATCGGCTATCACATTTTCCCGCCTTGCCACATGTACCATTTTTAAATGAAATGGCTGTAACATAAGAACATAAGAACTAGGAGCAGGAGTAGGCCATCTGGCCCCTCGAGCCTGCTCCACCATTCAATGAGATTTTGGCTGATCTTTTGTGGACTCAGCTCCACTTTCCGTCCCGAACACGGAATTAATCCCTTTATTCTTCAAAAAACTATCTATCTTTATCTTAAAAACGTTGAATGAAGGAGCCTCTACTGCTTCACTCGGCAAGGAATTCCATAGATTCACAACCCTTTGGATGGAGAAGTTTCTCCTAAACTCAGTCCTAAATCTACTTCCCCTTA
Organism: Scyliorhinus torazame; assembly: GCF_047496885.1. NCBI lineage: Eukaryota > Metazoa > Chordata > Chondrichthyes > Carcharhiniformes > Scyliorhinidae > Scyliorhinus > Scyliorhinus torazame. The sequence goes on along the minus strand of NC_092727.1, from coordinate 81,218,938 downwards.
TTTTGAGGCTATGCCCCCTAGTTCTGCTTTCACCCGCCAGTGGAAACAACTTGCCCGCATCTATCCTGTCTATTCCCTTCATAATCTTATATGTTTCTATAAGATCCCCCCTCATCATTCTAAATTCCAACGAGTACAGTCCCAGTCTATTCAACCTCTCCTCGTAATCCAACACCTTCAGCTCTGGGATTAACCTAGTGAATCTCCTCTGCACACCCTCCAGTGCCAGTACGTCCTTTCTCAAGTAAGGAGTCCAAAATTGAACACAATACTCCAGGTGCGGCCTCACTATCATCCTATACAATTGCAGCAGAACCTCCCTAGTCTTAAACTGCATCCCTCTCGTAATGAAGGACAAAATTCTATTTGCCTTCTTAATCACCTGTTGCACCTGTAACCCAACTTTTTGCGACTCATGCACTAGCACACCCAGGTCTCTCTGCACAGCAGCATGTTTTAATATTTTATCATTTAAATAATAATCCCTTTTGCTGTTATTCCTACCAAAATGGATAACCTCACATTTGTCAACATTGTATTCCATCTGCCAGACCCTAGCCCATTCACTTAGCCTATCCAAATCCCTCTGCAGGCTTCCAGTATCCTCTGCACTTTTTGCTTTACCACTTATCTTAGTGTCGTCTGCAATCTTGGACACATTGCCCTTGGTCCCCAACTCCAAATCATCTATGTAAATTGTGAACAGTTGTGGGCCCAACACTGATCCCTGAGGGACACCACTAGCTACTGATTGCCAACCAGAGAAACACCCATTAATCCCCACTCTTTGCTTTCTATTAATTAACCATTCCTCTATCCATGCTACTACTTTCCCCTTAATGCCATGCACCTTTATCTTATGCAGCAACCTTTTGTGTGGCACCTTGTCAAAGGCTTTCTGGAAATCCAGATATACCACATCCATTGGCTCCCCGTTATCTACCGCACTGTTAATGTCCTCAAACAATTCCACTAAATTAGTTAGGCATGACCTGCCCTTTATGAACCCATGCTGCGTCTGCCCAATGGGACAATTTCCATCCAGATGCCTCGCTATTTCTTCCTTGATGATAGATTCCAGCATCTTCCCTACTACCGAAGTTAAGCTCACTGGCCTATAATTACCCGCTTTCTGCCTACCTCCTTTTTTAAACAGTGGTGTCACGTTTGCTAATTTCCAATCTGCCGGGACCACCCCAGAGTCTAGTGAATTTTGGTAAATTATCACTAGCGCATTTGCAATTTCCCTAGCCATCTCTTTCAGCACTCTGAGATGCATCCCATCAGGGCCAGGAGACTTGACTACCTTTAGCCCCATTAGCTTGCCCATCACTACCTCCTTGGTGATAACAATCCTCTCAAGACCGACCCAAAAAACCTGTTCAGTTCCTCAGCCATTTCCTCATCTCTCATTATTAAATCTCCCCTCTCATCCTCTAAAGGACCAATATTTACCTGAGCCACTCCTTTTTGTTTTATGTATTTGTAGAAACTTTTACTATCTGTTTTATATTCTGAGCAAGTTTACTCTCATAATCTATCTTACTCTTCTTTATAGCTTTTTTAGTAGCTTTCTGTTGCCCCCTAAAGATTTCCCAGTCCTCTAGTCTCCCACTGATCTTTGCTACTTTGTATGTTTTTTCCTTCAATTTGATACTCTCCCTTATTTCCTTAGATATCCACGGTCGATTTTCCCTCCTTTTACTGTCCTTCCTTTTTGTTGGTATCAACCTTTGCTGAGCACTGTGAAAAATCACTTGGAAGGTTCTCCACTGTTCCTCAACTGTTTCACCATACAGTCTTTGCTCCCAGTCTACCTTAGCTAGTTCTTCTCTCAGCCCATTGTAATCTCCTTTGTTTAAGCACAAAACACTAGTGCTTGATTTTACCTTCTCACCCTCCATCTGTATTTTAAATTCCACCATATTGTGATCGCTCCTTCCGAGAAGATCCCTAACTATGAGATCCTGAATCAATCCTGTCTCATTACACAGGCCAGATCTAGGACCGCTTGTTCCCTTGTAGGTTCCATTACATACTGTTCTAGGAAACTATCGCGGATACATTCTATAAACTGCTCCTCAAGGCTGCCTTGACCAACCTGGTTAAACCAATCGATATGTAGATTAAAATCCCCCATGATAACTGCTGTACCATTTCTACATGCATCAGTCATTTCTTTGTTTATTGCCTGCCCCACCATCATGTTACTATTTGGTGGCCTACAGATTACTCCTATCAGTGACTTTTTCGCCTTACTATTCCTGATTTCCACCCAAATGGATTCAACCTTATCCTCCATAGCACCGATGTCATCCCTTACTGTTGCCCGGATGTCATCCTTAAATAACAGAGCTACCCCACCTCCCTTACCATCCACTCTGTCCTTCCGAAAAGTTTGATACCCTTGGATATTTAACTCCCAGTCGTGACCATCCTTTAACCATGTTTCAGTAATGGCCACTAAATCATAGTCATTCACGATGATTTGCACCATCAACTCATTTACCTTATTCCGAATACTACGAGCATTCAGGTAAAGTACACTTATGTTGGCTTTTTTACCTCTGTTCTGAATCTTAACACCTCGATCAGTAACCTTTCTTAAGTTATATTTCCTCTTAACCTTTCTCCTAATTTTCCTTGTCGTTGAACCCACATCTTCATGTAACAACCTGCCGTGTCGCTTACCATTAATGTTTTCACTTCCCATTTTATTTCTTTCAGTATTCCTGGTCCTATTCACTGAGCTCCCCTCAGTCACTGTACCTTGTACTGTCGCCCTTTTTGATTTTTGACTATGGCTTATCTGCCTTACACATTCCCCCTTACTGCCTTTTATTTCTGTCCCTGTTTTACTACCTTCCAACTTCCTGCATCCGTTCCCATCCCCCTGCCACATTAGTTTAAACTCTCCACAACAGCTCTAGCAAACACCCCCCCTAGGACATCGGTTCCAGTCCTGACCAGGTGCAGACCGTCCGATTTGGTCCCACCTCCCCCAGAACCGGTTCCAATGTCCCAGGAATTTGAATCCCTCCCTCTTGCACCATCTCTCGAGCCACGCATTCATCCTCTCTATCCTGACATTCCTACTCTGACTAGCTCGTGGCACTGGTAGCAAACCTGAGATTACTACCTTTGAGGTCCTACTTTTTAGTTTAACTCCTAGCTCCCTAAATTCAGCTTGTAGGATCTTGTCCCGTTTTTTACCTATATCGTTGGTGCCTATGTGCACCACGACAGCTGGATGTTCACCCTCCCCCCAGAATGTCCTGCAGCCGCTCCGAGACATCCTTGACCCTTGCACCAGGGAGGCAACATACCATCCTGGAGTCTCGATTGCGTCCGCAGAACCGCCTGTCTATTCCCCTTACAATTGAGTCCCCTATCACTATAGCCCTGCCATCCTTCTTCCTGCCCAGCTGCGCAGCAGAGCCAGCCACGGTGCCATGAACCTGGCTGCTGCTGCCTTCCCCTGGTGAGCCATCTCCCTCAACAGTATCCAAAGCGGTATATCTGTTTTGCAGGGAGATGAACGCAGAGGACACCTGCACTGCCTTCCTACTCTTGCTCTGTCTTTTGGTCACCCATTTTCTATCTCCCTCAGGACCTTTCACCTGCGGTGTGACCAACTCACTAAACGTGCTATCCACGACGTCCTCAGCATCGCAGATGCTCCAAAGTGAGTCCATCCGCAGCTCCAGAACCGTCAAGCGGTCTAACAGGTGCTGCAACTGTCCAGTTGCCACGTCATGCACGTGAAGGAGCCAGGGACAGTGGACGTGTCCCTGAGCTCCCACATCGCACACGAGGAGCATGACTCGGGTCTGAGATCTCCTGCCATGTCTTAAACCTTTGGTTAACTTTAACAACTACAATTTCAACAAAAAAAAACAAAGAAAAAATAAATAAATATACCAATGAAAAGAAACAGAAAAACAGAAACATTACTTACCAGGCACTTACCAGGGCTAAAAAGCACTTCCTACCCACCCAGCTTCGAATTCCCACCTAGATTCAAATTCCCAAACTCACTCTTAGCTGTGTCTCACTCTGCCTGTGTCTTCTCTGGCTCACTGGGAGAACTCACTGGGAGTGAGTTTACAAGTTGCTCTTTGTCAACTGTCCTGTATTGACTCCCCTCCCCCACCTGCTTTTAGATCAAGGTAGATTTAAGTGACTGACACTTAACTGCCAACCAGTTATGTGAGTGGGTGAGGCAGCCCTTGTTAACCCACACTGCACAATACTAGCTTAATTTAAATTAATTTAAACTCCTGAAATTTAAAAGGAGCTGCCTTACTGATTTAATTCAATTCCCACCTCGATTCAAATTCCCAAACTCACTCTTAGCTGTGTCTCACTCCTGGCTCTGTCTTCTCTGGCTCACTGGGAGAACTCACTGGGAATGAGTTTACGAGTTGCTCTTTTTAAACTGTCCTGAATTGACTCCCCTTGCAAACTTGCATTGTTATTCTGGAATCGCTCCAAAAACGTCAAAGGATTATGATCAGTATATATAACGGTGTCAGATGGATTGCTGGTCACATAAATGTGAAAATGTTGCAAAGCCAGCACCAAACTCAAAGTCTCCTTCTCAATCGTTGAATATTTTTTTCTGGTGAGATATCAATTTCTTTGAAAAATAACCAACAGGCTCTAGCCCTTCGTCGTCGTCTTGTAGAAGCACCACACATACGCCCACATCGCTTGCGTCAACAGCCACTTTGAAGGGTTTGGTATAATTTGGGATGACTGACACAGGAGCAGTGGTTAACACAGCCTTCAGGCCATCAAATGCCTGTTGACACTCCGCTGTCCACTGGAATTTGTTACGCTTCTTGAGCAAGTCCATCCGTGGAGCGACCACACTGCTAAAATTTGGTACAAATTGCCGGTACAATCCACTCATACCAAGAAATCGCATTATTTCCCGTTGTGTCGAGGGTATCGGAAACTCCCCAATAACTTTCGTTTTCACATCCCGTGGGACCAGTCGACCCTGTCCGATTGTATGGCCAAGGAAAGTGACTTGGGCTTTTCCAAATTCACTTTTGGCTAGGTTTATCACCAAACCCGCCTCCTGAAGTCGATCGAATAACTCCCTCAGATGTTTTAAATGTTCTTTCCATGTATGGCTTAAAACTACCAGATTGTCGATGTAGAACGCACAATTGGATAATCCTGAAACGACTGTATTAGTTAACCGTTGAAATGTGGCTGGGGCGTTTTTCATGCCAAATGGCATAACTTTGAACTGCTATATACCATCTGGAGTCACAAAAGCTGAAATCTCCTTCGCCCTTTCAGATAAAGGTACTTGCCAGTAACCTTTCAATAAATCCAATTTGGAAATAAAAGCGGATTGTCCCACTTTCTCAATGCAATCCTCCAAACGTGGGATAGGATCAGAGTCCATTCTTGTAACTGCATTCACCTTTTGATAGTCCACACACAACCATTGGGTACCATCTTGTTTAGGTACCATCACTATAGGTGAGCTCCATTGGCTGCAACCCACTTCAATTATGCCATTTTTAAGCATACTCTCAATCTCTCTGCTAACCTGTGCCAATTTTAAAGGATTAAGTCTATATGGATGTTGTTTGATAGGAACAGCATTTCTCACATCTACATCATGGATAGCCATTTTAGTACTTCCCAATTTATCTCTACAAACTTGCCCATGTGATATATAGATTACATAGAACATACAGTGCAGAAGGAGGCCATTCGGCCGATCGAGTCTGCACCGACCCACATTAATCCCTCACTTCCACCTTATCCCCGCAACCCAATAACCCCTCCCAACCCTTATGGACACTACGGGTAATTTAGCATGGCCAATCCACCTAACCTGCACGTCTTTGGACTGTGGGAGGAAACCGGAGCACCCGGAGGAAACCCACGCGGACACGGAGAGAACGTGCAAACTCCGCACAGACAGTGACCCAGCGGGGAATCGAACCTGGGACCCTGGCGCTGTGAAGCCACAGTGCTAATCACTTGTGCTACCGTGCTGCCCCTGATCAATATCAATAACTCTTTCAGGTCAGTTTGTTTTTCCTCTGGAAGGTAATTTAACAATTCATCCCAATTTTTAAGAACATCCTCATTTTCCAATTTAATTTGAGGTATGTTAAATTCACAGTCATCTGGATTTGGTTTGTCTCTTTGAGTTAGAACCATTAAAACCTCCTTTTTCTCTCCTTCCCTTTCAAAGTAACCTTTTACGCATATTCACATGACACACTCGGTGAGTCTTCCTTCTATCTGGTGTTTTTACCACATAATTCACCTCACTTATTTTCCTTTCAATCTGATACGGTCCACAAAACCTAGCTTTTAAATGCTCACCTACCACTGGTAACAACACTAAAACTTTATCCCCACTGACAAAACTACAGACTTTGGATTTCTTCTATCTGCTATCCGTTTCATCACATTTTGTGCAACTTTCAAATGTCGTCCAGCCAATTCATCTGCTCTATTTAATCGTTCCCTAAAATTTGACACGTAATCCAATAGTGAAATTTCCGATTTCTCACCCACCAATTTTTCCTTAATCAATTTGAGTGGTCCTCTTACCTCATGATCAAAAATTAGTTCAAAAGGACTAAATTTGGTAGACTCATTAGGTGCATCCCTAATTGCAAACAATACAAATGGAATTCCTTTATCCCAATCCTCTGGATAATCTTGACAATACGCCCTCAACATTGTCTTTAATGTCTGATGCCACCTTTCTAACGCTCCCTGTGATTCTGGATGGTACGCAGTTGATTTAAATTGTTTTATTCCTAAGGTATCCATAACTTCTTTGAATAACTTTGAAGTAAAATTTGATCCTTGATCCGATTGAATTTCTGTGGGTAGTCCATATCTCGTAAAGAATTTAAGTAACTCCTCTACAATCCTTTTAGCTGTAATATTACGTACTGGAATGGTCTCTGGAAACCTAGTAGTCACATCTATTATAGTCAAAAGATATTGATTCCCACTTTTTGTTTTAGGGAGCGGTCCTACACAATCAATTATGACCCTCGTAAAAGGTTCCTCAAATGCTGGAATGGGTATTAAGGGCGCTGGTTTTATCACTGCTTGAGGTTTCCCTATCACTTGACATGTGTGACATGATTGACACAATTTAACTACATCTTTATGTAGTCCAGGCCAATAAAAATGTTTCTGGATTTTAGTTTAAGTTTTCCTTATTCCAAAATGACCTCCCACTGGTACCTCATGTGCAACTCGCAACACCTCCTTTCTATACCCTACCGGCAATACTACTTGATGAACTTCTGCCCACTTTTCATCCGCCTGCATATGTACAGGTCTCCATTTTCTCATCAAGACATCATTTTTACGGTAATAACACTCTGGTATACTCTCAGATTCCTCTTCCGTATATGCTTTCTGATACATCCATTTTATTTCTACATCTTTCTGTTGTAACTCCGCCAATTTTCCTGAACTAAAAATATCCGCCTCATCCTCCACCTGTTCTTGTTCTTTTTCAACTATCTGATCAAAAATCATTTCTGATAATTGCACTTCAATTTCATCTTCACTCTTTGATTTCTCCTCTTGTCTTAACCTGTGACTTTGCAACCTTGTTACTACACAATCCGGAAAAATCCCAGGATATTCATCCTTCAACCCTTTAGTTGTCTGATTTTCCACTGGCTTATCAACCACAGTAGGCATCACTCCCACCTGTGATCCAGCTATATCATTACCCAAGATAAACTGTATTCCTGGACAAGATAGTTTATCTTTACTCCTACTACCACTTCACCACTCTTCACTGGATTTTCCAACCTTACCTTATATAACGGAACGCTACTCCTCTCACCCTGAATTCCACATATCACCACCTTTTCTGGCAACATTCTTCCCAAACTACATAATTCCTCATCTCTTGCCATTAAAGATTGACTAGCCCCTGTATCTCTTTAAATTATGACTTATTTACCTGCTCCTCCTGATACACATGAGTAAACTTTACCCACACAAGTAAATTCTTTAAATACATCTGGCACCTACTTAACAATTACTTCTTGAACAGGCTGTACAATCGTTTGCACCTCCTTCGCTTCCCTTGGGCTTTCCTTTACCACTCTAACAAACCCCACTGTCTTATCCTGTTTTACCACATCAGCCTTCCCAGTGCTTTTCTTCAACCACCAACACTGTGACTTTACATGGCCTAGTTTATTACAGTGAAAACATCTGAAACGTTTCATTTCTTTTCCACCCTCCTGGATTTCTTTTTTAATCTGAGGTACACTCTCTTTATTGTCTCCCATCAGATCACCTTTACCTTGACCACTTGAGTATTTCTCATGTCCCCAGTTTCTATCCCTTACCGGCTGAAACTGATGTCGGAAATCAATCTTTGATTTATGAACTAATTCATAATCATCTGCCATTTCTGCTGCTAATCTCGCAGTTTTAACCCTCTGTTCTTCCACATGAGTTCTCACTACATCAGGAATTGAATTTTTAAACTCCTCCAAAAGTATAATTTCTATGAGAGCTTCATATGTTTGGTCTATTTTCAAAGCCCTTATCCACCTATCAAAATTACTCTGTTGAGCCTTTCAAACTCCATGGATGTTTGACCAAATTCTTTCCTTACATTTCTAAACCTTTGTCTTTAAGCTTCAAGCACTAGTTCATATGCACTTAAGATGGATTTCTTCACCTCCTCATACGTTCCAGATACCTCCTCTGGTAGTGATGCAAACACTTCACTAGCCCGACCTACCAGCTTTGTTTGAATCAGTAATACCCACATGTCCTGTGGCCATTGCATTTGTTTAGCTACCTTCTCAAATGAAAGAAAAAAGGCTTCTACCTCCTTCTCGTCAAACCTTGGCAATGCTTGGACATATTTAAATAGATCCCCACCACGTCTTCAACCATGACGCTCTGTCTCATTATCCTCATCCATCTCCTCCAATTAGCGTCTGCTAATTTTAACTGATTTTCATGTTTTAGAGCCATTTTCCGAAGTTCAAACTCTCTCTCTTTTTCCCTTTCCTCTCTATCTCTTTCTTTGTTTCTTTCTTCTTTCTCCTCTTCTTTTTCCTCTCTATCGCTTTCTCTTTCTTTTTCTGCTCTCTCTCTTTCGTATTCAAGCCGCTTTAATTCCTTCTCATGTTCCATTTGTTTAATTTGCAACTGAATTTGTGCCATTTCCCATGAGTCAAACTCTATCTCAGGCAACTTTAAATGCTTAACCACCACCATAATTACCTCATCTTTTCGCATTTTGTCACGTAATGTTAACTGCAATGTTTTTGCCAGACCCAACAGTCTGTTTTTCATCTCTGTCCGTAAAGTACTGCGTGTCACAGTTTCCACCGCCAAAAACTTCTGAGCCTCTGAAAGAGCCATTGTCCACAACACACTCCCCACTTAAACTAAAATACCACACCGGAAAAGCAACAATCCTTCACTGTCTTTAAGTTCACAAAAGCCAATCCAATAGATAGACTTTTATCCCACTCGAACCCCCAATTGTTTTGGGCGAGGCGTTTTCAGAACCCCAAAATGTATCATGGAGTTCAACCAACCTCCCCCTTTAATGTATATGTTGCTTTTCCTAGCACACGGCTTGTTCCCTAGGTGTGGAATTACAATTATGGACACCTAGGTTTTTAAACACAAAACAATGTTTAGTCCATGAACTCAACTTAACATCTTCAATAAACATTGGATCTCTTAACACCCCTTACTTCAAAGATAACCCCGAAAATATTGAAACAGTAAATAATTCCTCAAAATGTTCCTTCAAACTTCCAAGAGACTTAACACGTTTAAACAGAATCACATCAAGTTAAAGGCTTTACTATTATGAGTTTAAATCACCCAAATGATCCAGAGATAGTCTTTCATGGCAGAGATCACAGCAAATCCAGCTCACTGCAAAACACAGACACTCCCCACGCTCTTTGCAAACTGCAAAACTAAACTTCAAAATGGCTGAACTGCTCAGCTCCACCCACTCTCTGACATCACTGTTTTCTTAAAGGTACATTGCTAAACATCCATGTCTTAAAGATTCTCTCACATGACACTAACCAATGTTCAAAGTCCTTTTTGGCGCTGCTTGATTGCGGATCCAGCTGCAGGCGATCCGGCTTGATGCGGAGGTCCATCTTCTGAAAACTTTAGTGTACTAAATTGATGCACAAAGACAAGAGTTGAATACAACTGATTCTTTATTACACTAAGATGTGTGGCCTCCTACAGCAGCTGGCGAAATGGCTGCTGTATGGGGAGCACATATATTTATACTCTGCCTACTGGGCGGAGCCAGCAGGCAGGGACTACCCCCGTAGCTGTAGTACAGGGCCTTACCATACATCTCCTAATATATACAACAGTGGCGATTACCACATCACCATAGATTGTAGACTTGGGCACAGAAATGGCAGATTGCGTTTAATCCGGACAAATGCGAGGTGATGCATTTTAGAGGATCAAATCTAGGTATGAATTATACTGTAAATGGCAGAACCCTTAGCAACATTAACATACAGAGGGATCTGTGCATGCAGGTCCACAGTTCCCTAAAACTGGCAACGCAGGTGGCCAAGGTGATTAAGAAGGCACATGGCATGCTTACAAGAATTGGGAAATCATGTTGCAGCTATATAAAACCTTGGTTAGGCTGTATTTGGATTATTGCGTGCAGTTCTGGTCATCACATTGTCAGGAGGATATGGAAGCTTTGGAGAGAGCGCAAAGAAGGTTCACCAGGATGCTGCCTGGTCTCGAGGCATTGGCTCTGAGGAGTTGTTGAATAAACTAGGATTATTTTCACTGGAAAGGCTGAGGCTGAGGGGAGACCTGATAGAGGTCTACAAAATTATGAGAGGCATAGACAGGATGGACAGTCAGAGGCTTTTTCCAAGGGTGGAAGTGTCAATTACTAGGGGGTACAGGTTCAAGGTGAGAGGGGGAAAGTTTAAGGAATATGTATGGGGTAGGTTTTTCACGCAGAGAGTGGTGGGTGCCTGGAACACACTGCCAGAGGAAGCAGGCACATTAGCAACATTTAAGAGGCATCTGGATGGGTACATGATTAGGGAGGAAAAAGAGGGATACGGACCGAGTGAGGGCAGAAGGTTTTTTACTAGTTAGGATATCATGATCAGCACAGGCATGGAGGGCCGAAGGATCTGTTCCTGTGCTGTACTTTTCTTTGTTCTTTTATTAAAATAAACATTATTCTAAATTTCAAAGGGGAGAATGACTTTGAAAGTTCTATTTGGGCATTTGAATAGAATGGTTGAAGATATTGGGCGCGATCGAACGGCCTCATCGCACCTGACTTGATGATGCGACCAGGCCATTAAATCTCGCGAGAGGCCTCTCACGTGATTTGTGACGTTCAGATTGCCTCGTGAGATCTAATGTCCTCGCTGGGCAAGATCCAGATTAACATATTTAAATGATCCATTAGGCTTGTTTAAATATGTCGGCACCTGATTATCCTGAGGCCCCTGAACAAAAGCCCGCGTCTGGGAGACCTCACCATAGTGCTGTTTTGCACTAGTCCACACAAATGTGGACAGACATAATGGCACTTGTGGAGTCTCCCAGGCCACTGGTCGGGATGGGTAGGTTGGTACCGTGGCAGTCACACTGGTACCTGGGCACCTTGGAACTGCCAGTCTGCCATCTAGGCACTGCCACACTGGCATCTGGCCGGGATGGCAGATTGCCCGTTCCAGGTATCGGGCCTGGGGGGTGCCATGCCCTAAAGAGGTAGGATGAGGGGGGAGCTCCAGGACCCCCTAAGAGGTAAATTGGGGGATCTGGAGGCCACAGTGGGGTGTCTGAGGGGGCTCGAGAGATCAGCTTGGAATTTAAAATGGCTCCCCGATCTCTTCCTGTCGCCAGTGTAGAGAATGAGGCAAGTGTGGCCTCGGCACGCATTCCTCACTGGGGCCAAAAAACCAAGAGTCCTGCTTGATAACGGGATTGTTCTGCAGCACCGAGAAAGACGCCGGGCGCGATCTTCGCAAAAAGGAACAAAGTCCCCGAGCGAGCGAGTTTAGCCACACATTTCCCAGCACTCGCTATTCAATGCATATCATGTTGAGTAAGGGGCGTAAATGGGAAACGCATGGCTGAGAACGCATATAACCCCGTTTTTTACAATGGGGAACTCTGCTCGCTGGAATTCCCCGTTGAAGCGAGAGATTGGAGATGCCATTTAAAAATGGCGTCCCTATCTCCGAGGCCCACAAAATAAATCCCCAACTCGAAAGCAACATGGGAGGAGGGTACCTTGCAGCCCACAATAGATCCCTCGAGTGGGTGCAGGACAGAGGCCGCAGAGCATACCGCTGGCATGGCTAGCGCCAGCCACCAGTACCCCTGCCGGCAGGGGTGGGTGCCAGGGTCCGAGATTCTCCCCCTGTGCCAGGCACCAACAGGGCCAAGGGTGCGGTGCGGTGGGTGACATGTCTAGGGTGGGGATGGGAGGGGAGTGGGGAAGGGGAACATGTGTGGGCAGGAGGTGCAGTGCAGGACAGGGCCACCGTGTAGCCCGTTGGACCTGGTTGGGCATTGGGATAACCACCATGCTAACATGTCTGCCTTTCACCCCTACAGAGATTGGTTTTGGTATCCAACCAGGAATGGTTGGAATCAGCCTGACCGCCGCAGCCCTGGCGGACGCCATGCGGCTGTATGAGCAGGAGCTACTCGGGGAGGACCCTGCAGAAGAGGAGCATGTGGATCTGCTTGATCCCAGGACCCAGCTGGTCTCAGCACCCTGGAATGATGTAACACGGACCCTGAGAGGGAGGGAAATGGGGATCAGCGGGTTAGCGTTGATGGACGAGGGCGCGTCCTATGTGAAGTGGGCGAGTATGAGGGCCTCCCTGGCTCTCCGGTCTTGCCGGATCCTCACTGCTGCCGCCTGTCCTGTCGCCTCTGGCTGTTCCTCAGGTTCCACCCCGGGATCGTCCTCCAGCAGCTGCTGGTCTGATGTCTCCTCGCCATCCTTGTTGTCTTCCTCCTCAGGTTGTGGAAGGCACAGCAGACCACCACAAATAATAATAATCTTTATTAGTGTCACACGTAGGGTTACATTAACACTGCAATGAAGTTACTGTGTAAATCCTCTAGTCGGCACATTCTGGCGCCTGTTCGGGCACACAGAGGGAGAATTCAAAATATCCAATTCACCTAACAAGCACGTCTTTCGGGACTTGTGGGAGGAAATAGGAGCATCTGGGGAAACCCACGCAGACACAAGGATAACGTGCAGACTCTGCACAGACAGTGACCAAGCCGGGAATCAGGACCCTGGCGCTGTGAAGCAACAGTGCTCCCGTGCTGCCCTTAAGTGGGTGTCCTTCCGGGGGGTTGTACTGCAGGGCACCACCGGAGAAGTCGAGGCATTGAAGCCACATTTTGAGCAGACTGATGCACATGGGCCTCGTTGTATCGGGTCTCCGCATCGGTCTCCGACCTCCGTACCAGATGGCCTGGTGCACGCAAGGCGACATGCGTTTGGTCTGTCAGCCCCTGGACCTGGGGCATTCTGGTGATGGCAGAGAACCCTGCTTCCCAAGCATCTTGTTGGGCTTCGTCCGTGTAATATTTTCCATCCTGGCAAGCAGGGCATCTGTGACCTGTCAGATGCACCTGGCCTGTAACCTGAGAGATGCCGCACAGGTCCCGCTCGAGCCCTGGAAAGTTCCTGTTCAGATACGGCCAGGGAGAGCGGGTGTGCTCCTCCTCCATGTGGTGCCAAATCTGCGAGGATATGGCTCAGTTTCCGCAGCATCGCCTGTTTGAGGCTGAGCCTCCTGCGGCAGGCGCTGCCTGTCATCTGCTCGAAAGACCAACGACGCTTGTACACCCTGGGCTGGCGGGGGTCTCACCTTTCGGGTCACACCCTGGCCGCCCACCAGGCCAGGGTGAGACCCGGGGGTGTGGGCCGTCCCCTGCACATGGGCCACCACCTTGAGCCTCTGTCAACCCTACTACTGTCACCGATGTCTCCGACGCCTGGCCGCCCGGCCAGCCAGCAGAACCACTAGGGCAAGTTCCACGGGGTCCAAAATATCATCCATTCAATATCTGTAAGGAATTGGAGAAGGTGAGAGACTGACAAACAGCGATATCGTCCACCCCATACCCTCCATTCCCCCATTGACACCCCCTGGCACGCTATGACCACCACAGCTAGCTGCAGTGGGGACCCCCACTCACTGGACCTGCGACTCTGTACCCCTGACACCCGCACATAACATTACCCGAACCAGGCGCTGATCCCCTCCCCGTTGCACTCACCCACCCTCATGTCCCGAAACAGTGTCCCATCCCCTGGGTGCTTGGATGTTGGCTGCTGCGTCAGTGGTGTTGCCTCCCGCAGAGTTCAAGCACAGTGTCCAGGCATCAAGGTGTGATTGGGATGCTGGGCAATGACTTCCACATGCTACATGGCCCGCCAACCACGGAAATCTACTTGGGATGTGTGAAATGCTGACTTAAATATGACTGCCAATTCTCTATTCGCAATAGTCTTGAGCCGCACGGCGAGAGGCCTCTGCAGTCAGTGGGAGTTATGGGTGGTGGGTGGGGTTGACAGGCAGGAACCAAGGTTGCCCCCAGAACGGGTACACATGATCATGGGGTTGTTGTGGCGATGCTGCACGCGGTTGCCCCCAGTGGAGCACCCCCTCCCCCACCACACAGCTCCGATACTCTCCCCTGCCCCCATGGCAGACCACCCCAGCCGAGGGCGGACCCCCCTCCCCGGTTGCCCCCCCCACCCCTCTCTGAGCACTTGAGTGGCAAGCCCAGTGCCCCTGGGCTCTTTGCCTGTGAATGAAGAATACTACTCTTTGGCTCTCCGCAGCAATCCTTCCGCCAGGTTCACGTTTTTAAATAGGAGTACTAATCAGTGCCTGCGTGACCACTTGCTGGGGAGGCCTCTGAATCACGGTTGGATATGGGGTGGCTCTTGTTAATTATATGGAAATAGGGCTTAACTGGTAATTATTGGTTTCTTGCCACGCTACGGTGAGATCCTGATTTCGCCTACGGGGAACGGGCCGGTTGCCTCGCAAATGGTTTGGTGCCCAGCGCGGTTCTCATTTTTGACCTCTCACGCTGTTCATCGACCTTTTTGCGCTCTCACTCGTGCGCAACAAGGCCACTGAATTGCGCCCTTAGAGAGTTTTTGATTGAATTTGGCCATGGAACTGTGACAGTGGGAATTATTCCAAGTTTACTGACGGAAGGGATAGGTTTAATGCTGAGTATTGATTTATAGAATCATAGAACTGGCAGGTTTGAAATTTTTCCCGAGAGTTTCGAGAGGGCCAGTTGAGTTTAGAGAAACAAAGATTTAGCTGGAGTTCTGGACTGTTCCTTGATTACATGGTAACGAGAGCCCAAGCTTGCAAGGCTGGACTGGATGAAGCAGATAAATCACTAGCCCAGGACGAAGAAAAATTAGTATCTGAAATGTAGAAATGTCAAAGGCCGCATGAGGGATTCGGTTCTGCTTAGGAAAAACTGATCTGTTTATATAACCAATTTTCATGGACAAAAGATGAGTTTGCTAATGATAAACACGAACTGGTGAGAATCCTCGCGTGTCAGTCACAAAAATGAGAGCACTTCAATGAGGACTTCAAATGTCTAAATGATAAACTTGTAGAAGCAAATTCGACAAAGGCAGATCTTCAATTAAAATCTGAAGAATCTCAAGTGTCAGAGGCCTCAGTTAAGTATCATGGAAAACTCCTTCAATGGGAAAGGAATTGTTGATGCGTCAGAACAGTTGTTTGAATGCTGAATTTAAAGAAACAAGATTGATGAACTGTTGGAACTTCATCATGAAAAGAGCAATGAGATTTTTGAACTTCGATGCAATCTGAAGAACACGAGAGAGGAGATGTGTGACATGGAAAGTCAAATCCAGACTTTAAAAACAGGTAAGAAAAATGTTAAGGAACAAATTGAAGATCTAACAAGTGGATTGAAAGGGTCTGAGGAGCAGTTAGATATCATGGAGGAAGGATTACGAAATGGTTTGAATACCGAGGTGAAGTTGTTAAGCTTGTGTAAGGGTTTCACAGATAACTCTAAAACAAAGGCAACTAAACTCAACAGTCATTGCTGAGATAAATGAAAAGACTGATCAACTCAGAAAAGAATTGGAAAATGTGAGAGTAAACAAGTGTTCAAATGAAACTGTGAAAAAAAGTGCAAGTGAATTTTCCATTTTTGAAACATCAATAGGAAGAATATCAATGGGTGCAGACGATGTCAGGGGGATTCTCTGCCGACGGAATTCTCCGTTGTGCCGGCAGCGCACTCACACCCTAGCGGCGTGGGGTGGCCACAATGCGAAATCCCATTGGCAGGTGGCTGTAATGGAGAATCCCTCTGCCGGGGAGGGCAGGAAAATGCGGCTGGCGGACTGGAGAATCCCACTCTGTATCTCTTGGATAAACTAGAAAATGACTTTGGTAAAGAGTGCAAAACTTTATTCATCAGTTGCTGATCAAATCAATGATATTAGAAAGTTCATTGTGGAGGAAGTGAGTCAGGGAGATCATTTTGAAGCTGTTTGCCAATCAGACATACAACAGCTTTGTCACAAATTTAAAGGACACATTGAAGGCATGTTTCCATTAACAGAGAAGAGGAAGAAAAGCCCATGTTTCTCTGTATTAAAGTTGAGAAACCTATGCAAAAATCATTTGTATCACATAGCATTGAGTCATATGCACCCATATGTGAAAAGAGGAAGACCACCGAGCACTGGTTTGCAATCACAGCAGAAAGGCTGACAACCCTGGTACAAAATAGAGATACAAGCGTGTCAAGATATTGCTAAAGAAAACTTGAATGGTTTTTCACTACCTTTGACCAAATTCAGGGGCGTCATTCTCCGACCCCCCGTTGGCCCCCGTGAATCCCGCCCCCGCCGGTTGCCGAAGTCTCCGGTACCAGAGATTGGGCGGGGGTGGGAATCGGGCCGCGCCGGTTGGCGGGCCCCCCCGCTCGATTCTCTGGCCCAGATGGGCCGAAGTCCCGCCGAGAAATTGCCTGTCCTGCCGGCGTAAATTAAAGTAGCTATTTACCGGCGGGACAAGGCGGCGTGGGCGGGCTCCAGGGTCCTGGGGGGGGCGCGGGGGCGATCTGACCCCGGAGGGTGCCCCCACGGTGGCCTGGCCCACGATCGGGGCCCACCGATCTGCGGGCGGGCCTGTGCCGTGGGGGCACTCTTTCCCTTCCGCCTCTGCAACGGTCTCCACCATGGCGGAGGCGGAAGAGACTCTCCCCACTACGCATGCGCGGGAAACTGCCAGCGGCCGCTGACGCTCCCGCGCATGCGCCGCCCCGAATGTCATTTCCGCGCCAGCTGGCGGGGCAACAAACGCCGTTTCCGCCAGCTGGCGGGGCGGAAATCCCTCCGGCGTCGGCCTAGCCCCTCAATGTTGGGACTCGGCCTCCAAAGATGCGGAGCATTCCGCACCTTTGGGGCGGCGTGATGCCCGTCTGATTGGCGCCGTTTTGGGCGCCAGTCGGCGGACATCGCGCCGTTGGGGGAGAATTTCGCCCAAGAAGTCTTAAAACACCAGGTTAAAGTCCAACAGGTTTGTTTCAAACACTAGCTTTCAAAGCACTGCTCCTTCCTCAGGAAAAATATATATAGACAAAGTCAAAGATGCAAGACAATGCTTTGAATGCGAGCATTTGCAGGTAACTAAGTCTTTACAGATCCAGAGATTGGGGTAATCCCAGGTCAAGAGATGTGAATTGTCTCAAGCCAGGACCAAATTGACCAAATTGTTTGAGTCTGTTCAGAGTTTAAAGAAAGGCTGTGGGAGAAAAGGCAGATTCGAAGTTTTGATCCTACGATGATGTTTAAGTCCTGCAAAGTCTACTTGCTGCATGTACTGGCTTTTGTTTTGGTTCAAACTTAGTAACTTTATAATATTATTTGTGTAATTGTGGAACACAATGAAAAGTTTATTTGTATAGTGTGTAAAGCTGTTTGTTAGAAGTTTATAATGTTTAGCAGGTCTTGTGAGGAAATTGTAAAGTAATTGTAAAGAAACCGTCCCGGTAGTGAAGCTTTCGTGCGGGATTCACCGTTCCCTGACGCCAATTTCGTAATCAGCGATCGCGCGGAGAATCCCCTTTGAACACCGAAATCGGGGGCAGCATCTGTTGACACAGGTTTTGTATGCTCCGCCCCCTCCAAGATGGCATCATCATGCGCCGCACAACTTTGGGACACGTCGCCTGAAGGCACTCCCTCGATGCTGCGCCCCCGATGGCCCGAGTTCCAGGCAGCACGGTTGACGTGTGATTTCAGCGGTCGGGAACCCGGTGTGGCGGCAGCAGACTGTGTCCAGCAGCACCACAGTCAGACGGGAGCCAAGCTGCTGTCTGCAACGGCTTCTGCAAGGGCTGGGGGGGACTGGTGGGGGGTGGCCAGGAGGCAGGGCATTGCCAGGGGGGCACTATAAGGCAGGTCGGGTCCGCGCATGGCCAGTGCCATGTTTTATTCGGGGCAGCAAGTACAAGTGGCTAGCACTGTTGCCTCACAGCGCCAGGGTGGTTTGATTCCCCACTGGGTCACTGTCTGTGCGGAGTCTGCACGTTCTTCGTGTCTGCGTGGGTTTCCTCCGGGTGCTCCGTTTTCCTCCCACAGTCCAAAGACGTGCAGGTTAGGTGAATTGGCCATGATAAATTGCCCTTAGTGTCCAAAAAGGTGAGGAGGGGTTATTGGATTTCGGGGATGAGGTGAAAGTGAGGGCTTAAGTGAGTCAGTGCAGACTCGATGGGCCAAATGGCCTCCTTCTGCACTGTATGTTCTATGTTCTATGACTGCTGCATATCGTCGCCGTGCGCATGTGCAGCCACTGACCCAGCCAATCTCCGGCCATTTATCTCTTGGGAGCCGGGAGTTTTACACAGTGCGGCTGCCAATTTTTTTCACGTAAAATGCTACAGATCCTCTGCACTTAGGCTCAAAGTTCTTCTTTCTTTGAACATCTGGCACAAAGTAGGATGCTTGTGGTGGTTGGAGGTCTATCATCTCAGCCCCTGAACATCAATACAGGAGTTCCTCAGGGTAGTGTCCTACTCCCAACCATCTCCAGCTGCTTCATCGATGACCTTCCTTCCACCTTAAGGTCAGAAGTGGAGATGTTCCGTGATGATTTAACAGTATTCAATATTATGCCCGACTCCTCAGATAACCCCATGTCCATATGCACGACGACTCGAACAACATTCAGGCTTGGACTGATAAGTGACAAATAACCTGAGTGCTACACAAGTGCCAAACAATGACCACCACTAATAAGAGATAATCTAACCATCTTCTCCTGACGTTCAACAGCATTGCCATGGCTGAGTCCCCCATCATTAACATTCTGCAGGTCAGCATCGATCAGAAACTGAACTAGTCTAACCGCATAAATACTGTGGCTACTAGAACACAGGTCAGAAGCTAGGAATCCTGTGGAGAGTAACTCACCTCGTGACTCTCATAGCCTGTCCACCATCTACAAGGCACAAGTCAGGAGTGTGATGGAATACTCTCCAATTGCCTGGATGAATGCAGCTCCAACAACACTCAAGAAGCTCAACACCATTCAGGGCAAAGCAGCCCGCTTGATTGACACCCCAACAACCTCCACCACTGACCCACAGTGGCAGCAGCTGTGTACCATCTACAAGATGCACTGTAACAATTCACCATAGCACCTCCCAAACCAATGACCTCTACTATCTGAAGGGACATGGGCAGCACAGGCACCAAAGAACAGCTGGTGAGTCAGTTTCAGCGGGAGCAGTGCGGAAGTGGCTGCTGGGAGGTAAGTCTGTCCTTTAAAAGCACTTGTCTTTGCAGGGGCAGGCCAGTCGATTTCGGTGGGAGAACAGCTGGTGAGTCAGTTTCAGCGGGAGCAGTGCGGAAGTGGCTGCTGGGAGGTAAGTCTGTCCTTTAAAAGCACTTGTCTTTGCAGGGGCAGGCCAGTCGATTTCGGCGGGAGAACAGCTGGTGAGTCAGTTTCAGCGGGAGCAGTGCGGAAGTGGCTGCTGGGAGGTAAGTCTGTCCTTTAAAAGCACTTGTCTTTGCAGGGGCAGGCCAGTCGATTTCGGCGGGAGAACAGCTGGTGAGTCAGTTTCAGCGGGAGCAGTGCGGAAGTGGCTGCTGGGAGGTAAGTCTGTCCTTTAAAAGCACTTGTCTTTGCAGGGGCAGGCCAGTCGATTTCGGCGGGAATGGAGCTGGCTGGTTAGTCAATTTCAGCAGGAGCTGAGAATTTTTTTAAATTAGTGTTTTAGGCGGGAACAGGAAGTCGACCTGCGGACGTCTGGGAAGACCCTCACCAATAAATTCTGGTGGAGAGGAAACCCGAGACACTACACGTGTAATGTCTCCCACCCGCCCTCCTCCTCTAACCTAATAATAAAACCCATTGGTCTGAGGTAAGTACCATATTTTATTATATTATTATTATTATTTATAAAAAAATTTAATTTAGTTGTTAGCCAAATCTTGGTAGAAAGTTAGAGGAATGGCAGGGAAGGGAGTGCAATGTTCCTCCTGCAGGATGTTTGAGGTGAGGGATGCAGTTAGTGTCCCTGCTGATTTTACCTGCAGGAAGTGCTGCCATCTCCAGCTCCTCCAAGACCGAGTTAGGGAACTGGAGCTGGAGTTGGAAGAACTTCGGATCATTCGGGAGGCAGAAGGGGTCATAGATAGCAGCTTCAGGGAATTAGTTACACCAAAGATTGGAGATAGGTGGGTAACTGTAAGAGGGACTGGGAAAAAGCAGTTAGTGCAGGGATCCCCTGCGGTCGTTCCCCTGAGAAACAAGTGTACCGCTTTGGATACTTGTGGGGGGGGGGACTTACCAGGGGTAAGCCATGGGGTACGGGCCTCTGGCACGGAGTCTGTCCCTGTTGCTCAGAAGGGAAGGGGGGAGAGGAGCAGAGCATTAGTAATTGGGGACTCTATAGTCAGGGGCACAGATAGGAGACTTTGTGGGAGCGTGAGAGACTCACGTTTGGTATGTTGCCTCCCAGGTGCAAGGGTACGTGATGTCTCGGATCATGTTTTACGGGTCCTTAGGGGGGAGGGGGAGCAGCCCCAAGTCGTGGTCCACATTGGCACTAACGACATAGGTAGGAAAGGGGACAAGGATGTCAGGCAGGCTTTCAGGGAGCTAGGATGGAAGCTCAGAACTAGAACAAACAGAATTGTTATCTCTGGGTTGTTGCCCGTGCCACGTGATAGTGAGATGAGGAATAGGGAGAGAGAGCATTTAAACACGTGGCTACAGGGATGGTGCAGGCGGGAGGGATTCAGATTTCTGGATAACTGGGGCTCTTTCTGGGGAAGGTGGGACCTCTACAGACAGGATGGTCTACATCTGAACCTGAGGGGCACAAATATCCTGGGGGGGGGAGATTTGTTATTGCTCTTTGGGGGGGTTTAAACTAATGCAGCAGGGGCATGGGAACCTGGATTGTAGTTTTAGGGTAAGGGAGAATGAGAGTATAGAGGTCAGGAGCACAGATTTGACGTCGCAGGAGGGGGCCAGTGTTCAGGTAGGTGGTTTGAAGTGTGTCTACTTCAATGCCAGGAGTATACGAAACAAGGTAGGGGAACTGGCAGCATGGATTGGTACCTGGGACTTCGATGTTGTGGCCATTTCGGAGACATGGATAGAGCAGGGACAGGAATGGATGTTGCAGGTTCCGGGGTTTAGGTGTTTTAGTACGCTCAGAGAAGGAGGCAAAAGAGGGGGAGGTGTGGCGCTGCTAGTCAAGAGCAGTATTACGGTGGCGGAGAGGATGCTAGATGGGGACTCTTCTTCCGAGGTAGTATGGGCTGACGTTAGAAACAGGAAAGGAGAGGTCACCCTGTTGGGAGTTTTTTATAGGCCTCCTAATAGTTCTAGGGATGTAGAGGAAAGGATGGCGAAGATGATTCTGGATAAGAGCGAAAGTAACAGGGTAGTTATTATGGGAGACTTTAACTTTCCAAATATTGACTGGAAAAGATATAGTTCGAGTACAATAGATGGGTCGTTTTTTGTACAGTGTGTGCAGGAGGGTTTCCTGAAACAATATGTTGACAGGCCAACAAGAGGCGAGGCCACGTTGGATTTGGTTTTGGGTAATGAACCAGGCCAGGTGTTGGATTTGGAGGTAGGTGAGCACTTTGGGGACAGTGACCACAATTCGGTGACGTTTACGTTAATGATGGAAAGGGATAAGTATACACCGCAGGGCAAGAGTTATAGCTGGGGGAAGGGAAATGATGATGCCATTAGACGTGACTTGGGGGGGATAAGGTGGAGAAGTAGGCTGCAAGTGTTGGGCACACTGGATAAGTGGGGCTTGTTCAAGGATCAGCTACTGCGTGTTCTTGGTAAGTATGTACCGGTCAGGCAGGGAGGAAGGCGTCGAGCGAGAGAACCGTGGTTTACCAAGGAAGTGGAATCTCTTGTTAAGAGGAAGAAGGAGGCCTATGTGAAGATGAGGTGTGAAGTTTCAGTTGGGGCGATGGATAGTTACAAGGTAGCGAGGAAGGATCTAAAGAGAGAGCTAAGACGAGCAAGGAGGGGACATGAGAAGTATTTGGCAGGAAGGATAAAGGAAAACCCAAAAGCTTTCTATAGGTATGTCAGGAATAAGCGAATGACTAGGAAAAGAGTAGGACCAGTCAAGGACAGGGATGGGAAATTGTGTGTGGAGTCTGAAGAGATAGGCGAGATACTAAATGAATATTTTTCGTAAATATTCACTCAGGAAAAAGATAATGTTGTGGAGGAGAATGCTGAGCCCCAGGCTAATAGAATAGATGGCTTTGAGGTACGTAGGGAAGAGGTGTTGGCAATTCTGGACAGGCTGAAAATAGATAAGTCCCCGGGACCTGATGGGATATATCCTAGGATTCTCTGGGAGGCCAGGGAAGAGATTGCTGGACCTCTGGCTTTGATTTTTATGTCATCATTGGCTACAGGGATAGTGCCAGAGGACTGGAGGACAGCAAATGTGGTCCCTTTGTTCAAAAAGGGGAGCAGAGACAACCCCGGCAACTATAGACCGGTGAGCCTCACGTCTGTAGTGGGTAAAGTCTTGGAGGGGATTATAAGAGACAAGATTTATAATCATCTAGATAGGAATAATATGATCAGGGATAGTCAGCATGGCTTTGTGAAGGGTAGGTCATGCCTCACAAACCTTATTGAGTTCTTTGAGAAGGTGACTGAACAGGTAGATGAGGGTAGAGCAGTTGATGTGGTGTATATGGATTTCAGCAAAGCATTTGATAAGGTTCCCCACGGTAGGCTATTGCAGAAAATACGGAGGCTGGGGATTGAGGGTGATTTAGAGATGTGGATCAGAAATTGGCTAGCTGAAAGAAGACAGAGGGTGGTGGTTGATGGGAAATGTTCAGAATGGAGTACAGTCACAAGTGGAGTACCACAAGGATCTGTTCTGGGGCCGTTGCTGTTTGTCATTTTTATCAATGACCTAGAGGAAGGCGCAGAAGGGTGGGTGAGTAAATTTGCAGACGATACTAAAGTCGGTGGTGTTGTCGATAGTGTGGAAGGATGTAGCAGGTTACAGAGGGATATAGATAAGCTGCAGAGCTGGGCTGAGAGGTGGCAAATGGAGTTTAATGTAGAGAAGTGTGAGGTGATTCACTTTGGAAGGAATAACAGGAATGCGGAATATTTGGCTAATGGTAAAGTTCTTGGAAGTGTGGATGAGCAGAGGGATCTAGTGTCCATGTACATAGATCCCTGAAAGTTTGCCACCCAGGTTGATAGGGTTGTGAAGAAGGCCTATGGAGTGTTGGCCTTTATTAGTAGAGGGATTGAGTTCCGGAGTCGGGAGGTCATGTTGCAGCTGTACAGAACTCTCGTACGGCCGCATTTGGAGTATTGCGTACAGTTCTGGTCACCGCATTATAGGAAGGACGTGGAGGCTTTGGAGCGGGTGCAGAGGAGATTTACCAGGATGTTGCCTGGTATGGAGGGAAAATCTTATGAGGAAAGGCTGATGGACTTGAGGTTGTTTTCGTTGGAGAGAAGAAGGTTAAGAGGAGACTTAATAGAGGCATACAAAATGATCAGGGGGTTGGATAGGGTGGACAGTGAGAGCCTTCTCCCGCGGATGGATATGGCTGGCACGAGGGGACATAGCTTTAAACTGAGGGGTAATAGATATAGGACAGAGGTCAGAGGTAGGTTCTTTACGCAAAGAGTAGTGAGGCCGTGGAATGCCCTACCTGCTACAGTAGTGAACTCGCCAACATTGAGGGCATTTAAAAGTTTATTGGATAAACATATGGATGATAATGGCATAGTGTAGGTTAGATGGCTTTTGTTTCGGTGCAACATCGTGGGCCGAAGGGCCTGTACTGCGCTGTATTGTTCTATGTTCTATGTTCTAAAGCACCACCACCTGCAGGTTCCTCTCCAGGCCAGACACCATCGTGGCTTGAAAACATATCATCGTTACTTTACTGTCAATGGCTCAAAATCCTGGAACACCCTTCCTAACAGCAGTGTGGGTGTACTTGAGCGGTCAAGAAGTTGGCTCATCACCACCTTCACAAAGACATTTAGAGATGAACAACAAACACACATCCCATGAATGAATATTTAAGTAAAAGGGCTGTTTATGAAGTTTTATTTTGGATGCTGTTTTTACCAGGGTTTCTCGGTTGGCCTGCATGATAACTTGAATTATACCTTAAATCCTTTTTTGGTGTTTACAGACAGCAAAAAGGGGATATAGCCAATTTTAATTTAATTTTTAAAAAATTTAAAAACCCAAAGGTGCCTGAGGTCTGAGTGAGGCCTGGGGCAGGATCTTCCAGCCATGCTGCGCTGGAAAAGCAGCTTGCCATGGTGCAGGGTGGCTGGTGAAAGCTGGGAGACCCCACTCCCGGGATCTACTCGACTCGCAGCACGCCGGAAAATTCAACGCAATCTCATGAGACGTTGCAAGGGGAATCCTGTCCACAATGTTTTGGCAAATCTGCATATTAGCGCGAAGCAGTGAGCCTTACTCTAATGTGCAGATTCCCGAGGTAACTGATGCTCTGGGATTCAATCTCTTTTTCTCAGGCGAGTGCTGTTTGGTTCTGGTCCCTACAAAATGGAACCAGATGGAATCGCACTTTGTGGGGGCCTCAAGGGGGATTGGAGGTCGCCACCTGAATGCCCTTTGGGCAGGGTGATTCCCTGGCACTACTGGTGCCACTTGGATACCCTGGCACCACCAGCCTGCCACCTGGCAGTACCACTTGAGTGCCAGACTGGCACTGCCAAGGTGCCCAGGTGGAACTGCCAGCTGGCAGGGGCACTGCCAAGGTGCCAGGTTGGTACTGCTGAGGTGCTAAGCTGGCATATTTTACAGACGCGCGATCGGGCCGGGGTTGCCTGGTATGGGTGTTGGGGGACCCTTCCATGATCCGTTCCGGCTGGAGTTCGGGATTTTTTTGTGGGCCTTGGAGATTGGTGGCATCACGATCTCTCGCTATATCAGGGAGTTCCGGCGAGCGGAGCTCCCCAATGTAAAAACGGGTCTACGTTCGACCTCGGCTGCGTGTTCCCTATTTAGGCCCCTTATTCAAAGTCGTGCTGAATAGCCATGTGTTTCCCGGCACTGCGAGAGCCTTCATGATGTGGTTGTAGTTATGTCAGGGAGAATTATTTCCTGTGCTGATTGTGTTGAGGAATGTTAGTGCTGAAGGCTGAGTACCAATGGCGTAATGGTGTCGAATGTTAGTGCGAGTGCATGCCTGAACCCACTGTTGGTGTTAACTATTCCTCGGTTAGGCGCAGCATCTTCATTCCTCTTCGCCTGTATTAAAGTGCATTTCAACATAACTGCAATAAAATGGTTTCTCTGGCACCCATTTAAATCCACCTGATCTCCCTATCAGCGTGTAAAATTGATGGGCAACAAAAGGTCAAACTCACCATGGGAAATGGACCATCAGTGCCCTCCCCAGGCCCTCAATCGCAAACCCTAGTCCTGTCATCTTCTGAAAGAGGCAAAATAAAATACCCAGTGAAAAATCAGGAAGGAATACTCTGGAAAATTCCTCTTTGCCCCTCACAGGCGATTAAAATCAATGCGGGAGATCACATGGACTAAGTGTTAACTCCAATCTCTGATTCTAAAAACCAATTGAGACTAATGTCAAAACTAATTCTGCCTGGAGATTTTACAACCCTAACACAAGGGGCCTTCAATTTAACAGCCTGGTTTGGATTGGAACACAGATGCCAGAAGGAAATTAAAACCCACTACAGGACACCCTTCCATACCCCCTCTTGAAAAAGGGGAAGTGTGACTTACATTTAGATGGTGCCTTTTGCAACCTCAGGGCGTCCTAAAGCTCATTACACCCTATGAAATACTTTTGACAAGATGTCACTGTTGTAATGTAGGAAATGCGGTAGATTGTTTACACACAAAAAGAGGAGATGAAAATGGTATAGTCATTGTTGAGATGGAAGAGAGAGAGAGAGAGAGAGAGGAAATGTGATGGGGAGAGATAGAGGGAATGTGATGGAGAGAGAGAGGGAATGTGGTGCGGCGAGTGATGGAAATGGAACTACCAGGAAGAGCAAGAAGATGAAGGCCTCAGACCAGATGGTAAGGTGTGGTGGCGAGGACCTTTAATGTAGCGGGGTTGGAAGAGGAAGGGGTGACTGACGGGAGGTGACCGAGAAGGGTATTGATCAACCAGAATTGTGGTGAGCCTATGAGAAATGGGAGAAACCTAACGAAGAAGAAGGATGAACACATAGTAAGATCCCACAAGCAACAAAATAACAAAGAGAAGGTAATCTGTTTTTAGTTTTTTTTGAGGGATAGGTATTGACCAGATCACCAAAGAGAACTCCCCTGCTCTTTATCAAAATAGTGCAATGGAATCTTCTACACCCACCTGGGAGGGTCGCAGTTTAACATCTCACGTAAAAAGCAGCCATTTTCGGTTTGTAAATGACTTTCTAATAATAATAATCTTTATTAGTGTTACAAGTAGGCTTACATTAACACTGCAATGAAGTTACTGCAAAAATCTCCTAGTCTCCACATTCCGGCGCCTGTTCGGGTACACGGAAGGAGAATTCAGAATGTCCAATTCACCTAAAAAGCACGTCTTTCGGAACTTGTGGGAGGAAACCGGAACACCTGGAGGAAACCCACACAGATAGTGACCCAAGCCGGGAATCGAACCCGGGTCTCTGGCGCTGTGAAGCAACAGTGCTACCCACTGTGCTATCGTCACGCCTGGCACGAAGGATCATCCCCTTGTTCAACAAGCTGTTAATCAACCAATTAGTGAATCCTTCCCCTCCCAATCCATGTATTTCCATTTATCTTCTTTGTTTTTGGTTGTATTTTGACACCAAATCATTGACTGCTGAGCAGATCCTGACAGACAAGATAGATCAAGCAAACTACACACCAAGATGCAATTCTTCAAGTGTTACAGGAAGTAGTGATGAAAGGCTGACTTGAAAAAACAAGGACACACCTGTGGTTGTTGGAAAGTATTGGGCAAATGGAGATGAAGTGATTGCTCAAGATGGCATCTTGTACAAAGGACCAAGGGTCAATATCTCTAACAAAATGAGAAAAGAGATGCTGAAGCACATCTACTCAAATCAGCAAGCAATTGAATCTAACCTAAAGAAGGCAAGAGAAGTGCTCGACTGGCCAAACATGAGCAACAAAATCAAGGACCAAATCAGCCAGTGCATTGCTTGTAATCAAGTGAGCTCAGGAGCTGCTCATAGCTCATGTCATTGCAGTCAGACCATGGATGAATCTTGGAGTAGACCTCTTCACTCTCACAGGCACCGACTATCTCATCACAGTCAACTATTATTCAGACTATTGAGATTTAGACAAGCTGACACCAATGAATAACTACTGTGAGATCATAGAATGCCTGAAAGTCATCATGGCATTACAGACATTGTGATGAGTGACAATGGTCCTCAATTCACAAGCGAATAGTTCAGTCACTTCAAGAACGATTCTGAAATTTAGGCATGACACATCATCTTCACACTATTCCCCATAAAATGGAAAGGCTGAGGGAATGGTGAAAATTGCCAAAGGAATCATCAAAAAATTGCTTAGATCCAGAACAGACGTACCAAGTAATCCTAAAGTGGGGAAACTCTTCCAACAGCTAAAGATCTACTGAGGCTATAACATTTTAACATAGGAAATAGGAGCAGTAGGCCATTCAGCCCATCGAGCCTGCTCCACCATTCAACCATTCAAGCAGATCATGATTGATTATCTACCTCAATACCAATTTCCCCATTATTTCTATATCCCTTGATGCCATTAGTCTTCAGAAATCTATTGATTTCTGTCTTGAACATGCTAGCTTGTTTAGCTCAATGGGCTCGACAGCTGGTTTGTGATGCAGGATTCATTCCCGCACCAGCTTACCCGAACAGGCACAGGAATGTGGCGACTAGGGGCTTTTCACAGTAACTTCATACTTGTGACAATAAAAGGTTATTATTATTATCAATGATTGAGCCCTCTGGGGTAGCGAATTCCAAAGGTTCGCCATCCTCTGAGTGAAGAAATTCCTTCTAATCTCAGTCTTAAATGGCCTGCTCCTTCTTCTGAGACTGTCCGTTGTGCTAGATTCACCAGTCAGGGAATCTACATCCATCCTGTCGCGTCCTGTAAGAATTGTGTAAGTTTTCATGGTGAAGATGTGAGTGACAAGATGTCAAACTTTACCTGGATAAAGCTGTCACATCATTGCCAGAGCTGAGGGCCGGTGAGCTGGTCAGAGTGCAAATATTCAACACCAGTCAGCCCACTTGGCAACTTGGGGCCTGTGTGGAGGTTGTCTCTTGGTTGGTAAAGGCGAACAACCAGATTTACCATCACAACTGCAGACATGCACATGCAAGTGGAGAAAGCTGGTCCTTCGAGGCAGACAGCTGATGAGCTGGATCTGATTTTGCCAACTGAGTAAGGAACTGAATGACCATCAGTCCCATAGTCAACCATTCCCTACCAAATGTAAAGGATCATCAGCAACAATTGCCACTGCAGCAACGTTCCCCAGAGAGGTCGGATGGAATCAATGACATGATGGCTGAGGGCATTGGTTACCTGCTTTATACAACTGTGTGTGGCAGCCTGTGATCATTGAATCATAGAAACATAGAATCCCTACGGTGCAAAAGGAGGCCATTCGGCCCATCGAGTCTACACCGATCCTCTGAACGAGCACCCTACCAAGGCCCACTCCTGCACCCTACCCCTGTAACCCCATAACCCCACTAACCTTTTGGACACTGCAGGCAATTTAGCATGAACAATCCACCAAATTCGCACATCATTTTCTTCACTTTGGGAGGAAACCGGAGCACTCGGAGGAAACCCACGCAGGCACAGGGTGAACGCACAAACTCCACACAGACAGTCACCCGAGGCTGGAATTGTACCTGGGTCCCTGCCGCTGTGAAGTGGCAGTGCTAACCACTGTGTCACCATGCGTGATGTGTCACATATGTTGCCTGTTGCACCCTTAAATCCAATGCCAATGAAGAAATTGAGCATCGCAGTGACCTTGAGGGCCACTGACATGGGGTTCCCACCAGGTCCACATGGCGGAAGGTCATGCTGAACAATCCCACAGATCTCAATGACCTGAGGATGTGTTGATGCGCCATGTGCCAGTCTTCAACAATGCCTTTCTCGGATGGCTTCATCCTGACCAGCGTCCCCCTCTGGTGCGGCCTGTTGTTGGCATTGCAGACATTTGTTGTTGATGGGCATCCGTCTCATTCTCTTCCCCTGCTCCTGAGGATACAAAAATATCCAGTGAATGAGACACATGGGTAGACCAGCAATGGAACTGGGTTAACAGGGCTGACATCGAGATGAGTACGTATTTGGCCATGGTTCTCATTCATAGCATTAATGAGCAGTGAGGACATTGTCGACATGCAATACTCTTTCCACCCAACACGGATCTTCTCACAACATGGCGTCCAAAGACGTGCAGGTTAGGTGGATTGGCCATGATAAATTGCCCTTAGTGACCAAAAAGGTTAGGAGGGGTTATTGGGTTATGGGGATAGGGTGGAAGTGAGGGCTTAAGTGGGTTGGTGCAGACTCGACGGGCCGAATGGCTTCCTTCTGCACTGTATGTTCTATGTTCTATGATGTGTGATCCTTGCATCTTAATGTGCGTTTTCCGGGAGCTACAGACTGTGATGCATGTTGCCTTCAACACCCTCTCCTGTATCTTCCACGCTCCCCCTGTCACTTCACACTTGTGTCCCTTACCTTTGACCCCACACAACATAACCTTGTGCTTTCCCTCTGTAACCCTTGAACCTTCTGCTATTACCCTGGATCCTATCACTATTGACCTGGACATGCCATGTCTCTCCACTGTCCCTACACCCATTCCCATTGAGATGTCCATTTTGACTCAAAAGCCCTCCTGCCAACAGCATTAATGTTTTCATCTGCTCCCACACCCACCCTTCAAGACCTTTGAATACCAAACAATGGCACTGAGTCTGTGCACCATTGCATTTGACGTCCCCCTAGTGGCAGCGAGTGTTCCCTCTACCAACAAGCACCCTCAATTCAATCCTCTGGATGTACTCTGTACTCTGACAGTACTAACCCTGCCTGTTCACCCCAACTTTGCTGCCTGTAACTGTGGTGATGTGCATCAATGTAAATGCATGTAGGCTAGCTAGACACTAGAGGGAGCACCAAAGACATCACACACACACACTCAACCAATAGATCAGTTAGATAGGATGCGACCAATGGACAGTCACGATACACAAGGAGGTGACACGACCACAAGGGGGCATTACACCAACCCATATCTAAAGGACACCACACACATGATCTGCCTCTTTCCAGTGGAGACAGTCAGTGAGAACAGACACAGGGTTGATTCAATATCACTCCCACCACGTGGATTGCAGCAGCTGGTTAGTCAGTCTCGGTAGCTATAGTAGGATTAGCAGTAGTGTCGAACCCGAGTAATAGAAGTGTAAATAGTTTAATAAACGTGTTGAAGTTATCTCCACGTCTGAACCTTCCTTTGTCAAGTGCACCACAAGGAAGCTGCTTATGTTACATCTATAAGATGACAAATCATGGTACCAGGACTGAACTGTTTCAATCCAGATTGCCATACCTCAGCGTGCAGTGACAACCAGCAATGATACCCAGGCAAGATGTTCGAGATCCGGGTTCCGCAGCAGCTCCAGTGCCACGGCGATCTCCGCCAAAACTGGCAGGCATTCCGGCAAAAGTTTGAAATCATCCTGGTGGCAGCCGAACTAGAGGAAGTGGCTGATCCCGAAGAAACTGAGCTTCTCCTCACCATCACCGGTGCCAGTCTTTAAAAAATTCAAGTTCTCCAAGAGGCAAAACAGGAGCGACTTCCAGGCAGTCCTGGACAAATTCAGCAAATACTGTGAGGAAAACACACTCCAACCAGCAAGAAAAGGTAAGAGAAGCGCCATTACTCACCTCGAGGCCGAGATCCCGGAGCAGAGAATGATTTTGGTGGGCTGCCATCTTTCTAAACAGACTGCACTTGCACAGTTGCGCAAGAAGCGCGCAGAATGTGAAGGTCCGTTTGCGCATGCGCAAGACATCGCACATGCGCAATCACAAAAACGGCCATCGGTAAAGGAACAGCGATCTACGCATGCGCAATTGCTTGCACGCGCTACGTAACGCGCGTCATGACGTCAGAGGCCCTGGACCCCGCCCATTTAAAGGGGAAACGTCCCAAATCAAAGAAAAAATCTTTTAAATCTGTAAAACAACCTTCCTTCACCTGGAATGAAAGCACAATGCCTCAAATTGAACCATGAAATGAAATAAACCTCCGAAGAACCCTGCAACAAGCAGTTAACTACACCCAAACCGATGATTCCGACCTTGAATACTTCGATACCGACTGTGACATTTTCTCTGGACCTCGCGAGCCCAATGCCAGCTCCGACGAAAACAGTGATGATATGGTCCAAGAATACTACGACTCGGACGAACCTTTCACCTTGGGAGGCTACCCCAGAACCAAATCCTAACCGCAACTAGACGTGTTGCACATGGACGACCCCCGTACTGAATCCGACGCAGACGCGGATTTGTTCTTTGGATTTGAGGATCTTCAGCCCAGCAGATATGACGTCCCAACTCGTGAGTGCAGGATGATGCTGCAGCCTGAAACTAAGAGACAGAGAGTGGTACAAGCCCACAGAGAGCGGCCTGCTGCCACACAGAGCGTGGTCCACGCACCGTTCAGGGTTCCCGACTCTACAAAAGAGGACACGCAAGACTCCACACCGCAGTCCTTGCATGAACAAGAAATTGACTCCAGTGTCACAAGCCTCCACAGCGAGCTCGTGGACAGACTCCACAACTGCAGAGACGCAAGACTCCAGAGCGCAGTCCTTGCACGAACAAGTAGTGACTCCAGTGTCACAAGCCTCTGCAACAAGCTCGTGGACAGCCTCCACGATAGAAGCAACGCAAGACTCCGACGCGCAGTCCTTGCAGGAACAAGACCATGAGGGTCTAGCAACCTCCTCTGACCAACTTGCGGCAGATGATGCAAGTCTGCCATGCTCAAGTAAACAGCAAGAGGACTATGACAGTCTACCACGCTCCAGTGCACAGCAGGACGACCATGACAGTCTATCATGCTACAGTGAGGAACAAAGCGACGATGACAGTCCAAGCCCAAATGAAGGACAACAGCAAGACAATGACAGTCCACCCACATTGTTTGCGCCACCAGATGAAGACTCTGACAATTTATCCAACCCAAGTGAACAATAAGTAGCTACTGAGGATCTACCCACGGTATGTGAGACGAGTGACGACAGCACCCCACTTCCCATGCAAGATGTGCAAAGTGACAGACCTCAGCTAGTGTGTACAGAGGCACTCGATGATCACTGTGAGACCACTGGTGACTCCGATGACACCACAATACTTCCACCCTCATTCGCTCGAACCTCTCCACAAGTCAATGCATTCCTGCATGTTCAGACTCCAGGGGCGTCATTCTCCGACACCCCGCCGGGTCGGAGAATGGCCGTTGGGCGCCGTGAATCCCGCCCCCGCCCCCGCCGAAGTCTCTGGTACCGGAGATTGGGCGGGGGCGGGAATCGGGCCGCCGGTTGGCGGGACCCCCCGCTCAATTCTCCGGCCCGGATGGGCCAAAGTCCCACCCAGAAATTGCCTGTCCCGCCGGCGTAAATCAAAGCTGGTATTTACCGGCGGGACCAGGCGGCGTGGGCGGGCTCCGGGGTCCTGGGGGGGGGGGCGCGGGGCGATCTGACCCCAGGGGGTGCCCCCACGGTGGCCTGGCCCGCGATCGGGGCCCACCGATCCGCGGGCGGGCCTGTGTGTGGGGACACTCTTTCCCTACCGCCTCAGCCACGGCCTCCACGATGGCGGAGGCGGAAGAGACTCTCCCCACTGCGCATGCGCGGGAAACTGTCGGCGGCCGCTGACGCTCCCGCGCATGCGCCGCATTTCCGCGCCAGCTGGCGGGGCAACAAACGCCATTTCCGCCAGCTGGCGGGGCGGAAATCCCTCTGGCTCCTGCTTAGCCCCTCAATGTTGGGGCTCGGCCCCCAAAGATGCGGAGCATTCCGCACCTTTGGGCCGGCGCGATGCCCGTCTGATTGGAGCCGTTTTTGGCGCCAGTCGGCGGACATCGCGCCGTTGGGGGAGAATTACGCCCCAGAAGTGCAGCTTCAAGAAATCTCAGCTGACTCCAGTGAACCTGCTAAGACTCCGGACGGGGAGCATCAACAAACCAACACTGACTCAGTTAAAACAGACCAGACTCCAGATGGGGAGCAAACAAACGCCGACTCTGATTCACGTAAGCCGGACTTTACTCCAGACAGGGAGTGCCGCAACCTCAGTGATGGCACGCTCAGGGTGACAGCAGATGCCACAATGACAGGAGATGGATCACTTAACAATTACACTGGGTCAGTAATAACAAGCAGCGATGACAGTCCAAGAGGAATACACCAATATTCACCACAACTATATCCACATATTTTTCCCACACCAGCAGTGCAGCCAATGACAGCTCATGCTGGACAAACCCAGTATTCATGCATGCAGCAGCCAGCAGTCTATGCAGCATATTCTCAAACAGGGCAGCACTACGGATTGCCCACTAATGGAATCAAGACCGAAGGAGGACCACCGCCAGCGCAATCTGCACTACAGACTGGATGCCTCAGTTACAGCCCAGGATTTGCTGCACCACAGCCTGGCCAGATGGCATTTTCCTATCAGATGCAAGGTTCTAGTTTCACACCATCACCAGGTATTTATGCGAGCAGCAATTCTGTTTCCAATTCGACAAGCGTCAACGGTTCTCAGCAGGATCACCCTTCCAGCACAGCATGTGGCCAGAACCAGTATGTACAGTCTTATCCAACTTCAACATATGGCATATCCATGACCTCGAATGATACTGTTGATGGTACCTCTTCGACGTCAACACCTTATCAGCTACAAGATGCCATCCGACAGCACCACCACAAACATCGGAAAAAGAAAGACTCCAAATCAGACAGCAAAGTGATTTGACCACTTCTTGGTTCCTGTGGCACAGGGACGCTGATGGCGTTCATAACCAAGAGAGACATTTGACCATGATGACTGATGGTCTTTGGACTCACACGAATGATTTGGACTTATTGTTTAATCACTGTTCCCATGACTTGCATATACCTTAACTTATCTACCTGTTTTTTGTTCAATTTTCTTAAAGTGTGCAGAAAATGTGTAACATATAAAAAAGGGGAATGTGGTGATGTGCATCAATGTAAATGCATGTAGGCTAGCTAGACACTGGAGGGACCACCAAAGACAGCACACACACACTCAACCAATAGATCAGTTAGATAGGATGCGACCAATGGACATTCACGATACACACGGAGGTGACACGACCACAGGGGGGCATTACACCAACCCATATATAAAGGATACCACACACATGATCTGCCTTTTTCCAGTGGAGACAGTCAGTGAGAACAGACACAGGGTTGATTCAATATTACACCCACCACGTGGATTGCAGCAGCTGGTTAGTCAGTCTGGGTAGCTATAGTAGGATTAGCAGTAGTGTCGAACCCGAGTAATAGAAGTGTAAATAGTTTAACAAAGAACAAAGAAATGTACAGCACAGGAACAGGCCCTTCGGCCCTCCAAGCCCGTGCCGACCATGCTGCCCGACTAAACTACAATCTTCTACACTTCCTGGGTCCGTATCCTTCTATTCCCATCCTATTCATGTATTTGTCAAGATGCCCCTTAAATGTTCCTATCGTCCCTGCTTCCACCACCTCCTCCTGTAGCGAGTTCCAGGCACCCACTACCCTCTGCGTAAAAAACTTGCCTCGTACATCTACTCTAAACCTTGCCCCTCTCACCTTAAACCTATGCCCCCTAGTAATTGACCCCTCTACCCTGGGGAAAAGCCTCTGACTATCCACTCTGTCTATGCCCCTCATAATTTTGTATACCTCTATCAGGTCTCCCCTCAACCTCCTTCGTTCCAGTGAGAACAAACCGAGTTTATTCAACCGCTCCTCATAGCTAATGCCCTCCATACCAGGCAACATTCTGGTAAATCTCTTCTGCACCCTCTCTAAAGCCTCCACATCCTTCTGGTAGTGTGGCGACCAGAATTGAACACTATACTCCAAGTGTGGCCTAACTAAGGTTCTATACAGCTGCAACATGACTTGCCAATTCTTATACTCAATGCCCCGGCCAATGAAGGCAAGCATGCCGTATGCCTTCTTGACTACCTTCTCCACCTGTGTTGCCCCTTTCAATGACCTGTGGACCTGTACTCCTAGATCTCTTTGACTTTCAATACTCTTGAGGGTTCTACCATTCACTGTATATTCCCTACCTGCATTAGACCTTCCAAAATGCATTACCTCATATTTGTCCGGATTAAGCTCCATCTGCCATCTCTCCGCCCAAGTCTCCAAACAATCTAAATCCTGCTGTATCCTCTGACAGCCCTCATCGCTATCCGCAATTCCACCAACCTTTGTGTCGTCTGCAAACTTACTAATCAGACCAGTTACATTTTCCTCCAAATCATTTATATTTTTCCTCCAAATCATTTAATAAACGTGTCGAAGTTATCTCCACGTCTGAACCTTCCTTTGTCAAGTGCGCCACAAGGAAGCCGCTTATGTTACACCTACAACATAATAAATCAGTAACCAAACATCCCACACCCCCATTCCAATACACCCAGGACACTGCACCTCTCCCTCCTCCTCAGATCCATGCACCTGAACCCAACCTTTCAACCTCAAACTGATCCCCTTCTCGGGAGGTTCCTGAACCTCCAGCAGGCTACCATTCTTCTGCTCCTTTCCAATGAGCGTCAAAGTTGAAGAAGAATGCCCACTCAGACGCAGCGGTGTAAAGCTAAATGGGGCTTATAACCTTTAAATGAACGTGAATCAGGTGCCATGAAAATCTCCCGCGCTGCCGACTTAATCTTGAATGTTCACCGTGATTTTAAAATAATTCAGTCTAAAATTCCTGGCTCCCCAGCATCGCATTTAGGGGTATCCCTATGATGTGCTGAAGAATCCCCCTTGCAGGTTCCAACATTTGGATTTCCCTGGATATTGCCCAGAAGTGCTAACTTCCTCTGGACAATTGTGCTGGGATGGGAAACATCCGACAAAGTGATTTAAATCGCTAACTTCAGATGGTTCTGTAAGTTTTACCCTGATAGTTACTCATTTCTAATTCCAGAGTAACCATTTTGCATATCAAACCCACCCTCGCACTGGACACCCCCGAAACACATGAGGCGTTAGGAGACCCACCACACCAAACCCAGCCCTGTGGTTGAAGGCCCGGCGGGCCTCAGCCACAGGGGAAAAACTGTGGACTTGATGAGTGGGCGGGCCTTATCCGCATAATTAGGGACCCACTGGGCGTAATATGAGAAAAACCCCAGGCATCGTTTCAGGGCCTTGGGGCTGTGGGGGAGGGGGATTTCCAGGAGGGGGCACATGCGGTCAGGGTCGGGCCCTAG
Source organism: Scyliorhinus torazame (assembly GCF_047496885.1). Taxonomy (NCBI): domain Eukaryota; kingdom Metazoa; phylum Chordata; class Chondrichthyes; order Carcharhiniformes; family Scyliorhinidae; genus Scyliorhinus; species Scyliorhinus torazame. The sequence goes on along the minus strand of NC_092727.1, from coordinate 81,181,740 downwards.
GACTCCATTTTCCACCATGTAGCCAAGGATGGCTAAGCGGTTGGTGCGGAACACGCAATTCCCCTTATTGTAGGTGAGGTTAAGGAGTTTGGCGGTATGGAGGAATTTTTGGAGCTTTGCGTCGTGGTCCTGCTGATCGTGTCTGCAGATGGTGACGTTATCTAGGTACAGGATGGTGGCTCGTAGCCCGTACTGGTCCATCGGTCCATTCTCGCTGGAAGACCGAGACCCCATTGGTGACGTCGAAGGGAACTCTGAGGAAGTGATCGAGGTGGCCGTCTGCTTCGAACGCAGTGTATTGGCGGTCCTCCGGGCAGATGGGGTGCTGGTGGTATGCGGACTTCAAGTCAACTGTGGAGTAGACTCAATACTGCGCAATCTGATTGACCATGTCAGATATGCGTGGGAGGGGGTAGGCGTCGAGCTGCGTGTACCGGTTGATGGTCTGACTGTAGTCAATAACCATCCTGTGCTTCTCCCCAGTCTTCACTACCACCACCTGAGCTCTCCAAGGAGCTGTTACTGGCCTCAATGATCCCCTCCCACAGAAGCCATTGGACCTCCGACTTGATAAAGATCCTGTCCTGGGCACTGTACCGTCTGCTCGTAGTGGCGACAGGCTTACAGTCCGTGGTGAGGTTTGCAAACAGTGTAGGCGGATCGACCTGAAGGGTCGTGAGGCCGCAGACGGTCTGGGCGGGGGGGGGGGGGGGGGGGGGGGGGCAGGTGTCCGCCGAATTTCAGAGTAAGGCTTTGGAGGTGGCATTGAAAATCGAGACCGAGTAACAGGGCAGCGCAGAGATGGGGGAGAACGTAGAGCCTGAAGTTGCTGTACTCGATGCCCTGAACGGTGAGGGTCACGACGCAGTACCCCTGGATTTGCACGGAATGGGATCCGGAGGCCAGGGAGAATTTCTGGGTGACGGGGAGTACAGGGCGGAAGCAGGGTGGATGAAACTCTCTGTGCTCCCGGAGTCAAAGAGGCAGGTCGTTTCGTGCCCGTTGATCTTTACCGTCGTCGTAACGGTCGCGAGGTTGCGGGGCCGAGACTGATCAAGGGTGATGGAGGCGAGCTGCGGAAGATGTTGGGAGGTCCCGGGCTGATCAGCGGTGGCGGAGGTATCGGTGGTCCGCGAATGGCCAGTCGAGCAGAGGTCCTGAGGCGCGGTCCAAGATCGCGCCGAAGATGGCGGCGCCCACGGGGCGCACATGGCGGACGGCATCAAAGATGGTGGCGCCCACGGGCCGCACGTGGCTTGTGATGGAGAAGATGGCAGCGACCCTGGATCAGACGTGGGGGGTGCAGTGATGCTGGGCCTGGAAACAACGGCGACCGACCGGGCCTGGCAAACGGAAACGAAGAAGCCCTTCTTCCCACACCCGTTGCAGGTCGCGCTCCGCACCGGGAACGCTGCCTGGGATGTTTGCTCTGGCCACAAAAGTAACATTTGGGCCCTCCAGAGTTGGTCAGCTGCCACGCGGCGCAGACTTGCGGTGCACTCGAGTCGGCTGCCGGTGGGGCCCACGATGCCCACGAGGGTGCCGCGCGGTCAGAGGTATAGGCCTCCAGGTTGCGGGAGGCCACTTCTAGGGAGTTAGCAAGCTGCACAGTTTATGCAAAGTCGAGCCTACCCCCTTTCAATAGCCGCTGGCGAACGTGAGTAGACTTAATGCCCGTGACATAAGCGTCTCTGATTAGTAGTTTGGTGTGCTGGACTGTCGAAACTGCCTGGCAGTTACAGTTCCTACCGAATATCCGTAGAGCCTGCAAGAAATCATCCTAAGACTCTCCTGGGAGTTGCCGTCTCGTGGCCAGGAGGTGCCTGGCGTACATTTGATTCACAGACTTGATGTACTGTCCCGTTCGTAGCGCCATCACTTCTGTGTCGGTGGGCGTGTCCCGGATGAGGGGAAAGACTTGAGGGCTCACCCGTGAGTAGAGGACCTGGAGCTTCTGTGGGCCTGAGAGTTCTTGAGTGGCTGCTCCGAGGTATCCTTCAAAGCAGGCTAGCCAGTGCTCGAAGGTGGACGTGGCGTCGGCTGCGTGAGGGTTCAGCTCCAGGCAATCAGGCTTGATTTAAGATGTTCATCTTTTAAAAATCTTGTGCAATAAATTGATGTACCGTCAATTACCACGAGACGAGAATGGTGAAACAATCAAGGCTTTATTGCACAAGATGTTGAACCTCCTGCAGCTGGAACTTTTATACGTTTTTGCGGCTGGGATTTACTATGGTACCAGCAATACAGTGGCAGTACTGTAGTGTGTTACTAGTGGTATTTACCACAACCTTGCACTATTTTCATCAAAGTCATCATGTTGCCAGTCTTCTGGCACTGGTTTTGTCTTAACAGCAAGGATAGATTATTTCCCCATTAAGTTCTTCGATTTTCTATATTACAGCGAATCCCAAGAATACATGAAGGGAAAATGGATTCTACCCACTGCGGCACTTTGGCTGCAAGGTGTCTGTACTAATAGCTCCCCTGCTATGTTTATTCCAAGTGTCCGATGATTGTTTTATTTGTTACCTTCTTTTTAATGAATTGCGCTCACACCTCAAGTGGCAAACATCAGCCCATTAAACTAAAGATCAATACGCACCTTTGCCAGGAGTAATTACCTTTCCAATTGAATGAACTACAATGTAGTGTCAGTTGTAAGCAATTTAGAGTCCTGGAACAGCCTGCAAACAAACCATGAGGTCCCCACTCTAATGTTAAGGCTCTCGGTATGGATCAAACCAGCACTAGTTTAGTGAACACCGCAAACTTCACTATGCTAATCAAAGCAATCTATATTCACAATGACAAAATCAATTTTTAAATTGCTCCTTCCAGCTGGCCTACTTCTGCAGTTCTGTATCTGGTCCAATTGAAAGTTAAACGAGAACTTGTTAAAGGAGTGGGATTTGGGAACTGAGCAAGGAGGCAAACTGGGAAATTGCCGAGATTTGATTCTTCAAATCTCTTGAAGTGGTGATGATTGACAATAATGAGGTTTGTACTATGGGCTTTTTTGGGTGGCATTTGGGGAATTTATGTAAAGACAGAACTTTATTAAGGGTGAAGGGTATAGGTGGGAGCAGTCAGCAGGTCTGGACTTGTTTAACTAAACTCCATCAAATGTGCTGGCTCAGCAGACAACTTCAAACTGGTTAGCTAATTGGTTGCTAAGTGAACACCTTTAGATATGTAACTAACACGAGTTGAGCTAAAGGGGCCAATTATTAATGCTCAGATTGTATCATTAGCGTCAGATGATGTCTGTTGTTTCCATTAACCCTTTTTCTGCTTAGAATATTTCAGCGAAGAGACCATAGTCAGCTTTGTCCCTGATTAATTCAGTTTCTGGATTATTCCCATGCCGAAGGCTGCAACTTCTTCCCGAGAGTTTCAGCTCTTTACTTTGAGTTAACTTCATTTTTTGTTCAATTCCAATCACCATTTCGTACTCTCTCACTTTGTCAGAGCTTCGCTGAGTGATGAGTTCTGCACTTTAGTTCTGATGAGTCCCTTTCATGTCTGGATTTCACTCGGCTCTCAGAGTTGGTAATGAGGACTCTGTTGCACACATTCCTTTGGGATATGACACGTAGCTTTGCAGGCTGCCGAGGAATTGAATAATGGAAGTTGTAGAAGGCAGTTTCAGATTAAAAGAAGAAGAATTAAAAGTGTTGTCAACGGAAGCAGAAACAAAAAGTTAAGATTCCGGAAAGAGGCAGCGGGTTTAGTAGTATAGAACATACAGTACAGAATTAGGCCATTCGGCCTATTAAGTCTGCACCGACCCACTTAAGCCCTCACTTCCACCCTATCCCCGGAACCCAATAACCCGTCATGTGAGAGTACCTTTAAGAAATGGGTGTTTATAAATGGGTGTGTATATAAGTATCTGTAGTGAGAGTACCTTTAAGAAATGGGTGTTTATTACTGCAGTGATGTCAGAGAGTGGGTGGAGCTGGGCTGTCTGTCAGCTTTTTACTTTCATTTTAGTCTGTTTGCTGAAGGGTGTGTTTTAGTTTTGTTTTCAGTGTTGGAGCTGAAGCCAGACAAAGCAGGTGTACTACTGTTTGCTCTGCCATGAAAAGACTATCTCTTGATCATTTGGTGAATTCAGAATTATAAATGTTCTCCGTAGTGAATGTAAACCTAATGTGCTTCTGTTAAAAGGTGTTTCTTTTGTCTTCTGGATGTTGTTTGGGAAGTTATTAAGGATTACTTAGTGTTATTCTTTGGGAATTGTGTTTGAATTGATGGTTGCTAAGATGTTCACTGTATGTTTTAAAAAGGTTCACTTGAGTTCATAGAATAAACATTGTTTTGCTTCAAAAAATACTTTTCGATTTCTGCTGTACCACACCTATAGAGTGGGCCGTGTGCTCCCCATACCACAATCTATTAAAAGTTGTGGGGCAGGTGAACTCCGTGATACACTTTGGGGTTCTCTAAACCCTGGCCCATAACACCCCTCCTAACCATTTTGGTCACTAAGGGCAATTTATCATGGCCAATCCACCTAACCTGCATGTCTTTGGGCTATGGGAGGAAACCCACGCAGACACAGGGAGAACATGCAGATTCCGCACAGACAGTGACCCAGCGGGGAATCGAACCTGGGACCCTGATGCTGTGAAGCCAAAGAGCTATCCACTATGCTACCGTGCTGCTTATCTGTGGGGAGAGAGAAGCAGATTTACTGTCATGGGTTGATAACCAATCCATCTAACCTGCACATCTTTGGCCTGTGGAGGAAATTGGAGCAGCCGGAGGAAATTCACACAGAGAATGTGCAAACTCCACATAGACAGTTATCCAATGTCGTAATTATACCCAGGTCCCTGGTGCTGTGAGGCAGCAGTGCTAACCACTGCACCACCATGCCACCCACTAGTTGGCAATTGGACTCTGATTGATAGAGGCTTGCCATGTAGAACGCACCAGGGAACAGTTAACAGCCCGGCTTTTGTTTAAATTCAAGTCAGGCAGATCGACCTTGAATGGTCAATGACCAGGGATTGGTTGCCGTCCAAACTTTTGTTTAGTTGAAAAAGATGTAACGTGTGGATATGTTTCTTTGCAAAGGACAGGGCCCTGTGGATGAATATATATAGTTTCTAGCATGTTTCAGTGACCCACATTATGAGACCAACAGATAATCTTTAATTGATTGTTAGTGTAATTCTTAGCATAATCAGGATTGTTTTGTAAGTGTTGTCCAATTGCAGCTGTTCTGATCTTTTCAACTGTTGATTGCAGTCAGTACTTTGCCAGTTGCGAACAGTGTTGTTTGGCATGGTAGCACAATGGTTAGCACTGTTGCTTCATAGTGCCAGGGACACAGATTTGATTCCCGGCTTGAGTCACTGTCTGTGCGGAGTCTGCACGTTCTCCCCATTTCTGTGTGGGTTTCCTTCAGGTGCTCCAGTTTCCTCCCACAAGTCCCGAAGACGTGCTTGTTAAGTGAATTGGACATTCTGAACTCTCCCTCAGTGTACCCAAACAGGTGCAGGAGTGTGGCGACTAGGGGATTTTCACAGTAACTTGATTGCAGTGTTAATGTAAGCCTACTGTGATACTAATAAAGAATATTATCTACTGGAGGCACACACCCTGGCATCATAACTGGTCTCTTTTATAGTGATATTTAAACAAGATTCTGTTTTTCTATTCTTCCTGCCATAGTTGGCAAGCTCACATTTTACCACTTCATCTGCCATTTCTTTTGCTCATTTACTTGACCTATCCATATACTGACTCTTTGGCCTGAATTTTCATTCCCAAGTTGGATGAGCAGAGCCGGGATATTTTCCTTCTTATCTTCCTCATTTTCCTCCCAATCTGATATTCTAACCAAAGGGGTGGCTTCTGTCCTCTCTAGCTGTTGACCCCTTTCACTGCACCCTAATGTAGAGCATGCAGCACTGTTCTGGAGACCCTGTAGAACTCCTCCAGAATGGGCAAGGCACCAAGGCTGTATCGTCAAGATGCCAATAACCTGCTCGAGGATTTTGTGGGTCAGCACTTGGCTGTAGTTGTCGTGTCTCTCAGACTTCATTTTTAGATTCCTAAAAGAGTTATCAGGTGCATCCATACCCCACCCCCACCCCCCAGAGTGGACCTGTGTTTGTGTTTGGAAAAGCTGAGGCAGTTTCAAATTCCTCCGAGTAAAAGACTTGTGGCAGCTTCCAAGGCAGTATGCACATTAAGGCAGGAACAGCTTGCTGTGGTCACATACCACCTACACATTCTGGGACTGGAAGGATATTCAGAGCCATGCAAAGTGGGCATCTGTGACTACCTTGATGCCCCCGTGGATGGTTGATTGGGAGATGCTGCTGAGATCTCTGGGTGACTCTTGGAAAGATCCAGCAGCATCAAAATTCACAGTAGCAACTGTGAATTTCAAAGCCACAGGCAAGGCACGTGGCTCGACAGGCTGAGGTGCCAGCTTTTCCAGCACAATTGCACATGTTAGTGACCAGTTCCTGGGGCAATCTGTGCCTCCTACTGTCATATCCCAATGTAACAAGTGCAGTCAGTAGATACTTACCTCAGGGGAAAATCAGGTTGTACTCCTCCCCTTGCCTGGTGCATACTGTTTTGTCTCTAACTCCTGGCCTTGTCCCCTCCCTCTGGTTATATGTTACTCCTGAACATGTGCATCTATGGCATGAATCTATGGCAAAGGTGCCACCTCAATTTTGTATCTACTTTAGCACAAAGTGCACTCTACCGCCTTTCTGGCAAACCTTCCTTCCTCTCGCCTGGGTGCCTGAGTCACGAGGGACAAAAATATCTACCCTACCCAGGCAGCAGGCCCCACATTTCCACTCCTCTGGGTGTCAGCCATACACCTGTGTTTGATTTTCCCTCAGATCTGTGACACTTGATTAAAATGTTTAACTGTTTCCGAAAGGACACCTGAGCTCTCTGAAAAGGTGCTTGACCTTTCCAAAGTACTCGGGCAGGTTTAGACCTTTACCACAAAAGTACAAAGCCCACACGTCAGGTTCTAGAAATCCGGTTGATGAAAGTCACTTCCAAGTAAAGGCAGCGACACGTTTACACGTGCTTCCACCTTCAGGAAATGCGTAGGTGTGACCTCCGTCCTAGCCCCTCGCCCGCTCGTTGAAAATAATGTGCGCTGTGTTCGGAGGCATGACCTCTGGATTCGGGGCTCTGTAATCATTTTGGATAAAGCGTGGAGCCTGACTGACTGCATGAAAATTAGGGCCTGTAGGAGTCATTCCCAGGGTGTCGTGACAGGCCTCTTTGCAACTTGCTTCCCTACCTATCTTTGTATCATCAGTAAATTTGTCTACAGAGCAGCTGATCCCAGCATCCAAGTCATTAATAGAGATGGTAAATGATTGAGGTCCCTGTACTGATCTCTGTGGCACTGCCCGCATTAGAGTTTGCCAACCTGAAAATGATCCATTTATCTCGACTGCCTGTTTCACGTTACTTATCCAATCTGCTGTCCACATTGGCCCAGAAAGTTCACCTCGTGGTGGAAAGCCACAGGCCACCGAGAATAGAAGGTTTCTTTGCGTACTTACCGCCGTTGAAATATCCCGATGGAACTCCCGATAGGAGCAGCAGCCTTCGGCCTGTGGCGGGACGGTCTTCACAGTCCAAATTGTGGCGCAGGAGGAGTGTAGCCATGCCCTCTTATGATGGGACCAGATAGGAAATGCCCATTGAAGGCATGCTGTGAAAGAGCAGCTTTAAAGTGAAGACAGGGACAGCCCAAGAATTCTCTGCTATTATTAAGGTATGCTGAAGCTTTAAAACATTTTCTTTTTGTTATTTCTTTGAAACAATTAATGTCATTGTTATTGGCTCCTTCTGAAGTACAATTTTAATTCTATTTTTTTGTGATTTAAGATGATTATTATTCAATATTTACAAATCAACATAGGTTTTGTTATTTGTTTTAAATCTATGAAACTACTATAAAAATCGGCAATATATTATTATCTAGCTTTAGGTGTGGCGTGCTTAAAAGTATTCCAATATTTTAATTTAAAATATGGCAACTCAACATTTAGTCATGAAGAAGAAAAGTTAGAACTTCATGGACGATGAGTTGGATACAGGGTGTGTATATATCTTAATAGATAAAGTAATTGCTAAAACTTATAACCCTAGTTTCTGACTGTAAAAGCTAAGAAAGGGAATAATGTTCTTCTGCCTGCTCAGTTTTTGATGCGTCAAACAGAATCTTGATAACACACAATAATGTCTGTTTGCCATCTTTCTGAGGGTGTCAATAATGCTAGTTCCACACCAATGTTAGAGCTTCAAAGTGGTTTCTTTGCTGGCAAACTTCTGAACATTCACTAGAAGTACTTCTACAATTGGTATCTGCCCTGAGACAACCAAAAAAACTCACTCTAAACTCGCCACTATTTTAATTTTAGAGCAATACATATGAGTTCCTTAAACCCAGTTCCTCGGATGTCTAGCAGCATTTCTGGCTGGAGAGTCTTCGACTTTTCTGTCTTCACTCTCTGGTATACATATACCCATTGAACTAATAACCTGCCTTTTCCATCTCTCACTGTGCCTCTGTGGGCCTATCTCCAGACCCTCTGATGCTCGGCAATAAACAGTTTTTTCTACTTTGTACTTATGTAGACATAAACTACTAACCCCTTGGTAACCTGTCCCTTCATTTCAAGAATTGTAAAAACTCATTAAAAATGCATGCATAAAAACAGGGACCCAAACTTGCTGACATCCATCTCACAAAAAAGCTATAAATGGATCTAGATCTAGGTTTTACCTTTCTTAATGCAAAGATATTTTTAAAAATGAACTTAAAAGCATATCCAGTTCCTAACATTTGTGTTTAATATGATTGAGGAAAAATCAGTCATAAATAATGCAACATGATACCAGGTCAACTATGGCATCAGATAATAGGCCTTCCTCTTTCCCTAGCCTCACCCCAAAACATCTGAATCTAGTGGCAGCAGAATTCTCCGCACAATTCTGAAAATGTTTTTTATCATCACACTAATGAGGAAGATTTCAATATTCACTAATTACTCTGTTATATGAGCTTTACCAGGTCAGCTTTATTCACAAGTGACAAGATTTAATGACTCATTTTGAAATATCCTTTACAGGGGATCAAATCATTCTTGATGGGTTTATCGAACAAAGGCTTTAATCTCTCGGTCAGCTTTTGGGGAAAAAGGTTGCATCGAGAAACAAGGGTCAGGGTCTGTCCATCATCATTTCACAAAGGAATAATTCAGACTTTTTTTTTGAGAAGGGGATGAATGCTCCAAAGATTTTTTAATAGATGATTGGTTGCTGAGGTTAGCCAGTCACAAGAAAAGATTCTGGACCATTGGCTCATTCTGTTTAGCTACCTGGAACTGAACAGATGAAGCTGTCAATTACATAAACTCCTCCATTTCACAAAGAACAGTCAGAGAATGTTCTGTAATAAAATAAACAAAACATTGCAGGTGCAAGAATCTGAAACAAGAAAAAAGGACACCGAAAAAACTCAGAAAGTCTGCCAGCATCTATTAGTAGAGAAAGAGAGTTAACGTTTCGAGTCCTTTCGAGTCCTTTTGACTCTTCATTCGACCTGAACGGAGGGAGAATGTTGTTACGGTACCTGGACCAGACCCCAATTTATATTAGGAAACTGGGCAAGACCCCAACAATCTTTCAATTTGTAAACTGTGCGAAAAGGATACTTCATTCCAGAAGTGATTTCACTGCCAACTAGCGACCTTTTATATTAAAACAATCTTTGTTATTAACACAGGCTTAACCCCATTAACATCCCAGGAAAAAAACAGCTTTTTTAATTAACAGTTAAAAAGTTCTGAAAATACTTTTTGTGCTTACTCCCTCATCTACTTCTAACATTTCAATTATCCACACACACAGCTCAAATGGCACTTATTAATAAAGTTAACACTCAGTGGCTTACAGATTTGTTCACAAAGTCCTTGGGAGAGAAGCTTTCAGAAGTCAGAACCTCGAGCAGAATTCTAAAAATGAAACAAAAAACAGCAGACACAGGGCAGGGTTGTAAACGAAAGTAAAAACAGACCCAGTTTCTCCTATGAGTGACATCACAACCTTCCTAACTGTTAACCCGTTAATCAGACATATAATCTGGAAACCATAACCAAAATTATTTTAATAACATGACTGCAATAGACACATAATACAATATATAAACATTTCCTACATTCATCACAATGTTTTAGAGCTTTGAGAGATTGCAACAAAAAGTAGCAACTTTAAGAACAAAAGACGGATGGCCCAGTATGGGACAGGGAGGGGGCTGGGGGATTGCATTGAGGCAATACATGTATGGGACATTTTCAAAAAAGGTGGAGTAGATGGAGGAGAAAGGTGACAAATTAAAGTTGGCAAATTCAGTGTTAGGTCCTGAGGGCTGCACAGGATGTACTCCTGAGGCTGTATAACGCTCTGGTCAGACCTCATTTGGAGTATTCTGAGCAGTTTTGGGCTCAGGAAGTATGTGCTGGCCTTGGAAATTGTCCAGAGGAGGTTCACAAGAATGATCCCTGGATGAAGAGTTTGTCATTAAGCCTTTAAATCAGAGATGAGGAGGAATTTCTTCAGCCAGAGGGTGTTGAATCTGTGGAACTCTTTTGCCGCAGAAGGCTGTGGAGGCCAAATCATTTGTCGTATTATACGGCATTGCCACTATCCTAAAAGTAATGCATTCAGAATAGATTTAGCAGCGCATAATTAGACATCTGTGAAACACTGTGGACCACCACCAGCAGTAGACTTATAATCAAATCACAAACAGTATGCTCATGGCCCAGCATATCCCGCACTCTACCATGACCATAATGCCAGGGGACCAACAATGGTTCAATGATGAGATAGAACATAGAACATTACAGCGCAGTACAGGCCCTTCGGCCCTCGATGTTGCGCCGCCCTGTGAAACCACTCTAAAGCCCATCTACACTATTCCCTTAATGTCCATATGTCTATCCAATGACCATTTGAATGTCATTAGTGTTGGCGAGTCCACTACTGTTGCAGGCAGGGCATTCCACGCCCTTACTACTGTCTGAGTAAAGAACCTACCTCTGACATCTGTCTTATAACTATCTCCCCTCAATTTAAAGCTATGTCCTCTCGTGCTAGACAACACCATCTGAGGAAAAAGGCTCTCACTGTTCACCCTATCCAATCCTCTGATCATCTTGTATGCCTCAATTAAGTCACCTCTTAACCTTCTTCTCTCTGACGAAAACAGCCTCAAGTCCCTCAGCCTTTCCTCATAAGATCTTCCCTCCATACCAGGCAACATTCTGGTAAATCTCCTCTGCACCCTTTACAATGCTTCCACATCCTTCCTATAATGCGGCGACCAGAATTGCACGCAATACTCCAAATGCGGCCGCACCAGAGTGTTGTATAGCTGCAACAGGACCTCATGGCTCCGAAACTCAATCCCTCTACCAATAAAAGCTAACACACCGTACGCCTTCTTAGCAACCCTCTCAACCTGGGTGGCAACTTTCAGGGATCTATGTACATGGACACCGAGATCTCTCTGCTCATCCACACTGCTAAGAATCTTACCATTAGCCAAGTACTCAGTCTTCCTGTTATTCCTTCCAAAATGAATCACCTCACACTTTTCTGCATTAAACTCCATTTGCCACCTCTCAGCCCAGTGCCGCAGCTTATCTATGTCCCTCTGTAACTTGTAACATCCTTCCGCACTGTCCACAACTCCACCGACTTTAGTGTCATCTGCAAATTTACTCACCCATCCTTTTATAAAAATGACAAACAGCAGTAGCCCCAAAAACAGATCCTTGTGGTACTCCACTAGTAACTGGACTCCAGTCTGAACATTTCCCATCAACCACCACCCTTTGTTTTCTTCCAGCTAGCCAATTTTTGATCCAAACTGCAAAATCACCCTGAATCCCATGCCTCCGTATTTTCTGCAGTAGCCTACCATGGGGAACCTTATCAAATGCTTTACTGAAATCCATATACACCACATCAACTGCTTTACCCTCATCCACCTGTTTGGACACCATCTCAAAGAACTCTATAAGGTTTGTGAGGCACGGCCTACCCTTCACAAAACCGTGTTGACTATCTCTAATCAAATTATTCCTTTCCAGATGATTATACATCCAATCTCTTATAAACCTTTCCAAGATTTTTCCCACAACAGAAGTAAGGCTCACTGGTCTATAGTTACCGGGGTTATCTCTACTCCTCTTCTTGAACAAGGGGACAACATTTGCTATCCTCCAGTCTTCTGGCACTATTCCTGTAGACAAAGATGACTTAAAGATCAAGGCCAAAGGCTCAGCAATCTCCTCCCTAGCTTCTCAGAGAATCCTAGGATAAATCCCATCCGGCCCAGGTGACTTATCTATTTTCACACTTTGCAGAATTGCTAACACTTCCTCCTTATGAACCTCAAGTCCTTCTAGTCTAGTAGCCTGAATCTCAGTATTCTACTCAACAACATTGTCTTTTTTCTGTGTGAATACTGACGAAAAATATTCATTTAGCACCTCTCCTATCTCCTTGGACTCCAAGCACAACGTCCCGCTACTGTCCTTGACTGGCCCTACTCTTACCCTAGTCATTCTTTTATTCCTGACATATCTATAGAAAGCTTGAGGGTTATCCTTGATCCTACCTGCCAAAGAATTCTCATGTCCCCTCCTGGCTCTTCTTAGCTCTCTCTTTAGGTCCTTCCTAGCTAACTTGTAACTCTCGAGCGCCCTAACTGAACCTTCATGTCTCATCTTTACAAAGGTTTCCTTCTTCCTCTTGACAAGTGTTTCGACTGCTTTAGTAAACCACGGTTCCCTCACTCGACCACTTCCTCCCTGCCTGACAGGTACATACTTATCAAGGACACGCAGTAGCTGTTCCTTGAACAAGCTCCACATTTCCATTGTGCCCATCCCCTGCAGCTTTCCTCTCCATCCGATGTATCCTAAGTCTTGCCTCATCGCATCATAATTGCCTTTCCCCCAGATATAACTCTTGCCCTGCGGTATATACCTATCCCTTTCCATCACTAAAGTAAACGTAATCGAATTGTGGTCACTATCACCAAAGTGCTCACCTACCTCCAAATCTAACACCTGTCCTGGTTCATTACCCATTACCAAATCCAATATGGCCTCGCCTCTCATTGGCCTATCTACATGCTGTGTCAGGAAACCCTCCTGCACACATTGGACAAAAACGGACTCATCTAATGTACTCGAACTATAGCGTTTCCAGTCAATATTTGGAAAGTTAAAGTCCCCCATAACAACTACCCTGTTGCTTTCGCTCCTATCCAGAATCATCTTTGCAATCCTCTCCTCTACATCTCTGGAACATTTTGGAGGCCTATAGAAAAGCGCTAAAAGGGTGACCTCTCCTTTCCTGTTTCTAACCTCAGCCCATACTACCTCAGTAGACGAGCCCTCATCAAACGTCCTTTCTGCCACCATAATACTGTCCTTGACTAACAATGCCACCCCTCCCCCTCTTTTACCACCTTCCCTGAGCTTACTGAAATATCTAAATCCCAGAACCTGCAACAACCATTCCTGTCCCTGCTCTATCCATGTCTCCGAAATGGCCACAACATCGAAGTCCCAGGTACCAACCCATGCCGCAGGTTCACCCACCTTATTCCAGATGCTCCTTGCATTGAAGAAGACACACTTTAAACCACCTTCCTGCCTGCCGGTACAGTCCTGCAAGTTTGAAACCTTACTCATGACCTCACTACTCTCAACCTCCTGTATACTGGAGCTACAATTCAGGTTCCCAAGCCCCAGCTGAACGAGTTTAAACCCTCCCGAAGAGCATTAGCAAATTTCCCCCCCAGAATATTGGTACCCCTCTGGTCCAGGTGCAGACCATCCCGTTTGTAGAGGACCCACCGACCCCAGAATGAGCCCCAATTATCCAGAAATCTGAAACCCTCCCTCCTGCACCATCCCTGTAGCCATGTGTTCAACTCCTCTCTCTCCCTATTCCTCATCTCACTCTCACGTGGCACAGGTAACAACCCAGAGATAATAACTCTGTTTGTCCTAGATCTAAGTTTCCACCCTAGCTCCCTGAATTCCTGCCTTACATCTCCATCCCTTTTTCTACCTATGTCGTTGGTACCTCTGTGGACCACGATTTGGGGCTGCTCTCCCTCCCCCTTAAGGATCCCGAAAACACGATCCGAGACATCACGCACCCTGGCACCTGGGAGGCAACACACCAACCGTGAGTCCCTCTCGTGAGTCTCTCTCGTTCCCACAGAATCTCCTATCTATCCTCCTAACTATGGAGTCTCCAATGACTAATGCTCTACTCCTCTCCCGCCTTCCCTTCTGAGCAACAGGGACAGACTCTGTGCCAGAGACCTGTACCCCATGGCTTAACCCTGGTAAGTTGTCCCCCCCAACAGTATCCAAAGCGGTATACTTGATGGCAGGGGCAACATGGTGGCGCAGTGAATAGCACTGTTGCCTCATGGCGCCGAGGTCCCAGGTTCGATCCCGGCTCTGGGTCACTGTCCGTGTGGAGTTTGCACATTCTCCCCGTGTTTGAGTGGGTTTCACCCCCACAACCCAAAGATGTGCAGGTTAGGTGGATTGGCCACGCTAAATTGCCCCTTAATTGGAAAAAATGAATTGGGTACTCTAAATTAAAAGAAAAATGAGGAGACGGCAACAGCACCGCCAGGCATACCTAAAATGAGGTGTCGGCCTGGTGAAGATGCAACAAAGGACGACATGCTAAACGGTATGGAGTAGATCGAGGGTGGAATTCTCTGACATCCCAGCCACATGTTTCTCAGCAGCGGGAGGCAGCGCCCCGTTAGCTGGCAGCAGGATGCTCCGTTCCCGCGCTGTCAATGGAATTTCCCATTGAAGCCGTCCCATGCCGCCAGGGAACGGTGTGAGAATTCCAGCCCAAAGCTCTGCGCTCGTGCCACATCCAGCCATGAACGGTGATGGAACATTAGACAACTAACCAGAGGAAGAGACTCGACACATATCTCCGTCCACACTGATGGGGGAGCCCAGCGCAGCAGTGCAAAAAGGCAAGGCTGAAGCATTTACAATCACCCTCATCCAGATGTGCCAAGTGGATGTTCCATCTCAGAATCACAGATGCCATTCTTCAATCAATTTCATTCACTTCACGGAATTTGAAGAAACTTCTTTAGGTATTGTCTCCTATAAAAGGCTTTGGGCTCTGACAACTTCCTGGTTGTAGGTACAGAAACCTTGTTCTCTGGAGGTAGCCAAGGGGCCAGGCCAAGCCAAGCTGTTCCAAGCTACAACACTAGTATCTACCTGGCAATGTGGAGAACTGCCCAGTTATATCCCTGGACAAATATAATTGAGTTAATTATCAACCCACCAATCTACTCTTAATCATCAGAAAATGATGGAAGGTGTCATCAAGCGATCATGCAGCACCTACCGGCTCACTGATGCTCAGTTTGTGTCCTGTGGAGCAGAGCCATTTAGCTTCCTACTTTCTGTCAGTCTTTTGGCAAACATGAAAAAAGAGCTGAATTCCAGAGGTGAAGGGGCTGTTCTTGACATCCAGGCCGCATTTCATTGATTGTGTCATCAAGGAACTCCAGCCATATGGGAATAAGTAAGAATCAGGGAGAAAACTCTCAAATGGCTGGAGTCAGATAGAACATAAAGGAAGATGGATGTGATTATTCGACGCCAATCGTCTCAATGCCAGGACATCAGCGCAGGAGTTCCTCAGGGATTGTCCTTGGCTCAACCATCATCAGATGTTTCATCAATGACCTTCCCTCCATCAGTTCCCTCCGTCAGAAGTGGGGATGTTCGCTGATGATGTTTAGTATAATTTACGATCACTCCCACTTGCCATGTTTAGTATAATTTGCAACACCTCAGAGACAGAAGCTGTCCATGTCCAAATGCAGTAAGACCTGGACAATATACAGCTGTGGGCTGACAAGTAACATTTACACCTTGCAAGGGTTGCCAATGGCCATCTCTAACAAGTGAGGATCTAACCATCTTCTCCTTGACATTCAATGGTATTACCATCACTGAATCCCCCACTGTCATCATCCTGTGGGTTACCATTGCCCAGTAACATAACTGACTCAGCCATATAAATACTGTGGCTCCAAGAGCAGGTCAGAGGCTGGGATTCTTAAGCAAGTAATCTACAAGGCACAAATCGGGAGTGTGATGGAATACTCTCCACTCGCCTGGATGAGTGCAGCTCCGACAACACTCAAGAAACGCGACACCATCCAGGACCAGCCCACTTAATTGACGCCCTGTCCACAATCTTAAGCATTCAGATATAGTAGAAATAGTAGTAGATATAGTAGAAATCTAGTGTTAGGAAACATATAGTTAATAGTAACTTTAAAAAAAAACTTTTAAATTTAATTTACTAAATAATTGATGCAATGTCAGTTAGAGGGGTGCAGTACCTCTGACTGTGAGATGTGGCAGGTCCGGGAGGCTTCCAGCATCCCGGATGGCTTCATCTGCAGAAAGTGCACCCAACTAGAGCTCCTCACAGACCGCATGGTTCGGTTGGAGCAGCAGTTGGATGCACTTAGGAGCATGCAGGTGGCGGAAAGCGTCATAGATAGCAGTTATCTAAATGTGGTCACACCCAAGGTGCAGCCAGAGAAATGGGTGACCACCAGAAAGGGCAGGCAGTCAGTGCAGGAATCCCCTGTGGTTGTCCCCCTCTCGAACAGGTGTACCCCTTTGGATACTGTCGGGGGGGATAGCCTATCAGGGGAAAACAGCAGCAGCCAGAGCAGTGGCACCACAGCTGGCTCTGATGTTCAGAAGGGACGGTCAAAGCGCAGAAGAGCAATAGTCATAGGGGACTCTATAGTCAGGGGCACAGATAGGCGCTTCTGTGGACATGAAAGAAACTCCAGGATGGTATACTGCCTCCCTGGTGCCAGGGTCCAGGATGTCGCCGAACGGGTAGCAGGCATCCTGAAGGGGGAGGGCAAACAGGCAGAAGTCGTTGTACATATTGGTACTAACGACATAGGCAGGAAGGGGCATGAGGTCCTGCATCAGGAGTTCAGGGAGCTAGGCAGAAAGTTAAAAGACAGGACATCTAGGGTTGCAATCTCGGGATTACTCCCTGTGTCACGTGCCAGTGAGGCTAGAAATAGGAAGATAGAGCAGCTAAACACATGGCTAAACAGCTGGTGTAGGAAGGAGGGTTTCCATGATCTGGACCACTGGGAGCTCTTCCGGGGCAGGTGTGACCTGTATAAGAAGGACGGGTTGCATCTAAACTGGAAAGGCATAAATATCCTGGCCGCGAGGTTTGCTCGTGTCACACGGGAGGGTTTAAACTAGTATGGCAGGGGGGTGGGCATGGGAGCAATAGGTCAGAAGGTGAGAGCATTGAGGGAGAACTAGGGAATAGGGCCAGTATGCCTCTGAGGCAGAGCAGACAGGGAGATGTTGCTGAACACAGTGGGTCTTGTGGCCTGAAGTGCATATGTTTTAATGCAAGAAGTATTATGGGTAAGGCAGATGAACTTAGAGCTTGGATTCGTACTTGGAACTATGATGTTGTTACCATTAAAGAGACCTGGTTGAGGGAAAGGCAGGATTGGCAGCTAAATGTTCCAGGATTTAGATGCTTCAGGCGGGATAGAGGGGGATGTAAAAGGGGTGGCGGAGTTGTGCTACTGGTTAGGGAGAATATCACAGCTGTACTACGGGAGGACACCTCAGAGGGCAGTGAGGCTATATGGGTAGAGATCAGGAATAAGAAGGGTACAGTCACAATGAAAAAAAAAATGTTGGGGGTTTACTACAGGCCTCCCAGCAGCCAGCGGGAGATAGAGGAGCAGATAGATAGACAGATTTTGGAAAAGAGTAAAAACAACAGGGTTGTTGTGATGGGAGACTTCAACTTCCCCAATATTGACTGGGACTCACTTAGTGCCAGGGGCTTAGACAGGGCAGAGTTTGTAAGGAGCATCCATGAGGGCTTCTTAAAACAATATGTAGACAGTCCAACTAGGGAAGGGTCTGTACTGGACCTGGTTTTGGGGAATGACCCCGGCCAGGTGGTAGAAGTTTCAGTATGGGAGCATTTCGGGAACAGTGACCACAATTCAGTAAGTTTTAAAGTCCTGGTGGACAAGGATAAGAGTGGTCCTCGGGTGAATGTGCTAAATTGGGGAAGGCTAATTATAACAATGTTAGGCGGGAACTGAAGAACCTGGATTGGGGGCGGATGTTTGAGAGTAAATCAACATCTGCACACACGTGGGAGGCTTTCAAGTGTCAGTTGGAAGGAATTCAGGATCGGCATGTTTCTGTGAGGAAGAAGGATAAATACAGCAATTTTCGGGAACCTTGGATAACGAGAGATATTGTAGGCCTCTCAAAAAGAAAAAGGAGGCATTTGTCAGGGCTAAAAGGCTGGGAACAGATGAAGCCTGTGCGGATTATAAGGAAAGTAGGAAGGAACTTAAGCAAGGAGTCAGGAGGGCTAGAAAGGGTCACGAAAAGTCATTGCCAAATAGGGTTAAGGAAAATCCCAAGGCTTTTTACACGTACATAAAAAGCAAGAGGGTAGCCAGGGAAAGGGTTGGCCCACTGAAGGATAGGCAAGGGAATCTATGTGTGGAGCCAGAGGAAATGGGCGCGGTACTAAATGAATACTTTGCATCAGTATTCACCAAAGAGAAGGAATTGGTGGATGTTGAGTCTGGAGAAGGGTGTGTAGATAGCCTGGGTCGCACTGAGATCCAAAAAGACGAGGTGTGGGGCGTCTTGAAAAATATAGATAAGTCCCCAGGGCCTGATGGGATCTACCCCAGAATACTGAAGAAGGCTAGAGAGGAAATTGCTGAGGCCTTGACAGAAATCTTTGGATCCTCACTATCTTCAGGTGATGTCCCGGAGGACTGGAGAATAGCCAATGTTGTTCCTTTGTTTAAGAAGGGTAGCAAGGATAATCCAGTGAACTACAGGCCGGTGAGCCTTACATCAGTGGTAGGGAAATTACTGGAGAGAATTCTTCGAGACAGGACCTACTCCCATTTGGAAGCAAATGGACGT
The DNA here is from genome assembly GCF_047496885.1 of Scyliorhinus torazame. Classification (NCBI taxonomy): domain Eukaryota; kingdom Metazoa; phylum Chordata; class Chondrichthyes; order Carcharhiniformes; family Scyliorhinidae; genus Scyliorhinus; species Scyliorhinus torazame. Next base: position 81,162,619 of record NC_092727.1, on the reverse strand, counting down.
ATTAGTGAGAGGCAGCATGGTTTTGTGAAGGGGAGGTCGTGTCTCACTAACTTGATAGAGTTTTTTGAAGAGGTCACAAAGATGCAGGTAGGGCAGTGGATGTTGTCTATATGGACTGCAGTAAGGCCTTTGACAAGGTCCCTCATGGTAGACTAGTACAAAAGGTGAAGTCACGCGGGATCAGGGGTGAGCTGGCAAGGTGGATACAGAACTGGCTAGGTCATAGAAGGCAGAGAGTAGCAATGGAAGGATGCTTTTCTAATTGGAGGGCTGTGACCAGTGGTGTTCCACAGGGATCAGTGCTGGGGCCTTTGCTCTTTGTAGTATATATAAATGATTTGGAGGAAAATGTAACTGGTCTGATTCGTAAGTTTGCAGACGACACAAAGGTTGGTGGAATTGCGGATAGCGATGAGGACTGTCAGAGGATACAGCAGGATTTAGATTGTTTGGAGACTTGGGCGGAGAGATGGCAGATAGAGTTTAATCCGGACAAATGTGAGGTAATGCATTTTGGAAGGTCTAATGCAGGTAGGGAATATACAGTGAATGGTAGAACCCTCAAGAGTATTGAAAGTCAGAGGGATCTAGATGTGCAGGTCCACAGGTCACTGAAAGGGACAATACAGGTGGAGAAGGTAGCAAAGAAGGCATAAGGCATGCTTGCCTTCATTGGCCGGGGCATTGAGTATAAGAATTGGCAAGTCATGTTGCAGCTGTATAGAACCTTCGTTAGGCCACACTTGGAGTATAGTGTTCAATTCTGGTCGCCACACTACCAGAAGGATGTGGAGACTTTAGAGAGGGTGCAGAAGAGATTTACCAGAATGTTGCCTAGTATGGAGTGCATTAGCTATGAGGAGCGGTTGAATAAACTTGGTTTGTTCTCACTGGAACGACGGAGATTGAGGGGCGACCTGATAGAGGTCTACAAAATTACGAGGGACTTGGACAGATTGAATAGTCAGAGGCTTTTCCCCAGAGTAGAGGGGTCAATTACTAGGGGGCATGAGTTTAAGGTGCAAGGGGCAAGGTTTAGGGTAGATGTACGAGGCAAGTTTTTTACACAGAGGTTAGTGGATGCCTGGAACTCACTGCCGGAGGAGGTGGTGGAAGCAGGGATGATAGTGACATTTAAGGGGCATCTTGACAAATACATGAATGGGATGGGAATAGAGGGATACGGACCCAGGTAGTGTAGAAGATTGTAGTTTAGTCAGGCAGCATGGCCGGCATGGGCTTGGAGGGCCGAAGGGCCTGTTCCTGTGCTGTACTTTTCTTTGTTCTTTGTTCTTTGTGTTCACTCACTGCATTGCTACAATTCGCAAAGGCTCCATTGACAGCACCTTTTAAATGTACAACCTCCACCACATGCCCAAATCACATGAATGAAGAAAATAATTCCACAGCACAGAACGGAACAGGCCATTCAGCCCATCTGGGCCATGCTGGTGTATATACTGCACATGAACACCCTCCAACCCCACATTACTTCATCATATCAGTATAGGCTTCCATTCCTTTCTGCCTCAAGAAATTATCTAGATTCCCCTTAACTGTAGCTATCTAAATATGTATTTCAAGGAATAAACACAGAACACGACAGTAAATTCAGATTAAAATATGACATGATCGACCCTGGTCTCCTACTTTACAACAGAGATTACACTTCAAAATTACTTCACTGGCTATAAAATACTTGGAAATCTCCTGCAGTTATGAAAGATGTTATAGCAATATAACTCAAAAGTCATGTTTATGACTTTGTCACAAGGGAGCCAATGGCCATATGGCCGAGTCACAGCAAACTCTTACACTTCCACCCTGACCAGTAATCGCTGCCCCCTTGTCAAATTGGACATTCCAGTTAGCAATTAATATTAAATATTTATTCATCAATTCAGCTAAATCGATGCCTGTCCTGCATTTTGTACTGCATGCATTTTTAAATTCATAGTATTGATATCTTGCAGTCAGAATGAAACACAGAAATTAATCAAATACCTGTCACTGCTTTCTCCTGTGTATGTGACTGTAATAAATCATAGATCTGCTGCAGTATTGTTACCTCAGCAGTTGAAGGATTTCTACCCAATTAATGACTGGGGGAACTTGAAGGTTCCACAAGCAAGTGCAGCCCTTACCGCTCCCAGAGACAAAATCGGGATGCTGCTGTAGTATGGCGATGTGGTACCTTCAATAACGACGTTTAGAGTGTAATCTAAGAACTAGACTGGTGCCGAGACGTGTGCTAACAGCTACGCCGCCCACAAGGCGGCCCCTTATATACGGCTCCCAGATGGGCAAGCCGGAGGCAGTGTTCCCCAGGGTTCCAAGCCTGGTCTTAAAGGGGACATCACCTTACATGACGACAAGGGTACAGTGTTACAGTAGCATTCATCACATTCACCCCCTGTTTAAAAAAGATTCCGGCGGGGGTGAAATGCCATCAAAAGTCCATCCGTCTCGGTGGCCGGATCGTCCTCATCGACCTCCTACGTCTGGGAGCATGGCGGTCGGAGCTTCGGTCTGGGTCGGGGCAGGGGAACGGGGCGCAGGGAGAATAGGCGGGACCGGGGGCAGCGGTGCCACGCCGGCGGGGTGTGTAAGGGGGGGGGCGCTAGGGGGCGCGCGTGGTAGGTGCTCACCAACGGGGAGTGGGGCCGGGAGGGGGTGTGTTGTAGAAGGTGCCGGGTCCTGCAGGGGAGCGGCACGGGAAGGGGCATCTGTAGTGGGGAATTCAGTGGGTGCCAGGTCCCAGAGGGAAACCGTATCTTGCCTGCCGTAGACGTAGGCGTAACTGGGGTTGGCGTGGAGTAATCGGACCTTTCGACCAGGAGTTCCGTTTTATGGCTCCTCGTGTGCCTCCGGAGAAGAACAGGTCCCGGAGCCGTCAGCCAAGGTGGAAGCGAGACCCCGGAGATAGACTTCCTGGGGAAGACAAACAATCGGTTGTGAAGGGTCTCATTCGTGGCTGTGCAGAGGAGTGACCTAATGGAGTGTAGGGCATCGGGTAGGACCTCCTGCCAGCGGGTAGTTGGGAGACTTCTTGACCATAGGGCCAGAAGGACAGTCTTCCACACTGTCGCGTTCTCCCTCTCCACTTGCCCGTTTCCCCGCGGGTTATAACTGGTCGTTCTGCTCGAGGCGATGCCTTTGCTGAGCAGATACTGACGCAGTTCATCGCTCATGAACGATGTACCCCGGTCGCTGTGGATATAAGCAGGGAAACCGAACAGAGTGGAGATGCTGCGCAGTGCCTTAATCACGGTGGCTGAGGCCATGTCGGGGCAGGGAATGGTGAATGGGAAGCGGGAGAACTCATCGATAACGGTGAGGAAATAGGCATTATGATTGGTGGACAGGAGGGGCCCCTTGAAGTCCACGCTCAGCCGGTCAAAGGGCCCCGAGGCCTTCATGAGCCGAACCTTGTCTGGCCGGTAGAAGTGCGGTTTGCACTCCGCACAGATCTGGCAGGCCCTGATCATGGCCTTGACCTCTTTGGTTGAGGAAGGTAGGTTGCGGGACTTGATAAAATGGACGAGCCGGGTAACCCCCGGGTGGCAGAGGTCATTGTGGATGGCTTGCAGGCGGTCCTCCTGCGCGTTGGCGCATGTGCTGCAAGACAGGGCATCTGGGGGCTCGTTGAGCTCCCCTGGACGATACTTGATATCGTACGAGTAGGTGGAGAGTTTGATCCTCCACCTCAAAATATTATCGTTTTTTATTTTGCCCCGTTGCGTGTTATCGAACATAGAGGTGACCGACCGTTGGTCGGTGACGAGGGTGAACCTCCTACCGGCTAGGTAGTGCCTCCAGTGCCGCACAGCCTCCACAATGGCTTGTGCCTCCTTTCCAACTGCAGAGTGTCGAAACTCAGAGGCGGTGAGGGTCCGGGAGATGAACGCTACTGGTCTGCCTGCCTGATTGAGGGTAGCAGCCAGGGCGATGTCTGATGCATCGCTCTCTACCTGGAAGGGGATACTTTTGTTCACCGCATGCATAGCGGCCTTGATGATATCGGCCTTGATGCGGTTGAAGGCCAATCGAGCCTCAGCCGAGAGGGGAAATGTGGTGGTCTTTATGAATGGGCGGGCTTTGGCTGCATACTTGGGAACCCACTGGGCGTAGTAGAAGAGCCCCAAGCACCGTTTGAGGGCCTTGAGGCTGCGGGGAGTTCCTTAAGGGGGCGCATGCGGTCGGGGCCGGGACCTAGGAACCCGTTTTCCATGACATAGCCGAGGATGGCTAGCCAGGTTCTGTGGAAAACGCTTTTTTACTCATTATAGGTCAGGTTAAGGGCTCGGGCGGTCTGGAGGAACTTTTCGAGATTTGCGTCATGGTCCTGCTGGTCATGGCCGCAGATGGTGACATTGTCCAAGTACGGGTATGTAGCCTTCAAACCGTACTGATCCACCATTTGATCCATCGCCCTTTGAAAGACGGAGACCCCATTTGTGACGCCGAAGGGGACCCTGAGGAAGAGCCACCCGGCTGCTTCAAAGGCAGTATAGGGGCGGTCGTTTGGTCGGATGGGGAGCTGGTGGTAGGCGGATTTGAGGTCGACCGTGGAAAATACTCAGTATTGGGCGATCCGATTTACCATTTCCGCGATGCAAGGAAGGGGCATCAAGCTGCATGAATCGGTTTATGGTCTGGCTATAATCCACGACCATCCGTTTCTTATCCCCGGACCGGACTACCACCACTTGCGCTCTCCAAGGGCTGTTGCTAGCCTCGATGACCCCCTCTCCCAGTAAATGCTGGACCTCTGACTTGATAAAAGTCATATCTTGGGCACTGTACCGCCGGCTCCTGGTGGCGACGGGCTTACAGTCGGGAGTGAGGTTCGCGAATAGCAAGGGGGGTGCGACTTTCAGTGTTGCAAGGCACCATACCGTGAGGGGGGACGCAAGGGTCAGGCTTCGGAGGCTGCACTGGAATTCCAGTCCGAGCAGCAGGGGGGCACAGAGGTGGGGAAGGATATAAAATTTGAAACGGGTGTACTTGGCGCCCTGGTTCGAGAGATCCGCGATACAGTACCCCTTGATTTGTACCGAGTGGGACCTGGATGCGAGGGCTATGGTTTGGGACGCGGGATGGGTGCGCAGGGAGCGCCTTACCGTTTCAGGGTGGATAAAGCTCTCCGTGCTCCCGGAGTCGAAGAGGCATGCAGTGTCGCGTCCGTTGACCTGGACCTGCATCATAGAGTTCTGCAGATGTTTTGGCCGAGTTTGGTCGAGGGTGATCGCTCCCACTCGTGGGTAGTCGGAGTCCTCAGCCGAGTCGGACTCGTAAAATGGCCGCCGCGTGTCATAGAACATAGAAAATACAGCACAGAACAGGCCCTTCGGCCCACGATGTTGTGCCGAACCTTTGTCCTAGATTAATCATAGATTATCATTGAATCCACAGTGCAGAAGGAGGCCACCCGGCCCCCCGAGCCCGCACCAGCCCCCGGAAAGAGCACCCCACCCAAACCCAACACCCCCACCCAACACCAAGGGCAATTTGGACATTAAGGGCAATTTATCATTGGCCAATTCACCTAACCCGCACATCTTTGGACTGTGGGAGGAAACCGGAGCACCCGGAGGAAACCCACGCAGACACGGGGAGGACGTGCAGACTCCGCACAGACAATGACCCAAGCCGAAATCGAACCTGGGACCATGGATCTGTGAAGCAATTGTGCTATCCACAATACTACCGTGCTGCCCTTAAGAACAAATAAATCTACACTATATAATTTTCCCGTAATCCATGTACCTATCCAACAGCTGCTTGAAGGTCACTAATGTTTCCGACTCAACTACTTCCACAGGCAGTGCATTCCATGCCCCCACTACTCTCTGGGTAAAGAACCTACCTCTGATATCCCTCCTATATCTTCCACCTTTCACCTTAAATTTATGTCCCCTTGTAATGGTGTGTTCCACCTGGGGAAAAAGTCTCTGACTGTCTACTCTATCTATTCCCCTGATCATCTTATAAACCTCTATCAAGTCGCCCCTCATCCTTCTCCGCTCTAATGAGAAAAGGCCTAGCACCCTCAACCTTTCCTCGTAAGACCTACTCTCCATTCCAGGCAACATCCTGGTAAATCTTCTTTGCACCTTTTCCAGAGCTTCCACATCCTTCCTAAAATGAGGCGACCAGAACTGTACACAGTACTCCAAATGTGGCCTTACCAAAGTTTTGTACAGCTGCATCATCACCTCACTGCTCTTAAATTCAATCCCTCTGTTAATGAACGCGAGCACACCATAGGCCTTCTTCACAGCTCTATCCACTTGAGTGGCAACTTTCAAAGATGTATGAACATAGACCCCAAGGTCTCTCTGCTCCTCCACAATGCCAAGAACTCTACCGTTAACCCTGTATTCCGCATTCATATTTGTCCTTCCAAAATGGACAACCTCACACTTTTCAGGGTTAAACTCCATCTGCCACTTCTCAGCCCAGCTCTGCATCCTATCTATGTCTCTTTGCAGCCGACAACAGCCCTCCTTACTATCCACAACTCCACCAATCTTCGTATCGTCTGCAAATTTACTGACCCACCCTTCAAGTAGTGGGTGCCTGGAACTCACTACCGGAGGAGGTAGTGGAGGCAGGGACGATAGGGACATTTAAGGGGCATCTTGACAAATATATGAATAGGATGGGAATAGAAGGATACGGACCCAGGAAGTGTAGAAGATTGTAGTTTAGTCGGGCAGTATGGTCGGCACGGGCTTGGAGGGCCGAAGGGCCTGTTCCTGTGCTGTACATTTCTTTGTTCTTTGTTCTTTGTTCAACTCCCTCATCCAAGTCATTAATGAAAATCACAAACAGCAGAGGACCCAGAACTGATCCCTGCGGTACACCACTGGTAACTGGGATCCAGGCTGAATATTTGCCATCCACCACCACTCTCTGACTTCTATCGGTTAGCCAGTTCGTTATCCAACTGGCCAAATTTCCCACTATCCCATGCCTCCTTACTTTGTGCAGAAGCCTACCATGGGGAACTTTATCAAATGCCTTACTAAAATCCATGTACACTACATCCACTGCTTTACCTTCATCCACATGCTTGGTCACCTCCTCAAAGAATTCAATAAGATTTGTAAGGCAAGACCTACCCCTCACAAATCCGTGCTGACTATCCCTAATCAAGCAGTGTCTTTCCAGATGCTCAGAAATCCTATCCTTCAGTACCCTTTCCATTACTTTGCCTACCACCGAAGTAAGACTGTCGGGTCGAGAAGATGGCCGTCGACAAGATGGCCGCTCCCATGATTCGCACGAGGCTGATGATGCGTCAGAGGGGGCGTGTCGAGTCGGTGCGCCGCCGCATTGTGAGGCCTGCGGGCCTGAGAGACTTATTTTCGGGCCGGCTGTTCTTTGCTCTTCTGGCTCCTGGGTCTGGCCAGGCAGTCCCTCGCAAAATGCCCCTTCTTCCCACAGTTGCTGCAGATCGCGGAGCGGGCTGGGCAGCGTGGGTGTGGGTGCTGGCCCTGCCCGCAGAAGAACACAGTGTGCTCCCATAATGAGCGGGTCGCCGCGTGGCGCAGGCCTGTAATATGGCTGAGTCTGAGGAAGTCCGGGGGGGGCTCGCAGTTTCCGCGGGGTACGTACCCAAGTTATGTCGGGCCACCTCCAGCGAGGAGGGAAGCGTTAGCGTGTCCTGGAGGTCTTTTGCCCTGTTTTCGAGCAGCCGCTTCCAGATGTAGGTCGAGCGGATGCCGGACACAAAAGCGTCTCTGATGTGCAGGTTCATATGGTGGTCACAGTCCCTGGAAAGCGCGGTCATAAGTCGTCGCCTTTTCAAGCGTGGCGGAGATGCTGTGACTCACCCGGGCGTGGAGTAGACGCAGCTTGCATGGCCCCAGGATGGGAGTCTCTGAGGAGTCTGGGGGGATGGGGCACGGGATTGGTGGTCAGCCTGCATTGCGGAACAAAGAGCCAGAGGCGTCATAGTGGTTGTGGTGAGGGTTTTTTCTCTCCCCCCTACCCCTTCCCTCCCACTCTTTACACTCCCCTTCTCACTCCCTACCTACCCCCTTCAACCCTCCGTCCCTTCCCCCATGCCTTTTCAGCGATCCTAGACGTGCTTGGCCTTCCTTGCTCTATCACTGGGTCCAGGTGTATCCCCAAGATGAACATTAAATGTGGAGACAGCCAAGTGGTTACAACGTCCTGTGGCCTTGGTTGACCCTGCCGGGCGTCCTCTGGGGGCTCTGTGAGGCCAAGGCCCCTGGTGCACTTGTCTGCGTCACATGTACAGCCATGCCAATCTGTTCTGGGTGCTGACTGCGAGATGCGGCTTCATCAGAGGGGTGGAACTCATGGCTATGATCGCCAGTCCATAGGATGGATCCAAGTTGTCACCCAGCACCCCCTCCTGCCGGTCGGTGCCATCGGGCCCTGGGGTTCACCTCGGAACGGAGGGGCAGCTGGATTGAGCCCCGGCTGACCCTGCGCCTTCCGGCCCTGCCAGACCGAGGAGCATCCCAATTTCTGCACCATGGTGCTGACGCCCTCGGCGATGCTCCTCAGTGACTGGGACCCACTCTGCAGTGCCTCAGCAATGCCTACTTGTGACTGGAATAAGTTCAGCAGAGCCTTGGTCATTCCCATCTGAGACTGGGACATAGAATCATAGAATCATAGAAGTTTACAGCATGGAAACAGGCCCTTCGGCCCAACCAGTCCATGCCGCCCAGTTTTTTACCATTAAGCTAGTCCCAGTTGCCCGCACTTGGCCCATAACCCTCTATACCCATCTTACCCATGTAACCATCTAAATGCTTTTTGAAAGACACAATTGTACCCGCTTCTACTACTACCTCTAGCAGCCCATTCCAGACACTCACTACCCTCTGAGTGAAGAAATTGCCCCTCTGGGCCCTTCTGAATCTCTCCCCTCTCACCTTAAACCTATGCCCTCTAGTTTTAGACTCCCCTACCTTTGGGAAAAGATGTTGACTATCTACCTTATCTATGCCCCTCATTATTTTATAGACCTCTATAAGATCACCCCGAAGCCTCCTACTCTCCAGGGAAAAAAGTCCCAGTCTATCCAGCCTCTCCTTATAACTCAAACCATCAAGTCCCGGCAACATCCTAGTAAATCTTTTCTGCACTCTTTCTAGTTTAATAATATCCTTTCTATAATAGGGTGACCAGAACTGCACACAGTATTCCAAGTGTGGCCGTACCAATGTCTTGTACAATTTCAACAAGACGTCCTAACTCCTATATTCAATGTTCTGACCAATGAAACCAAGCATGCCGAATGCCTTCTTCACCACCCTGTCCACCTGCGACTCCACCTTCAAGGAGCTATGAACCTGTACTCCTAGATCTCTTTGTTCTATAACTCTCCCCAACGCCATACCATTAACTGAGTAGGTCCTGGCCTGATTCGATCTGCCAAAATGCATCACCTCACATTTATCTAAATTAAACTCCATCTGCCATTCGTCGGCCCACTGGCCTAATTGATCAAATCCCGTTGCAATCCTAGATAACCTTCTTCACTATCCACTATGCCACCAATCTTGGTGTCATCTGCAAACTTACTAACCATGCCTCCTAAATTCTCATCCAAATCATTAATATAAATCACAAATAACAGTGGACCCAGCACCGATCCCTGAGGCACACCACTGGTCACAGGCCTCCAGTTTGAAAAACAACCCTCTACAACCACCCTCTGCCTTCTGTCGTCCAGCCAATTTTGAATCCAATTGGCAACCTCACCCTGGATCCCGTGAGCTTTAACCTTCTGCAACAACCTACCATGCGGTACCTTGTCAAAGGCTTTGCTAAAGTCCATGTAGACAACGTCTACTGCACTACCCTCATCTACCTTCTTGGTCACTCCCTCAAAAAACTCAATCAAATTTGTGAGACATGATTTTCCACGCACAAAGCCATGCTGACTGCCCCGAATCAGTCCTTGCCTCTCTAAATGCTTGTAGATCCTGTCTCTCAGAATACCTTCTAGCAACTTACCTACTACAGACGTTAGGCTCACCGGTCTGTAGTTCCCAGGCTTTTCCCTGCTGCCCTTCTTAAACAAGGGCACAACATTCGCCACTCTCCAATCTTCAGGCACCTCACCTGTGGCTGCCGATGATTCAAATATCTCGGTTAGGGGACCCGCAATTTCCTCCCTAGCCTCCCACAACATCCTGGGATACATTTCATCAGGTCCCGGGGATTTATCTACCTTGATGCGCTTTAAGACTTCCAGCACCTCCTCCTCTGTAATATGCACACTTCTCAAGACATCACTATTTATTTCCCTTAGTTTCCTAACATCCATGCCTTTCTCCACCGTGAATACCGATGAGAAATATTCATTCAGGATCTCACCCAACTCTTGTGGCTCTGCATATAAATGCCCTTGTTGATCCTTAAGAGGCCCTACTCTGTCCCTAGTTACTCTTTTCCCCTTTATGTATCTGTAGAATCTCTTTGGATTCTCCCTTGCATTATTTGCCAAAGCAATTTCATGTCCCCTTTTTGCCCTCCTGATTTCCCTCTTAACTCTATTTCGACAATCTCTATACTCTTCAAGGGATCTACTTGCTCCCAGTTGCTTATGTACGTCATATGCCTCCTTCTTCTTTTTGACCAGAGTCTCAATATCTCGAGTCATCCAGGGTTCCCTACTTCTACCAGCCTTGCCCTTCACTCTAAAGGGAATGTGCTTACCCTGCACCCTGGTTAACACATTTTTAAAAGCCTCCCATTTACCAGCCGTCCCTTTGTCTGCCAATAGTCTCCCCCAATCTACCTCTGCAAGTTCCTGTCTGATACCATCAAAATTGGCCTTGCCCCAATTAAGAATTTTAACTCTTGGGCCAGACCTATCATTCTCCATAGCTATCTTAAAACTAATGGAATTATGGTCACTTGTCCCAAAGTGATCCCTCACTAGCACTTCTATCACTTGCCCTTCCTTATTTCCCAAGACGAGGTCAAGTTTTGCCCCCTCTCTAGTCGGTCCATCCACATACTGAATGAGAAATTCCTCCTGAATACACTCAACAAATTTCCCTCCATCCAAGCCCCTAATGCTATGACTGTCCCAGTCAATGTTGGGAAAGTTAAAGTCCCCTACTACTACCACCCTATTATTCTTGCAGCTATCTGTAATCTCCTTACATATTTGCTCCTCAATTTCCCGCTGACTATTTGGGGGCCTGTAGTACAGTCCTACCAAGGTGATCTCTCCCTTCTTATTTTTCAGTTCCACCCATATAGACTCAGTGGGCGAACCCTCGGATATATCCCCTCTAAGTACTGCCGTGATGTTCTCCCTAATCAAAAACGCCACTCCCCCTCCTCTCTTACCTCCTGTTCTATCCTTTCTATAGCATCTGTAGCCCGGAACATTGAGCTGCCAGTCCTGCCCCTCCCTTAGCCATGTTTCAGTCATAGCTATAATATCCCAGTCCCATGTGCCCGTCCATGCCCTGAGTTCATCCGCTTTGCCCGTCAGGCCCCTTGCATTGAAATAAATGCAGTTTAATGTAGACCTTCCTTGCTCTCTGCCCTGCTTTCTCTGGTCATGCTTTACACACTCTCCCTTCCTGCCTTTTGTTTCTGTCCCCACTGACTTCCTACATCGGTTCCCATCCCCCTGGCACATTAGTTTAAACCCTCCCCAACTGCACTAGCAAACACCCCCCCGAGAACATTGGTTCCGGTCCCACCCAGATGCAGACCGTCCGATTTGTACAGGTCCCACCTCCCCCAGAATCGGTCCCAATGTCCCAGGAATTTGAAACCCTCCCTCTTGCACCATCTCTCAAGCCACGTATTCATCCTAGCTATCCTGTCATTCCTACTCTGACTATCACGTGGCACTGGTAGCAATCCTGAGATTACTACCTTTGAGGTCCTACTGTGACATGGCCCACAGCGCCCTCGCTATTCCCATTCAAGAGCAGGACATGGCCCGCAGCGTCTCATCAAGGTCCGCCTGGTACTGGGTCATGTCCCCCAGCGAGTCGCTCAGTCCTCCGAGGCCCTCAGGTACGGCCGTCCCGACTGCCATTCCTTGGACACCTCTACTAATGCTGCTGACGTCGTGCACCAGATTCTTCACTGTGGTTGCCACCCTAGCAGTGTTGGCCTCGATGCCACACATTGCCAGCGCTATCTTCTGCACCAGTAGTCTCTGGGACTCCTACAATCAGCTATGGACCTGCTGGAGTGTTGCTGACATCTCCATAATTATCATTTCCTTTTTGGCTTCGGGGACTTTCTTTTCTCTCACAAGTCCTGAAAGACGTGCTGGTCGGTAATTTGTATATTCTGAATTCTCCCTCTGTGTACCCGAACAGGCGGTGGAGTGTGGCGACTAGGGGCATTTCATTGTAATTTCATTGCAGTGTTAATGTAAGCCTACTTGTGACAATAATAAAGATTATTATTGTTATTATTATGTCCTGGTTGCCAGGAGAATCCCGCGAATGGATATTTAAATGAGGCTGATGGCTCATTTAAATACGCAGATCTGGATCACACCCAGTGAGGGCGAGATCCAGATCATGACATCGCATGAGGTTTTGAGTGTCACAAATCCCGCGAGAGGGCTCTCGCGTGATTCAACGGCTTTGTCCCGACGCGAAATGTCATCATTTGAGAATAGGTCAGGTAGATGGTCGGAGCAATGAAAACGGCTGTGGAATTAGAATTAGAATTAGACTCTCTCAGAACATGGAAATCCCTTGGTGCTATTTCAAAGAAGAACAGGTGACCTGTTCAATGTTAATCCCTCAACCAACATCATTGATGCACTATCAATTATGACGAGACGAGAGTAGAGAGTAATCAAGGCTTTATTAAGCAGAGATGTGTTGCCTCCTGCAGCTGCTGCCGAAATGGCTGCAGCTCGGTGAGCACACACATTTATACTCCGCCTACTGGGCGGAGCCAGCAGGCAGGGATCTACCCCCGTACCTGTAGTACAGGAGCCTTACCGTATTACTTTTCATATACGTAATATATACAAACAGTGGTGACTACCACAATGATTAGAACATATTTTTCTCTTTACTATTTGTGGGAGGCTGATGTGTGCAAAATGGCTGCTGCATTTCCTCCATGACAGCAGGGACTACATTTCAAAATACTTCATAGCTGTAAAGTGCCTTGGGACGTCTGAGATCATGTAAGGTACTGTATAAATAAAAGTTTTTCTTCTTTCTGTTAGCACAACTAGAGAAAAAAACATCAATAAGAACTGGTTGGAATTACCTCTATTGTATTCTGATGTGATTACTCCAGATTATGACTGGAATTCTCTGGCCGTTGCGTTCACTTTTCCCGCCGGCATCGCACCCCTGCCTGCGGGTTTCCCAGCGGCTTGGGGTGGCTTCAATGAGAAATCCCATTGACTATCAGCGGGAAGACAGAATCCCGGTGCCAGCACTGACACGTCAGCGTGAACCACACGGTTGGGCGACCGGAGAATCCAGCTCCGTGTATGTGAGGTTTGTGGTGGGAATGAATTATATTCTAAATAAGTGGCTAGATATCAGCTCACTTCTATTCAAAAGAGTGGAGAAGTCATTGTGACAATGAAGACGTACAAAAATATTACCCTGCATGCCCTACTTTTGGCAAGGTCACCAATTTTCTTTCCATATGAAAGCTTTGTATTCAATCTTCAGCTGTCAGAGGGCTCTCTGGATCTTTATAAAGAGGCAAGTAGGAGTGATCATAATTTACCTGAACGTTGACCAGGATTACAAGGCAGTCCCTGGCGTAGTACACACTCGAGAGGCATGTATTTTAATCTTCGAAATGACGCTCTGCAATATCGTAAACTTTAAAGTAGAGAAACCTGACAGCTGTGACTTGGAGCAGAGTTTCAGAAGTCGACGAAACAAAACAAGCTTGAATAATGCTGAGAAAAAGATCTTTAGTGGAGCTTGTGTGGAAGATTCCTTCAACCTTGGGAATTGCAAGAAACTAAAAGCTCATTACGTCGGAGAGCTGATGTTTGAGGCTCTGATGTTTTTTTTTCCTGCAGGTTGCTGTTCAATTCACATGTTTGATTGCAGAGCTGTCTGAAATCACTGAAATGAAGGTTTAACAGCTTAATCAAAAGTGGATTCGTAACAAGGTAGGAAATATGTGCAGGGAATGGCTCCTCGAGCCCTGCTCTGCCATTCAATAAGATTGGGTCTGAAGCTCTATATCAGCTCCACTTTCCTGCCTCAGCCCCATATTGTTTGACGCCTTCGTGCCCAGAGATCTATCCATCTCAGTCCTGAATCCGTTCATCGATTGAGAATCCACAGATCTCTAGGTGTAGAGAATCCCAATGATTCCCAACGATCTGGTGAAGAGATTACTCCCCCTTTTGCTCCTCACCGACTGATGTGTTTCCCTGACATTAAGACCCCCTGGTCCTGCAGCCAGGGGAAACAGCCTCTTGACATCCACCCCGTCAAGCTCGCTATTAATTTTATATGTTTCACCTCTCATTCTTCAAAATTTCAAAAATGTAGAACCATTCATCTCAATCTCTCCTCAAAGGCCAGCCATTGCATCCAGGGAATCAACCCAGTCAACATCTGCAGTAGCCTCTAAAACAAGTATATCCTTCCTTACGAAAGCAAACCAAAACTGTACACAGTCCTCCACTTGTGGTCTCACCAAGCCTCTATATAATTGAAGCACAACTTCCTTACTTTCATGCTCTGGCACCCCTTTAATAAAGGCCTTCCAAATTGCTTCCTAATTTCTTGCTGTGCCTGAATGTTAACATTACATGATTCCTGTACAAGGACGCCCAAATTCATCTGAATTTCAACGTCTTCCAGTCACTCACCTTTTTAAAGCAATATTATGCCATTCCATTCTTCCTAACAAAGTGGATAGCTTCAGATGTCCAAACGTTCACTCCACTTTCTTGCCAATCACTTAAGCCGTCCATTTAACCTTTGCAATCTCGCTGTGTACTAGTCAAAACTTACAGGTGCGATTTTGTACCCGTGTTGCACTCGAGCAAAAGCACATGCAGCCGGTAGATCCCTGGCAGGTCTGTCACGGGCTTCCCGGCAGCCTTCACGCCTCGCGGGATCTACCGGCTGCATGTTGGGCTGCAGGGTGGTGCCCATGTGTGTGGAGGTGACATTGCCAATGGGTGGGGGACCCACAAGCTCATTTAGAGATTAGAGCACACTTTCAAAATGGTGGTCCGATCTCTGAGTTCAGCTCACAGTGTTGAACAAAATTCTAAGGGTGGGATTTACCGGCTGTTCACGCCGGCGGGAAATTCTGGTCCCACGCCGGCGCACGGGTTTCCCATCGACGAGGGGTGCTGTCACCGGGAAATCCCATTGACAACGGCGGAGTTGGTAGATCCCCCTGGTGCAGTGATTGTCAAACTCAGGCGCGCGACCCGTGGGTGGGTCGCGGGCGGGTGCCGGGAGGGTCGCGGAGCTCCCGATCGCGCAAATCTGCGCACAGCAGCCAGCTTTTAATAATGCCGGCTGCAAGCGGCCTTCAAAATGGCCACGAACATGTAAAAAAACATGCAGCCGCATTGCGCATGCACGCCCAATCATCGGTGCGCATGCGCATTGTGGCCACTTTTTTTTTAATGGTCGCAGCTTTTTGTGTTACAAGTTCGGGGGGGGGGGGGAGTTTATTCATTTTATTCATTGAATTTTTATTTCTTTCATTTATTTTATTCATTTTATTTTAATTTTCTTTTACAAATTCGGGGGTGTTTATTTGATAAAATTTTACAGGAAAAAATGCAAAACTTTGGACAGATGGAGACTCCATACTTTCCGACATTCTGAAGGCTTCACCTTCATCCAACAGGTTCCATTGGAGGAGCGTGTACGAGGGCCAAAGGGACCCAAAACCATTTCCTCCATTTTTGTCAGCAGCAAACAAGGTAAGAGAAAATGGTGGGTCGCGCAGTTCGGCCGGAGTGGGTCACAAAGGTCGGCCGGCGTGGGTCGCGAAGGTCGGCCGGGTTGGGTCCCGAAGGTTGGCCGGTTGGTAAAAATGGGTCCCCGGAAAAAAAGTTTGAAGAACACTGCTCTGGCGGGCTGCCTCCATCGCCGAAAAACATGCGGTGGGATGGTCGGTAAATCTCGCATAAGTGTGGGCTAAACTGGTGAGAAACTCCCCATGGCTCAAACAAGTGACTAAGGACGTGATCCAACAGCCACACTGTACTGAAAAAGCAGCTAACTGTGGTGCAGCGTTGCCATTGGAAGCCAGGAGACCCGCTCCCGAGATCTACCCAGCCCGCAATGCCACGACGGGCGGGATCACCTTTCAGAAAATCTGCATATTAGAGCAAGGCAGTAAGCCTCACTCTAATGTGCAGATTCCCGAGGTACCTGAGGCTTTAGGATTTAACCCCTTTGCACCAGAGACCTTGGCGAGCAGCGTTCAGCACTGGTCCCCATAAATTGGGGCCAGATGGAATGGCACTCGTGGGGGACTGCAAGGGGATTGAAGGCCCCAGCTACATGCCCTTTGGAAAGGGTAGTGCCCTGGCACTACTGGTGCCGCCTGGGTACCCTGGTAGTGTAAGCTGGGTGCCAGCCTGGCACTGCCAAGTTGGCATTTTTTGCATGCACGTGATTGGGCCATGGTTGCCTAGCATCAGTGTTTGGGGGGGGGGGAGTGCTCCCCCCTATACTGCGTCCAGGCTGGGGGTAGTGGGGAAGGTTGGCGATCATTTTGGGGGCCTTGGAGATCGTGACGCCATTTAAATATGGCGTGAGTTGCGTTGAATAGTAATGTATTTCTCGGTACTGCGAGCGCCAGGAAACACGTGGCTAAACGTGCTTGCTCGGAAACTTTGTTCCCTTTTGGGAGAATCGCGTCTTTAGTGTCCTTGAATATCGGGAACTCAACTCCCTGAAAAACCCACCACAAATGAACTTCGAAATTTTTTCCATTAAATTCCGCCCTATATTACTATTTGTGTTTGTAAGTTCCTGTATTTAAATGGTCATTGGATAAACATATGGATGATAAGGGAATAGTGTAGATGGGCTTTAGAGTGGTTTCAAAGGTCGGCGCAACATCAAGGGCCGAAGGGCCTGTGCTGCGCTGTAATGTCCTATGTATTATGACTTACTGACGATGAATTATTCAGATTGAAAATATTCCTCAGCATAAGTGTGCTCTATGAATCTATCAGTGGGATTTTCAGGCCCTTCATGGTGGTGGGATCTTCCAGTCCTGCCAAAGTTGAACCCCTGTCCGCCAGGGCGGGTTCTTTGGTGATGGGGCAGGCGAGTCAGGTCAAAGCCCATAGATTTCGATGGGGCCAGAATATACTGGCAGCGGCCAATAGCTCGCCACAACTTCCACCGGAAAACCAACCGTGGGGTGTCTGGAAAATCGGCCCAAATTTCTGTCTATTGTCTCTTTACATTTAATGCCTTTGTCTCTTTTTACTTGCCATCAAGTTCCTTTATATTATTTTCTTGCTTTTTTATTTATTTTTTCTCTGTTCTGCCCTTATCCTTTAGTCACTCATTTATTCAGTTCCACTGGTGGTTTTTCAGTTTGCTGGTGTTCTCCTTTACCGCACCATCACAAAAGGATTGGCAGGTCAGTCACTTGGGAAGGTGTCACTGTGTAATAACAGTGAGTGATGCGATGGCCTGACACTGCAAAGTTCAAAGAATAAACTGACAAAACTTATTTTATTCAACCTTTGCTCTGCACTGTTACAATGACTTTCTTCCAATGGATTCAGGAGCCCCACCGCCATGATTATTCTTTAGCTATTGTCAGGGCTCCTGCAATTCTCTTGTACACTTCTTTATTCATCATGCCTGTTGATGACACGACTGTGGAAATGTCTCAAATCTGTACAAGTTCAGTATTGTATTTAATTCCAGGCTGACTTCTGTTTTAGAACATAGAACATACAGTGCAGAAGGAGGCCATTTGGCCCATCGAGTCTGCACTGACCCACTTAAGCCCTCACTTCCACCCTATCCCCATAACCCCTCCTAACCTTTTTGGTCACTAAGGGCAATTTAGCATGGCCAATCCAAATAACCTACACGTCTTTGGACTGTGGGAGGAAACCGGAGCAGCCGGAGGAAACCCACGCAGACATGGGGAGAACGTGCAGACTCCGCACAGACAGTGACCCAGTAGGGAATCGAACCTGGGACCCTGGCACTGTGAAGCCACCGTGCTATCCATTTGTGCTACTGTGCTGCCCATTTTTACATTGGATGACACGGAACATACAGCACAGAAACAGGCCATCTGGCCCAACCAGTCCATCTTATGCCCCATTTAAACCTCCTGAACTACAGCTAGCATCGTAACCGGCTATTCCCTTCTCCCTCATAAACTTGTCTAGATCACGCTTAAGTGCCTCCATATTAATCACTCCAACTGCTCTTGAGTAAATAGCTTTGTTCTGAATTCCCTATTTCAGTCCTTTTATTCACTATTATTTTTCACTTAAGCATTTTTATTGATGCTTGGGACTAAAATGATTAATACATAGGAAACCAACGTTATTGTAGATTTGCAAATAATATGGCTGACACATTTTCTTAGAGCTCATGCACCCTCATAATTTCCCCTTGCACCACTGAGAGTTGACACTTGACCCATTGAATCCAAGCTGCCATTTTGTTACCAGAGCAACTTGGTCCAAGACCCCCACCCATTCTCCATTATCTTTAGCACCTTTCCTTCCCCAAAATCAGCCCCCATATAAAATATCTAGAATGATTGTGTGTTTAGAATCCTTTGGAATAGTGCAGGTCCTATTCTCAACACTTCATCTTACTGAAGTGTTTTCCTCTCTCTCCCTCCCCCTGCCCCACATCCCCATTGGAGCATTAAAAGTGAATTTGAGAACAACATAGTCATTATGGAAAGGGATTGGAGGACTGTGGACTCCATTATCACTGAAACCTCAGTGGAGAATTAAATGACTTCAGTGTAGAGGAAAATTGGGGTTGAGTGTGCAAAGAGAGAGTGATCTGCAACCTGCTAGTTTCCCCCCTATACCCTAAATCAACACTAACCCCGAGGTACTTAAAATTAAGCGAGATACTGACTTGGGGTAACGGGAATGAGAGTTAGGATTTTTTTAAAAATCATTCACAGACCCTAGACCATAAGATGTTGGAGCAAAAGTAGGACATTCAGCCCACCGAGTCTGCTCCGTCATTTAATCAGATCACGGCTGTTTTGATGTGATAATCCTCAACTCCACTTTCCCACCTAATCCCCATAAACCCTTGATTCCCTTATTGATTAAAAATGTCTATCTCAGCCTTGATAATATTTAATGACTCAATCTCTCCAGCCCCCTGCGGTAAAGAATTTCACAGATTCACTAACCTCTGAGACAAGAAATTCCTCCTCACCTCGGTCTTAAATGGATGACCCCTTACTCTGAGATTATGCCTCTGGCCCTGGAATGTCCCTCACATGGAAACAACCTCTCAGCATCTACCCAGTCAAGCCCCCTGAGAATCCTCTATGTCTCAACAAGGTCGCCTCTCATTCTTCGAAACTCCAATGTTTAGGCCCAACCTACTCAACTTCTCCCAAAGAAAACCCTTCCATACCCTGGATCATCCGAGTGAACTTTCTCTGGGTTGCTTTCTTGCCAAGGCAAACATTTATTACCCATCTCTAATGATGCTTTTGAGGAGGGTGTGGTGAGCTGCCTTCTTGAACCGCTGAGGTCCCTTTGGTCTGATGCACGCCCTGTTAGGAAGAGAGTTCCAGGATGTTGACCCAGTGATGATGAAGGAAGGACGATATAGTTCCATCCCACGTTAATGCATAGCTAGGCGAGGAATCGTGGAGCTGATGGAATTGAGAAGTGGATTAAGTAAGACATACGCACTATTCTTGAGGTGAGGAGCAGTAACACACAGTAATATTTCCTACCTCTGGTTCAGCTTTAATCAGCTCCATTTATTATAAACTCTTGTTGTTTTCATTAATTTTGGCTCCAGCACCTTTTATTTATAATAAATATAATTTGCTTCAATCATTTTTAATGCTTTTCATTTCTTGATTGTTCCTTTTTTGATATTGAAATGTAATAAATTGAATTCAATCACAGAGCTTCCGTATAATGCCCTGAACTACCTGATGTGTTGGGTATGCCGGGTCTGCGAGGACTGCATTTACTGCAGCAGTGAGAGAGACAGGCTTCCAACACTTGAAGAAATGCAACTCGATTTTATTGAACTCTTAACTATCATACATACTTTAACTGTGGGTTGACACTATGCTGACTTGACTGGAGACCTGAGGCTAACCTGACCAGACTATCTTACTACCACATGGTGTATGTTCTAGTTGCTGCTCATGGGCTCTGACTGCCTCAGAGGCTGGATCCCAAGAGAGCGGGAAAACTAGTGCCCTCTGGCTTTATAGTGGTTGTGTCCTGTCTGGTGATTGGCTGCTGTGTTCTGTGTGTTCACTGGTCATCCTGTGTGTCAATCACTGCCTGTCTGTGCACCATCATATACCTGTGTGTATATTATGACATCTCGCCCCCTTTTCTTTTTACTTATTAAAAAATGTGTGTAGGTCAATAAATAGTGAGTGTGTGTATGTACAGGAGCCTGACTATATACAAAGTATGTTAACATATTCACATGGGAAGGTGTCTAGTGCAGATAGAGGGCAGATAACAAATTAGGAAGAAACAATATGTACAAATGTGTAAACGGATCACAAGGTAATGAAACATTCAGTCTATAAATTCAGTCTCTGTGGCGGGCGACGAGTTCTGGTTGACCGTGAGGATGGCGCACCACTCGTCGTCCGGATCAATGCTCATCAATGGGAGTTGTTTCACCTTCTTTGCTGAAAGCATCGTATGCTTGGTGATGATGCCCACCCGGAATGGGGATGTGAGGCCCTCGGTGTCGGAATCTGGAACCATGTCAGAGTCGGAGTCTGCAATGGGTTGCTGTACTGACCGGACATTCCTGCGCTGTGACTGGGATCGCTGTGCATTGGGCAGTTGAGCAGATCTGCACAGGGCTGCGTAGTGGCCAAGCTTGCCACACTGGGGACAGCGTCGATATTTCACGGGACATTGCCGCTTTAAATGGGCGGAGCCACGGTTGTTGCACGTCATGGCGCCGATGTCAGGACGCTCCGTGCGCCACCATGCATGCGCAGTGCGGTTGAACGATGGGCGCACCTGCGCAGTTCGGTCGTCGGCCTCACCGTCCCCTTGGTCGTGACGCGCGTGCGCAGGAGCCCGGGAAAAGCGCGCAAAATGGCTGCCCTCATCCAGACTCAGGCCCTGGAGCTGTTTTACGGCCTGCACCCGCTCCGCATCGTGGGGGCCTTGCCGCGCCATCTCTGTCGCCATGATATGGGAGTACCGGTTGTTAGCGTGCTCATGGAGGACGCAGGTTTCGATGGCGATGATAAGTGTGGGCTGCTTAACTTTAAGGAGCTGCTGGCGAACGGGATCGGAGTGGATCCCGAAAACGATCTCATCACAGATCATGGAGTCGGAAGTGGAGCCGTAGTTGCAGGACTGCGCGAGGATACGGAAATGGGTTAAGAAGGACTGAAAAGGTTAATCCTTACACTGAAGCCTCTGCTGGAACACATAGCGTTCAAAGCTTTCGTTGACTTCGATGTCACAGTGGCTGTCGAACTTCAGCAGGACTGTTTTAAACTTTGTCTTGTCCTCGCCTTCAGCAAAGGTGAGGGAGTTTAAGATGTGGATAGCGTGGTCCCCGGCTGTAGAGAGGAAGAGAGCGATCTTCCTGGCATCCGATGCGGTTTTGAAGTCGGTGGCGTCAAGATACAGCTGGAACTTCTGCTTGAAAATCTTCCAGTTAGCACCGTGGTTGCCGGCGATGCGGAGCTGCGGGGGAGGGCGGATGCTGTCCATGTTACCGGATGGTTGATCGCTGGTCAAAGGCAGACTATCTTAAGGTAGGTCCGTCAAACTCGAGCATGACTCACTGGTACCATGATGTGTTGGGTATGCCGGGTCTGTGAGGGCTGTGTTTACTGCAGCAGTGAGAGAGACAGGCTTCCAACACTTGAAGAAATGCAACTCAATTTTATTGAACTCTTAACTATCATACATACTTTAACTGTGGGTTGACACTATGCTGACTTGACTGGAGACCTGCGGCTAACCTGACCAGACTATCTTACTACCACATGGTGTATGTTCTAGTTGCTGCTCATGGGCTCTGACTGTCTCAGAGGCTGGATCCCAAGAGAGCGGGAATACTAATGCCCTCTGGCTTTATAGTGGTCGTGTCCTGTCTGGTGATTGGCTGCTGTGTTCTGTGTGTTCACTGGTCATCCTGTATGTCAATCACTGCCTGTCTGTGCACCATCATATACCTGTGTGTATATTATGACACTACCCAGCCCTGCTAGATTGTCACTCTGACTGAACATTATTACTCACAGCTATGTTGCCCAGCAACTTGAGTCTAAGCTCCTCACAACTCAGTTTTAACTCTGGCCAGGGTTCACGTTCTGGAGCCTAATTGCTCCCATCAGAGGGGAAATGGGACTGGTCTCCGCTGGCGATAGGAGTGCGCCGAGATGCATTCAAACTTATGCATGACGGAGAGCTCGCCAAATTCCATCAGGATCCCGGTACCGGGCGCCATTTTGAGCGGGAGGCCCAATCACAAAATCCAGAGGGAGGGACCCTGCACACCCCCACAATGCAAACCCTGAACCCCCTCTCTGCTGACTCGGAGAGCCATCTCTCCGCCAACCATGAGAATAACGGGTCACCACCCCCACATCATGCTCGCATGAGTGTGATCTGACCCTCCTCCCCAGTGCCCCCATCAGCCATCCCCTTCAGTCCTCACCCCCCTGGCATTGTCAATGGTGTACTGCCCCCGGCACTATGACACCTACATCCTGGCAGTGAAACCCATGTCTGGCACAGTGGACCCCTAGGGGGAGCAAGGGGGTCAGGGCACTGATAATGTGCCCCTCTGCCACTGCCAGGATCCAGAAGAGAAGCCCTCCCAAGAGTCTTAGGGGTTGGTGGGTGAGGGCTGTGGGTGGAGGTCCTGTGTCTGGTCTTCCCCTTCCAGCACTAAGCAACCTGAAGATCATCTTTGCCATGGAGGTGCTTTCTGCTATAAAGAGGAAGTGAAACCAACTAGTTTCTTTGATGTGGTGACGAGCTGCCAATCATAGCAAGAGTATTTATAAACATTGTAGTTAGCATCAAAGCCTGGTGCTTGAGATGCATTCAAGCATGAAGGGAAAGGTAAATAAAGAATCCATCAAGCTGCTGTGCCTGAACCATTAAGTTGTCAATCACAGGCTCCTGAAAGGTATTGCTCTGTGAAATTGAATGGAAGTTTTACATTTCAAAGGCTGTCAGGGATTTGAAGTCTTTCCAAGTGTTGTGGACTTTCCCAGGAAGCCTCTGACACTTGTAATAGATTCTGTTTAAGGCTTCTGTCTGAGGGAGCAGATGTCAGGAAAGGTAAAGTGCTTCTGCTTTGATTCTTCACTGGACGGGAGGGGAAGGCTCCCAGTGTCAGTCCCTCACCCACAGACTGAGTTTACCCAATCCCCAGGATGCCTGGAACATTAGGAGTGTCCCGACCCCCCTTCGGCTCCATTGCGCCAGGACTGTGCTTGGCTAACCTCGCAACAAAGCCTACCCTTGTGCCTTTCTCCCAGCCACAAACTGCAACTTCGCCAGTTAATGGTGCGGGATTAGATGTGAAATGGAGGAAGAAGAGACTGGTGATCAAAAGTCCTCACTGTCAAACTCGCAGCCACCCGCTCAGTTACTGACACCACACAGACTTTAGAGGGTAACATAGAGGTTGCCTTTACATGTGGTGAGACAATGGGCATGGGTGACCTGCAGCTTGGGCAGAGAAAAATATCGGTGCCAATATCAGATCACCAGAGGGTGAGGACAAGAGTTCTGCTGCTCAGGAGTCAGATAAGGACTTTGATGGAACAGCGCACATTAAAACGCTGTTGGGTAAAGCACGCAGAAATTCTTGGTGCACTGACAGATCTGTCAGAAATCTGGTGGACCCTGGTGCTGAGAGACATGGAAGAACCTGGCAACAAACGTCCACATGATTTTTACACAGAGCTTGGAGCCCGTCGTTTATGGTGTAAGAATGGTGACCAACTCGGTTTCCACAGGTGTGAACCCGACCATGATGCGGTGTCTCAGCTTTCAGTGCAGCACAAGTAGAATCCAGGTAATGACTGAGAAATTCCACCAGGTTTGCCAGCCAGTCTCCAGGTGTGGGTGGTGCTGCTGATCACCAGCCGAGCAGGATTCTCCGGTGTGCAATTAAGGGAGAAAAAGCCAGGGAGTCAGTCCTCTTCCACATATGTAGTTCTGCCTGGTCTTTTACCCTGAAGACTGCCACTCTCAGGCACGGCTCCACCCTCACACCCAAAACCTTGCACATTGCCTCGAAGAAGGTTGTCCAGAACTCGACAAGTCTGGGGCAGGCCCAGAACATCTGGGCACGGTTGGCTGTACCTCCCTGGCACCATTCACATTTATCTTCCACCTCTGGGAAGAACCTGCCGATTTGGCTGTTTTAGTGGTTGGTCCCTGTTATAACCCCCATGGGTCTTATGGGGTAGGGGTGATTAACTACCCCGCGGATCTTGCAGAATACGAGCTCCCCTGATGAGGGGGCGGGGGACCTTCAGCAATGCTTGCTATGTATAAAGAACATCATCCAGTAATGATGTGGAGATGCCGGTGTTGGACTGGGGTGAGCACAGTACGAAGTCTTACAACACCAGGTTAAAGTCCAACAGTTTGTTTCGATGTCACTAGCTTTCGGAGCGCTGCTCCTTCCTCAGGTGAATGAAGAGGTATGTTCCAGAAACACATATATAGACAAATTCAAAGATGCCAAACAATGCTAGGAATGCGACCATTAGCAGGTGATTAAATCTTTACAGATCCAGAGATGAGGTAACCCCAGGTTAAAGAGATGTGAATTGTATCAAGCCAGGACAGTTGGTAGAATTTTGCAGGCCAGATGGTGGGGGATGAATGTAATGCGACATGAATCCCAGGTCCCGGTTGAGGCCGCACTCATGTGTGCGGAACTTGGCTATAAGTTTCTGCTCAGCGATTCTGCGTTGTCGCGCGTCCTGAAGGCCGCCTTGGAGAACGCTTACCCGGAGATCAGAGGCTGAATGCCCTTGACTGCTGAAGTGTTCCCCGACTGGAAGGGAACATTCCTGCCTGGTGATTGTTGCGCGATGTCCGTTCATTCGTTGTCGCAGCGTCTGCATGGTCTCGCCAATGTACCACGCTTCGGGACATCCTTTCCTGCAGCGTATGAGGTAGACAACGTTGACCGGGTCGCACGAGTATGTACCGTGTACAACCGCGCAACCTCAAACGAACCATTGTTTGCAGCAAACTACCCAGTCTTCAGAACAGTGACCACGACACCACACAACCCTGCCATGGCAATCTCTGCAAGACGTGCCAGATCATCGACATGGATACCACTATTACACGTGAGAACACCACCCACCAGGTACGCGGTACATACTCGTGCGACTCGGTCAATGTTGTTTACCTCATACGCTGCAGGAAAGGATGTCCCGAAGCGTGGTACATTGGCGAGACCATGCAGACGCTGCGACAACGAATGAACGGACATCGCGCAACAATCACCAGGCAGGAATGTTCCCTTCCAGTCGGGGAACACTTCAGCAGTCAAGGGCATTCAGCCTCTGATCTCCGGGTAAGCGTTCTCCAAGGCGGCCTTCAGGACGCGCGACAACGCAGAATCGCCGAGCAGAAACTTATAGCCAAGTTCCGCACACATGAGTGCGGCCTCAACCGGGACCTGGGATTCATGTCGCATTACATTCATCCCCCACCATCTGGCCTGCAAAATCCTACCAACTGTCCTGGCTTGATACAATTCACACCTCTTTAACCTGGGGTTACCCCATCTCTGGATCTGTAAAGATTTAATCACCTGCTAATGGTCGCATTCCTAGCATTGTTTGGCATCTTTGAATTTGTCTATATATGTGTTTCTGGAACATACCTCTTCATTCACCTAAGGAAGGAGCAGCGCTCTGAAAGCTAGTGACATCGAAACAAACCTGTTGGACTTTAACCTGGTGTTGTAAGACTTCGTACTGTGCTCACCCCAGTCCAACGCCGGCATCTCCACATCATGGCTACCATCGACACCGCAAACTGCCGGCTCAAAGTGGAGAGGATCTCCAGGAAGATCGCGCATACAGACACTGACATTAAGTTTCTACAAAGATGCAAGAAAGCAGACAAGATCCCGAAAGGGCTACAGATCAAAAACCCACTCAAGTCGACCTACAACACAGACTACGCTGAGAGATTCTGCCGTCGCACCTCTCTCACACTCCTCAACCACCTCGTCCGCCAGCTCTACAGCAGACGACGCAACCTGGAAACCAAGATAGAGGCCATATTCTCAACTTGTGCTCAGGATGCAGCAGACCAGCTGTGGAACACCGCCAAACAGATGAGACAACAATACTATGCCACCTATATGCATACCAAGAACAGAAAGCTTGAGAAACTTAGCATCACCACCGGCAGCAACCAAGCCACCCCCGGTGTCACGGTAGAAAACAATACAGGGAAATCTACACCCTTCAACCAGACGAAATCGAAGTCCTCAGCAGAGGACTCAATTTCTGCACCACCACCAAAACCCCATCAGTCTCGCGGCAGACACGGAGGAATTCATCAGGCGAATGAGGCTCCGGGAATTCTTCCACAGACCCCAAGAGGCCAACAGCGAACTCAAGCAGACTATCAATGAATCGGAACAGCAGACCGAGAGATCTGCGGTGCGGCAACCGAAGAGGAAAGAGTCGAATTGGGCCCCTCCGGAAGGCCGCTGCCTTAGACTCGACATGTATGCTCAAGCCGTCAGGAGTCGCGTCAATGTCAGATTCATCAGTCGCATTCACAAGACAGCCCCGAACGTCACCCAAGCACAACGCAATGCCATCCGCGCTCTCAAGACCAACCGCAGCATCGTCATCAAACCAGCAGACAAAGGAGGGGCCACTGTCATACTGAACAGAACGGACGACTGCAAAGAAGTATTCCGACAACTGAACAACCAAGAACACTACAGACAGTTACCCGCAGATCCGACCAAGGAACACATCCGCCAACTTAACAGACTGATCAAGACCTTGGATCCAGATCTTCAGAGCACCCTACGTGCTCTCATCCCACGTACTCCCCGCATTGGAGATCTCTACTGCCTCCCGAAAATACATAAGGCCAACACACCAGGCCGCCCTATCGTTTCAGGCAATGGGACCTTGTGTGAGAACCTCTCTGGCTACATCGAGGGCATCTTGAAACCCATCGTACAAGGTACACCCAGCTTCTGTCGCGACACGACGGACTTCCTACAGAAACTCAGCACCCATGGACCAGTTGAACCAGGAACATTCCTCGTCACAATGGACATCTCGGCACTCTACACCAGCATCCCCCATGACGACGGCATTGCTGCAACAGCCTCAGTACTCAACACCGACAACTGCCAATCTCGAGACGCAATTCTGCAACTCATCCGCTTCATTCTGGATCACAACGTCTTCACCTTCGACAACAAGTTCTTCATCCAGACGCACGGAACAGCCATGGGGATCAAATTCGCACCCCAATACGCCAACATCTTCATGCACAAGTTTGAACAGGACCTACTCACCTCACAGGACCTTCAACCGATATTATACACCAGATACATCGATGACATTTTTTTCCTTTGGACCCACGGCGAAGAATCACTGAAACGACTACACGATGACATTAATAAGTTCCATCCAACCATCAGACTCACCATGGACTACTCTCCAAAATCAGTTGCATTCTTGGACACACTCGTCTCCATCAAGGACGGTCACCTCAGCACTTCGCTTTACCGCAAACCCACGGATAACCTCATGATGATCCATTTCTCCAGCTTCCACCCTAAACACATTAAAGAAGCCATTCCCTATGGACAAGCGCTCCGTATACACAGGATCTTCTCAGACGAGGAGGAGCGTAACAGGCATCTACAGACGTTGAAATATGCCCTCGTACGAACGGGATATGGCACTCGACTCATCGAGCGACAGTTCCAACGCGCCACAGCGAAAACCCGCACCGACCTCCTCAGAAGACAAACATGGGACACAACCGACAGAATACCCTTCGTCGTCCAATACTTCCCCGGAGCTGAGAAACTACGTCATCTTCTTCACAGCCTTCAACACATCATTGATGACGATGAACATCTTGCCAAGGTCATCCCCACACCCCCACTACTTGCCTTCAAACAACCGCGTAACCTCAAACGAACCATTGTTTGCAGCAAACTACCCAGCCTTCAGAACAGTGACCACGACACCACACAACCCTGCCATGGCAATCTCTGCAAGACGTGCCAGATCATCGACATGGATACCACTATTACACGTGAGAACACCACCCACCAGGTACGCGGTACATACTCGTGCGACTCGGCCAACGTTGTCTACCTCATACGCTGCAGGAAAGGATGTCCCGAAGCGTGGTACATTGGCGAGACCATGCAGACGCTGCGACAACGAATGAACGGACATCGCGCAACAATCACCAGGCAGGAATGTTCCCTTCCAGTCGGGGAACACTTCAGCAGTCAAGGGCATTCAGCCTCTGATCTCCGGGTAAGTGTTCTCCAAGGCAGCCTTCAGGACGCGCGACAACGCAGAATCGCCGAGCAGAAACTTATAACCAAGTTCCGCACACATGAGTGTGGCCTCAACCGGGACCTGGGATTCATGTCGCATTACATTCATCCCCCACCATCTGGCCTGCAAAATCCTACCAACTGTCCTGGCTTGATACAATTCACACCTCTTTAACCTGGGGTTACCCCATCTCTGGATCTGTAAAGATTTAATCACCTGCTAATGGTCGCATTCCTAGCATTGTTTGGCATCTTTGAATCTGTCTATATATGTGTTTCTGGAGCATACCTCTTCATTCACCTGAGGAAGGAGCAGCGCTCTGAAAGCTAGTGACATCGAAACAAACCTGTTGGACTTTAACCTGGTGTTGTAAGACTTCGTACTGTGATCATCCAGTAAGGCACCGACTAGTGAAAACCCAATATGGAACTACTGAAGCTGCAAATAATAGTAGTTGTAAAATAAAGTAAGCTTTTGTTTCAGCAAACCCGATATGGACTCTTCGTGGCCCTTACAAAAGTCCCCATCCCCTCACAGATTCATATGTATCTTTCTCCCACCACCATGGCCCACCGCACAGCCCCCCCACCCCGCCTCCCTCTATCTTAGCGTTTAGAACCAGGAGGCGAGTTGTCTAATTGACGAGTCTACAGGTTGTGGCTGTTCCGCACTACATCAAACTGATTTGTTATGTTGTAGGTGTAACATAAGCGGCTTCCTTGTGGTGCACTTGACAAAGGAAGATTCAGACGTGGAGATAACTTCAACACGTTTATTAAACTATTTACACTTCTATTACCCGGGTTCGACACTACTGCTAATCCTACTATAGCTACCCAGACTGACTAACCAGCTGCTGCAATCCACGTGGTGGGTGTAATATTCAATCAACTCTGCATCTGTACTCAGTGACCGTCTCCACTGGAAAGAGGCAGATCATGTGTGTGGTGTCCTTTATATATCGGTTGGTGTAATGTGGTCGTGTCACCTCCTTGTGTATCGTGAATGTCCATTGGTCGCGTCCTATCTAACTGATCTATTGGTTGAGTGTGTGTGTGTGATGTTTCTGGTGCTCCCTCTAGTGTCTAGCTAGCCTACATGTATTTGCATTGATGCACATCACCACATCCCCCCTTTTTGATATGCTCATATTTTCTGTACACTGTAAGAAAATTGAACAAAGAACATGTCGATAAGGTAAATATACAAGTCATGGGAACAGTGATTAAACAATAAGTCCAAATCATTTGTATGAGTCCATAAACCATCAATCATCATGGTCAAATGTCTCTCTTGGTTATGAACGCCATCAACGTGCCACAGGAACCAAGAAGTGGTCAAATCACTTTGCTGTCTGATTTGGAGTCCCTTTCCTTTTTCGATGTTTGTGATGGTGCTGTTGGATGGCATCTTGTAGCTGATAAGTCGTTGACGTTGAAGAGGTACCATCAACAGTGTCATTCGAGGTCATGGATGTGCCATATGTTGAAGTTGGATAAGACTGTACATATTGGTTCTTGCCACGTGCTGGAAGGGTGATCCTGCTGAGAACCGTTGAAGCTTGTCGAATTGGAAGCAGAATTGTTGCTGGCATAAATACCTGGTGATGGTGTGACACTAGAAACTTGCATCTGATAGGAATATGCCGTTTGGCCAGGCTGGGGTGCAGCAAATCCTGGGCTGTAACTAAGGCATTCAGTCTGTAGTGCAGATTGCGCTTGCGGTGGTCCTCCTTCGGTCTTGATTTCATTCGTGGGCAATCCGTAGTGCTGGCCTGTTTGAGAATATGCTGCATAGACTGCTGGATGCTGCATGCCTGAATACTGGGTTTGTCCAGCATGAGCTGTCATTGGCTGCACTGCTGTTGTGGAAAAAATGTATGGATATAGCTTTGGTGAATATTAGTGTATTCCTCTTGGACTGTAATCGCTGCTTGTTATTACTGACCCAGTGTAATTGTTAAGTGATCCATCTCCTGTCGTTGTGGCATCTGCTGTCATCCTGAGCGTGCTATCACTGAGGTTGCGGCACTCCCTGTCTGGAGTAAAGTCTGGCTTGCGTGAATCAGAGTCGGCGTTTGGTTGCTTCCCATCTGGAGTCTGGTCTGTCTTAACTGAGTCAGTGTTGGTTTGTTGATGCTCCCCGTGGTGGGTGTAATATTGAATCAACCCTGTATCTGTACTCACTGACTGTCTCCACTGGAAAGAGCCAGATCATGTGTGTGGTGTCTTTTATATATAGGTTGGTGTAATGCCCCCCTGTGGTCGTGTCACCTCCTTGTGCATCGTGAATGTCCATTGGTCACGTCCTATCTAACTAATCTATTGGTTGAGTGTGTGTGTGATGTTTCTCGTGCTCCCTCTAGTGTCTAGCTAGCCTACATGTATTTACATTGATGCACATCACCACACAAACCTCCAATACGTTCTGTAGGATAGCACAGGGAAATCAAAGCCCTAAGACTTCAGACACATCCCAGTGAGGCGGTGCACACAGCAGTCTGCCATTCTTTAACAAAACATCCATCATCTGGCTGGCCACAAAAAAAATTAATCACATCTTAACACCGAGACAGCTGCCTGGGGTAGCACAGTTTAAAATTAAAAATGACTCAGAATCCATTTGATTCAAGACATGAGATTTAATTCAGCATTTTGGAAGTAATGTTTTGTTCGGCAATTAGTGTTTTAATCACTATTCACTTGAGGGAACTGAACTACGTATAATTACCATTTGAAAATCTCGTCCATTAATATGATGGGACTGATTCCAGCTGTAGGTGAATATGATCCTGGCAGGAAGAGTTAAGTGTCTCCAGTCACTATCAGAACCGCTTTTAAAAAACAATTAATGGAGTAATTTTGACTTTGCAATGGTGGGGAATGAGCAGATAGCAAGCTGGCCACATTGTTTTACATCTCTCCCCATTGACTTCAATAGCAATAAATAGGGGGAGATTAAAACAGGTTATTGGCTCACGAGCTACTAATAGCCAATCTTGCACAAAGTCAAAATCACCTCCATGACAAAAAAAAGTTCAATTGAACAGCCATGTTTTGTCTCTTTTGAAGTAACCTTGTTGAAGCTAATGGAACTTTACGGAGAACAGTTCACTTGGAGGAACTACAGGCCTCCTCAGCTCCAGAAAGACAGGGTGGAGGTTTTCCCTCATGTCCACCTGCAAGTGTGAGGCCAGCCATATTAGAGAAGGTCAAAATGAAATCATGGTGTATCGCACGTGCCTGGATCAAGTGTTGAGTCCTTTAAATATGCAAATAGGTTCCTGCATTTTTCAGAAATTCTGAGTTCATCACGAGTGCCTTTCTTCTATAATTAGCCAGTCTTTCGGGTTTTTTTTTCTCATCATGAATTAAAAATGATCAGTGGTTGTTATGAACAGAGCTCGGAGCAAGAGGAATGATCAATCTCAACACATCCTGCAATACCTAGAACACTAACAATATTGATAGGGGGAGATCATGGACAGGTCCTTGGGAGGTCTCAGAAGTAACACTGTGAGGGTGGGCACAGAAGCCATCTGTGAAGTGATGTGTTGGGTATGCCGGGTCTGCGAGGACTGCGTTTGCTGCAGCAGTGAGAGAGACAGGCTTCCAACACTTGTAGAAAGGCAACTCCAATTTATTGAACTCTTAACTATCATACATACTTTAACTGTGGGTTGACACTATGCTGACTTGACTGGAGGCCTGAGGCTAACCTGACCAGATTATCTTACTACCACATGGTGTATGTTCTAATTGCTGCTCACGGGCTCTGACTGTCTCAGAGGCTGGATCCCAAGAGAGCGGGAAACTAGTGCCCTCTGGTTTTATAGTGGTTGTGTCCTGTCTGGTGATTGGCTGCTGTGTTCTGTGTGTTCACTGGTCATCCTGTGTGGCAATCACTGGCTGTCTGTGCACCATCATATACCTGCGTGTATATTATGACGTCTCCCCCCCCCCTTTTTTTATTTACTTATTTAAAAAAATGTGTGTAGGTCAATAAATAGTGAGTGTGTGTATACAAAGTATGTTAACATATTTACATGGGAAGGTGTCCTGTGCAGATAGAGGACAGATAGCAGATTAGGAAGAAACAATATGTACAGATGTGTAAATGGATCACAAGGTAATGCAACATTCAGTCTATAAATTCAGTCTCTGTGGCGGGCGACGAATTCTGGTTGACCGCCTCAAGGGTGGGTCAGGGGCCGCCTGCACTTGAACGGGCGGAACTGCCTCCAATGTAGAGGTCGGTAAAAGAACTGGCAGATCGGTGGCCTCGTGGAAGGATACGTCCTGAGGAACCAGCATGCGAGGCGGGACATCACGTTCAGGTGGCGGGCGTGGAAGTAGCCGCAGTGCCCGCCTATTACCCCGAAGAAAGGAGCCGTCATGCATGCGAACGAGGAACGATCTCAGGGCCACTTGCTTAAACACCACAGCCGTGGCAGATCAGCCACTGTCAGGTAGCTGAACACAAACTCGGTCAGCAGGGACCAGAGCAGGGAGATCTGTGGCATGGGCATCATACGCCGACTTGCATTGAGCCTGAGACTGTTGCATCCTCTGCAGGACCGGAAAATTGTCAAGGTCCGGGATGTGGATAGCTGGCACCATCGTCCGTAGTGTGCGGTTCATTAGCAGCTGTTCTGGGGACAGGCCAGCGGACAAAGGAGTCGTCCTGTAGGCTAACAGCGCCAGGTTAAAATCTGAACCCGAGTCAGCAGCTTTGCACAACAGTCTTTTAACAATGTGGACCTCCTTTTCAGCCTTCCCATTCAACTGGGGGTAATGGGAGCTTGAAGTGATGTGCATAAAATTGTACAGCCGAGCAAAATCCGTCCACTCCTGGCTGAAGAAACAAGGGCCATTATCAGTCATAACTGTAAGTGGAATGCCATGACGGGCAAAAGTCTCTTTGCATGCCTTGATGACTGTTGCTGATGTGAGGTCAGTCAGCCTGACCACCTCGGGGTAGTTGGAAAAGTAGTCCACGAGGAGGACATAGTCTCGGCCCTTTGCATGAAAGAGGTCAATACGGTAGCATAGTGGTTAGCGCAATTGCTTCACAGCTCCAGGGTCCCAGGTTCGATTCCCGACTGGGTCACTGTCTGTGCGGAGTCTGCACGTTCTCCCCGTGTATGCGTGGGTTTCCTCCGGGTGCTCCGGCTTCCTCCCACAGTCCAAAGATGTGTGGGTTAGGTGGATTGCCAAGCTAAATTGCCCTTAGTGTCCAAAAACGTTAAGTGGGGATTGCTGGGATAGGGTAGATACGTGGGCTTGAATGGGTTGCTCTTTGTAAGGGCCGGTGCAGACTCGATGGGCCGAATGGCCTTCTTCTGCACTGTAAATTCTATGATCTATGATAATAGATCTAAATTCTTACCAACTTTGGACTATGGGGAGGACACCAGTTCATGCGGCTGTAGAGTCACTTTGGGCTGAGCCGGCTGGAACCTTTGACACGTTGGGCAATTGAGGACCGTGTTGGCGATATCCTGACTGATGCCTGGCCAATATACTGCCTCTCGGGCTAGACGGCAACAATTTTCGACCTCCAGGTGACCCTCGTGGATTTGGCCGAGGACCAGCTCTCGCATGCTCTGTGGGATTACTATCCTGTCCAGCTTCATTAATATGTGTCCACTACTGCTAGATCGTCCTTTATATTATAAAACTGGGGGCACTGCCCCTTTTGCCAACCATCCATGAGATGTCGCATTACCCGCTGGAGTAAAGGATCACTGGCCGTCTCCTGACGAATTTGCATGACCCTATCATCAGTGGCCGGAAAGTTGGATGCACAAAACTTCACCTGAGCGTCTATCTGACAGACAAAGTCCGACTGCTCACATGGCGTGGTGATGGATCTAGAGAGTGCGTCGGCCACAATGAGCTCTTTGCCCGGGGTATAGACCAGGGCGAAATCGTAGCGGCGGAGTTTGAGGAGGATACGTTGTAGCCGTGGCGTCATATCATTGAGGTCTTTTTGGATGATGTGAACCAATGGCCTGTGGTCTGTCTCGCCGTGAATTTGGGGAGTCCATACACGTAATCATGGAATTTGTCAATCCCTGTGAGGAGGCCCAGGCATTCTTTTTCAATCTGAGCGTTTTGTTGCTCAGTAGGTGTCATGGCTCTCGAGGCATATGTGACTAGGGCCCAGGAGGAGGATTCATCCCGCTGGAGGAGCACTGCCCCAATGCCAGCCTGGCTCGCGTCGGTGGAGATCTTTGTCTCCTTGGCGGAAACCGGGGCCTTGGTGAGTTTCGCCCTGAGCTCACGCCACTCTTGCTCATGATCGGGGTGCCACTGGAAGTCCGTAGTTTTTTTGACAAGATTGCGGAGAGCTGTGGTGTGTGATACAAGGTTGGGGATAAACTTCCCAAGGAAATTGACCATCCCTAGGAAGCGGAGGACCGCCTTCTTGTCCTCCGGGTTCTTCATGGCGTTGATCGCCGACACCTTGTCTGCATCTGGCTGCACACCGAACTGTGAAATATGGTCGCCAAGGAACTTTATTTCTGCTTGACCGAACGAGCATTTGGCTCTATTGAGTCGGAGGCCATGCTCGTGGATCCTGTGGAACACTCACTTGAGGCGATCGATGTGCTCCTGAGGATTGTGGACCAGATAATAATATCATCGACGTACACTCGCACCCCCTCGATGCCCTCCATCATTTGCTCCATTATGCGGTGGAACACCTCCGAGGCGGAGATGATGCCAAAGGGCATCCGGTTGTAACAGTAGCGACCGAGCGGGGTGTTAAATGTACACAACTGTATTTGCCAAAACCCCTTGGAGGCATCCAGCTTCGTGAAAAGCTTGGCGTGAGCCATTTCGCTGGTGAGCTCTTCTCGTTTAGGTATAGGGTAGTGTTCCCTCATGATGTTACTGTTCAAATCTTTGGGGTCGATACAAATGCGAAGTTCCCCTGACGTTTTTTTGACACAGACCATGGAGCT
Organism: Scyliorhinus torazame; assembly: GCF_047496885.1. Taxonomy (NCBI): domain Eukaryota; kingdom Metazoa; phylum Chordata; class Chondrichthyes; order Carcharhiniformes; family Scyliorhinidae; genus Scyliorhinus; species Scyliorhinus torazame. The sequence goes on along the minus strand of NC_092727.1, from coordinate 81,126,900 downwards.
AACCCAGTCCGTGGGTTCAGTGACCTTAGAAATGCCCTGGTCCTGGAGGTCTTGCAGCTGCTGCTTGAGGCGGTCCTTAAGGGGTGCCGGCACCCGACGCGGTGCATGAACCACAGGTGTGGCATTCGGTCTCAGCAGTATCTTGTATCGGTAAGGTGGTGTACCCATACCTTCGAAGACGCTGTGGTGTTGTGCTATGATGTCATATGGCTTGGAAGTTGACATCTGGCAAGGCCGTTGCCTCTGCGAACGACATGGTGTGAACCCGTTGCACAATATTCAGGATTTTGCAGGCCCAAGCACCGAGCAGGGAAGTTCTGTTGATTGCTACAATTTCAAAACGCAGGGTTGCTTTTGAAGAACGATGGGATACCGCAAGCTGGCATGAGCCACTGGCAGCAATGGCATTGCCATTGTAGTCGTGGAGCTGGCAGGCCGGTGGAAGAATACTTGGCTTGATGCGGATGGTGTCAAGGTCAGACTTCGAAATAAGGTTCGCTGAAGCGCCGGTGTCCAGCCTGAAGCTTATGTGAGCCTTGTTGACCATGAAGTTGGCACACAACTCATCGTCCGGATCAATGATCATCACTGGGAGTTGTTGCACCTTCTTCGCTGAAACCTCATATGCTTGGTGAAGATGCCCACCCGGAATGGGGATGTGAGGCCCTTGGTGTTGGAATCTGGAACCATGTCGGAGGCGGAGTCTGCAACGGGTTGCTGTACTGATCGGACGTTCCTGCGCTGCGACTGGGATCGCTGTGTATTGGGCAGTTGAGCAGATCTGCACAGGGCTGCGTAGTGGCCAAGCTTGCCACACTGGAGACAGCGTTGAGATTTCGCGGGACATTGCCGCTTTAAATGGGCGGAGCCACGGTTGTTGCACATCATGGCGCCGATGTCAGGACGCTCTGTGCGCCACCATGCATGCGCAGTGCGGTTGAACGATGGGCACACCTACGCAGTTCGGTCGTCGGCCTCACCGTCCCCTTGGTCGTGACGCGCGTGTGCAGGAGCCCGGGAAAAGCGCGCGAAATGGCTGCCCTCATCCAGACTCAGGCCCTGGAGCTGTTTTACGGCCTGCACCCACTCCGCATCGTGGGTGCCTTGCCACGCCATCTCTGTCGCCATGATATGGGAGTACCGGTTGTTCGCGTGCTCAGGGAGGACGCAGGTTTTGATGGCGATGATAAGTGTGGGCTGCTTAACTTTAAGGAGCTGCTGGCGAACGGGATCGGAGTGGACCCCGAAAACGATCTGGTCACGGATCATGGAGTCGGAAGTGGAGCCGTAGTTGCAGGACTGCGCGAGGATACGGAGATGGGTTAAGCAGGACTGAAAAGATTAATCCTTACCCATAAGCCTCTGCTGGAACACATCGTGTTCAAAGATCGCGTTGACTTCGATGTCACAGTGGCTGTTGAACTTCAGCAGGACTGTTTTAAACTTTGTCTTGTCCTCTCCTTCAGCAAAGGTGAGGGAGTTGAAGATGTGGATAGCGTGGTCCCTGGCTGTAGAGAGGAAAAGAGCAATCTTCCTGGCATCCGATGCGGTTTCGTGGTCGGTGGCATCAAGATACAGCTGGAACTTCTGCTTGAAAATCTTCCAGTTAGCACCGAGGTTGCCGGCGATGCGGAGCTGCGGGGGGGGGGGGGGGGGGGGGGGGGGGGGCGGACGCTGTCCATGTTACCGGACGGCTGATCGCTGGTCAAAGGCAGACTATCTCAAGGTAGGTCCGTCAAACCCGAGCATAACTCACTGGTACCATGATGTGTTGGGTATGCCGGGTCTGCGAGGACTGCGTTTGCTGCAGCAGTGAGAGAGACAGGCTTCCAACACTTGAAGAAATGCAACTCGATTTTATTGAATTCTTAACTATCATACATACTTTAACACTCTGCTGACATGACTGGAGACCTGCGGCTAACCTGACCAGACTATCTTACTAACACATGGTGTATGTTCTAGTTGCTGCTCACGGGCTCTGACTGTCTCAGAGGCTGGATCCCAAGGGAGCAGGAAAACTAGTGCCCTCTGGCTTTATAGTGGTCGTGTCCTGTCTGGTGATTGGCTGCTGTGTTCTGTGTGTTCACTGGTCATCCTGTGTGTCAATCACTGGCCTGTCTGTGCGCCATCATATACATGTGTGTATATTATGACATGAAGATCTTCCAGTTGCAATAGGGTATGTAAGGGTGGTTTATATATGTCTTATGTGCACGTGCGTGAGGATAGTTTAAAAGGCAAATTTGGGGCGAAACCGCCCTTGAAATGTTGTAAGTTAAGAGCATCGGAAAAGCTGAGGACTTTTTTACCTCTCACTTCTTCTTCAGCCCTGTGCCTGAAGGCAGGTCGAACCCACACTGCTGTGACCTCCTCCACAAGTAGGGCAAGGAGTTCAGTCTCAAATCCACCCCAGTGGCACCAATCTGGTCCACACCGGCCGCCCAGCCAATCTGACTCTCGTGAAGTCGGAGTTGCTGATATATATCAGGTATATATTGTAGAGTGGAGTGGGGGTGATGGCAGGAGTACCGATTTCTTTCCATTACATGGCAACCCAGGAATCTCTCCCACTATTACTGCCTGCCTACTCTGAGTTGGGAAGGAGTTACAGGTTGATACTGTTTGGCTGCGTTATGAACAAACCTGCCTTGGCCATCAAATCCTGGAGAGGGATTTGAACTTAGGCCTTCTGACTTGGAGGCAGGGACATGGGCACAAGACCTCCCTTACAAATCATTATTTCCAGTGAAATAGTTAACCAGTTCTTTCGAAAAACCATTATCATGATGCAAGAAATAATGATGAAAACCAAACCAAACAGGTCTTCCAAGTCAGGTCTTCCTCGGTTCCCAACGTAACAGGGTCGGCAGAACAGGACTTCTGCTGACCCTGGACCAGTGCCGACAAGCCAGGCTGATGACCCGGGCTCACCATCACAACCATAACCTCAGTACGTTCCTGGTATAATTTGCTAATAAGAAACTTATGGTGAACCACTGTAATAGGAGATGTAAGGTAGGACCTGCACTACAGGTTCACCGGTAGCTCCTGCCGGCTGGCTCCGCCCATGGCGAAATGTATAAATATGCATGACCTCCAGTGCCCTGCCATTTCGCCAGCTGCAGCAGGAGGCCACGCATCTGACTGTAATAAAGCCACAATGGTACCCAACTTTAGTCTTTGTGCAATTGATCGTGCATGAATTTATTAGTCAGATTTTCCACAGAATGGATATCTGAATTAAGCCCGATCGCCTGCAGCTGGATCCTCACTCGCCCGACGACAGGAAAGACTTAGCTCACTGGCTAGCATGTTTTGAGGCCTACATCAACGCGGCGGACCCCGCGCCAACGAAGGCTCAGAAGATAAACGTCCTGTACTCCATACTGAGCTCCAGCATGTTCCCATTGATCCAAGAATTACACAAAAGCAATGGAACTCCTTCAGGCACTCCTTAAGCAGAAGGCGAACACGCTCTTCGCCAGGCATGTACCCGCTCGCAATTACCTGGTGAGTCCATCGAAGACTTCTGGCTGGCCCTAATTCCACTCGTCCGGGACTGTGACTGTCAGGCCGTTACGGCCGCCGAACACGCAAATCTCCTCATGCGCGATGCTTTCGTGACGGGGATTGCGTCGGACCGCATCCGAGAACGATTACTGGAAGGAGCCATGCTCGAACTGACGGAGACGAAAACCTTGGCGCTCTCCATGACGGTTGCATCCCGTAACGTACAATCGTACTCCTTCCTACCCCTCCTGGGCCCCGCCGACGACCTCCTCAGCCAGGGCCCTGCCTTCCCGCATGCCGATCCGCGCACTCCGGGGGTCCCCGCTGCTACTTCTACGTTCAGCAGAAGCACCCCCGCCAACACTGCCCGGCCCGCACTGCCGTTTGTAAAGCCTGCAGTAAAAAGGGCCACTTCGCGGCTGTGTGCCAGGCCCGCGCAGTCGCTGCGATCGTGCCTGCTATCGCCCCCTCCCCCACACCAGACGCACAATGGGAGTCGCCATTTTCTCCTCCCGGGTCCATGTGTGACCAATGGGTGCCGCCATCCTGTCCCCCTTCCGCCACGTGCGCCCCATGGGCGCCGCCAAAATCTCCCAACCCCGCAATGTGCGCACCATGGACGCCGCCATCTTGTCCCCCACAGGGTCTCCGGACATCTCGACATCGGAACCGCACATGCTCGCCACCCGAAGCATCCGATGGCTACCCGCAGCTCGCTTCGATGACACTGGACCAATCTCGCCCGAACAACCTGGCCACCGCGTCGACGACGGTTAAAATCACGGCCACGCGACCTCGTGCCTGCTGGACTCCAGGAGCACTGAAAGCTTTGTTCACCCAGATACGGTAAGGTGCTGCTCCCTCACGGTCCACCCTGCCAATCAAAGGTTCTCCTTAGCATCCAGATCCCACTCCGTCCCGATCTGAGGCTTTTGTACAGTCACCCTCACGGTCCAGGGCGTAGAATTTAGTAACTTCCGCCTCTATGTCCTTCCTAATCTCTGCGCTGTACTCCTGTTGGGCCTGGACTTCCAGTGCAACCTCCAGGGCCTCACCCTCAAATTCGGCGGGCCTTTACCCCCCCTTACCGTTTGCGGCCTCACGACCCTCAAGGTCAATCCCCCCCTCCCTTTTTGCCAATCTAACTGTGGATTACATGCCCGTTGCCACTAGGAGCAGACAGTACAGCACCCAGGGCAAGACCTTCATCAGGTCCGAAGTCCAGCGGCTGCTTAAGGAGGGTATTATTGAGGCCAGCAACAGCCCCTGGAGAGCCCAAGTGGTAGTGGTTAAAACTGGGGAGAAACACAGGATGGTCGTGGACTACAGCCACACCATCAATCGGTACACGCAGCTCGGCGCGTACCCCTTCCCACACATATTTGATATGGTCAATCAGATTGCGCAGTACCGGGTCTTCTCAACAATTGACCTGAAATCCGCCTACCACCAGCTTCCTATCCGGAAGTTGGACCAGCCACACACTGCCTTCGAGGCGAATGGTCGCCTCTACCACTTCCTTAGGGTCACTTTCGGTGTCACAAATGGGGTCTCGGTCTTCCAAAGGGAGATGGACCGAATGATTGACCAGTACGGTTTGCAGGCCACCTTTCTGTACTTAGATAATGTCACCATCTGCGGCCATGACCAGCAGGACCACTATGCCAACCTCGATAAATTCCTCCGCACTGCCACTCTTCTCAACCTGATATATAACAAAGAGAAGTGTGTGTTCAGCACGACCCTGTTAGCCATTCTTGGCTATATAGCCCAAAACGGACTTCTCGGGCCCGACCCTGACCGCATGCGCCCCCTCATGGAACTTCCCCTCCCCCACTGCCCAAAGGCCCTCAAACGCTGCCTGGGGTTCTTTTCCTACTATGCCCAGTGGGTCCCAAACTATGCGGACAAGACCCGCCCACTCAATCAGTCCACCCAATTGCCCCTCGCGGCTTAGGCACAATACGCTTTCGCCCACATCAGAGCAGACATCGCCAAGGCCGGGATGCGCGCAGTGGACAAGCCACTGCCTTTCCAAGTAGAAAGCGACGCTTCAGACATCTCCCTTGCCGCCACTCTAAACCAGGCAGGCAGATCCATGGCATTCTTTTCCCACACCCTTCATGGCTCTGAAATTCGACACTCATCCATCGAAAAGGAGGCCCAAACTATCGTTGAAGCTGTGCGGCATTGGAGGCATTGCCTGGCCGGTAAGAGATTCACTCTCCTTACGGACCAATGGTTGGTAGCCTTCATGTTAAGTAACACACAGCGGGGCGAGATCAAAATGATAAAATCTTGCGGTGGAGAATCAAGCTCTCCGCCTATAATTACGAGATCTACGAGACCCCAGACACCCTCTCCCGAGGTACATGTGCCAACGCACAAGTGGACCAACTCCGGGCCCGACACGACAGCCTTTATCACCCGGGGGTCACTCGATTGTACCATCTGGTCAAAGCTCGCAATCTGCCCTACTCCGTCAAGGAAGTAAGGACAGTCACCAGGGACTGCCAGGTCTGTGCGGAGTGCAAGCTGCAGTTCTATCGGCCAGACCTTGCGCGCCTGGTGAAGGCTTCCCGCCACTTTGAACGCCTCAGCGTGGATTTCAAAGGGCCCATCCCCTCCACCGACCATAACACGTACATTCTCAGTGTGGTCGATGAGTACTCCAGATTCCCCTTCGCCATTCCATGCCCCGTTATGACGTCTGCCGCCGTCATTAAGGCCCTCAGCACCATCTTCGCTCTGTTCGATTTCCCCGCCTACATCCACAGTGACAGGGACTCTTGCCATTGTTTTGCAGTGTGCTGTGGCATTGTCCTTCATGTGCTGAGTTGTACCATGTTGTACAGGTCGTTGTTTCATTGTTGTCGTTTCTGTTTTGGTCGTTTTCGTTGTAGTTCTTGTTGTTGTTTTTGTCGTGTTTGTTGTTTCTGTTTTTGTTGTTTACGCTGTTGTTCTTGTTGTTTTTCTTGTCGTGCTTGTTATTTCTGTTATGCTGCTTGTTGTTTTTGTTGTTCTTGTTGCGCTGCATGTCGTTTTTGTTGTTGTTGTTCTTGTTTCTGCTGTGCTTCTTGCGGTTTTTGTTGTTCTTGTTGCGCTCAATGAGTGTTCCATGTGGATGATTTGAGTCATTGTCGCAGTTATTGTTGTCAGTGTCCTTTGTGGTACCTGTTACATTGAGCATTTCTTCTTGAGAATTGCGAGAATGATCTGATGTTGCATTGATGTTGGTGACATCAGTCATTTGTGGTGGATTTGATTCCTCTTCTTTGCTTCCTTGGTGCTCCTCTTTTGGAGTCATTTCAGGTTCATTTGAATCATCTTTGGTTTCTTGATGCTCCTCTTCTGGAGTCAAAATCTTCAAGATTTCAATTGACGTGGTCTCTCTGGACTCATGGTGCTCCTCTTCTGGAGTCAAAATCTTCAGGATTTCTATTGACGTGGTCTCTCTGGACTCTTGGTGCTCCTCTTCTGGAGTCAAAATCTTCAAGATTTCAATTGACGTGGTCTCTCTGGACTCATGAGTAGCCTTCCTCTGCTTGTTGAGTGCTTCTGTACAGATGAGCTGAGATCTGTCAGTCTCGCTGTGATCCTGCACATCCTGTATGTCGATTGTGATCACATTGTCACTATTCTCACATACAGCGGGTAGACATTCTGTGTCTTCTTGTTGGTTAAATGAGCTGGGTAGACTTTCATAGTCTTCTTCTAGTGGCTCAAATAAGCTGGGCATACTTTCATAGTCTGCTGCTGGTTGCGCAGATAAGGTGGATAGACCTTCATAGGCTTGTTCATGCATGGCGTTCGCTATGGAATGTTTGATTGCTTCCATTTTTGAGTCTGTCACTGAGCTGTCTGTGGAGGCTTGCGTCGCTCTCTCTCTGGAGTATTTCATCGCTCTCTCTGTGGAGTCTGTCATCGCTCTCTCTGTGGAGTCTTTCATCGCTCTTTCTGTGGAATCTTCACCGCTCTCTCTGTTGAGTCGTGCAGTGTTCTCGCTGTAGAGTCGGTCTGTGCTCTCTCAACGGAGTTGTTCTGTGCTCCCTGTGTGGCGTTGTCTTCTTCTTGGGTATTTGTCAGGTTGCTGTCATCCAATGTATTGACGATCTGCCATGGCATCATGGTATTGGAATCATCTACCATGAGTAGAGTCATGTTGAGCTTTGCAACCGTGTTGCTGATGCTGTGATCAGCAAATCCGAATAACTCAGCCATGTTTGAGTAGTATTGTGCGTATTGTTCGGTAGACAAATCATCTCTTATTGTTTTGGAGTTGTTGCCGTTCTCTTCATGTTCAATGAACAAATCATCTTCTTGGGTTTCGGATTTATCATTGTGCTCTTCACTTTGGGTGGTGCAGACTGCTTGTTCAAGGGTGTTGTGAAAGTTATTTTCAACTGCTGGTGTAAGTTCGGGCATTGTTCTGCCTTTTGAGGTAAGAAAATTGGGTTTTGCAGTTTTACATTTTTTTTTGTTCATTTCCGTGCATTTCCCCTTTAAGTGGGCGTGGTCCGGGTCCTCTGATGCCATGACGCTCGTGACGTCATGCATAGGAATCAATTGCGCATGCGCAATTCGAATTTCCTTTACTGTGCGCTCTTTTCGCAACTGCGCATGCGCGGCTTCTCGAATGTATTTTTCCGTTTTCCTTCTTTTTGAGAAGTGCGCATGTGCATACTGGCCAGAACGACCTCGCTCAAGATGGCTGCCAATCAAAAAGTGCTGTTGCATAGAGTGAGATCCTGCCTCTGCCTCGCAGCGAGTGTTCGCGCCATTTTTACCGCTTTTGTTTTCTAGATACTAATTCTGTGTTTGTAAAAACTCACAGTATTGATGTTGTTTTTGTTCATAAGCAAGGCATTTTTGTACAGCAGTTTCTAGAGTTAGATACTTATCTTGTGAAAGTTCTTCCTTCAAATTTTTGTCAGATAGTCCATAAATTAATTGATCCATATCATAGTGTCTCTGAAATCAGCATAATCACAGCCTTGTGGTATTAACTTGAGATTTGTAATAAAATCAGTGATGGGCCCTCCGTTTCTCTGGCATTTATGACAAGAGTTAAATCTTTCCAGCATCTCAGCAGACTGACTCTTACAGTGTTCATCAAATCTTTTGAGTATTACGTCTAATTTGGTGTTGTCTTCACCTTCTAAGTAATTAAAGCAATTATAAATTTATCTCGCATTATGCCCTCCTATTGAGAATAGTAGTGCTATTTTCGTTGCGTTAGAGACTGTGCTTAAATCATTAGCTGTGATAAATATTCAGAACATCTGTTCAAATCTTTTCCAGTCATAACTTAAATTACCGGTTGTTTCCAGCTGCCCTAGAGGTCCAATGAGTCCCAGAGTTAGCCGTCGAGGATCCATTTACTGCGAAATCTTCCACAGTCGAATATCCGGTCTGAATTTTCTTCCCTTTTTGTCTAACCAAATCTAACTAGGTAGAACCCTCAAGAGTATTGAAAGTCAAAGAGATCTAGGAGTACAGGTCCACAGGTCATTGAAAGGGGCAACACAGGTGGAGAAGGTAGTCAAGAAGGCATATGGCATGCTTGCCTTCATTGGCCAGGGCATTGAGTATAAGAATTGGCAAGTCATGTTGCAGCTGTATAGAACCTTAGTTAGGCCACACTTGGAGTATAGTGTTCAATTCTGGTCGCCACACTACCAGAAGGATGTGGAGGCTTTAGAGAGGGTGCAGAAGAGATTTACCAGAATGTTGCCTGGTATGGAGGGCATTAGCTATGAGGAGCGATTGAATAAACTCGGTTTGTTCTCACTGGAACGAAGGAGGTTGAGGGGAGGTCTACAAAATTATGAGGGGCATAGACAGAGTGGATAGTCAGAGGCTTTTCCCCAGGGTAGAGGGGTCAATTACTAGGGGGCATAGGTTTAAGGTGAGAGGGGCAAGGTTTAGAGTAGATGTACGAGGCAAGTTTTTTACGCAGAGGGTAGTGGGTGCCTGGAACTCGCTACCGGAGGAGGTAGTGGAAGCAGGGACGATAGGGACATTTAAGGGGCATCTTGACAAATATATGAATAGGATGGGAATAGAAGGATACGGACCCAGGAAGTGTAGAAGATTGTAGTTTAGTCGGGCAGCATGGTCGGCACGGGCTTGGAGGGCCGAAGGGCCTGTTCCTGTGCTGTACATTTCTTTGTTCTTTGTTCTTTGTTTGTTAAAGCCAACACGCCTGGTACCATGTTTTGTTACCTGTGTGGTAGGTAACATGTGCTACTCAAACCTTGGTTAGTGATGAGGTCTTCTGAATCTCGATGAAGAAGACTCGAACTCGTCCAGTAGTAATAAAAGGTTTATTGAGTAACTATAACAATAATTGCATGAGTTCTTTACTTTAACTTTGATACTAGTGATAAGGTTAACAAGGTCTAACTATGGTAACTATACGTAACTCCACTAGCCATCAGAACTAGTCTGCTATTGCCCTGGTCACAGTGCACCCAAGAGAGAGAGAGAGAGACCCAATGTGGTTGCCTTTTATACCCCTGTTGGTCCGGTCCTCTAGTGATCATGTGGTGCTACTGATTACACATTAACCCCTTGTGTACATGCACATATAGAGATCACTACAATCGTGTCTGCACCAGCTGTCCAAATAAGCATCATGACTTAGTGTCGTTCTCCTGCCTTTACCCCATACCCCTGCACATTGTTTCTAATCAAATAATCATCTAGTGCCCTCTTGAATACCTCGATTGAACCTGCCACACTTCGAAGCAGTGCATTCCTGACACAAACCACTCGCTGTGTCAAAACGTTTTTCCTCACATCACATTTGCTTCTTTTGCAAATCACTTTCAATCTGTGACCTCTCGTTCTTGATCTTGAACTGTACGCAATACTTCAGCTGAGGTCTAACTAGTGTTTTGTAAAAGTTCAGTATAACCTCCTTGCTCTTGTATGCTATACACCTATTAAAAAGGCCCAGAATACTTTATACTTTATTAACTGATCGCTCCACCTGGTCTGCCACCTTCAATGATCCATTCACATTTCAAAAATTAATTTTTACGGGGTCTGGGCTTCGCTGGCTAGGCTAGCAATCGTTGCCCATTCCTAAGTTCCCTTGAGAAGGGGGTCGTGAGCTGCCTTCTTGAACCACAGCAGTTCATGTGGTTTAGGTACACCCACTGTGCTATTAGTGAGGAAGGTCCAGGAGTTTTACCCAACAATGGTGAAGGAACGGCAATCTATTTCCAAGTCAGGATGATGAGAGACTTGGAGGGGAACCTCCAGCTGGTGGGGTTCCCATATATCTGCTGGCCTTTTCCTTCTACATTGTTGTGGTTGTGGGTTTGGAAGGGCCTGCCTCAGGAGCCTTGGTTAGTTCCTGAAGAGCATCTTGTAGATGGTACACACGGCTGCCAGCTTCACAATGTTGTGAACATCATGGAATCTCCCCCAAGATTATATCGCCTGTTTCTGACAACCTGATTTTAAAGTTCACAGACGAGTCCAGTGAGAGAGTTCAATGAAAAGGTGTGTCGGTGATGGAGAGGGTGAATGTTTGTGGAAGGGGTGCCAATCAAGCGAGCTACTTTCTACTGGATGGTGTCAAGCTTATTCAGTGTTGTTGGAGCTGCACTCATCCAGGCAAGTGGGGAGTATTCCATCGGACTCCTGACTTGGTGGAGAGGCTTTGGGGAGTCAGGAGGTGAGTAACTCACTGCAGAATTCCGAGCTTTTGACCTGCTCTTGTAATCAGAATATTTATATGGCTGGCCCAGTTCAGTTTCTGGTCAATGGTAACCCCCAGGATGTTGATAGTGGGGGATTCAGTGATGGTAATACAACTGAATTTCAAGAGGTGATGGTTTGATTTTGTCTTATTGCAGATGGTTATTGCCTGGCACTTGTGTGGTGCAAATGCTACTTGCCACCTGTCAGCCCAAGCCTGGATAGTGTCCAGGTCTTGCTGTATTTGCTTGTGAACTGCTTCAGTATCTAAAGAGTCATGAATGGTGCTGAATATTGTGCAATCATCAGCGAACATCCCCATAACTGACCTTATGTTGGAGGTGTAGCCACCTGAGTTGGCCAAGTCCCGATTTAAAATGGCGAACGGCAAAGGCTAAAGGGAAATTCAGCCAACACAGGCAGAAACCAGCAGGTGCAAGTTTTCTGTGTATTTAACTCTGCAAAGGCCCAGACAGCATCGATACGAGCAGCCATCTGCATAATAATGTAGCAACCATCTACATACTGATGAGCGATCCCCGGGAACAATAGCAACATTTGGGACAAACAAACGAAGCCAGACTCCCGGCGCCAGCAGGAGCCAACACAAAAGAGGTAAACGGACACCTCAAGACCGCCCATCGATCAGGGAACCCCTCCAGTATTGGAGAAATCGAACCAAGCGATTGGAACAAAGTCCAATTACCTAGAACCAGATACAGGGGCCGCCCCGAAAGGTGGGAAGCCCCTGGGGACTATAAAGTTAAGACCCCAAGTTCAAACCCCCCTCTTCTTCTTGACCGGGTCACCCAGCAACGCAAACCAACATTGACCGTGACCGGTCCAGCGGCCGCCGAGAGATCGTAAGTCTTAAGTCAACGCTCGCTACGAGATAGGCGCTCCTAGCTACCAATCCGTACCAACTTCGAATCCCGCAGACTCAGAACCCGAACGAAAGGCCATTTGTTCCCCTGACCTGGTGGGCCAGTTCCAAGTTAAGTACTGACCTGTTAGTCGTAGAAGTAGCTTAGACGTAGAATTTGTGCATGAGTAGCGATTACTGTGTATAATAAATGTGCTTTGATTTAAATGTTACTAATCGGTGTATTGAGTTATTGGTAATTACTCGAACTTGAACCTCTTGGCCAACCAAAAGTTAGCAACATATTACTGGCGACATTCTGATGGGACCTGAACTAGAAGTGGCTTAACCACTTCGGGAAAACCCAAAAATTGGAATTAGAGATCCAATTGGGAACAAAAAACCACAAGTGTTCAAGCAGTTCTGACCAATCCTCATAATTCGGAAGTGTGTGTATGCATGCGTAACCAACAGGGCTGTAAGGTAAACTGATAGATTTTTGTTGCGACAAAACTGTCGGGAGTTTGTACTTCGGAAATTAGCGAAAGCCGTACCCGTATTTACAGCACCGCCTTAGCTCCCCTGTTCCAAATTTAAAAGAAGCATTCGGACAAGAAAGATGGAAATGCAGGCAATGCAACGCCTCATGAACCCAGAGGAATTTGCGGTTGCAGCGACCAGCAGCAGTAGAGTAGGACAATGTCCCGTATGGGAGGAAGAAATCAGGAAGTACCTCAAAGGGGAAGGATGGCCCCTTTGGAGCGAATTCTGTAACAACGAGGAAACAGGTCCTGGGAGTATAGGACATACTTGGTGGGAGAACCTGAGCGAGATCCACAAGAAGAGCTTAGGGAAAGCTCGCAAGCCAGTGGCAATCGTGTCCTGCTTGGCACAGTTGCGAGGCACAGAGGAGGTCGTTAGGACGCTCCGGAAAGAGGTAGAAGGCATACATCGAATGAGTAAGGTTGATGTTAGTGAGTTAGAAAGAGAGAACTTAGAGTTGAGGAGGAAGTTGGCAGCAAAAGATGGAGAGGTGGATGATGCCAGGTGGGCTCACCAGTCTTGTCTGGCGCACTTAAGCAGCTTCCAGTCCCAGTATGAAAAGGCCTATCAGGACACGCAACGTGCAGTCCTGGTACGTGAAGAAACCGAGAAGCAGATAGAAGCATTGCAGAGGCAGTGTAGTGACCTGTAGGCAGCGTTAAGAGCACTCCATGCTGCCCACCTTGGAGCAAAGACAAAACTCACTAGACCAAGCAAAGTGCCGGAAGCAGATTGCAGAACTGCAATCTCTGCTTTCAGTCCAAAAGGGATTCCAGGAAACCTTTGGAGCAAAACTAGATGAGGAAGATGGCCCTGATTGGGAAGAGTTGAATGAGATAGCGCAGAGATATGTTCAGGGAACACGTGTGCAGGGAAAGCCCCAAAAGAGAAAAGCGCCCCAACCCCCCACAGAGCAGATAGTTCAGGCTCCAATGAACCCAGTCACCACCCACCGCACAGCCACATCGGATGATACGGAATTTCTGTACACCACCCCCTTAACAATGACCCAATTACGGGATGCGTGCGAGAAAATCACACCGTTCCTCCCCACCTCAGGCCCCCACCATTTCTTTACCAGAGTAAAGCAGCAGGCGACCATGTACAGCCTGCATGAGCGAGAGCAAGTAAAGCTCACAGTTTTAAGTTTAGACCCTACGGTCGTAGCAGCCCTTCCCGACCCACAGAATGTAGAAGGAGGCACCCTTGCAGAAATGCATACCGATCCTGGATGCGATCGGGTCTAACCAGGGTGACCCTGTAGATGGCCTCAATAAATGCAGGCAAAAGAAAACCGAGCACCCCACAGCATTTGCTGGATGCCTGTGGATCCATTTTGCAGCAATTTTTGGAGACTTAGACCGCGCCCATTTGTCCCCAGACAACATGGCCAAATGGACCCGCACCCTTATCTCCCATGCCACAGAAACAGGACAGAAAGCGTGCGCAAATTATGACCCTTCAGAGGAGGCTCATAATGAAAAATGGGGAGTAAAAGGATTGTCCCGCACCTGGGAGCAATCTGTACAAAGCAAACCCGCAGTTAACAATCCCGAAGAAAAGCAGGCCGACGCAGATGTACAAGCCATTAAAACACACCAGAACCCCGCATGGGTAAATGAAGGAAAGAACAGCCCCCCACAAAAGTCACAGGAGTGCTACAACTGGACAGTTGGGACACTTTGCAAGGGAATGCAATGCCCCACGAAAGCCACAGAGAGCCCAGCAGGCAGGCACTCTAAGTAAGAATAAGACAGAGCACATACATAATGTGAGCACCCGTTCAGATCAGACGGACCTGAACGGAACGGACTGACGGTGTACGGGCTCCCCCAGTTGGGTCTGCGACACCCTTTGGGATAGGTCCGGACGACCGGTAGTTACAGCAAAAATACGGGGACAGCCCATCGAGTGTCCTTGGGACACAGGAGGGTCCCGCACCACAATAAATTCCTCCACCATGTTCCAAAAGGACACGTGGCCCACTACAGCCACTATCACCCCCCGTGGCTTTACAGGCCACTCGCAGCAGGGACATATCACAGCCCCTGTACCCATTCAAATCGGCAACATCACCAACAAGCACCCCATGGTTTTAGTTGACCTGCCCCACACAGCAGAACACATTCTGGGAATAGACTTCATGAATTCCCACAATCTTTCATTTGCTCCAGTCAACCAGTGTGTCTGGAAAATGGCAAAGTCTGCAAGAGCCCCCGCAACGCTCAACATAGGAGAATACGCAAACAAAATTAGCCCAGTAGGCGAATTTTGGTTCAACCCGACCACGCTTAGCACGGACAAGCAGGTTAGGGCAGTTCTGCAAAAGAACAGGACAGCATTCGCGACCCACAAACAAGACTGTGGCCGAATGGCTGGTTCAGTACAAATCACAGGACCTGACCCTAGACCCCAAAAACAGTATTGATTTCCCCAAGAGGCAGAGGGAGAAATCGCAAAAGTAATCAAAAGCTTATTAGAGAAGGCGTACTTAGATCAGTAGCCTCCACTACTAACCCCCCCCGATTTGGCCAGTGAGAAAGCCCGATGGATCATGGCGACTGACCCATCGATTACCGGGAACTCAACAAAGTCACCCCCGCAGCAGCTCCCACAGTAGCAACAAGTCCCGACACCATACTCAAGCAGGGACTCAATTCCCAATTTTTTACGGTTTTGGACATCAGTAATGGATTCTGGTCCATTCCATTGGCAAAGGCGTGCCAGTACAAATTTGCCTTCACCTTTAAAAATCAAAAGTACACGTGGACATGCCTGCTACAAGGCCTCCACAACTCCCCCTCCATTTTCCACCGACAGCTGGCAAATGGTTTAGCTACATTTTCTCGCCCCGAATGTCTGGTCCAGTACGTAGACGACCTACTATTGCAGACAGACACCAAGGAAGAGCACATTGAGCTTCTGTCCGAACTCCTGTAACTCTTACACTCAATTGGTTGTAAAGTTAACCCCAAAAAGGCCCAGATTTTGGAAGATAGGTGATATATTTGGGTACAATTATCACACATGGTAAACGCGAGATCGAGCATAAAAGGATTGACTCGATTGCTAAATTGCCCCTTCTCCAGAACATTTCAGCCCTCGGGTCATTTTTAGGACTGGTTGGCTACTGCCGAAACCACATTGATGGTTTCGCCAGCAAGGCAGCACCCCTCTCAGACCTCCTAAAGAAAGGAACCCCCTGGGAATGGCTTCCGCAGCATACGGATGTTGTGGATGCGTTGAAGCAAGCACTCATTGCAGCCCCCGCACTACAAGTTCCAGACCCGCTTTCCCCTTACGCGATAGAGGTAGCAAGCACAGACCACACACTTTTGGCCGTGCATCTTCAGGAACGGCACGAACAATTAAGGCCCGTGGCTTATGCCTCCAGAGTTTTAGGTGCTGTGGAGCAGGGATTTTCAGCCTGTGAGAGGCACCTGCTCGCAGTATTCTGGGCAGTACAGTATTTTTCGTACATTACCGGACTGAACCCCATCACCATCCTCATGGAACACACCCCCACCCAACTTTTACTGGACGGACTACTCAAGGACGGTACAGTCAGTCAGATTAGAGCAGCTAGATGGACCCTCCTTTTGCAGGGACGGGACATCGCTGTTAAAAGGACAAAGACCCACACTTTTTGAGCCGACAACTTACAATACCCCGGAACCCCCCATGAATGTGAAATTATCTCTCCACACCACAACACAGGCCCCTTTATTGCTAAAACACCCCCCCAGAAAGATAGGTAGTTCAACCCAGAGCCCCAAGCACACAGACACGTGCGAACCCATAAAGATATATGTGGATGGATCTTCCACAATATTAGAAGGAAAGCGTATAACAGGATGCGGTATTTATGTCGAGGACGTGCAAGGACACTTAGGCGCGCAGGTGGCAGAACTTGCGGCCATCGCATACATAGTGGAACACCCAGATTCCTTCACCAGCCCAGCAGACATATACTCGGACAGCCTCTATGTCTGCAACAGCCTTACGGAATTCCTATCCCTGTGGAAAGCAAGAGGATTTGTTTCCGCAGATGGAAAACCCCTCCCTTCAGCCCCATTGCTCCGTCACATTTTAGAGAGAGCACAGAACAGGATTTTTGGGATAGTCAAAGGTCGAAGTCACCCTTGTTCCTCCCCCCCTGGAAATGTAAAAGCCGATGCACTGGCTAAAACACGTTCCAGGCACGGATATTTTTGGACACCCCCCGAAAGCGCACCAGTGAGTGCAGTTCCGGTCTCACAGACTAAGATCGAGGATCTAGTGCAGGCCCAGAAGCAGAACAGCAATCTCAAGGAGATTTTGAAAGGAAACTATCCAGCCCCCTATGATAGGTTTAGAAATGCACTGACCACACATGACGGTGTGGTGTTAAAAGACACCCTATATGTGGTTCCTGAACAGGACAGGAATCAACTTATTTGTTTATTCCATGACGGCCATGGACATCAGGGAATCAATCCCACTACAGCCCACCTCAGGCAGCTCTGCTGGTGGCTGAGTTTAAAAGAAGATGTTACTCACTACGTTGAGAATTGTCTTATCTGCGACCAGAATAATCCGGACATATACGCCAAAAAAGCTCAACTCAGTCACACCCGACCCGTTAATGGCCCCTGGACTAACCTCCAGATTGATTTTATAGGACCATTGCCCCCTTGTAGGAATGGTTATAAATATGTACTCGTGGTGATAGACACATTTACCAAATAGGTGGAAGCATTCCCATCCAGAACAAACACAGCAAAGCCCACAGCCAAGATACTCACCCACCACATCTTTACGAGATGGGGACTCCCCCGCAGCATTGAATCCGACCAAGGTTCCCATTTTACGGGACGTGTCATGAAGAACATCCTCACGATATTTGGCATCACCTAAAAATTCCACATTGCATACCACCCCCAGTCGAGTGGTATCGTGGAGCGCATGAATCGGACCCTAAAATCCACCCTCAGAAAAATGGTCCAGCAAAACAACACCACTTGGGACTCAGTCCTCCCTTTTGTGCTGATGTTTCTGCGAAATACAGTTTCAACTTCTACAGGTTACACCCAACACACTCTCATGACCGGACGCCCCATGAAAGGCACAGAATTTTTATTAGGCTTAGACTTGACCAGCCCCGAAGTGACGGCCCTCACACACGAGAAAGCAGTCGAACAATTAGTGGAAAACGTTAAAACGGCTCAGCTAGCAGCCGCAGTGAAATTGGGCACAAGAAAGAAACAGAGCAAGGTTTGTTTCGATAAGACAGTGCATGCGACTGAGTTCAGTGTAGGACAGCAAGTCATGCTCTCCGTATACAACCCCAGCACATTCCTGTCACCAAAGTACTCGGGTCCGTACTCCATTGCGGACAAAGTAAGCCCTTCCGTCTACAAAATAAAGTACCCCAATGGAAAGACTGCGTGGTTCCATATCAACCAGCTGAAGGCATATGGGACACAGTCAAACCACGCACACCACGTCATGCTCGACGCAGCACACCACACCCCGGCCACAGCCAACGTAACCCTACCATCCCCCAACACGTCCAGCTCAGCCATGGACTCAACCTCGACTCCACCCCCAAAATATACACTCCGCCCCGGAACGCCCACAGACAGCAGCGACAGCGACTGTGACTCGGACAATAGCCACAGCACACCACCCTACTATCCCCATGCAACAGGACCCACACCCAGCGAATCTGACCACGATTTGAGTGATCCCTTCATGATCACATTCCTAAACAAAACCCACCACCGACCACCGAACTACCATGACGACCCCGATTCCGTCCCCACAGAACTAGACACCACCTTTTAGCACCGAGATAATTCGTACAGACTCGTCCGGAATGACGAGAGCGATCCAAAATCACACCATGCAGCCCTATCAGCCCTGATACACTCGGGAGTTTGGCATCCGGGAGAAGATGATGACCTTGAGTCTGACTCCCAAAACGAGAATCCCTTTGCGACCCTGTTCGCAACCGATAACTGAGGTGTCCAGATGATGTTTTAAAAGGAACCGCTTGGGAGAAGTGGTGTCCTTTCTGATGGAACCTGCAGCATGTTTTATGTTGTTTGCAGTGTTTTGTTAAATGTTGTACATTAGACCGGAAAATCTTTTTTCCACGGCCCCACGCCTTTTCGGTCGAAACCTCTGAGAATTTGTCCACAGAGACTTGTTAAGGTCCCAGACGCCAGTTCAGCGGAACTCGTCTGTCGACGGAAACACAGACCCCCGTTCATAACTGCTCTTCTGTTTCGAGGAAGGAACCAATACGGCAGCCCCCCACGATGAATACATTTCTTGCCCCTTCTTGTCGGTTGCTCAGGAAACGGCTTGGGACCCGCCCTGCCTGGGAACCCCCCCTCTGGTCAGCTATGCTCGGGTAGGGCACACACGGCATTGGTCGCCGTCCTACCCGAGGACTCCATCAAACTCTTACCCGTCGCGGCCCATACGCACCACATTTCGGAAAGTTTGGTTCAAAAAGTTTTGTTTTGTTTCAGGTAACCCTTAGGTTGCCAACCCTCTGCTATTTACATCCTCAAACATTGGGGTGGTAAACTGCACAGTCTGCGAGACGGCTCGCACTGGTTCATTATCTATAAGTGTGTCTTGTCCTGAAATTCGGTTTTTGAAATAAAAAATGAGGGAGTCACACATAGTAACCAATTATAAAGGGAGTAATTGGCACTAAACGACAGACAGGCTATCGTACGAGATATTAACACTTGATCACACAGAACTCCAGAAGCTCCAGGACCGGAAGAAGAGAAGAAAAGAGAAGTGAAAGAAGAAGAACCATGAGGACATCCTCCGCGTGGCTCATAGTTATCATGGACATTTGGTTGCGCGTGAACGCGAACCCCCTAACCTCAACTCCCCCAGCCGTTAATGATTCATTCCCCAGAGCCCCGAACCCCGCGATCTATAATAAAGAGCATTCATTGGGGGTTGGGGTTGAGGATTGGAGGGGTGGGGTTGGGGTCGGGGTTGGGGGGTTGGGGGTGTGGGGGTGGGGGTTGGGGGTGTAGAAGGGAGGCTCAAAGCGCAGAAGAGCAATATTCATAGGGGACTCTATAGTCAGGAGCACAGATAGGCGCTTCTGTGGACGTGAAAGAGACTCCAGGATGGTATGTTGCCTTCCTGGTGCCAGGGTCCAGGATGTCTCCGAACGGGTGGGGGGCATCCTGAAGGGGAGGGCAAACAGGCAGAGGTCGTGGTACATATTGGTACTAACGACATAGGCAGGAAGGGACATGAGGTCCTGCAGCAGGAGTTCAGGGAGCTAGGCAGAAAGTTTTGTTGTAAATAAAGAACTGTTCATGAGCAATTGTACAATACTGAGCTTGACTGCCAAGCCAGGAAAATGTGTATAAAACTGCTATGATTTTGTTTGTATGGTTTAGGAAGTTAGTGTGATGAAATATTTGAGTGAGTGTAGTTTATTAAGGGTTGTTAGAGGTTCCCATTTTCTTGTTTTGTAAAGCATGTCCCTGTTTGACATAGCGCCCCTTCGAATTGTCAGTTAAAATTTTTTTGCATAGTTATGGTCAGTGTAGAGGCCATAGAAGAGTGCTCGCCAGGTCAGGGAATGGAAAGCAACGCAGTTATGTGATCCTTCACGCTTCGCGTTAGGATCACAAGGAGGGAGTGTAGTCACCTGAGTTGGCCAACTCCCGATTTAAAATGGCGAACAGCAAAGGCTGAAGGGGAATTCAGCCAACACAGGCAAAAACCAGCAGGTACAAGTTTGCTGTGTATTTAACTCTGCAAAGGCCCAGACAGCATCGATACTAGCACCCATCTGCATAATAATGTAGCAACCATCTACATACTAATAAGCAATCCCCGGGAACAATAGCAATATTTGGGACAAACAAAACTAAGCCAGGCTCCCCGGCATCAGCAGGAGCCAACACAAAATAGGTTAACGGACACCTCAAGACCGCCCATCGATCAGGGAACCGCTCCAGTATTGGAGAAATCGAACCAAGCGATTGGAACGAAGTCTAATCACCTAGAACCAGGTACAGGGTCCGCCCCGAAAGGCGGGAAGCCCCTGGGAACTATAAAGTTAAGCCCCAAGTTCAAACCCCCCTCTTCTTCTTGACCGGGTCACCCAGCAACGCAAACCACAATTGACCGTGACCGGTCCAGCGGCCACCGAGAGATCGTAAGTCTTAAGTCAACGCTTGCTACGAGATAGGTGCTCCTAACTATCAATCCGTACCAACTTCGAATCCCGCAGACTCAGAACCCGAACGAAAGGCCATTTGTTCCCCTGACCTGGGGGGCCAGTCTGAAGTTAAGTACCGGCCAGTTAGTCGTAGAAGTAGCTTAGACGTAGAATTTGTGCATGAGTAGCGATTACTGTGTATAATAAATGATTTAAATCTTACTAATTGGTGTATTGAGTTATTGGTCATTACTCGAACTTGAACCTCGTGGCGGTATCATAAAGATACCTGGCGACTCGAGAGCAAAGGTTCTAAAACAGAGCCAAGTGAACCAACCAAAAGTTAGCAACAGAAGGAAGGTCATTGATGAAGCAGCTGAAGATGGGTGGACCTAGGACACTAGCCTGCAATGATGTCCTGGGACTGAGATAACTGACCTCCAACAACCACAACCATCTTCCTTTGCACCAGGTATGACTCTAATCAGTAGAGAGTTTCCCCACTGATTTCCAAGGACTCCAATTTTGCTAGGACTCCTTGATGCCATATTCGGTCAAATATTGCTTGATGTTAAGTGCATTCACTTTCTCCTCACCTCTGAAGTTCAGCTCTTTTGTCCATGTTTGAACCAAAGCTGGAATGAGGTCAAGAGCTGAATGACGCTGGAGGAACCCAAACTGAGCATCAGTGAGCAGGTCATTGCTAAGTAAACAGCGCTTGACAGCAGTGTTGATGACTCTTTCCATCACTTTACTGATGATTGAGAGTAAACTGCTAGAACGGTAATTAACTGGGTTGGATCTGTCCTGACCTTTGTGTACAGGACACACCTGGGCAATTTTCCACATTGCTGGGTAGATGCCAGTGTTGTAGCTCGACTGGAACAGCTTGGCTAGGGGCACGGCCAGTTCTGGAGCACAAGTCCTCTGCAGTCAGAATTTCTTCAGGGCCCATAACCTTTACGCCTTTACTGCATCCAGTACCTTCAGCCGTTTCTGGATATCACGTGGAATGAATCAAATTGGCTGAAGACTGATGTCCATGATGCTGGGGACCTTAGGAAGAGGCCAGATGGATCATCCACTTGGCACATCTGGCTGAAGTTTGTTGCAAATGCTGCAGCTTAATCTTTTGCACTGATGTGCTGACCTCCTCCATCACCGAGGATGGGCTATTTGTGGAGCCTCCTCCTCCAGTGGGTGGTTTAAGTGTTCACCACCATTCACGACTATAGGTTGGTTAGCTTAACTTCTGTAGTGGGGAAAATGCTTGAATCTGTCGTTAAGGAAGAAATAGCGAGACATCTGGAAAGAACTTGTCCCATTGGCAGATGCAGCATGGATTCATGAAAGGCAGGTCATGTTTGATTAATTTAGTGGAATTCTTTGAGGACATTACTAGTGTGATGGACAATGGGGAATCTGTGGATGTGGTGTATCTGGATTTCCAGAAGTGCCGCACAAAAGGCTGCTGCATAAGATAAAGGCGCATGGCATTACGGGTAATGTATTAGCATGGATAAAGGATTGGTTAACTAACAAAAAGCAAAGAGTAGGGATAAATAGGTGTTTTTCTGGTTGGTGATCAGTGGCTAGTGGTGTGCTTCAGGGATCAGTGTTGGGTCCA
Source organism: Scyliorhinus torazame (assembly GCF_047496885.1). NCBI lineage: Eukaryota > Metazoa > Chordata > Chondrichthyes > Carcharhiniformes > Scyliorhinidae > Scyliorhinus > Scyliorhinus torazame. Next base: position 81,104,454 of record NC_092727.1, on the reverse strand, counting down.
CAATTGTTCCCAATTTACATAGATGATCTGGAATTGGGGACCAAATGTAATGTGTCAATGTTCACAGATGACACTAAGATGCGTGGTAGAGCAAAGTGTGCAGAGGACACTGAAAGTCTGCAGAGGGATATAGATAGTTTAAATGAGTGGGCAAGGGTCTGGCAGATGGAGTTCAATGTTGATAAATGTGAGGTCATCCATTTTGGTAGGAATAACAGCAAAATGGACTATTATTTAAATGGTAAAAAATTGCAGCGTGCTGCTGTGCAGACGGACCTGGGTGTCCTTTTGCATGAATCGCAAAAAGTTGGTTTGCAGGTGCAGCAGATAATTAAGTAGGCAAATAGAATTTTGTCCTTCATTGTGAGAGGGATGGAGTTTAAAAACAGGGAGGTTATGTTGTAGCTGGGATGCTGGTGAGGCCACACCTGAAGTACTCTGTACAGTTTTGGTCTCCTTACTTGAGAAAGGATGTACTGGCACTGGAGGGTGTGCAGGGGAAATTCACTAGGTTGCTTCTAGAGTTGAAAGGATTAGCTTATGAGGAGAGACTAAGTAGACTGGGACTATACTCATTGGAATTGAGAACAATGAGGGAGGATCTTATAGAAAAATATAAAATTATTCAGGCAATTGATAAGATAGAAGCAGGGAGGTTGTTTCCACTGGCGGGTGAAACCAGAACTAGGGGGCATATCCTCAAAATAAGGGTGAGCAGATTTACGACTGAGTTGAGGAGGAACTTCTTCACCCAAAGGGTTGTGAATCTGTGGAATTCCCTGCCCAGTGAAGCAGTTGAGGTTACCTTGTTAAGTGTTTACAAAGCAAACGTAGATAGATTTTTGAACAGTAAAGGACTGAAAGGTTACGGTGAGCGGGCAGGTAAGTGGAGCTGAGTGCACAAAAAGATCAGCCATGATCTTATTAATGCAGAGCAGGCTTGAGGAGCCAGATAGCCTATTCTTGCTCCTAGTTGTTATGTTCTGATGTTCTTATGTCTCAAAGCCAGAACCGTACCATATGCCAACAGACAAAAGTCAAAGAACTATAAAGACTAGTCCAAACAAGTGTCATTGAACCAGTTACTACAAGTTGCTACAGTTATGCTAATAGTCCCTATTATAAAACGAGACGGCTCAGTAAGGCTATGTGGAGATTTTTAGACAACAATAAACGTGGTATTATGCGCAGATGACTATCCACTGTAGCTAATAGAAGACTTATTTGCTAGGCTTTCTGGAGGTCAGAAGTTCACTGAAATAGGTCTATCACAGGCGTATTTACAAATGAATGTGGCTGCAAAATCACAACTGTTACTCACTATCGTGATGCACAAAGGTTTGTTCCGCTACAGGAGACTTCCAGTTGAGATAACATCTGCAACTGTTCTTTTTCAGACAACCATGGACCAAATTCTGAGTGGGCTAAAAAGATTGCAATGTTACCGAGATGACATCCTAATCACTGGTTCAAGTGAAAAAGAGAACTTGAAGAATTGGAAAGCTACACTGGAACATCTACAAAACCATAATTTCTGCGTTAAAAAGGAGAAGTGTGACTTTTTCAAGACATTAATAAACTACCTGTATCACATAATTGATAAAGATGGCTTGCATAAGGAACCAAAAAAGATGATAGAAGTCTGAGAAGCACCACATCCTCAAAATGTGAAGCAACTCAGATCATTTCTGGGATGAATAAACTCTTCCGGTATATTTGCTCCAAATGTAGCAACACTAACAAAGCCATTGCACACTTGGTAATGTGCCAAAACAGGTATGCCACTGGACAAAAGAATGCAAAAGTTTGTATAGAGAGGTAAAATTAGTTTTAAAGTAGTCAGAGCTATTAGTTCGAGACAATCCCTAACTGAGGTTGCTGCTGGCTTGCGATGCATCACTCCATGGGTTTGATGCAGTTGTTTCACACATAATGCCTTCAGGAGAGGAACGACAGGTAGAATTCTCTTCACAAACTCTTACTAGCGCAAAAACAACTTACGCTCAGTTGGAAAGAGACATTGGGTATCATAGAATAGAATCATAGAATCCCTACAGTGCAGAAGATGGCCATTCGGCCCATCGAGTCTGCACCGGCCCTCTGAAAGAGCATCATACCTAGGCCCATGCTCCCGCCTCATCCTCATAACCTACCCGTACATCCCTGGACACTACGGGTAATTCAGCATGGACAATCCACCCAACCTGCATATCTTTGGACTGTGGGAGGAAACTGGAACACTCGAAGAAAACCCACGCAGGCACGAGGAAAAAGTCCAAACTCCACACAGACAGTTACCCAAGGCTGGAGTTGAACCAGGGTCCCTGTTGCTGTGAGGCAGCAGTGCAAACCACTGTGCCACCGTGCCGCCAACAATGTTTGGAGTAAGAAGCTTTCATCGCTATCTTTATGGACATTCTTGACAGATCACTGACTCTTGATGACAATCTTTGGGCCATATAAAGGTATTCCTTCTTTAGCAGCTAGCAGGTTACAGATGGTCTTTAATATTATTGATGCACACATACGATATTCAATATCGTAAATCGGGGCAACACGCAAATGCTGATGCTTAGTCAGTATTGCCGTTCCAAATCAAGCAAGAACCTGAAGACAATTTAGTTAACATCCTATATTTCTCACACATGGATAATGTACCTATGACTTCACCTCAAGTACAGAGTTACCCAAGAATCAATCCAGTGATGGGGAAGGGTATGGAAATGGTTCTAAAAGGACCAGACGGATATCGTAAAAATACCGACCTCAAGCCCGACATCACAAGAAGACTTGAGTTGACAGTCATTGAATCATAGAATTTACAGTGCAGAAGGAGGTCATTTGGCCCATCGAATCTGCACCGGCCCTTGGAAAGAGCAGTCACTTAAGCCAACACCTCCCCCCCTATTCCCATAACCCAGTAACCCTTCCTAATCTTTTTGGACACTAAGGGCAATTTATCATAGGCTAATCCATCTAATCTGCACATCTTTGGACTGTGGGAGGAAATTGGAGCACCCGGAGACATCATGCAGACACAGGGAGAACATGCAGACTCCGCACAGACAGTGACACAAGCCGAGAATCGAAACTGGGAACCTGGAGCTGTGAAGCAACTGTGCTAACCACTGTGCTACTGTGCTGCCCCAGAGTGGAGTTCTCCTTTGTCCAGAGCCCAGAGTGGAGTTCTACTTTGGGGCATCTGAGTGACTATTCCTCCATGCTTGCGTAAAGAAATCCTGGACGAGCTACATGAGGGACATCGTGGTGTGGTGAGGATGAAGGATCTGGCACACAGTTCATTTTGGTGGCTGGAATTAGATGCATAAATTGAAGGGCAAGTCGGGAAATGTCAGTCCTGCGCCAAACTAAGAAACACTCCACCACTGCAACCCTTACATCCGAGGGAATGGCTGACACAGTTAAAGCAGAGAATACGCATAGACCACGCTGGTCCTGTGGAGGGTCACATGTTCCGAGTAATTATGGATTCACATTCTAAATGGCCGGGAGTAGTGATCATGAAATCCACAATGGCATGAAATACTTGCAAGATTTGCTAGACGAGGGCAGGTCATAAGTGACAATGGAAGACAGTACACTTCCAAGGAGATTGAAGACTCCTTACAAGGAAATGGTATTGGCCGAGCAAATCATACAGTCGCTGAAACACTCAGTCAAGGCATGAAAGGACCAAGGTCAGGACGAGTGGATAACTTCTCGATGTCTCACCAAAACACTGCACTCTCAACATCACAGAGTTCACCAGCAATGCTGCTGTTCAAAATAAAACTAAGAGCAAAGTTTGACTTTTTCATTCTCTAGAGATTGTCAAACGACAGCAATAAGTACAGATTGCTAGGAGGGAATAAAACTCTAAAAAGAGAGTGGCCACTCAATGAGACTGAGTGCTGTCAGGAAACTATGCTACAAATAAGGACTGCAGTTATCTTAGCAAAGACAGGTCGAACATCATACATTGTACAGACGGACAAGGAGAGAGTTTCGTGATGTCACACTGACCAACTACTAGCTTCACAAAGTGAAGTTGTTGAAACTTCCCAAGAAGTATTTCCATCAGAAGATCTAAGCAGTGATACTTTTGAAGAGAGACCAAACACCAAGACACATTCAGATCCTATTTCTAAGGAATCTTCAGCACCATTGGAGATGGACACTGGAGTAACTTCACAGCAAGTGCTACCAACAGAAGAAAATGAAGGCACTTCAAGGTCTTGAGTAGCCAAATCCCAGTACAACCCAAAATAAATAGATGTCCACCTGAGAGACTGTCTTATTAAATTGTGTATATGGAAAAGACAATGGTGCGAAGTAATGTATCTAATGTTTAATTGGGTTTGTTGTTTAAACGTTAAGAAAAGTTGTTGTTTTGACGAAAGAAGTAAAGGGGGAGGGGTGTTCTGTATTTAAGTAGTACGTCCCTGCTGGGGAATATTATGTGATCTGTAGTGACGTCAGCCGGGTGTTTGTGCGGACTTCAGTTCTCTTCTTAGACTTGTATGAGCAACATCTCAACATCTCCTGAATAAACCTTACATCATGTTTTTTTTTAAATATAAATTTAGAGTGCCCAATTCATTTTTTTCCAATTAAGGGACAATTTAGCGTGGCCAATCCACCTACCCTGCACATTTTTGGGTTGTGGGGGCGAAACCCGCGCAAACACGGGGAGAATGTGCAAACTCCACACGGACAGTGACTCAGAGCCAGGATCGAATCTGGGACCTCGGTGCCGTGAGGCAGCAGGCTAACCACTGCGCCACCATGCTGCCCTTACATCGTGTTTCGAAGAAACCCAAGGATGTAGCACCTCCACACTTTTTCTCTCCGCAGCGATTTAATAAAGATCCAATTCTTCCCGTGCTATTTTCCTCTGGCTTGTCTATGGATTTGGATTGCTTAATGTATAAAATGCACAGGTTGGGTTCCCGATTTTAATGGGGAATGAAAATCAGATGTCCTCACAATTTTCACCTGCTGATATGGAGCTTTGGAAGATCATGAAAAGCAAGTGTGGTTTGACAGTTCAGGGGGGAAAATTGGAAACCCTGCTGTGGATGCTCTCGGTAGAGTGTTCTTTTGGTGGGTCGATGCAGACTTGATGAGCCAAATGACACCCTTCTGCACTGTAGGAATTCTGTGGATTCTATCCCGCACTCTTCATTGAACCATTGTTGATCCCTGGCATGGTAATAATGCTATAGTGGGGGATATACTTGGCCATGAGGTTATAGATTGTGGCTGAGTACAATTTTGCTGTGCCTGATGAGACCATAAGACCATAAGACAAAGGAGCAGAATTAGGCCACTCAGCCCATCGAATCTGCTCCGCCATTCAATCATGGCTGATATTTTACTCATCCCCATTCTCCTGCCTTCTCCTCATAATCCCTGATCCGCTTATTAATCAAGAACCTATCTATCTCTGTCTTAAAGACATTCAGTGATTTGGCCTCCACAGCCTTCTGCGGCAAAGAGTTCCACAGATTCACAACCCTCTGGCTGAAGAAATTCCTCTTCATCACTGTTTTAAATGATCGTCCCTTAATCTGAGATTGTGTCCTCTGCTTCTAGTTTTTCCTACAAGTGGAAACATCCTCTCCACGTCTACTCTATCCAGGCCTTGCAGTATCCTGTAAGTTTCAATAAGATCTCCCCTCATCCTTCTAAACTCCAACGAATACAGACCCAGAGTCCTGAACCGTTCCTCATATGACAAGCTCTTCATTCCAGGGATCATTCTTGTGAACCACCTCTGGACCCTTTCCAAGGCCAGCACATCCTCCCTTAGATACGGGCCCAAAACTTCCCACAATACTCCAAATGGGGTCTGACCAAAGCCTTATATAGCCTCAGAAGTACATCCCTGAGGCGCGATGTCCGCTCACTGGCGCCAAAAACAGTCCGGAATCGCGCCGCCCCAAAGGTGCGGAATTCTCTGCATCTTGAGGGGCCGAGCCCTCACCTTGAGGGGCTAGGCCCATGCTGGACTGATTTCCGCCCCGCCAGCTGGCGGGAAAGGCCTTTGGTGCCCCGCCAGCTGACGTGGAAATGACTTTGCTGTGCGGCGCATGCGCGGAGCGTCAGCGGCCGCTCACGGCATCCCCGTGCATGCACAGTGGAGGGGGTCTCTTCCGCCTCCGCCATAATGGAGACCATGGCGAAGGCAGAAGGAAAAGAGTGCCCCCATGGCACAGGCCCGCCCGCGGATCGGTGGGCCCCGATCGCGGGCCAAGCCACCGTGAGGGCACCCCCCGGGGCCAGATCGCCCCGCGCCCCCCCCCAGAGCCCGCCCGTGCCGCCTTGTCCCGCCGTTCAAAAGGTGATTCAATCCACGCCGACTGGTGTGGGTTGACAGAGGTGGGACTTCGGCCCATCGCGGACCGGAGAATCGCCGGGGGATTTCCGCTGACCGGCGCGGCGCGATTCCCGCCCCCGCCAAATCTCCGGTGGTGGAGAATTTGGGACATGGCGGGGGCGGAATTCACGCCGGTCCCCGGCGATTCTCCGACCCGGTGGGGGGTTGGAGAATCACGCCCCAGGTCTTGTATTCTAGCCCTCTCGACATGAATGCTAACATTGCATTTTCCTTCCGAACTGCCAACTGAACCTACACGTTAACCTGAAGAGAATCATGAACAAGGACTCCCAAGTCCCTTTGTGCTTCTGATTTCCTAAGCATCTCCCCATTTCGAAAATAGTCTATGCCTCCATTTCTCCTTCCAAAGTCCATTACTTCACACTTTTCCACATTATATTCTCTCTGCCACGTCTTGTCCCACTTTCCTAGCCTGTCCAAGTCCTTCTGCAGCCCGCCTGCTTCCTCAATACTACCTGTCCCTCTACAAATCTTTCTATGATCTGCAAACTTAACAACAGTTCCTTCTTCCAGAGCATTAATTTATATTGTGAAAAGTTGTGGTCCCAGTACCGAACCCTGAGGCACACAACTAGTCACCGGCTGCTATCTCATGGATGCCCAGTCGCGGGTTGCTAGATCTTTTTGAAGTCTATCCCATTTAGCACGGTGGTAGTGCCACACAGCATGATGGCCAGTATCCTCAATGTAAAGACGGAACTTGGTCTCCACAGGGACTGTGCAGTGGTCACTCCTAATGATAGTGTGATGGACAGATGCATCTGTGGCAGACTGGGTAGTGAGAATGAGGTCAAATATGTTTTTCCCTCTTGTTGGTTCCCTCACCAACTTCTTCAGTACCAGTCTAGCTGCGATGTCCTTTAGGGCCTGGCCAGCTTGGTCCGTAGTGGTGCTCTCATTGAAGTCTCCACCCTGGGTACATTCTGCATCCATGTCACCATCAGTGTTTCCTGCAAGTGGTGTTCAACATCGAGGATTATTGATTCATCCGCTTAGGGGGGAACGGTACGTGGTAATCAACAAGAGGTTTCCTTGCCCGTATTTGACCTGGTGCCATGTGACTTCATGGAGTCCAGAGTCGATGTTGAGGACTCCCAGGCTAACTCCCTCCCTATTGTATACCTCTGCTGGGTCTGTCCTGCCACTGGCACAGGACATACCCAGGAATGGTGATGGTGGTGCGCAGGACATTGTCTGTATGGTATGATTCTGTGAGTATGACTAAGTCAGGCTGTTGCTTGAGTAGTCTGTGGGACGGTCCTCCCAATTTTGGCACAAGCCCCCAGATGTTAGGTTTTTATAAAAATTTAGAGTGCCTAATTTTTTTTTCCAATGAAGGGGCAATTTAGCGTTGCCAACCCACCTAACCTGCACATCTTTGGGTTGTGGGGGTGAAACCCACGTAGACATGGGTGCGGTGTTTTTTATGATTCTGCTATCAGGATGGATGTTGTAGTGTTCACAAAAACCACAGAAGCTAAGTTCATTAACAAAGCTAACTTTTATTTATACTACTTATTAAAGCTCGACCACTTACTTCTATAGTAAACAACAATATAGTTATCTACAACCTACACTCTACTAACACTAGTCTCTACACTCTATCTATAACTGTACTTTAAACTCTCTAGACCTCTCCTCTGCATTCTCTCCAGCCCCCTCTAGCCTTCTCCTCCCAGAAGCCTGTGAGTCAGTGCTTTATATAGTTTTGCATCTAGCTCCATCTCATGGTTAAATTATGATATGAAATTAACCCTTTGTATCCTGAACATTTCACATAATGTCACAATGGGGAGAATGTGCAAACTCCACACAGACAGTGACCCTGGGCCAGGATTGAAACCGGGTCCTCAGCACTGTAGTCAGCAGCACTAACCACTGCACCACCGTGCCGCCCCGCTCCCGGATGTTAGTTAGGAGGACTTTGCAGAGTTGACATGGCTGAGTGTGCTGTGACAAAATACAAAAGGCTTGTCAATTTAAGGGTCAACATGCCTTTGCAGGACAGATCTCTATGATGCATCACTGCATTAAAAACACATTTACACTGCACACAGCACCTAACATTGACATTTGAAGGTGTGAAAAGGCTTTGCACTTACCTTTCAGCTTGTTTCCGAATCCTCAGCAGGAGTCCCATTTTTCTTCCCCCGAACTGTCAAACCAGGAATGCTTTTAATGGCCGATCAAAGCTCCACATCACCAGGTGAAATTGGGAAGACATCTGATTTTCATCCCCCAATTAAAATGGGGAACCCGACCTCAGCAACAGCGGGTGTGTATTTTATACATTCGACATTCCAGACCAGAGGAAAATGGCATGGGATCAGGGATACAGAGGAGAATTGGATCTCCTCCAAAAAAGACTTGCAGCAGAATTCTCCGTTCCTGAGACTAAATGTTGACGCCGGGGCAGGATTTGTGGACTTCTACGACAGCAAAACTCGTGCCGTACCTGGACTGATTCAACTATTGTTAAGGGGCCAGCACCAGCGCCATGTGGAACACAATCGATTCCAATGAGAAACGGTGCTGGATTCACTGAGTTCGGGATTGGCACTCAGAAAGCTGACAAACTGCAATTGCATACGCACCCTTCACTCCCCACACACACTATCCCAGCCAACAAGATGGCAGCGAGGAGAGCGGTACTCCATTTTAGGCACGCTGAGCTCGAGACCCTGTTGGACGCCATGGAGGAGAGGCGGGCGACCCTGTACTCGGGCCCGGGAAGGAGGCTGCCAGCCGCCGCCAATCGCCATGCCCGCGCGAAGGTGGCAGAGACCGTCAGCGCCATCAGCAATACTGTCCAGACTGGACAGCAGCGCCGGAAGAAACTGCACGACCTCCTCAGGGTGGCCAGGGTGAGTATGCAGCACTGTGCCCCTGGCACCAACCCCCAGATGTGGCCATTTGTGCATTGAAACACACGTCCTAACCCCATCCCCCCTGCCCGCACCCCCACGGTATCTGCCATACTTTGTGCTTTGTGGCAGCAATCATTTGATTTTTCATCTCTTTGAGACTTTTGTTGCGTGAACATTTTTCCGTTTGTTAATGAAATGCAATATTCCTAAAAACCTATCTACTGGAACATTCCAGAAGGAATAAACACAGCAGGAATGATGAGCTGCGTCGTGACAATCCATTTCTGAGTGTCTCTGATTTATGCAGGATGTGGTCTTTGAATATGAGACAAAGACCAAACCTAATTACCTTTATGAGCAGAATGTGGAATCATTCCTCTACTATATTTTCTGATGCATCTGCTTAGTATTTTATTGCTGTGCTTTCTGCCGACTTCTCAAACATCCTAACAATTGCATTCTGCAGCAGTTCCCTGACGTACTCTGGATTTTAACACTTCCCCAGCCTGATTTGTTGTTGTTCGCAGATTTCAGTTGTAACAGTCTTTTAATCTAAATGTCACTTTTCCATTTAACGTTCAAGCAGGTTACTTGGTGGGTCACTCTCACAATCTTGTATCACAAAGTCGTAAGTTCAAAACCTATGTATATAATCTAGGCTGATAGTCCAGTGCAGTACTGGGGGAGTGCTGCATGGTTGGCGGTGCTGCTCTTTGGTTGAGCTGTCACACTGGAACCCAGTCTTCCTGCCAGGTGGGAATTCAAGACCCCACAGAACCATTTTTAAGAAGACAAGGAGATAATTGTTTAGTAGTACAGAACTTGACTATTGTAAGAAGTAGTAGACACGTGGAAGTTTCTCATCTTGTGCTCATCAGGATAACTCCAATTTTCCAATTGTAACGAGGGACAACAATTTATACTGCATGAGAAGAGAGTGCTGGCTGGTTGGAAAGTGGTCTCTGATTGGTGGAAACGCTGGCTGCAGCATGGAACGGTTAACTGCCTAGCTTTGTACAAATTCAAACTGGGTAGGTCAACTCTGATTGGTCAAGACATTGCCATGGGGAATAAACCAGGGAATCGTTGTCCCTCAAGCTTTTATTTAGTTGAAAAAGGTGCAAGGTTTGGACATGCTCCTTCTGTCTGCAAAGGACAAGACCCTGTGTGTGAATATATGTCCCGGGCGGGATTCTCCGACCCGCCACGCCGGAATCGCGCCCGGCGCGGGGGCGGAGAATAGCCATTCACGCCGGAAAACCAGTGCGACAGCGCTTTGGTGATTCTCCGCGGACACGCCAGTCGCGTGTGCGCAGTCGCCACAGCACCGGTCTGGGGCCGCTGAAAGTGGCCCCCGTGGTGATTCCTCGCAGTCAACCGGCCGAACTCCCGCCGTGTTCCGCTGAGTCCCGCTGATGCGGTTCCAACCTGATACCATCTGCCGGGAGCTCGGACCTGCGGCCGCAGTGGATGTCCTGGTGGGGGTGGGGTGGGGGATCTGACTCGGGGGGGGGGGGGGGGGGGGGGTGCCTCCACGGGGTCCAGGCCCGGGATCGGGGGCTTCCGATCGGCGGGCGCCCATGATCTGGAGGGGGCCTACTTGCTTACACACGGGCATGCTGTAGGTCTCTTCCATGTTGCGTGGCGCCGGCGCTGAGATGGCAACCACGCGCATGCGCTGGCACGGAGATGGTCATCGCGCACATGCGCGGACCCACGGCAGACGTGCAGGACCACATTTCGGCGCCGGAGCGACACGCAGCGCTCTGGCGCCGTGCTGGCACCCTGAAGACTGCTGAATTGCTGGGCCAGAAGGCCTGTTGATGCCGGTGTACACCACTCCGGTGTTTACCCCGGAGTCAACACTTGGCTGGGATTTCGGAGAATCCCGGCCCTGGATTCTAGCGTGTGTAAATAAGCTACACTGCAAGCCCAACTCACAATCTTAACTTGTGATTGCCCCATTACGGTTGGAAAATTCTTGTGGACTCTCCTGATGAGTGCAAGATGAAAACTTTTGACAGCATGTGTTTTTAAACAATACTCAGGGGAAGAACAGTTCTCCCTGGTATTTAGGCTAATATTTAAGCCCTGAACCACATCATTAAACATGGATTATCAGGCCATCATCACACTATTGTTTGTGGGATCTTGCTGTGTACAACTTGACTGCCGTGTTTCCTACGTTACATCAATTATTACAATTTACAAGTACTTAATTGGCTGTGAAGAGCATTTAGACCTTCCGAGGTTGTGATCAATGCTATGTAAATGCATATCAATCTTCTCAAGATAAGCAGAGTATTGGTTTGGGACATTTTGGCTAACTTTGTTAATTTTCTTTCCAAGTCAATCTACACTCCTGAAGGTGTTAGCTCTTTGCTGAAGAAGGGTTTCACTGTACTAGTCCCCTATCGATACCCATCACCCAAGTGGGCATTGTTCATGTGTGACTGTCATGCTGAGCATTGGTAGAGGGCATTACATCCACGCTTGATCCCCTTCTGAGCAGGGGCATTGTGAGGAGGGATTGCTGGATCACAGTCAAAAGTGGGCACCCTGGATGAATTTTTTTGCCATTCTGTTTATAGGCTCGTGAAAATGGTTCTGCCCAAACTGCATGCTGAAGAACACACTTCAGGATATTATAGGTAAATGCAATGAAGTCATCCGATTTCAGAAATTCGGATCAGTGTAAACTTAGACATGGGGTCCTTGGGCTTGTGGGAAAGGGGATGAGGTTGACAGAGAGAACCTCAGAAATCTGTATACACCATCACCGTGTCAAGGTGATACGGTGCACCAGCGATACGATACACCAGCACCGTGTTCAAAGTCATCTAACCAAGTGCAGGCGGGAAATTGAATCTGGATCCCTCAGTAAGCAGTTAGTCTCCACCGCTTACTGGGTGTGGTAATACCAGGTATTGCAGTACCTGAGAGGTGAATTACCATTGGCTAGACCGAGGGGTCTACCATTGGATAATGTACATAGCCCCGCCCTGAGAGGCAGGGTATAAGAACCAATGCCGTCCCAGCAGCCCTCACTTTCTGTATCACCGCTGCTGGGTACAGCTCTAGCTGATTAAAGCTGATTAGATATGACTCCTCTTTGTCTCGAGAGTATTGATTGTGCATCACTGGGTAAACTTGCTAAGCCCTCTCTGGAGGTTAGGCATTAGGTTGTGTTTCATGATGCGGCAGCAGATTTGAGATATGTGCCCTGAATGTGTGGAAGCCACTTCATGCTCTCCATGTTCTATCAATTGCAGGGCATCCTGCTTGTCAGTAACTTACTGGGGAGGGTTCAGGAGCCGGCAAAGACTGCATCTCCAACATGTCTCTTATGGCCGAGTCCAGAGGCTGATCATCTGCATGGAACGGAGCAGGGGCCTGGCCTGCAGCATCTATTCTCAAGGGCTCAACTGTCACGTTCTCTGTCAGCTGTGGACCCATGCCTGTGATGAGCTACCAGACTGTGACCCTGACCCCAATCTAGACTGTAGCACCCACTGAGGTGAATGTGTCTGTGCTGGTGGGAGATGCAGGTGGATTCTGTGGCATCCCCTTCAGAGGAGGAGACAGAGGTGTGCAACACTTCTTTTTCTTCCTCTTTCCTTTCTGGTACCTGCAATGGACAAGAGAAAGATTTAGTGGAGGCCTAAGCAGGTTCCCTTATTAAAACAATCTCTCACTCTGTTGGCACAGCTGAGCACTGAAGACAGGAAGCAGCCTTATTGGCTCTCTGGGGGAGTCTTGTCTCACCTTTGTTAAATGTTCATGTTAGGCCATGTATCTTATGAAGAGGGGCTGTAGCCTGACTCAGGTAGTGGCTCCAAACTGGTTTATTTACATGGTGGCACAGTGGTTAGCACTGCTGCCTTACAGCGGCAGGCACCCATGTTCGATTCCGGACTTGGGTGACTGTGTGAAAAATTGTATGTTCTCCCCATGTTTGCATGGGTTTCCTCCGGCTGCTCCAGTTTCCTCCCACAGTCCAAAGAAGTGCAGGTTAGGTGGGGTTACAGGGATAGGGCAGGGTGGTGGGCCTAGATAGTGTGGTCTTTCAGAGGCTCGGTGCAGACTCAATAGGATGTATGGCCTCTTTTTGCATTGTAGGGATTCTATGGATATACAAGGTGGGTTTCTGAGTGGGCACATCTCCCCTGAGTGTGGCCTGTCTGCTCTACACAGTCTCTAGTAGATGACTGCTGATGTCGCAGGTACTATAGTCTACTTCACTCATTAACATAGATTTTCAATTAGCCCATTATACTGCAGCCCTTGGCACCGGCAATGACCTGCTCCTCCCTGGCTATTTCTGTGGCCACCTATTAAAATGTAGTTAGGAGTCGATTATCTGGAATTCCGCTGCCAGTCATGACCCATTCCCTCCAGTCCTGCTTGTTTTTCTCATGCAGACAGACAGATGGATTGATTGTCCGAATGGGCCCATGAGCAGACAGAGAACGTGACAGTTGAGCCCTTGAGAATAGATGCTGCAGGCCAGGCCCCTGCTCCGTTCCATGCAGATGATCAGCCTCTGGACTCGGCCATAAGAGACATGTTGGAGATGCAGTCACAGGCAGTGGAACATCAGGTAGACATGTCAGAGGCCATACACAGACTGGACCGAAGGCTAGAGGATGCCCATGCTCTGCCTGCGGTCAATACTCTGGATTGACGTACGCAGAGAGTAGTGGGTATCTGAAATTCGCTGCCCGAGTTGGTGGTGGAGGCGGAGACCCTAAACTCTTTAAAAATGTACCTGCAACTTAAACCCTTTAAGCTACAGGGCTATAGACCGGGTGCAGGAAGGTAGGATTAGAAAGGGTATCTTGTTTAATGTTCTTTTCAGTTGGCCTGATTTATTACAAGAACACTTGTAGCTAAAGTTATAAACGATATGTTAACTTTAACTGTGTGTAAATCATATACAAGACAGCAGATGAAAAAACAGTAAAATCATCTCTCTTCAACTTCCTCCAATCACTCTGAGGTCAGCTGACTTTAACATTCACTTATATATTAGTGAGACTCCTGGTGGTCAGTTGGTGAATTACTACACAACCATGCGATCACTACACCTGGGTGTCCTCAGACAGGCATGGACAACATGGGCCGAATGGCCTCCTACTGTGCTGTAACTTTTTTGTGATTCTATGTGAGCTCTGGGCTACTTCCAGGGAAAGAATGGTAGCCACTTTGGGAGACCTAAGTTCAGCCCAGCCAAACACACAGTGCCTGCCGGATATGTACTCGGACTTGCTCTCTGTTGCTTTAGCCATGGGTGAAGCCCAGCTTCATGATTTTGATCGACATCTTCTGGTGGCTTGAGACCTAGAGGGCCCCGGCCTGCTAAGCGTCTCATAATCAGGTGTTGGTGCATCCTCCTCGGCCAGATCTGCTGGAGGCAATGGGGTCACTGTTAGACAGGAGGTTGAGCTGCAGGACACCCTGCTAGGGTGGCTAGGCGAGAGGGGAATGAAGCACCTTGAACTCCCTCCAGGTGCTCCATCTCCTTAAGGAATCAGGGATGGGCCATTGTGCACAGACAGGGAGGAGTGCCAGAAAGGATCCCTGGGGCTTCATCCCAGGACATTCCAAGGATGCCCTGTTGCTCAACCTCCTCTCTGACAATGACCCCTCCTCCTCCAACAGGTCTGATCGAGGTCGGTGCTCCTACACCCAAGCAGGAGACCCTTAGCAGGCTGGGACCCTCTAGTCTTCCAGCCACCAGAGCATGACCATCAAAGTCATCACAGTCAATATGGCACAGCAGGCCACAAGCTGCCTCCACCTCCGCTGTATTTGCTGGGGTTGCACCTAGACATTGTGATAGGAAAAGAAAGATAAAGATATTTTGAAGGCACACAAGTGGCACAGGTATCCAAACTTTGTGTAGGCTTTTAGCAATTGTAAATATCTGTTCACTTCCTCGATTGCCATCTTGCTGCTCGTGCTTCAATGGTCATGGACATTCAAGGGCATGGAACCCGGTCTCCCATTGGAGCCAGATAATGTCCATCTATAGAGTTACTTCTGTCATATTGGGGCAGCACGGTAGCATTGTGGATAGCACAATTGCTTCACAGCTCCAGGGTCCTAGGTTCGATTCCGGCTTGGGTCACTGTCTGTGCGGAGTCTGCACATCCTCCCCGTGTGTGCGTGGGTTTCCTCCGGGTGCTCCGGTTTCCTCCCGCAGTCCAAAGATGTGCAGGTTAGGTGGATTGGCCATGATAAATTGTCCTTAGTGTCCAGAATTGACCTTAGTGTTGGGTGGGGTTGCTGGGTTATGGGAATAGGGTGGCGGTGTTGACCTTGGGTAGGGTGCTCTTTCCAAGAGCCGGTGCAGACTCGTTGGGCCAAATGGCCTCCTTCTGCACTGTAAATTCTATGATATTATCATCATTGTGATCACTGAGTATTATGACGTGAGGATGTTTACGCACTGACCATCATTTGTGAGTTTGCAGCCTGGGCATGCTTCATGCAACCCCACATTCGGAGCTCTCTAGCTCACCAGGTTCGGAGCTCGGAGAACGATGTCTATACAGAGCATGTGGAAAAGCCATGGTATCACCTGCTGCTTGGCCTGCTGTGAGATGTGGATGGATACAAAATCCCCAAGGGGAGTTAAATAGGCTTTGTGAGTGGAAAGGAACATTGTAGATGCAGTGGGTTTGAGGGTTATAAGAATAAAGCTCTCCACTGTGGTCTTAAGAATAGAAAACCAGAGGCTCCCCAAGATATTCGGAGATTGATGGGGTGGGCAGGTCCAATCATCCCTGCTTGTCCTTATTCAATTGTCACATTGAGCTAACATGCAGGTGAAGGTTGCAAATAAAGAGGCAAGAGACAAGACAAATTGAGTGTGGGATTAAAGTGGTGTGTATGCAGTTGCTGAGAGCGAATAGAATGAGCCTTTGAATTGGACCATCCGGAGGACTGTGAGGCTATCAATGCTATCTATGTGACGCTTCAAGATCTCTTCCAGAGCTCTGCAGGGTCCATGCAGTGAAGATGTTTGACTTGGCCGGCTGTTCAGGATGACAGAACACAGTCTTTCAGTAATACAGAGGCGATCTAGGACTGAGATTTATATGACTCTCTGTGACTGGAGGGTCGAAGTGATTGGTCCTCCAAACACCATAGTTCAGTTAAGGCACTGAGGGTGAATGGACTTCAAAGTTACTCCGATACTTTTCGTGATGATAACACTGTCAAGGGATAAGGGGTTACAATGGGTGAGTGGTGATCGGGGACCAGTAACAAAAGCTTCCTGATGTCTGCATGGAGAACCAATCTCGAGGGTCCAAATGGTCTATTAATGCTGTTCATCCCTCTGCACCTTAGGTTCTCCATGAAAAATCTCTCTGCCAGGTGGCCCCAGTGAGAGGAGGTGTGAGGGTGATATCAGTGCATCCTTGCTGATGTAAGATTTCATGTTGCTTTCAATGTGCCCTGCATACAGATATAGTTAGCACATGGGAGAAATGTTGTTTCTACTTACAGGTGCCTGAGGTCGTGGAGTGCTGTGCAGGTTCTTTGCATGTATTTGGTGTGAGGAATCTGCATATCAGCACAGTTTGGCTCATGGAAAGTATCACACCAACAACATCCTGATGTTAAGTAGTGCAATTTAATTCAGCTATCAGAAATCAAGGTATATGAGAGAAAAGTATAAAGCGGGTTACAAAAAAGAAGCCATAGCCTTCCAGCCAGCAAAAAACAGCAAACAAAATAGGAAAGGGTAAGTATCGGCAGCTTACTCTGCCTGGATGCTGGCTGCTATTAAATTGCCACAGGCTATTACTTTATCACAGGATATTAGATTATCACAGACTGGAGATTGTTACAGGCTATTAGATTATCACAGGCTATTAGATTATCACAGACTATTAGATTATCACAGACTGGAGATTGTTACAGGCTATTACATTGCCACAGGCTATTAGATTGCCACAGACTATTAGATTGCCACAGGCTATTAGATTGTCACAGGCTTTAGATTATCACAGGCGCGTGATTGCCACAGGCTATTGGATTCCCACAGGCTATTAAATTATCACAGGCTATTAGATTGCCACAGGCTATTTGATTGTCACAGGCTATTAGATTGCCACAGACTATTTGATTGTCACAGGCTATTATATTGTCACAAACTATTAGGTTGTCACAGGCTATTAGATTGTCACAGGCTATTAGATTCTCACAGGCTATTAGATTGCCACAGACTATTTGATTGTCACAGGCTATTTGATTGTCACAGGCTATTAAATGGTCACCGGCCATTAGATTCCCACAGGCTATTTGATTGTCACAGGCTATTAGATTGCCACAGACTATTTGATTGTCACAGGCTATTCTATTGTCACAAACTATTAGGTTGTCACAGGCAATTGGATTGCCACAGGCTATTAGTTTCCCACAGACTGTTAGATTGTCACAGACTATTAGATTGTCACAGGCTATTAGGTTGTCACAGGCTATGAGATTGTCACAGGCTAATAGATTGTCACAGGCTTTTAGATTGTCACAGTCTATTAGATTGTCACAGGCTATTAAATGGTCACAGGCTTTTCGATTGTCACAGGCTATAAGATTGGCACAGGCTATTAGACTGTCACGAGCAAATCGATTCCCACATACTATTAGATTTACACAGGTATTAAAAGGCTATTAAAAGGTCACAGGTTATTAGATTGTCATAGGCTATTAGATAATCACAGGCAATTAAATGGTCACAGGCTTTTCGATTGTCACAGGCTATAAGATTGTTGCAGGCTATCCAATAGTCACAGGTATTCGATTGCCACAGGCTATTAGATTCCCCAGACTATTAGATTTCCACAGGCTTTTAGATTGTTACAGGCTATTAGATTCCCACAGGCTATTAGATTATCACAGACTATTAGATTGTCACAGACTATTAGATTCCCACATACTATTAGATTTACGCAGGTATTAAAAGGCAATTAAAAGGTCACAGACTATTAGGTTGTCACAGGCTATGAGATTGTCACAGGCTATTAGATTCCCACAGGCTATTAGTTTCCCACAGACTATTAGATTGTCACAGACTATTAGATTCCCACATACTATTAGATTTACGCAGGTATTAAAAGGCAATTAAAAGGTCACAGGCTATTAGGTTGTCACAGGCTATGAGATTGTCACAGGCTAATAGATTGTCACAGGCCTTTAGATTGTCACAGTCTATTAGATTGTCACAGGCTATTAAATGATCACAGGCTTTTCGATTGTCACAGGCTATAAGGTTGGCACAGGCTATTAGACTGTCACGGGCAAATCGATTCCCACATACTATTAGATTTGCGCAGGTATTAAAACGCTATTAAAAGGTCACAGGCTATTAGGTTGTCACAGGCTTGGGGTGGCCCGATGGCACTGCTGCCTCACGGCACCGAGGACCCGGATTCGATCCCGGCCCGTGTCACTGTCCGTGTGGAGTTTTCACATTCTGTGTGGGTCTCACCCCCACAACTCAATGATGTTTCAGGGTAGCTGGATAGGCCACGCTGAATTGCCTCTTATTGGTAAAAAATGACTTGGGTACTCTAAATTTATGTTTAAAAAGATTCCCTCAGACTATTAGGGCACAGGTTATTAGATGGTCACAGGCTATTAAATGGTCACAGGACAATAGATTGCCACAGACTATTAGAATGTCACAGGTCATTAGATGCCCACAGGCTATTAGATTCCCATAGGCTATTAAAAGGTCACAGGTTATTAGATTGTCATAGGCTATTAGATAATCACAGGCAATTAAATGGTCACAGGCTTTTCGATTGTCACAGGCTATTAGATTGTTGCAGGCTCTCCAATAGTCACAGGTATTCGATTGCCACAGGCTATTAGATTCCCCAGACTATTAGATTTCCACAGGCTTTTAGATTGTTACAGGCTATTAGATTATCACAGACTATTAGATTGCCACAGGTTATGAGATTGTCACAGGCTATTAGATTCCCACAGGCTATTAGATTGTCACAGGCTATTAGATTGCCACAGGTTATGAGGTTGTCACAGGCTATTAGATTCCCACAGGCTATTAGATTGTCACAGGCTATTTGATTGTCACAGACTTCTAGATTGGCACAGGCTATTTGATTGTCACAGGCTATTAAAAGGTCACAGGCCATTAGATTCCCACAGACTATTAGATTGTTACAGGCTATTAGATTATTACAGCTATTAGATTGTTACAGGCTATTAGATTGTTATAACCCTGCAATCAATGAGGTCCTTCACAAATCTCTGGCACCTAGGAGTGGTTCAGAATGTAAGCATCATACAGTCACCCCATTGAGTCTACACTGATGTTTTGAAAGAGCTCCCTACCTAGACCCACTCCCCGCCTTATCCTTGTAACCCCAGCTAACCTTTGAAAACTAAGGGACAATTTAGCATGGCCAATTCACCTAACCTGCGCACCTTTGGATGTGGGAGGAAACTGGAGCACCCACAGGAAGCCCACATATACACAGGGAGAATTTGCAAACTCCACACAGACCTTCATCTAATGCCGGAATTGAACCCTGGTCTCTGGCCCTGTGAGGCAGCAGTGCTAACCACTGTGCCGCCCATCATGAGAGGTCCCGAGAAACAAAGCACAACCATGCAGGATTTGCTTTGTGTGATCACATACCAGCCGCACATTCAAAGGTGGAAAATCTGCTTGCCGATGAATGTGACTGACTAATTCCAAGGTGCTCTCAAGGCCACATGTGTGCTGTCAACAGCCCCTTGCACTCGTGGGAATTCTGCAATTGCTGGAAAATCCAACAGTCTGGCTCTCAGGATCCAAGAAGAATTCGACAAATTGATGCGAGCTTGAAGAGGGCAACTGTCAGCTCTCAGAAGTACTTGTGCGTTGCTGACTGGAAGATGCTGCTCAGGACCTCAGTGGAGCCTGGAAGGGGCTACTGGCAAAGCAGTGACCTTTAATGCCACTGGCATGGGATTGCCTCCAAGTCCCTGTGGGTGCAGTTATTCATGGATAAGCTGACAGATGCGCCATGGTCATACAGCACCTTTCTGTAGGTAACTGCACCATCCACTGTATACCTATGGTCAGGCCAATATTCGCCATCACAATGGCACCTGGTAACGAGAATCCTGACTTTCCTGAAGCTCTGCCATCGCTTGCTCCATGTTCAGGTCATTGCTCCTCTTGTCCCTGGGTTAACCTACACAGTTCCTCCACATCTGAATGAGAGCACATAGAAAGGCCTGGCGCCTGCATCGTCTCGTCCTCACAGGGCCAGTGAATAAATTGCAGTGATCCATCTAATGAGCATATTCTTTATAGATTATCTTCCATCTTTGAGCATCAAAATCCTGTGCTTTGTCTGGTCATGGAATTCCCAACCTACTCCTCCCAGGTGAAGGAGATGCTGGAGAATCACAGGTGAGTATTCCTCCCGTTCATGCAAGACTGCTTGGAGATATTGAGCGGGATCCGCCGTCGGCCAATGCCGGAATCGCAAAACACAATTGGACGGAGAATCGGTTTGGCGCTGAAATCGTGGCGGGCGCTGTGTTCTCCGACACTTCGACAGCTGCATCAATGAATTCCGCTCTGCACGTACAGTAAACACTATTTGTATATCATTCGTGGGCCCAACCCGGTATTCTCCAGGGCCTCTGTGATTCTCCACCTCCACTGGGGGGGAATTCCCAATGGTGAGGTTCGTTTGGGCTTTTAGAATTCGAGCATCATGCGCTCTTGAGGGAGAGAGAGGAGGTAGGACACGGTAGCACAGTGGCTAGCACTGTGGCTTCAGAGCGTCCCAGGTTCGATTCCCCGCTGGGTCACTGTCTATGCGGAGTCTGCACGTTCTCCCCGTGTCTGCGTGGGTTTCCTCCAAGTGCTCCGGTTTCCTTCCACAGTCCAAAGACGTGCAGGTGAGGTGGATTGGACATGCTAAATTGCCCTTTGTGTCCAAAAATGTTGGGAAGAGTTATTGGGTTAAGGGGATAGGGTGGAAGTGAGGGCTTAAATAGGTCAGTGCAGACTCGATGGGCCGAATGGCCTCCTTCTGCACTGCATGTTCTATGTTCTATGACACGTAGATGCCCGACCATGCGCTGCCGGTCCTGACACTGGCTGGGCTGACTGCGAGGGAGGGGGCACTGCTGTGGCTGGGGGGTGGGGGGAGGGTGGGGGGGGGGGGGGAGGGTAGGGGGGGGTGACGTGGGGGGTGGGCTGTGGGGCTAGGGTGATTCCCCACGGGACTAGACCACCCCCACATTCCAGCCCCCACACCCCACACTCTGCCATACCAACCCCCCAACTGGCCGCCACCTGCCGATGGGGCACCACACAGTCCACCCAGGGTCAACACCCCCAGTAACTCCGAAATGGGGCATCGGAGGGGGGCCACAGAGTGTACAGCTGGCAAGGCCTTGCCAGTCGATGGTCACCCTGGCAGCAAGGACGGGTGCCGGGCACTGTTGGGGCCCGGAGATGGGGGAGGGGGATGAGTCTGCAGCCAGCCGGGGCCATCATGTAGCCCTTTGAACCTGGTTGGACACGGGGGTATGCACCATTCTAACATTTCGACCTTTCACCTCCTGCAGAGAATGGATATTGGAATACAACCAGGAATGGTGGTCTTCCTCCAAGTCGCCACAGCCCCAGGCGATGCTCGGTGGTTGTACGAGCTGGGGCTGCTCGAAGAGGAGGAATCTGCAGCAGTGGATGTTACCCCAGCCACTGAGGATGGAGAGCCGGCCACCCAACAGGCCGTGAAGGAGGAGGACGAGGTGCAAAGGAGACGCCGCATGTGGCCTCATGTGTACCGGCAACGCCTGTCATTCAAGGACCTGCCAGACTGGGGAGGCTGTCGAAGACGCCGGCTGAGCAGGGAGATAGTGCAACATCTCTGGCAGATCATGGCACACCTGGCACCATGGGGGAATGGGCAGGGCATCTGCTCTCGGTGGCCATCATGGTGACGGTCACCTTGAACCTTTATGCCACGGGGTCCTTTCAGGTGCTGAGTGGGGATCTTTCTGGGATCTCACACAGCTTGGTGCACAGGTGGGCAGCACAGTAGCACAAGTGGATAGCACTGTGGCCTCACAGCACCAGGGTCGCAGGTTTGATTTCCCGCTGGCTCACTGTCTGTGCGGAGTCTGCACGTTCTCCCCGTGTCTGCGTGGGTTTTCTCCGGGTCCTCCGGTTTCCTCCCACAGTCCAAAGACGTGCAGGTTAGGTGGATTGGCCATGATAAATTGCAGACTCGATGGGGCTTGGGAACCTGAATTGTAGCTCCAGTATACAGGAGGTTGAGAGTAGTGAGGTCATGAGTAAGGTTTTAAAGTTGCAGGAGTGTACCGGCAGGCAGGAAGGTGGTTTAAAGTGTGTCTTCTTCAATGCCAGGAGCATCCGGAATAAGGTGGGTGAACTTGCGGCATGGGTTGGTACCTGGGACTTCGATGTTGTGGCCATTTCGGAGACATGGATAGAGCAGGGACAGGAATGGTTGCTGCAGGTGCCGGTGTTTAGATATTTCAGTAAGCTCAGGGAAGGTGGTAAAAGAGGGGGAGGGGTGGCATTGTTAGTCAAGGACAGTATTACGGTGGCAGAAAGGACGTTTGATGAGGACTCGTCAATTGAGGTAGTATGGGCTGAGGTTAGAAACAGGAAAGGAGAGGTCACCCTGTTAGGGGTTTTCTATAGGCCTCCGAAAAGTTCCAGAGATGTAGAGGAAAGGATTGCAAAGAGGATTCTGGATAGGAGCGAAAGCAACAGGGTAGTTGTTATGGGGGACTTTAACTTTCCAAATATTGACTGGAAACGCTATAGTTCGAGTACTTTAGATGGGTCCGTTTTTGTCCAATGTGTGCAGGAGGGTTTCCTGACACAGTATGTAGATAGGCCAACGAGAGGCGAGGCTGTATTGGATTTGGTACTGGGTAATGAACCAGGACAGGTGTTAGATTTGGAGGTAGGTGAGTACTTTGGTGATAGTGACCACAATTCGATTACGTTTACTTTAGTGATGGAAAGGGATAGGTATATACCACAGGGCAAGAGTTATATCTGGGGGAAAGGCAATTATGATGCGATAAGGCAAGACTTAGGATGCGTCGGATGGAGAGGAAAACTGCAGGGGATGGGCACAATGGAAATGTGGAGATTGTTTAAGGAACAGCTACTGCGTGTCCTTGATAAGTATGTGCTTGTCAGGCAGGGAGGAAGTGATCGAGCAAGGGAACCGTGGTTTACTAAGGCAGTCAAAACACTTGTCAAGAGGAAGAAGGAGGCTTACGTAAAGATGAGACATGAAGGTTCAGTAAGGGCGCTCGAGAGTTACAAGTTAGCTAGGAAGGACCTAAAGAGAGAGCTAAGAAGAGCCAGGAGGGGACATGAGAAGTCTTTGGCAGGTAGGATCAAGGATAACCCTAAAGCTTTCTATAGATATGTCAGGAATAAAAGAACGACGAGGGTAAGAATAGGGCCAGTCAAGGACAGTAGTGGAAGGTTGTGCTTGGAGTCCAAGGAGATAGGAGAGGTGCTAAATGAATATTTTTCATCAGTATTCACACAGGAAAAAGACAATGTTGTCGAGGATAATACTGAGATTCAGGCTACTAGACTAGAAGGGCTTGAGGTTCATAAGGAGGAAATGTTAGCAATTCTGGAAAGGGTGAAAATAGATAAGTCCCCTGGGCCGGATGGGATTTATCCTAGGATTCTTTGGGAAGCTAGGGAGGAGATTGCTGAGCCTTTGGCTTTGATCTTTAAGTCATCTTTGTCAACAGGAATAGTGCCAGAAGACTGGAGGATAGCAAATGTTGACCCTTGTTCAAGAAGGGGAGTAGAGACAACCCCGGTAACTATAGACCAGTGAGCCTTACTTTTGTTGTGGGCAAAGTCTTGGAAAGGTTTATAAGAGATTGGATGTATAATCATCTGTAAAGTAATAATTTGATTAGAGATAGTCAACACGGTTTTGTGAAGGGTAGGTCGTGCCTCACAAACCTTATAGAGTTCTTTGAGAAGGTGACCAAACAGGTGGATGAGGGTAAAGTAGTTGATGTGGTGTATATGGATTTCAGTAAAGCGTTTGATAAGGTTCCCCATGGTAGGCTACTGCAGAAAATACGGAAGCATGGGATTCAGGGAGATTTAGCAGTTTGGATCAGAAATTGGCTGGCTGGAAGAAGACAAAGGGTGGTGGTTGATGGGAAGTGTTCAGACTGGAGTCCAGTTACTAGTGGTGTACCACAAGGATCTGTTTTGGGGCCACTGCTGTTTGTCATTTTTATAAATGACCTGGAGGAGGGCGTAGAAGGATGGGTGAGTAAATTTGCAGATGACACTAAAGTCGGTGGAGTTGTGGACAGTGCGGAAGGATGTTACAAGTTACAGAGGGACATAGATAAGCTGCAGCGCTGGGCTGAGAGGTGGCAAATGGAGTTTAATGCAGAAAAGTGTGAGGTGATTCATTTTGGAAGGAATAACAGGAAGACAGAGTACTGGGCTAATGGTAGGATTCTTGGCAGTGTGGATGAGCAGAGAGATCTCGGTGTCCATGTACATAGATCCCTGAAAGTTGCCACTCAGGTTGAGAGGGTTGTTAAGAAGGCGTATGGTGTGTTAGCTTTTATTGGTAAAGGGATTGAGTTTCGGAGCCATGAGGTCATGTTGCAGCTGTACAAAACTCTGGTGCGGCCGCATTTAGAGTATTGCGTGAAATTCTGGTCACCGCATTATAGGAAGGATGTGGAAGCATTGGAAAGGGTGCAGAGGAGATTTACCAGAATGTTGCCTGGTATGGAGGGTAGATCTTATGAGGAAAGGCTGAGTGACTTGAGGCTGTTTTCATTAGAGAGAAGAAGGTTAAGAGGTGACTTAATTGAGGCATACAAGATGATCAGAGGATTGGATAGGGTGGACAGTGAGAGCCTTTTTCCTTGGATGGTGATGTCTAGCACGAGGGGATGTAGCTTTATATTGAGGGGAGATAGATATAAGCCAGACGTCAGAGGTAGGTTCTTTACTCAGAGAGTAGTAAGGGTGTGGAATGCCCTGCCTGCAACAGTAGTGGACTCGCCAACACTAAGGGTATTCAAATGGTCATTGGATAGACATATGGACGATAAGGGAATAATGTAAATGGGCTTTAGAGTGGTTTCACAGGTCGGCGCAACATCGAGGGCTGAAGGGCCTGTACTGCGCTGTAATGTTCTATGTTCTATGTTCAATGTTCTAGGAGCATCTGTGCTGCCATGGAGGCCCCATCTGCAGTCAACACAATGCATCCATTTCAATATGGACCGCGATACCTGACTCACTTTTGGATGCAGGCCTTGGGTTGGCAGGTATGGAGAATAATGACAACCCACTCTGCGATGAGCTCTGGTGCTCAAATTTGTTTGACTCCTGCCCATGGTAGCACTTTCCACCGTCCACCAGGGTGATCCCTGTATGTGAGCTGGGATTCCGCCACCCGGTCCCATCGAACCCCTGGGGTGGCGGAGGTGGTGATGGTGGTGAGGGGGAGTTTGCGGGTGGTTGGGGGGGGAAGGGGGAGGGGGTGGAATACTGAAGTGGTGAGCACTGGCTGAACTGAGGTATCTGAGCCAAGCCCACCCTCAACATCCGCCCATTCCCCCCCCCACCGCCGCACCCCGCGCCCTCCTCTGCGGCTAGCCCAGACCAGCCCACCCCTCCTGACAGAACAACAAGGCAGGTTGCAATATTGTGCATAGGTGTTTCATGTGAAAACATATATAAAGATATGTGCCCTAGCCCCTATCGCTAAACTGTGTCCTTCGCCCGTGCCAACTTAATTGTTGTCTACTTTTCTGGCCTTACGGGCCCTAAAGCTATGCCTAGGTGGATCCCCAGGCACTACATCAGGAGCTGAGGCGGCCTGCTGTGATTATCACCCTGTGACCTGGGTCCCCTTTGGCAGCCGTCTTCAGGGGCGACCGGGCCTGGATGGGCCCGGCTGCCGCTCGGGTTTCCAGGTGGCACAGTGACGCTCTGTTCTGCCCATTGCCCATGTGATGTGCCAGGGACAGGAGGGGGGAAGTCCGAGGTGGTGCAGTGTTCCAGCACCTCTCCTGCGGGATTCAGTGGCACAGGCCCCATCACCTCCTCCCCCCTCGGGGTGCCTGATGGACCCTGGGCTACTCCATGGGACGGGGGTGCGAGCGGAGCTATCCCCTGAGGCCCTGAGGCTCCCCCGCCACCTGGCGTTGCCAGTCCTGGAAGCCTGCTGCCATCTCGTCCAGGGTCTGCATGCTCGCAGCTATGGAGCACAGGGGTTGGACAACTTCACGCTGTGACTGTGCCACCACCTTTTGTGTCTGTGGCACATTAGCCAGTGACTGCGCCATCTCCCTCTGGGACTGGGACACCTACCACTGGGCCTGTGCCACATTGCCAGCAGCTGGGCAATGCCGCCGCCGCTCTCAACCATGGTCTGCTGAGGCTGGTGATGACCATGAAACCATTGTCCATTGTTGAAAAAACCCATCTGGTTCACTAATGTGCTTTAGGGTAGGAAATCTGCCATCCTTACCTGGTCTATATGTGATTCCAGACCCACAGCAATGTGGTTGACTCTTAACTGCCCCTCAAGGGCAATTAGTGATGGGCAACAAATGCTGCCACAGCCAGCGATGCCCACGTCCCATGAACGAATTAAAAGAAAGGCCACGCTCAAGAGTGCCACTGCAATGTCCAGGTGGCTCTGGCATATGCCTGCCTGTGAAAGGACAGCCCTGTTGACCCATTGTCAAAACCCTCGCTCCCAAAGCCTCCACCGTGGACGCCACCCGTGCGGCGTTGGCCTGGGTGGCACACATGGTTGGCACCACTTCCTGCTCTGACATGCGGTTGGACTCCTCCAGTTGGGCCTGCAGGTACTGGATGCTCGGTGACAACTCCTCATGTAGTCCCTGGCTCTGCGACTACATCTCCACACTCGATGGGACTGTCCATTCCAGAAGCCCCAAATTATCTGGATGGCAGCTAGTCCCTGGGATTGGCCCACCCTCCGACCATCCGTCCCCCGGGTGTTCCTACCTCCATCTGCTGTAATGGAGGATGTATGTGGGGCGCACCAGGTCGTGCCCCAGGACCTCTTCACTCACCAATAGTGACTCTGGAATGGTGGAGGGTGTTGGAGACTACTGTGATGGGAAATCTGTATCATCCTCGGACTCAGTCTGCGGGTTGTCCTGGGATTCGTGCGAGCATCGTTCTTAATGCCGCTCGGTACCTCGGGTTCTGGCTGTCGCTATGGCTGGGGTTGGGGGCGAATGACATCAGAAGGGCCGCCCCATCCCCAGCAGCTCCTGCAGGACACAAGACAAGACTCATGATTAGACCATGGGCCGGGGTAGGGGGTGGGGGGGGGGGGGCGGGGGGGGGTGTTTGGGGGGGTGGGGGGGGGGTGTTGGGGAGGGGGGTGGGACTGGAAGGGGGGAGTAGGGGTGGTGGTGGAGAAGTGTTGTGAGGATGGTGTGGGTGTGAGAGTGGTGTTGATGTGAGGGTGGTGTGGGGGTGGTGGACAGTCCCGCCCTTAGTCTCAGGACCGGAGGATCGGGATGACGACAGCCATGTGTGATAACTCTACCTCAGACACGATTCAACTTACTTTCTATGGAGTTTCTATGGAGAGACCGTTGGCATCATAGAAAGACTTACCACATAAGCCCTTGTCAACCATGACCATTTTGTTTAAAGGATCCATAGTCATAGAATCCCTACAGTGCAGAAGGAGACCATCCGGTCCATCGAGTCTGCACCTACATTTTGAAAGAGGACTCTGTCAATGCCCACTCTCCTGTCGCCCCGCCCTATCCCCGTAACTCCATCGGCTGACCTGCACATCCCTGGACATTAATGGGCAATTTAGCATGGCCAATCCACCTAACCTGCACATCTTTGGACTGTGGGAGGAAACCGGAGCACCTGGAGGGAACCCACGCAGACACGGGGAGAACGTGCAGACTCCGCACAAACAGTCACCCATGGCCGGAATTGAATTGGGGTCCCTGGCGCTGTAAGGCAGTACTGCTAACCACTATGCCAACGTGCTACCTCAAACTGAGATACGGAAGATTGGAGTTGGGAGTTTGCTGCCATACACCACCCGTGCCCCTTGGAGGCATGCACTTCCCTCCCTTACTGACCCCCTCCTTCCCTTCACCCATACCTCTGACAGCAGTGGAAGCCAATCAGTACAGACCGTGGCCGGGATTCTCCGAAATCTCTGCCAAGAGTTGACACCGGCGTAAACACCGGAGTGGTGTATGCCAGCGTCAACAGGCCTCCTGGCCCAGCAATTCAGCGGTCTTCAGGTGGCCAGCACAGCGCCGAAAGCTGGCCCTGCACAGCAGGCGCGGGTCCATGCATGCACGCGATGGCTGTCTCCGCACCGGTGCATGCGCGTGGTTGCCGACTCCACGCCAGCGCTGCGCAACATGGCGGAGACCTACAGCGGGTCTGCGCGGAAGGAGGTAGGCCCCCTCCAGATCACGGTCGCCCACCGATCAGAAGTCCACGATCGCGGGCCTGGACCCCGTGGAGGCCCCCCGCCGGAGTCAGATTCCCCCACCCCCCCATCAGGACGTCCACCGCGGCCACTGGTCCAAACTCCGGCCGGGTGGTACCAGGTTGGAATTACGCCGACGGGCCTCGGCGGAACTCGATGGGAGTTCGGCTGGTCGACCGCGGAGAATCCCGTGGGGGCCTCTTTTAACGGCCACCGACCAGCACCGCAGGGAACGTGCGGGCGCGATTGGCGGCGATTCTCCGGTCGCCAGAGAATTGAGTCCCGGCGTCGGAGCGGCATGGCGGGAATTTCCCCCATCCCCGGCGATTCTCCGACCTGGTGCGGGCTCTGAGAATCCCGCCCCTTGAAATCACAAAGTGTATAGTGAGTGGGACAATGGTCATAGAAAAGCCATAGTTTCACATTCGGGTATGAATTGCTATGGGGTGGGTGGAAGGGCAGAGCTTGCCGTTGGGGTATGAGGGCCTTGGGGGTGTGAGTGGGGGGCATAGTATGACATTGGGGGTTTGAGAGGCCATAGGGATTGGAAGGAAGGGCAAGAAGAGACATTGGGGTGGATGAGAACGTGAGGTGGTATTGGGCATGGGGAGGGCAAGTCTAGGGAGGGTACTTGCCCCTTCCACCGAATGACTTGCAAGGCCCATCTGCCCTCTCCCCGAATCACTTAAGTGCTTCAGACAGAGCACAATGAGACAGTCTCTTTAAACATTGAGATTAGAAGGAACACCTGCTCAAAAGAGGAAACACTTCAGAGTTAATGGACCCTTGTGGAGCTATATAAACAAACAGCAGTAAACCTTCCTTTGAAATAGCCTGTACCTGTCAATCAAGAGGCTTGTAAAAGGAAATGGACAGTAAAATTGAATGTAATTCATGAAGTTTAAAGCTTTTAGGTGTCTCAGCATGCAAGGGGCTTCATAAAGTTAAAGGGTAAAGAAATTTCCTGTTAAAAAAGAACTTCAAAGGTTTGCACCAAATTAAAGGGAAGAATTTCACTTTCTTCTGACAGATCATTAATATTGACATTTTGGGAGAGACATCAAAGGGTTCCAACACATCAGAGGGAAGTCATAAACTGAAACTTGACATGCTGGAAGACCGTTTAATGATTTTCACGGCTGCAGATGGGAAGACTTGTTAAACGACCCCCATCCCAGAAAGACAGCCAACCTGAGGCCCTCCAGCCTAGTCCAAGCCCACCCGACTGTCACCTCCACTATAGGACCCTTCTCAGCACCTTGAAGGCAAGTCTAGGGCAGGTACTTGCCCCACTCTGAGTGTAAGGTGCCAGGTCCCCATTTCTCACGACTTGCGCCAATTCACGTCAACGGGACTCCTGGCAGGGGGGGACTGGAACATCCCAGGAGGCCGGTGAATCTGGTTTACTGCCCGATATTTACATTCAGAGGAGTGTAAATGGCAATTAGCATGCTCTCGGCCTCTTTGGACAACAACCTCACCGGGGCCAATGGAAACCTGATTGGAGCCAATGGAGCGGGCCAGGAGACTCGCAATGTGTTTTACCCCCTGGCAAGAATCCTGTTTTTGACTTGTGTCTGATTCAGCAGGCCATCCCGATTCTCGTCTCGGGCTAGCGACCCCGGAGACGCTCCTCAAGGAGCTGGATTCTCCGGTTTTGAGACTAGGTCCCCACGCCGGTGTGGGAACGGTGGCGTAACGCCAGAGGGGATGGCATAAAATGGCCACCGATCCTCTATTTGGCCAGGGGCTAGCATGCCAGCAGCATGGAGCACCCAGCTCTAGCTGCCGATACAGCCCAGGGAATTGCCGGGTCAGTGGCCATGTATGTGCACAGCGGCAGCCTGCAGTAGCCCGGCCCGCAAAATAGTCGGCCTCTTTGGCCGGCTCGCGCGCCCTAGACCTCCCCCCCACAGTACCCTCAGCCCCTGATAAAGTCCCTCATGTCCGTGGATCGGCCCTCCCCAGTCTGTGGCGGCGCTCGACTGAGTCCGCAGCCCCCATGCCGAGTTCCCAACAGATGAGACCACACGCGGGTGCTCAACTGGTCAGGGGCAGAGCATCGGGGGCTGGGCCTCAGGTAACATCTTGAGGCCGTCGGTACGGCGCGCGACGTGCTCTCCTCTGCTTTGGAGGGGCGGATCATCACGAAAGGGGCACCGCCCCCGATTTGGTCGGCAACTGTGATTCTCCCGCCGATCGTCGAATCCGATTTTGGCATCGGTGACTGGAGAATCCAGTCCATGATCTCCCAATCCCGCCAAAGTCTACGGGCTTTTCTGTGGCTCTCCCAAACCGCTGTCAGGGTACACGCTGAGAGGGCTCGACTTTGGCAGGACCTAAAGATCCCATCAATGGGAGGGGCTGTGAAATCCGGCCCTTGAATCTTCAAGGGAAAGAGGTTAAACCTGGATTGCCGTTACGTTTGAGGCTGGAAATGAAGATTTCAACAAACCGGGAATATAATCAGAGAATTGATGGCGTGCAGTAATGCCTGGGGCATTGACTGATTATTAAATGAACATGACAAACTGTATTTTAACAGCTCCCTGAATGCTCCCATCATCTCATCTATCTCTGCCAAACATTTTCCATAAGGTGCTAAGTATTCTGTATACTCATTTTGAAAACCCATTTTGAATTGCTGTGATTATTACCAGTGCTGTCCTGGGGGATTATCACTAATGTGAAGCATGCAAAACATACAAAAATAAAGCAAATGTTTCATTGTTGACACCTCAATAATCATACGCCTAACTTCTATTCCAGAATAAGCATTATTCCTCAAGTCAGTGAAATAACTGTCATCCCTGGGACAGTCACACAATCTTTACAAATGTACAAACTATAATCTCAACGACAATGACGCTGGCTTTTAAAGCAGACCAAGGCAGGCCAGCAGCACGGTTCAATTCCCGCACCAGCCTCCCCAATCAGGCGCCGGAATGTGGCGACTAGGGGCTTTTCACAGTAACTTCATTGAAGCCGACTTGTGACAATAAGCGATTTTCATTTCATTTTCATTTCATTCATGAAGGCCGTCCACCGTGGGTCGCAAAGGTCAGATTACCTGGTCATTACAACATTGGCTGTTGTGTTTAATACATTAAAACCGGTGGTCTTGAAACGTGCTGTATAAATGCAAGTCTCTCTTACACTCACAAACACATACATGTGAGCACTCACGCATGCATTCACATACACCCATGAGTGTACACATCCATGCACTCACACACGTATATATATGTGCGTGCGCGCACGCACACATACATCATATGTACACAGGGACAGAGATAAGACAGAAATTTTTGTGATCAGATGCCAATGGAAGATATATAGTAACTATTCTATAAAGGTCTGTGCATATGTGAATAACCTGAGATACAATCTGGGTGGAGGTTATTTATCGGCAAGCAGCAGCTTGTTGAGCTGATGTGACAGAAATGTGTGGCTAGCACGGTCAGAAAGGAGTGGAGCTTAATGTGATGCATGGACAGATAAGGCAGTGGTGATTGGTAATCTTTTGATAGTATCGTGCACATTTACACAAATATCCAGTGTGAAAAATTGAGTCAGGCCTCAACTCTGAGATAAAGTGAAGGGAGATTAAATCTACTTTGCGACAGAGTCCTTTTTGGATTTTAACACATGATTTATAATTGAAAAGTTGATGGCTGGTGAGTATTCAATTCTAACATGCAATGCTGAAGTAGTAGTCTGGATGCAGTATATTCCACACACAGTGTTCACTCAGTGAGAAGTCTTTATTGAACTGCTCTTAACATGTCCGCCTCCAGAGGAAGCCTCATAGAAACATAGAAGATAGGAGCAGGAGGCCATTCGGCCCTTCAAGCCTGCTCCACCATCCGTCACGATCATGGCTGATCGTCCAACTCGATAGCCTAATCCTGATTTTTCCCCATAACCGTTGATCTCATTCACCTTAAGTGCCATATCTAGCCTCCACTTGAATCTATTCAATGTCTTAGCCTCAACTACTTCCTGTGGTAATGAATTCCGCAGGTCGGCATAGGTTGACGTCAGGCCGAAAAGGTGTTACTGAGCCTGCAAACAGCACAATAGTCTGCGATTCAGAAAAAATAACCTGCAGTCATGGGTTCCACAAAGTATCACTGGCAGGTGACCTCTGACTCGCCCGTCTCGCCATCAGGTCAGACAATCGATGATCTGTGCTCCATTTTTAATGGTCCTCCCAACACACAACGAGCAAACTAGGAAACAATCTTCAAACCAGGTGCAAATCCCTGGCACCACCTGGCATCAAACTGGCACTGTCCTGGCATGACCCACTCCCCCCTGAGCACTGCACTCACCTCCGAGCTCCCCTGGGAGTGCTGCTCGCCAAGTGCACACCTTCTGAGACCAGTCGCGCTTCATGCCGCTGCGGCATCCTGGTGCCGTTATGAATTTTTTCATGTGGGTGGATGATTCTGGCACATGGGTCTGATAATTATAAGTTAATCTATTATAATGAGGTTCCCTATGTTGAACGTCAAGAAATGTGACCCGTCACTGATGGGGGGGAGGGGCAGAGTACAATCGCTTCCTGCCTTAACGTTGTCGTGAAATGCAACTTCGAACTTCTCACAATATTTTCCACTCCCATCGCCGAACCCGACTGACGTGAAAGAAAGAAGAAACTCCCAGCCACAGTCTTCGAGTCATGGAGGTCTCTTAATGGAGACATGTGCCCATTGACATCGGCTGTTTGTCTGAATGATGTTCCTTGTCTAAAGAGCGTCTTTCAATGTGGCCCTTGTTGCCTTGGTGACTGTTGTTCCATTGCAGTTGTGGGACCACATGGCCTTCTGGGGTTGATGGTGGTTCCGTGCTCAGTATAGCTAGTGAAATCCCTTCTCCCTGACCGGCTGTTGTGGTAAGGAGCAGCTTCATTAGTTGAGTGTGTATGCCTGAGGTTTAGCCTCTCAACTCCCGTTTTGAATTGTTAACTGTGGAATTGTGGGTCATTCTTTCCTCCTGGTACCTTTGCATTGTCCCTGAAAATTATTTGGTCAGCTCTCGCATGGTTTGGTTCATCGAGGACTTCAGTTTATCACTTTTTTTTAAATAATAAAAAAGAAGCATATTATAGAAATGGCAAGAGATTGCAGAAGTCTGAGGTGCAAAGGGATCTGGGTGTCCCAGTGAATGAATCACAAAAGGCTAGTAATTAGGAAATCTAATGGAATGTTATCATTTATTGCAAAGGGAATTGATTATAAAAGTAGGAAGATTATGCTTCAGTTGTACAGGCCATTTATGTGACCACATTTGGTCCAGTATTGGTCACCTTTTTTAAGGAAGGATGTAAATGCATTTGAAGAAGTTCAGAGAAGGTTTACCAGATTAATTCCTGGAATGGGGGGGATGTCTTCTGAGGAAAGTTTAGTTAGGCTAGGCTTGTAGTCGCTGGGGTTTAGAAGAGTAAGAGGTGACTTGATTAAAACATAAGGGGCTGGATTCTCCGTTGCCCGACGGCGATATCGTAATTGGCGATCGGGCGGAAAATGGTCTCTGATGCCCAAATTGGGGCCGGTGCCAGTTTGATGCCATGCTCCGCCCCCTTTGAAATGGCATCATCGTGTCTCGCACACGTGCTGTTGCACCGACGTTCGCGTATCATCGGCAGGTCCTTCTGCGTTGCTCCGCCCATTATGGGCCTAGTTCCCGACGGCGCAGGACACGTGGGGTCTGAACAGTCAGGAACCCGGTGTGGCGGCTGCGGACTATGTCCACGCCA
The DNA here is from genome assembly GCF_047496885.1 of Scyliorhinus torazame. Taxonomy (NCBI): domain Eukaryota; kingdom Metazoa; phylum Chordata; class Chondrichthyes; order Carcharhiniformes; family Scyliorhinidae; genus Scyliorhinus; species Scyliorhinus torazame. The sequence continues at coordinate 81,069,876 of NC_092727.1, read as the reverse complement.
CCACATTCGGCTGGGATTCATGCCGCTGGCCGGGGAGAGGGGGGGCTTCTGTGAGGGCTGGGGGAACTGGTGGGGGGTGGCCAGAGGGTGGCCAGGGGGTGGCCTGTGCGGTATTGGATGGCGGGTCGGGTCCGCGCATGGCCGGCACCATGTTGTACAGCACAACCGCTGCAGGTCGTCAGCTGTGCGCATGGGCAGCCAGGGACCCGGCCATTCTCCAGCCCTTTTCGGCCCGGGATCGGGAGTTTCACCTGGCGCCGGTGCTAGCCCCTCACCGGTCCCGGAATCAGTGAACGTTCGGTGACGGTTTTTCCGCCGTAGAACTCCCGCACATTCTCCGTTTGAGCTGGCACTTAGCCGCTGAAACGGAGAATCCAGCCCAAGATCCTGACAGGGTGAATGTGGAAATGATGTTTCCTCTTGTTGGAGAATCTAGAACGAGGAGTCACTGTTTAAAAATATAGGAGACGGAATTCTCTGTTAATGGGGCTTTGTCCCCATGCCCGCGGGAAAAGGGGCGCGAAACACTCTGGACTTTCCTGGAGAAAGTCCAGAGTGATTCTCCATTTTGAAGTGGGCTTGCAGGGCCCCAGAGCGCTCCACGCAGCTCCGGCTGCCGATATGGGGCCCTGCACGTCCGGCCGCAGCCCCGCGCAACATGGCGGACCCACACAGCAAGCCGGCCCCAGCAGTATCGGCCCCCCCAGATTGTGCGCACCTGCCGATCGGTGGCCCCCGATCGCGAGCCTGGTGACAATCTCCCCCCCCCCCACCAGGGCAGCCGTGGACTGGGTCCGCAGCGGCCACTCCAAGCTCACGCCAGGTGGAACCATGAGTGACCCATGCCGACAGGAACTCGGGCAGCTTTTGGCGGAGAATTGCCGCGGGGGCCTCTTTCAATTGCCTCCGACGGGCGCCCCGTCGACTGCGCACGCGCAACTGATGGCGATTCTCCGGTCCGCGAATAATCGCTGGAAGGTGTCATACCTGATCGTGGGTCTGACGCCCCATTCTCCGTCCCTGCGCCGAGCGTGATTTTGGCGCGGAGGCATGGAGAATCCCGTCCAGGGTCACCCATTTAAAATGGAGATGAGGCAAAACATTTTCACTGGGGTTTTTGAGTCTTTGTAACTCTCTTCCTGAAAAGATGGTGAAAGCAGTCTTTGAATATTTTTAATGCAGAGGTGGATAGATTCTTGATTTATAAGGAAGGTGAAAGGTTATGAGGGTAGTCAGGATGAGCGTAGTCAGGATACAGATTTGAGGTTATTATCAGATCAGCCATGATCGTATTAAATGACGGAGCAGTCTGAATAAACGGCCTGCTCCTGCTCTTTGTTCATATGTCCGCATGTTAGGTATAGATTGAGCTGTGATCATGCCCTGCAACTCTTCCAGTTCCGCTCTGAAGTGCACATTTTCCTGCAGAACTGCTTCATTTACCTTTGGCTCGTGCGTTTCATTAAACCGGCAAGGTCGGCAACCGTCTTGCAGTTTACTTGAATATTTGTTTACCTCTCTTTGGAGTCTTTTCTTTTCCTCCATCTGTGATCTTTTTCTGCCCTCTCTCTGTTGACACTTCAGGTTCACCAACCCAAGCTTTAGATTTGCCCCAGCTGTTGTTCCCATCAATATCTGGAATTCGAGATCTTTCTTCTTGCCAATGCATCATTTGTTAATTAGACTGCAGGTGGGATAGAAATATTTGCTGCAGCCTTTTTTTTTACTAAGTAGCTTATTTGAAGACTCTGTCTGTGTTTCCTTTGTCCTTTTTTCCCCTCTGCAATGAGTAGTTTCACTTGCAGCCTGTTGTGCTTTTGATTTGTCCTTTTCTCAGCAGCTCTTTGTTTTGCAGGTTTGTGGTCTTCTGTGTGCCTTTCTGAGCTGTCTCACTTGAAGCCATGCAGCCCTTGTCTGCTTTCCTTTGTTCTTTTCAGCAGTTTTCCTGTGTCCCTGGGTTCTCAGTGACCAGACTTTGACGTCCAAAGTTCAGGCATGTTCCTGACCCGGAAACATATGAAGTTGCACGAGATCCCGTTGGGTGTGCATCGCACGCACGCAAGAGTTGGAAGTATGCTAGCAGACAATTGCAAAGCCATTTTAAATGATTTAAACATCAATTGATGGGAAGTCTACATTGCCCATCTGACTTTATGGTTGCCAAGTAGGCCGATTGGCTTTTATTTTCAAGCTTCCTCCAGGGCAGGTTGAAAGGTCAGGGTTAAAATAAAATTAACAAATGTGTCTGGGTGCATGTATGGTTGTGCTGACCAGATTCTGATGGCTTTGTTTTTCCGTTGATATTTATTTTTCACAAGTCGGCCAGTGCGTGTGCCTAAATGGTGAAAAATTCAGAGCTGTGTCTTTTCTGCTCCTTTTGCAGGGTTCAAAAATGTATTTTATCCACTTCTATGGACCCTGCTTCATGCACAAGGACTTCATCAGTGTTCTCTCAGTGAGAGGTGTTTATTGAACTTCTCTTAAGAAATCTGCCTCCAGAGGCAGCCTCATGGCATAGGCACATGATTACGGAAAGCCAGAGGAGTCAATGAGGCAGGTTACATTTCAAAACCCAAACAGCAAAGTTTATGCAGCAATTGAATAGGCTGCAGCCTACATTACACTCCGATACTACTTCACCCTAAGGAAACAAGACACAGGCCCTCCTCAAATGCCCGACTTCTCATTGCCTGAGGTATCCGATGCAGTCAGGCAGCTCTTTAATATCTTCAGCCTGGATTTCCATTTGTCATTTTCTCCCCCACTACTCTCCAACAACGAGACGTAACCACTGTGAGGATTGCAATGGCATTTCCTTAATTGCTTTAAAATCAATGTGTCCGACTAGTTTACTAAGCTAATGTCAATTTCTTTGGCGTTGAATTCCCTCCGGGCCCTGAACCGTCTCAGTAATGAGAAGGTTTTTTTTTGCAGCTGCTAATTTAAGCTTCGCTGTGGGATTTAAACTCACTTGCTGTTCTTCGAGATCAAACCAGTCACCATTGAAGGTTCCCCCTGTCAGTAATGATGTAACCATGTCTCCACAGGATTCAAACCTGTTATTTTTAGTAACCGTGGAGAAAGCTGAGCCCAACGGGCAATTTTGCGAAGGATAATTATCACTATTTGCAGCCACTGGATCAGTCAAATCTCCAGATTCTTCCCAGAATTTTAACCCTTGTTTTGTCTGCAATTCTGGCCTGGTTTTAGAATGCTGCTCTCAGTAATTAGGACCAATGTTTTCTGATGGCTGAAGATTTTAATAGAATAATTTTTTGTTAATATCAACAAACTAAACGAATAAAATCGAGGTGGATAAATCCACAAATGTTCTTAACAAAGGGATTCCAGGATAACAACGTCCTGCCGAAGGAGCTGAACTTATAGGTTGGTTTACTGGGCAGTGGGGGGGGGGGGGGTTAAGGAGGAGTAGAAAAATTTTGGATCGGGAGTTCCAGAAAATGAGTCTTAAGTAGCTGAAGGTACGGCCACCAGTGGTAGGTCGGGGGGACAGGGTGTATGTGTGTGGAGGGGTGGGTGGGTGTTGTTAGTGAGGCAGAAGCGTTTTGAGTGTTTTTAAGTGTTGTACATCTATTTGTCTGCAGTATACTTCACCCTCACTCTCATGAGAGATCAGACCAAGACTTTTGGAGTTCAAAACTAGTCTTTATTCACAAGCTACAGCGAGAGCTATCTGCATTTTAATTAGGGCACCAAAAATCCCAGATTCAAGAATGATACAGACAACCTCATGTGAGAGTACGTTTAAGAAATGGGTGTTTATAAATGGGTGTGTATATAAATATCTGTAGTGAGAGTACCTTTAAGAAATGGGTGTTTACTGCTGCAGTGATGTCAGAGCGTGTGTGGAGCTGGGCTGTCTGTCAGCTTTTTACTTTTGTTTTTGAGCAGGCAGCAGGGTGTGTTTTAGTTTTGTTTTCAGTGTTGGAGCTGAAGCCAGATCAAGCAGGTGTACTGCTGTTCTCTGTTCTCTCTGCCATCAAAAGACTATCTCTTGATCATTTGGTGAATTCAGAATTATAAATGATTTCAGTAGTGACTTTAACCTGATATGCTTCTGATAAAGGTTTTGTTTTTAAGTCATATGGATGTTAAAAAGGAAAGCTTAAAGGTTTACTTAGTGTTGTTGTCTTTGGGGGTTGTATTTGAATTAATGGTTGCTAAGATGTTCACTGTATGTTTTAAAAAGGTTAACTTGAGTTCATAGAATAAACATTGTTTTGCTTTAAAAAATACTTTTCCATTTCTGCTGTACCACACTTGTAGAGTGGGCCGTGTGCTCCCCATACCACAATCTATGCAAAGTTGTGGGTCAGGTGAACTCCATGATACACTTTGGGATTCTCTAATCCCTGGCCCTTAACAAATGTTATACTTTGAGATTTGATTACATAGGCACGTATGTTAACTTGCAATTAGTGATATCGGTGGTCCGATATCTGGGTGTATCCATTAAATCATCTCCCCTTTGCTATCGGCAGATGTACTGGGGCCATCACCATGGTACCTTGTTACACATTGTAGAATAGACCTTGAATTGTAACATATGCAGTTTCTCTGTCTTGAAAACTGGCTTCTCAGATACACACTGTATCCTTGTAATATCTGTTACACATGGCAATTCCACAGTCTGAAATTGAAGAATTCAACTTCTCCAGTAAAATGGTGGAATTGTAGGTTTTAAACTGGTTGCAGCATACTCTCTCCTATCTAAGGATGCTCAAATTGAAGCATTTGCCAATCAGGACCAAATATGGATCAGTGGAGATTGGTTCAAAGAGGGAGGTTGGAAGTTAAAAAAAATGTTCAAGCTGGGTGGAGATCACAGAATAGATACAGCCTAGATGGAGGCCATTCAGCCCTTCGTGTCTGCACCAGCTCCCAGAATGAATGATTTGTTTAATCCCGTTCTCCCACCTTCTCCACATAACTCTGCCCATTCGCCTTTTCAGGCAACCGTTTAATTTCCTTTGGAATGCTTCAATAGAACCTGCTTCCATCACACTCTCAGGCAGAGCATTCCCGATCCTAACCTCTCGCTGCATGGAAAAGATTTTCATAACGTCACTTTTGCTTCTTTTACCAATTACTTTAAATCGTTCTCAATCCTTTTACAATCGGGAACAGTGGGCTGGACTCTCCGTTGGCAGGATCCTCCGTTACGCCAGCAGCGCACTCATGCCCAGGGATTTCCAAATGTGTGGGAGTGCCCACATTTGAGATCCCCCATTGGCCAGTTGGCGGGACAGAGGATCCCGCTGCTGGCGGGGAACATGCCGCATCAGAAAACGGGTGCGGCGGGATGGAGAATCCTGCCTAGTTTCTCGCTATCTCGTCCAGACCCATCATTATTTTGACCATAGAATCCCTACAGTGTTAAAGGAGGCCATTCAGCCCATCGAGTCTGCACCGACCCTCTGAAAGAGCACTCCACACAGGCCCATTCCTCATTCCCCCACCCTATCCCTAGTAACCCCACCTAATCTTTGGACACTATGAGCAATTTAGAGTGGCCAATCCACATAACCTGAACATCTTTAGACTGTGGCAGGAAAGCGGAACACCCAGAGGAAACCCATGCAGACACGGGGAGAACATGCAATCTCCACACAGTCATCCGAGGCTGGATTTGAACCCAGCAGCAATGCGAACCACTGTGCCACCGTGCAGTCCCTCTCTATCAACATGATAGAGAGCATCTCTATCAAATCTCCTGTAGGTCTTCTTTTCTCCAGGGGAAACAGTCACAACTTGCCCAATCTATCTTCATAACTGAAGTTCCTCACCCCTGGGGCGTCATTCTCCGACCCCCCGCCGGGTCGGAGAATGGCCGTTGGCCGCCGTGAATCCCGTCCCCGCCCCAGCCGAAGTCTCCGGTACCGGAGATTGGGCGGGGGCGGGAATCGGGCCGTGCCGGTTGGCGGGACCCCCCGCTCAATTCTCCGGCCCAGATGGGCCGAAGTCCCGCCGAGAAATTGCCTGTCCCACCGGCGTAAATTAAACCTGGTATTTACCGGTGGGACCAGGCGGCGTGGGCGGGCTCCGGGGTCCTGGGGGGGCGCGGGGTGATCTGACCCCGGGGGTTGCCCCCACGGTGGCCTGGCCCGCGATCGGGGCCCACCGATCCGCGGGCGGGCCTGTGCCGTGGGGGCACTCTTTCCCTTCCGCCTCCGCCACGGCCTCCACCATGGCAGAGGCGGAAGTGACTATCCCCACTGCGCATGTGCGGGAAACTGTCAGCGGCCGCTGACGCTCCCGCACATGCGCCGGGAAACTGTCAGCGCCCGCTGACGCTCCCGCGCATGCGCCGCATTTCCGCGCCAGCTGGCAGGGCAACAAACGTCATTTCCGCCAGCTGGCGGGGCGGAAATCCCTCCGCCGTCGGCCTAACCCCTCAATGTTGGGGCTAGGCCGCCAAAGATGCGGAGCATTACGCACCTTTGGGGCGGCGCGATGCCCGTCTGATTGGCGCCGATTTGGGCGCCAGTCGGCGGACATCGCGCCGTTGGGGGAGAATTTCGCCCCTGGTTCTTTACTTCTTTCTTACAGTGTGGAGCCTAGAATTGCACACAGTACTCCAGCTGAGGCCAAATTAATGTCTTGTACAAGTTCTTTTTTGTTTGTTTTTGTTTTGTTTTATAAATTTAGAGTACCCAATTCATTTTTTCCAATTAAGAGACAATTTAGCATGGCCGATCCACCTACCCTGCGCATTTTTTGTGTTGTGGGGGCGAAACCCACGCAAACACGGGGAGAATGTGCAAACTCCACACGGACAGTGACCCAGAGCCGGGATTGAACCTGGGACCTCAATGCCGGGAGGCACCGGTGCTAACCACTGCACCAGCATGCTGCCCATGTCTTGTACAAGTTCAACATAACCTCCTCGCTTTTGTATTCTATCCCCCTATTAATAAAGCCAAATGCTTTTTTAACTGTTCTCTCAACCTGTCCTGCCACCTCAATGACTTATGCAGATATACACCCAGGTCCCTCTGCTCCTGCACCATCCTCAGATTTGCACCTTTTATTTTATATTGTCTCTCTATGTTCTTTCTCCCAGAATGAATCACTTCACATTCATCTGCATTGAACTTCATCTGCCAGCTGTCCCCTGATCCACCAACTTGCCTATGCCCCTTTGAAGTTCTGTCATTCTCACAGTTTACAATGCTTCCGAGTTTCATATCGTCCAAAAATGTTGAAATTGTACACTATTACTAAGGCCTAGGTCATTGGGAAAAGCAAGGGTCCCAACAATGACCCCTGGTGACCTCCACTACAAACTTTCCTCCAGCAAAAAGAGATCCATTGATCACTGTTTTCAATAGCTGCCACTCAGTCAATTTCGTATCCACTTTGCCACTGTCCATTATATTCCATGATCTATAACTTTGTTCAAAAATCTGTTGTGCGGCACTACATCAAGTGTCTTTTGGAAGCCCATGTACATCACGTCAACAGCATTACCCTCATCAATCCTCTCTGTTACCTCTTCAAAAATAATTCCAGTAAGTTAGTTCAATACAATTTTCCCTTAAAATATCCATGCTGGATTTGATTAATTATCCCACATTTGCCATGTGACTATTCATTTGTCTTGGATTTGGCTGAATTTTCTGGAGAATTGCAAACACACTGCTGTAGAGCATTTTCTTGAAATACTCTAGGAACTCTTGGCTCTCTCTTATCTTTAACTACTGCTGTCCCAGTCTATATTTGGATAATTAAAGCCCTTCATGTGATGAACATAAGAAATTGTCACATTTTTTATAGTTTGTACTTTTGCAGTAATATTATTGAAACTTGGGTTAAAATACTTACAGACAGTATGTCTGCTGGAGCTGTGATTAAAGGTGAGGTAATCAGTGATGTTGCAGGGGAAGTGCTTTGCTAATATATTAAAAGCCATTTTACCTGTCTGCAGATAGAGAGCTAATGCAATGTTGTAACAATTTGAACCTGGGTATACAAATCAAGGTACATCTTGTAAAAAGAGACCAAAAATGCTGTGTGATTTGAGTACAGCTGGTGTAGCTAATAGGAGGGGCCATGTTTGTCTGGATAATAATAATAATAATCTTTTATTGTCACAAGTATGAAGTTACTGTGAAAAGCCCCTAGTCGCCACATTCCGACACCTGTTCGGGTAAGCCGGAATGGGAATTGAACCCGTGTTGCTGGCCTTCTTCTGCATTACAAACCAGCTGTCTAGCCCACTGATCGGCTCCAAAAGAGTTGCTTTCAGGGCTCTAAGTTGAGCAGATTTCAGCTTAGCCCCAAAAAACGCTACTCTCTCCAAGAACTCTGCAATAAGATAAGCAAGTAAAACCTGGTTATCAACAGCATACATAAGTGGTATTTGAAATATATGGGTTTGCTTAATTGGAATGCAGAGATAGGTTTTAGGAAGCATGTTAAGATGTTGCAACTGCTAACTATAAAGCTACTTCTTTGTTGTGCATGTGCTTAATTTTATGTTAAAATTAAAGATTGTTTTAATATAAAAGCTATCCACTAGTCAGTGTTATCACTTCTGTGGAGCAGTAACATTTCCTCACAGTTGTACCAAATGTAAATAGCTGTGTTCTAATCCAGGTTCTTAACCAAAATTGGCATTCTGATTCAGGCCCATAACACTCCATTATAACTATAGTATTTTTGCACCTCTCTATAATTTCCTTGTATGTTTGTTCCTTTACCTCCTTCCCACTAGTTAATGACATATACACAACACTAGGCAACATACTTGCACCTTTTCTGTTCCTTGGTTCTAAATAGATTCTGCCCTTGACCCCTCTGGGACATCCTCTTTCTCCAACACTGCAATGCTCTCCTTAACCAATACCTCCATCCTTTCCCTGTTCATTCTTTTCAATATTTGTATCCAGGAATATTTAACACCCAGTACTGCCTTTCTTTGAGCCAGATCTCAGTTATAGCCATAACATCGTATTTCCTCATGCCAATTTCCGACCATGACTCACCAATCTCCGTGCAGTAACATACAAGAACAGTAACCCTGAATTAGGAGTTATTATTTGTCCCTTACTGTGACACCACCTATTAACTCACTGTTTAGTGCTATCTCACCCTGGTGCACCTTGGTATTTCTCTTTGATATTATTTCCTGGTTCCCACACCCCTGCCAAGTTAGTTTAAACCCTCCCCAGTAGGACGCGGAAAACAACCTGCTTGGACAGTCCCGGCACTATTTATGTGCCACCCATCCAACCTATGCAGGTCTCACCTCCACCCCAGTGCCAATTCAATGTGCTAAAAATCTGAAGCCTTCCTTCCCGCGACATCTTATCAGCTGCTCATTCATCTGCTTTGTCCTCCTATTTTTATACTCATTTACATATAACACTAGGAATCATCCAGAAATTACAGGTTTTGAGGTTCTGCTTGCTAATTTCCTACCTAATTCTCTGAATCCTGTCTGTAGGTCCACATCCCTCTTTATCTCAATTCTTTTATTCCCAATGTGGACCGTACCTCCTTGCTGTTGACCCTCCTCTCTCAGGGTGCTCTGCAGTCATTCAGTGATGCCTGTGAGCCCTGGCACCAAAGAGGCAACACATCATTCTGGATTCACATCTGTGGCCACAGAAATGCTTATTTATTCCCCTAAATATTGAACGATTGCTCTTCCCAGTCTTCCTTGTACCCCTGTACAGCTGGGCCACCTGTAGTATTATGGATAGAGCTCTGGCTGTATTCCCCAGATGAACCATCACTCTCATCAGTACTGAGAACTGATTATTGGTTGGAGAGTGTGATGTATTCAAGGGGCTCCTATACTACCGGCCTCTTCATTTTTGACTGTCTGCTGTCCACCCATTCCCACTCTTCCTTCATACTCTTAAGTTGCAGGGTGACCACATCAATAAATGTGTTACCCATGAAGCTCTCAACTTCATGAATGCACTGCAGTTATTCCAGCTTCTGCCCAAGTTCCAAAACAAGGAGCTTAAGCAGCTCCCATTGGCGACACTTTCAGTACAAATTGTTGTCCAGGATACAGGAAGCATCCTGGAGTCCCCACATAGCACAGGATGCGCACATTCATGGTTGGAGTAAGTCTGCTATTCTTTTACGTATTACTTCCATACTGCTAATAAACCTTATTGCTGGTAATGAACCTTACCAATATGAATAAAACTTTATTAATGCTAATAAACCTCACTGCTAGTAATAAACTTGACAAATGCCATATTAGTGATAAGCAAACTTACTTAAAAAAGGAGAATAAGACTCACCAGCTACTCATTTATTATTAATATTTATAATGATTGTTAAACACCTGGTTGTTTAAATGCAGTCCCTAAGCAGCAATACTCAGTAGCCAATCAACTTAAAGCTATCCTGTGATGTCCCTATTTTATTTTTTTCAAACTCAGGGACTCCTGGACGTTTCTCTGCCTCTCTCCCAAAGACAAGTTGCTGTAGGCCTTGAACCTCGGGCTTTATTTATCCACTCACTGGTCTTTGTTTCTCCCGCCGGTCTGCTCCTTTCGGCCTCTCTCCCAGAGGTAGCTGCTCTGGATAGTGGCGCCAGCTTTCAATCATGTGCAGCTCTCTTCAGGTTCATCTTCATGTTGCACCCACTTTAATTACATGAGGCTCAAAATCACAGGGCTGGGTCCTGGTATCCCACATTCTGAGAAATTACAACTCCCCCGGTGATGGACCCCCGCCTCCCACCAGGGCTGCCGTGGACTGAGTCCGCAGCCGCCACTCCAAGTGCCTGCCGGGTGGAACCATGAGTGAACCACGCCGGCGGGAACTCGGCCATTTGCCGGTGGAGAAACACCGCGGGGGCCTCTTTCAATGGCCCCCGACTGGCGCCGCGTCGACTGCGCGTTCGCGAATGGCGGTGACGTTTTTAACCAATGTGGCTCATTTTCATACTTGGTTTTATATGACGCCCATGAAGTTCCTTGGTAAGGTTTCATTATAAGTTGTTGTAGCCACCTAATCTAAAGGACCATGTAGCACTCCCTCAGTGCAGCAATGCAGTGTCGATATAGATATGTTCTCAGGTGTCTGCGGTGGAACTTGTACTCACAGTCTTTTGACTCAATGCCTCTAGAATTTAATTGTGGCAAGTCTTACTGCGTCCATGGGAGGAGAGCAGAAAATGACATAAAAGAAAATGTACAACATCAAAATGGAATCTCATAATATTGTTGTCTCTTTGTTCGCAAATAGAAGTCATTAAATTATTAAATGTTGTGCTTTAGTTGCTAGTCCAAGAAGATTAAGTGAGAAGGCGAAAAGTGAGAGTATCCCTGAAGTGCAGAAGGGGACCAATTCGGCCCATTGAGACAGCACCAACCCTCCAAAAGAGCACCCCACCTAGGTCCACTCCCCTGTCCCTTCCGAGTCGCATAACCCCACCTAACCTGCACATCTTTGGACTGTGGAAGGAAACCGGAGCACCTGGAGGAAACCCACGCTGACATGGGGAGAACATGCAAACTCCATAAAGTAATTCAAGGCCAGAATTGAACCCGGGTCCCTGGCATTGTGAGGCAGCAGTGCTAACCACTGTGTCACCGTGCCACCCTTAGATGTTGCTCTTGAGACCCAATGTGCATTGTGATTGCAATTAATGTGGCATGTTTTGAAAGAATGGATAGTGATAAGGAAGATTAAGGAGGTTAAGGAGAAGCCTGCTCAGCAACTGCTGAGGTGATGAGGTGCTTGATGAGGTGCTGTGAGATGCACATAATTTTTACAGCATTTAAAGCCAAAGTGAAAATGGCGGGCTGGCCTGTAAGATTCAAAGTCGTCTCCAAAGTATGTTTAACATGGCAGCTGATGCTTGACACCAATAATTCAATTGATTCACTTGAGGAAAATCATTGAATAATCCAATGAACACAAGAACACAAGAAATAGGAGGAAGAGGAGAATATATGGCCCGTTCCGCCTGCTCCGCCATTTGATACGATCAGGGTTGATCTTGGGCTTTAACCCCATTTTCCCGCCTGTTCTCCATTTCCCTTAATTCCCAGAGATCAAAAATCTTCAGATCCCTGGCACTGTGAGGAAGCAGTGCTAACCACTGCACCACCGTGAAGAGTTAGAATCTTGGTCTAAATCCTCTAACACAAACCAGAAACATTGTCGGAAAACAGGTCCAATCATGCTGTGAAGCATCAGTGTTAAACACCATGCCACCTTTACCCTTATGGAGAAGACAGTAGTCACCACTACAGGAGCTTGGCTGACACTGTGGTCAATGGTAGGGCTGAAACAAAAGACTATTTTTTGATTTGATTTATCATTGTCACATGTATTAGTATACAGTGAAAAGTATTGTTTCATGCATGCGATACAGACAATGCATACCGTACATAGGTAAGGAAGGAGAGACTGCAGAATGTAATGTTACAGTCATCAACCAGGGCAACCATGAAAGACAGGCACCAAGGGTATGAGGATCATTAGTTGACAATTTGTTTTTAGAACACAAAACACGGCAGCACGGTGGCACAGTGGTTAACACTGCTGCCTCACAGTGCCGGGGACCCAGGTCCCATTCCAACCTTGGGTGACTGTGTGACTGTGTGGAGTTTGCACTTTCTTCCCATGTTTGCGTGGGTTTCCTCCGGGTGCTCCAGTTTCCTCCCACAGTCCAAAGATGTGCAGGTTAGGTGGATTCGCCATGTTAAATTGCCCTTAGTGTCCAAAGATATACAGGTTAGGTCGGGATAGGGTGGGGGCCTTGGAAGCGTGCTCTTTCAGTGGATCGGTGGAGTCTCAATGGGCCAGGTGGCCTCTTTCTGCATTGTATGGGTACTAGGGAGAACAGTTTATTTAAACAACAGTTTTGTATTTAGTCAAAGAGACCAAACCCCAGGTCACCATCTGATTCTTCAGACTTTTCTCTCTTTTCCTTTATCTTTTCTTCAATAGAAGTGGTTGCAGCTGGAGCAGCAGCACCTGTAGCACCAGCTGTTGCAACACCTCCAACAGGGCGCCCTTCATCTTGATAACATATGAACAGTTAACAGATTCCCCGCTCTTCTGGAAGTTAAAACTCTATAACACACTAAATATTTCAAAAAAAACCAAAGGCCAGGAATCCTACATTGAGTAACTCACCTCCTGACCACCCCAAAGCCTGTCTACCATCTACAAGGCACAAATCTGGAGTGTAATGGAATACTTTCCATTTGCCTGGATGAGTGCAGCTATAACAACACTCAAGAAGCTCAACACCATCCAGGACAAAGAAGCCCGCTTGATTGCTACCCCTTCGACAAACCTTCAAACCCTCCACCACCAACGAACATTGGCAGCCTTGTGTTCCATCTACAAGATGCACTGCAGTAACTCACTAAGGTTCCTTCGAGAGCATCTTCGAAACCCATGACCACTACCAGCTGGAAGGATAAGTGCAGCAGATACCTGGGAAGCCCACCACTTGGAGGTTCCCCTTCAAGTCATTCACCACCTTGACTTGGAAATGTATTGTCGTTCCTTCACTGTCGCTGGGGAACATCCTCCCTGACAGCACAGTGTGTGTACCTACACCTCAAGTTCAAGAAGGCAACTCATCACCACCTTCGGAAGGGCAACTAGGGATGGGCAATAAATGCTGGCCTAACCAACGATGCCCACATCCCGTAAATTAATTTTTTTTAAACTCAAAGGTTGACCCAGATGGGATGTCCTGGCTAATTAAAACTGGATTTTTGTTTTTGATTAAGAAATAGACTCATGGTTATCCATCTGGTCATTGGGTTATTTTGGATGAGTTAGCTGAGAGGGGAAACCTGTATAAGAGTTTACAGTGAGCGGGTGCTCGTCACATAACCCCAACAGAGGGGTGGGTCCTGAGATAGCCCGAATAGGAGAGGGTTGTCCTCAGAAAGCCCCAATAGGAGTGGGTGGTCCTGAGATAACCCTAATAGGAGTGGGTGGTCCTCAGATAGCCCCCATAGGGTGGTTCTCATATAGAATTATAGAATCCCTACAGTGCAGATGGAGGCTATTTGGCCCATCGAGTCTGCACCGACCATCTGAAAGAGGATCCTACCTAGGCCAAATCCCCAATCCTATCCCCGTAACCCCATCTAAGGGCAATTTAGCATGAACAATCCACCTAACCTGCACATCTTTGGACTGTAGGAGAAAACCGGAGCACCTGGAGGAAATCCACGCAGACGCTGTAAGAATGTGCAAACGCCACACAGGCAGTCACCTGAGGTTGGAATCAAACCCAGGTCCCTGGCATTGTGAGGCAGCAGTGCTAACCACTGGACCACCATACCGCCGATAGAAGCGGGTGGTCCTTAGATAGCCACTATAGGAGCGGGAGTCCTCATATAACCCGAATAGGCGCGAGTGGTCCTCAGATAGCCACTATAGGAACGGGTGTTCCTCAGATAGTCTCAATAGGAGCAGGCAGTCCTCAGATAACCTCAATAAGTGACTTATCTTCAGGTAGCAGGAGGCAATAAATGTGACCAAATGAAGTCCCATAAAGTTCAGAAGATTGAAACTAAAATAAAATTTATAGGCAGAGGTGCGGAGGACATAAGGCGAACAAGTAGAGTAGAGAGCCAGAGTGATGAAACTGGCCAAGGACGGATGACCAACGATGGGTTAACAAAACATTTGAATCAGCTTAAAATGGGGGAAAGCAGTTTTAAGAAACCTCTTGAAAGAGTTAAAATGTTGTGGCTGTGGCTGCATTAAGGGTGTACAAAAACCTTTATATATATATATATGAACGGCAATTCTATTTTTTATTTTGTGCGAATGCATGTCAGTTCCTGTGGGCAGATTGAAATGTTGTCTAACTTTTTGTAATCTTGTTTTGAACATTGTCTTAAGGTGTGGTGTTAGGATTGGGATTTATCTTTTCTTTAGATTTCGATTACAGAAGCAAAGGTACCTGAAGAAAGAAGACAAGTGCCACTGCGAAAAAGGACAAGGCAGCAGTTTGTGTGGTTGGGCACGCAAGCTCCCCATGTTAAAATGAAAAGGGCTGTGCGAATGCTGCATGGCATTGTTTTGTGTTCAAATTCCTATTGGTCCTCCTGCAAATTGAAGGCATGATCTAAAAGTTATGAAACTGAATGTTTATTGGTGACCACACTGAAAACTCTAATAATACTGTGAAAACATGTGGGAATTCTAATCTGGTTACAAATTCGCACATTTAACCAGTGGGGGTCATTTTTAAGTCAAAATACAATACTGCAGCTGTCGGAAATCTAAAATAAAAACAGAACATGCTGGATACACTCAGCTGGTCTGGGAGCACCTGTGGAGAGAGACACCGGGTTAATATTTTGAGTCTTTATGAATCTTCCACAGGATTTCTTTCAGGGTTTGATAGTGTAAATTGGATTTGGGATCGTAATTTAAGATGAATGATCAATCAACTGAATTCGATATTTATTGGGCTTAAATTTCTTTATGAAAGCTAAAAAAAAGGGAACAAGTGGGACCTCGTGATCTAATCCATTTTGCTCCAGGTGTTTTGCTCAGAATAGAATCCTTACAGTGCAAAATGAGGCCGTTCGGCCCACTGAGTCTGCACTGACCTTCTGAACTAGCACTGTACCTAGGCCCACTCCTCCATTCTATTCCCATAATCCCAGTTAACCTGTACATTTTAGGACACTAAGGGGCAATTTAACATGGCCACTCCTTCTAACCTGCACATCTTTGGACTGAGAGAGGAAACCGGAGCACCCGGAGGAAATCCACGCAGGCACAGGGAGAACGTGCAAATTCCACACAGTCACCCATGGCCGGAATTGAACATGGATCTCTGGCACTGTGAGGCAACAGTACTAACCACTGTACCACCATGCTGCCCAAGTAGCCAGTTTGAGTTGATGTGTGAACATGGCTTGGACAAATGTTTTTATTTGACTTTAAAACAAAAGGAATCGTGACGTATTGTAGTGTAGCTCTGTAGAGGTTCGGTCACCGGTAGGTAACCCGACCTGGCCACGGAGAGCTCCGCCTTAGCCACTCCCCCGGGAGTTAAGTATAAGAACCCTCTTCTGGGACCGGCCCCATTCTGTCTGGGGTCGTCTGTGTCGGGTAAGCCTCCCATGTAGTATATTAAAGCCTTAGTTAAAGTCTCACATGTCTTTGTGGTTCTTGACGCTTAGTGCATCAACATGCATCTGAGAACTTTTGCCCCACACCCTTTTCAGACTAGCATAGACAGCAAACCCTTTCTGCTGTTAGTTTGGCTCACCACACACAACGTTCTGTTTGGTATTAATCCATTCAGCTCTGAGCAGATGGGACATTTTTTTGTTTGTTTTTTTAAAGAGGTGACGGTGGCTTCCAATGCTGCAAGTGTAACAAAACGTCCAGCAACTTCAGGATTTAGGAACTTATCTGCAGACACCAAATGTCACAGCATGGTGACAATTTGGATTTCAGAGATTTTAGTTATTTGTGATTTCCAGCGATAGAGCGCTTAAGAATGTCAGACCTGATGTAAACCACTAACCAATGGATATCAGACATTTCAATTCCACCTAACATGGCACAGGAAATTGGAATTGATTCATTAAATTTGTACGAATTGGCAATATAAAGATTACGGCACGATGTACTGGCCGCATCCCACCGGATGGGCAGCACGGTAGCACAAGTGGATAGCACTGTGGCTTCACAGCGCCAGGGTCCCAGGTTCGATTCCCCGCTGGGTCACTGTCTGTGCGGAGTCTGCACGTTCTCCCCGTGTTTGCGTGGGTTTACTCCGGGAGCTCCAGTTTCCTCCCACAGTCCAAAGACGTGTAGATTAGGTGGATTGGCCATGATAAATTACTCTTAGTGTCCAAAAAGGGTAGGAGGGGTTATTGGGTTACGGGGATAGGGTGGAAGTGAGGGCTTAAGCAGATCAGTGCAGACTCGATGGGCCGAATGGCCTCCTTCTGCATTGTATGGTCAATGTTCTCTATGGAACCAGGGAGAGATGCAGGCAGCAGATCCCGGGTGAAGGCCTCTTCTCGCGAGATCTAACCGCACACAATAGGCAGGAACCAGTCTAGCATGGCTAAGGTAGTTTAAGGGTCCAATTAGCCGTGCTGTCGCTGGATTGAATGGCCACCCGGCATCTACCGGCCTCGCCGAGGAGACCCAAGCTAAGCGCTGATTAGTAATGGTCCGCACAAACAGGGACCAGGGAACAGTACGTTGGGGAGTCCCGAAGGCTATCGGAGGCCTCGGGTGGTTGTCCTCCAGGCAGGGCGGTATTCTGACACTGCTGGAGTCACCCAGGCACCTTCTCATTGCCAAACTGGCACCTGGCAGTACCACCCGGGTGCTAGCCAGGGATTGGGTCCAGGGTTGCCATTCCCATGTGAGATGGGGTACGTAGGGGGGGAGGTAGGGACCCCCTTGTCATAATATACACATCAGTATATGATGGTGCAGAGACACACACTGACTGACACACTGCAAGACCAATCAACACACACAACACAGCAGCCAATCACCAGTTAGGGCACGGTCACTATAAAGACAGAGGGCACTAGTTTTCCCGCTCATTCGGGATGCAGCCTCTGAGACAGACAGAGCCCGCAGTCAGTAGCACAAACATCCACCATGTGCTAGCAGTATAGGCTGGTCAGGTTAGGCATAGGTCTTCAGTCAATCTAACATAGTGTCGACCCACAGTGCAAGTATGTTTAACAGCTCTTAGTTAAATAAAATAGAATTGTACTATTACAAGTGTTGGTAGCCTGTCTATGTTACTGCTAAGGTAAACGCAGTCTCCACAGATCCAGAGTACCCAACACATCACCCCTTATAGGTGAGTTGGGGTATTGAACTCCTCAGTGCAGGAAATGACGCTGAGTGCAGCCGCGGGGGGAGGGGGCGTGCGTTCCCCACTGGGGCACTAGAAAAAAAGATAGTGGGGTCGTTCCTGGTGCTACGTGCGTGGTGAACGACTCCGCTAATCCCGCCCTGAACGGACCTTTAGTCAAAACGCGCTCCTAAAAGGAAAATGTACGCGGAATTTTAAGGGATTTAAAACAATTGGGTGGTTTTTATTAATGTTAAGAGATAAATTATATGTGGAGCAATAAACGTATCAGCCCAATAATATTGCTGTTTGAATTTGAGATAACTTGTAAAACATCAGTATAATTTAGTAGAGTGCTGTATTGAAATCAGGGGCGAAATTCTCCCCCAACGGCGCGATGTCCGCTGACTGGCGCCAAAAACGGCGCCAATCAGACGGGCATCGCGCCGGCCCAAAGGTGCGGAATGTCGGGGCTAGGCCGACGCCGGGGGGATTTCCGCCCCACCAGCTGGCGGAAATGGCATTTGTTGCCCCGCCAGCTGGCGTGGAAATGCGGCGCATGCGCGGGAGCGTCAGCGGCCGCTGTCAGTTTCCCGGCGCATGCGCGGGAGCGTCAGCGGCCGCTGTCAGTTTCCCGCCAGTGGGAAGGGAAAGATGCCCCCACGGCACAGGCCACGGTGGGCCCCGATCGCGGGCCAGGCCACCGTGGGGGCACCCCCCAGGGTCAGATCGCCCCGCGCCCCCCCCCAGGACCCCGGAGCCCGCCCACGCCGCCTGGTCCCGCCGATAAATACCAGCTTTGATTTACGCCGACGGGACAGGCAATTTCTGGGCGGGACTTCGGCCATCCGGGCCGGAAAATCCAGCGGGGGGTCCCGCCAACCGGCGCGGCCCGATTCCCGCCCCCGCCCAATCTCCGGTCCCAGAGTCTTCGGCGGGGGCGGGATTCACGGCGGCCAACGGCCATTCTCCGACCCGGCGGGGGGTCGGAGAATGACGCCCAAGATCTTGTGGCACAGTAGGTAACATCTCTTCTTCTGAGCCTGAATTTCTGGGTTCGAGTCCCACTCCAGGACATGGTGGCCAAGGAAGGTGTGTTCATAACGTGGTCAAACTGGTTGAGTGTCAAGCCACAAAATCCATCCAAACACGCCAATGGCTGGCGGTAAGAGTGGGAGAGACTGTCAAGCTCTAAGTCTCTGGTGACAGACTTGCGACCTGTTCCCGGAATTACTATCTATGGAAACAGATGAAAATCTGCCTTGGTGCACCACTGGAATGGGAATTAAGTAATAAAATCACATCCAAAATAAAGAACAGACAAAACATGTTAATGCTTGGAATCAATTGGGAATGTGTGGCTGCTGTTATAAAAAGAATATTGGATGGAAAAGTTTCTAGAATTATATTTGGAATTGCAAATTATACCCAGCAGGTGCAAGAGTTAATAAAGGATAACTTTTTCTTCACATCAAAGCATTGACATGTGCTCCTTAGAGAAACTCATTTTTCAATAATTAGTGTAGAGTTTGACACCAATAAGGATTAGAGGGAAGCAAAGGAAAAGGAATTTGTGTTGAGACAGTTGAAGGATTAGGAAACTAATACTTAACTGAAATATCCATATGATGGATACAAGTATGGAAAAAACTGGAAAATCATTCATATCCATTCCTGCTCTGTTTTCTAAGGCAGCATAATAATAATAATGTTTACTGTCACAAGTAGGCTTACATTAACACTGCAATGAAGTTACTGTGAAAAGCCCCTAGTCGCCACACTCCGACGCCTGTTCGGGTACACAGGGAGAATTCAGAATGTCCAATTCACCTGACAGGACGTCTTTTGGGACTTGTGGGAGGAAAGCAGAGCACCCGGAGGAAACCGGCGCAGACACAGGGAGAACATGTATATTCCGCACAGACAGTGACCCAAGCCGGGAATTGAACCTGGGACCCTGGCGCTGTGAAGCAACAGTGCTAACCACTGTGCTACCGTGCCACGTGTGCAAAACTCTGCAATGTGTATGGTTAGGTAGGGGAGGTAGTGAACAGATCAAGATATCAGACACACGTTGTGCCAAGATTAAGAGGGCTGGGCAGTATTCTACTTCAGGGAATGTTGAGGCAATAGTCGAATAATACCCCAGCCCAAAAGACACTTAGCCCTACATTAGGGCTGCGTCAATGTACTGAGATGGGGTGAAGACCAGTTGAGTTACATCTACCTGTCAAACAAGCGTATATGGTGTGACCACCCAGACCAAGTTACTGAAACATGATGGATCCGACTGTTTCAAAGAATGTCAGTGTGTACTTTGTAGGCAAGCATTGGTCAAGGACCCTGAATGAGATGGTTTGGGGTGTCCTTTGTCTCACGTAGATTGTCACATTTGGGAGTCTCTCTCTCCATGATATCTTGTAATGTTGGACAACAACTGTCTTCCCATGACACAAATCACTTTCCCCAAATCTTTCCCCTTCTTCTCATCCTCTCTCTTCTAACTCGCTAGGATTATAGTTCATCCCAGATAGTCATATGTGATGCTGAAATGCTCTCCGAATTTTCTCTAAGATGAATTCTCCTGATGCATGGATAGAAAAATATGGAACCAATTGTAGCTCCTTCTAAGACTGGGGAATTATCACACACCACAGAAGGGATGTTGGGGATTCCTTCCATAGAAGAATCAACATGGACTCAATATTTTGAAACTAATTTTTTGCATGGACTGTCCATGTAAGGGCAGATGTTAACTTGCAGGTTAGTTGGTTAACTTAGATGTTTAGGAGCATCCTGTCGATCATCACGTAATTTGTTTTACAGAGTGCATTGCTGGCAAGACTTCCAACTGCAGCTTTCATAGCCATAATGTTCACATTTTTGCACATGCCTTTAAACTCTTCATTGTAAAATTGCCTCGCATTGCCAGTCAGGGGAGGTAGTGGCATTGTGGTATTTTCATGAGACCAGTAATCCAGAGCCCCAGGGTGATCCTCTGGGCAATGGGGTTTGAATACCACCATGATAGTAATCCAGAGCCCCAGGGTGATCCTCTGGGCAATGGGGTTTGAATCCCACCATGATAGTAATCCAGAGCCCCAGGATGATCCTCTGGGCAATGGGGTTTGAATCCCACCATGATAGTAATCCAGAGCCCCAGGATGATCCTCTGGGCAATGGGGTTTGAATCCCACCATGATAGTAATCCAGAGCCCCAGGATGATCCTCTGGGCAATGGGGTTTGAATCCCACCATGATAGTAATCCAGAGCCCCAGGATGATCCTCTGGGCAATGGGGTTTGAATCCCACCATGATAGTAATCCAGAGCCCCAGGATGATCCTCTGGGCAATGGGGTTTGAATCCCACCATGATAGTAATCCAGAGCCCCAGGATGATCCTCTGGGCAATGGGGTTTGAATCCCACCATTGACAAATCCCAAATTTCTTTACCCGTCAGTCTGGCCTCAATAAAAGTCGAGATGGATTTGCAGGTACAGCGTTAGTTATTTTATTTGGCTTGCAAGCCTGATTCATCTCAGAGGCATAAGACACATCCAGTCTCCTACACCCCGGAAAGCGAATGAACAAAGAGACAAAGGGATCTCTGCAAATCAATTCAAATGGTATCAAGTTTCACATACACGATTCCCATAGGTCATCCTATACCCTTCCTGACCTAGTCAGACATTCTGATTGGCTCACTTCCAATCCCTTCCTCTGGCCCCTATTACCCAGCATCCTTTTCTCCTCCTTTGGTGGACACACCTCCTCCTTGCTTTGCCATGCGGTCTGAAATCCTTTGTCTGTGAACTCACCAGAATGAGACTGGCCTATCTCTACATTACAGTAACTAATATCTCTAAAGTAACTATTTTATATCACATTCGTCATTCCCTCCTTTTATCATTCCATGATAACCGAACTATCCAATCCATAGCTACGGTCCCTCATCTAAAAAGATCTGTCACTGCATTTCCAATTCCTGGTGTAGCCCCCCTTCATCTGCTGCACCCTCATGGATTTTGACAGCTAAGATTTTAGGGGCGTTGATCTGTTCCAGTGTACCCCGCATTCTACCCATCACACATTTAAGGATGGCTGGGCCCACAAAGATGCAGCCGATAGCCACCACTAAATACATGACCATATTTATCAACCAGTCCTTCCAACCTCCAAATCCCCAGTTACCCCAAGCGCCAGGATCCTGCATTCCGTCCAGGTGATCCCGTATGTGATCCATAAATTTAGTGATGTTAGCGGTCAAGTCCTGAACTCCCATGATACACTTGCCCTGCACTATGGCGCATACCCCACCCTCACGGGCCAGAAGATAGTCAAGAACATACCGGTTCTGCATTGCAAATAACAGTAGCTGAGACAATTCCTTGGTTATTGCCCCGAGGGCTCCCAAGGTTTCATTTCCCAAGATGGTAAGGCCACAAATAAAATAATTCCTATTGCTGACAGCCAAGGAACCCCCCAGTAGCCCAGTTTATCTAGCTTCGAAACGCCCATTCGGGCCGCCTAGCAATGCGGAAAGCCCTCGTCCCAACAGTGATATGAGAGACATACCCCCAGCCACAAAGGAGCTGGAGGCCGGCGTTCAATGGAACGCAAGTGGCGTTGTAACAAACGCATTGGCCAGACGCCTGGGCGATATGGCACCTCCTGTCCGTACAGGTGGGGAACAGACATGTTATATTCGTTTCCACCTCTACCAGCAAACAGCCATATCCTTCACTGCTGAAACAATTCTCGTACGACCGGGAATCCCTATTGGGAGTGAAATGGCTAGCTATATATGCCCTCCACCATTGCAGCCTATCATACTGTGCATGTGAATTATCCCGAGGAAGGGGAAGGCAAATAGCCGGTGGTGCTGAACCCGGATCGTAAGGAAGAGTGACTTGCTCGGGCGGTGGCTCGGAACGCTGACAATGAACCACCGTTTGGGGAGTGCCTCAAAGCGGTGAAACAGAAAATAACCTAGACACCGCTGCAGGGTTCGGGTAGCAGACAACCCGTCCGTGGCCATACAAGCGGTGGTAAATCTGGTAGAAGTGATTCATACTACCCAGGTTTTCCTCAGTTTGGCCTTTAACTAAATTAAGTGTATCTCCCGATAACCTACGTTCTAGCTGTACTTCCCTTCTCACACGCCCCGTCCTCTCTCTCGTCCCTCTCTCTCTCTCACAATCTCTTCCTACGCTCTCCTGACGGTCTGATGTTACCTTTATCGCACCAATCTGAACACATCCAAAATCAAATTTACATGTACTCCAAAAACAAGGCAATGTCCATATAATGTTCCCTTCCCATCGCCGGGACCGGTGCAATTGCTTCATGACTCCTGCATTCTCCTTAACTTTGACGACCTTCCATGAGTCGATACCATGTCTTCGTATATGGGGGCAGCGAAGAACATCACCTTTGCATAGGTGATGTATCCTTGTAGATTGGTTGGGGTGACAAATATAGATAATATTCCCCTTTTCCATGTCCGTCGCCACTTGGGGTGACAAATATAGATAATATTCCCCTTTTCCATGTCCGTCGCCAATAACACTCCAAGCGAGGTGAGGCCAAATATCACACAGATGGTGCGTAGCCACCCCATCATGCTCCACACCTGTAAAATAGCACTGGAGAAGGGAGGCAGGTTAATCTGTCCAAGAAAATGAGGCCCGTTATCAGAACTCAACTGAGCTGGTCTACTGTACCGGGGAATGATTTCCCGCATCAGAACTTTAACCACAGTAGCAGCTTTATTATCGGTAGTCGGATATGCCTCAACCCATCTGCTGAACCCATCCACAATGACCAAAACATATTTATAACATTGACACCTTTCCAACTCAATGTAATCCATTTGGAGCATCTCAAAGGGACCACTGGGCAACGGGGTTTGCCCCATCCCACAAGGGATACCTTTTCCGGTGTTATATTGCTGACAAATCAAACACCGATTACTGATACTCTGGGCCAACCCCTGCATTTTAGGGTGTCACCAAGTGTCCAGCAACAAATCACTAGTCCCCCGAGCCCCACAATGAGTTGCAAAGCGTACACATTCGATGACCCATAAAGCCAGTACATCAGACATACAAGTCTGATGTGCTGGCGTGGTCCATAAAGAGGAAACAGAATCATATGTACAACCTAACCGTTTCCACATTTGTTTAACACTCTCAGGAGCGTCCTCCTGTAACCTTATGACATAGAACATAGAACATAGAACATAGAACAATACAGCGCAGTACAGGCCCTTCGGCCCACGATGTTGCACCGAAACAAAAGCCATCTAACCTACACTATGCCATTATCATCCATATGTTTATCCAATAAACTTTTAAATGCCCTCAATGTTGGCGAGTTCACTACTGTAGCAGGTAGGGCATTCCACGGCCTCACTACTCTTTGCGTAAAGAACCTACCTCTGACCTCTGTCCTATATCTATTACCCCTCAGTTTAAAGTTATGTCCCCTCGTGCCAGCCATATCCATCCGCGGGAGAAGGCTCTCACTGTCCACCCTATCCAACCCCCTGATCATTTTGTATGCCTCTATTAAGTCTCCTCTTAACCTTCTTCTCTCCAACGAAAACAACCTCAAGTCCGTCAGCCTTTCCTCATAAGATTTTCCCTCCATACCAGGCAACATCCTGGTAAATCTCCTCTGCACCCGCTCCAAAGCCTCCACGTCCTTCCTATAATGCGGTGACCAGAACTGTACGCAATACTCCAAATGCGGCCGGACCAGAGTTCTGTACAGCTGCAACATGACCTCCCGACTCCGGAACTCAATCCCTCTACCAATAAAGGCCAACACTCCATAGGCCTTCTTCACAACCCTATCAACCTGGGTGGCAACTTTCAGGGATCTATGTACATGGACACCTAGATCCCTCTGCTCAGCCACACTTTCAAGAACTTTACCATTAGCCAAATATTCCGCATTCCTGTTATTCCTTCCAAAGTGAATCACCTCACACTTCTCTACATTAAACTCCATTTGCCACCTCTCAGCCCAGCTCTGCAGCTTATCTATATCCCTCTGTAACCTGCTACATCCTTCCACACTATCGACAACCCCACCGACTTTAGTATCGTCTGCAAATTTACTCACCCACCCTTCTGCGCCTTCCTCTAGGTCATTGATAAAAATGACAAACAGCAACGGCCCCAGAACAGATCCTTGTGGTACTCCACTTGTGACTGTACTCCATTCTGAACATTTCCCATCAACCCCCACCCTCTGTCTTCTTTCAGCTAGCCAATTTCTGATCCACATCTCTAAATCACCCTCAATCCCCAGCCTCCGTATTTTTTGCAATAGCCTACCGTGGGGAACCTTATCAAACGCTTTGCTGAAATCCATATACACCACATCAACTGCTCTACCCTCGTCTACCTGTTCAGTCACCTTCTCAAAGAACTCAATAAGGTTTGTGAGGCATGACCTACCCTTCACAAAGCCATGCTGACTATCCCTGATCACATTATTCCTATCTAGATGATTATAAATCTTGTCCCTTATAATCCCCTCCAAGACTTTACCCACTACAGACGTGAGGCTCACCGGTCTATAGTTGCCGGGGTTGTCTCTGCTCCCCTTTTTGAACAAAGGGACCACATTTGCTGTCCTCCAGTCCTCTGGCACTATTCCTGTAGCCAATGATGACATAAAAATCAAAGCCAAAGGTCCAGCAATCTCTTCCCTGGCCTCCCATAGAATCCTAGGATAAATCCCATCAGGTCCCGGGGACTTATCTATTTTCAGCCTGTCCAGAATTGCCAACACCTCTTCCCTACGTACCTCAATGCCATCTATTCTATTAGCCTGGGGCTCAGCATTCTCCTCCACAACATTATCTTTTTCCTGAGTGAATACTGACGAAAAATATTCATTTAGTATCTCGCTTATCTCTTCAGACTCCACACACAATTTCCCATCCCTGTCCTTGACTGGTCCTACTCTTTCCCTAGTCATTCGCTTATTCCTGACATACCTATAGAAAGCTTTTGGGTTTTCCTTGATCCTTCCTGCCAAATACTTCTCATGTCCCCTCCTTGCTCGTCTTAGCTCTCTCTTTAGATCCTTCCTCGCTACCTTGTAACTATCCATCGCCCCAACCGAAACTTCACACTTCATCTTCACATAGGCCTTCTTCTTCCTCTTAACAAGAGATTCCACTTCCTTGGTAAACCACGGTTCCCTCGCTCGACGCCTTCCTCCCTGTCTGACCGGTACATACTTATCAAGAACACGCAGTAGCTGATCCTTGAACAAGCCCCACTTATCCAGTGTGCCCAACACTTGCAGCCTACTTCTCCACCTTATCCCCCCCAAGTCACGTCTAATGGCATCATAATTGCCCTTCCCCCAGCTATAACTCTTGCCCTGCGGTGTATACTTATCCCTTTCCATCATTAACGTAAACGTCACCGAATTGTGGTCACTGTCCCCAAAGTGCTCTCCTACCTCCAAATCCAACACCTGGCCTGGTTCATTACCCAAAACCAAATCCAACGTGGCCTCGCCTCTTGTTGGCCTGTCAACATATTGTTTCAGGAAACCCTCCTGCACACACTGTACAAAAAACAACCCATCTATTGTACTCGAACTATATATTTTCCAGTCAATATTTGGAAAGTTAAAGTCTCCCATAATAACTACCCTGTTACTTTCGCTCATATCCAGAATCATCTTCGCCATCCTTTCCTCTACATCCCTAGAACTATTAGGAGGCCTATAAAAAACTCCCAACAGGGTGACCTCTCCTTTCCTGTTTCTAACTTCAGCCAATACTACCTCGGAAGAAGAGTCCCCATCTAGCATCCTCTCCGCCACCGTAATACTGCTCTTGACTAGCAGCGCCACACCTCCCCCTCTTTTGCCTCCTTCTCTGAGCTTACTAAAACACCTAAACCCCGGAACCTGCAACATCCATTCCTGTCCCTGCTCTATCCATGTCTCCGAAATGGCCACAACATCGAAGTCCCAGGTACCAACCCACGCTGCCAGTTCCCCTACCTTGTTTCGTATACTCCTGGCATTGAAGTAGACACACTTCAAACCACCTACCTGAACGCTGGCCCCCTCCTGCGACGTCAAATCTGTGCTCCTGACCTCTATACTCTCATTCTCCCTTACCCTAAAACTACAATCCAGGTTCCCATGCCCCTGCTGCATTAGTTTAAACCCCCCCAAAGAGCAATAACAAATCTCCCCCCCCCAGGATATTTGTGCCCCTCAGGTTCAGATGTAGACCATCCTGTCTGTAGAGGTCCCACCTTCCCCAGAAAGAGCCCCAGTTATCCAAAAATCTGAAACCCTCCCGCCTGCACCATCCCTGTAGCCACGTGTTTAAATGCTCTCTCTCCCTATTCCTCATCTCACTATCACATGGCACGGGCAACAACCCAGAGATAACAACTCTGTTTGTTCTAGTTCTGAGCTTCCATCCTAGCTCCCTGAAAGCCTGCCTGACATCCTTGTCCCCTTTCCTACCTATGTCGTTGGTGCCAATGTGGACCACGACTTGGGGCTGCTCCCCCTCCCCCCTAAGGACCCGGAAAACACGATCCGAGACATCACGTACCCTTGCACCTGGGAGGCAACATACCAAACATGAGTCTCTCACGCTCCCACAAAATCTCCTATCTGTGCCCCTGACTATAGAGTCCCCAATTACTAATGCTCTGCTCCTCTCCCCCCTTCTCTTCTGAGCAACAGGGACAGACTCCGTGCCAGAGGCCCGTACCCCATGGCTTACCCCTGGTAAGTCGTCCCCCCCACAAGTATCCAAAGCGGTATACTTGTTTCTCAGGGGAACGACCGCAGGGGATCCCTGCACTGACTGTTTTTTCCCAGTCCCTCTTACAGTTACCCACCTATCTCCAATCTTTGGTGTAACTAATTCCCTGAAGCTGCTATCTATGACCCCTTCTGCCTCCCGAATGATCCGAAGTTCTTCCAACTCCAGCTCCAGTTCCCTAACTCGGTCTTGGAGGAGCTGGAGATGGCAGCACTTCCTACAGGTAAAATCAGCAGGGACACTAACTGCATCCCTCACCTCAAACATCCTGCAGGAGGAACATTGCACTCCCTTCCCTGCCATTCCTCTAACTTTCTACCAAGATCTGGCTAACAACTAAATTAAATTTTTATAAAAAATAATAATAATATAATAAAAATATGGTACTTACCTCAGACCAATGGGTTTTATTATTAGGTTAGAGGAGGAGGGCGGGTGGGAGACACTACACGTGTAGTGTCTCGGGTTTCCTCTCCACCAGAATTTATTGGTGAGGGTCTTCCCAGACGTCCGCGGGTCGACTTCCTGATCCCGCCTAAAAAACTAATTTAAAAAAAAAAGAAAAATTCTCAGCTCCTGCTGAAATTGACTAACCAGCCAGCTCCACTCCCGCCGAAATCGACTGGCCTGCCCCTGCAAAGAGAAGTGCTTTTAAAGGTTGACTTACCTCCAGCAACCTCCTTCCGCAATGCTCCCGCTGAAATTGACTAACCAGCTGCTCTCACGCCGCCGAAATCGACTGGCCTGCCCCTGCAAAGAGAAGTGCTTTTAAAGGTTGACTTACCTCCCAGCAACCTCCTTCCGCAATGCTCCCGCTGAAATTGACTAACCAGCTGCTCTCACGCCGCCGAAATCGACTGGCCTGCCCCTGCAAAGAGAAGTGCTTTTAAAGGTTGACTTACCTCCCAGCAACCTCCTTCCGCAATGCTCCCGCTGAAATTGACTAACCAGCTGCTCTCACGCCGCCGAAAAATGACGTCTTGGATGGTTGGCATTGACTTGTCAGAAGCAGACATATTTATAGTAGATCGTTTAGTCTGACTTAACATTTTAGGCACCATTTCTTGCTGAATTTGCGCAGCTGTCCGAGCTGCACAATCTGCTTGTTCATTACCAACGTCAACTGGGGTCTTACCATTTGTGTGGGCAGCGCATTTAATAATGGAAATCTGCACGGGCATAAGGAGGGCCTGCAGTAAGTCATTAACTAAACCCCGGTGTGATATTTGACCACACATAATCATGTCAGGTTGTTCTGACGAAATGTCACTGAAATCGTCCCTTATTGTGGTAGTTTCCTGAATCAAGGCTAAACAGTCGTGGCCAGGTGCGTCTTCATGGACAGGGGGACCACTAAGAAAACAGGCTGCATTGATAGTGGTACAATGTTTAAATGTCAGACGTGGATTGTTCAAAAAGGTATATCTCATACCTATTCTGACGAGCTGCGGTAAGATGCTGAGTCTGCAGTTGCCTCAGTAGTGCGATGACCGAGTGGAAGCTATACACCGTAATATCCTGTTGGAGGGTGAGAGCATGTGACGGCTATGCGATGGCGTTGATTGAACGTAAATCCTGTACTAATCGGTACCGGTCTGGTTTGGCTGGTTTAGGCACAGCAAGTATGGGGGTGTTACATTCTGATTGGCAAGGGACCAAAATACCCTGTTGCAACAGCTCTTGAATTAATTTGTCTATAGACGGAGCAGCTTGGGATTTCAGGGGGTATTGCCGAATGGAAGGTAGCTTTACATGATCCTTAATCGTTACCTTTATAGGTGTAACATTTGTCTTTCCCATTTGTGATGGGTATTTCGCCCAGACCTGTGGATTGACATATTCCAAAACATCATGTCCCCAGTGATGCTGCAGTCGAGTGTTAATTGTTTCAGGGACCTCAAAATATTTTATGGCAGTGCCGTCCGGCATGACTTGAAGTGCGTACTCTGTTGGATCCGAATGATCCACTGCCCTCCTTACCATTTGCCCCAGATCCCTGGCATGGTACTGGTCGTGGACCTGACGTGTAATATGAGGGCTTACCGAAGCTGACTGTGGCCATAAATGTGGTGGTATTGTAACAAAATCGGCTGTACCTTCTTTTCCCGTGACTGTGGCTGTACCTTTGACTGGCCATTCGGTCCCAATTAATGGCCGGTATTTGTCCTCCAACTCCCTGTTTTGTCCGGTTCTGTCATAGGCCAGGGTAACGTGATGCAGTGAATGTTCAATGTCTAACGTCCACCACTGGGGGTGATAGAAATATAGCACTGTTGTCTCATCCTCCATGATTGGACCGTTGCCCCTTTGTCTCCGTACTCTAGCTGTAGCTGGAAGATACACAGTAAATCTCGGGCCAACAAATTACAGTCCAATCCAGTAGTCACTACAAACTGATGATCTGCAGACTTATTCTCGTAAGTGACTGTCACAGGTTCAGAAATAGGATACTCACACACCTGTCCTTGGAACCCCGACAATTGCTGCGTGTGGTCGGATAATGGTAGTCGAAGTTCTGATTGCACAGAAGACATGGCTGCTCCAGTGTCGATTACAAATGAGTGATGTTAATCTCCTATCTGCAGAGAGATAATAGGTTCCCTGTCCGATTGGAGACTCCTTATGACTAAATTAGCTAGTCAATCCTGTGTTGGGAAAGGGTTTGCCTGGGAGAAGTCAGTGTATCTCGTCTGTCCTCCCCTTGGTGGGTACCCCCTCCTTTGGGTCGGATAATCTCCTTCTGCTGCCTGTCTTTTAAAGGGGCATTCCTGTTGCCAGTGATCTGCACAGCCACAATTAAAACATGCATTGCTCCCTCTATATCTGCCCCGTCCTCTTCTCCCAGTAGACCAATGGCCCCTCAGAGGGGGCGGTGGTTGTAAAGCTGTTGGTGCATATGGTGGGCCATAAAAAGGAGCTGAGGGTCCCTTTGGGTGGGTTTGATATCCTCCCCCTCGCTGATCCACCCACCCAAAGTCACAATATTGGGGCTCCTGCTGGTAAACTACCATTTCTGCCACTTGTTGGGGTCGCAAATCATCCTTTTTCATTACATACTCAGTCTTAACCTTTGTAACTGAGCCTCCTTCCTGGCCTACACCCTCCTTCCAATAAAATCTGACTGCCCTTGCCATCTGGGAAGGGTCGTTCTCTGTCCAATTCATGTTATTACATTTCACAGCAGTTGCCACAGAAGGTGGTAGGCAATGCATTAACATAGCACAATATTGAGGGGAATTCTGACCATTTTGATATGGCAAGTCGCCTGACTGCCCACGGTAGATTTCATTAAAACGCTCCAGAAATTCCTCTGGCTCTTCAGTCTTCTTAGGTTTTAGGTCTAAGATAGCAGAAATATTTATGGGCTTTTGAAATGTGCTATTCAGCGCATTCAGGATCTGTGTCCGTCTATCGTCGTCTAACGCATGGGCTTGCTGAAGTGCGGCGTGGCTAGCATAATTCAGGTGATTGGTATCTTCCTAATCGGCAACTGTCTCCGAGTCTCACCAGGGGGCACTCTAGCTATTTCCTCTGGTTCTTCCAAGACTTCGACGTCCCTCCCTGTCACTAGAGGGAGTTCTTTCTCTTCAAAATCATCTGTTGCAGCTCCCTTTGTTCTCGAAATTTGTGGTTTCCCCTTGGTCTGGAGGGATTTTGGTGGTATGCTTAATTGTTTCTGGTTAGGATCAAGCCCTTCTCTCGCTGTCCGAGATCTGGTCCTAGAGCTAACTGGGCTTGCGGAACAGAGCTCCTCTTTCTCTACTGATCGTGAAGATGGTAAATCGGGACCCACACTATCATCCAAAAGGGCTGGAGTTACTAGCATGATTGGAATCTGGGGAGCAGTGACTGGATATAAATGATTATACTCTGGTGGTTCTGGAATTAGTGCAGACAATGCTACAGGTGCAGTCAAAGCTTTTACTGACATTTTTAAATTATTGAATTAATCTTTTTCTGTCAATTCAAGGCCAGCCATTGAACTACGTAGCTCATCTTTTGTTTGACCCGAGCCTTTCCTGTCTCTACTTGCCCGCGTTTTTTTTTCTTGGCAAAACGATTGAAAAGGTTCTAACAGTGTTCTTTTAAAACTTAAAAATGTTTGAAAATTCAAATTGAATTACTGCAACTTGCAAGCTTAGCTCTGATCTCAACTCAGAACTAAATTTACGATTTGCTTAACACAAACTTGTATAACATTTACAACTTAATTAATTCTTTATCTTAACAATTTTTCTTTTAACAAGTTTTTCTTACATTCACAAAAATGTTGGCAAAGTCAACTATCATCTCCAGATTTACCCTTTTTAAAATGGTGTCAGTGATCTTCTTTAAGTTTCTATTAATTCACAAATAAAATGAGATAAACATTATTTCAAGTAAGTAAAACTTAAGATTCTGGCAATTTCAATCAATTGCTTTCGAAAATAATAACTTTTATCAAAGAGGTGGAGAAACCCACTGGTTTCCTTTAATTAATTCAAAACGTAACTTTGCTGGAGTTCACTGACTCAAAGGAAAGGTATCCGATTACACTACAGGCTGCTGCTGTTATCTCAAGGCCTGAGTGAGAAGCACTGTCTGTCGTCTTTAACTTTGGCTGCTGCTGTTAACCCTTTGAGAGACTTCTGCTTCAACCAACATGCAGCATCCAGCTCTTGAAATTTATCCAAGCAATTCCCCACAATCTCAACTAGTCCTCAGAACTGCGTTTTTCGCCACTACAGTCCAAGGGTACAATTTTAGCTTAATCAACTATAGATTTAAAACACTTGTGGAACTGAACCAACTTCCGATGTCCCATCAGTTAATCAACAACACTCGTAGAACTGAACCATCTCCCGATGTCCCATCAGTTAATCAACAACACTCGTAGAACTGAACCATCTCTCGATGTCCCATCAGTTAATCAACAACACAATTAACCCAAAACTGAACTATCAATTATGATATCCCATCAGTTTAATTTGCTAATCCCCAGACTGACCTTTGATTTCGTCGAGACGGTCTTTCCGTACCAACCGCGAGTGACCAGACGATAAGAAGAGGGGAAAAATCAATGCGCGGTCATTTTCCAGCTGTACATTGTGGGCCCTTTTTCCCCATCCTCCTGTTCATAATCAGTCTAATTCTGATTTCGCAGTTGGTCAGAACCATCTTGAGAAATCCCGGGTTTCGGCACCAAATGACAAATCCCAAATTTCTTTACCCGTCAGTCTGGCCTCAATAAAAGTCGAGATGGATTTGCAGGTACAGCATTAGTTATTTTATTTGGCTTGCAAGCCTGATTCATCTCAGGGGCATAAGCCACATCCAGTCTCCTACACCCCGGAAAGCGAATGAACAAAGAGACAAAGGGATCTCTGCAAATCAATTCAAATGGTATCAGGTTTCACATACACGATTCCCATAGGTCATCCTATACCCCTCCTGACCTAGTCAGACATTCTGATTGGCTCACTTCCAATCCCTTCCTCTGGCCCCTATTACCCAGCATCCTTTTCTCCTCCTTTGGTGGACACACCTCCTCCTTGCTTTGCCATGCGGTCTGAAATCCTTTGTCTGTGAACTCACCAGGATGAGACTGGCCTATCTCTACATTACAGTAACTAATATCTCTAAAGTAACTATTTTATATCACATTCGTCACCATGATAGATGATGAAATCTGAATTCAGTGAAAATCTAGAATTAAATGTCTAACGATGGCCGTAAAATCATTGTTATAAAAACCCATCTGGTTCACTAATGTCCTTTAGGAAAAGAAATCCTTACCCTGGTCCGCACGGCTCCAGATCCACAGCAATGTGGTTGATTCTTAAGTGGCCTAGCAAGCAATTCAGTTCAAGGGCAATAAATGCTCATCCAGCCAACAATGCCCACATCCCATGAAATAACTTTAAAACAGGACATCACTGTGGTCCCTCTCTGGTCCCTATCCATTTTTCCATGATTTTATCTACAATTATCCTTCGAGCATATATCACTGTGGAAAAACTGTATCATGTCAATTAAATGTAAAATGAAAATGTCCCATATTTGTAAATCGAATGCTCCTACTGTCATTTATTAAAGTCCTATATATACAAGCTCCAAACCTTCATCAGTGTCCAACTGATGGACCTCCCACGAATGGTGGGCACTGCGGGTGTTGGGGCGCATCTTTTGTTGGGAAGTGATAGTGCCAAGGCCAAGGCCCTGCCTTGTTTTCTCTTTGGTAAGGACAGAACGCATACCCGCACATCCACTTAATTTTTCCATTGGCCATAAGGTTCAAATTCAGAAAACCTTGATGGAATCATGCCCTGATAATTTACGCTCGCTTTCAGCCATTCACAAAAGCAACTCAAATTACAATCCTCTGGGTGAGAAGAAAATCTTAAGTTTCCAATCTTCACCTTTCGGCAACATCTGCTGTGATAACCATTCCAAAGCCATAGAGGGAAGTAGAAAACCAGACACCAAAATTTGACTTGTTATTAGATTTATTTACAGAACACAGCATTACATATGTCTGCTTCCTTCCCTATCAGCACCCAATGTTCCAGCAGTCTCCATTCATTGTCTCTTTTGACAAGACAAAAGTCAATACATTTTTTTAAAAGCCAATAAATCAAAAGAAGGTGATAGCGTCTGATGGAAGGAAATTTACAAAATCAAATGAAAATGGTGTACCCCAGCACCCGAGGTGCCCACTAGTTGCAAAAGACCTGGAGCGTACTGGAGGACATTGGATGCCCCCTCTCCAGGGCCACCCAGCTGCAGTCTCAGTTTACCCTCTTTTAAAGAAGAGTGATCAAAAATAAACAGATAAATGCAAGGAGATAAAAGCAGTTGGTGAGATACTGTCACAAAAAAAATATATTAATTTCAAAGGCAACTAATAAAATCAGATTGAAATGTCTATCCGAGGGGTGATGATGCCCCCAACACCCACAGCCCCCACCAGTTGTGGAAGGAGCCTCAATTTAGATGTGCTCTCGGTACTTAATTCAATGATGCCCTTCACCTGTGTACCTTTTGTTGTCAATTCAAGGTATTTCTCATGTTTCCTCACACGCAGCCTTGCAGTGGAACAGGAGCATGTCAAGAGACCGATCATGTATTGTCATCAGGGATGACGTCATTGGCCGTTTGCGCGGGCAAACAGGTAGTGTAATTTAGCAGCCCACAGTGTTAATGATCGCGCCAGAAGTGTGTGCCTGCACTACAACTACCATTTTGGTGGCAAGGTGGCACTCATAGCGGTGAAAAACTATGCTCTAGTTATCGGGCAGCACGGTAGCACAAGTGACAGCGCCAGGATTCCAGGTTCGATTCCCTGCTGGGTCACTGTCTGCGCGGAGTCTGCACATTCTCCCCGTGTCTGCGTGGGTTTCCTCCGGGTGCTCTGGTTTCCTCCCACCGTCCAAAGACGTGCAGGTTAGATGGATTGGCATTGAAAAATTGCCCTTAGTGACCAAAAAAGGTTAGGAGGTTACGGGGATGGAGTGTGATGTGTTACGTTCTCTGGGATAACACAGGCTGCAACTGGGTGCAGCTTTAGCCAAAAGATACTCCAGACCTTGAAGTTAGTTCAATCTGATTTATTGAACCGTTAGCACAGCTCTCTATGAGTTCGACTCTCTGCTAACCTAAGTGTGGTTACTCTGTCTGACTGAACCAGACTAGCTCTTAGCCATGTGCTGGAGGTGTAATACTGTTCATTAATTGATGTTCATTAGTGGAAAGAGACGGAGTGTGAATGCCTCTTGCCTTTTTTACTGAGATACCACCCCTGAGTGTCCTGCCTGCTCACTGGTCATGTCCTGTTCTCTGTGTTCATTAGCTGCCTGTCTGTATATCATTATCTGCACGTCTGTATTCCTGACGTCAATTCCATCATGACATCTCCCCTTTTTTTATGTATCATTGGAACGTACTTACATGTGGTGGCATATATTAACATATTTACAAGCAGTGGCATATGTGAACATATTTACATGTGAAGACAGCTGTGTAATGTGAGAAAACAGAACATAGCAAACAAAACAAGTCTCTGGGGCTTGCGTCTGATCCTTGTCGACCGCCGAAGAGGTGAGGAAGACAGCGCCTTGACAGGCGGGATGGAAGCCTGACTGGTGGCCTCGTGGGTCGAGGTATCAGGAGGTGGCAAAACAACAGACGGAAACGGAGAAGAAAGCACAGGGCCCGTCTGTTTCGTCGCACAACAGAACCATCAGCCATACGTACAACATACAAGCCGGGCGCAGCCTGGCGAAAAATGACAGCTGGAGCAGACCAGCCACCATTCGATATCTTGATCCTGACAGTGTCTGCCGGGGGTAACATGGGCAAATCTGTGGCATGAGCATCATTGCCCTGCTTTTGCTGGTTTCGGAGCTGCTGCACCTTCTGCAGCACCGGAAGGTGATCCAGTTTGGGCAAGTGTATGGCTGGAACTGTCGTCCGCAGATCCCTGTTCATCAGGAGTTGAGCCGGCGACATGCCAGTGGACAGTGGGGTGGCCCTGTACGCAAGCAGCGCGAGGTAGATGTCAGAAGCAGAATCCGAGGCCTTGCAGATGAGCTGTTTCACAATGTGCACCCCTTTTTCAACCTTCCCATTGGACTGTGGATAGTGTGGGCTGGAAGTGACATGTTTGAAGTGGTACGACTTGGCAAACATAGACCACTCGTGGCTGTTGAAGCACGGGCCATTGTCACTCATGACAGTGAGTGGGATACCATGCCTGGACAACGT
This sequence comes from Scyliorhinus torazame, assembly GCF_047496885.1. NCBI lineage: Eukaryota > Metazoa > Chordata > Chondrichthyes > Carcharhiniformes > Scyliorhinidae > Scyliorhinus > Scyliorhinus torazame. The sequence continues at coordinate 81,033,491 of NC_092727.1, read as the reverse complement.
CTCCTTCCAGGCCTTGATGACGGTCCGAGATGTGAGGTCTGAGAGCTTCACGACTTCAGGGTACATAGAACATAGAACATAGAAAATACAGCACAGAACAGGCCCTTCGGCCCACGATGTTGTGCCGAACCTTTGTCCTAGATTAATCATAGATTATCATTGAATTTACAGTGCAGAAGGAGGCCATTCGGCCCTTTGAGTCTGCACCGGCTCTTGGAAAGAGCACCCTACCCAAACTCAACACCTCCACCCAACACCAAGGGCAATTTGGACATTAAGGGCAATTTATCATTGGCCAATTCACCTAACCCGCACATCTTTGGACTGTGGGAGGAAACCGGAGCACCCGGAGGAAACCCACGCAGACACGGGGAGGACTGGCAGACTCCGCACAGACAATGACCCAAGCCGGAATCGAACCTGGGACCATGGAGCTGTGAAGCAATTGTGCTATCCACAATGCTACCGTGCTGCCCTTAAGAACAAATAAATCTACACCATACCATTTTACCGTAATCCATGTACCTATCCAATAGCTGCTTGAAGGTCCCTAATGTTTCCGACTCAACTACTTCTACAGACAGTGCATTCCATGCCCCCACTACTCTCTGGGTAAAGAACCTACCTCTGATATCCCTCCTATATCTTCCACCTTTCACCTTAAATTTATGTCCCCTTGTAATGGTTTGTTCCACCCGGGGAAAAAGTCTCTGACTGTCTACTCTATCTATTCCCCTGATCATCTTATAAACCTCTATCAAGTCGCCCCTCATCCTTCTCCGCTCTAATGAGAAAAGGCCTAGCACCCTCAACCTTTCCTCGTAAGACCTACTCTCCATTCCAGGCAACATCCTGGTAAATCTTCTTTGCACCTTTTCCAGAGCTTCCACATCCTTCCTAAAATGAGACGACCAGAACTGTACAACGGTAGTTGGAGAAATAGTCAATAATCAACACGTAGTCACGACCGTTCGCACAAAAGAGGTCAATGCCAACCTTTGACCACGGGGAGGTCTCGATTTCATGCTGTTGGAGCGTCTCCTTGCTTTGCACTGGCTGGAAGTGTTGACAGGTTGCACAGTTGAGGACCATGTTCGAGATGTCCTGGCTAATACCGGGCCAGTAGACAGCCTGCCTGGCTCTGCGTCTGCGTTTCTCGACGCCCAGGTGTCCCTCATGGATTTGGCGGAGCACCAAGCTCTGGAGACTGAGTGGAATGACAATCTGGTCCAGCTCGTCATTCCAAGGGCAGCACGGTAGCATTGTGGATAGCACAATTGCTTCACAGCTCCAGTGTCCTAGGTTCAATTCCGGCTTTGGGTCACTGTCTGTGCGGAGTCTGCACATCCTCCTCGTGTGTGCGTGGGTTTCCTTCGGGTGCTCCGGTTTCCTCCCACAGTCCAAAGATGTGCAGGTTAGGTGGATTGGCCATGATAAATTGCCCTTAGTGTCCAAAATTGCCCTTAGTGTTGGGTGGGGTTACTGAGTTATGGGGATAGGATGGAGGTGTTGACCTTGGGTAGGGTGCTCTTTCCAAGAGCCGGTGCAAATTCGATGGGCCAAATGGCCTCCTTCTGCACTGTAAATTCTATGATAATCTATCTATGAATACCATCAATCACCGTCAGGTCGTCCTTTACATTGTAAAATTGAGGGCACTGCTGTTTCTGCCAGGCATTGGCGAGGTGGTGCATGACACGCTGCAAAGGGGTCTTTGGCTGTCTCCTCGCGGATACGAACCACCTTCTCATCAGACGCCGGGAGGGTGCTAGCACACAGCTGCACCTGTGATTCAATCTGCCGGATAATTTCCAGCGGTTCACTTGGCAAGGTTATGGAGCGGGATTGTGCATCAGCGATGCTGAGCTCCTTGCCAGGCGTGTACACTAAGTCAAAGTCGTACCTTCTGAGTTTGAGGAGGATGCGCTGCAACCGAGGCGTCATGTCGTTCAGGTCCTTGTGGATAATGTGGACCAGAGGCCTATAATCCGTCTCGACAGTGAATGTCGGCAGGCCGTAGACATAGTCGTGAAGCTTGACAATGCCAGTGAGAAGACCCAGGCATTCCTTCTCGATTTGCGCATACCTTGTTTCGGTGGGCGTCATGGCCCACGATGCATAGGCTACCGGTGCCCAGGATGAAGTGTCATCGCGTTGAAGCAGCACCGCACCGATGCCATCCTGGCTCGCATCTGTCGAGATCTTCGTCTCCCTGTCTGGGTCGTAAAATGCCAAGATGGGTGCGGTGGTGAGCTTGGCTTTCAGCTCAATCCACTCTGCCTGATGTGCTGCTTGCCACTCAAAGGCAGTGAACTTTTTCACCAGGTTTCGTAGGGCAGTGATGTGTGAGGCTATGTTTGTGATGAACTTGCCCAGAAAATTGACCATGCCCAGGAAGTGCAACACCGCCTTCTTGTCTTCAGGGACCTTCATGGCTTCGATGGCGTTGACCTTGTCTGTGTCCGGGCGCACGCCCTGCTGAGAGATTTGGTCTCCTAGGAACTTGAGTGTCGTCATGCCAAAGCAACATTTGGCCCTGTTCAGCTTCAGGCCATTGTCATGGACACAGCGGAATACCTGCTGGAGATGGGAAACATGGTCATCAGGGGTCGTGGACCATATGATGATGTCGTCCACGTACACACGAACCCCTTCAATGCCCTCCATCATCTGCTCCATGATGCGATGGAAGATCTCCGATGCCGAGACAATGTCAAACAACATGCGATTATCGCAGTATCTGCCAAACGATGTGTTGAAGGTGCAGAGCCTTCTGCTGGACTCATCCAGCTGGATTTGCCAAAATACATGTGATGCATCTAACTTGGTGAAAAAACGTGTGTGTGCCACCAAAAGATACTCCAGACCTTGAAGTTAGTTCAAACTGATTTATTGAACCAGTAGCACAGTTAGCACATTTCTCTATGAGTTCGACTCTCTGCTAACCTGATGCTCGATCAATAACTCCAGAAGCGTGATTGGATGACAATTGAAGGCTTTATTGGACTAGATGTTTCCCCCAGCAGTGCAGGTATAGAATGCAGCTGCTAGGGAGACACAGACTCTTATACTCCGCCTTACTGGGCTGAACCAACAGGCAGGCTTCACCAATGACATTGCTGTCTCAGGTACCTCCCACACCAATGGTCTTACAGCATCAACCTGGGTACCTTAATACCCTTAATACCGACTACCACATAACCTAAGTGTGGTTACTCTGTCTGATTGAATCAGACTAACTCTTAGCCACGTGCTGGAGGTGTAATACTGTACATACACCCTGACTCACTCTGTAGATGTTCATCAGTGGAAAGAGATGGAGTGTGAGTGCCTCGTGCCTTTTATACGGAGATACCACCCCTGAGTGTCCTGCCTGCTCATTGGTCATGTCCTATTCTCTGTGTTCATTAGCTGCCTGTCTGTGCCTGTCTGTATATCAGTATCTGCATGTCTGCATATCATGACAGAGTGGAAGTGAGGGTTTAAGTGGATCGGTGCAGACTCGATGGGCCGAATGGCCTCGTTCTGCACTGTATGTTCTATGTTCTATACAGCCAGATTTTGAGGCTGATGTATCTCAATTAAGGATTTGGAAAATACAATGGCAATTGATAACACTGATTCCGACAAATTGTTTGCGATAGGAAATGGTTACTATGGGAAATGGTTACTGGAGTAAATGGTTTGCTGTAGGTAAATGGTTATGGTAAATTATATGATTACTGTGGTAAATGGTTATGGTAAATTATATGATTACTGTAGTATGTGAGTATTGTAGTATCTGGTTACTGTAGTAAATGGCTACTGTAGTATACGAGTATCATAGTTAAAGGTACACTTCCAGGAGGACAGCAAGAAAGGAAAATGTCGACACAATTTAACAGTTCAGTATATTAACATCAAAAGGATCAAAACGCAACTAGGAGTCACATTCATACTCCTATTGCACAATTTCTCTCTGCTGTTCTGTTCCTTAATATTAATGGTGGAAGATTAATGGTGGTGTGGGTTCTGCCAAACGTCATTGGCATCGGATGGTGGGGGTGCGGGGGGGTGTTGGAGCTGTGATTCCACCTAGATTCTACCAGTCTCCCATTGCCCACCTGCAAAGAAGCAATGTACAGCCAAGGAGCAGCAATATGGGCAAGAACTCTATATGTTATGAGTTCCGAGCCATGATTCCGAAGGGGACCGAATATATTGATTACAGCTAGAAGGCTAAGCAATCAGGAGTGCATCATATGCCAGCTTGACATCTGCGGTAGGTGCCAGGTGAGATTTTTTTTTATTTAAATTGTCTCCTTTGCTCGGGTTTGAGTTGACATGGGATGGGGTGTGGTGTGACTTGCTTGCGTAATACTTACCTGTCTGCCGCCACCCTGGACGAGCAGGGTACTGGAGACATACTTGGCGTGGTCCTTGTTCTGATAGAATAGGTGTTCTCCTACTGACTTCCACAAACTGAGTGCTGGCAGAGACCCCTCGGATAGCAACAACAGGAGCTTGAGTTGAAAGATGGATAGCAACAACAGCAGCTTGCATTTATATAGCACCGCTTACATCCCCAGACATTTAACCACCAGGTATGTGACTGGAGAAATTTTAGAGAGAATACAGACTTATCGTTCATCGACAGAGTTAACCTGCGATGTTTTCTGCAGGAAGTAGGGATTGAACAGCATGAGTCAGTAGATAGAGCTGAAACAAATCATAAAAAGAGCATGTGAATAAAAAAACCTTATTATCACGTACATTATGCCGATACATTAATATTACCCTTTACCATTGTACTGAAAGCATTTATTTCAACACCATCTCATCTCTGGGCTTATCTGCATGCAGACGTGGATTCTAAAAATAGACCAGTTTGTGCATGTTATCTGTGTGATTCATGGCATATCGTACTGCCTATTAATTACAATGCTGTGAAGTTTCTGCCATCATAACCTCATCCGAGGCCATTTAGCAGAAGATAATGATTCACCTGGGAGATAAACAACAGCACTAATGAAGGGGTTTTTATACTCCGTCTGCCACTGATGCTACAAGGGAATTAAAACCTCAATCCCCATTTAGCCTTGGACCATTCTTAATGAGTTCTGTACCACTCACCCTACACACTTGACAAGTCCCCAGACAAAGTTTTCGAATACCACAGAGCAAATAATAAGCACCTGTTTCTTGGTGACTTTATTTTACATGAAATAAAAACACAAAATTGCCGGGAATACGCTACCAGAGTGGAGAGTGATACAGGAACGACGTTTCCGGTCGAAGACCTCTAGTTAGAACTATCATGATGAAAGAAACATTTGGAGAGTTTGGGGGGGGGGGGGATTTATGGAACCCACAAGGGCAGGAAATATGGTGACTTTATTAGACAAGAAAATAAATTTCTAATTTCCTGATGGCTGCTTGAGATGCAGAGGCCAAGTCAACAGCATTTTCGCGGTGTGTCGAGACTCACACCGGCCTGTGGCGGTGTAATATCTGTACGGGATCTACGGGGTGGAATGCTTATCTTACCCGTGCTCCTTGCGAGTACAAGCTCCCCCGCTGGGGTGGAGCATCTCAATTAACCCACGTACATAAGGCTTGCCAGTAAGGAACCGACCCAGACGGGAGAGAGTAGTGCACATATCGTTTGTGCAAATAAAACTTTGTTTCTTGTTTTATCCAGTGTGGACTCCCCGTGTCTTTATTAAAGGTGGGTTCATACTTGTTTAATCATCTGCACGCCATGAGTGCTCATTCATGCTAAAACATTTCTGATTACGTCCTATCTTCAAGTCAGCGGTGCACTTGGTTCGTGCTTTTCAAGGGTGACGTTGGCTCTGTGCAGCTGTGTGCCAAGTCAGTGATTTTCCTCGCTTAACTCTGTGGCACATGGAGAGGAGAAGGAAAATGGCAGCTTGCATAGAGGCTTGGAGCGGCAAGAGTGAGCCACTGGTGAGGGGTTGGGGTACGGACTGGGTCGAGGGCACGCAGGAGTGGAAGAGGGATCTAAGAGAGGATTGGGATCGTGGAGGAGTGAAGTGGGAATGGACTGGTGTGCTGTGTGTAGTGGGGGGTAGCTATAACCAGTTAAGGTAAGAAAATTAAGGGCCTAAAGGGCCCTCCATAAGTGTGTCTATTTCAGGGCATTAGCTGGCAGAGCCCTTACAGGGTTTTCAGTTCACCTACAACCTATTGATTAACCGTGATGTGATCCAAGAACCAAGAGTGATCTTGGATAATAACCTTTACAATGGATAGAAGGGAGAGCCAGCTGAGCCTGCAAGTTAGGCCATATCCCACAGAGTGACAAGTATAACACTGGACACTGACATGAACATTCAATAAAGGTTGGACAAAAAAACATTGTTTCTTCCAAAATAACGGAAAAGTCGCTAACTCTCCTGTAACCATGGATGCGTGCCAACCATGAGGGAGGTATGCCGGTATATTTAGCTGTCTGACTGAGCAAGTCTCACCAAATAATGATGATTCACACATGAATAAAGTTAAACCAAGGTGATGTGAATTATTTACGAGTGAAATTTAATTATTAAAAGCCACCTTTGTGATCTCTGTAAATTCTTAAGTTGAAGTCGATGGAGTTGGACAGGAGAGTTTTGGCCGCGATGCTGAGCCTTCTTGGTTGAGCAGGAGACTTTAATAACGCACTCGGAGATGCTGCATTTCCTGCTAACGGCCGGTTTTACCACTGTAAAGGTTAGCTCTGCCATGGAATCGCACGTGCCCCCCCCCCCCCCCGCCTCCCCATCCCTCCATGCATGGGGCCATCACGTAAAATTTTAATTGTGATCAAAATGCCAATTCACTTTTTTAAAATTTAAAGTGCTCAATTCTTTTTCTTCCAATTCAGGTACGGCCAATCCACCTACCCGGCACATCTTTGGGTTGTGGCGGTGAGACTTGCACAGACATGGGGACAATGTGCGAACTCCGCACAATTTTAGTTCACTGGGAAACAGCGAGAGAGTGGAAGTGGGACACACAGACACTCATCGGGAATGGCTCACAATGAAACACAGCCCCCACCCGCCCCCACCTCCCACTAATGATTATTTCTCTTTCCACAGGTTCTGGCAAATCTGCTTAGCGTTTCCAGCATTTTCTGGTTCTTTTAGATCTCTCACGTCCGCAGTATTTCACTCTCGTATTTATTTAACGTGAGCCACGACTGAATTGATTCTGTTTCCGTTTCTTTCCCCTTTGTGCCACCGGGGCCAGTGTGAAAACATCTTTTGACCGAAACCAGCGATGAAATGTATATTGGGAGCGGGGGAGGAAGTGCGGGAATCAGAGCTGAAAGGCACAATCACTATGAATTTGAGAATGTTCTGAATCCTTGTACAGTTTGTACTCTGCGTGAACACATCTATTCAATTTAAGAGAATAGTTTACATTAGGTAAATTCATTCCACAACCTTCATGTCAAGCAGTGATTGCAGTATGATGTGAAAGAGCACAATTGTCAAATTTAAAATGGAGCTGAAAAGATTTTTTTAAACTCACTTAGATAGAGTTTGTTCAGAGCCCATGCTGGGATTGCCCTGTTGATATTACTGCCTAGTTACAGCACATTGTAATTATGCTATTACTGGCAGCAATGAAAAACCTAATAAATCATCGAAGCACATAAGGACTGTCACCGTACTGAACCTTTGCAAGAGCTAATCCCGTTCTCTGTATTCTTTGCATTTCCTCTTTTTTCCCCAAGCATATTGTTATGGGCGAGGCTTTTCAGAAACCCAAAATGTATCATGGAGTTCAACCAACCTCACCCTTTAATGGATTTGTTGCTTTTCCGAGCACACGGCTTTTTCCCTAGGTGTGGGATTGCAATTATGGACACGTGGGTTTTTAAACACAAAACACTGTTTATTCCATGAACTCAACTTAACAACTTAACATCTTAAATAAACATTGGATCTCTTAACACCCCTTACTTCAAATATAACTCAGAAAATATTGCAACAGTAAATAATTCCTTAAAATGTTCCTTCAAACTTCCAAGAGACTTAACACCTTTAAACAGTATCACATCAGGTTAAAGGATATATATTTTTTCTGTAGAATGGCAGAGACTGTCGCAAACTGGCTTTCTACTTTTAAACTGCTCTCAGCAAAACCAGCCAGGCACTTTTTAGCTGCTCTCAACAAAACCAAACTACAAAACTTGCAGCTCTCTGGAAACACACAGACACTGCTTTTAAACTGAAACTAAAAACCTGCAAAATGGCTGACCTAAAGCTGAGCTCCACCCACTCTATGACATCACTGTTTTCTTAAAGGTACATCGCTTAAACATCTAGTTCTTAAAGGCACTCTTGCATGACAATATTTTGAAATTCTGTTTTCACAGTTGCAATTGAATTTGCCTCCAGATCATAACAGTCCACTGCATAATATAAAGAAATCTCCTACTTCACCCGGTTCTTTGGCCAATTATCTAGAATGCTGTGTCCTCTGGTTGCCAACCCTCCTGGCACTGGAAACGGTTTTGCCTTATTTACCTGTCAGGACCATAATTGGCGCAAGTTAACAGTTTGTCAATGAGCTAAAACGAGGTGGGAATGTAACTGTGAGGAGGACACAAAGAGGCTGAAAAGTGATGTAGTTTAGGTAAGTGGGCATTGTTGTAGTTTACCTTTAAGTGGGTTTGTCCATCATTTGTCTCCAACATCAGGCAGGATATGATGTCAGACTTCGCCTGATACCAAATTATAACGTGTTAGTTGACCAAGCAAGACAAGGGGTTGGATTCTCCGATTTTGAGGCTATGTCCGGAGCATGTGTCTAGTCTTACGACCAAAAAGTCAGCGCCGCCCCCGTACCCGCTGGTGGAGGGCTAACAGCCACGTCACCTAAAGCCCCTGGCTTTACCTGCAGATATGGACAGAGAATTGATGAGGCCATGGCTGCGCATGGCGCCGGCCACACGCGGACCTGGCCTGCCAGATAGTGCCTCCCTGTAACCCCACTCGCCACCCCCGGACCACTCCCCACCAATCCCTCCAGCCCCCGCCAAAGCTATCCGGCCAGCGGAATGGCTCCCCCCCCCCCGACTGTGGCAGTGCTGGACACAGCTCGTAGCCGCCCACGCGAGGTTCCAGAAAGCTGTGAGCGCACACGCCCCCACATCGTCGGGAAGTCGGCCCATCGGGGGCAGAGCATCGGGGGGGAGCCTCAGGTGATTTCCTGAGGCCATCCCAATGGAGTGCTGCATACTCAGCGATGACCCCATTTTTGAGGGTGTGGAGCATCTGAAAAACTGCGCCGCCCCCAATTTTGGCGTCAAAACAGAATCTCCGCCCAATCGCCGAATGCGATTTTGGCGTCGGCAATCGGAGAATCCAGCCCAAGGTCTCTGGGATCGCCGGCGGTGCACCCATCCCACAGGTTTCCTTGTGGCGTGGGGTGATTTCAATGGGAACTTCCATTGACAGCAGCAGGAGCAGAGAATCCTGTCACCAGCAAACAGCATGCCTTCTCCCGCTGCCGAGAAACACGCAGTTGGGAGGCTGGAGAATCCAGATCATGTTAGTAAGAGCTCTCCAGAAATGTGCATTTACTACTGTGTTCTTCAATTAAAATAAATCGCGCAAAGTGATGCGTTGATCACGTTATGTCCTAGCTGCATTATCCTCGATCAAAGGATGTAGCCAAACGGATGGTTCATAGTATTAAATCCTTAAGTGTTAAGCGACAAGAAATGAAACAAGATTTAGAAGTTGCAAAAGTTACATCTAAATGCAGTGCTGAGTGCAGCTATATTTTGGCCAGCTGAATTGATAATTGGGAGTAAAGTGTTCGAATGACTCTGCCAAGTCACTGCCTATCCAAATCTCCAACTGTACAAGACACATTATTGACAAAACAGGACATGATGAAGGATATGCATGCCTGATTATGCAGTTAAAGAATTCCCAAGATTTACCAAAGGACAAAATGTTCGAGCTAAAGATCCGACAGGGAGAAGCTGGTTTGCAGCTGAAATATTTAGGGTTTGTTGAGAGCCGAGATCATACAAAGTAGTAACACCAAATGGAATGGTATTGCATAGAAATCGATGTCAACTCAGGGAGATATTCAATTATGCAGTTCTATTGCAAAGAGAACATGTTGAAAGGTGAGATCTCAATGTGGCACTGTGGAAGATCATGGTGGAAACAGCCATCACGGTGTGATGTGTGTAAAAAAGCGACACAGCTACAAATCAAGACCACTTGAAGATCTCAAAGAAGTTTCACGGTGACCTAATCAGATCATATTAGTTTCAGAGACTCGTAGTTATAAATTCACAATGCATGAATGTCTTATTGTAACGTAACTAGTTTTAAGGCATCTTGTTTTATTTAGTATTAGTGTGTAATCTCAATTTTGGAAAAAAGTAGGATTTTTCTTTTTATTCATTCATGGGATGTGGACATCGCTGGCTGAGACAGCATTTATTGCCCATCCCTGAGGGCATTTAAGAGTCAAACACATTGCTGTGGATCTGGAGTCACAAGTAGGCCAGACGAGGTAAAGATGACAGATTTCCTTCTCTAAAGGACGTCAGTGAGTCTCATGGGGTTTTATGACAATCAACAATGATTTCATGGCCACATTATAGACTTCTATTGAATTCAAATTTCACCATCTGCCATGGCGGAATTTGAACCTGGGTCCCCATATTATGACTTTGGGTCACTGGATTACTAGTCCAGCGATAATGCCACTACACCACTACTGTAGTATGTTGTAGTATAGTAGTATACCTTTATGTGGCTATATCCATAATCTTCATACAGTCAGATAGGATATGATGTCATGTCATGTGTAACTGAGTTGGACCGTGTTGGTTGACCAAACAAGACGTGTTTATATGATCTTCACTGTAATCTTCAAATAAAAGAACTCAAAACATTTTTTACCAGTCCAACTTGGTTAGGTGAGGGAAGAAAATACAACAGGTAACAATGTGGCAGATAAAGTTTAATGTGGAAAAATGAAAGCTTATTTACCTTGAGGGTAAAAATAACAAAGCAGAATATTTTTAGAACTGCATGAAACTTGTAAATGTCGATATTAAGAGGGTCTTGGGTGTATCGTATAAGGAACGGAGAAAGTTAGCATGCGGTACAGCAAGCAATTAGGAAGGCATATTAGCTTTTATTATAGGGGTGCTGGCGTACAAAAATATGTCTTGTGAAAATTGAAGAGGGCTTGTTGAGACCACATCAGAAGTACTGTATAGCCTCCGTATTTAATGAAGGACATATTTGCATTGAAGGCAGTTCAAAGAAAGTTTACCAGATTGGTTCCTAAGATGAGAGGCTGAGTAAATTGGGCCTATATTGTCTGGAATTTGGAAAATGACAGGTTATCCTATTGAATCACTTTAAGGTTCTGAAGGGGCTTGACAGGAGAGATGCTGAAAAGTTGTTTCCCTTGGCTGGGGAACAGGAGCACAGTTTGAGGGCTGGAGACAGATTATTTAGGACTGAGATGAGGAGAAATTTCTTTACTCAAAGGGTTGTTGTGATTCTTTGGAATTCTCTACTCCAAGGAACAATGAGCTGAATTCTGTGATTGCCGACGCTGAAATCGCTTTTGGCGATTGGCCGGAGAATCCGTTTTGATACCAAAATCGGAGTCGCCGCCATTTTTCAGATGTTCCGCCCCCCGATGGACCGACTTTCCGACGGCGTGGCGCGTGTGTGCTCACAGTTTTCGGGGACCTCGCGTGACGGCTGCGGACTGTGTCCAACGTTGCCAGTCAGGGGGGGAAGCCGTTCTGCTGGCCGGGGTGGCGTCAGCGGGGGTGGGGGGATTGGTGGAGGGTGGTACGGGCATGGCAAGGGGGGTTACAGGGGAGCACAATCTGGCAGGCCTTGACCATGCGCGGCCGGCACCATGTTGTACGGCACGACCGCTGCAGGTCTCTGCCATGCACATGAGCAGTCACGGATCCGGCAACTCTTCGTCCGTATCTGCAGGTAAAGCAGGTAATCATGCTTTGCGTGGCATGGCTGCTAGCCCCCCATCGGATGGAGCATCGGTGCGGGGGCGCCGCCGACTTTTTGGTCGTCAGGCTAGACACATGCTCCGGACATAGACTCAAAATCGTAGAATCCATCCCAATGTATGTCCCATCACTGAATATATAGACAGAATTTGAGCCTCTCAAGGAATCAAGGAATATGGAGAGTGGGCGGGAGACTGGTTCAAAGGCCCAATGAACAATTATATTGATAGGCTGTATGGTCTATTCCTGTTATTCGTAACATAGTTCTTATGTTACTAATGATGCAAATTGATACCTCTGGAGCGTAAATGGACCAGGACATCATGAATAAGGAGAAAAAGGTACATTGGGATGGATTCTCCGGTCCCCCAGCCACGTGCTTTTTGGTGGCGCGCCATTCGCTGGCGGCAGGATTCTCCTGCCGATTTTCAATGGGCTTTCCCATTGAAACCGGGAAAACTGCTGGTTGAGGTATGCTGCCGGCGGGAACAGAGAATCCCAACAGCCAGAGAATTCCGGCCATTGTAGGCTATGGCCGGCATGGTAGCACAGTGGTTAGCATTGATGCTTCACAGCACCAGGGACCCGGGTTCGATCCTTGGCTTGGGTCACTGTCTGTGCAGAGTCTGTATGTTCTCCGCGTGTCTACATGGGTATCCTCCGGGCGCTCCGGTTTCCTCCCACAAGTCCCGAAGGACTTGTTAAGTGCTTGTTAGGTGAATTGGACATTCTGAATTCCCCGTGTACCCGAACAGGTGCCGGAATGTGGCGACTAAGAGATTTTCACAGCAACTTCACTGGACTGTTAATGTAAGCCTGTTTGTGACACTAATAAAGATTATTATTATTGAATTCACAGCTGATAGAAATGATAGATACAGGATGACTGTACATTGTGAGGACGGTACTAGTATTATTGGCCGGGATTCTCGCTATCGCTGCTAGTGAGGAAGGAGAACTTGGAGCTCAACCAAATCCCCCATTCACTGCCGTGGGACTGGAAAATCTGCTCATTGCCTTCTGATACGCACATTTCTCGCACAACTAACTGCAATCACGAAATAAACCCACTGGTTGTAAAAGCACCCTCTTGTGGCCATTTGATAGACCAGTTCAGTTGGGTGTGAGATCTTCACACCCCAGTCTCTTTTTGTCCTGTGAAGTTTGCTGATGAGAATGGGATTGGCAATTCTCCAGGCAAAGAAATTTGGGTTGCAGGAGATTCCAGTAATCCAGCAGCGGAACTGTGAAGTAGGCTTAAAATCCAGTCCTGAGAAAATGCTGTTTGTACATGTGGCTTGACTGATTTTCAAAGGTACCTGCATCAACAGGGATTATTGAGCGACTGGTAGGTTATAATGTGAGCGAGAATCTTTTGGTTGTGAAAGCGATGCAGCTTGAGATGCTTTTCATTGCTAATAATAGCCTCGAAGATACTGATAATCTGGCTGGTATTCAGGCAGTGGGTCAGAGGGAAAGGGCGATAATTCTGACTGAAGCAGGCCCACACATGTATGAAAAGCTCTAGAATTTTCTTGCTCCAGCTGTCAGATATTTTGTGTAAGCTTGAGCAGCACTAAATCCCAAACTATTGGAGATTGCAGAAAACTCTTGGTTTGGAACCAAATCCGTTGTCCAATGAGGGCATTGGAGGCTTTAATAGTGGCTTTGACAAAACTGTCCATCCGTTAGAGAATTTTGTGAGAGCATTGCCGGGCAGAATTGTGAAGTTTTAATAAAGTGAATGCATTCACAATACGTTGCTGATATTGCCAAAGTTAACTTTCAACAGTTTTCCAAACATCATTGAGGCAAGTCAGAGTTTACAAACTATCGGTCGTCTGCTGACGTAAGTGAAATGAAAGTCGCAACAGTCCCAGATGACCATCGGCTGCTCTCCCCTGAGAGAGGAGCTGACTGGTGGTGATTTAACCTGAGGGTCCCCACACCTCAGGCAAGGGGCAGGTTTGAGAAAGCGGGGCCTTCATTGACAACCTCAGCCAGTACAGGGATTGAACCCGAGCTGTTGGCATCGCTTCACATCACGAACCAGCTGTCCAGCCAACTGAGCTAACCTACCCCTGCAGAAGTAGGTGAACTATAACTGAGCAAGCAGAAGGCCCGACAACAGAAGTTGTCCTGTTGCGGGGCTTAGACCAATACAGTGTGCAGAATTGTCCATTTGTGCAGGCTGACTGCAAGAAGAAGGGTTATCTTGTCGAGGCATGTCACAAGAATGTAAACTGAGAGAGCGCTGGCTGGAGGAAATGGCTGTCACTTCACACACTTGTCGAACAGTAGCAGGTCAATTATGTCAGATACATTGGAACGAAGTGCAAGGATGTCCAATGGAAATCTTCAGGATATCGTCATCCAAGTGGCGTTGGATGAAGGTTGCCGTGGACACATCACTTCGTGTGATTCCTGAATCGCCAAACCGTCAAATGTTGAGTCAGCATCAGCTGGTGAAATCATGCATAGAATTACAAAGTTATGGAGGAAATAAAATCCCTATAATGGGAAGTGTGTTGGTTCCAGTCACACAGAAGGAGCAACGGGCGAAATTGCCCTAGAATGGTGAGAAACCAGCCTTGTTAGGATGAAACTGTCTAGCAGCATTTATGTTAAACTGGGACAAGCCTCTTCATGTAGGAGCGAAATTCACAGTGTCAGTCGACATGATCCCTAAATATCCTCAGGTCTTTAATGAAATCAGCAAACTGATTCAAGGATGTAAGGCCAATGCATAGGTCCACTTTTTTTCCGGGGACCCACTTTTACCAAACGGCCAACCTTCAGGACCCACGCCGGCCGACCTTTGTGACCCACTCCGGCCGACCTGCGCGACCCACCATTTTCTCTTATCTTGTTTGCTGCTGACAAAAATGGAGAAAATGGTTTTGGGTCCCTTTGGCCCTCGTACACACTCCTCCAATGGAACCTGTTGGATGAAGGGGAAGCCTTCCGGTGTCGGAAAGTATGGAGTCTCCATCTGTCCAAAGTTCAGCATTTTTTTCCTGTACATTTTTTTCAAATAAAAGCCCCCCAAACTTGTAAAAGAAAATGAATAAAGTAAATGAAAAAATAAAAATTAAATGAATAAAATAAATGAATGAAATTAATAAATCCCCCCCCCCCCCGAACTTGTAAAACAAAAAGCTGCGGCCATTTAAAAAAAAACTGTGTCCCCTAGCTCTACTCTCTCCCACAAAAATAGATTATCATAGAATCATAGAATTTACAGTGCAGAAGGAGGCCATCCGGCCCATCGAGTCTGCACCAGCTCTTGGAAAGAGCACCCTACCCAAGGTCAACACCGCCACCCTATCCCCATATCCCAGTAACCCCACCCAACACTAAGGGCAATTTTGGACACTAAGGGCAATTTATCATGGCCAATCCACCTAACCTGCACATCTTTGGACTGTGGGAGGAAACCGGAGCACCCGGAGGAAACCCACGCACACACGGGGAGGATGTGCAGACTCCGCACAGACAGTGACCCAAGCCAGAATCGAACCTGGGACCCTGGAGCTGTGAAGCAATTGTGCTATCCACAAGGCTACCGTGCTGCCCCAAAATGTAATGTTTTAAAACTCTGTAGCATATTTGGGTCACTGGGAAGATAAAGGTGGATTACTTATTACCAGGAGTAATGTTCAAGAAATACAAAATGCACCACACCCTCAGGATATTTCAGCTCAGATCCTTATTGGACCTCGTAAATTTCTGTGGTAAATTCATACCAAATGTGGCAACCTTATTGCATCAATTGACTGGTGTCTTGAGCAAATGTGCTCCACGGAATTAGACAAGGCTGTCCAGTATGTAAAAGTAAATTGGTAGATGCTACAATGCTTGTGTTTATAATGTGTCCAGAAAGACGAGGCTAACATGTCAGTTCTCTCCATACGGAGCAGGTGTTGGATAATGATGAGGAGAGACCAATTGCATTTGCTTCACACAATCTCAGTGCCTGGAGTACAATTATGCTCATATAGAACATTCCCATTGAAATTTAAAGTTCCTTGACAGGCCAGGTGAGAGTAAGTGTCTCAGGTAAATCTTAGGGATGGGGTGGGGCTGGGATCGGAGGTCAGGGTGAGCAGGGCTTCAAGAGAGAGTGGGGGTTGAATTGGGTTTAGTCGTGCCTGTGGAGGATTTTTGGGACAGGATCGCAGGGTAGGGGTGGGAGGTGGGTTGGATTGTGGGTGGGGGGGTGCTTGGGTTTGGTCCTGTCAGGTTGCCAGGTTACAGGTCAGGGCGCTGGGGGAGATGTCGAGGTGGACGGGATATTGAGATGGTGAGGATGGGTGGGGGATGTCGAGATAAGCCTGTGGGGGTGGGTGGTCATGTCAGCCTGAAGAGAGAAGCAGGGTGGAGGGTCGGTTCAGCAGTGAATTGGGGTGGCGCCAGGTCAAGGGGGATTTGGGTTGAACCGAAAGGTGGGGAGCGGGGGGGGAGGGAGGGGGAGGGGGAGGATCTGGCATCAGGTTGGGTCCAGTTGGATCTGGTGCGAAGGGAGGATTTCCGTGTGAGTGGGATGAATCCCATGGAAGAAGTAGATGGGGGAGGGGGGTGGTGATCCCTGGGGGGGGGGGGGGGGGGGGGGGGGAGTCAGGGTGTGGGGGTACCCATGGGTGTTGATGTCAGGGGTGTGGGGTGTCCCGTGGGGCATCAGGTGGTAGGTGTTCATGGGGGTTTGATTTTGGTGTGTACAATGATTACCCAGTAGTTAGAGGAGGTTTTCAATCTTCAAACTTTTTCTGGGTAAGTATCGGTGTAATCCTGCCTGAACCATCCACAGGTAACAATTTAAATCACATTTTTGGATGGTTCCTGGTACAGGGCAATTAGTTTTGG
The DNA here is from genome assembly GCF_047496885.1 of Scyliorhinus torazame. Classification (NCBI taxonomy): domain Eukaryota; kingdom Metazoa; phylum Chordata; class Chondrichthyes; order Carcharhiniformes; family Scyliorhinidae; genus Scyliorhinus; species Scyliorhinus torazame. Next base: position 81,016,609 of record NC_092727.1, on the reverse strand, counting down.
GATTTAGAAGATTTTCCAAATACTTGTCTGGTTGTAGTTTCATGATTGAAAATGATCGTTAGCCTCTGACAGGTATTTTGAATCCAGTACCCATATTAACCACAGCTCGAATGCAGAGATGGGCTTTGATATTTTTCTGCTTATCAGTATGACATTAAGTACAGACAATTAGAAGTTCATTATTATCCCGATGCAATGTCTAGATTACTATCCCATCACAGGTAGAGCCTCGTGCAATATGTATTTTTCTTTTCACACAGAGGTGAGTTGCTAGTCATAGGAGATTGCATTGGTAGGAGAACCCACAGGGACCCTGTATTGGCAAGTGTATATGACTTTATCTCAAATGGGTGACCAACACAGACACTGAATTTAGAAATCACAGGTCCTTCCTTATGTATAAGAATGAGTTGTCAGTGGATAAAGGTGTATTATGTGGGGAGCCAGAGTTGCAAATCTTCATGTTCAACACTTAACATAGAACATAGAACGATACAGTGCAGTACAGGCCCTTCGGCCCACGATGTTGCACCGACATGGGAAGTCAAAAAACAAAAGCCATCTAACCTACACTATGCCATTATCATCCATATGCTTATCCAATAAACTTTTAAATGCCCTCAATGTTGGCGAGTTCACTACTGTTGCAGGTAGGGCATTCCACGGCCTCACCACTCTTTGCGTAAAGAACCTACCTCTGACCTCTGTCCTATATCTATTACCCCTCAGTTTAAGGCTATGTCCCCTCGTGCTAGCCATTTCCATCCGCGGGAGAAGGCTCTCACTGTCCACCCTATCTAACCCTCTGATCATTTTGGATGCCTCTATTAAGTCTCCTCTTAACCTTCTTCTCTCTAACGAAAACAACCTCAAGTCCATCAGCCTTTCCTCATAGGATTTTCCCTCCATACCAGACAACATCCTGGTAAATCTCCTTTGCACCCGCTCCAAAGCTTCCACATCCTTCCTATAATGTGGTGACCAGAACTGTACACAATACTCCAAATGCGGCCGTACCAGAGTTTTGTACAGCTGCAACATGACCTCATGACTCCGGAACTCAATCCCTCTACCAATAAAGGCCAACACTCCATAGGCCTTCTTCACAACCCTATCAACCTGGGTGGCAACTTTCAGGGATCTATGTACATGGACACCAAGATCCCTCTGCTCATCCACACTTCCAAGAACTTTACCATTAGCCAAATATTCCGCATTCCTGTTATTCATTCCAAAATGAATCACCTCACACTTCTCTACATTAAACTCCATTTGCCACCTCTCAGCCCAGCTCTGCAGCTTATCTATGTCCCTCTGTAACCTGCTACATCCTTCCGCACTGTCGACAACACCACCGACTTTAGTGTCGTCTGCAAATTTACTCACCCACCCTTCTGCGCCCTCCTCTCGGTCATTGATAAAAATGACAAACAGCAACGGCCCCAGAACAGATCCTTGTGGTACGCCACTTGTAACTGAACTCCATTCTGCACATTTCCCATCAACCACCACCCTCTGTCTTCTTTCAGCTAGCCAATTTCTGATCCACATCTCTAAATTACCCTCAATCCCCAGCCTCCCTATTTTCTGCAATAGCCTACCGTGGGGAACCTTATCAAACGCTTTACTGAAATCCACATACACCACATCAACTGCTCTACCCTCGTCTACCTGTTCAGGCACCTTCTCAAAGAACTCGATAAGGTTTGTGAGGCATGACCTACCCTTCACAAAGCCATGCTGACTATCCCTAATCATATTATTCCTATCTAGATGATTATAAATCTTGTCTCTTATAATCCCCTCCAAGACTTTACCCACAGCAGACGTGAGGCTCACCGGTCTATAGTTGCCGGGGTTGTCTCTACTCCCCTTCTTGAACAAAGGGACCACATTTGCTATCCTCCAGTCCTCTGGCACTATTCCTGTAGTCAATGATGACATAAAAATCAAAGCCAAAGGCCCAGCAATCTCTTCCCTGGCTTCCCAGAGAATCCTAGGATAAATCCCATCAGGCCCCGGGGACTTATATATTTTCAGCCTGTCCAGAATTGCCAACACCTCTTCCCTACGTACCTCAATGCCATCTATTCTAATAGCCTGGGTCTCAGCATTCTCCTCCACAACATTATCTTTTTCCTGAGTGAATACTGACGAAAAATATTAGTTTAGTATCTCGCCTATCTCTTCAGGCTCCACACACAACTTCCCATCCCTGTCCTTGACAGTCATTCTTTTATTCCTGACCCTAGTCATTCTTTTATTCCTGACATACCTATAGAAAGCTTTTGGGTTTTCCTTGATCCTACCTGCCAAATACTTCTCATGTCCCCTCCTTGCTCGTCTTAGCTCTCTCTTTAGATCCTTCCTCGCTACCTTGTAACTATCAAGCGCCCCAACTGAAACTTCACTCCTCATCTTCACATAGGCCTCCTTCTTCCTCTTAACAAGAGATTCCACTTCTTTGGTAAACCATGGTTCCCTCGCTCGACGCCTTCCTCCCTGCCTGACCGGTACGTACTTATCAAAAACACGCAGTAGCTGTTCCTTAAACCAGCTCCACATATCCAATGTGCCCAACACTTGCAGCCTACTTCTCCAACCTATCCCCCCCAAGCCATGTCTAATGGCATCATAATTGCCCTTCCCCCAGCTATAACTCTTGCCCTGCGGGGTATACTTATCCCTTTCCATCACGAACGTAAACGTCACCGAATTGTGGTCACTGTCCCCAAAGTGCTCACTTACCTCCAAATCTAACACCTGGCCTGGTTCATTACCCAAAACCAAATCCAATGTGGCCTCCCCTCTTGTTGACCTGTCAACATATTGTGTCAGGAAACCCTCCTGCACACATTGTACAAAAAACGACCCATCTAATGTACTCGAACTATATCTTTTCCAGTCAATATTTGGAAAGTTAAAGTCTCCCATAATAACTACCCTGTTACTTTCGCTCTTATCCAGAATTATCTTCGCCATCCTTTCCTCTACATCCCTAGAACTATTAGGAGGCCTATAGAAAACACCCTACAGGGTGACCTCTCCTTTCCTGTTTCTAACCTCACCCATACTACCTCGGAAGAAGAGTCCCCATCTAGCATCCTCTCCGCCACCGTAATACTGCTCTTGACTAGCAGCGCCACACCTCCCCCTCTTTTGCCTCATTCTTTGCGCTTACTAAAACACCTAAACCCCGGAACCTGCAACAACCATTCCTGTCCCTGCTCTATCCATGTCTCCGAAATGGCCACAACATCGAAGTCCCAGGTACCAACCCATGCTGCCAGTTCCCCTACCTTATTTTGTATACTCCTGGCATTGAAGTAGACACACTTCAAACCACCTACCTGAACACTGGCCCCTTCCTGCGAAGTCAATTCTGTGCTCCTAACCTCTATACTCTCAATCTCTCATACCCTAAAACTACAATCCAGGTTCCCATGCCCCTGCTGTATTAGTTTAAAACCCCCAAAGAGCACTAACAAATCTCCCCCCCCAGGATATTTGTGCCCCTCTGGTTCAGATGTAGACCATCCTGTCTGTAGAGGTCCCACCTTCCCCAGAAAGAGCCCCAGTTATCCAAAAATCTGCATCCCTCCCACCTGCACCATCCCTGTAGCCACGTGTTTAATTGCTCTCTCTCCCTATTCCTCTTCTCATTATCACGTGGCACGGGCAACAACCCAGAGATAACAACTCTGTTTGTTCTCGTTCTGAGCTTCCATCCTAGCTCCCTGAAAGCCTGCCTGACATCCTTGTCCCCTTTCCTACCTATGTCGTTAGTGCCAATGTGGACCACGACTTGGGGCTGCTCCCCCTCCCCCTTAAGGACCCGGAAAACACGATCCGAGACATCATGTACCCTTGCACCTGGGAGGCAACATACCAAACGTGAGTCTCTCTCGCTCCCACAAAATCTCCTATCTACGCCCCTGACTATCGAGTCCCCAATTACTAATGCTCTGCTCCTCTCCCCCCTTCGCTTCTGAGCAACAGGGACAGACTCCGTGCCAGAGGCCCGTACCCCATGGCTTACCCCTGGTAAGTCCCCCCCCCCCCCACAAGTATCCAAAGCGATATACTTGTTACTCAGGGGAACAACCGCAGGGGATCCCTGCACTGACTGCTTCTTCCCAGTCCCTCTTACAGTTACCCATCTATCTCCAATCTTTGGTGTAACTAATTCCCTGAAGCTGCTATCTATGACCCCCTCTGCCTCCCGAATGATCCGAAGTTCATCCAACTCCAGCTCCAGTTCCCTAACTCTGACTTGGAGGAGGTGGAGATGGCAGCACTTCCTGCAGGTAAAATCAGCAGGGACACTAACGGCATCCCTCACCTCAAACATCCTGCAGGAGGAACATTGCACTCCCTTCCCTGCCATCCCTCTAACTTCTAACCAAGATCTGGTTAATAAATAAATTTTAAAAAAATAAAAAATATATAATAATATAATATGGCACTTACCTCACACCAATGGGTCTTATTATTAGGTTACAGGAGGAGGGTGGGTGGGAGACACTACACGTGCAGTGTCTCGGATTTCCTTTCCACCAGAATTTATTGGTTGGGGGGGGCGGGGGGGGAGGGCCTTCCCAGAAGTCCGCGGGTCGAACCTCCGGAACAGAAACGGGACCAGGTAAGTGTTTTTAAAGTAAAAACTTACCTCCCAGAAGGCCCTTGCGCACCGCTCCCGCCGAAATCCAAAGTGCTGCTCCTGCAAAGGTAAGGGTTTTTAAAGTAAAAACTTACCTCCCAGAAGGCCCTTGCGCACCACTCCCACCGAACTCCAAAGTGATAGAACACTTAAGATGAGCTTGAGTCGAGTGAGAAGCTATCTTTGGTGGCCAGAGTTAGATAAGGACATAGGACACAGTGAAACAATTTAAAATATGTAAAGCAGTAGAACAGAAGCCGCCATGGAAATGGCCAGCTAGAGTGTGATAGAGGCTGCATGTAGGTCTCGCACAATTTGAAAGGCACCAGCTATTCTTATGATAGCTATTCAAAGCGGTTTGGGGCGTTTCCGATGAATCGAACTACAAGTACTGGGTATTTTATGTATTGCAACACCCCACACCACTACCAGGGGAACACAAGCTTACTGCAGGAAAAAGTTCTCTCTCACATCGCTTTTGGTTCTTTTGCCGATGACTTCTCATTCTCGATCCTTTCATGAGTCAGAACAGTTTCTCACTATCTATTCTATCCATTGAATCCTTATAGTGCAGAAGGAGGACAATTGGTCCATCAAATCTGCACCGACCCTCTGAAAGAGCACCCTACCTAGGCACACTCCCACACCCCATCCCAATAACCCACCGTACCTGCACATCTTTGGACACTAAGGGCAATTTAGCATGGCCAATTCACCTAATCTGCACATCGTTGGATTGTGGGATGAGACCGGAGCACCCAGAGGAAGTTCTCTCTCAGGAAGACAGGGCTAACTTCTCCAATCTATCTTCATCACTGAAGTTCCTCAACTCTGGAACCATTCACATTAATCTTACCTGCACTCTCTCCCCAATGGGGGAGGGGTGGGGGGGAATGGTGGCATTGGTGGCAATAGTCAGTCACAGGAAGAAAATGAAGGGCCTGAAGGCCCCTGTCAGTACTCTGCAAATCTGGGTCCACCTCGGGGTGTTGGGTGGAAGAGTCGTTACGGGGCTTTCAAATCCCCTCACACGTCAATTATCCTTGCTGAGAGTGATCTCGGACAATGTCCGAAGGAGGCCAAGCAGGTTCAGCCATGTCCCACAGACTGGTGTATTCAACATTCGACACTGACAAGAACATTCAATAAAAAGTGAACAATAGAACACAACATTGTTTCTTCCACAAGAAAGAAAATATCCCTAACTCCCCAGCAACTAACAATGTGTGCCAACCATGAGGCATGCCAGTACATCTAGTTCTCCGACTAAGTAAGTCTCAACAAATAACAATGATTCACACATGAATCAAGTGAAGCCAATGTATTGAGAATAATATCTTAGAAGTAAAATTGAATTTTGAAAAACACCCTTTGTGCTCTCAGCATGTCCTTTGTTAAAGGCAATGGAGTTGAGCAGGAAACCTGTCAATCTGATACAGAGACTCCCTAGTTTGACCAGGACAACCATCTATAACCCACCCGTAGCTGCTGATACATGGTCAGAGAAAGCATCTCCTGCCAAGGAATCACATGTCTTTTCTATTCATGCCATCAGCACTTTTAATTTAAATTGCAATTAGGTGGGAAATGGGGAGAAGGAGGAAGCGATTGTTCCACCATCGCCAAGGATGAAACACCATTGACAGAATCACAGGCATTGTGCGTGTTCCAGTATTTTGCAGATTTAAACCCATGTTAGGATCCCGGACCAGGTCCCAAAGTTCGTTGGATACCAGACGAGAACCACAAACATTTTTTTTAGTTTGTATAATTGTGAGGAAAGGATACTTCACTCCAGGAGTGATGACTCTGACCAGTAGGTATCTTTTATGTCAAATAAAACTTCAATTTAAACACAGAATTAACCACTTTAACATAAAAGAAATAGCTTTGCAGTTATCAGTTAAACAGTTCATAAATAACAGGAAAAACTTAAACTCACCAACTACCCCTGCCGCTAATTCCAATTAAGCAACCCAATACAGTTCAAATGCCACTTATAAATAAAGTTAACAAAACAGGTTTACTTGCTTACCTGTGCAGACCGTTGGAGAGAAATCCTTTCAAGAGCAGATCCAATACACTTGTGCTCAACCGAACAGCATTTGGCAAACCGGCTATTCAACTTAAAACCTATCACAGACTGGAAAACTACAGACAGACCTGGCTCCTCACATTAATTACATCATCTGTATCCCACTAAGTTCCATGACCTGCTTAGCTAGGGCTATACGCCACTCCCTCATAAATTATCGACACTCCAGGGAACCATTCAAAATATGAATAATCTTCCATTGGCCCTTTATCTGTATCAAAGTAAATGGTGGGAGGGAATGATTACCTCATTCTTTTGCAACCCCTTAATTACAGCTTTAGCAGACATGCTGCCTGTATATATTTTAAACCAGGGTTTTTAATAACATGACTGCCACAAATATGAAATAAATTATATTACAATTTCTTATATTCAACATATCCTCACACAACTCACTTGTCAGATGAACCTCCATCTGCTCACTGTGACCTCTTTTCCTCAGCACCTTGACTCCCAAGAAACACAAACAACTGTGTCAAAGCTCTTCATTCCTTTCCGATTACTAACTAGTTTCACAAATCTTCAGGGACTGCAGCAATTCAAGAAAGCAGCAAACCACCATCTTCTCAAGGGTAATTATGGATGTGCACCAAATGGCCTTGAACCTATAAAAAATATTGAATACCTTTTGGATTTAATCACCTGCCTTTCATTTTTATTTTATTTTTAATTTAGGTACACAATGGCCCAACTGAAAACTGCTTGCCCTGACTCGAGCTTCCGTCTCTTCTGTGTTGGTTTATCTAGGTCCAATAACTCTGTGCCATTATGATGATGCATAAAGCACCAGGCAGATAAGGTTCCTGCTTCTCACTGTTGACGAGTGACTCTTGCCGAAAAGTGCACAGCTCAGGGCAGCACTGTCCATAGTTGTGAAACTCTCTCAGAAGAATAGCACCCCAACCTTCACTGTGAATGACGAGTAAGGGGGCCTCTTTGAATGAAATATACAAGATCCTGAGGGGACTCGATAGGGTGGAAGCAAAAAAGGATGTCTCCTCTTATAGGAGAATGTAGAACAAGGGGCCACAGTTTAATAAGGGGGTCACCTATTTAACAGAGGTGAGGAGAATTTATTTTCCCCCTCAGAGGATTGTGAGTCTTTGGAACTTAACTTTCTTTCTCAAAAGGTGGTGGAAGCAGAGTCTTTGAATATCTTTAAGGCAGAAATAGATAGATTCCTGATAAGTAAGGTGGTGAGAGGTTATCGATTGTAGGCAGGAATGTGGAGTTGAGGTTAGAATGAGATCATCTTATTGAATGGAGGTGCCTCCTTCTGCTCCTAATACATATGTTCATACATCAAGTTGGAGGAGGTACCAGAGGATCCATCAGAATGACAGCAGGAAATCATAGAATCCCTGCCATGCAGGAGGCCATTCGGCCTATCGAGTCTGCATTGACCCTCTGAAAGAACACTCTACCAGGTCCACTGCCATGCCCCACCCTACCTTATCCTTTAACCTAACCTGTGCATCCCTGGACACTAAGGGGCAATTTATCATGGCCAACCGACCTAACCCGCACATCTTTGGACTCTAAGGGGCAATTTAGCATGGCCAGTCCACCTAACCCGCACATCTTTGGACTATGCGAGGAAACCAGAGGACCCGGCGGAAACCCACGCACACACGGGGGGAATGTACAAACTCCACACAGTCACCCAAGGCTTGAATTGAACCCGGGTCCCTGGAGCTGTGAGGCAGCAATGCTAACCACTGTGCAACCAGGTCGCTCTGAGGGAGTGCAAGAGAGAGAAATTTAAAATGCGTGTGAGGGGATAAAGATTGAGGAAACGGCCAGTGAATAAGGATTAAGGAAATGGCGAGGAAATGAAGGCTGAGGAAAAGGTTATACAATCTGTTTTGCTTCTTTTTGCTAAAAATATATTGCCATGGTTACAGTAGTTTTGAAAGCTACCAAAGTGAAAGTGGCTTGCAGTAAATCATCTCAAAATAAGTGACAATTCTTCCCGAGATATGAAAAAACATTAAAACTTCATTGATTTTATCTGACTCTCAGATTGAAGCCCGGGACATGTGTAAAGATTGTCACTTGACTGTCATTATCAGACCGCTTTCTTAACAGGTAAAGGTTCCTTTGGTCTTTTCTCAATTGTTCTGTGTGTATATATTTGATGTGATGATTGGTGACTCAGTGATATTTCCCATCACAGGAGGGTCATTTAAGGTCACAGGATAGATACAAATAAGGTTGTCTTACCTTATTTTGCAAGAGGTGCTAACTCAAGTTTGAAGTATTCCAGGAGGCCAGCCTCGTATCTTGAACTGAGCTGCCTCCACACATGCACTGTTTAGCTGCCTTATATCCATTATAGAGTCAGAAGGCGGAATTTTCCCATAATTTGGCAGTAGGTTAGTGGTAGACCATTATTTCCAACTGTATTAATGCTAGACATTTTAGTAATTTGTTAGTGTAGTGTTAATAATCTTTGTTTACAAAACAAAGTCTAATATTCTTTGTTCACACTACAATATCAATATTCAACATCAGCCCAATCAAAGAACATTACAGCATATATCTCTCCAGATGCACTGCCACCTTTTCAGGCCAGACTTTGAGCCACTCTGATAAAAAAAATCAGGGCGTCTGTCTGGCGGGGTGGGTCCTGATAGAACCAGCAATCCACAGAGATCAGGGCAAGACCTTTAAAGGGCTCCCCAATCAGGACTGATGTCAAGCTCTCCCACCCCCACCCGCCCTGCACTCCCCCCCTCCCCCCACCCCACCCACCCATGAAGGTGTAGGGGGCTCTCCTCCCCACAGCACAATTATCATGGGGTTCCCCCACAACACACTGTGGCATTATCAACGCCGTTCTCGCCCGAATGCCCATACCCGCCGCTTCAATGCAAGTTCTCCCCTCAATCCCTCATCACTCTTAAGTCCCCCCTTTCAAAGGCCTCAGTGCTCTCCTTCCCTCACTTGCGCCCACCAGAGGGCGCATCCCCTGGCACTGCCCCGGCACAGGTTGGTATAGGCTGACATTACTAGTTTGGTGCAGCCCCCCTTCCCCTCCGGGGGCTATAGTGACCTTGATGCTCCTGTGGGGACCCCTCAACTGCTTCCTGTCTTTGTAAAGTTGTTGTGAACCTTGCTGACATGATGTCACTTCAGTGAGTTTTGAATATCCAGTGAGGGGGTATCATGTGGTGTGTAAGGCCTTTAATGGTATCTAAATATATTACCATGCATTTAAATGAGGTTGCCCTTTGTAGGCAAGGGGCGGGGAAAATCGGGAAATGAAATCTTGGAGGCGAGAACCTCCTTTCCCTATATTCTGGTCTCTGTAATTAAGGGGTCTCTGGTGAGGATCTCTCGTGAGGGATCGTGGGGGTGGGGGGGGGGAAGGTTTGGGGTTTGGTCACCCTTGTACTGTAGGGAACGTGGCTGACCCAGAAAGTCCTGGGGGGGGGGGGGGGGGGGGGGGGGGGGGGAGGGTAGAATTGCGTTGGGGGGTGAGACCCAGCCACCAGACTTTGCTATTGGGTCACTGGCTCAAAATGGTGCCCCGGTATTCGGATTCACGACAGAATCCATTGCAATCCCCTCCATGCATAAATTTCTATGGAAAGGATTTTTAACCGTTTCCAGATTTGCTTTCCCAGCACAAGCGCAATCCAGTTGCGATTCATCTCGGGGTCTCACAAATGGGAGAATACCGGCCCATGGGTGGGATTCTCCAAAATGGAAAGTTCACGCCATTGTGAACGCCGTCGAGGTTCACGACGGCGTGAAACAGCCCCTATCACGACCGATGCAGGGACCGATAATGGGCTAGGAGCAGCGCTGCATCATTTACGCAAACCAGGCCTTGGCACCGCGTAAAGGCGGCGCCACATACATGACGCGGCCGGCGCCGCATAACTAGCGTCACCCGCTCATGCGCGGGTTGGCCGGTGCCAACCTGCGCATGCGTGGTTGCCGTCCTCTCCGAGTCCGCCCCGCAAGAAGATGTCTGACGGATCTTGCGGGGTTGCGTAAGAAAGGAGGTCCTCCTTCAGAGAGGCCGGCCCGACGATCGGTGGGCACCGATCGCGGGCCAGACCCCATTTGTGCCCCCCCGGTGCAGGATCCCCCCTCCCCCTCCCCGCAGGCCGCCCCCCCCCCAGCGATCCCGCGCTGTTCCCGTTGGCAGCGACTAGGTGTGGACGGCGCCGGGGGGAACCCGCCGTTTTGGGCAGGCCGCTCGGCCAATCAGGCACTGAGAATCGAGGGGGTACCGGTGAATCGCTATTTTGGCTGTCTCAGGCAATTCACTGGACCGTGCCGCGCAAAACGCGATTGTGCCGATCTGGCCGCTTCCGTGACGTCGGACCGGCATCGCAGGAAAATCTGGCGACCCAGGCGATTCTCCAAACCGGCGCGGGAGCGGAGAATCGCGCCCCATGTGTTTCGATAAGGTCACTGAGGTGGCGTAGCCACTTTAAGGGGCGGGCCCTCGTGGACCACGTGACCGGCTCAGGGCTTATCATGCAGGAGTCCCGCCCTTTTTGCTCATTGGTCAGGGTTCGCACACTCCTGCATGATAGGCCCTGAGCCATGCACATTTAAGCATTGCGGGGATTTGCATGGATTCCGCCATCCCCCTTTTTGAGCAGGGGGCCCAATAGCTGATGGTCCGATGTATGAGTATCCCCTCTGCGACGCAAATCCCCAGGATTTTCTGGATCACCTCCCCACAGTATGAGAGTGACCCTAACCCCCCATTGGCACTCCACTAGAGACACCCATGAAGGAGACCAAAGACCCCCAATTACAGAGACCCCACCAGAGATTCCCCCATTCAAGAGACCCCCACCAGAGAACCCCCCCCCCCCCCAATTACAAAACTGTGAAACCGACCATGATGTTCATAAACATCTAGCTATGATTGACAGTGTCTGGACCACATCATAGACAATTAAGTGCTTTCTACAGAGAAAAGAGGACGTGAGAGCACTTAAAGTACTTAACTGGTTAGTTTCACAACTCTACTTGAAAGTCACTCAAGCTTGAAGGATGATAATTAAACAATGCAGACAGCTGGGTGTGTGTGGAAGCTATCAATCACAGCCTAGTTAAAGCAATTTCACAGAGATATGAATGAAATGCTTGCAGATCAATATCTGAGGGGGTTTAAACACATTTGACTGCTGTTGTCTTTCCAGGAATTGACAGGTGCTGCTTCCTCTGCTTGAGCCAGCAGGTGTATTGCACAGGTGAGTTTTAAAGCAATGATTTTTTTCCACTGCCTCTGTCAGGACTTCTCTCTAGCTTCCAGTCAGTGTCTCTCTTATGGGGGGATTCCAATCAGGGGTCCCTCTTATGGGGGGCTTCCTTGCAAAGGTCTATCTAATAAGAGGATCTCTGGGGGCTTGTGCAATTCAGGGGTCTCTGGTGGAGGTCTCTGTAATTGGGGGATCTCTTATGAGTTAGCGGTGGGGTCGGTCTGGTTGGGGTTGGCAGGATTTTCATTGTGGAAGGGGTAGCCCTCCAATGGACTTTGCAAGAATCTTCCTTTAAGAGATACACCCTTGGCACACTGTGAGGTCCACCGCGTCAGAGCCACATTTGTAAAGACCTTCACCAATTCTCGCCCGTGTGAATCTCGGCCCAGAGGACCAGTGTATCACGAGGGCCTGGAGAATCCGACGTCGGGAAACGGAGAATCCAGAACAAGATTGTTCTTTCTTGTATTTCATTATCCTTCTGCAACTTTAATAAATACTTCTATTGTTGTTTAATGAAAGAGAGGTTTGAATTCTCACTGTTTCCTCAAATATTTATCACTAATATCCAAAAAAAAACACCACACAAAACCAATGTTTTAGGTTGGTACACTGCCACTAATAACATAGCGGAGTTTCATAACAGTACGTCCACTTCATGACTTACTGTCTGATCTAGCTTTGTGCCATCAGCAAATAATAATCTTTTATGATAATAATAATCTTTTACTATTGTCAGAAGTAGGTTTACATTAACACTGCAATGAAGTTACTGTGAAAAGCCCCCAGTCGCCACACTCCAGCACCTGTTCGGGTATACTAAGGGAGAATTCAGAATGTCCAATTCATCTAACAGCACGTCTTTCGGGACTTGTGGGAGGAAACCGGAGCACTCAGAGGAAACCCGCACAGACACAGGGAGAACGTGCAGACTCCACACAGACAGTGACCAAAGCTGGGAATAAAACCTGGGACACTGGAGCTGTGAAGCAAGAGTGCTACCCACTGTGCTACCATGCTGCCCACAGATATGTGCACACAACACACACGCACACAATGCAAATACACAAAAACATGGGCACACAATGTACACACACACAAACACCTGCACACACAACACACACATGTACACAACACACAAAAACATGCGCACACAACACATGCACACACAAACATGTGCACACAACACACACGGGTGCACACAACACACACAGAAACACATGCATACATTACACACAAACACATGCACACAATACACTGACAAACATGTGCTTACAACATACACAAAAGCACGTACAGAATACACACACACAAACATGTGCACACAACACACATACAAACACGAACACACAATACACACGCACATACACGTGCACAAAATACACACACACAAACACGTGCACAAAATACACACACACACAAACACGTGCACAAAATACACACACACAAACACATGTACAACGCACATACACAAAATATGTGCAAACAATACAGACACACACAAACACGTGCACACAACAAACACAAAAACATACACAACGACAGGATGTGAATCTCTCCTCCCCTCCCCTTGATGTAAGGTGAATTAGTTTGGACAGATTCAACATTGTTCCAGTTAGGCTTGAGCCAGACAGAATAAAATTGATAAATCAACAGTCACCTCAACATCAACAACAACTTTATTTATATATCACCTTTAGCACAGTAAAACATCACAAGATTCTTCACATTCGCAAACAGAATTTAACACCAAGCAACATAAGAAGATATTTGGACAGTTGACCAAAATCTTGGTCAGAGAGGACATTGGGGTTTAAAGAGACAGGTAGAGAGATTCTGACATTTGGGGGGGAATTCTCGAGCTGAGGGCAGAAGATCATAGATCGTAGAATCTACAGTGCAGAAGGAGGCCATTCGGCCCATCGAGTCTGCATTGGCCCCTGGAAAGAGCACCCTCCTCAAGCCGGCACGTCCACCCAATCCCCATAACCCAGTAACCCCACCCCTTTTTGGACACTTAAGGCAATTTAGCATAGCCAATCCACCTAACCTGCACATCTTGGACCCTCCCTCCCCCCGCCGAGAGTTCCCTGTTGGCGGAGGCTGCGAATAACAGGAAACCCCGTTGACAGCGGTGTGAATGGAAGATCCCATTTGCCAGCTAATGGCGGGCTGCCTCGGACAAGGACATTGCGGAGGATAGGGAGTGCAGTGGAGGGTGGGGGTGTAATGGAAAATCCCACCCCATGTCAGGCAGTGCAACACCCTTTCAACACCGTAAGGCAAGTGTTGCTCTAGATTTTGCGTTCAAATCTTTGGCGTGAGACTTGAGTCCACAACCCTTTGACTCCGATAAAGGAGTATTACGAAGCCACAGCGGGCACCTATCTGCTGTCAAAATTGCCAAGCTCCGATATGACACACAGGAGAGTCCTCTTTCTGCACCGATATTCTCCTCCATGAGACCTGGTGACAGGCAGCGCTGACACTGAGTAACGCCAGCAGGTGTTCTTCGGCCCAGCATTCACACTCCTCACCTTAAAAACGTAAACAGCATAAAGTGGTAAAGTTGTCAGGCTCGGAATTTCGGATGACAGGTTCATTGTGACAGTCAAGAGTCATTTGTTCCTGACACCATTCCAGGAAACAAACTGAAAAGCTCATCCCTGAGCAAAAAATAATATGGTCCAAAATGCTTCTCCCTCTACAACACGGTACTGAGCAATCGAACTACACTCACAGAATTCACAACAGTGAGAGTTACAAGGGGAAAATCATAGGTGCACCTGCCGAGTGATCATCCCTGTGGTGCTTGGCAACAGATGTCACTGTGTGAGAGGAATAACAGGGGCTAAGTTAGATAACCCTGGAAATAGGGCACTGGGACTGCGATGCACAATTATCCTGCTCCCAATCAATGCGATGCAAACAACATGCAATCCTCGTGCTGCATGCCAGTTATAATGATTGTGGTGTACAATCCACAATGTTCTTGGATGCAGTGTTGAAGGCCTTTGGTGCAGGAGATACGCAGCAATCTAGAAGCGCCTGCCGTCAGATTCAAGAAGGTAGGGGAAGCAGATCACCATCATGGTCAATGCCAGCCCCAGTCCAACACTTTGGACCTGGACCCAATGCAGGAAGAAAAACTTTACACTTTTGTTCTGTGAGATAGCTGTTGTAATGAGATACACAGAATATCTAGTTGTTTAACCAGAAAGATGATTTATTAACAAACCCGTGGAATGATAACTAACAGATAACTATACAGGCAAAAACTACCACATGAATTCAGTGAATTCTACTGGAGATACTCTAAGTGCGACTATCCTCTTGTACGTCCTACGACCAACTGGCGGGTGTTTCTCGTCATGTGTTGGATGTCTAACTCCACCAGGTGGTTGGAGGTCATACTTTGTGCACAAATATACGACTATATACATTTATGTATACATGCATATCACCACATCCCCCTTCTTTTGGAAGTATTAGTATTTACAAATGTGACTGTTCTTTAAACAGCCTGATATGTATGATAACCTTGAACACAGTACATAATTTATTACAAGTTCAGTTTGTTAGGCTTGCGACGTAGTATTTTCGATCTCCTGAGTGATGGCTGAATAGGCGATCGTTTACCACCCTCATTTGTCACTGGCATTTCTGCATCTGCCTCTCTGATTGCTGGCTCTGTCGGGTAGTCTGTGTCTTCTTCATGTTTGGAATTACACACCAGCTCTTCTGCTGGACTTAGCACGACAGGCCATTGCACTTTCAAGAGCACTCTTCAGTTTCTTCGCAAGACTGAGCCATCCTCAGTAAGAACCAGAAACAAGTGTAGACCTGCCTGTTGCAAAACATTTGCCAGTCTTGACCATCCATTGCCATTGACATCCTCAAGTCTGACTGTATTCCCTGGGTTGAGTGGCTGGAGCTTCCTCGTGGATCTATCATAGACCTCTTTCTGCCTCCTCTTTTGAAAAAGCAATTACCGCTCCAATCGCCTATTTACAGGGGTGTTGCCATGGAAGGCAGGGTCGGCCATAGCTCTCTATTCATGAGCAGCTGTGTTGACGACAGTCCATTGACAAGTGGCACCAAACGATAGTTTAGAACACCAAATAGATGTCTTCTTGGCGATCAATAGCCTTTTTAGCAGCTGTTTTGCAAGTGGCCTGTGGTCAGTCTCCACCAGAAACGTTGGAAAACCATACACATAATCATGGATTTTTCCAAACCCGTGGCTAACCCAAGGCAATTTGCGCATGCCTGCGCTCCGTCTCGGACATCGCCCTTGATGCGTATGCCACCGGCAGCCAGCTGTCATCTGCACCCTGCTGCAGCAGCACCGCTCCTAGGCCCTCCTTACGCATCGGTCGGAATTTTTGTCTTTTTCGCCGGGTCAAAGAACGCTCGGCCTGGTGCTGTCATCAGCGAGATACGTTTGGGAGACCATTGAAACACTATGTCCTTTCTTAGCGAATCTCGTAGTTGGGAAGTTTTGGCGGCCAGGTTGGGAATAAACTTAGCAACAAAGTTGATCATCCCTAGTATCCATAAGATGCCTTTTTTATCTGTGGGATGTGGCATCATCAAAATGGCCTTTATCTTCTCATTATCTGGCTGCACACCTTGTGCCGAGAGCCTGCCCCCTAAAAAGGTAATGCTATCAACCCCAATTTGACATTTTGCTTTATCAAACTTCAAGCCATTTTTCTTCATCTGTTGTAGGTCTCTGAGAAGCCTTCTGTCGTGCTCATAGAGTGTGGACCCCCAGATTAAATTATCATCAACATAAACGCAGATGCCTGGTAACTCTTCAACTATGTGCTCCATGGCACGATGGAAAATTTCAGACACCGAAATATGCCGAACGGCATCATCACGAGGCAGTAGCGCCCGTTAAACATGCACAGCCTTGCGCTCACTTTGTCCAGCTTCAGCTGCCAGAAGCCTTGCGACGGGTCCAACGTGCTGAAACTCGTCGCTCCAGCCATCCCGCACACTATTTCTTCCCTCTTCAGAATTGGGTAGTGCTCCCTTTTGACGTTAAGCTTTGCGCAGGTCAAAGAGACACAGCCTGAGTGAGACACATCCAGAGTGGGAATTTGGAACTTGGTAATTTGGTGCAGTGAGATAATTCAGTGCAGAGTAGGAGAAGGTGCTTTTTCCCTACTGTTTTGTTCTCTCTCTTTCTTCTGACCTGTAACTTTTAATCTGCAGGGAGAGAACCAGAGAGCATCTGAGACCCTCGGAAGGTAAGTAAGTGATTTTTACTCATTTTTACTTTTATTACCGTTTCAAATTGTGTGTGTGTGTGGGGGGGGGGGGGGGGGGGGGGGGGAGCACTGAAGTGACATCACAGAAAAGCTGTGACCTGATTGGCTGGTTGGGAATCTGCACTAAATGTAAAAAATTAAGCATTGGTAAACTAATTAAACATAATTACTTAATTATAATTTAGAGGGGTATCTGTTGGGTGGGGTTACTGGGTTATGGGGATAAGGTGGAGGTGTGGACCTTGGGTAGGGTGCTCTTTCCAAGAGCCGGTGCAGACTCTATGTTGCCAAATGGCCTCCTTCTGCACTGTAAATTCTATGAAACTATGAAACTAAGCCAGCGATCGGAGAGTACTGTATTTAGCTTTCACATTCATAGTAGAAATCTAGTGCTAGGAAACATATAGTTAACAGTAACTTTTTTTCAAACTTTTAAACTTAATTCACGAATTAATTGACGCAATGTCAATTAGAGGGGTGCAGTGCTCTGACTGTGAGATGTGGCAGGTCCGGGAGGCTTCCACCATCCCGGATGGCTTCATCTGCAGAAAGAGCACCCAACTGGAGCTCCTCACAGACCGCATGGTTTGACTGGAGCAGCAGTTGGATGCACTTAGGAGCATGCAGGTGGCGGAAAGCATCATAGTGGCGGAAAGCATCATAGATAGCAGTTATATAAATGTGGTCACACCCAAGGTGCAGGCAGAGAAATGGGTGACCACCAGAAAGGGCAGGCAGTCAGTGCAGGAATCCCCTGTGGTTGTCCCCCTCTCGAACAGGTATACCCCTTTGGATACTGTCGGGGGGGGATAGCCTATCAGGGGAAAACAGCAACAGCCAGAGCAGTGGCACCACGGCTGGCTCTGATGTTCAGAAGGGAGGGTCAAAGCGCAGGAGAGCAATAGTCATAGGGGACACGATAGTCAGGGGCACAGATAGGCGCTTCTGTGGACGCGAAAGAGACTCCAGGATGGTATGTTGCCCCCCTGGTGCCAGGGTCCAGGAGGTCTCTGAACGGGTAGCGGGGCATCCTGAAGGGGGAGGGAAAACAGGCAGAGGTTGTTGTACATATTGGTGCTAACGACAGAGGCAGGAAGGGGCATGAGGTCCTGCAGCAGGAGTTCCGGGAGCTAGGCAGAAAGTTAAAAGACAGGACTTCTAGGGTTGTAATCTCGGGATTACTCCCTGTGCCACGTGCCAGTGAGGCTAGAAATACGAAGATGTGGCAGCTAAACACGTGGCTAAACAGGAGGGAGGGTTTCCGTTATCTGGACACTGGGAGCTCTTCCGGGGCAGGTGTGACGTATATAAGGACGGGTTACATCTAAACTGAAGAGGCATAAATATCCTGGCCGCGAGGTTTGCTAGTGTCACACGGGAGGGTTTAAACTAGTATGGCAGGGGGGTGGGCATGGGAGCAATAGGTCAGAAGGTGAGAGCATTGAGGGAGAGCTAGGGAATAGGGACAGTATGGCTCTGAGGCAGAGCAGATAGGGACAAGTTGCTGAACACAGCGGGTCTGGTGGCCTGAAGTGCATATGTTTTAATGCAAGAAGTATTACGTGTAAGGCAGATGAACTTAGAGCTTGGATTAGTGCTTGGAACTATGATGTTGTTGCCATTACAGAGACCTGGTTGAGGGAAGGGCAGGATTGGCAGCTAAACGTTCCAGGATTTAGATGTTTCAGGCGGGATAGAGGAGGATGTAAAAGGGGTGGTGGAGTGGCGCTACTGGTTAGGGAGAATATCACAGCTGTACTACGGGAGGACACCTCAGAGGGCAGTGAGGCTATATGGGTAGAGATCAGGAATAAGAAGGGTGCAGTCACAATGTTGGGGGTTTACTATAGGCCTCCCAACAGCCAGCGGGAGATAGAGGAGCAGATAGGTAGACAAATTTTGGAAAAGAGTAAAAACAACAGGGTTGTTGTGATGGGAGACTTCAACTTCCCCAATATTGACTGGGACTCACTTTGTGCCAGGGGCTTAGACGGGGCAGAGTTTGTAAGGAGAATCCAGGAGGGCTTCTTAAAACAATATGTAGACAGTCCAACTAGGGAAGGGGCTGTCCTGGACCTGGTATTGGGGAATGAGCCCGGCCAGGTGGTAGAAGTTTCAGTAGGGGAGCATTTCGGTAACAGTGACCACAACTCAGCAAGTTTTAAAGTGCTGGTGGACAAGGATAAGAGTGGTCCTAGGGTAAATGTGCTAAATTGGGGGAAGGCTAATTATAACAATATTAAGCGGGAACTGAAGAACCTAGATTGGGGGCGGATGTTTGATGGTAAATCAACATCTGACATGTGGGAGGCTTTCAAGTGTCAGTTGAAAGGAATTCAGGACCGGCATGTTCCTGTGAGGAAGAAGGATAAATGCGGCAATTTTCGGGAACCTTGGATAACGAGAGATATTGTAGGCCTCGTCAAAAAGAAAAAGGAGGCATTTGTCAGGGCTAGAAGGCTGGGAACAGACGAAGCCTGTGTGGAATATAAGGAAAGTAGGAAGGAACTTAAGCAAGGAGTCAGGAGGGCTAGAAGGGGTCACGAAAAGTCATTGGCAAATAGGGTTAAGGAAAATCCCAAGGCTTTTTACACGTACATAAAAAGCAAGAGGGTAGCCAGGGAAAGGGTTGGCCCACTGAAGGATAGGCAAGGGAATCTATGTGTGGAGCCAGAGGAAATGGGCGAGGTACTAAATGAATACTTTGCATCAGTATTCACCAAAGAGAAGGAATTGGTGAATGTTGAGTCTGGAGAAGGGTGTGTAGATAGCCTGGGTCACATTGAGATCCAAAAAGACGAGGTGTTGGGCGTCTTGAAAAAGATTAAGGTAGATAAGTCCCCAGGGCCTGATGGAATCTACCCCAGAATACTGAAGGAGGCTAGAGATGAAATTGCTGAGGCCTTGACAGAAATCTTTGGATCCTCACTGTCTTCAGGTGATGTCCCGGAGGACTGGAGAATAGCCAATGTTGTTCCTTTGTTTAAGAAGGGTAGCAAGGATAATCCAAAGAAGTACAGGCCGGTAAGCCTTATGTCAGTGGTAGGGAAATTACTGGAGACTGTCCCTGGGACTGTCAGCCAGGACGGGAGCGAGACCCCTGAGGTGGACTTCCTAGGGAAGGCAAACATATGTTCGTGAGGGCTCTCATTGGTGGCAGTGCACAGGAGCGACCGGATGGAGTGGAGCGCATCAGGAAGGACCTCCTGCCAGCGGGAGACTGGGAGACTTCTAGACCGTAGGGCCAGAAGGGTGGCCTTCCAGACCGTCGCGTTCTCCCTCTCCGCCTGTCTGTTTCCCCAGGGGTTGTAGCTGGTCGCCCTGCTTGAGGCGATGCCCTTGCTAAGCAGGAGCTGACTCAACACGTCGCTCATGAAGGGGGAACCCCGATCACTATGGATGAGGTGGGGAAACCGAACAAGGTGAAGAGGCTGTGCAGGGCCTTGATTACGGTGGCAGAGGTCATGTCAGAGCATGGGATGGCAAAGGGGAATCGTGAGTACTCGTCAACAATGTTGAGAAAGTCCAGTGGAGGGGAGGGACCCTTTGAAGTCGATGCTAAGGCGCTCAAAGGGGCGAGAGGCCTTTACCAGGTGTGCTCTGTTGGGCCGATAGAAGTTCGGTTTGCACTCCGCGCAGACCTGGCAGTCCCTGGTCATGGTCCTGACCTCCTCGATGGAGTAGGCAGGTGGCAAGCCTTGATAAAATGAAAAAAACGGGTGACAGAGGTCATTGTGGAGGGCCCAAAGTCGGTCTACTTGTGCACTGGCACCTGGTTGAGGGTAGTGGCCAGGGCAAAGTCCGACGCATCGCTCTCCACCTGCAACGGAATGGACTCGTCCACAGTGTGCATCGCGGCTTTGGCAATGTCTGCCCTGATGCAGTTGAAAGCCAGGCGGGCTTCAGGCGTCAGGGGAAAAATGGTGCATTTAATAAGTGGACGGGCCTTATCCGCTTATTGGGGACCCAATGGGCATAATAAGAGAAGAACCCCAGACATCTCTTCAGGGCCTTGGGGCAGTGGGGGAGGGGAAGGTCCAGCATGCGGCCGGGGTCGGGCCCTAGGACTCCGTTTTCCACAACGTAGCCAAGGATGGCTAGCCGGGTTGTGCGGAAAACGCATTTCTCCTTATTGTATGTGAGGTTAAGGAACTTAGCGGTGTGGAGGAAATGCCGGAGGTTTGCGTCATGGTCCTGCTGGTCGTGGCAGCAGATGGTGACATTATCTCTGTATGGGAATGTGGCCCGTACCAGTCAACCATTCGTTCCATTTCTCGCTGGAAGACCGGGACCCCATTGGTGACGCCAAGGGAACCCTGAGGAAGTGGTAGAGGCGGCCATCTGCCTTGAAGGCAGTGTTTTGGCGGTCCTCCGGGCAGATAGGGAGATGGTGGTATGCGGACTTCAAGGCAGCTGTGGAGAAGACTCGATACTGCGCAATCTGATTGACCATGTCAGATATGTGGGGGAGGGGGTACGCATTGAGCTGCGACCAATGACCACTAAAGCGAGGTTGTAGTCCAACTGAAGGCTTTAATAATCTAGATGTTTCCCCCAGCTGCTCAGGTACAGAAAGAAGGCTGCTGGGACGGCACGGGCTCTTATACCCCACCTTGCAGGGCGGAGCTACCATACAGCTTGACCAATAGGAAACATACAATATCTACCAATGGTGCTCCAGCATTACCAGGTACCGTAATACCTCTACACAAACTACCACATTCACCCCCTGTTAAAAAAGAGTCAGGCGGGGGTGGTGGCTTGATATTACAACATGGTAACGTGGTAGAAATTATAGTTATGTACGATAATACCTCCGTACAGCATTTTGTAACTATTTACAGATTCATAATTAACTGTACATTTTAAAATGAAGCAATCAGTCGATCGGGGGCCCTGGTCGTCCTCTGTGATCATCGAAGCTTCGGTGGTGACTCCGGTGGAGGCTCGGGCGTCTGTGACTCCGGGAGCATGGTCTCAATCTCTGTGGCAGCTTCAACACCCCTAGACGGCGCTGGTGGGGAAAACGGGTGACCTAGGAAGGGATCGGCTGCAGGGTGCGTCGGAGGGTGGGGAGGCCTAGACGGGGCCGGCGGAAGGACCGATCCTCCTGTAAGGTGCACTGGTGGGAGGGAGGATGGGACTGGTGGCTGGGGTGTGTGTGGGGATCTGGCGGGCGCCAGGTCTCATAGGGAGACCGTATCTTGTTGGCCGTCGGGGTAGGCGTACTGGGAGTTAGCGTGGAGAAGATGGACCCTCTCGACCAACGGGTCCGACTTGTGTGCCCGCATGTGTTTTCGGAGAAGGATGGATCCGGGAGCTGCCAGCCAGGTCGGGAGCGAGGTCCCAGAGGAGGACTTCCTGGGGAAGACAAGGAGACGTTCGTGAGGTGTTTGGTTGGTCGTGGTACAAAGCAGTGACCGGATGGAGTGGAGGGATCCGGGAGGACTTCCTGCCAGCGGGAGACTGGGAGATTCCTGGACCGTAGGGCCAGTAGGACGGTCTTCCAGACCGTTCCTTTCTCCCTCTCTACCTGTCCGTTACCCCGGGGGTTGTAACTGGTCGTCCTGCTCGAGGCGATGCCCTTGCTGAGCAGGAATTGACGCAGTTTGTCGCTCATAAAGGAGGACCCCCTATAACTATGTATGTAAGTGGGGAACCCGAACAGTGCAAAGATGCTATGGAGAGCCTTGATGACGGTGGTTGCGGTCATGTCGGGGCAGGGGATGGCGAATGGGAACCGGGAGTACTCGTCAATCACATTCAGGAAGTACGTGTTGCGGTCGGTGGAGGGGAGGGGGCCTTTGAAGCCCATGCTGAGGCGTTCAAAGGGACGGGAAGCCTTTATCAGATGTGCACTTTCTCTGGCCGGTAGAAGTGCGGTTTGCACTCAGGACAGATTTGGCAGTCCCTGGTGGCTGTCCTGACCTCCTCAATGGAGTGGGGCAGGTTGCGGGTCTTGATAAAGTGGAAAAATCGAGTGACCCCCGGGTGGCAGAGGTCCTCGTGGAGGGCTCGGAGGCGGTCCACTTGTGTGTTGCGGGGCAGGGAATCAGGAGGCTCATCTAGCTTCCCGGGACGATACAAGATCTTATAGTTGTAGATGGAGAGTTCGATCATCCACCGCGAGACCTTATCGTTTTTTATCTTGCCCTGCTGTGCATTATCGAACATGAAAGCAACCGATCGTTGGTCAATGAGGAGAGTGAATCTCCTGCCGGCCAGGTAATGCCGCCAATGTCGCACAGCTTCTACTATGGCCTGGGCCTCCTTTCCGACTGAGGAGTGGTGGATTTTGGAAGCATGGAGGGTACGTGAGAAGAAGGCTATGGGTCTGCCCGCTTGGTTGAGGGTGGCCGCCAGAGCTACGTCAGACGCATCGCTCTCGACCTGGAAGGGGAGGGACTCATCGATGGCATGCATCATGGCCTTTGCAATGTCTGCTTTGATGCGGCTGAAGGTCTGGTGGGCCTCTATCGACGGGGGAAAAGCTGTGGATTGGATCAGGGGACGGGCCTTGTCCGCATAGTTTGGGACCCACTGGGCATAGTAAGAGAAAAACCGTAAGCAGCGCTTCAGGGCGTTGGAGCAGTGAGGGAGGGGAACTTCATAAGGGGGCGCATGCGTTCAGGGTCGTGGCCTACAACTCCATTTCGCACTACATAGCCGAGGATGGCTAAGCGGTCGGTGCTAAACACGCATTTATCCTTGCTATATGTAACGTTAAGGGTCTTTGCGGTCTGGAGGAATTTTCGGAGGCTGGTGTCGTGGTCCTGCTGGTCGTGGCCGCAGATGGTGACATTATCGAGGTACAGGAATGTTGCCCGTAAACCGTACATGTCAACCATTTGATCCATCTTGCGCTGGAAGACCGAGACCCCGTTGGTGACACTGAAGGGAACCCTTAAGAAGTGATAGAGCCGCCCATCTGCCTCGAAGGCAGTGTATTTGCGGTCACTAGTGCGGATGGGGAGCTGGTGGTAGGCGGACTTAAGATCCACCGTGGAGAAGACCTTGTAATGCGCGATCCTGTTTACCAGGTCGGATATGCGGGGGAGAGGGTACGCGTCCAGCTGTTGATGGTCTGACTGTAGTCGATGACCATCCTATGCTTCTCCCCGGTCTTCACCGCCACTTCTTGAGCTCTCCAGGGACTGTTGCTAGCTTCAATGACTCCTTCCCTCAGTAGCCTTTGGACCTCTGACCTAATAAAGATCCGATCCTGGGCACTGTACCGTCAGCTCCTGGTGGCGACGGGTTTGCAATCCGGGGTGAGGTTCGCAAACAGGGAAGGCGGATCGACATTGAGGGCCGCGAGGCCGCAGACAGTGAGGGGGGGTATCGGGCTGCCGAATTTGAAAGTTAGACTTTGCAGATTACACTGGAAGTCTAAACCTATGAGTGTGGCAGTGCAGAGGTGAGGAAGGATGTAGAGCCGGTAATTTTTAACTCCCTTCCCTGGACTGTGAGGTTTGCGATACAAAACCCCTTTATCTCTACTGAGTGGGAACCGGAGGCCAGGGAGATTTTTTGATTAACAGGGTGGATGAGGAGAGAACAGCACCTTACCATGTCGGGGTGTATGAAGCTCTCCGCGCGCCCAGAGTCGATTAGGCTGGACGTCTCGTGCCCGTTGATTAGTACTGTTGTTATAGCAGTTGAGTGTCTGAGGCCGGGACTGGTCCAGGTCACCGAGGCTAATCGCAGCAATTGAGTGTTCTCTTCGCACGGTGTGCGGTCAGCCGAGCTGGGGTCCTGGGAGTCCATCCAAGATGGCGGCTCCCATTGGTCGCACATGGCTGGGGGTGTACAAAATGGCGGCGCCCATCCATCGAACGTGGCGTCCGCGGGACAAGATGGCGGCGCCCAGGGGGCTGCACGTGGCCCTGGAGTAGGAAGATGGCGGCGCCCGCTGGCCGCACGGGGACCGTGGAGAGGTTTGTGGTGGCAGTCCGCATTCGCCGCCGGAGACCGCGGTGACCGCACTGGCCTGGCATACCACCACGAAGTGGCCCTTATTACCGCATCCCTTGCAGGTGGAGGCGCGGGCCGGGCAGCGCTGCCGGGGGTGCTTGGCCTGCCTGCAAAAGTAGCAGCGGGGCCCCCCGGGGGTTGCCAGGCCGCCTTGCAGCACAAGCTTGTTGGGGGAAGGGGGTTGTCTCGGGGTCGGCTGCGGAGGGGTTCCACGCTACCCAGGGGGCTGCCGCGCGGTCGGGAACATAAGCGCGGGCGTTTCTGGAGGCCACATCCAGGGAGCCTGCAAGGGCCTGTGCCTCCTTGAGGCCTAGGGTGTCTTTTACCAACAATCGCTGGCGGATTTGGGAGGACAGCATACCTGCCACGAAAGTGTCCCGGATCAAGAGTTGTGTGTGGTCGCTCGCCGAAACTTGCGGGCAGCTGCAGTTTCTCCCCAACACCAGGAGCGCACAGTAGAATTCTTCCAGCGATTCCCCAGGGATTTGTCGCCTCGTTGCTTGCAGATGTCGGGCGTAGACCTGGTTTACCGGGCGAATATAATGTCCTTTTAGCAGTGCCATTGCTGCATCAAAGTCATCCACGTCCTCGATGAGGGTGTAAATTTCTGGGCTCACCCTCGAGTGCAGGACTTGCAATTTCTGTTCTTCCGTGGGTGTGTTTTCGGCCGTTCCGAGATATCCTTTAAAACATGCCAGCCAGAGCTTGAAGGTTGCTGCTGAGTTCGCTGCGTGGGGGCTGAGTTGCAGACACTCAGGCTTGATTCGGAGCTCCATCCTTTTAAATCTAGCTTTTTAAATTAATGCACGATCAATGACCACTAAAGCGAGGTTGCAGTCCAACTGAAGGCTTTAATAAGCTAGATGTTTCCCCCTGCCGCTCAGGTACAGAAAGAAGGCTGCTGGGATGGCACGGGCTCTTATAACCCGCCTTGCAGGGTGGAGCTACCATACAGCTTGACCAATAGGAAATATACAATATCTATCAATGGTGTTCCAGCATTACCAGGTACCGTAATACCTCTATACAGACTACCACACTGCGTGTACCGGTTGATCATCTGACTGTAGTCGATGACCATCCGGTGCTTCTCCCCAGTATTGCCGACCACCACTTGGACTCTCCAGGGACTGGTACTAGCCTCAATGATCCCCTCTGGTAGGAGTCGCTGGACCTCCGACCTGATAAAGGCCCTATCCCAGGCACTGTATCGTCTGCTCCTAGTGGTGCCGGGCTTACAGTCTGGGGTGAGGTTAGCGAAGAGAGAGGGTGGGGTGACCTTAAGGGTCGCGAGTCTACAGACGGTGAGGGGGGGCAGGGGTCCACCGAACTTTAAGGTAAGGCTTTGGAGGTGGCACTGAAAGTCAAGCCCCAGTAATAGGGCAGCACAGAGATGGGGGAGGACGTAGAGCTTAAAGTTAATGTACTCAACGCCTTGTACCGAAAGGGTCGCGACATAGTACCCCCGGATTTCTACGGAATGTGATCCGGAAGCCAGGGAGATTTTCTGGGTCGTGGGTAAAATTGGGACGGAGCAGCGCCTTACCGTATCTGGGTGGATAAAGCTGACTGTGCTCCGGAGTCAAAGAGGCAGGCCGTCTCGTGTCCGTTGATCCGGATGGTCAACGTGGATTTCGTGAGATGATGAGATCGAGACTGGTCGAGTGTGATGGAGGCGAGCTTCGGATGGTGGTGGGTGGGCCGGTCGGAGGTAGCGGTGGCCAGCGTACGACCGGGTGAGCAAGGGTCCCGGGAGGCGGCGGAGTAGTTCCAAAATGGCGGCCCCCATGGGTCTCACGTGGTGGATGGCATTGAAGGGGCGTCAAAGATGGCGGCCCCCACGGGTCGCACATGGCGGGTGGCAGCGAAAATGGTGCTGCCTACTGGTCGCACATGGCAGGTGGCACGGCAGCTGGGGGTGGTCTCGAGTGACAACAGTCAGCGCTGCTGGGCCTAGGAACGTTATGGACAGGTCGGGCCTGGCAGACTTTGGCGAAGTGGCCCTTCCTCCCACACCCGTTGCAAATCGCATTCCGTGCAGGGCAACGGTGTCTGGGGTGCTTACCCTGGCCGCAAAAGTAGCATTTTGGGCTTCCGGCATTGGCGGGCTGCTACACGGCACAGGCTTGCGCCGCACTCGAGTAGGGTGATGGCGGCGTCCACAAGGGTGCTGCATGGTCGGAGGTATAGGCCTCCATGTTCTGGAAGGCCACTTCCAGTGAGTTTGAGAGCTGCACGGTCTCTGGGAGGCCGATTGTACCCCCTCCTAGCAAGCGCTGGTGGATGTAATTGGATTTAATGCCCACGACATAGGCATGCCTGATCAGCAGCTCCATGTGTTGGACAGCCGATACCGCCTGGCAAGCCCAATTCTGGCCGAGTACCCGCAAGGCACGCAGGAAATCGGCTTGTGGTTCTCCGGGGCGTTGTCGCCTCGTGGCAAGGAGGTGCCTGGCGTACACCTCGCTTACTGCCTTTACGTCCCTTCAGCAGCATTATCGCCTCCGTATACGAGGGGGCATCTCTGATAAGAAGGAAAACTTGCGGGCTCACCCGTGCATTGAGTATTTGAAGCTTTTGGAGGTCGGTGACGTCGTCGGTGGAGGATCAGAGGTAAGCTTCGAAGCAGCTTAGCCAATGCTCGAATGTCGCAGTGGGTCCAACTCCAGGCGATCAGGCTTGAGTGATGAATTCATCTTAAAAGTTTAGCTTATTAAATTGATGTGCCATCAATTAACACAAGACGAGTAGTGAACAAAACTGTGGCTTTAATAAGCTAAACAGAAAGCCTCCTGGCCACTGATCCCGAACTGGGGCAGGGCAGGAGGTCAGCCACCTTTATACCGAGCGGAGGCGGAGCCATTAGGCAGTGGTTTACCACAATACATGTGGTACAGTAACAGTTTACCACAGTACATATAATACACTAACAGTGGTTTACCACAATATACAACATTCAAATGTTTCATTTTTCTTCGGAGAGCAATGCTGAAGAATTGTGAAGTAAAAGTTTAAATATTGTTATCTTTTATTTTGTTTTAATGCAGTTTTTTTTGTAAAATAATTAAGCCCTATTTCTTATATTATCACTCCTGGAACAAATTGATCTTTCTGCGCAGTCTTAAAACTTAAAAAATGTTACACATCTGGTTCAGTATCACAGCCATTGATGAGTGTTGACCAGGCATCCGTAACAATGGTATGCAGGTCAGCATACATCTCTGGCATCCACTGAGTCATCTGCTGGATCTAACTCTCCATGAGAATCGCTAACCTTTCCATGGAGGAAGCCACATGCTCACACCAGAGACATGGCCTTGTTGGAGTCTTCCATCTGTGTTGTATGGATGTGCAGTCTGGCACATGTGCAGTGCTGGATGTTCCCTTATCTCACATTGCAGTTGCAGTAGGTTCCATGTTGCTGTTTCCAGAGATTTGTCATCAGCCTGGGGCTCAGGATGGGCCTGGCCTCCCACATTCCCCTGATTATCAGTGGCCTTGGCTGCCTCAGCCTCTGTCAGCTGCTGGGGCCCACCTGTGATGTGCTCACCAGACTGTGACCCTGAATCTAATCACAAGCACATTACCACCAACGTGAGAGTACCTGGCCTGGAGAAGGGTGCAGGGGAATGGTGTGGCGGTGCAAACCCTGACTATTCCTCCTCTGAAGTGCACTGCAGGCCCATGGTCACAACAAATGGTCTTCCTTAGAGTGGTGGGACCCACCTGAGAGAACACAAATAAACAGTTAAGGGTTAAGTGCTTCACACCTCCTCATTCCGACCATGCCAGTGCAGAGCTCCATATATCACATTGAGCATGATAATGCGTTGCTCTCTTGGGCTGACTCGCCTTTCGCACCATCAGTAACGCTGCAGCTTCCCTGCGACCAGCCAGTTCTAGGGCCTCCTACTCTAGTGTCAGAGGTCGAATCTCAGCAATGCCCCAATTCCTTATTGTTGTTGGCCTGTATTTCCTAAAAGCAGAAGGAGGAACACTTAGTTTTCCCATAAAGACTAGCACAGCATCTCTGGTGGTAATCATTTGGCCTAAGATAGAGGCTCCTCAATGTCTATATGACTACTCTATCTAAAGATAGGGGCTGGTTTAGCACACTGTGCTAAATCACTGGCTTTTAAAGCAGACCAAGCAGGCCAGCAACACGGTTCAATTCCCGTACCAGCCTCCCAGAACAGGCGCCGGAATGTGGCGACTAGCGGCTTTTCACAGTAACTTCATTGAAGCCTACTTGTGACAATAAGTGATTTTCATTTCATAAAAGCATGGGGTGGGGGTGAGCAAAGACAGTCAACTGGCTATCGCTGGGATACTGTCATGCATCAAAAGAAATCTGTGGCTGCACCACTCCCTGATCACCAACATTCCATGTATGTCGCAGCTAAGTTTCAACCTGCAAGCTCCAAGAAGGAAAGCCACATGGAGGATTCAATCTGGCAGGTGATTGATCCATTTGCTATTCGCAGGATTGGGGAGGAATGGTGACCACATGACTGCTCACCTCTCCGATTTTGTTCAGCTGAGCATTTAGTGTTCGGAAATGTTTGAGGAACATGCTCGCCTGATCTCTTGTGAAAAGAAACCACAGCAGACCATGATAATGACTTAAAACACAATGTACAATATGTACAAAGTGGGTTACTGAGAAGGCACTTTTCCTCTATGAGTTGCCGACTGCTGTACAGAGTCTCTGGCACATGACTGACAGATGTCAGTGATATAAAGTAAGTAAAGTCGCCATAGTCCTGTGGTAGTCACCACTGTTGTATTATATTGTATATATTGCACTGCATACGAGGGTATTACGGTAAGGCGAGGGGTAAATGCGAGGGGGAGGTGTGTAAATGGTTGTGGTGTAAATGGGTGGGGTGTGTGGTAGTCACCACTGTTGTATTATATTGTATATATGGGTATTACGGTAAGGCCCCTGTACTACAGGTACGGAGGTAGATCCGTGCCTGCTGGCTCCGCCCAGTAGGCGGAGTATAAATGTGTGTGCTCTCCGAACTGCAGCCATTTCGGCAGCAGCTGTAGAAGGCCACACATCTCTGTGTAATAAAGCCTAGATTATTCTCTACTTTTGTCTCGTCGTAATTGATAGTGCATCAATTTATTACACAGAGATTTTATAAAGATGGATCTCCGCATCAAGCCGGATTGCCTGTAGCTGCATCCTCAAGCAGACAACGCCAAAAAGGACTTTGCACATTGGCTAGCTTGCTTTGAAGCATACATCGGATCTGCGACAGACCCAATCCCAGAAGCACAGAAGCTCCAGATTCTGTACACGCGGCTGAGCTCCGATGTCTTTCCCCTCATCCAGGACTACGCAGAGGCCATGGTGCTACTGAAGGAGAACTACGCTCAGCAGACCAACAAGATCTACGGCAGGCACCTCCTGTCCACGCGGCACCAACCTCCCGGTGAGTCTGTGGAAGATTTCTGGCGTGCCCTGCTCGCCCTGGTGAGAGACTGTGATTGCCAGGCCGTTTCGGCCGCTGAACATTTTAACCTGCTGATGAGTGACGCGTTCATTACAGGCATAGCGTCGGCCTACATCTGCCAGCACCTCTTAGAAGGGGCTACGCTTGACCTCGCGGCGACCAAGAAACTAGCGCTCACAGTCGCCTCACGTAAAGTACAGGCGTATGCCCCCGACCGCACGGCCCACCCCTCCTGGGCATCGTGGACCCTGCCAGCGGCAACCCCATCGTGGACCCCATCAGCGACCGCCCCCAGCCAACCCCACGCCTGCGCCGCGTGGCAGCCAACCAACCCCGGGGGACCCAAGTGCTACTTCTGCAGACAGACAAAACATCCCCAGCAGCGCTGCCCAGCGCGGAGCGCGCTCTGCAAGGCCTGCGGCAAGAAAGGACATTTTGTTGCAGTGTGCCAGGCCCACTCAATCGCCGCTATTGTCCCTGCACCCCTCCGTGTGGCCAGTGGGCACCGCCATCTTCCTCACCTCAGACCACGTGCGGCCCGTGGGCGCAACCATCTTGCCTGCCTCAGGACACGTGCGGCCCATGGGTGCTGCCATCTTGCCTGCCTCAGGACACGTGCGGCCCGTGGGCACCACCATCTTCCCCGCCTCAGGACCCCTGCCCGTCGGGCACCTCATTGGGCCGCTCATCGCCTGCAACCGCCGACGACCAGCCACGTCTCGCCTCCGTCACGATTGACCAGTCCCGATCGCACAACCTCGCGACCGCGTCGACAAAGGTGAAGGTCGATGGGCATGAGATATCCTGCCTTCTGGACTCCGGGAGCACCGAGAGCTTCATCCACCCCGATACAGTAAGGCGCTGCTCCCCCGCGGTACACCCCATTAACCAAAGGATCTTCCTGGCCTCCGGATCTCACTCCGTGGCGTCCCGGGGGTACTGTATCGCCACCTTCACCATCCAGGGCGTAGAGTTCAGCGGCCTCCGGCTCTACGTCCTCCTCAACCTCTGCGCTGCCTTGCTACTCGGCCTGGACTTCCAGTGCAACCTCCAAAGCCTAACCCTAAAATTTGGCGGGCCCCTACCACCCCTTACTGTATGCGGCCTCACGACCCTTAAGGTCGACCCGCCTTTTCTGTTTGCAAACCTCACCCCGGATTGCAAACCCGTCGCCACCAGGAGCAGACGGTACAGCACCCAGGACAGGACCTTCATCAGGTCTCAGGTCCAGCGGCTGCTGCGGGAAGGTATCATCGAGTCCAGCAACAGCCCCTGGAGAGTCCAAGTGGTAGTGGTGAAAAACGGGATGGTCGTTGACTACAGTCAGACCATCAATCGGTATACGCAGCTCGACGCGTGCCCCCTCCCACACATATCTGATATGGTCAATCAGATTGCACAGTACCGGGTCTTCTTGACAGTGGACCTGAAATCTGCCTACCATCAGCTCTTCATTAGGCAAGGCAGACCGCCCGTACACTGCGTTTGCAGCGGACGGCCGCCTTCACCAGTTCCTTAGGGTTCCCTTCGGCGTCACTAACGGGGTCTCGGTCTTCCAACAGGAGATGGACCGAATGGTTGACCGGTACGGACTGCGGGCCACTTTCCCGTACCTGGATAACGTCACCAACTGTGGCTACGACCAGCAGGACCATGACACTAACCTTTCCAAATTTCTCCACACCGCCAAAGTCCTCAAACTAACCTACAACAAGGAGAAGTGTGTGTTCAGCACGAACTGATTAGCCATCCTCGGCTATGTGGTTCAGAACGGAGTTCTAGGGCCCGACCCTGATCGCATGCGCCCCCCCCTTCCCCACTGCCTCAAGGCCCTCAAACGATGCCTGGGGTTCTTTTCGTACTACGCCCAGTGGATCCCTTACTATGCGGACAAGGGCCGTCCACTCATCCACTCCACCGGTTTCCCACTGCCGGCCGAGGCTCAGCAGGCTTACAACCGTATCAAGGTCGACATCGCCAAGGCCGCGATGCACGCGGTCGATGAGACGCTCCCCTCCCAAGTCGAGAGCGATGCATCAGATGTCGCTCTGGCCGCCACCCTCAACCAGGCAGGCAGGCCCGTGGCATTCTTTTCCGCACCCTCCATACCTCCGCAATTCGGCACTCTTCCATCGAAAAGGAAGTCCAAGTGACCGTTGAAGCTGTGCGGCACTGGAGGCATTACCTGGCCGGCAGGAGATTCACTCTCCTCACTGACCAACAGTCGGTTGCCTTCGTGTTTAACACACAGAAGGGTAAGATCAAAAATGATAAGATTTTGCAGTGGAGGATCGAGCTCTCCACCTTTAATTACGAGATATTGTATCGCCCCGGTAAGCTCAACGAGCCCCCCGATGCCCTGTCCCGACGTACATGTGCCAGTGCACAAGTGGACCGACTCCGGACCCTGCACGACGATCTCTGTCGCCCAGGGGTCACCCGCTTTTATCACTTCATTAAGGCCCCCAATCTGCCCTACTCCATCGAGAAAGTCAGGGCTGTCACCAGAGACTGCCAGGTCTGTGCGTAGTGTAAATCGCACTTCCACCGGACAGACCGTGTGCGCCTGAAGGCCTCCCGCCCCTTTGAACGCCTCAACATGGACTTCAAAGGTCCCCTCCCCTCCACCGACCGCAACACGTATTTTCTCAATGTGGTCGACGAATATTCCAGATTCCCCTTCACCATCCCATGTCCCGATATGACGTCTGCCACCGTCATCAAAGCCCTCAACACCATCTTCGGTCTGTTCGGTTTCCCCGCCTACGTCCACAGCAACCGGGGATCCTCATTTATGAGCGATGAGCTGTGCCAGTACCTGCTCAACAGGGGCATTGGCTCGAGCAGAATGACCAGCTACAACCCCCGGGGAAACAGGCAGGTGGAGCAGGAGAATAGTACGGTCTGGAAGGCCGTCCAGCTGGCCCTACGGTCCAGAAATCTCCCGGCCTCCCACTGGCAGGAGGTCCTCCCCGACGCACTTCACTCCATTCGGTCGCTCCTGTGCACGGCGACCAACGAAACCCCCCCCATGAACGTCTCTTTGCCTTCCCCAGGAAGCCCACCTCCGGGGTTTCGCTCCCAACGTGGCTGGCAGCTCCAGGACCCGTTCTCCTCCACAAGCACGTGTGGCTCCACAAGGCAGACCCATTGGTTGAGAGGGTACAGCTACTCCACGCAAACCCTCAGTACGCCTACGTAGCGTACCCCGATGGCCGCCAAGACACAGTCTCCCTCAGGGACCTGGCACCAGCTGGGTCCCCACACACACGCCCCTCTGCCCCAGCGCCACCCTCCCTTCCCCCAGCGCACCACACCACAGCCCCCGCTCCAGAATAATCCGTCCTCCCCTTGGTCCCACCCGGGGATGAAGAGGATGTCGACACGCTCCCGGAGTCACCGACGGCCGAGCCGACGCCTGACTCGCCACCAGCACTGCGGCGCTCTCAACGACGGATCAAGGCGCTCGACCGTCTAAATTTGTAACCTTCTCTGAAATTTTAATGACAACCTGTATGTAAATAGTTTTCCACCACCCCCGCTGGACTCATTTTTAACAGGGGGTGAATGTGGTCGTCCCCACTGTTGTATTATATTGTATATACTGCACTGCATACGAGGGTATTAAGGTAAGGCCCCTGTACTACAGGTACGGGTTAGAACCCTGCCTGCTGGCTCTGTCCAGTAGGCGGAGTATAAATGTGTGTGCTCTCCGAACTGCAGCCATTTCAGCAGCAGGTGTAGGAGGACACACACCTCTGTGTAATAAAGCCTCGATTACTCTATACTCTTGTCTCGTCGTAATTGATAGTGCATCAAGTCCCAGATGACCATTGACTGCTTTCCCCTTTGAGGGGGAGTGCTGACTGGTGGTGATTTGTCCTGAGGATCACCACATCTCAGGCAAGGGGAAAAATTGAGAAGGCGGGGGCCTTCATGAATAACCTCAGCCGGTATGGGAATTGAACCTGTGCTGTTGGCCTAGCTCTGCTTCACAAAACAGCTGCCCAATTGAGCTAAACCGGCACTCAAAGAGCTGACTGGTGCTGATTTAACCTGAGGAACACCAAAGTTGAGGGGCAAGATTGAGAAGGTGAGGCCTTCATGGATAACCTCACCCGGTACAGGGATCGAACCTCACCCTGGCCTCACTGTGCACCATGAACAAGCTGTCCAGGCAACTAAGCTAAACCAGTCCTGATGTCAGTGATATATAATCATCTACATCATACAGTGTCATAGCCATTCTGTTAACCCTTTATGCTACAGTGAGGATTGCAGACTTCCAGTACAGGGGTGGAGGGATGCATACAGGAGGCAAAGGCTTCATCAGGAATGCTGTAGCGGAATCAAGGCAGGTCTGAAATCGGGCCCGGTAGGCCCTTAAACAATGGTGCCTCCGTCTACCCCTGTCAGGTGATGACAAAAATGGTGCCTCGTGGCCCCCCGCTTCCCCCTCCCCTCCCGACTATTAGATTGCTACCATGCTTCCAGGCTCCAAGAGACACTGCAGCAAAGCATCAAGACTCCTTTAGCAGCACTTTCCAAACTCCCGCGTTCTATCACCTAGAAGGACAAGGGCAGGAGGTACTTGGCAACACCACCACCTGGAAGTTCCCTTTCAAGTCACTCACCATGCTGACTTGGAAATATATTGCAGTTCCTTCATTGTCACGAGGCCAAAATCCTGGAACTCTATTGCTATCAGCACTGTGGGTGTACCTACAAAACATGGATTGCAGTGGTTCAAGAAGGCAGCACACCACCCCCTTCTCATGGGCAATAAATGCTGCCTAGCCAGTGACACGCACATCCCGTGAACAAATACATAAAAGGAATATTGGATAGTGTCCAATGAATAACTACTGAACTGTAATCACGGAATCAAAACTGGACTGTACCCAATGAATCCCTGAATCATATAATCATAGAATCATAGAATGGCAGGAGCGGCATGCAGGGGCCTGTCGGGAGG
Source organism: Scyliorhinus torazame (assembly GCF_047496885.1). Lineage (NCBI taxonomy): Eukaryota > Metazoa > Chordata > Chondrichthyes > Carcharhiniformes > Scyliorhinidae > Scyliorhinus > Scyliorhinus torazame. The sequence continues at coordinate 80,980,933 of NC_092727.1, read as the reverse complement.
TGAGTATTGGCTTTAAAAACACTTACCTGGTCCCGTTCTGTTCTTCTTTTCTGTGTTATTTTTTATTTTTTTTATATAAGGCGGGAACCGGAAGTTCGACCCGGAACCGGAAGTTCAACCCGCGGACTTCTGGGAAGGTTCCCCCCCCACCAATAAATTCTGGTGGAGAAGAAACCCGAGACACTACACGTGTAGTGTCTCCCACCCGCCCTCCTCCTCTAACCTAATAATAACACCCATTGGTGTGAGGTAAGTACCATATTTACATTATTATTTTTTTTTTTAAAATGTATTTATTAATCAGATCTTGGTTGGAAGTTAGAGGGATGGCAGGGAAGGGAGTGCAATGTTCCTCCTGCAGGATGTTTGAGGTGAGGGATGCCGTTAGTGTCCCTGCTTTTACCTGCAGGAAGTGCAGCCATCTCCAGCTCCTCCAAGACCGAGTTAGGGAACTGGAGCTGGATGAACTTCGGATCATTCGGGAGGCAGAGGGGGTCATAGATAGCAGCTTCAGGGAATTAGTAACACCAAAGATTGGAGATAGATGGGTAACTGTAAGAGGGACTCGGAAGAAGCAGTCAGTGCAGGGACCACCTGCGGTCGTTCCCCTGAGTAACAGGTATACCGCTTTGGATACTTGTGGGGGGGGGGGGGAAGACTTACCAGGGGTAAGCCATGGGGTACGGGCCTCTGGCACGGAGTCTGTCCCTGTTGCTCAGAAGCGAAGGGGGGAGAGGAGCAGAGCATTAGTAATTGGGGACTCGATAGTCAGGGGCACAGATAGGAGATTTTGTGGGAGCGAGAGAGACTCACGTTTGGTATGTTGCCTCCCAGGTGCAAGGGTACGTGATGTCTCGGATCGTGTTTTCCGGGTCCTTAAGGGGGAGGGGGAGCAGCCCCAAGTCGTGGTCCACATTGGCACTAACGACATAAGGTAGGAAAGGGGACAAGGATGTCAGGCAGGCTTTCAGGGAGCTAGGATGGAAGCTCAGAACGAGAACAAACAGAGTTGTTGTCTCTGGGTTGTTGCCCGTGCCACGTGATAATGAGATGAGGAATAGGGAGAGAGAGCAATTAAACACGTGGCTACAGGGATGGTGCAGGCGGGAGGGATTCAGATTTCTGGATAACTGGGGCTCTTTCTGGGGAAGGTGGGACCTCTACAGACAGGATGGTCTACATCTGAACCTGAGGGGCACAAATATCCTTGGGGGGGGGGGGGGAAAAGAGTTGTTAGTGCTCTTTGGGGGGGGGTTTAAACTAATGCAGCAGGGGCATGGGAACCTGGATTGTAGTTTTAGGGTACGGGAGATTAAGAGTATAGAGGTCAGGAGCACAGATTTGACTTCGCAGGAGGGGGCCAGTGTTCAGGTAGATGGTTTGAAGTGTGTCTACTTCAATGCCAGGAGTATATGAAATAAGGTAGGGGAACAGGCAGCATGGGTTAGTACCTGGGACTTCGATGTTGTGGCCATTTCGGAGACGTGGATAGAGCAGGGACAGGAATGGTTGTTGCAGGTTCCGGGGTTTAGGTGTTTTAGTAAGCTCAGAGAAGGAGGCAAAAGAGGGAGAGGTGTGGCGCTGCTAGTCAAGAACAGTATTACGGTGGCGGAGAGGATGCTAGATGGGGACTCTTCTTCCGAGGTAGTATGGGCTGAGGTTAGAAACAGGAAAGGAGAGGTCACCCTGTTGGGAGTTTTCTATAGGCCTCCAAATAGTTCTAGGGATGTAGAGGAAAGGATGGCGAAGATGATTCTGGATAAGAGCGAAAGTAACAGGGTAGTTATTATGGGAGACTTTAACTTTCCAAATATTGACTGGAAAATATATAGTTCGAGTACATTAGATGGGTAGTTTTTTGTACAATGTGTGCAGGAGGGTTTCCTGACACAATATGTTGACAGGCCAACAAGAGGCGAGGCCACATTGGATTTGGTTTTGGGTAATGAACCAGGCCAGGTGTTAGATTTGGAGGTAGGTGAGCACTTTGGGGACAGTGACCACAATTCGGTGACGTTTACGTTAGTGATGGAAAGGGATAAGTATACCCCGCAGGGCAAGCGATATAGCTGGGGGAAGGGCAATTATGATGCCATTAGACATGACTTGGGAGGGGTAGATGGGAGAAGTAGGCTGCAAGTGTTGGGCACACTGGATATGTGGAGCTTGTTCAAGGAACAGCTACTGCGTGTTCTTGATAAGTACGTACCGGTCAGGCAGGGGGGGAAGGCGTCGAGCCAGGGAACCGTGGTTTACCAAAGAAGTGGAATCTCTTGTTAAAAGAAGGAGGCCTATGTGAAGATGAGGTGTGACGTTTCAGTTGGGGCGATGGATAGTTACAAGGTAGCGAGGAAGGATCGAAAGAGAGAGCTAAGACGAGCAAGGAGGGAACATGGGAAGTATTTGGCAGGTAGGATCAAGGAAAACCCAAAAGCTTTCTATAGGTATGTCAGGAATAAAAGAATGACTAGGGTAAGAGTAGGGCCAGTCAAGGACAGGGATGGGATGTTGTGTGTGGAGTCTGAAGAGATAGGCGAGATACTGAATGAATATTTTCCGTCAGTATTCACTCAGGAAAAAGAGAATGTTGTGGAGGAGAATGCTGAGACCTAGGCTATTAGAATAGATGGCATTGAGGTACGTGGGGAAGAGGTGTTGGCAATTCTGGACAGGCTGAAAATAGATAAGTCCCTGGGGCCCAATGGGATTTATCCTAGGATTCTCTGGGAAGCCAGGGAAGGGATTGCTGAGCCTTTGGCTTTGATTTTTGTGTCATCATTGGCTACAGGAATAGTGCCAGAGGACTGGAGGATAGCTAATGTGGTTCCTTTGTTCAAGAAGGGGAGTAGAGACAACCCCGGCAACTATAGACCGGTGAGCCTCACGTCTGTTGTGGGTAAAGTCTTGGAGGGGATTATAAGAGACAAGATTTATAATCATCTAGATAGGAATATGATTAGGGATAGTCAGCATGGCTTTGTGAAGGGTAGGTCATGCCTCACAAACCTTATCGAGTTCTTTGAGAAGGTGACTGAACAGGTAGACGAGGGTCGAGCAGTTGATGTGGTGAAAATGGATTTCAGTGAAGCATTTGATAAGGTTCCCCATGGTAGGCTATTGCAGAAAATACGGAGGCTGGGGATTGAGGGTGATTTAGAGATGTGGATCAGAAATTGGCTAGCTGAAAGAAGACAGAGGGTGGTGGTTGATGGGAAATGTTCAGAATGGAGTTCAGTTACAAGTGGCGTACCACAAGGATCTGTTCTGGGGCCGTTGCTGTTTGACATTTTTATAAATGACCTAGAGGAGGGCGCAGAAGGGTGGGTGAGTAAATTTGCAGACGACACTAAAGTCGGTGGTGTTGTCGCCAGTGCGGAAGGATGTTGCAGGTTACAGAGGGACATAGATAAGCTGCAGAGCTGGGCTGAGAGGTGGCAAATGGAGTTTAATGTAGAGAAGTGTGAGGTGATTCACTTTGGAAGGAATAACAGGAATGCGGAATATTTGGCTAATGGTAAAGTTCTTGGAAGTGTGGATGAGCAGAGGGATCTCGGTGTCCATGTACATAGATCCCTGAAAGTTGCCACCCAGGTTGATAGGGTTGTGAAGAAGGCCTATGGAGTATTGGCCTTTATTGGTAGAGGGATTGAGTTCTGGAGTCATGAGGTCATGTTGCAGCTGGACAAAACTCTGGTATGGCCACATTTGGAGTATTGCGTACAGTTCTGGTCACCTCATTATAGGAAGGACGTGGAAACTTTTGAACGGGTGCAGAGGAGATTTACCAGGATGTTGCCTGGTATGGAGGGAAAATCTTATGAGGAAAGGCTGATGGACTGGAGGTTGTTTTCGTTAGAGAGAAGAAGGTTAAGGGGAGACTTAATCGAGGCATACAAAATGATCAGGGGGTTAGATAGGGTGGACAGTGAGAGCCTTTTCCCGCGGATGGAAATGGCTAGCACGAGGGGACATAGCCTTAAACTGAGGGGTAATAGATATAGGGCAGAGGTCAGAGGTAGGTTCTTTACGCAAAGAGTGGTGAGGCCGTGGAATGTCCTACCTGCAACAGTAGTGAACTCGCCAACATTGAGGGCATTTAAAAGTTTATTGGATAAGCATATGGATGGTAATGGCATAGTGTAGGTTAGATGGCTTTTGTTTTTTTGACTTCCCATGTTGGTGCAACATCGTGGGCCGAAGGGCCTGTACTGCACTGTATCGTTCTATGTTCTATGTTTACCGATCAGAGGTTATTCAGCTCACCATGTCTATGTGAGCCCTTAGAAGGAGTGACATGCCCATTATGGCTTTAACCTGGTGTTGTAAGACCCCTTACTGTGCCTCCGCAGTCCAACGCCGACATCTCTACATCATGTCTATTGATAAAGCCCAGGTTGCCATATGCTTTATTAACCACACTCTCAACCTGTCCTGCCACCTTCAACAACGTCTGGACATATACACCCAGGCCCCTCTACTCCTACATTCCCTTTAGCATATATGCATCATTTTACACACTCTCTCTCTGAATTCCTACCAAAATGCATCATTTCAAACTTCTCTGCATTAAAATTCCATCTGTCTCTTGTTGCCCATTTCACCAACCTGTCTCCAGTCGTCTGGCACAACTCTTCGGTCTAAGGAAGATTAGAAACCTATGGCTAGTGCCTCTGCAATTTCCACTCTCAATTCCTTCAGTATCCTTGGATGCATTTCACCCGGTTCTGGTGTCTTACCAATCTTAAGAACACCCAGCCTATCCAATACCTCCTCCTGATCAATTTTAAACCACATCCCCTCTTTCATCATGACCTGGGGCACATTTTCTTCTTTGTTAAAAACAGATACAAAGTATTTGTTCAATGCCTCAGCCATACTCCCAGCATAAATTTCCTTTTTGGTCCCTAATCAGCCCCACTCCTTTTCTTCCCACCTTTTTACTATTTATATGTCTTTAGAAGACTTTTTGGATTTCTTTTAATGTTAGCTGCTATTTGCTTTTTCAGTCCCCCCCTGAACCTTCTATATTCAACCCGGTTCTCCATTGTATATCCCACTGACATCACTCATAAGCACACTTCTTCTTAGGCATCTTAATTTCTACTCCTTTTCATATCCAGATGGATTTGTTTGCCTTGTCCTTTCCTTTCATGGGAATTGTAAGAGAGAAATAATGAATATATTTTATTACAACAATTTATTAGGGCAGATAATGATAATGGTTTATGAAGGGATCTTCAGAGGGATTAAATAATTACATTAAAAGGGATTAGGGAATCTATGTAATTTGCTAAAGGAACTGTTAGAGGGATTTAAAACTATATAATTGCATCAGGAAAGGTTAAGTAAAATTTGACATTCATGGTAAAAGACACCACCTGGCTAACACGCTGTTGCGGAAAAAACACCCAGGCACTGCTAGTCGGATGTTTTCATAGTTAAACAATCAGCTGGTATCAGTGAACCTCAGGCAACTTCGGGTCCCACATCAGTAGCTTGAATGCCTGTATTACCTGACCTGACTCAGCAGATGTCATAACCCCCACGAGGCCCACAGTGAAAACATTACCATTCCCCCCATGAGGGTTGTGGAGTATGAGCTTCCAAGGGAGGAGACAAAGGCCCACCCAGCTGAGGCTGGTTAAACCGAGCATAAAAGCCAGCCCGAGCAGGGACCGGCATGTTGGTCATCCCAACGGGGTCTCTGATTGTAGATAGTCACTGCCATGGACAGATTATTGTTAAAAGTAAAATAAATGTTTTTATTCTTACAGCTAGTTTCCTTGGTCATCAAAGCTGACAAAGATAGCAGTGCAAGGCTGAGTGTGGTAGCAACAGGCACCAGGGAATGATTAGGAGGAGCCTCAATGAGATAGAGAAGACAGATCAGTCTTAGGGTAACAGACACCCTACCTTGTGAAAATGTGCAAATTGTTTCATGTAAACCTAAATCAGGCAATGTTGGAAATTAAGCAATATACTACCTTTCAATATATTAATCTCTCATGGTTCTCGAGTTGGGTAGGGTCCTGCCTCAGGAACATTCTCTGAGAACGCACTCTCCTAACACATTGGCAAATAAACGATTGTTCTGTACCTGAGATTGGGGTCCGAGGTAGGCCCACAGCTCCGTGCCAATTAGGAGCGGAGGGACACCCTCTTCCTCAGGGTGGACCACAGACTCAAAACTGCTCTCCTGAACACTGCCTGGGAGGTGGTGGTAGAGACAGTCAACGCTCTCAGCCTCCCAAGGGAATCTATGTAATTTGCTAAAGGAACTGTTAGAGGGATTTAAAACTATATAATTGCATCAGGAAAGGTTAAGTAAAAACAGCTGGTGATCCGAGGCATGGTGGTCACTGGTAAGGTGTCTGTCCCATACCCTTGATGATACAGTTGGGGTATGAGGGTGTCCAGAGAGGCAGCCAGAGTGGACTCCCAGATGACCAGACGCCTTCTGAGCATTTAAAGGACACAGGCAGTGCTCAGCAGGGTGAGCAGCCGGGAGCCTGTAAAAAGCACGAAAGGGGTGTGTTTAAAAGACAGACTGCAGCAATAGTGTTCTGAGCCAGACCATCCCGATCCCGAGGGAGACACGCTAGATCCACGGACTCGACACCAAGACACTAGCTGCTACTGCCTTCCCACCTGGGAAGCCACCCCCCAGCAAAACCCGAAAGTATTCAAAAGTTTTTCAGTGATTTATTTTTAGCCTCCTGCTCCCCGCCGCAGTCCTGATGCCCAATCCACATTTTTAAACACGTGTAGTAATTCATGCCCACGAGATCTCCGCCTGAGAGGATGGAGCATCGCGGAAGCATGGCGTCTACTGGGCCTAACCCAGTAAGTATATTTAAATGAATGCAAATGCCAGTTTTGAATGGTCCCGACGGCACAGGGCGCTAACCTCATTGTTGCGGGACTGGAGTATGACGTCCGAATCGGTGCCGGCGCGAACCTTCATTTTTGCCAGACGCACGATTCTCTGCCCAATCGCGTTTCCAGGTTCCGAGGCGGAGAATCCAACCCTTTATTGCCAAGACTCACCTGAAGGCTGAGGATCCCCGTTTGGGCTGGATGCAAGATGTAACTTGGCTTGAAATTCTTTTATTTCTTACAGGTGGGAACTGTTCGCTGGACTGAGATTTTGTTGGCGAGGGCTAGCTCAGAATCAGCCTACCAGGCTGTGTTTGTATTGTCTAAAGATGTTGAAATGAATCACTGTATACACAGCTTGGCTGCACCTTAATGTGATAAAAGGATTTACTTTTTGAGGCGATGGGCGTCGATCTTGAATGGCCCGATCAGCTAAGGGGTGCTTGATTTGCAGGTGTCGGTCGGCGATTGCGTGGCTGAACGAGGAATTTGAGAGATTTATTGGAGACGCTACATTGTGAGTGACTCTGAAGACCCACAGAACATCAGCGTTTGGTTCAGGCCATGACTGGGACATTAGAATTGAGTCTTGTCGACAACGCTGCTCCCAGGGAAGTAAAGGCTTAATTAACTCAACCAGTTAACGTCAGCAGATTCACAATAAAAAAAGTCATTACATCAAAAAATTGGAATAATGAGGTCCGAGCTAAAATACCTCAGTCGGCCTCTGAATCTGACTGACAAAGAACATCTTGGCCGAATACCTGTCAATTAAACATGAGTTAAGCAGTACAATTAATTCATGTGCTGACCAAAGAGGATTGATCTGAGCACCTGGTTGCTTGGCAATTAAGCAAAGTATTGTTTAAATTCAGAAAGAGTTACTGAACAGCAGAATGTTCCTCTTTGTTATCATTACCCACCCCGCATTTTCAGAGTGAGTTTATCTCTTGCAGTCGCATTTTAATGACGCAGGAAACTGTCAGTGGGTTAGGCAACAACTGGAGAGGGAGTAAAACAGCATTGGAATTCCGGGTGGATGACCGCCCATCGGATTTTTATTTCGGAATGTTGCATTTGCCTGAAACAGTCTGAAATGCGTTGCATGCTGCAGGAACACACGTAAAACATGGAATCATCGAGCTTTACAGCACAGAAAGAGGCCCTTCGGCCAATCGTGTCTGAGCCGTGGGGGGCAGGGGGGGTTCATTCACGGTCGTATTTCCACCACGCTCGACACGGGAGTTCCACATTTCTAGACCGGACTTCCGTACCTGGGCTGCTGCGTATAGCTACTCCTGGAGTCCTGTGCAGTGCAGGATTGTCGGGGGAAAGAAGCCACGTCCCATTTTTACGGCACTAGCTGCCATATTCCGACATTTTTAGTTGTCCCAACTACTTTGACAAGCTAGGAGAGAAGGTAAAGGGGTGAGGATGGATTGGAGCTAGGTCTAGTGGTTGGGGGAGGGGACCTCGGGTGGTCGAGATGGGGTGGGGGATATGAGCTACAAGGGTTTAACCTGGGTGCGGCAGGGTAGTTAGGGGTGCGGGGAAGTGCGGAGGGTGGAGCGAGTCGGGCTTGTGAGGCTAGTCAGGAAGCCTGGAGGGTAGTGGGCAGGTTGTGGTTCAGAGGACAGTCAGGGGCCTGGACGTGGAAGGTAGTCATGGGAAGTAGAGGGGGTAGGTGGTGTAGTTGAATGGTTGATTTGGAGGTGGGGACACACATCGGGTCTACTTACCCAGGAGTTAGAACGGATTTTAACCCTTCTAACGTTTCTGTGTAACTAGCCTGTCAATAATAATAACCTTTTATTGTCACAAGTAGGCTTACATTAACACTGCAATGAAGTTACCTTGAAAAGCCCCGAGTTGCCACATTCCGGCAACTGTTCAGGTACACAGAGGGAGAATTCAGAATGTCCAAATTACCTAACAGCACGTCTTTCAGGACTTGAGGGAGGAAACTGGAGCACCTGGATAAACCCACGCAGATACGGGGAGAACGTGCAGACTCCACACAGACAGTGGCCCAAGCCGGGAATTGAACCTAGGACCCTGCTGCTGTGAAACAACAGTTCTAACCACTATGCTACCATGCCACCCAAGAGAGTCAGAACCAACCTACGTCTTCATAGCTCCAGACACACGGGAATTGTCCCAACGGAATTTAAAATTACTTAGGCATTTCCTGTGTACGCAGGGCATGGGGACTTCAGAAAGTCGTGAACACCACCCAGTCCATCACATGAACCTGCCTCCCATCCATTGACTCCATCTACACCTCCCGCTGCCTGGGGAAAGCGGGCAGCATAATCAAAGATCCCTCCCACCCGGCTTACTCACTCTTCCAATGTCTTCCATCGGGCAGGAGATACAGAAGTCTGAGAACACGCACGAACAGACTCAAAAACAGCTTCTTCCCCACTGTCACCAGACTCCTAAATGACCCTCCTATGGACTGACCTCATTAACACTACACCCTGTATGCTTCATCCAATGCCAGTGCTTATGTAGTTATATTGTATATGTTGTGTTGCCCTATTATGTATTTTCTTTTCTTCCCATGTATTTAATGATCTGTTGAGCTGCTCGCAGAAAAATACTTTTCACTGTACCTTGGTACACGTGACAATAAACAAATCCAATCCAATCCAATCTTTTGGGGTACCTCTGAGGTCTGGGGTATGACTATCAGGAGAATGGAAGATTCATTGGAAGTGATTGTATTTATTGATCATCGTTAATGCCATCCACTCCCTCCTGCCATTTCACTGGGATATGGAGGCAACATACTGCATAACACGTAACTATCTTCGAAAGAAGGACTTTGATTTGTAAAGTGCCTTCCATCTGGGGACATTCCAAAGCACTTTTGTTGAAAACACAGCAACCAATTTCCAAACAACAATCTCCCACAAATAGCAGCGTGGTCATGATCAGATAGTCTGGTTCAGTGATGTTGATTTAAAGATAACTCTCCGGGCCTTTTTCAAAACTATGCCATGGGACCTTTTATGTCCAGTGAGACTGCACCTCTGGCAGTGCAGCAGTCCCCCAGCACTGCACTGGAGTACCAGCCTAGATTTTTCTGTTCAAGTACTGAAATGAGGCTTGAACCCACAACTTTCTGAGGCCAAAGGCTTTTACTGGCTAAACGCAGCAGCCTGATCACTGACTCGCCTGTCCCTTCGCTCAGCACTTGGTTTTAAAAGGTTTGCGAGATCGTCTCGTCCATGGTGATCTGGATTGACAGGTTGAATTCCCATGTGCCATCCTCCAGAGAGCAGGTAGGTTGGAACTGGCATGAGGCCCGAACTATTCTCAACCAGGGCTTCCAGATGTGAAAGGTCACTGTGCAATCAGATTACCTTCCTGCCTCCAGCACCAGGGGATCAAGTGTAGAGAAAGAGCGAAGGATTTAAAGAAGATTGGATTTCTTCATTGAAACAAAAATGCTCATTATTATACATTTCACACTGTGTTAATACCATGTATCTGAGTTATTTTTATAAATATGGAGGCAAGTCTGTGGCTTGCTTGGTTAGTGCTCATTAAAACAAGTGTTATTTTGACATTAAAACTTCATTTGTTGTTATACTTAAGTTGAGTTTCATCTTATTCATTATTCTCATATTCAGGCTCAATTATTGATGAAGAGGTGAATCTTACTTTGGGCCAGTTGTCACACAGTGTGCGTCAGAGTGATGCAATTAGACTTGTTCAGTCGGTGTCAATGCGTCTGACATTTTCCTGCACCATTCAACAGTGTGACTAGCTATGTAGTGTTTATGGATAAAATATGTAATGGCCATTGAATAATCGCCACTGAATCACAGGGCAGAACTCTCTGTCGTCACTGATTGGTATGGCACCAATAGGGCTCTGTAGTGATTGCAGTCAGCTTTGAGAACTCAGATATTACATAGGGGCCTCTAAAGGTTAATTTTAATAAAAGACACCAGGCTGGAAACCCATGGGCATTTGGTGGAATGTTTGCTGTTTACTCCACAGAATTGTTGCCTCCCAGGTGCCAGGGTCCATGATGTCTCGGATTGTGTTTTCGGGATCCTTAAGGGGAAGGGGGAGCAGCCCGTCGTGGTCCACATAGGCACCAACGACATAGGTAGGAAAAGGGATAGGGATGTGAGGCAGGAATTCAGGGAGCTAGGGTGGAATCTTCGAGCTAGAACAAACAGAGTTATTATCTCTGGGTTGTTACCCGTGCCACGTGCTAGCGAGACGAGGAATAGGGAGAGAGAGCAGTTGAACACGTGGCTACAGGGATGGTGCAGGAGGGAGGGTTTCAGATACCTGGATAATTGGGGCTCATTCTGGGGGAGGTGGTATCTGGACAAACGGGATGGTCTGCACCTGGACCAGAGGGGTAATATCCTGGGCGGGAAATTTGCTAATGCTCTTCGGGAGGGTTTAAACTAGTTCGGCAGGAGGTTGGGAACCTGAATTGTAGCTCCAGTATACAGGAGGTTGAGAGTAGTAAGGTCATGAGTAAGGTTTCAAGGTTGCAGGAGTGTACCGGCAGGCAGGAAGGTGGTTTAAAGTGTGTCTACTTCAACGCCAGGAGCATCCGGAATAAGGTGGGTGAACTTGCAGCATGGGTTGGTACCTGGGACTTCGATGTTGTGGCCATTTCGGAGACATGGATAGAGGAGGGACAGGAATGGTTGATGCAGGTTCTGGGATTTAGATATTTCAGTAAGCTCAGGGAAGGTGGTAAAAGAGGGGAAAGGGTGGCATTGTTAGTCAAGGACAGTATTACGGTGGCAGAAAGAACGTTTGATGAGGACTCGTCTACTGAGGTAGTATGGGCTGAGGTTATAAACAGGAAAGGAGAGGTCACCCTGTTGGGAGTTTTCTATAGGCCTCTGAAAAGTTCCAGAGATGTAGAGGAAAGGATTGCAAAGATGATTCTGGATAGGAGCGAAAGTAACAGGGTAGTTGTCTTGGGGGACTTTAACTTTCTAAATATTGACTTGAAACGCTATAGGTCGAGTACTTTAGATGGGTCCGTTTTTGTTCAATGCGTGCAGGAAGGCTTCCTGACACAGTATGTAGATAGGCCAACAAGAGGTGAGGCCACATTGGATTTGGTACTGGGTAATGAACCAGGACAGGTGTTAGATTTGGAGGTAGGTGAACACTTTGGTGATAGTGACCACAATTCGGTTACGTTCACTTCAGTGATGGAATAGGATAGGTATATACCACAGGGCAGAAAGTTATAGCTGGGGGAAAGGCAATTATGGTGCGATGAGGCAAGACTTAGGATGCATAGGATGGGGAAGGAAACTGCATGGGATGGGCACAATTGAAATGTGGAGCTTGTTCAAGGAACAGCTACTGCGTGTCCTTGATAACCTGTCATAGAATCATAGAATTTGCAGTGCAGAAGGAGGGCATTCGGCCCATTGAGTCTGCACCAGCTCTTTGAAAGAGCACCCTACCCAAGCCCACATCTCCACCCTATCCCCATAACCCAGTAACTCCATCCATCACGAAGGGCAATTTTGGACACTAAGGGCAATTTAGCTTGGCCAATCCACCGAAGCTGCACATCTTTGGACTGTGGGAGGAAACCAGAGCACCCGGAGGAAACCCACGCACACACACGGAGAACATGCAGACTCCGCACAGACAGTGACCCAACGGGGAGTCAGGCAGGGAGGAAATGGTCGAGCGAGGGAACCGTGGTTTACTAAAGTAGTTGAATCACTTGTCAAGAGGAAGAAGGAGGCTTATGTAAAGATGAGACGTGAAGTTCAGTTAGGGCGCCCGAGAGTTACAACTTAGCTAGGAAGGACCTAAAGAGAGAGCTAAGAAAAGCTAGCCAATTTCTGATCCAAACTGCTAAATCACCCTGAATCCCATGCCATGAGAAGTCTTTGGCAGGTAGGATCAAGGATAACCCTGAAGCTTTCTATAGGTATGTCAGGAATAAAAGTAGGGCCAGTCAAGGACAGTAGTGAGAAGTTGTGCGTGGAGTCCGAGGAGATAGGAGAGGGCTAAATGAATATTTTTCATCAGTATTCACACAGGAAAAAGACAATGTTGTCGAGAATACTGAGATACAGGCTACTAGACTAGAAGGGCTTGAGGTTCATAAGGAGGAGGTGTTAGCAATTCTGGAAAGTGTGAAAATAGATAAGTCCCCTGAGCCTGATGGGATTCATCCTAGGATTCTCTGGGGAGCTAAGGAGGAGATTGCTGAGCCTTTGGCTTTGATCTTTACATTGTCATTGTCTACAGGAATAGTGCCAGAAGACTGGAGGATAGCAAATGTTGTCCCCTTGTTCAAGAAGGGGAGTAGAGACAATCCCGGTAACTATAGACCAGTGAGCCTTACTTCTGTTGTGGGCAAAGTCTTGGAAATGTTTATCAGAGATAGGATTTATAATCATCTGGAAAGGAATAATTTGATTAGGGATAGTCAACATGGATTTGTGAAGGGTAGGTCGTGCCTCTCAAACCTTATTGAATTTTTTGAGAAGGTGACCAAACAGGTGAACGAGGGTAAAGCAGTTGATGTGGTGTATATGGATTTCATGAAAGCATTTGACAAGGTTCCCCACGGTAGGCTATTACAGAAAATACGGAGGCATGGGATTCGGGGTGATTTAGCAGTTTGGATCAGAAATTGGCTAGCTGTAAGAAGACAGAGGGTGGTGGTTGATGGGAAATGTTCAGCCTGGAGTTCAGTTACTAGTGGTGTACCACAAGGATCTGTTTTGGGGCCACTGCTTTTTGTCATTTTTATAAATGACCTGGAGGAGGGCGTAGAAGGATGGGTGAGTAAATTTGCAGATGACACTAAAGTCGGTGGAGTTGTGGACAGTGTGGAAGGATGTTGCAGGTTACAGAGGGACACAGATAAGCTGGAGAGCTGGGCTGAGAGGTGGCAAATGGAGTTTAATGCAAAAAAGTGTGAGGTGATTCATTTTGGAAGGAGTAACAGGAATACAGAGTTCTGGGCTAATGGTAAGATACTTCGTAGTGCATGTACATAGATCCCTGAAAGTTGCCACCCAACAAGGTTGATAGGGTTGTTAAGAAGGCGTACAGTGTGTTAGCTTTTATTGGTAGAGGGATTGAGTTTCGGAGCCAAGAGGTCATGTTGCTGCTGTACAAAACTCTGGTGCGGCCGCATTTGGAGTATTGCGTGCAGTTCTGGTTGCCGCATTATAGGAAGGATGTGGAAGCATTGGAAAGGGTGCAGAGGAGATTTATCAGGATGTTGCCTGGTCTGGAGGGTAGATCTTGTGAGGAAAGGCTGAGGGACTTGAGGCTGTTTTCGTTAGAGAGAAGAAGGTTAATGAGGCATACAAGATGATCAGAGGATTGGATAGGGTGGACAGTGAGAGCCTTTTTCCTCGGATGGTGATGGCTAGCACGAGGGGACATAGCTTTAAATTGAGGGGAGATAGATATAGGTCAGATGGCAGAGATAGGTTCTTTACTCAGAGAGTACTAAGGGCATGGAATGGCCTGCCTGCAACAGTAGTGGTCTCACCAACATTAAGGGCATTTAAACGGTCATTGGATAAACATATGGATGATAAGGGAATAGTGTAGATGGGCTTTAGAGTGGTTTCACAGGTCGGTGCAACATCGAGGGCTGAAGGGCCTGTACTGCGCTGTATGTTCTATCTATCCCTACAGTGCAGAAGGAGGCCATTTGGCTCATCAAGTCTACACTGACCCTGTGAAAGAGAATTCCACCTAGACCCACAGCCCTTCCTAATCACCATCACCCCGTGCATTGATCATGGCCAATCCACACCACCTGCACATCTTTGGGCTGTAGGAGGAAACCAGAGCGCCCGGAGTAAACCCATGCACACATGGGGAGAATGTGAAACCCGCACTCAGTCACCTAAGGCCGGATTTGAACCCGAGACCCGAGCACTGTGAGGCTGCAGCGCTAACCACTGTGTCACTGTGCCACCCATGACTTCAATGGAAGGTGAAATCAGATGTTCTGTAAATCCAGTGTTGCACCCAATCCTGTCTGATTTGGGTCAAATTGTCCCCTCCGTGGTTAAGGTAACACTAAATGAAGAGGATTATCAACGTCTGTCATTGTTTTTGTGTGTGGCAGCGAGTAGGTTGTCAGTAAGCATATCACTGAACAAATGAAAGACATATATCTATTGGTTGCTTATGAAATTGTGGGAATTTCTGCGTCTTATTTCACACATGCAGCATTAAAATTAAAGTTTTCTTCTGTTACTAACACACAAACTGAAGGTCTGAAGCAAATTATCCAAGGGATCAAGACAAGTTGATTCATCTGAAGATATATCAGGATATTTGGACTTTGTTCAAGACGGCAGATTCATTTCTACTGGGTCAAGGTGTTAGCAAGCAGTCATAACTCAGATGATTTGTGAGGGACATACTCACTGGCATTTATGTGATTAATGATTAATTATTGTGAGTGATTGACAGCTACCGTACCAGAGCTTTACACAGCATGAGTGTGTGGAATTTATCCCATAGTTATTAGTTTTGGCAGGAGACCAGAAATCCAAGGAGATTGAAATTACCATCGAGCACACATAATATGCCATAGGAATATCTCGCAAGTGATAAACCTATCATTTTCATCCCAGGAATATTAGGCGGGATTCTCTAATCCCGCGGCAGAGTGTCCACGCCATCGTAAACGCCGTCGCGTTTTATGACTGCGTTAACAGGCTGACCCGACGACTAATTCTGGCCCGCAAAAGGGGCCAGCATGGCACTGGAGTGGTTTACGCCGCTCCAGCTGCTGATCCTGGCTCGAACTGGGCGCCACGGGATCCACGCATGCGCAGTGGTGCTGGCGCCAACGCGTGCATGCGCAGTGGATTCCTTCAACGCGCCGGCCCCGACGCAACATGGCGCAGGACTACAGGGGTCGGTGCGGAAGAAACGAGGCATCCAGGCAGAGAGGCCGGCCCGCAGATTGGTGGGCCCCGATCGCTGGCCAGGCCACATCGGAGGCCCCCCCCCAGGGTCGGACTGCCCCCTCACAGGCCGCCCCCGACCCTTCCACGCCGAGTTCCCGCCGGCTGAGAGCAGATGTGGACTCGGCGTTTTTACGACGACCGCTGGGCCCATCCCGGGCCGAGAATCGGCGGGCTGTCCCCGTAGAGCGGCCCTTGATTGGCGCCGTGCCATCCACGCCGGCGCCAATGGCACTGGGGTGGCATGGCACGATTCGCTCAGGTCGCAGGGATTCTCCGGCCCGGCCCCGTGCTGAGAGAATCCCGCCCATTGTCACTTATGTCAGGCAGTCTCTTACAAGAAATACATTTAGACAAGGCTCCCCGTTCAGTGACCGATTCTAAAGTCATTTTCTCAGGAATTGTGCTGACTCAGTACCCTGTCATTATGTTTTCCTTCAGTGTTCATTAACTTGTAAATAAATATGACCAATGATTTTAGCCTGAAAACATTACGTGATGTCACAATGCTTTAGCCAGAAGAGCATGGTGAGCATTCTATAAGATTGCCTGTGAGCTATATACCAGCAATAACTAAGAATTTATTGTCAAACCTGGGCACACTAACTCATACAGGGTGCATAGAGCGGTATAAATATAGAATCATGATCTATCACAGAAACAATTTAGCTTGGCAAATGCAGGTGAGTGGTAGAGAGGTTCAAACAGTAATAATGTCTTCATTGTTCTCATGTAAACCAACACAGCAACACAATCTCGCAGTACAGTGAATAACCAATTTATCGTGTCACAGTTCGAATAATTCCAGCCTGTTTTTCAGACAGTCCAACAAGATCATTACCAGTCACCTGAACAGTTGCATGTTTTAGAATCTCCTCGAAATTATATCGTTAACATGGTGGCAGAGTGGTTAGCACAGCGCCAGAGACCCAGTTTCCATTCTGGCCTTGAATGACTGTCTGTGTAGTTTGTACTTTCCCCCCATGTCTGTGTGGGTTTCCTTCGGGTCCTCCAGTTTTTTCCCACAGACCAAAAATGTGCAGATTAAGTGGTTTGACCAGGCTAAATTGCCCCATAGTGTTAAAAAATGTGTAGGTTAGATGGGGATACGGAGAAGGGAACGGGCCTCGATAGGGTGCTCTTTCAGAAGGTTGGTGCAGGCACCTCATCATCAGTCTGCCATCCAGAGTGTAACAGCGCAAAGTATCAACGGGGAGGCTGCTTAAATCACAAAGTGATTGATTCGAACAACAATGAGGTTAAACAATGTACAGGCACAGCAATTACAATACAGATCTTTACTCCTGAGTCTGTACACCACACACCCCACGTTTTCTTTCCATTGTACAGCATTCAGACGCTCTTGTGCAATAGGTCCCAGGTGGGTCACGTGGCCCTCGAATGGAGTCAACCATGTTCCTGATGCTAACATGCTGACTGGAAAATTAGAATCATTGGCCTTAGTTGAGTTCTTCTTCATGTAACTACCCTCATCAGTTACCACCCATCGCCTCCAAAGGTCCTACCTCTTGGGAGGTCCACAGTCCAGGAGAGGGGGGGTCAATGTGATTCTCAAGCCAAGGTTCATTATACCTTTCAGACCCCAGGAAGAGGTTTAACCAGCAGCAGAAGGGCTTCACCAGGGTCTCTCGGAAGGTGGGAAACATATCTTTCAAAGCTTTCCTTGAGGACCAGGAGAAGCAGGTGCATACTTCTGAGCCCAATTGAAATCCTTGGGACTTCCTTTTCTGGTGCTTCCTATAGTCACCCCAGACCTTCCAATTCCTTTCTTTGGGCGCTAGTCAGCCTACTAAGCCCTGGTATCACAGGAAGCCCATTTTGGGAAAGGAAAACAATGTCTATGCATAAGTCAGAGGTCCAATGCCTATTTGAGGTGTCGGCTGCACAATTTGCACCGAGATAGCTGATGCCAGAATGTTTACCTAATAATGTCCAATTCAGTTTAACCTTTGCCCCTAGACCCTTGAAACATTTATTTGAAAGGTGTGTTGATGCGGTTGAACATTCTTTTACCCGGTGTTTAATGGAGCATACACTCTCACCGTGAGACGTTAGTGTCAGTCTACTCATCGGCATTGTCGCGATGCACCCTGAGGACCAGAGTATTTTCTCACAGCGGACCATGAAGTTGGCGCAGTATCTGGACTGGACTTCACAGGTTTACCTTACTGTCCCCAGGTGTTGCACTGGCCTTGAGAAAAAAACTAAAGCTTCTTTATAAGTTGCCACCTATGGGAAAACAAGGCCTAACTCATAAATTTGGATATAACTTACACTGTTAAACCATCCTTGGCCAAAGGGCAGGCCTTTAATGGTATCAATCCAGATCTGAAATCAGCTGCTTCTTCTTCACCGGTCAACATACTTCTTAAAAGGGAAGAAAGAAAGGTTTACAATCTTTTTTGTTTTAACCACTGTTGGTTGAGGAGTAAAATTGGCCAGAATACAAAGGGGAGTGACACTTTTTTTGAAATTGTGCCATGGGATTTTTTTTTTTACATCCACCTGAGCGGGCAGATAAACCCTTGATTTTTAAAAATATATATTTTTATTTTAGGCTTTTTACAAATATACACAAAAATATCAGAAGACCCAACATAAACCTGAACAACCAACTACAAATCCTCAACCTCCCCTGATAACAACACCCCATCACACTCCACCTTTGCAATTATTAACCTCTTATTTATCTCCCCCCACCCCCTCCCCACTGACCCTCAATTCTCCTTGAAGAAACCAATGAACTGGCTCCATCTCCGGTTGAACCGCTCTGCTGACCCCTGCTAAGCGAACTCGACCTTCTCCAACCTCAGGAATCCTGCCGGGTCACTCACACATACCCCCGCCTTCGGTGGCTTCGAGTTCCGCCAACACAACAAAATCTATCTCCGAGCTATCAGGGAGGCAAAGGCCAGAACATCGACCAGTCTACCCACCTGGACTCCCGGATCTTCCGACACACCGAATAGTGTCACCTCCGGAGTCGGGGCCACCCCCACACCCAGAACCTCGGACAGAACTTCTGAGTACCGTTCCCAGAACTCTCTCAGTTTTGGACATACCCAAAACAAGTGGACATAATTCGCCAACATCCCGCACACCGCCCACACCTTTCTCCCACCCCCGCAAAGAACTGGCTCATCCTCGCCACCGATATGTGGGTCCTATGCACCACTTTAAACTGGATGAGGCTTAACCTCGCACATGACGAGGACACGTTCACTCTCCGCATGGCATCTGGCCACTTCCTGGCTCATACCTCCCCTCCCAGTTCCTCCTCCCATTTGCACTTAATCTCCTCGACCGGGGCTCCCTCTCTCTCCATCAATTCCTTATATAAATCCGACACCTTCCCCTCTCCTATATCATCCTCTGGCAACAACATGTCTTGCAACATTGGAGGTAGCAGCCCTGGGAAGGACATCACTCCCCTCCTCAACTGCAGGTACCTAAAGCCATTCCCCTTGGGCGACTCATACAATTCCTCCAACTCCTTCAACCCTGAAAACGTGCCCCCATGAACAAGTCCCTAAAGTACTCTATCTCCACCTGCCGCCACCCCCGGAACCTCGCATCCAGCCCCGCTGGCACAAACCTATGGTTGTTACATATCGGCGCCCACAGCGACATGCCCTCCAGCCCGAAATGTTGCCTGCACTGGCTCCGACAACACCATTGGGCTCATGGCGTACCAGACCAGTGAGAACGAAGAGGTGCCAACAACAGTGCCCTCAAATACGTTCCCCTACACCCAAACCGATCTCGCCTCCATCGCCCATTTCCTCACCATTGCAATGTTCATGGCCCAATAATAATTCATCAGATTCGGCAACGGCAGCAGCACCCCCCCCCCCCCACCCCCCACCCCCACCCCCCTCTCCAGGAACACCTGCCTCACCCGTGAGGTCTTCCCTGCCCACACAAATCCCAAAATTATCCCATTAACCTTCCTGAAAAGGGACTTGGGACCAAAATAGGGAGATTTTGGAACACGAACAAGAACCTGGGCAACACCGTCATTTTCACCATCAGCAAGTGCCCAGCCAGTGACAGCGGCAACACATCCCACCTCTTGAGGATACAACCTTGATTTAACAACTGACCTCAAAGGTGACATCTCTGACAGTGCAGCACTCCCTCAGTAACATTGCGTCCTGCAGTCTGTGAAGTAGAACTTGAACCCTGGGCCTACTGGCTTGGAGGTAACAGTGCAACCACTCAGGCCTATGCACAAATTACCAAGAGACCTGCTACCAAACGGCAGGGGAAGATTCCTCTTTGTGCCCCGTGTAACAAGGTAATCAACTTATTATCTTAAGCGCAGAAAATAAATCTACTGTCCCTTTTGTTTTTTGTTTCTTGAGCAAGCTATCGACCCTCAGTAGACATTCATTCCACCCACTTGATTCAAGCTATTAGTTATTCGTTGATATCTGTTGGATTGAGTGCCTCTTGCAGCGATCCCTGAACAAATTAACTTTCTATTTCCAATTTGTGTTCTGAGCCTGTGCTTTAAATCCTACATTTCCTACGTCATCTCTGCTGCAGTGCGTAGAGATTAACACCTACTCTGCAGCAACTAACGGAAACAAAACCCACTGCTTTTCTATTTAAAAACTATGTTCAACTCTTTCATGAACTAATGTAGGTGGATGAAATCAAATCAATGTGCTTGGCTTTGTATAATCTGTACAATTATTAGGTGGGATGGCAAGAGGAACCTGACTTTGATGTGTCTGTTTAAATTTAAGAGACTACTGATTTTTAAATGCATTGTGACTCGGTGAGGGCAATTTGGAATTTTTTGTGGGGTCTTTCTACTCCAGCACAGCTTCAGCAATAAACACAGGGACTTGGGAATAGGGGGTGGCCATTCTGCCCTACAAACCAGGTCTACCATTCAATGGCTGATCTGCGACTACCTCCAGAACATGCAAACAAAAACCTATGAATGTCACCTATAAAATTCAATCTTTGAAGTCTTCATCATTCCAAAAATGGGGGTTAACTTCTACTCCAAGTAGAAAATGTGAATTCCCAGTGTGGGAGATTGCCGTTTCAAAATGTATGAAAAAAAAGGTAATGCCAGTAATCCATATAAAACTGACATAGCAGGTTTTATCCATTAAATTCATTGCGGGCGGCAGGGTGGTACAGTGGTTAGCACTGCTGCCTACAGTGCTGAGGACCCGGGTTCAAGCCCAGCCATGGGTCACTGTCTGTGTAGTCTTTGCACATTCTCCCCGTGTCTGTGTGGGTCTCACCCCCACAACCCAAAGATGTGCAGGGTAGGTGGATTGGCCGTACTAAATTGGCCCTTAATTGGAAAAAAAATAATTGGGTACTCTAAATTTATTGAAAAAAAAGCAACCACAATAAATGTGTTTAAAACCCTTCAAATGAATTGGTCAGGATTTTGCACCCCCATTTGACACCTGCGCAATTGGCAACAGGGATGCAAAATTCCACAAGAGCCGAAAAATGTGATTCTCGCCGGCTAGACCTCGCAACGCAATCGTTCCTCTCCCCTCGCTCATTGGTGTAATGCTGTTGATGCCCAGGACGGACGAGAAACTCATTTAAATACATTTCAATCTAACTTTGACCTTTAATCTTTTGGTAGATTCTGAGCCGCCCTTTGTCCTCTGCTGCAGCACTGGGACATTTTTATTCCATAAAGTAGCTCCCCCAACGAGCAGTTACTCTGAGATCTTTGCTGGACTCTGGATTTGATTTGGCCCAGTTACCTGCGTCTGTACACATTTCTGGGCCTGATAAAACGTGAAGACAATTTTCGAGGATCCACTCCAATGCATGTTTCTCAAGATCAGACCAGTGATTGGCCACCGTTCCACTGTTCTCATGGTTCATTTGGTCTTGGACGTTAATGCCCATCCCTAAATACCCCCTTGACGGTGCATTTAAGAGTCAACCACATTGCTGTGAAGATTGGAGTCACATGTAAGCCAGACCAGGTAAGGATCGAAGATTTCCTTCCCTAAATGGCATAGTGAACCAGATGGGTTTTTACAATAATGCTTTTATCATGGTCCAGATCCTCGGGCTGGGATTCTCTGATCCCGCGGCCAAGTTCTGACGCCAGTGTCAAAAGCGACAGGAGCCACTCCAGGCCCAGGTACGCACCCCTTCCTAGAGCCTCCTCCATCTTGGAGTGTAGAAGTGTTTCCTAATTTCCCTCACAAAACTGTTGGCTCTAAACTTTAGTCTCTGCCTCTTAGTCCGAGATTCTTAAACCAGCGGTAATGGTTTCTTTCTATCATTCCTTTCTGCTTACTTGAACACCTTATTAATTTTCAGTGCCTTTGCCTGTCACTAATGAAGAAAAAAAAAGAGCCTCTAAATGTGTGATTAGCCTTATTGCCCCATTAGCATTAATGTGAGGCCGATTCCATTTTGAAAGGGGCTTACTGCCAGGTGGTAAAAGTGAATGCCCGATTCAGCTGATAGGCTGCTTTTTAAATGGAAATTTGGGTCCTGGCTGAAAATAGGACTCTGATTGTCATAGAGCTTAGGCCATGAATAGGCACTGTTCTAGATGGTGGAAGTGAAAATGCCCACTGAAGCTAAATCCCAAATTATTGGCCAGAATCTCACTGGTAAAATAATAGCACGTTAATGACACACACCATTCTTCATCCACAAATCAGTCAGCAAATTTAGGAGATTAAGAGATACGCTGTGAATTATGAATCATCTGAATTTGTTGGTCATTTTAAAGTACTTGTTAGATTTGCACAGTAGTTACTCATTAAACATGCTGCAGATAGTTGGAGCTCAAAATGTTGAGTCGACTTTTAATAGGAGGAAAGTTGATTTTCTTTTGTAAATGTAGACTCTCTTGTGGCCTTGAGTTTGTATCTGTTGTCACGCTGTCAAGGTAACCCCAACGACCTCCAATTATGGAAGGCTCGCAGCAACAGGTGCACAGTAATACCGTCACCTTTCGAGTTCCTCTCAAGCCATCTGCCATTCCAATTTAGACATTTATTGCCCTTCCTTCATAACCTGGGGTCAAATTCCAGACACTCGCAACCTAATTATTCCGACTAGAACCCCGTTCAATATAGGGACTGCAGCAGATGGAGACGGCAGCTCACCACCACCTTCTCAAGGGAAACTAAGGATGGGAAATAAGTACCCGTGACATTAACACCCCAACAATGAAATCTAAAAGGTGCAGAATGCATTGCAATTAAGGGGAACCCTGTGGATAAATGAACTCTTTCATCATGATATCACTGCCTAATGCAAACTGCACATTTGTTCAGTTCTCCTAAACTCAGTGGATATTGGCACTACCCAATGTGACAATGAGTGTGAAATACCAAGATGGTCTCTGATGGGGTCTCTCACTGAGGTCAATGGTTGAATTTTGGCCAAGAGGGTAGGGGAGTGATGCTGCAATTAAGATCAATGATCTCAGGTTGGCCAGGGTTCATTCTCCTGTCTATAATCCAACAATCCACGTCAAAGTGACTCTGAATGAGGCCAGGCTGGAGCTTAGCTACGATGGGATCGCATCAAGAGCCAAATGATCCATGGACACGAAGAGTGGCTATTTTAGCAAGGCGCCAAACAGCTGGTGTCACCAGTGGAACTGCAATAGCGATCTTGAAAGCTGAGTTCAAACGTACTGGCGCTTTTCTGTTTCATTTATTGATTGGCAATAGACTGTCAGTAAAACAGATCTGCCGAGAATGTGGAAACAATTACACTTGGGTGGCTCCCTTCTGGTTGTAGGCCTGCCCATCCTTTTTTTTGGACTCTAGCATCTAACTGGAAGGGCAAGGTTTATTCCTCCACCATTTTTCCCCTGACCACCAACTTTACTGGCAGACAATAAATGATGGCACCACAAGGATTGCCAATAGCTTGACATTTCTTCTAGACCATTCCATCAGGCAGAAGGTACAGAAGTCTGAAGACCCGCATATCCAGACATAGGAACAGCTTCTTCCCCACAGCTACAAGATTCCTCAACGACTCCCCCTCAGACTGACCTGTTCCCTGTAAGAACACGATTCACAACACCCTATGCTGCTCGTGCTCATGTATTTGCTTTGTTTGGCCCCTTGATCCGCACTGTAACCAATCACTGTTTCTTGATGTACCATTTGTCAATGTTTTCAGTTGATTATTCCTTTTGTCCACTATGTACATACTGTGTATGTTCCCTCGGCCATAGAAAAATACTTTTCACTGTACTTCGGTACATGTGACAATAAATCAAATCAAATAATCCACAACTCTTACGGCCACTCCTAGGGCATTGTGTACTATGTGCCTCGAGTACCACTAACTGGGCTGATGTCACATTGCTTTGCTAGCTTTGAACCTTATGGCACTAATTGCACTTGAACATTAGAGATGGCCGGCATTTTCAGGCTCCTCTGTGTTGGGTTTTCTGGCTGTGGAAACGGCTTGCTATTGGCCGAAAGCGGGATCTTCTGCTTCCACCGAAGTCAATGGCCATTTGCATTGCTCGATGGCGGTGCCATTGGGGAATCCAGTGTGGGGGCTGACCTTCGGCAGGACTGGAAAATCCCGCTGGTGGGAAGGGCTGGAAAATACTGGCCAATTGTTAATGTATCAATGTCGTTTGTTAAGGCATTAGTAAAGGTTCATGTTTAAAACATTATCACCTCTTTATTTGGATCAGAAAATAATTCTGACCTGTTTCACTTTCCTTTTAGAAAATATTGGCACCAAATACAGTGCCATCTGATTGGCAAAGAGAATCAATTCAGCACCATATGCAGCACACAGGAGGATATTTTAAACTGCAACAGTGCTTAAAGTGCTCACATTAAATCACACTGGGTGTTCTTTTACATTCTGGGAATACATCCTGAATTTCTCATTGTGAAGAGGAGGCAGGAGAACAGCAGAGAGGGTGAAGCAGCCCCTGCCAACACCCACCCTCACTCAAGAAAGCCTATCCATAGTTTGTGTCACCACTTCTGCTCCAGACAGTATCAAACAGCTGGTTCGTGATGCGGAGCAATGCCAACAGGGCGGATTCAATTCCCATACCGGCTAAGGTTCTTCATGAAGGCTGCGCCGTCTCAAACTTGCCCCTTGCCTGAGATGTAGTGATCCTCATGTTAAATCACCACCAATCAGCTCTCTCCCTCAAAGGGGAAAACAGCCGATGGTCCTCAGGGACTATGGTGATTTCCATTGTGTGGAGTTATGTTGTCACTTTGAACCAGACCAACAGGTGGGATTCCAGTTGTTGTCCGGGCAACCTTCATACTTGTTGGATCATTTTGAGCAACAGCAGAGGTTATAGAGCATATATATTGGCAATAGCTGACGAATGTCTCAAGGCCAGCCTCCTTCAATGTTTTTCCCATTGAATAGAGTCAACTGCACAGGTGAACGTTTTCTATCTTGGTAATCCCCAATGTGTGGGATGAGTGAAACTCATCCATTTGACCCTGATTCACTATCTGATGCTCTGTGTGAATAGACAGGGTTCCCAATCCATCAGTGTGCAACCGACCCTGTGACCCAATACACCAAATCAGGTATATGCTCAGGATGAGCAAGCTTCCTGCACATTTTAGAATTACCTTTCCTCCCGGGAATGCCATTTGTCTGGTATTTCTCAGGCAGAGATTGGGAGGCTGCTGCTCGGGGTGTGGAGGGTTGAGGGAGCAAAGTGGAGCATCGAGCAGGCAGTGTGAATTGTCGAGGAAGCAGTGTGGAGTGTCGAGGAGGCAGAGTGGAGTGTCGAGGGGCAGTGTGGAGTGTCGAGGAGGCAGAGTGGAGTGTCGAGGAGGCAGAGTGGAGTGTCGAGGGAGCAGGGTGGAGTGTCCAGGGGGCAGAGTGGAGTGCCGAGCGGCAGTGTGGAGTGTCAAGGAGGCAGAGTGGAGTGTCGAGGGGGCGGGGTGGAGTGTCGAGGAGGCAGAGTGGCGCAACGAGCAGGCAGTGTGGAATGTCGAGGGGCAGTGTGGAGTGTCGAGGAGGCAGAGTGGAGTGTCGAGGAGGCAGAGTGGAGTGTCGAGGGAGCAGGGTGGAGTGTCCAGGGGGCAGAGTGGAGTGTCGAGCGGCAGTGTGGAGTGTCGAGGAGGCAGAGTGGAGTGTGGAGGGAGCAGAGTGGAGTGTCGAGGAGGCAGTGTGAATTGTCGAGAAAGCAATGTGGAGTGTCGATGAGGCAGAGTGGAGTGTCTAGGGGGCAGAGTGGAGTGTCGAGCAGCAGAGTGGAGTGTCGATGAGGCAGAGTGGAGTGTCTAGGGAGCAGAGTGGAGTGTCGAGGAGGCAGAGTGGAGTGTCGAGGAGGCAGAGTGGAGTGTTGAGGAGGCAGAGTGGAGTGTCGAGGAAGCAGAGTGGAGTGTCGAGGGAGCAGAGTGGAGTGTCGAGGAGGCAGAGTGGAGTGTCGAGGGGGCAGAGTGGAGTGTCGAGGAGGCAGAGTGGAGTGTCGAGGGAGCAGAGTGGAGTGTCGAGGAGGCAGAGTGGAGTGTCAAGGGGGCAGAGTGGAGTGTCAAGGGGGCAGAATGGAGTGTCGAGGGGGCAGTGTGGAGTGTCGAGGGGGCAGAGTGGAGTGTCGAGGGGGCAGAGTGGAGTGTCAAGGGGGCAGAGTGGAGTGTCAAGGGGGCAGAGTGGAGTGTCGAGGAGGCAGAGTGGCGTGTTAAGGGGGCAGAATGGAGTGTCGAGGAGGCAGAGTGGAGTGTCAAGGCGGCAGAGTGGAGTGTCGAGGAGGCAGAGTGGAGTGTTAAGGGGGCAGAGTGGAGTGTCGAGGAGGCAGAGTGGAGTGTTAAGGGGGCAGAGTGGAGTGTCAAGGGGCAGAGTGGAGTGTCGAGGAGGCAGAGTGGAGTGTCAAGGGGGCAGAGTGGAGTGTCAAGGGGGCAGAGTGGAGTGTTAAGGGGGCAGAGTGGAGTGTCAAGGGGGCAGAGTGGAGTGTCGAGGGGCAGTGTGGAGTGTCGAGGGGGCAGAGTGGAGTGTCGAGGGGGCAGAGTGGAGTGTCGAGGGGCAGTGTGGAGTGTCGAGGAGGCAGTGTGGAGTGTCGAGGAGGCAGTGTGGAGTGTCGAGGGGCAGCATGGAGTGTCGAGGAGGCAGAGTGGAGTGTCAAGGGGGCAGAGTGGAGTGTCAAGTGGGCAGAGTGGAGTGTCGAGGAGGCAGTGTGGAGTGTAAAGGGGGCAGAGTGGAGTGTCGAGGGGCAGTGTGAATTGTCGAGGGAGCAGTGTGGAGTGTCGAGGCAGCAGTGTGGAGTGTCGAGGGGGCAGTGTGAATTGTCGAGGGGGCAGTGTGGAGTGTTGAGGGAGCAGAGTGGAGTGTTGAGGGAGCAGTGTGGAGTGTTGAGGGAGCAGTGTGGAGTATCGAGGGAGCAGTGTGGAGTGTCGAGGGAGCAGAGTGGAGTGTCGAGGGGGCAGAGTGGAGTGTCGAGGGGGCAGTGTGGAGTGTCGAGGGGGCAGTGTGGAGTGTCGAGGGGGCAGAGTGGAGTGTCGAGGAGGCAGAGTGGAGTGTCGAGGAGGCAGAGTGGAGTGTCGAGGGGGCAGAGTGGAGTGTCGAGGGGGCAGTGTGGAGTGTCGAGGAGGCAGTGCGGAATCTCAAGGGAGCAGTGCGGAGTGTCGAGGAAGCAGTGTGGAGTGTCGAGGGGGCAGAGTGGAGTGTCGAGGAGGAAGTGCGGAGTCTCAAGGGAGCAGTGTGGAGTGTCGAGGGAGCAGTGTGGAGTGTCGAGGCAGAGTGAAGTGTCGAGGGGGCAGTGTGGAGTGTCGAGGGGCAGTGTGGAGTGTCGAGGAGGCAGAGTGGAGTGTCAAGGGGGCAGAGTGGAGTGTCAAGTGGGCAGAGTGGAGTGTCAAGGGGGCAGAGTGGAGTGTCAAGTGGGCAGAGTGGAGTGTCGAGGAGGCAGTGTGGAGTGTCAAGGGGGCAGAGTGGAGTGTCGAGGGGCAGTGTGAATTGTCGAGGGAGCAGTGTGGAGTGTCGAGGCAGCAGTGTGGAGTGTCGAGGGGGCAGTGTGAATTGTCGAGGGGGCAGTGTGGAGTGGTGAGGGAGCAGAGTGGAGTGTTGAGGGAGCAGTGTGGAGTGTTGAGGGAGCAGTGTGGAGTGTCGAGGGAGCAGTGTGAATTGTCGAGGGGGCAGTGTGAAGTGTCGAGGGGGCAGAGTGGAGTGTCGAGGAGGCAGAGTGGAGTGTCGAGGAGGCAGAGTGGAGTGTCGAGGGGGCAGAGTGGAGTGTTGAGGGGGCAGAGTGGAGTGTCGAGGGGGCAGTGTGGAGTGTCGAGGAGGCAGTGCGGAGTCTCAAGGGAGCAGTGCGGAGTGTCGAGGGAGCAGTGTGGAGTGTCGAGGGGGCAGAGTGGAGTGTCGAGGAGGCAGTGCGGAGTCTCAAGGGAGCAGTGTGGAGTGTCGAGGGAGCAGTGTGGAGTGTCGAGGCAGAGTGGAGTGTCGAGGGGGCAGTGTGGAGTGTCGAGGGAGCAGTGTGGAGTGTCGAGGAGGCAGAGTGGAGTGTCGAGGGGGCAGAGTGGAGTGTCGAGGGAGCAGAGTGGAGTGTCGAGGGGGCAGAGTGGAGTGTCGAGGGGGCAGTGTGGAGGGAGCAGTGTGGATTGTCGAGGAGGCAGAGTGGAGTGTCGAGGGAGCAGAGTGGAGTGTCGAGGGGGCAGAGTGGAGTGTCGAGGGGGCAGAGTGGAGTGTCGAGGGGGCAGAGTGGAGTGTCGAGGGGGCAGTGTGGACTGTCGAGGACGCAGAGTGGAGTGTCGAGGGAGCAGTGTGACTTGTCGAGGGGGCAGTGTGGAGTGTCGAGGGAGCAGTGTGGAGTGTCGAGGAGGCAGAGTGGAGTGTCGAGGGGGCAGTGTGGAGTGTCGAGGCAGTGCGGAGTCTCAAGGGAGCAGTGCGGAGTGCAGAGGGAGCAGTGTGGAGTGTCGAGGGGGCAGAGTGGAGTGTTGAGGAGGCAGAGCGGAGTCTCAAGGGAGCAGTGTGGAGTGTCGAGGGAGCAGTGTGGAGTGTCGAGGAGGCAGAGTGGAATGTCCAGGGGCAGTCTGAATTGTCGAGGAGGCAGAGTGGAATGTCCAGGGGGCAGTCTGAATTGTCGAGGGGGCAGAGTGGAGTGTCGAGGGGGCAGAGTGGAGTGTTGAGGGAGCAGTGTGGAGTGTCGAGGAGGCAGAGTGGAGTGTCGAGGGGGCAGAGTGGAGTGTCGGGGGGCAGAGTGGAGTGTCAAGGGGGCAGTGTGGAGTGTCGAGGGAGCAGTGTGGAGTGTCGAGGAGGCAGAGTGGAGTGTCGAGGGGGCAGAGTGGAGTTTCGAGGGGGCAGAGTGGAGTGTCGGGGGGGCAGAGTGGAGTGTTGAGGGAGCAGTGTGGATTGTCGAGGAGGCAGAGTGGAGTGTCGAGGGAGCAGAGTGGAGTGTCGAGGGGGCAGAGTGGAGTGTCAAGGGGGCAGTGTGGACTGTCGAGGACGCAGAGTGGAGTGTCGAGGGAGCAGTGTGACTTGTCGAGGGGGCAGTGTGGAGTGTCGAGGGAGCAGTGTGGAGTGTCGAGGAAGCAGAGTGGAGTGTCGAGGGGCAGAGTGGAGTGTCGAGGGGGCAGAGTGGAGTGTCGAGGGGGCAGTGTGGAGTGTTGAGGGAGCAGTGCGGAGTGTCGAGGAGGCAGAGTGGAGTGGCGAGGGGGCAGAGTGGAGTGTCGAGGGTGCAGAGTGGAGTGTCGGTGATGCAGAGTGGAGTGTCGAGGGAGCAGAACGGAGTGTTGAGGAAGCAGTGTGGAGTGTCGAGGGTGCAGAGTGGCGTGTCGAGGGGGCAGAGTGGAGTGTCGAGGAGGCAGAGTGGAGGGTCGAGGGAGCAGTGTGAATTATCGAGGGGGCAGTGTGGAGTGTTGAGGGAGCAGTGTGGAGTGTCGAGGGGGCAGACTGGAGTGTCGAGGAGACAGAGTGGATTGTCGAGGGGGCGGGGTGGAGTGTCGAGGGAGCAGAGTGGAGTGTCGAGGAGGCAGAGTGCAGTGTCGAGCGGGCAGTGTGGAGCGTCGAGGGGGCAGAG
This sequence comes from Scyliorhinus torazame, assembly GCF_047496885.1. NCBI lineage: Eukaryota > Metazoa > Chordata > Chondrichthyes > Carcharhiniformes > Scyliorhinidae > Scyliorhinus > Scyliorhinus torazame. The sequence continues at coordinate 80,951,092 of NC_092727.1, read as the reverse complement.
TGAAGCGTCGAGGAGGCAGAGTGGAGTGTCGAGGAGGCAGAGTGGAGCGTCGAGGGGGCAGAGTGGAGTGTCGAGGGGACAGTGTGCAGTGTCGAGGGGACAGTGTGCAGTGTCGAGGGGGCAGAGTGGAGTGTCGAGGGGGCAGAGTGGAGTGTCGAGGGGGCAGAGTGGAGTGTCGAGGGGACAGTGTGCAGTGTCGAGGGGGCGGAGTGGAGTGTCGAGGGAGCAGTGTGGAGTGTCGAGGGAGCAGTGTGAATTGTCAAGGGAGCATTGTGGAGTGTCGAGGAGGCAGAGTGGAGTGTCGAGGAGGCAGAGTGGAGTGTCGAGCGGCAGTGTGGAGTGTCGAGGAGGCAGAGTGGAGTGTCGAGGGAGCAGAGTGGAGTGTCGAGGAGGCAGTGTGAATTGTCGAGGAAGCAATGTGGAGTGTCGAGGGAGCAGGGTGGAGTGCCCAGGGGGCAGAGTGGAGTGTCGAGCGGCAGAGTGGAGTGTCGATGAGGCAGAGTGGAGTGTCGAGGGAGCAGAGTGGAGTGTCGAGGAAGCAGTGTGGAGTGTCGAGGAGGCAGAGTGGAGCATCGAGCAGGCAGTGTGGAGTGTCGAGGAGGCAGAGTGGAGTGTTGAGGAGGCAGAGTGGAGTGTTGAGGAGGCAGAGTGGAGTGTTGAGGAGGCAGAGTGGAGTGTTGAGGAGGCAGAGTGGAGTGTTGAGGAGGCAGAGTGGAGTGTCGAGGGAGCAGAGTGGAGTGTCGAGGAGGCAGAGTGGAGTGTCGAGGGGGCAGAGTGGAATGTCGAAGAGGCAGAGTGGAGTGTCAAGGGAGCAGAGTGGAGTGTCGAGGAGGCAGAGTGGAATGTCCAGGGGGCAGAGTGGAGTGTCCAGGGGGCAGAGTGGAGTGTCCAGGGGGCAGAGTGGAGTGTCAAGGGGGCAGAGTGGAGTGGCAAGGGGGCAGAGTGGAGTGTTAAGGGGGCAGAGTGGAGTGTTAAGGGGGCAGAGTGGAGTGTCGAGGGGCAGAGTGGATTGTCGAGGGGGCAGAGTGGAGTGTCGAGGGGGCAGAGTGGAGTGTCGAGGGGGCAGTGTGGAGTGTCGAGGAGGCAATGTGGAGTGTCGAGGGGCAGTGTGGAGTGTCGAGGAGGCAGAGTGGAGTGTCAACGGGGCAGAGTGGAGTGTCGAGTGGGCAGTGTGGAGTGTCGAGGAGGCAGTGTGGAGTGTCAAGGGGGCAGAGTGGAGTGTCGAGGGGCAGTGCGAATTGTCGAGGGGGCAGTGTGGAGTGTCGAGGAAGCAGTGTGGAGTGTCGAGGGGGCAGTGTGAATTGTCGAGGGGGCAGTGTGGAGTGTTGAGGGAGCAGTATGGAGTGTTGAGGGAGCAGTTTAGAGTGTTGAGGGAGCAGAGGAGTGTCGAGGGAGCAGTGTGGAGTGTCGAGGGAGCAGTGTGGAGTGTCGAGGGAGCAGTGTGAATTGTCGAGGGGGCAGTGTGGAGTGTCGAGGGGGCAGAGTGGAGTGTCGAGGAGGCAGAGTGGAGTGCCGAGGAGGCAGAGTGGAGTGTCGAGGGGGCAGAGTGGAGTGTCGAGGGGGCAGAGTGGAGTGTTGAGGGGGCAGAGTGGAGTGTCGAGGGGGCAGTGTGGAGTGTCGAGGAGGCAGTGCGGAGTCTCAAGGGAGCAGTGCGGAGTGTCGAGGGAGTAGTGTGGAGTGTCGAGGGGGCAGAGTGGAGTGTCGAGGAGGCAGTGCGGAGTCTCAAGGGAGCAGTGTGGAGTGTCGAGGGAGCAGTGTGGAGTGTCGAGGAGGCAGAGTGGAGTGTCCACGGGGCTGTGTGAATTGTCGAGAGGGCAGAGTGGAGTGTCGAGGGGCAGAGTGGAGTGTCGAGGGAGCAGTGTGGAGTGTCGAGGAGGCAGAGTGGAGTGTCGAGGGGGCAGAGTGGAGTGTCGAGGGGGCAGAGTGGAGTGTCGAGGGGGCAGAGTGGAGTGTCGAGGGGGCAGAGTGGAGTGTCGAGGGGGCAGAGTGGAGTGTCGAGGGGGCAGAGTGGAGTGTCGAGGGGGCAGAGTGGAGTGTCGAGGGGGCAGAGTGGAGTGTCGAGGGGGCAGTGTGGAGTGTGGAAGGAGCAGAGTGGAGTGTCGAGGGGGCAGAGTGGAGTGTCGAGGGGGCAGAGTGGAGTGTCGAGGGGGCAGTGTGGACTGTCGAGGACGCAGAGTGGAGTGTCGAGGGGGCAGTGTGGAGTGTTGAGGGAGCAGCGTGGAGTGTCAAGGGAGCAGAGTGAAGTGTCGAGGGAGCAGAGTGGAGTGTCGAGGGAGCAGCGTGGAGTGTCGAGGGAGCAGAGTGAAGTGTCGAGGGGGCAGAGTGGAGTGTCGAGGGGGCAGTGTGGAGTGTCGAGGAGGCAGAGTGGAGTGTCGAAGGGGCAGAGTGGAGTCTCGAGGGGGCAGAGTGGAGTGTCGAGGGGGCAGAGTGGAGTGTCGAGGGGGCAGTGTGGAGTGTTGGTGGAGCAGTGTGTAGTGTCGAGGGGGCAGAGCGGAGTGTCGAGGGAGCAGTGTGGAGTGTCGAGGGAGCAGTGTGGAGTGTTGAGGGTGCAGAGTGGAGTGTCGAGGAGGCAGAGTGGAGTGTCGAGGAGGCAGAGTGGAGTGTAGAGGAGGCAGAGTGGAGTGTCGAGGGAGCAGTGTGGAGTGTCGAGGGGGTAGAGTGGAGTGTCGAGGGGGTAGAGTGGAGTGTCGAGGAGGCAGAGTGGAGTGTCGAGGAGGCAGAGTGGAGTCTCGAGGGAGCAGTGTGGAGTGTCGAGGCGGCAGAGTGGAGTGTCGAGGAGGCAGAGTGGAGTGTTGAGGGAGCAGTGTGGAGTGTCGATGGTGCAGAGTGGAATGACGATGAGGCAGAGTGGAGTGTCGAGGCGGCAGAGTGGAGTATTGATGGAGCAGTGTGGAGTGTCGAGGGGCCAGAGTGGAGTGTCGAGGGGGCAGAGTGGAGTGTCGAGAGAGCATTGTGGAGTGTTGAGGGAGCAGTGTGGAGTGTCGAGGAAGCAGTCTGAATTGTCGAGGAGGCAGTGCGGAGTGTCGAGGGAGCAGTGTGGAGTGTCGAGGGGGCAGAGTGGAGTGTCGAGGAGGCAGTGCGGAGTGTCGAGGGAGCAGTGTGGAGTGTCGAGGAAGCAATGTGAATTGTCGAGGGAGCAGTGCGGAGTGTTGAGGGAGCAGTGTGGAGTGTCGAGGGAGCAGTGTGGTGTCGAGGGGCAGAGTGGAGTGTCGAGGAGGCAGAGTGGAGTGTCGAGGGGGCGGGGTGGAGTGTCGAGGGAGCAGTGTGGAGTGTTGAGGGAGCAGTGTGGACTGTCGAGGACGCAGAGAAGAGTGTCGAGGGAGAAGTGTGAATTGTCGATGGGGCAGTGTGGAGTGTCGAGGGAGCAGTGTGGAGTGTCGAGGGAGCAGTGTGGAGTGTCGAGGAGGCAGAGTGGAGTGTCGAGGGGGCAGAGTGGAATGTCGAGGGGGCAGTGTGGAGTGTCGAGGGAGCAGTGCGGAGTGTCGAGGGAGCAGTGCGGAGTGTCGAGGGAGCAGTGTGGACTGTCGAGGACGCAGAGTGGAGTGTCGAGGGAGCAGTGTGAATTGTCGATGGGGCAGTGTGGAGTGTCGAGGCTGCAGTGTGGAGTGTCGAGGGAGCAGTGTGGAGTGTCGAAGAGGCAGAGTGGAGTGTCGCGGGGGCAGAGTGGTGTGTCGAGGGGGCAGTCTGGAGTGTCGAGGAAGCAGTGTGGAGTGTCGAGGGAGCAGTGTGCATTGTCGAGGGGGCAGTGTGGAGTGTCGCGGGGGCAGAGTGGAGTGTCGAGGAGGCAGAGTGGAGTGTCGAGGGGGCAGAGTGGAGTGTCGAGGGGGCAGAGTGGAGTGTCGAGGGGGCAGTGTGGAGTGTTGCGGGAGCAGTGCGGAGTGTCGAGGAGGCAGAGTGGAGTGTCGAGGGGGCAGAGTGGAGTGTCGAGGGTGCAGAGTGGAGTGTCGATGAGGCAGAGTGCAGTGTCGAGGGAGCAGAGTGGAGTGTTGAGGAAACAGTGTCGAGTGTCGAGGGGGCAGAGTGGAGTGTCGAGGGGGCAGAGTGGAGTGTTGAGGGAGCAGTGTGGAGTGTCGAGGAGGCAGAGTGGAGTGTCGAGGGGGCAGAGTGGAGTGTCGGGGGGCAGAGTGGAGTGTCAAGGGGGCAGTGTGGAGTGTCGAGGGAGCAGTGTGGAGTGTCGAGGAGGCAGAGTGGAGTGTCGAGGGGGCAGAGTGGAGTTTCGAGGGGGCAGAGTGGAGTGTCGGGGGGGCAGAGTGGAGTGTTGAGGGAGCAGTGTGGATTGTCGAGGAGGCAGAGTGGAGTGTCGAGGGAGCAGAGTGGAGTGTCGAGGGGGCAGAGTGGAGTGTCAAGGGGGCAGTGTGGACTGTCGAGGACGCAGAGTGGAGTGTCGAGGGAGCAGTGTGACTTGTCGAGGGGGCAGTGTGGAGTGTCGAGGGAGCAGTGTGGAGTGTCGAGGAAGCAGAGTGGAGTGTCGAGGGGCAGAGTGGAGTGTCGAGGGGGCAGAGTGGAGTGTCGAGGGGGCAGTGTGGAGTGTTGAGGGAGCAGTGCGGAGTGTCGAGGAGGCAGAGTGGAGTGGCGAGGGGGCAGAGTGGAGTGTCGAGGGTGCAGAGTGGAGTGTCGGTGATGCAGAGTGGAGTGTCGAGGGAGCAGAACGGAGTGTTGAGGAAGCAGTGTGGAGTGTCGAGGGTGCAGAGTGGCGTGTCGAGGGGGCAGAGTGGAGTGTCGAGGAGGCAGAGTGGAGGGTCGAGGGAGCAGTGTGAATTATCGAGGGGGCAGTGTGGAGTGTTGAGGGAGCAGTGTGGAGTGTCGAGGGGGCAGACTGGAGTGTCGAGGAGACAGAGTGGATTGTCGAGGGGGCGGGGTGGAGTGTCGAGGGAGCAGAGTGGAGTGTCGAGGAGGCAGAGTGCAGTGTCGAGCGGGCAGTGTGGAGCGTCGAGGGGGCAGAGTGAAGCGTCGAGGAGGCAGAGTGGAGTGTCGAGGAGGCAGAGTGGAGCGTCGAGGGGGCAGAGTGGAGTGTCGAGGGGACAGTGTGCAGTGTCGAGGGGACAGTGTGCAGTGTCGAGGGGGCAGAGTGGAGTGTCGAGGGGGCAGAGTGGAGTGTCGAGGGGGCAGAGTGGAGTGTCGAGGGGACAGTGTGCAGTGTCGAGGGGGCGGAGTGGAGTGTCGAGGGAGCAGTGTGGAGTGTCGAGGGAGCAGTGTGAATTGTCAAGGGAGCATTGTGGAGTGTCGAGGAGGCAGAGTGGAGTGTCGAGGAGGCAGAGTGGAGTGTCGAGCGGCAGTGTGGAGTGTCGAGGAGGCAGAGTGGAGTGTCGAGGGAGCAGAGTGGAGTGTCGAGGAGGCAGTGTGAATTGTCGAGGAAGCAATGTGGAGTGTCGAGGGAGCAGGGTGGAGTGTCCAGGGGGCAGAGTGGAGTGTCGAGCGGCAGAGTGGAGTGTCGATGAGGCAGAGTGGAGTGTCGAGGGAGCAGAGTGGAGTGTCGAGGAAGCAGTGTGGAGTGTCGAGGAGGCAGAGTGGAGCATCGAGCAGGCAGTGTGGAGTGTCGAGGAGGCAGAGTGGAGTGTTGAGGAGGCAGAGTGGAGTGTTGAGGAGGCAGAGTGGAGTGTTGAGGAGGCAGAGTGGAGTGTTGAGGAGGCAGAGTGGAGTGTTGAGGAGGCAGAGTGGAGTGTTGAGGAGGCAGAGTGGAGTGTCGAGGGAGCAGAGTGGAGTGTCGAGGAGGCAGAGTGGAGTGTCGAGGGGGCAGAGTGGAATGTCGAAGAGGCAGAGTGGAGTGTCAAGGGAGCAGAGTGGAGTGTCGAGGAGGCAGAGTGGAATGTCCAGGGGGCAGAGTGGAGTGTCCAGGGGGCAGAGTGGAGTGTCCAGGGGGCAGAGTGGAGTGTCAAGGGGGCAGAGTGGAGTGGCAAGGGGGCAGAGTGGAGTGTTAAGGGGGCAGAGTGGAGTGTTAAGGGGGCAGAGTGGAGTGTCGAGGGGCAGAGTGGATTGTCGAGGGGGCAGAGTGGAGTGTCGAGGGGGCAGAGTGGAGTGTCGAGGGGGCAGTGTGGAGTGTCGAGGAGGCAATGTGGAGTGTCGAGGGGCAGTGTGGAGTGTCGAGGAGGCAGAGTGGAGTGTCAACGGGGCAGAGTGGAGTGTCGAGTGGGCAGTGTGGAGTGTCGAGGAGGCAGTGTGGAGTGTCAAGGGGGCAGAGTGGAGTGTCGAGGGGCAGTGCGAATTGTCGAGGGGGCAGTGTGGAGTGTCGAGGAAGCAGTGTGGAGTGTCGAGGGGGCAGTGTGAATTGTCGAGGGGGCAGTGTGGAGTGTTGAGGGAGCAGTATGGAGTGTTGAGGGAGCAGTTTAGAGTGTTGAGGGAGCAGAGGAGTGTCGAGGGAGCAGTGTGGAGTGTCGAGGGAGCAGTGTGGAGTGTCGAGGGAGCAGTGTGAATTGTCGAGGGGGCAGTGTGGAGTGTCGAGGGGGCAGAGTGGAGTGTCGAGGAGGCAGAGTGGAGTGCCGAGGAGGCAGAGTGGAGTGTCGAGGGGGCAGAGTGGAGTGTCGAGGGGGCAGAGTGGAGTGTTGAGGGGGCAGAGTGGAGTGTCGAGGGGGCAGTGTGGAGTGTCGAGGAGGCAGTGCGGAGTCTCAAGGGAGCAGTGCGGAGTGTCGAGGGAGTAGTGTGGAGTGTCGAGGGGGCAGAGTGGAGTGTCGAGGAGGCAGTGCGGAGTCTCAAGGGAGCAGTGTGGAGTGTCGAGGGAGCAGTGTGGAGTGTCGAGGAGGCAGAGTGGAGTGTCCACGGGGCTGTGTGAATTGTCGAGAGGGCAGAGTGGAGTGTCGAGGGGCAGAGTGGAGTGTCGAGGGAGCAGTGTGGAGTGTCGAGGAGGCAGAGTGGAGTGTCGAGGGGGCAGAGTGGAGTGTCGAGGGGGCAGAGTGGAGTGTCGAGGGGGCAGAGTGGAGTGTCGAGGGGGCAGAGTGGAGTGTCGAGGGGGCAGAGTGGAGTGTCGAGGGGGCAGAGTGGAGTGTCGAGGGGGCAGAGTGGAGTGTCGAGGGGGCAGAGTGGAGTGTCGAGGGGGCAGTGTGGAGTGTGGAAGGAGCAGAGTGGAGTGTCGAGGGGGCAGAGTGGAGTGTCGAGGGGGCAGAGTGGAGTGTCGAGGGGGCAGTGTGGACTGTCGAGGACGCAGAGTGGAGTGTCGAGGGGGCAGTGTGGAGTGTTGAGGGAGCAGCGTGGAGTGTCAAGGGAGCAGAGTGAAGTGTCGAGGGAGCAGAGTGGAGTGTCGAGGGAGCAGCGTGGAGTGTCGAGGGAGCAGAGTGAAGTGTCGAGGGGGCAGAGTGGAGTGTCGAGGGGGCAGTGTGGAGTGTCGAGGAGGCAGAGTGGAGTGTCGAAGGGGCAGAGTGGGGTCTCGAGGGGGCAGAGTGGAGTGTCGAGGGGGCAGAGTGGAGTGTCGAGGGGGCAGTGTGGAGTGTTGGTGGAGCAGTGTGTAGTGTCGAGGGGGCAGAGCGGAGTGTCGAGGGAGCAGTGTGGAGTGTCGAGGGAGCAGTGTGGAGTGTTGAGGGTGCAGAGTGGAGTGTCGAGGAGGCAGAGTGGAGTGTCGAGGAGGCAGAGTGGAGTGTAGAGGAGGCAGAGTGGAGTGTCGAGGGAGCAGTGTGGAGTGTCGAGGGGGTAGAGTGGAGTGTCGAGGGGGTAGAGTGGAGTGTCGAGGAGGCAGAGTGGAGTGTCGAGGAGGCAGAGTGGAGTCTCGAGGGAGCAGTGTGGAGTGTCGAGGCGGCAGAGTGGAGTGTCGAGGAGGCAGAGTGGAGTGTTGAGGGAGCAGTGTGGAGTGTCGATGGTGCAGAGTGGAATGACGATGAGGCAGAGTGGAGTGTCGAGGCGGCAGAGTGGAGTATTGATGGAGCAGTGTGGAGTGTCGAGGGGCCAGAGTGGAGTGTCGAGGGGGCAGAGTGGAGTGTCGAGAGAGCATTGTGGAGTGTTGAGGGAGCAGTGTGGAGTGTCGAGGAAGCAGTCTGAATTGTCGAGGAGGCAGTGCGGAGTGTCGAGGGAGCAGTGTGGAGTGTCGAGGGGGCAGAGTGGAGTGTCGAGGAGGCAGTGCGGAGTGTCGAGGGAGCAGTGTGGAGTGTCGAGGAAGCAATGTGAATTGTCGAGGGAGCAGTGCGGAGTGTTGAGGGAGCAGTGTGGAGTGTCGAGGGAGCAGTGTGGTGTCGAGGGGCAGAGTGGAGTGTCGAGGAGGCAGAGTGGAGTGTCGAGGGGGCGGGGTGGAGTGTCGAGGGAGCAGTGTGGAGTGTTGAGGGAGCAGTGTGGACTGTCGAGGACGCAGAGAAGAGTGTCGAGGGAGAAGTGTGAATTGTCGATGGGGCAGTGTGGAGTGTCGAGGGAGCAGTGTGGAGTGTCGAGGGAGCAGTGTGGAGTGTCGAGGAGGCAGAGTGGAGTGTCGAGGGGGCAGAGTGGAATGTCGAGGGGGCAGTGTGGAGTGTCGAGGGAGCAGTGCGGAGTGTCGAGGGAGCAGTGCGGAGTGTCGAGGGAGCAGTGTGGACTGTCGAGGACGCAGAGTGGAGTGTCGAGGGAGCAGTGTGAATTGTCGATGGGGCAGTGTGGAGTGTCGAGGCTGCAGTGTGGAGTGTCGAGGGAGCAGTGTGGAGTGTCGAAGAGGCAGAGTGGAGTGTCGCGGGGGCAGAGTGGTGTGTCGAGGGGGCAGTCTGGAGTGTCGAGGAAGCAGTGTGGAGTGTCGAGGGAGCAGTGTGCATTGTCGAGGGGGCAGTGTGGAGTGTCGCGGGGGCAGAGTGGAGTGTCGAGGAGGCAGAGTGGAGTGTCGAGGGGGCAGAGTGGAGTGTCGAGGGGGCAGAGTGGAGTGTCGAGGGGGCAGTGTGGAGTGTTGCGGGAGCAGTGCGGAGTGTCGAGGAGGCAGAGTGGAGTGTCGAGGGGGCAGAGTGGAGTGTCGAGGGTGCAGAGTGGAGTGTCGATGAGGCAGAGTGCAGTGTCGAGGGAGCAGAGTGGAGTGTTGAGGAAACAGTGTCGAGTGTCGAGGGGGCAGAGTGGAGTGTCGAGGGGGCAGAGTGGAGTGTTGAGGGAGCAGTGTGGAGTGTCGAGGAGGCAGAGTGGAGTGTCGAGGGGGCAGAGTGGAGTGTCGGGGGGCAGAGTGGAGTGTCAAGGGGGCAGTGTGGAGTGTCGAGGGAGCAGTGTGGAGTGTCGAGGAGGCAGAGTGGAGTGTCGAGGGGGCAGAGTGGAGTTTCGAGGGGGCAGAGTGGAGTGTCGGGGGGGCAGAGTGGAGTGTTGAGGGAGCAGTGTGGATTGTCGAGGAGGCAGAGTGGAGTGTCGAGGGAGCAGAGTGGAGTGTCGAGGGGGCAGAGTGGAGTGTCAAGGGGGCAGTGTGGACTGTCGAGGACGCAGAGTGGAGTGTCGAGGGAGCAGTGTGACTTGTCGAGGGGGCAGTGTGGAGTGTCGAGGGAGCAGTGTGGAGTGTCGAGGAAGCAGAGTGGAGTGTCGAGGGGCAGAGTGGAGTGTCGAGGGGGCAGAGTGGAGTGTCGAGGGGGCAGTGTGGAGTGTTGAGGGAGCAGTGCGGAGTGTCGAGGAGGCAGAGTGGAGTGGCGAGGGGGCAGAGTGGAGTGTCGAGGGTGCAGAGTGGAGTGTCGGTGATGCAGAGTGGAGTGTCGAGGGAGCAGAACGGAGTGTTGAGGAAGCAGTGTGGAGTGTCGAGGGTGCAGAGTGGCGTGTCGAGGGGGCAGAGTGGAGTGTCGAGGAGGCAGAGTGGAGGGTCGAGGGAGCAGTGTGAATTATCGAGGGGGCAGTGTGGAGTGTTGAGGGAGCAGTGTGGAGTGTCGAGGGGGCAGACTGGAGTGTCGAGGAGACAGAGTGGATTGTCGAGGGGGCGGGGTGGAGTGTCGAGGGAGCAGAGTGGAGTGTCGAGGAGGCAGAGTGCAGTGTCGAGCGGGCAGTGTGGAGCGTCGAGGGGGCAGAGTGAAGCGTCGAGGAGGCAGAGTGGAGTGTCGAGGAGGCAGAGTGGAGCGTCGAGGGGGCAGAGTGGAGTGTCGAGGGGACAGTGTGCAGTGTCGAGGGGACAGTGTGCAGTGTCGAGGGGGCAGAGTGGAGTGTCGAGGGGGCAGAGTGGAGTGTCGAGGGGGCAGAGTGGAGTGTCGAGGGGACAGTGTGCAGTGTCGAGGGGGCGGAGTGGAGTGTCGAGGGAGCAGTGTGGAGTGTCGAGGGAGCAGTGTGAATTGTCAAGGGAGCATTGTGGAGTGTCGAGGAGGCAGAGTGGAGTGTCGAGGAGGCAGAGTGGAGTGTCGAGCGGCAGTGTGGAGTGTCGAGGAGGCAGAGTGGAGTGTCGAGGGAGCAGAGTGGAGTGTCGAGGAGGCAGTGTGAATTGTCGAGGAAGCAATGTGGAGTGTCGAGGGAGCAGGGTGGAGTGTCCAGGGGGCAGAGTGGAGTGTCGAGCGGCAGAGTGGAGTGTCGATGAGGCAGAGTGGAGTGTCGAGGGAGCAGAGTGGAGTGTCGAGGAAGCAGTGTGGAGTGTCGAGGAGGCAGAGTGGAGCATCGAGCAGGCAGTGTGGAGTGTCGAGGAGGCAGAGTGGAGTGTTGAGGAGGCAGAGTGGAGTGTTGAGGAGGCAGAGTGGAGTGTTGAGGAGGCAGAGTGGAGTGTTGAGGAGGCAGAGTGGAGTGTTGAGGAGGCAGAGTGGAGTGTCGAGGGAGCAGAGTGGAGTGTCGAGGAGGCAGAGTGGAGTGTCGAGGGGGCAGAGTGGAATGTCGAAGAGGCAGAGTGGAGTGTCAAGGGAGCAGAGTGGAGTGTCGAGGAGGCAGAGTGGAATGTCCAGGGGGCAGAGTGGAGTGTCCAGGGGGCAGAGTGGAGTGTCCAGGGGGCAGAGTGGAGTGTCAAGGGGGCAGAGTGGAGTGGCAAGGGGGCAGAGTGGAGTGTTAAGGGGGCAGAGTGGAGTGTTAAGGGGGCAGAGTGGAGTGTCGAGGGGCAGAGTGGATTGTCGAGGGGGCAGAGTGGAGTGTCGAGGGGGCAGAGTGGAGTGTCGAGGGGGCAGTGTGGAGTGTCGAGGAGGCAATGTGGAGTGTCGAGGGGCAGTGTGGAGTGTCGAGGAGGCAGAGTGGAGTGTCAACGGGGCAGAGTGGAGTGTCGAGTGGGCAGTGTGGAGTGTCGAGGAGGCAGTGTGGAGTGTCAAGGGGGCAGAGTGGAGTGTCGAGGGGCAGTGCGAATTGTCGAGGGGGCAGTGTGGAGTGTCGAGGAAGCAGTGTGGAGTGTCGAGGGGGCAGTGTGAATTGTCGAGGGGGCAGTGTGGAGTGTTGAGGGAGCAGTATGGAGTGTTGAGGGAGCAGTTTAGAGTGTTGAGGGAGCAGAGGAGTGTCGAGGGAGCAGTGTGGAGTGTCGAGGGAGCAGTGTGGAGTGTCGAGGGAGCAGTGTGAATTGTCGAGGGGGCAGTGTGGAGTGTCGAGGGGGCAGAGTGGAGTGTCGAGGAGGCAGAGTGGAGTGCCGAGGAGGCAGAGTGGAGTGTCGAGGGGGCAGAGTGGAGTGTCGAGGGGGCAGAGTGGAGTGTTGAGGGGGCAGAGTGGAGTGTCGAGGGGGCAGTGTGGAGTGTCGAGGAGGCAGTGCGGAGTCTCAAGGGAGCAGTGCGGAGTGTCGAGGGAGTAGTGTGGAGTGTCGAGGGGGCAGAGTGGAGTGTCGAGGAGGCAGTGCGGAGTCTCAAGGGAGCAGTGTGGAGTGTCGAGGGAGCAGTGTGGAGTGTCGAGGAGGCAGAGTGGAGTGTCCACGGGGCTGTGTGAATTGTCGAGAGGGCAGAGTGGAGTGTCGAGGGGCAGAGTGGAGTGTCGAGGGAGCAGTGTGGAGTGTCGAGGAGGCAGAGTGGAGTGTCGAGGGGGCAGAGTGGAGTGTCGAGGGGGCAGAGTGGAGTGTCGAGGGGGCAGAGTGGAGTGTCGAGGGGGCAGAGTGGAGTGTCGAGGGGGCAGAGTGGAGTGTCGAGGGGGCAGAGTGGAGTGTCGAGGGGGCAGAGTGGAGTGTCGAGGGGGCAGAGTGGAGTGTCGAGGGGGCAGTGTGGAGTGTGGAAGGAGCAGAGTGGAGTGTCGAGGGGGCAGAGTGGAGTGTCGAGGGGGCAGAGTGGAGTGTCGAGGGGGCAGTGTGGACTGTCGAGGACGCAGAGTGGAGTGTCGAGGGGGCAGTGTGGAGTGTTGAGGGAGCAGCGTGGAGTGTCAAGGGAGCAGAGTGAAGTGTCGAGGGAGCAGAGTGGAGTGTCGAGGGAGCAGCGTGGAGTGTCGAGGGAGCAGAGTGAAGTGTCGAGGGGGCAGAGTGGAGTGTCGAGGGGGCAGTGTGGAGTGTCGAGGAGGCAGAGTGGAGTGTCGAAGGGGCAGAGTGGAGTCTCGAGGGGGCAGAGTGGAGTGTCGAGGGGGCAGAGTGGAGTGTCGAGGGGGCAGTGTGGAGTGTTGGTGGAGCAGTGTGTAGTGTCGAGGGGGCAGAGCGGAGTGTCGAGGGAGCAGTGTGGAGTGTCGAGGGAGCAGTGTGGAGTGTTGAGGGTGCAGAGTGGAGTGTCGAGGAGGCAGAGTGGAGTGTCGAGGAGGCAGAGTGGAGTGTAGAGGAGGCAGAGTGGAGTGTCGAGGGAGCAGTGTGGAGTGTCGAGGGGGTAGAGTGGAGTGTCGAGGGGGTAGAGTGGAGTGTCGAGGAGGCAGAGTGGAGTGTCGAGGAGGCAGAGTGGAGTCTCGAGGGAGCAGTGTGGAGTGTCGAGGCGGCAGAGTGGAGTGTCGAGGAGGCAGAGTGGAGTGTTGAGGGAGCAGTGTGGAGTGTCGATGGTGCAGAGTGGAATGACGATGAGGCAGAGTGGAGTGTCGAGGCGGCAGAGTGGAGTATTGATGGAGCAGTGTGGAGTGTCGAGGGGCCAGAGTGGAGTGTCGAGGGGGCAGAGTGGAGTGTCGAGAGAGCATTGTGGAGTGTTGAGGGAGCAGTGTGGAGTGTCGAGGAAGCAGTCTGAATTGTCGAGGAGGCAGTGCGGAGTGTCGAGGGAGCAGTGTGGAGTGTCGAGGGGGCAGAGTGGAGTGTCGAGGAGGCAGTGCGGAGTGTCGAGGGAGCAGTGTGGAGTGTCGAGGAAGCAATGTGAATTGTCGAGGGAGCAGTGCGGAGTGTTGAGGGAGCAGTGTGGAGTGTCGAGGGAGCAGTGTGGTGTCGAGGGGCAGAGTGGAGTGTCGAGGAGGCAGAGTGGAGTGTCGAGGGGGCGGGGTGGAGTGTCGAGGGAGCAGTGTGGAGTGTTGAGGGAGCAGTGTGGACTGTCGAGGACGCAGAGAAGAGTGTCGAGGGAGAAGTGTGAATTGTCGATGGGGCAGTGTGGAGTGTCGAGGGAGCAGTGTGGAGTGTCGAGGGAGCAGTGTGGAGTGTCGAGGAGGCAGAGTGGAGTGTCGAGGGGGCAGAGTGGAATGTCGAGGGGGCAGTGTGGAGTGTCGAGGGAGCAGTGCGGAGTGTCGAGGGAGCAGTGCGGAGTGTCGAGGGAGCAGTGTGGACTGTCGAGGACGCAGAGTGGAGTGTCGAGGGAGCAGTGTGAATTGTCGATGGGGCAGTGTGGAGTGTCGAGGCTGCAGTGTGGAGTGTCGAGGGAGCAGTGTGGAGTGTCGAAGAGGCAGAGTGGAGTGTCGCGGGGGCAGAGTGGTGTGTCGAGGGGGCAGTCTGGAGTGTCGAGGAAGCAGTGTGGAGTGTCGAGGGAGCAGTGTGCATTGTCGAGGGGGCAGTGTGGAGTGTCGCGGGGGCAGAGTGGAGTGTCGAGGAGGCAGAGTGGAGTGTCGAGGGGGCAGAGTGGAGTGTCGAGGGGGCAGAGTGGAGTGTCGAGGGGGCAGTGTGGAGTGTTGCGGGAGCAGTGCGGAGTGTCGAGGAGGCAGAGTGGAGTGTCGAGGGGGCAGAGTGGAGTGTCGAGGGTGCAGAGTGGAGTGTCGATGAGGCAGAGTGCAGTGTCGAGGGAGCAGAGTGGAGTGTTGAGGAAACAGTGTCGAGTGTCGAGGGGGCAGAGTGGAGTGTCGAGGGGGCAGTGTGGAGTGTCGAGGGGGCAGAGTGGAGTGTCGAGGAGGCAGAGTGGAGTGTCGAGGGAGCAGTGTGAATTGTCGAGGCGGCAGTGTGGAGTGTTGAGGGAGCAGTGTGGAGTGTCGAGGGGGCAGAGTGGAGTGTCGAGGAGGCAGAGTGCAGTGTCGAGGGGGCAGTGTGGAGCGTCGAGGGGGCAGAGTGGAGTGTCGAGGAGGCAGAGTGGAGTGTCGAGGGGGCAGAGTGGAGTGTCGAGGAGGCAGAGTGGCGTGTCGAGGGAGCAGAGTGGAGTGTCGAGGGTGCAGTGTGGAGTCTCGAGGGAGCAGTGTGGAGTGTCGAGGTAGCAGAGTGGAGTGTCGAGGGGGCAGAGTGGAGTGTCGAGGGGGCAGTGTGGAGTGTCGAGGAGGCAGAGTGGAGTGTCGAGGGAGCAGAGTGGAGTGTCGAGGGGGAAGTGTGGAGTGTCGAGGGGGCAGTGTGGAGTGTTGCGGGAGCAGTGTGGAGTGTCGAGGGGGCAGAGCGGAGTGTCGAGGGAGCTGTGTGGAGTGTCGAGGGAGCAGTGTGGAGTGTCGAGGGGGCAGAGTGTAGAGTCGAGGGGGCAGAGTGGAGTGTCGAGGAGGCAGAGTGGAGTTTCGAGGGGGCGGGGTGGAGTGTCGAGGGAGCAGTGTGGAGTGTTGAGGGAGCAGTGTGGAGTGTCGAGGAAGCAGTGTGCAATGTTGAGGGGGCAGAGTGGAGTGTCGAGGAAGCAGTGTGGAGTGTCGAGGAAGCAGTGTGGAGTGTCGAGGGGGCAGTGTGGAGTATCGAGGGAGCAGTGTGGAGTGTCGAGGGGGCAGAGTGGAGTGTCGATGAGGCAGTGCGGAGTGTCGAGGGAGCAGTGTGGAGTGTCGAGAAAGCAGTGTGAATTGTCGAGGGAGCAGTGTGGAGTGCCGAGGAAGCAGTGTGGAGTGTCGAGGGGGCAGTGTGGATTGTCGAAGGGGCAGAGTGGAGTGTCGAAGGGGTAGAGTGGAGTGTTGAGGGAGCAGTGTGGAGTGTCGAGGACGCAGTTTGGAGTGTTGAGGAAGCAGTGTGGAGTGTCGAGGGGGCAGTGTGGAGTGTCGAGGGGGCAGAGTGGAGTGTCGAAGGGGCAGTGTGAACTGTCGAGGTAGCAGTGTGGAGTGTCGAGGGAGCAGTGTGGAGTGTCGAGGGGGCAGTGTGGAGTGTCGAGGGGCCAGTGTGGAGTGTCGAGGGGTCAGAGTGGAGTGTCGAGGGGGCAGTGTGTAGTGTCGAAGGGGCAGAGTGGAGTGTCGAAGTGGCAGAGTGGAGTGTCTAGCGGGCAGTGTGGAGTGTCGAGGGGGCAGAGTGGAGTGTCGAAAGGGCAGAGTGGAGTGTCGAGGGGGCAGTGTGGAATGTCGAGGGTGCAGAGTGGAGGGTCGAAGGGCCAGAGTGGAGTGTCGAGGGGGCAGTGTGGAGTGTCGAAGGGGCTGAGTGGAGTGTCGAGGGAGCAGTGTGGAGTGCGGAGGGGGCAGTGTGGAGTGTCGAGGAGGCAGTGTGGAGTGTTGAGGGAGCAGTGCGGAGTGTCGCGGAGGCATAGTGGAGTGTCGAGGGGGCAGAGTGGAGTGTCGAGGGTGCAGAGTGGAGTGTCGATGAGGCAGAGTGGAGTGTCGAGGGAGCAGAGTGGAGTGTTGAGGAAACAGTGTGGAGTGTCGAGGGGGCAGAGTGGAGTGTCGAGGGGGCAGTTTGGAGTGTCGAGGGGGCAGAGTGGAGTGTCGAGGAGGCAGAGTGGAGTGTCGAGAGAGCAGTGTGAATTGTCGAGGGGGCAGTGTGGAGTGTTGAGGGAGCAGTGTGGAGTGTCGAGGGGGCAGAGTGGAGTGTCGAGGAGGCAGAGTGGAGTGTCGAGGGTGCAGAGTGGAGTGTCGATGAGGCAGAGTGGAGTGTCGAGGGAGCAGAGTGGAGTGTCGAGGGGGCAGTTTGGAGTGTCGAGGGGGCAGAGTGTAGAGTCGAGGGGGCAGAGTGGAGTGTCGAGGAGGCAGAGTGGTGTTTCGAGGGGGCGGGGTGGAGTGTCGAGGGAGCAGTGTGGAGTGTTGAGGGAGCAGTGTGGAGTGTCGAGGAAGCAGTGTGCAATGTTGAGGGGGCAGAGTGGAGTGTCGAGGAAGCAGTGTGGAGTGTCGAGGAAGCAGTGTGGAGTGTCGAGGGGGCAGTGTGGAGTGTCGAGGGAGCAGTGTGGAGTGTCGAGGGGGCAGAGTGGAGTGTCGATGAGGCAGTGCGGAGTGTCGAGGGAGCAGTGTGGAGTGTCGAGAAAGCAGTGTGAATTGTCGAGGGAGCAGTGTGGAGTGCCGAGGAAGCAGTGTGGAGTGTCGAGGGGGCAGTGTGGATTGTCGAAGGGGCAGAGTGGAGTGTCGAAGGGGTAGAGTGGAGTGTTGAGGGAGCAGTGTGGAGTGTCGAGGACGCAGTTTGGAGTGTTGAGGAAGCAGTGTGGAGTGTCGAGGGGGCAGTGTGGAGTGTCGAGGGGGCAGAGTGGAGTGTCGAAGGGGCAGTGTGAACTGTCGAGGTAGCAGTGTGGAGTGTCGAGGGAGCAGTGTGGAGTGTCGAGGGGGCAGTGTGGAGTGTCGAGGGGTCAGAGTGGAGTGTCGAGGGGGCAGTGTGTAGTGTCGAAGGGGCAGAGTGGAGTGTCGAAGTGGCAGAGTGGAGTGTCTAGCGGGCAGTGTGGAGTGTCGAGGGGGCAGAGTGGAGTGTCGAAAGGGCAGAGTGGAGTGTCGAGGGGGCAGTGTGGAATGTCGAGGGTGCAGAGTGGAGGGTCGAAGGGGCAGAGTGGAGTGTCGAGGGGGCAGTGTGGAGTGTCGAAGGGGCTGAGTGGAGTGTCAAGGGAGCAGTGTGGAGTGCGGAGGGGGCAGTGTGGAGTGTCGAGGAGGCAGTGTGGAGTGTTGAGGGAGCAGTGCGGAGTGTCGCGGAGGCATAGTGGAGTGTCCAGGGGGCAGAGTGGAGTGTCGAGGGTGCAGAGTGGAGTGTCGATGAGGCAGAGTGGAGTGTCGAGGGAGCAGAGTGGCGTGTTGAGGAAACAGTGTGGAGTGTCGAGGGGGCAGAGTGGAGTGTCGAGGGGGCAGTTTGGAGTGTCGAGGGGGCAGAGTGGAGTGTCGAGGAGGCAGAGTGGAGTGTCGAGAGAGCAGTGTGAATTGTCGAGGGGGCAGTGTGGAGTGTTGAGGGGGCAGAGTGGAGTGTCGAGGGGGCAGAGTGGAGTGTCGAGGAGGCAGAGTGCAGTGTCGAGGGGGCAGAGTGGAGTGTTGAGGGAGCAGTGCGGAGTGTCGCGGAGGCATAGTGGAGTGTCGAGGGGGCAGAGTGGAGTGTCGAGGGTGCAGAGTGGAGTGTCGATGAGGCAGAGTGGAGTGTCGAGGGAGCAGAGTGGAGTGTCGAGGGAGCAGAGTGGAGTGTTGAGGAAACAGTGTGGAGTGTCGAGGGGGCAGAGTGGAGTGTCGAGGGGGCAGTTTGGAGTGTCGAGGGGGCAGAGTGGAGTGTCGAGGAGGCAGAGTGGAGTGTCGAGAGAGCAGTGTGAATTGTCGAGGGGGCAGTGTGGAGTGTTGAGGGAGCAGTGTGCAGTGTCGAGGGGGCAGAGTGGAGTGTCGAGGAGGCAGAGTGCAGTGTCGAGGGGGCAGTGTGGAGCGTCGAGGGGGCAGAGTGGAGTGTCGAGGAGGCAGAGTGGAGTGTCGATGGGACAGTGTGCAGTGTTGAGGGGGCAGAGTGGAGTGTCGAAGGGGCAGTGTGAACTGTCGAGGTAGCAGTGTGGAGTGTCGAGGGGGCAGTGTGGAGTGTCGAGGGGGCAGTGTGGAGTGTCGAGGGGTCAGAGTGGAGTGTCGAGGGGGCAGTGTGTAGTGTCGAAGGGGCAGAGTGGAGTGTCGAAGTGGCAGAGTGGAGTGTCTAGCGGGCAGTGTGGAGTGTCGAGGGGGCAGAGTGGAGTGTCGAAGGGGCAGAGTGGAGTGTCGATGGGGCAGTGTGGAATGTCGAGGGGGCAGAGTGGAGTGTCGAAGGGGCAGAGTGGAGTGTCGAGGGGGCAGTGTGGAGTGTCGAAGGGGCAGAGTGGAGTGTCGAGGGAGCAGTGTGGAGTGCGGAGGGGGCAGTGTGGAGTGTCGAGGGGGCAGAGTGGAGTGTCGAGGGGGCAGTGTGTAGTGTTGAGGGGGCAAAGTGGAGTGTCGAAGGGGCAGAGTGGAGTGTCGAGGGAGCAGTGTGCATTGTCGAGGGGGCAGAGTGGAGTGTCGAGGGGCAGTGTGGAGTGTTGAGGGGCAAAGTGGAGTGTCGTGGTGGGAGGGAGCCGTGCGCAGTGTCGAGAGGGCAGAGTGGAGTGTCGAGGAGGCAGTGTGAACTGTCGAGGGAGCAGTGTGCAGTGTTGAGGGAGCAGTGTGGAGTGTCGAGGTGGCAGAGTGGAGTGCCGAGGGGGCAGTGTGGAGTGCGGAGGGAGCAGTGTGGAGTGCGGAGGGAGCAGTGTCGAGGGGGCAGAGTGGAGTGTCGAGGGGGCAGAGTGTAGTGTCGAAGGGGCAGTGTGAACTGTCGAGGGAGCAGTGTGGAGTGTCGAGGGGGCAGTGTGGAGTGTCGAGGGGGCAGTGTGGAGTGTCGAGGGGTCAGTGTGGAGTGCGGAGGGAGCAGTGTGGAGTGTCGAGTGGGCAGAGTGGAGTGTCGAGGAGGCAGTGTGGAGTGTCGAGGGGGCAGAGTGGAGTGTCGAGAGGGCAGAGTGGAGTGTCGAAGGGGCAGTGTGAACTGTCGAGGGAGCAGTGTGGAGTGCGGAGGCAGCACTTTGCAGTGTCGAGGGGGCAGAGTGGAGTGTCGAGGAGGCAGTGTGGAGTGTCGAGGAGGCAGTGTGGAGTGTCGAGGAGGCAGAGTGGAGTGTCGAGGAGGCAGTGTGGAGTGTCGAGGGGGCAGTGTGGAGTGTTGAGGGAGCAGTGTGGAGTGCGGAGGGAGCAGTGTGCAGTGTTGAGGGGGCAGAGTTCAGTGTCGAGGGAGCAATGTGCAGTGTTGAGGGGGAAGAGTGGAGTCTTGAGGGTGCAGTGTGCTGTGTCGTCGAGGCAGTATTGAGAGTCGAGGGAGCAGCATAGATTGTCGAGGGGCAGAGTGGTGTGTTGACGGGACAGTGTGGCGTGTTGAAGGAGCTGTGTGAAGTGTCAAGGGCCAGTGTGCAGTGTTATGGGGTTAGAATGGAGTGAGGAGGGTGCAGTGTAGAGCGTCGAGGGTGCAGAGTGGAGTGTCGAGGGTGCAGTGTGGAGTCTCACGGGTGCAGTGTGGATTGTCAAGGGTGCAGTGTGGAGTGTTGAGTGTGCAGTGTGGAGTGTTGAAGGTGCAGTGTCGAGGGAGCAGTGTGGAGTGTTGACGGTGCAGTGTGCAGTGTTGAGGATGCAGTGTTCAGTGTTGAGGGATCAGTGTGGAGTGTCGAGGGTGCAGTGTGGAGTCTCGCGGGTGCAGTGTGGAGTGTCGAGGGAGCAGTGTGGAGTGTCGACAGTGCAGTGTGCAGTGTTGAGGATGCAGTGTGCAGTGTCGAGGGATCAGTGTGGAGTGTCGAGGGAGCAGTGTGGAGTGTCGACAGTGCAGTGTGGAGTCTCGCGGGTGCAGTGTGGAGTGTCGAGGGTGCAGTGTGCAGTGTCGAGGGATCAGTGTGGAGTGTCGAGGGTGCAGTGTGGAGTCTCGCGGGTGCAGTGTGGAGTGTCGAAGGAGCAGTGTGGAGTGTCGACGGTGCAGTGTGGAGTGTCGAGGGATCAGTGTGCAGTGTCGAGGGATCAGTGTGCAGTGTCGAGGGTGCAGTGTGCAGTGTTGAGGGAGCAGTGTGCAGTGTCGTGGGATCAGTGTGGAGTGTCGAGGGTGCAGTGTGCAGTGTCGAGGGATCAGTGTGGAGTGTTGAGAGTGCAGTGTGCAGTGTTGAGTGAGAAGTGTGCAGTGTCGAGGGATCAGTGTGGAGTGTTGAGAGTGCAGTGTGCAGTGTTGAGTGAGAAGTGTGCAGTGTCGAGGGATCAGTGTGGAGTGTCGAGGGTGCTGTGTGCAGTGTTGAGGGAGAAGTGTGCAGTGTCGAGGGATCAGTGTGGAGTGTCGAGGGTGCAGTGTGCAGTGTCGAGGGATCAGTGTGGAGTGTCGAGGGTGCAGTGTGCAGTGTTGAGGGAGCAGTGTGCAGTGTCGAGGGATCAGTGTGGAGTGTCGAGGGTGCAGTGTGGAGTGCGGAGAGTGCAGTATTGTAGCCATCTGGGATGGCCACTAACAATAAGAAACATGGACGGTCGCAAAGCATAACGGGAAAAATGCACGGGAACAATCCAAGGTTCAGGCAGGCTCCAAGCCTGAATGTTTATTTGTGAGCGAAGGTTCCAGACAGTATCGAAACCCTCAACCGATTAGCATCTTGATGGCCCATCTCTGTAAGACAAAAGACTGATACTTGAGCAACCGATACAATCCCAGACATTTCGGCGCCACTAGCGTAAACAACAGGGTCAATGACCGCTTAGGACACGCCCAACCATCAAGGCACCCGCCCCTTTATTGGCCCAAATTAAATCCAGTGATCAAAAATTACCCAATTAATGGGGTCCAAACAGAAGGACCGCCCAAAAGAGCACAAAACCCCCCAAGGATAAAAAGAGAGACCACCATGTGTTCGGCCTCTCTTGGACCTGGCGCTCCGGCAACATCTACTTCCAATTGCAGTACCACCAGAAGCAAGTTCAAGTTCAACGCCCGCTCCCAGACGGATGAGCCCAGCCGAGCAGCAGTTACTTCAACAGACCTGATTGGCCCAGATTCGAACAATGGCCACTGTTCCTCTGACCTAAGCGGGTGCCTGAAGTTAAGTACAGGTTGTCATAGTTGATAGGTGTAGTTTAACAAGTAGTGTCTATGTTGTATGATTAATTGTGTGTGTAAATAAAGTACCCTTGATCCTGAACTAACTAACTGGTGTTTGGCTCTTTGATCAGTATCCGGTTGAACCTTGTGGTGGTATAATTTGATACCTGGCGACTCTGAGCAATATAATATCGATATCAAAAGAAAGAAGGGCAACCTTATTGATTGCCATATTTACAGTAGGTAAAAAAGGCAACAGTGTGCGGTGTTGAGGGTGCAGTGTGCAGTGTTGAGTGAGCAATGTTGAGGGTGCAGTGTTGAGGGTGCAGTGTTGAGGGAGCAGTGTGCAGTGTCGAGGGAGCAGTGTGGAGGTCGAGGGTGCAGTGTGCAGTGTTGAGGGTGCAGTGTGCTGTGTTGAGGGAGCAGTGTGGAGTGTCGAGGGTGCGATATGCAGTGTTGAGGGTGCAGTGTACAATGTTGAGGGTGCAGTGTGCAGTGTTGAGGGTGCAGTGTACAGTGTTGAGGGTGCAGTGTGCAGTGTTGAGGGAGCAGTGTGGAGTGTCGAGGGTGCGGTATGCAGTGTTGAGGGTGCAGTGTACAGTGTTGAGGGTGCAGTGTGCAGTGTTGAGGGAGCAGTGTGGAGTGTCGAGGGTGCGGTATGCAGTGTTGAGGGTGCAGTGTACAGTGTTGAGGGTGCAGTGTGCAGTGTTGAGTGAGCAGTGTGGAGTGTCGAGGGTGCGGTATGCAGTGTTGAGGGTGCAGTGTACAGTGTTGAGGGTGCAGTGTGCAGTGTTGAAGGAGCAGTGTGGAGTGTCGAGGGTGCGGTATGCAGTGTTGAGGGTGCAGTGTGCAGTGTTGAGGGTACAGTGTGCAGTGTCGAGGGTGCAGTGTGTAGTGTCTAGGGTGTGGTATGCAGTGTTGAGGGTGCAGTGTGCAGTGTTGAGGGTGCAGTGTGCAATGTCGAGGGAGCAGTGTGCAGTGTCGAGGGAGCAGTGTGGAGTGTCAACAGTGCAGTGTGCAGTGTTGAGGGTGCAGTGTGCAGTGTCGAGGGAGCAGTGTGGAGGGCGAGGGTGCAGTGTGGAGTGTTGAGAGTGCAGTGTGCAGTGTTGAGGGTACAGTGTGCAGTGTTGAGGGTGCAGTGTGCAGTGTTGAGGGTGCAGTGTGCAGCGTTGAGGGTGCAGTGTGCAGCATTGAGGGTGCGGAGTGGAGTGTCGATGGTGCAGTTGTAGTGTCGAGTGTGCAGTGTGGAATGTTCAGTGTGCAGTGTGCAGTGTTGAGGGTGCAGTGTGCTGTGTCGAGGGTACAGTAGGCAGTGTTGAGGGTGCAGTGTGCAGTGACGAGGGAGCAGAGTGGAGTGGTGATGGTGTAGTTGTAGTGTCGAGGGTGCAGTGTGGAGTGTTGAGTGTGCAGTGTGGAGTGTCGAGGAAGCAGTGTGTAGTGTCGAGGAAGCAGTGTGTAGTGTCAAGGGATCGGTGTGAGGGAGCAATGTGGAGTATTGAGGGTGCAGTGTGCAGTATCGAGCAAGCACTGTGGAGTGTTGAGGGTGCTGAATTTACAAGTTTCATCCATTTAAAAAATATTGATGGTGCCTCACAGCGCCAGGGACCCGGGTTTGACTCTAACCTTGGGTGACTGTATGGAATTTGAAAGTTCTCCCTGTGTCTGTTTGGGTTTCCTCTGGGTGCGATGGTTTTTCCTCCAACAGTCCAAAGATGTGCAGGTTAGGTGGATTGGCCATTCTACATTGCCCTTAGTATCCAAAGATGTGCAGTTTAGGTGGGATTATGGGGATAGGGTGGGGCAGTGGGGTGGTCTTTCGGAGGGTCATTGCAGACTCAATAGGCCAAATAGCTTCCTTCTGCACTGTAGGGTTTCTATGATTCTATGATCATACTCCATCTGCCACCTTGTTGCCCACCAACTTAACCTGTCTATTCATTTTCAAAGCTCTTTTTGCATCCTCCCCATAACTTACATTCCCACCTAACCTTGTATTTTCAGATAAACCTAAATATATTATTCTTGGTTTATTTGTCTCCGTTATTAATATGGATTTTAAATAACTGGAACCTCAGCAATAATCCATTAGTGACAACCTGCCAAATTGAAAATGTTCCATTTACCCCTCCTCTCCCCTTCCTGTCAGTTAACCAATCCTCTATCCATGCTAATATGACACTCCCCACTCCAGGAGCCCTTCCCTTCTGTATTAACCTGTGGTATGACACCTTATCACATGATTTGGAAATCCTAGTATACCATCTCTACTATTCTCCCTTTATCGACCACAGGAGATAGTCTGCCTTTTCCAAATTCTGTGTGAGAGATTGACTCAGTCGTACTATCAATGGCAAAGTCCTGGGGAATTGATCCTTCCAGAGTAAACCTATAGTTGACCTTGAAGGGGAGTCACATACCTGACCTCAAGTTACCTGTCGTAGACACATCTGTCCCCTGCACAGCTCTTATGAAGTCAAAGCCTGACCTCCACCACGTAGGTGCTACCATTGCGGTGATGGGTGGAATAAAGTAAGCACTGGTCGAGCAGCCTCAACCCCGGTATCCATGGGATGTTGGCATGATGGCCCCACCTTCTCAACCTCGCCCTTCTCCTGAGGTGTGGGGATCCTCGGGTTAAATCACGTCCAGTCAGCTCTCCCCCTCAAAGGGAAAAGTAGCCTATGGTCATCTGGGACTATGGCGGCTTTACCGTTTACCATCGGCAGCAATGGAAATGTCGACCAGCACAACCTATAATCACATTTCCCAGCATCTCATATCTAGGTCGGTAACAAGCCAATCGACCTACCCCAGTTCGAGCACAGAGGGAGTGCCAGCATCCAGCTAATTTGGTTCAATCAGCGTCCCACTAATACCAAACTCAGTGCACAGGGCACAACAAGAACTCAACTATATTGTTGAAATCTGTGAACCAGACTCGGACCACAGTGTTCCACCTCATACTATCCTATGAGGAATGGTTGAGGACTCTGGGTCTGTACTCATTGGAGTTCAGAAGGATGAGGGGGGATCTTATTGAAGCTTACAGGATACTGCGAGGCCTGGATAGAGTGGACATGGAGAGGATGTTTCCACTTGTAGGAAAAACTAGAAGCCGAGGACACCATCTCAGACGAAGGGGACGATCCTTTAAAACAGAGATGAGGAGGAATTTCTTCAGCCAGAGGGTGGTGAATCTGTGGAACTCTTTGCCGCAGAAGGTTATGGAGGCCAAATCACTGAGTGTCTTTAAGACAAAAATAGGTTCTTGATTAATAAGGGGGTCAGGGGTTATGGGGAGAAGGCAGGAGATGGGGATGAGAAAAATATCAGCCATGATTGAATGGCGGAGCAGGACCGATGGGCCGAGTGGCCTAATTCTGCTCCTATGTCTTATGATCTTATGATGTACCTACCTGACAATGTGGGAGATTAGCTAAGTCAATCTTGCACAATAAAAGAAGAATAAATCTAACTTGTCTAATTACTGCCCCTCTCAACCATCAATAAGGTAATAGTCATCAATCCTGCTGTCAAACAGCATTTTTGGAATTAGTCGAACCATTCATGATAGCCAGAACCATTCAAAGAACAAAGAACAAAGAAAAGTACAGCACAGGAACAGACCCTTCGGCCATCCAAACCTGTGCTGATCATGATGCCCTAACTAAAAAAATTGACAATCCCACAACTTCCCTGATAAGACCTACAGCAGAATCTGCAGAACTACCTGCCTCTTGTGGCTCAGTGAAAATAACATTTGTGCCACATTAAGTGCCAGGCAATGACTGTCTCAATAAGTCAACGCCTAGCAGCTTTCCCCAACCTTCAATAGAATCATCAGTACTGAGCCCCTCATCATCAATTTCTTTGGGGGTGAGGGGGGTTGGTCAGGGGGTGGTGGCTCAACACAGACCAGACAGACCTGGACCAGCCATTTCAAAACTGTGGTTTGAAGAGCTGGGTTGAGATAGACAATTCCCCAATGAGAGGTTCTTCCTGATATCTCAAAGACCTGCCACTATCTACAAGGCACAAGCCATGAGTGTGGTGGAATAGCTACCATTCACCAGCATGGGTAACAATGTTCAGGAAGCTTGTCACAATCCAGGAGGAAGCAGCAATTTGATCAACACCTCTAACACTGGCCATGATATCCTTCCCCTCTATCACTGGTGTGTTATGGCTGAAGAATGTACAAGACATAAGGTGCGCCACAGCACCTTCTTCTCCCGTGACCTCTATTCCCAAGAGGCTCAAGAACAACAATGTCATGGAAATACCAACACCTTGTTGTTGTCCCTGCCCCATAGTCTGACATCTTAATGTCAATTTTTTTTTTAGCGTGGTCAATCCTACCCTGCACATCTTTGGGTTGTGGGGGCGAAACCCACGCAGAAACGGGAAGAATGCGAAAACTCCACACGGACAGTGACCCAGAGCCGGGATCGAACCTGGGACCTCGGCGCCGTGAGGGAGTAGGGCTAACCCACTGCGCCACCATGCTGCCTTATACCAGGAAAAGATCACGCCATGAACTGATTGAATGGCGGAGCAGGCTCAAAGCGCTGAATTGTCTCCTTGTGCTCCTAATTCCTATATTCCTACGTTCATCTTCTCAGGGAAACTAGGCAATGGGCAATAAAAGTGGTCTCGCCACAATTGCCTACATCCCAAAGAACAGATGAAAAGAAAGTTTTTCCTGGATTGTTTCTGTTTACTGGCAACTGTGGAGCCCACAGATGTTCCCTTATGGATAAATTCATTCCAACTCTTTGGAATGCAGTCAATATATTGCCAGGCAAGTTGATGCGGGACAGATTCTTCGAGATTCTTGTGCAGCTGTATCAGCAGAAGCCAAGCCACTTCATGTCATGTCGCATTGGATGGGAGCTTTGGAATGTACAGCACTGCCCCTGTGCCCTTGTGACAGGCTGACAGAGCACTTTTTGTTACTTGACAAGTTCCATGCTTCGGGAGAAACACAAGGAGATGATATTGAACATTATTGGGATTGACGCTAACCAAATAAGAGATACTAATTTGACCATGCCCTCTGGTTAAAAGCATTAGAGAGAAATGAAGAAAATTCCAAGTGACTTGTGATCAAAAACATCTTGCCTGATGATTTGATCGTTTAAAATTGAACCTGACAACAAAAAAATGCCTTGTGAGGGAAGCATGTGTATGATTAAAGATGTGTGGTTCACAGAAAGAAAATGCTTGATTAGTTCACTAATGGGAGAAGGCAGGAGTGTGGCACTGTGAATTACTCATTGGAAGAGTCGGTGCATATGCAATGGGCTGAATGGTCCCCTTCTGCACTGTAACAATTCTGTAATTAACAAAATGTGAAAGCTTTGGCTTTGAACGTCAGTCATTGTAGTAACAGTGAACAGCTGAAACATCACGACAATGAGTTGGCAACGGGTATATTTTTGATGCTGTCATTGTAAAAAAGCAACTGATCAACCATATCATCCTGCCCCTCTTTAATCTACCAAACTATTGGCTGAATGGCCAATTTCTGTGCTGATACCTTTGTGTAGTTCTAAGTAAAGTGGCACCCACCTTGGGAACTTTGAAATCGTCAAGTGTGGAGGTGACAGAAACCATCTTGGGCAGGATTCTCCATCGGCTGACGCCGGAATCGGGAAACGTGATTGGCTGGAGAATCAGTTTTGGTGCCAGAATCGTGGCGGGTGCCATTTTCACGCCAAATCGCAATTCTCCGGTGCCTCAAAAGCGGCGTCAATGCGTTCCACTCCGCACGTACAGTAAACACCGTGGGCATATCATTAGCGGGCCTGAACCGGTATTTTTTGAGTCTCCGCGATTCTCTGCCTCCACTGGGGGGAATTCCCGGTGGTGAGGTTCACTGGATGTGGGGCTTCTGCCAGAGCTGGGGGGAGTAACGTGGGGTGGCCAGGAGGTGGGCTGTGGGATTGGGGTGGACGGGCACGGAACACCATTGCCGCAGCCTGCAAGGCAGCCATGCAGCTGCCAAGCTACTGACTGCCCACTGTGGACTTGATTTGATTTGATTTGATTTATTGTCACATGTACCAAACTACAGTGAAAAGTATTTTTCTGCGGCCGAGGGAACGTTCACAGTACGTACATAATAGACAAAGAGAATAATCAACAGAGAACATTGACAAATGGTACACCGACAAACAGTGATTGGTTACAGTGCGGAACTAGGGGCCAAACAAAGCAAATACATGAGCAAGAGCAGCATAGGGCGTCGTGAATAGTGTTCTTACAGGGAACAGATCAGTCTGAGGGGAGGTTGTTGAGGAGTCTTGTAACTGTGGAGAAGAAGCTGTTCCTATGTCTGGATGTGTGGGTCTTCAGAATTCTGTACTATTTGCCTGATAGAAGTGTCTGGAAGAAGGCAATGCCTGGGTGGGAGGGGTGTCTGATAATGCTGTCTGCCTTCCTGAGGCAGCGGGAGGTATATACAGAATCAATGTGGGGAAGGCAAGCTTGTGTGATGTGTTGGGCTGAGTTCACCACACTCTGCAGTTTCTTGCGATCTTGGACCGCGGATCGTATGGGTGTCCCTCCAGGCCATCTCCCTAAATGCGCTCTGGCCACTGCTGATCCATCAGTGGGATGGGCTCGTTTGCAACCAGTGCCATCTTGTTGGCTTGGATTAGGGTGTGTGTGGAGTGAAGTGTGTATATGCAGCTGCAGCTTGTCAATCGTGAATCCTCACCATTTCTCATTGGATCTATTGTCTTCCACGTCGGTGCTAGCCCATCAACGGTCACAGAATCGGTCCAGGTGCGGCGCCAGTTTGCTGTCATGCAAGTCCATGAATCCTGCCACGGCATCAACGAACGGAGAATCCCGTCCCAAAGATGGTTAGAGCAGCAACGAGGCTAAGGCAGGGACAGTGTGAGTGAAAACACAAAGGTGGACATAGATTGATGGCCTGCATGGGGTCAAAGACACAGCTCAAGACTGAAGAGGACACTCAGGTTGTGATAAGCCCGTCCTGAAAGACGTTTGAAATCGATGGCAAGGGTATTGAGATTTTGAAGGGTCAGAGATGATGGCTTCAGCTTTATCACCATTTAGCCAGAGGAAATTGCAGCCCATCCAAAAATGGTCATCTAAGTAAGCCATGTATCAAAGCAGCACCTGTGGAGGGGTCAAGTGATGGCGATGTTGAGCTTGGTGTCATTGGTGTACATGTGGAATAATTGATGACAGCACCAAGAAGCAGCATGAAGATGAAGAGGAGGGGATAATGATAGGTCACTGGGGGACTCCAAAGGTAACAACAAAGGGGCAGCAAGGGAAGCCGTTGTTGGTAGTGCTTTGGCTACGATTGAATAGTGGAGGAGGCACGTTGGAGGAGGACCGTATGGTTGACTGTGTTCAAGGCTGCAGAGAGGTCAAGGAGGGTGAATAGACCACAGCCAATATCACACAGCATGTCATTTATGTCTGATTAGGATCATTCTATGGTTTGGAATGATTCAAATAACGAATTCAAGAAAAGATAATCATGACTTTGGGAGCCAAAAATACTTTCATGGACTGGGGAGGTTGAAGGTGGTAGTTTTGCAAGGACAGAGGAATCACATGGGTTTTTTAGGGGCGGGGCTTATAATAATAGTTTTGAAAAGGAAGAATGACAATGATTGAGAAGAAACATTTACACTACAAGCTGGTATGGAGGCAATGGAGAGAAGTTGGGATGGCAGCAGTTTAGTGGTATTATGTATCAGAATAACACCGTTGGCTGTTGTAATGTCATGCGTTACGCAATTGCATCTTCGGAGCATTTCAGGGGCTTTTGTGGAGTTCCCCACTTTACGCTGTTTGAGCAACATCTTGTAAATAAACTCCTTGCACTATGTTATATGAATCTGACGTGCGCCACCTCTGATTCTTTCTCTTTGCGGCTACAACAAAGAACATAACAAAAGAGAAACTGGCGACGGGATCTGAGCCGTAAAGGAAAACGGGAGAAAATCAACTTTCGACGATGATTTTGTGAGCCAGAAGGAGGAATCATTGATGGAGATCCAGGCTCATATAGCATCGGGACTGAGGTAAGAAGAAACATCGTCGACCTCCGAGGTGAAATCATCATTGTGGCAAGTAACAGTAACTCTCGCGTAAGTAGTGGACATTGTGCAGCTTTTTAAAAAATAAATTTAAAGTACCGAATTATTTTTTCCAATTAAGGGGCAACTTAGCGTAGCCAATCCACTTAACCGGCACATCTTTGTGTTGTGGGGGTGAGATCCACATAGACACGGGGAGAATGTGCAAACTCCACACGGACAGTGACCTGGGGCCGGGATTAAACCCGGGCCCTCAGTGCCTTAGGCAGCAGTGCTAACCACTGCCCAATGTGCCATCCTGGGCACTGTACAATTTGTAATGTGGCATCAGTGAATTATCCGGTCAATCACAACAGCCGTTAATGCAAGTAAAGGGGTTTTCAAAAAAATTAGCTATCGGTCGACTGTGAATTACTGCGGGTTTACTTCTAATAGAAGATTTCAGTACAGTTACCATTGTAGTGGGTAGAGCTGCGGAGGTCGTGCATGAGGCACTGAAATGGGCCATAGGAAGGCAAACCTGTGGGGCTGCCGACTCCGTAACCTACTGCCCGGTAATCTACATTGAGGCACAGAAAGAGCTCATCTGCTTGTGCGCTGCGAATCTGTCTGCTTTAAACAGAGAGAAAATAAACGGCAAAGAAGGCAGGCTGAGGTTGTGTAGCACAGATCAGGGAGCTGCAATCCAAAAATGGTGGGAAGAAAAGGCGCCATGGATGCATTTGATGATGAGGAGGAGACATGGACCTCTTATGAGAAAAGGTTCCAGTTGTTCCTTAAAGCCAATCAGACACCAGACTTGCATATTGCGATCTTTCGCAACTCAATTGGGAGGAAAACATTCATGTTGCTACAGAATTTAGTACATCCAGCTAAACCTGGAGACAAGTCATTTTGATGAGTTAATGACTGTCTCGTAAGAACATTTCTCTCCCCATCCACTAATAATAGCTGAAAGATTCCTCTTTCACCGTCATGCACAGGAGGAAGGGGAAAACATTTCACAATTTGTTGCATCACTGCGAAAGCTAACAAAGCACTGCAAATTTGGCCAGACTTTGGATGATACACTTTGCGACCGATTAGTTTGTGGCCTCAGGAATGAAGCTATCCAAAGGAAATTGTTGACTGACGGCGCATTAAGCCTAAAATTTGCTACAGAAATCTTGGATTTGCTGTGAGAGAAGCTTCGCTGATCGGAGATTGAACTGAAGTCCACCAAGAACCTACCCTGTCATAATTACAACCAAGTGGGACATCTGGCTGGAGATTGTTGGAACAAGGTGAATAAATGCAAAACTTTTGGTAAAGTTGGTCATGTTGCCAAAGTATGTTGGTCATGCCAACCTTCATCAGCACAAAAGAAGTGTACCAAGAAAAATACTGCAAAGTCTACCAGTTAAGTGATCCAACTGAAGATTACCCGAATACCAAAGTGTCAAGTCAGCTTAAGGAGTGCAAGCTTGGTATTCCAGAAATATTTGCCATTGCAACCATCTGATGTGGTCTTGAGGACATATACCGAAGAGGTTATGCCGCTGAAAGACTTCATCAAGGTGACTGCGGACGTTAACGAGCAGAAAGTAGAGTTGCCTCTTCACTGTGTTCAAGGAAACATCCATGCATTGTTTGGGAGATCTTGGTTAAGGAAGATTAAGCTAAACTGGACCTTGGTGAACCAACTTGTTGATTCTATGAACTATCTTCAATCACTTCTGAGAAAGTATGCAAAGGTGTTCGAGGAGTCACTTGAATCCATAATTGGGGTTGAAGTGCAACTCAAGATAAAGGTAGACTGTGTTTGAAAGCGTGTTCCACACCCTACGCTATTTGACCTAAAGTGGAAGAAGAACTCAAGAGGTCACTTATCGAAGATATTTTTACAGGCCTCTCAGGTGGCCAAAAGTTTAACAAAATTTATCTCTTTCAAGCCTATCTGCAAATGAACATAGTTATTAATCTCAACCGTTACTGACCATAGTAACACACAAGGGTCTGTTTTGGTATTGGAGGCTTCTGTTCGGGATAATGTCAGCATTGGCTCTCTTCCAACGATCTATGGATCAGATATTGAGTGGGCTATCAGGTGTGCAATGCTACCTGGGTGACATTTTGATCACAGGTTTGAACGATGAGTGAAGAACCGAGAAGCAAGGCTGCAACTACATAACCTCAGGCTCAAGAAAGAGAAGTGCGAATATTTAAAATCTTCTATTCACTCTCTTGGACACATCATTGACCAAAATGGGCTTCACAAAGAACCTAAGAAGACATCGGAGATCCTGGATGCTCCACGAGCGCAGAACGTGACTCAGTTAAGGTTGTTTCTAGGATTATTGAATTACTATGGAAAGTTCATACCACACTTAGCAACAAGGCTGAATTGTTTACACACATTTCTTTGTAACAAACATGCTTGGCTCTGGACGAAAGAATATGAGGATGCAGACCAAAATGTCAAAAAAAATGATAGGAATCTGAGTTATTGGTACATTATAACCCAAAACTGAAGCTGCATCTTGCTAGCGATGCATCACCCTGTGGGGTTGGAGCAGTTGTCTCGCACATTATGCCTTCAGGCGAAGAGCGACCAATAGCATTTGTTTCCGGGACATTGACTAGCACTGAGTCCACTATGCTCAACTTGAGAAAGAATCTCTCAGCATCATTTTTGGTATTCGAAGGTCCCACCATTGTTGATTTTATCTTCGATCTATTCTACTGACCGACCACCATCCCTTAATGACACTTAATGATCCCTTCGCTCGCTGCTGGACAGTTCCAACGTTGGGGATTAATCTTGTCGGCATACGATTATGTCATCGAATATCAGGGGTGAGATTCTCCATTGGCTAATGCCGAAATCACAAAACACAATTGGGCAGAGAATAGGTTCCGACACCAAAGTCGGGTGGGCACCAAATCACAATCCTCCATGGCATCAATGCGGTCTGAAGAACGCACAAACAGTAAACACTATTTCCATATCATTAGCGGGCCTGACCCGGTTTTCTCCGGGGCCTCTGTGATTCTCTGGCTCAGATGGGCCAAGTTCACTTATGCTTTTAAAAATCATGAAACTGCCGTTGTGGCTGATGAGGGAGAGAGAGGAGGTAGGACACAGACGGGTGCGACCGTGGGCTGCCATGCCGCACACTGGCTGGGCAGGCTGGGGTGGGGGAGGGGCCATGCCAGGGCCGGGGAAGCTTTGGGTCATGGGGGAACGGGCCATGTGGCCGGGGTGACCCCCCCCCCCCAACAGGACAGGGATGGTGTCTAGGCATGGGCTACCATTGCCGCGGTCTGCAAGGCAACCATCTTGCTGCGCATCACTCTGACCACCCACTTGGCCCTTGGATCTGCAGAGTGCCACCGGCCGTATGGGTGCCCCACCACCACCCCGTATTCCACCCTCCACCATAACCATCCAACCAGCTGCCACTCACTGGTGGGGCATCAGGCGGCCCATCCACAGGCAATGCCCACTGTAGCCACTACAGGGGTGCTGGGCGGGGCCATGAAGCGTACCACTGGCAAGGGAAGCATCATCCAACAGTACTCCTGGCATCAGGGACAGGCACGAGGGCCAGAGGCCCCATGATGCCAGCCACCATTGGGGCCAGGGGTGCCGGCATGGGGAGGAACATGTGGGGGCGGAGCCCGCGGTGCCAACCGGGCCACCATGTGGCCCAGAGGACCTGGTTGGGCAGGGGGATACACAACATGCTAACATGTCGGCCTTTCACCCTCTGCAGACAATGTATATTGGAATTCAACCGGTATCGGTCACCTTCCTGCTGGTCACCGCAGCCCTGGGGGATGCCTGCGGCTATACTAGCTGGCGCTGCTTGAGGAGAAGGAAGCTGCAACTGCGAGGCGTGCCGGAAAGGAACAGGAGGCAGCCGCCCAGGGTGGAGAGCCAACTGGCCAACAGGCCGAGGAGGAGAAGGAGCCACGGTGGCGCCACATGAAGCCTCGCCTATACCAGCAGCGCCTGTCATTCCCGGACCTGCCAGACTGGGCATGTCATTGAAGACTCCAGCTGAGCAGAGAGTCAGTGCGACATCTCTGCCAGATCATGGCACACCTGGCACCTCAGAAGTATGGGGGAGGACACCCGCTCCCAGTGGGTCACCCTGAACCTTTATGCCACGAGATCCTTCCAGACGCCGAGTGGCACTCTCACTCAGTGAACAGGTACCTCCGTGCTGTCACGGAGGCCCTATATGCCCAGGCGACTCAATACACCCACTTCAATGTGGACCAAGCTGATGCATGATCAATTGCACAAAGACTAAAGTTGGGTACAACTGTGGCTTTATTAGAGTCAGGTGCGTGGCCTCCTGCTGCAGCTGGCGAAATGGCAGGGCACTGGAGGTCATGCATATTTATACAGTTCTCCGTGGGAGGAGCCAGCTGGTAGGAGCTACCGGCGAACCTGTAGTGCAGGTCCTACCTTACATCTCCTATTACAGTGGTTCACCACACAAGCCCACCAGGATGCCCGGGCAGTGGGGTTCGCCACCATCGACAGGATGCCCCAGGTCCAGGGGATGATTGACAGGGTGCATGTCCCCCGACGAGTACCTGCAGATGATCTGGGAGCCCAGACCACCCCCAAAGTCCGCCCATTCCCCGCCCCCTCTCTGGTCAGCCCACCCCTCACACCCATCTGACAGAGCACCGAGCCAGGCACACAAACAGTGTGAACAGTGTTCACTGTGACAACATATTACACAGATTTGTGCCCTAGCCCCTATAACTAAACTGTGCCCTGCACCCGTGTCATGTAGTCACTAGCTCGGTGACTCCATCTCCACAATCGATGGGCCTGTCCGTTCCAGCAGCCCAAAACCATCTGGACGGCAGCTTGTTCCTGGGGTAGGCCTGCTCTCCGACCGTCCGCCCCCTCGGGTGTTCCTACCTCCACCTGATGTGCCACAGGAGCCTCTTCCTTAAAGTGCCCAATTGAGGTGAGTGTCTCTGGGATGGTGGAGAGTGTTGGAGACAGCTGTGATGGGAAGACAGTGTCATCCTCAGACTCGATCTCTGGAATGTCCTCTATCGGTAGAGGGCTGGCGTCCGAGCTGCTTTCATCATTGGTGTTAGGCTCACAGGGGGTCTCTGGATGTGGCACTGGCTGGGGGCGGGAGACAGCAGATGGACCCACCCCAGGTCCAGCCAGCGCTGCAAGACACAAGACAAGACACATGATTAGAAATGGGCTGGGGGTGGTGGGGGTGAACATGTGGGCGGGGGTGAGGGGTTGGTGAGGGTGGGGGCGGTGTAAGGTGAGGATAGTGTGGGGGTGAGGGTGATGTGGGGTTGGTGCTGGGGGGGGGGGCGCAGTTGACACAAGTGTCATGGGGAACCACGTCCAGTGCCCTCTGCTTTGCCATACTGAGGGGTCACAAGTGCAGTGGACCCCTCCAGTCTTCACTCGCTCCCGACGGTTATGGGCAGCCTTCTGTTGCGGGGGGCAGGGCAAACAGAAAGCGACAGTGTTAGACTGTCTGACGCATGCAGCCTAGGGAGTGTGTACCTGGTGACCTCAGTGGCGACGGCGCCCGGCCATGGTGGCCATGTATGGGTGCCGACATGAGCTGCAGGGTGGGGGTTCTACCGCCCTCCGGACTGTATGTGGGGGGGGGTGTTCGGGTTACGGGTTGTGGGACAGGGGTTGGTGACAGGGGCACAGTGCTGCCTACTCACCCTGGCCGTCCTGAGGTAGTCGCGCAGTTTCTTTCAGCACTGCTGCCCGTTCCGGATGGTGTTACCCACGCGCTCACCGGCTCTGGCACCTGCACCCAGACATGGCGAACGGCGTCGTCTGGCAGCCTACATCCCGGCCGGGATATAGGGTCATCTGCCTCTCCCCCACCGCATCCTGGAGGGTCTCCAGCTCGGCATCGGTGATGCATGATGGCGCTCTCCTCGCTGCCATCTTGTTGGCTGGGATGGTGTGAGTGGGGAGTGATGTGTGTATCTGCAGCTGCAGCTTGTCAGCCTCCTGAGTGTCAATTCTCCGCGTGGTGCCAGTGCTAGCCCCTCAGCAGGACCATAATCAGTCCAGGTCCGGCGCCAGTATTGCTGTTGTGGAACTCCACAAATTCTGTGCTGGCATCAACACCCTGGGGCTGGATTCTCCGATTTCTGACGCTAAAATCTCATATGGCGATTGGCCGGCGAATCCGTTTTTACGCCGAAATCGGGGGCGGTGTCGTTTTTCGGATGCTCCGCCCCTCAAAAATGGTGTCATCGCTAAGTACGCTGCACTCCATTGGGACGGCTTCAGGATGTCACCTGAGGCCCTCCCCCGATGCTCTACCTCTGATGGGCCGATTTCCCGACAGCGTGGGGCTCGTGTGCTCACAGTTTTCAGGGATCTCGCAGCTGCGGACTGTTCCAGCTCTGCCACAGTCAGGGGGGGGGCTGTTCTGCTGGCCGGGTGGGGCTTCGGCGGGGTCTGGGGGGACTGGTGGGGGGTGATTCAGGGGTGGCGAGGGGGGTTACAGGGGTGCTATCTTGCAGGCCGGGTCCAAGAGCGGCCGGCACCATGTTGCACGGTGCGAACGCTCCAGGTCGCCGCCGTGCGCATGCGCGGCCACGGATCCGGCAACTCTCCATCTGTATCTGCAGGCAAGGCCGGGGGCTTTACGTGGCGTGGCTGCTAGCCCCCCACCAGGCGGAGCATCGGTGTGGAGGC
This sequence comes from Scyliorhinus torazame, assembly GCF_047496885.1. Lineage (NCBI taxonomy): Eukaryota > Metazoa > Chordata > Chondrichthyes > Carcharhiniformes > Scyliorhinidae > Scyliorhinus > Scyliorhinus torazame. Next base: position 80,915,580 of record NC_092727.1, on the reverse strand, counting down.
GCCGCCGACTTTGGTCGGAAGGCTAGTCACATGTCCCGGACATAGCCTCAAAATCGGCGAATCCAGTCTCAGAAATGCAGAATCCAGCCCCATAGGTTTGAACAGTCGTGAACATGGCTGCTTTGTCTGGACTGTGCTGCAAGATCAACAAGGCCAAATATATCAGCATGAATTCTGATCAAGACTTCAATGACAGATTTTATCTACTTCATGTGGAAATGGTCTGTTAGCGTCTTTCTAGGTGAGAAAATGTATCTGAACAGATTCGGTGATGGGGAAGGTGTTGAACATGATTCAAAGGGACACCCTAACACAAGCGCACAGAAATAATCCAGACTTCAAAACCTATCTTACCAGGCACCTTGAGTGACAGCAGCCGGTGCGGGGAGGGGACCGTCGGGAGAAGGGGGGGCGTCGGAGGGAGAGCCAGCGGGTGCAAGGTCTCGCGGGGAAACGGTGTCTTGCCTGCCGTCGAGGTGCTTGACGTAGGCGTGTTGAGGGTTTGCGTATAGCAGTTGCACTCTCTTGACTAGTGGGTCTGTCTTATGGCTCCTCACGTGCCTCCAGAGTAGAACTGGTCCCGGAGTCGTCAGCCAACGTGGAAGCGAGACCCCAGAGGTGGACTTCCTGGGGAAGACAAACAAGCGGTTGTGAGGGGTCTTGTTCGTGGCCGTACAGAGGAGTGATCTAATGGAGTGTGAAGTGTTGGGTGCTCTGCGACACAGACAAACCAACACGGTTGCGAATGGTACAACTCAGTTTTATTTCAAACATCTATTTACAGTGGTAAACTGTTTACTGAGGTTCGATCATAACCCTTGAATCTGTGGACCTATTCCTAATTCTATCTTGTAATGGCACTCAGCACATGGTGGATGTCTGAATGGCTTGCTATGAGCTCTGTGCCCTGATCTGTCTCCTGCTCGAGTCCCCAGGAAGTGTCGTGTTCCCTGTTTTGTACTGTGTATGCTCTTGCCTGTGATTGGCTGTGGTGTTGTGTGTGTGTTGATTGGTCCGTTGATCTGTCCATCAGTATGTATGTATGTAAGTGCTATGATGTTTACCTGAATATCATGACATCCCCCCTTTTCTACAAGAACATGTGCCTCTGTGGTCATAAATAGAGATGTGTACTGTGTGTAGCTAAATGTGTGTGTGTGCAATATCTACAGCATGTACACAGGGCTAAACTATATACAAGGGGCGATGTCGGGTGCGACATAACAACGAGGTTGTACCATAAACAAAGAACGGGGAAATGTTGAACGACAAAATGAATTCCTGTAACGATAAGAACAGAAACATATTAACACAGTGGTAGCATGAGTTCAATGTACAAACAGTCTCATAAGTCCAGTCTAGTAGGTGGGCGACGAATTCGGGTTGACCGCCTCAAGGGTGGGTCTGGAACCACCGGCTGAGGAATGGGCCTGGCCACGGACGACGATGGAAGGGGCATGGTGGCAGGCAGCTCCACGAAGTCGATATCAGGAACAACAGGAGGACGAATGGATCCATCAGGCATGCGAACCAGGAACGAGCGGGGAGCCACGCGTCGGAGAACTTCGGCAGGTGCTGACCAGCCACCTTCTGGTAGGTGGATGCGGACTTTGTCTCCAGGCGCCAGGGCGGGAAGATCAGTTGCCCGTGTGTCATATGCCCTCTTCTGGCGAACGCGCTGCAGTTGCATCCTGTGCAGTACCGGAGCATGGTTGGTTGTGGGTGCCAGAATGGAAGGCACAGTGGTCCTGAGGGCGCGACCCATCAACAGCTGGGCTGGTGAGAGGCCAGTGGCTAGTGGGGCCAAGCGATAGGCCAGCAAGGCTAGGCAGAAATCCGATCCGTCAGCAGCAGCCTTGCAGAGGAGCCGCTTGACGATGTGAACGCCCTTCTCCGCCTTTCCATTGGACTGGGCATGCAGAGGGCTGGACGTCACTTGTGTGAAGCCATACGAGGCAGCAAAGGATGACCATTCCTGGCTGGCGATACAGGGCCCATTGTCCGACATGACAGTCATCGGAATGCCGTGGCGAGCGAAGGTGTCTTTGCAGGCCCTTATGACAGCGGACAATGTCAAATTGTGCAGGCGTATGACCTCTGGATAGTTGGAAAAGTAGTCAATGACGATTACATAGTCACTGCCGAGCGCGTGAAAGAGGTCCACATACACACCTTCGCCCAGGGGGACATCACCAGCTCATGGGGCAGAAGCGTCCCAGAAGGTTGCGCCGGTTGGAACCTTTGGCAGGTGGGGCAGTTGAGCACCATATTGGCAATGTCATCACTGATGCCCGGCCAGTATACCGCCTCTCAAGCCCTCCATCTGCACTTCTCGACCCCCAGATGGCCTTCGTGTAGTTGGTGGAGGACCAGCCTGTGCATGCTGTGCGGAATCACAATCCAGTCCAGCTTTAGAAGGACACCATCAATGATGGCCAAGTCGTCTCGGACATTGTAGAACTGCGGGCACTGCCCTTTGAGCCACCCTCCCATCATGTGGCGCATCACCCGTTGTAGAAGGGGGTCAGCCGCAGTCTCTCGGCGAATACGGGCCAGACTGGAGTCGTCAGCTGGCAGATTTGCCGATGTGAAAGCCACCTGCTCCTCGACCTGACAGACGAGCCCCTCCGAATCTGGTGGTGTGCTCACTGCTCTAGATAGGGCATCCGCAATGATAAGGTCCTTCCCTGGGGTGTAGACCAGTTGGAAGTCATACCTCCTAAGTTTAAGTAGGATGCGCTGGAGGCGAGGGGTCATCTCGTTCAGGTCCTTATTTATGATGCTGACCAGGGGGCGGTGGTCAGTCTCAACGGTAAACCGGGGGAGACCATACACGTAGTCATGGAACTTGTCTATCCCGGTTAGCAAGCCCAGGCACTTCTTTTCGATCTGCGCGTAGCGCTGTTCTGTGGGGGTCATGGTTCGCGAGGCATAGGCGACCGGGGCCCATGACGCAGTGTCATCCCGCTGTAGGAGCACCGCCCCAATGCCGGACTGGCTGGCATCAGTCGAAATTTTAGTGTCACGAGATGTGTCGAAAAACGGCAATACCGGTGATGTGGTGAGCTTAAGTTTGAGCTCCTCCCATTCCTGCTGGTGTGTGTGCAGCCAGTGGAACTCCATGGACTTCTTGACGAGGTGGCGCAGAGCTGTCGTGTGGGAGGCAAGGTTGGGAATGAACTTCCCCAGGAAGTTGACCATGCCTAGAAAGCGTAGCACTGCTTTCTTGTCTGCCGGCTGCTGCATGGCTGTAATGGCGCTCACCTTGTCTGCATCCGGACGGACCCCTGACCGGGAAATGTGGTCCCCCAGGAACTTCAGCTTGGTTTGGCCGAAAGAACACTTGGCTCGGTTGAGGCGCAGGCCGTTTTCGCGTATGCGTGCAAAGACGCGCTGGAGACGATAGATGTGCTCCTGTGGTGTGGTGGACCAGATGATGACGGCGTCCGCGTAGACGCGCACCCCTTCGATGCCTTCCATCATCTGCTGTATGATCCTGTGAAAGACCTCGGATGCCTAGATGATGCCAAATGGTATTCTGTTGTAGCAGAACCTGCCGAAAGGGGTGTTGAAGGTGCACAGCTTTTGGCTGGATGGATCCAGTTGGATCTGTCAAAAACCCTTCGAGGCATCCAGTTTTGTGAAGATTTTAGCCCGGGCCATTTCGCTCGTGATCTCTTCCCGTTTGGGTATGGGGTAGTGTTCCCTCATTATGTTGTTGTTGAGGTCTTTTGGATCAATGCAGATCCAGAGCTCGCCGGAGGGCTTCTTAACACACACCATGGAGCTGACCCATGGCGTGGGCTCCGTGACCCGGGATAGGACCCCTTGGTCCTGGAGATCCTGCAGCTGATGCTTGAGGCGGTCTTTGAGTGGCGCTGGGACCCTGCGAGGTGCGTGAATGACCGGGGTGGCGTCCGGTTTGAGCCAAATTTTGTAGGTGTAGGGCAGTGTTCCCATGCCCTCGAATGCCTCCTGGTTGTGGGCGAGGAGCGATTGGAGCTGTGCCCTGAACTCTGCATCCGGGAAGTCAGATGTGCCTTCTGGAGACAGAGTGTGGACTCGTTGCACGAGGTGGAGAACCTTGCATGCCTGTGCACCTAACAGGGAGCCCTTTGATGATCTGACTATCTCGAATGCGAGTGTGGCCGTATGTGTGTTGTGTGTCACCTGGAGCTGGCCGGATCCCATAGCCGGGATAACGTTCCCGTTGTAATCGACCATCTTGCAACGGGACGGCCGAATTGGTGGTCTGACCTTCATGGCGTAGAAGGTTGACCATGCTATGAGGTTGGCGGAGGCGCCAGTGTCCAGACGGAATGTTATCGGTGATCGGTTGACCGTTCGGGTGGCACACCATTCATCACCCGGGTTGACAGTGTTAACTTGCATCGGCTGGTGGGTCCTGGCTGGAGACATTTGGTTCCTATCAATGACCGCAACACGGAAGGTGTCCCGGTCATCTGTGTCACTGGTCTGGATATTGTCTGGGCATGACGCGTACTAAGGAGGCTGAATGGTCCGCACGTCCCTGCGAGGTTGTCGGAGTTGGGGAACATTGGCAGCTTGAGCTGCTCAACAGCAGGCAGCGTAGTGGCCCACCTTGCCACAGCGGAGGCATTGTGTTCTTGCGGGACATTGCCGCTTTAAATGTGCGGCTCCACAGTTGCCGCACGTCGTGACGTCATGGCGTTCGTTGCGCCACCACGCATGCGCAGTTCGGTCTTGCGTTGAGCGTGCCTGCGCATCACGCTCCTCAGTGTTGCCGTCGTTTTTGGCACGCACACGCGGGAGGGCCTCGAAAAGCGAGCAAAATGGCCGCCCTCGTCCGGGCCGCGGGCCGGGAGGAACTCGATCGCCTGGACCCGTTTGGCCTCGTAGGATGCCTGCCTCGCCGATCCGGCCGCGTAGGACCATTGCCGCGCCGATTCGGCCACCTGAAATTGGGTATAGCGGTTAGTCGCGTTTTCGTGCAGGACACAGGCTTCGATTGCGGAGGCTAAGCTGAGGCCTTTTATTTTTAATAGCTGCTGGCGTAGGGTGCCCGAGGTGACCCCAAAAATGATCTGGTCCCGAATCATGGAATCGGAGGTGGTGTCGTAACCGCAGGACTGCGCGAGGATACGGAGATGTGTAAGGAATGACTGAAAGGGCACATCCTTACCTTGCAGGCGCTGCTGGAAGAGATACCTCTCGAAGCTCTCGTTGACCTCGACGTTGAAGTGTTGGTCGAGCTTGAGAAGGACCATCTTGTATTTGGTCTTGTCCTCACCTTCCGCGAACACCAGGGAGTTGTAGACATGGATGGCGTGTTGACCTGCCGTGGTGAGGAGGATGGCGATCTTTCTGGTGTCCGAGGCGCTCTCCTTTTCGTTGGTTTCTAGAAAGAGCTGGAACCGCTGTTTGAACAGCTTCAAATTAACGCCGAGATTTCCAGCGACTTGTAGCGGCTGCGGTGTGTTGACGGTGTCCATGGCGCAGGATGGCAGATTCCGGAGGATTTGTAGGTAGGTACCACAGTTACTCCTGGTACTATGAAGTGTTGGGTACTCTGCTACACAGACGAACCAACACGGTTGCGAATGGTACAACTCAGTTTTATTTCAAACATCTATTTACACTGGTAAACTGTTTACTGAGGTTCGATCATAACCCTTGAATCTGTGGACCTATTCCTAATACTATCTTGTAGTGGCACTCAGCACATGGTGGATGTCTGAATGGCTTGCTATGAGCTCTGTGCCCTGGTCTGTCTCCTGCTCGAGTGCCCAGGAAGTGTCGTGTTCCCTGCTTTGTACTGTGTATGCTCTTGCCTGTGATTGGCTGTGGTGTTGTGTGTGTGTTGATTGGTCCGTTGATCTGTCCATCAGTATGTATGTATGTATGTGCTATGATGTTTACCTGAATATCATGACAGAGTGCAGGGCATCGGGTCGGACCTCCTGCCAGCGGGCGGTTGGGAGACTTCTTGACCGTAGGGCTAGAAGGACAGTCTTCCAAACTGTCGCGTTCTCCTCCTCCACCTGCCCATTTTCCCATGGGTTATAGCTGGTCGTTCTGCTCGAGGCGATGCCCTTATTGAGCAGGTATCGACGCAGCTCATCGCTCATGAACGATGTACCCCGGTCGCTGTGGATATAAGCGGGGAAACCAAACAGGGTGAAGATGCTGTGCAGTGCCTTGATTACTGAGGCCGAGGTCATATCGGGGCAGGGGACAGCGAATGGGAAGCGGGAGAATTCATCGATGACAGTGAGGAAACAAACGTTGTGGTTGGTGGACGGGAGGGGACCTTTGAAGTCCATGCTTAGTTGCTCAAAGGGCCCAGATGCCTTTACCAGGTGAGCCTTGTCTGGTCAGTAGAGGTTTGCAGTCAGCACAGATCTGACAAGCCTTGGTCATGGCCTTGACCTCCTCGGTGGAGTAAGGTAGGTTTCGGGACTTGATGAAGTGAGCAAGCCGGGTGACGCCTGGGTGACAGAGGTCATCGTGGATGGCCCTCAGGCGGTCTTTCTGCACGTTGGCGCATGTGCCGCGGGACAGGGCATCTGGGGACTCGTTGAGCTTCCCCGGACAATATGTAATATCATACGTGTAGGTGGAGAGTTCTATCCTCCACCTCAGAATTTTATCATTCTTTATTTTGCCACGTTGTGCGTTATCGAACATAAAGGCGACCGACCGTTGGTCGGTGACGAGGGCGAACCTCCTACCAGCTAGGTAGTGCCTCCAGTGTCGCACGGCCTCCACTATGGCTTGTGCCTCCTTTTCGACTGCAGAGTGGCGGATTTCCGAGGCGGTGAGGTTTCGGGAGAAAAACGCTCCTGGTCTGCCCGCCTGGTTGAGGGTAGCTGCCAGGGCGACGTCTGATGCATCGCTTTCTACCTGGAAGGGAATGGTTTCGTCCACCGAGTGCATGGCGGCCTTGATGATATCGGCCTTGATACGACTGAAGGCTGACTGAGCCTCAACCGTCAGGGGAAAAACCGTGGTTTTGATGAGTGGTCGGGCTTTGTCCGCATATCTGGGGACCCACTGGGCGTAATAGGAAAAGAGCCCCAAGCACCGTTTGAGGGCCTTGAGGCTACGGGGGAGGGGAAGTTCCTAGGACCCCATTTTCCACGACGTAGCCGAGGATGGCGAGTCGGGTTGTGTGGAACACGCATTTCTCTTTGTTGTAGGTCAGATTGAGGGCTCAGGCGGTCTGGAGGAACTTCCTCAGGTTTGCGTTGTGGTCCTGCTGGTCATGGCCGCAGATGGTGACATTGTCCAAGTACTGGTATGTAGCCCGTAAGCCGTACTGGTCCACCATTTGATCCATCGCCCTTTGAAAAATGGACACTCCGTTTGTGACGCTAAAAGGGACCCTAAGGAAGTGAAAAAGCCGACCGGCTGCTTCGGAGGCCGTGTAGGGGCGGTCCTCCGGGCGGATAGGGAGCTGATGATCGGCAGATTTTAGATCGACCGTGGAGAATACCTGATACTGGGTGATTTGGTTCACCATTTCTGCTATGCGGGGAAGTGGGTACGCATCGAGTTGCGTAAAACGGTTTATGGTCTGACTATAGTCCACCACCATTCGTTGCTTTTCCCCAGACCGGACTACCAATACTTGTGCTGTCCAAGGGCAGTTGCTAGCCTCTATGATCCCTTCTTTTAGTAGTCGCTGAACCTCTGACTTGATGAAAGTCATGTCTTGGGCACTGTACCGCCGACTCCTGGTGGCGACGGGCTTACAGTCGGGAGTGAGGTTCGCGAAGAGGGGGTTGGTGCAACTTTAAGTGTGTGGTGAACCACTGTAATAGGATATGTAAGGTAGGGCCTGCACTACAGGTTCGCCGGTAGCTCCTGCCGGCTGGCTCCGTCCACGGAGAACTGTATAAATATGCATGACCTCCAGTGCCCTGCCATTTCGCCAGCTGCAGCAGGAGGCCACGCATCTGACTGTAATAAAGCCACAGTTGTACCCAACTTTAGTCTTTGTGCAATTGATCGTGCATCAATTTATTACACTCAGATTTTCCACAGAATGGATATCAGAATTAAGCCCGATCGCCTGCAGCTGGATCCGCACTCGCCCAACACCAGGAAAGACTTCACTCACAGGCTAGCATGTTTTGAGGCCTACATCAAGGCTGCGGACCCCGAGCCAATGGAGGCTCAAAAGATCTGGAGTCCTGTACTCCAGACTGAGCTCCAGCGTGTTCCCGATGATCCAAGACGCCACAAATTACACAAAAGCAATGGAAGTCCTTCAGGAACACTCCGTGCAGAAGGCGAATACGCCCTTCGCCAGGCATGTACTCGCCACCCGCTCGTAAGTACCTGGTGAGTCCATCGAAGACTTCTGGCGGGCTCTAATTCCACTCATCCGGGACTGTGACTGTCAGGCCGTTATGGCCACCGAACACGCAAATCTCCTCATGCCTTCGTGACGGGGATTGCGTCGGACCGCATCCGAGAACTATTACTGGAAGGGGCCACGCTCGAACTGGCGGAGACGAAAACCTTGGCGCTCTCCATGACGGTCGCATCCCGTAACGTACATTCGTACCTCTCCCGCCATGCTGCCCACCCTTCTACTCCTTCCTACCCCTCTTGGACCCGCCGACGACCTCCTCAGCCGGGGCCCTGCCTTTCCAATACGCCTGCGCCGCACGCTGATCCGCGCACCCCGGGGGTCCCAGCTGCTACTTCTGCGGTCAGCAGAAGCACCCCCGCCAACACTGCCCGGCCCGCACTCCAGTTTGTAAAGCCTGCAGTAAAAAGGGCCACTTCGCGGCTGTGTGCCAGGCCCGCGCAGTCGCTGCGATCGTGCCCGCTATCGCCCCCTCCCCACGCCAGACGCACAATGGGAGCCGCCATCTTGTCCTCCCGGGTCCATGTGCGACCAATGGGCGCTGCCATCTTGTCCCCCTTCGGCCACGTGCGCCCCATGGGCGCCGCCATCTTGTCCCGGTCCCCGCAATGTGCGCACCATGGGCGCCGCCATCTTGTTCCCCACAGGGTCTCCGGACATCCCGACATCGGAAGCACACATTCTCGCCACCCGAAGCATCCGATGGCTACCTGCAGCTCGCTTCGATAACGCTGGACCAATCTTGCCCGCACAACCTGGCCACCGCGTCGACGACGGTTAAAATCAACGGCCACCCGACCTCGTGCCTGCTCGACTCCGGGAGCACCGAAAGCTTCGTTCACCCAGATACGGTAAGGCGCTGCTCCCTCGTGGTCCACCCTACCAATCAAAGGATCTCCCGAGCATCCGGATCCCATTCCGTCCCGATCCGAGGTTTTTGTACAGTCACCCTCATGGTCCAGGGCATAGAATTTAGTAACTTCCGCCTCTATGTCCTTCCTAATCTCTGCGCTGCACTCCTGTTGGGTCTGGACTTCCAGTGCAACTTCCAGAGCCTCCCCCTCAAATTCGGCGGGCCCTTACCCCCCCTTACCGTTTGCGGCCTCATGACCCTCAAGGTCGATCCCCCCTCCCTTTTTGCCAATCTAACTGCGGATTGCTAGCCGGTTGCCACTAGGAGCAGACAGTACAGCACCCAGGACAAGACCTTCATCAGGTCCGAAGTCCAGCGGCTGCTTAAGGAGGGTATTATCGAGGCCAGCAATAGCCCCTGGAGAGCCCAAGTTGTAGTGGTTAAAACTGGGGAGAAACACAGGATGGTCGTGGACTACAGTCAGACCATCAATCGGTATACGCAGCTTGACGCGTACCCCCTCCTACGCATATCTGATATGGTCAATCAGATTGCGCAGTACTGGGCATTCTCAACAATTGACCTGAAATCCACCTACCACCACTCCCCATCTGGAAGTCGGACCGGCCATACACTGCCTTCGAGGTGGACGGTCGCCTCCACCACTTCCTTAGGGTCCCTTTCGGTGTCACAAATGGGGTCTCGGTCTTCCAAAGAGAGATGGAACGAATGGTCGACCAGTACAGTTTGCGGGCCACTTTTCCGTACTTAGATAATGTCACCATCTGCGGCCATGACCAGCAGGACCACGATGCCAACCTCGATAAATTCCTCCGCACTGCCACTCTTCTCAACATGACCTACAACAAAGAGAAGTGTGTGTTCAGTACGACTCGGTTAGCCTATCTCGGCTATATAGTCCAAAACGGACTTCTCGGGCCCGACCCCGACCGCATGTGCCCCCTCATGGAACGTCCCCTCTCCCACTGCCCCAGGGCCCTCAAACGCTGCCTGGGGTTCTTTTCCTACTACGCTCAGTGGGTCCCAAACTATGCGGACAAGGCCCGCCCACTCATTCAGTCCACCCAATTCCCCCTCGCGGCCGAGGCACAACACGCTTTCGCCTGCATCAGAGCAGATATCGCCAAGGCCGGGATGCGCGCAGTGGACGCAGTGGACGAGTCACTGCCTTTCCAAGTAGAAAGCAATGCTTCAGACGTCGCCCTTGCCGCCACTCTAAACCAGGCAGGCAGACGTGTGGCATTCTTTTCCCGCGCCCTTCATGCCTCGGAAACTCGACACTCATCCGTCGAAAAGGAGGCCCAAGCTATCGTTGAAGCTGTGCGGCATTGGAGGCATTACCTGGCCGGTAAGAGATTCACAGTCCTTACGGACCAACATGTTCAATAACACACAGCGGGGCTGTCGTGTTGGGTGTTCCGATGCACAAATGACCCAACGCGGCTGTAGATGGTACAACTCTGTTTTATTCTCTTAACAATGACAACTACTAACTGCTGGCTTGGGTACGTGCTTCACCAGCTAACCTGTGGACCCAGCCCTATCACTATCTTAGTGAGGCACTCAGCACACGGCCAGTACAGAGCATCTCGGGTCCTCCGCCTGCACTTTTCAACTCCGAGACGGCCTTCGTGCAGTTGTTCAAGGACAAGCCGGTGCAAGCTGTGTGGGATCACAATCTGGTCCAACTTCAAGAGGACACCATCAATGACGGCCAAGTCGTCCCGGACATTGTAAAATGTGGGCACTTCCGTTATGTGGCGCATTACATGCTGTAGAAGGGGGTCAGCCGCAGTCTCACGGCGAATGTGGGCCAGACGTGCGTCAGTGGCCGGCAGATTGGCCGATGTGAAGGCTACTTGTGCGTCGACCTGACAAACGAACGCCTCTGAGTTGGGCGGTGTGTTAACCGCCCTGGACAGAGCATCTGCGATGATGAGATCCTTCCCCGGGGTGTAGACAAGTTGGAAGTCATACCTCCGGAGCTTGAGCAGAATGCGCTGGAGGTGAGGGGTCATATCGTTGAGGTCCTTCCGAATGATGCCGACCAGGGGGCGATGGTCGGTCTCCACAGTGAACTGCGGAAGACCATATACATAATCGTGAAATTTGTCGATGCCAGTCAACAGGCCTAGGCACTCCTTCTCAATCTCCGCATAGCGCTGTTCTATGGGGGTCATGGCCCGCGACGCATAGGCGACCGGAGCCCATGATGCGATGTCGTCCCGTTGGAGGAGTACCGCCCCAATGCCGGACTGGCTGGCGTCAGTTGAGATCTTTGTTTCCCATGTGGTATCGAAAAACGCCAGTACCGGGGCGGTGGTGAGCTTGACCTTGAGCTCCTCCCATTCACTCTGGTGTGCGGGCAGCCACTGGAATTACGTTGTCTTTTTGACCAGGTGGCGAAGAGCCGTCGTGTGCGAAGCAAGGTTAGGAATGAAGTTCCCCAGGAAGTTGACCATCCCGAGAAAGCGCAGCACTGGCTGACGGCGGCTGCATGGCTGCGATGGCTGCCACTTTGTCGGCATCCGGCCGCACACCCGACCGGGAGATGTGGTCTCCCAAAAACTTTAGCTCAGTCTGGCCAAAAGAGCACTTGGCTCGGTTGAGGCGCAGGCCCTGATCTCGTATCCGTGCAAAGACACGCTGGAGACGACTGATGTGTTCCTGTGGTGTGGTGGACCAGATGATAACGTCGTCTACGTAGACGCGTACCCCTTCGATGCCCTCCATCATTTGTTCCATAATGCGATGGAACACCTCGGATGCCGAGATGATGCCGAATGGCATCCTATTGTAGCAGTATCTGCCAAATGGAGTGTTGAAAGTGCACAGCTTCCTGCTGGACTGATCCAATTGAATCTGCCAAAAACCCTTTGAGGCATCAAGCTTGGTGAATATTTTTGCTCGAGCCATTTCGCTCGTGATTTCTTCTCGTTTGGGTATGGGGTAGTGTTCCCTCATAATGTTGTTATTCAAATCTTTTGAGTCGATACAGATCCGGAGCTCGCCAGAGGGCTTCTTGACGCACACCATGGAGCTGACCCATGGAGTAGGCTCCGTGACCCGGGAAAGCACTCCTTGGTCCTGCAGGTCCTGCAGCTGCTGCTTGAGGCAGTCCTTGAGTGGTGCTAAAATCCTACGAGGTGCGTGAATGACCGGGGTGGCGTCCGGTTTGAGCCGTATTCTGTACGTATAGGGCAGTGTGCCCATGCCCTCGAAAACCTCCTGGTTGTGCGCGAGGAGTGAGTGGAGCTGCGCCCTAAAGTCTGCATCTGGGAAATCGGACATGCCTTCTGGAGACAGTGTGTACCCGCTGAACGAGGAGGAGGACCTTGCACGCCTGTGCACCTAACAGAGAGTCCTTCGAGGATCCAACGATTTCAAATGATAATGTGGCTTTGTGTGAGTTGTGTGGAACCTCGAGCTGGCAGGACCCCGTGGCCGGGTTGATGTTTCTGTTATAGTCAACCAGCTGACAATGGGATGGCAGAATCGGTGGTTTAACCTTCAAGGTCTGGAAGGCTGACCATGCGAGGAGATTGGCGGAGGCACCAGTGTGCAGGCGAAATGTGATCTGTGATCGGTTGATCGTTAGGGTGGCACACCACTCATCGCCCGGATCAATGCTGTGCACTGGCAGCGGCTGGTGGTTCCGACTTGGGGACATCTGGTTCTTGTGGATTACCGCAGCGCGGAAGGGCTCCCTGTCTTCGGTATCGCTGGTCTGCATACTATCAGGATATGACTCAGTGTAGGGGGGCTGAATCGCCCGCACGTCCCTGCGAGGCTGGCGGGATTGTTGGGAGTTGGCAGGTTGAGGTGCTCGACAGCAGGCAGCGTACTGGCCCACCCTGGCACAGCGGCAGCATTGTCGCGCTTTGGCCGGACATTGCCGCTTTAAGTGGGCGGAGCCACAGTTGCTGCACGACGTGATGTCATGGCGTTCGTTGCATTCGTTGTGCCACCATGCATGCGCGGTGCGGTCCTGCGTAGAGCGCGCCTGCGCATCACATCCCTCTGCGTCTACATCCCCTCTTTTGGTGCGTACAAGCACGGGAGGCCTCGGAAAGCGCGTGAAATGGCCGCCGTCGCCCGGGCCGCAGGCCGGGAGGAACTCGATCGACTGGACCCGCTCCGCCTCGTAGGTCCCGTGCCGTGCCGTTTCGGCCGCCTGGATTTGGGAGTACCGGCTGGTCGCGTTCTCATGGAGGACACAGGTCTCGATGGCAGTCGCTATGGTGAGGCGCTTTATTTTAAGGAGCTGCTGGCGTAGGGTGTCCGAGATGACCCCAAAAACTATCTGATCCTGTACCATGGAGTCGGAGGTGGCCTCATAGCCGCAGGACTGCGCGAGGATACGGAGGTGTGTCAAGTAAGATTGGAAAGGCTCATCCTTACCCTGCTGGAGCTGCTGGAAGAGGTATCTCTCGAAGCTCTCATTGACTTCCACACTGAAGTGTTCCTCGAACGTCAGAAGCACCGTCTGATATTTTGTCTTGTCCTCGCCTTCCGCGAATGCCGGGGAGTTGTAGATGTGGATGGCGTGTTGCCCCACCGTGGAGAGGTGGAGGGCGATCTTCCTGGTGTCTGATGCATTCTCCCTGTCTGTGGCTTCTAGGAAGAGCTGGAAACGCTGTTTAAGCAGCTTCCAGTTGACGCCAAGATTTCCAGCGATTCGCAGCGGCTGCGGCGGGCTGATGTTTTCCATTGTAGCCACTTAAAATGGCCAACTCCCGATTCAAAATGGCGAACGGCAAAGGCTGACGGGACAGTCAGCCAACAAGACAAAAACCAGCAGCTGCAGGTTGGCTGTGTATTTACCTCTGCAAAGGCCAGACAATATTGATACCAGCAACCATCAGCATAACAAAACAACAGCCATCTGCATACTAATGAGCAATCCCCGGGAACAATAAGCAACATTTAGATACACAAAGCAAAACCAGACTCTTCGGCACCAGCAGGAGCCTACACAAAAGGAGGTGAACGAGCACCTCAAGACCGCCCATCGATCAGGGAACCGCTCCAGCATTGGAGAAAATCGAACCAAGCGATTGGGACAAAGTACAGGTACAGGGTCCGCCCCGAAAGGCGGGAAGCCCCTGGGGACTATAAGAATTGAGCCCCAAGTTCAAATCGCTCTCTTCTCTTCTCTTCCTCTCCACCTCTTCGCGCTCTTCGTCCTGCCCGCGTCACCCAGCAACAACGAACCAACATTGACCATGACCGGAGCAGTGAAGATCGAACTCGTAAGTTTAATTCAACGCTCGCTGTGAGATAGGCGCTGCTAGCTACCAATCTGTACCAACTTCGAATCCCGCAGGCTCAGAACCTGAACGAAAGGCCATTTGTTTCCCTGACCTGGTGGGCCAGTTCCAAGTTAAGTATAGGCCTGTTAGTTATAGAAGTAGCTTAGACGTAGAATTTGTGCATGAGTAGCGATTACTGTGTATAATAAATGTGTTTTGATTTAAACCTTACTAATCGGTGTCTTGGATTATTGATCATTACTCGGACTTGAACCACGTGGTGGTATCATAAAGATACCTGGCGACTCAAGAGCAAAGGTAATAAAACAGAGCAATTGAACTGAGGCAAAATCAGCAACACCATGGAGCAGGATGGCGGATTTCTGAAAGGGTGCAGGTAGGTCTCACAATCGCAGGTTACCTTCCACTACTGGTATCATGTCGTGTTGGGTGTTCCGATGCACAAATGACCCAACACGGCTGTAGATGGTACAACTCTGTTTTATTGTCTTAACAACGACAACTACTAACTGCTGGCTTGGGTATGTGCTTCACCAGCTAACCTGTGGACCCAGCCCTATCACTATCTTAGTGAGGCACTCAGCACATGGTCTATGTCTGAGTGGCACGCTGTGAGCTCTGTGCTCTGAGCTATCTCCTGGTAGAAAAGAGCGGGAACTGTGGTGTTCCCTGTTTTATAGTGCGTGTGCTCTCACTGGTGATTGGCTGCGATGTTATGTGTGTGCTGGTTGGTCCAACTACCTGTCCATCAGTGTGTGTGTGATTGCACCATGATATGCTGATGTGGATATCATGACAGGGGCAAGATCAAAAATGATAAAATCTTGCGGTGGAGAATCGAGCTCTCCACCTATAATTACGAGATCTTGTATCGCCCCGGTAAACTCAACAAGCCCCCAGACGCCCTCTCCCGAGGTACATGTGCCAGCGCACAAGTGGACCAACTCCGGGCCCTACATGACAGCCTTTGTCACCCGGGGGTCACTCGATTGTACCATCTGTTCAAAGCTCGCAATCTGCCCTACTCCGTCGAGGAAGTAAGGACAGTCACCAGGGTCTGCCAGGTCTGTGCGGTGTGCAAGCTGCACTTCTACCGGCTGGACCGTGCGCGCCTGGTGAAGGCTTCCCGCCCCTTTGAACGCCTCAGTGTGTATTTCAAAGGGCCCCTCCCCTCCACCGACCGTAACACGTACATTCTCAGTGTGGTCGATGAATACTCCAGATTCCCCTTCGCCATTCCATGCCCCGATATGACGTCTGCCACCGTCATCAAGGCCCTCAGCACCATCTCACTCTGTTCGGTTTCCCCGCCTACATCCACAGTGACAGGGGATCCTCATTCATGAGCGATGAGCTGCGTCAGCTCCTGCTCAGCAGGGGTATAGCCTCCAGCAGGACGACCAGCTACAACCCCTGGGTAAACGGGCAAGTAGAATGGGAGAATGGGGCGGTTTGGAGGGCCGTCCAGCTGGCCCTACGGTCCAGGAACCTCCCAGCCTCTCGCTGGCAGGAGGTCCTCCCTGAAGCTCTACATTCCATCCGGTCACTATTGAGCACCGCCACTAATAACACACCCCATGAACGTGTTTTCACCTTCCCCAGGAAGTCCACATCCAGGGTGTCGCTCCCGACCTGGCTCGCTGCTCCAGGACCGGTCCTTCTCCGTAGGCACGTCCTACTTCACAAGGCGGACCCCTTGGTGGACAGGGTTCACCTGCTCCATGCCAACCCTCAATATGCCTACGTTGAGTTCCCCGACGGCCGCCAAGATACTGTCTCACTCAGGGACCTAGCACCGTCAGGTTCCACCCCAACACCCCCCCCCCCCCACCTCCCACCGCGCCGCCAATATTGACCCCACCAGACCACCCCCCCCACTTTCCGCACAAGAGGACTTCTGCACGCTCCCAGAGTTCCCCGATGACTGGCCAGCATCAGCATCGCCACCACCGCCATCGGTGCCACCTCCACCACCACCAGCACCGACATCGCCGCCACCGTTACGCCGCTCCCAACGAAGCATCAAAGCGCCAGACCGGCTGAATCTTTGACGGACTCCGGACCGTCAACATGGACTTTTCTTTCCCTACCACTGTACATAATTGCACTAATTGTATATAGTTTCATGTCACCCCCGCCGGACTCATTTTTAACAGGGGGTGAATGTGGTGAACCACTGTAATAGGAGATGTAAGGTAGGACCTGCACTACAGGTTCACCGGTAGCTCCTGCCGGCTGGCTCTGTCCATGGAGAACTGTATAAATATGCATGACCTCCAGTGCCCTGCCATTTCGCCAGCTGCAGCAGGAGGCCACACATCTGACTGTAATAAAGCCACAGTTGTACCCAACTTTTGCCTTTGTGCAATTGATCGTGCATCAAAGTGTTGCCAGGCTACATACCGTGAGTGGGGGCAGGGGTCCGCCGAACTTCAGTGTCAGGTTTCGGTGGCTGCACTGAAAGTCCAGACCGAGCTGCAGTGGGGCGCAGACGTGAGGGAGGATATAAAGTTTAAAACGGGCGTATTCGGTCCTTGAATAGCAAGGTTCACTGCACAATACCCCGTGATTTGGACCAAATGAGACCCAGCTGCGATGGCAATAGTTTGGGAGGCGGGATAGGTGTGCAAGGAACAGCGTCTTACCATGTCAAATAGGCAGGGGGTGTCGCGACTGTTGATTTGGGCCTGCATCATTGAGTTCCGCAGGTGCTTCGGCCGTGATTGATCGAGAGTGATCGCTCCCGGTTGCGGGTAGTCAGAGTCTTCGGTTGAGTCGGACTCACAAAATGGCCGCGGGGAGTCACTAAATGGCCGCCGCCGTCGGTCGCACGTGTCGGATTTTGAAGATGGCCGCCCCCATGACTCGCACGAGGCCGATGACGCGTCAGACGTGGGCGTGTCTGGCCGGCGTGCAGCCGCGTTGCAGGGCCTGTGGGCCCGGGAGTTCGATTTCTGGGCCCGATGAGACTTTTGTTTCTGGCCTTTGGGCCCAGCCAGGCAGACCTTTGCGAAGTGCCCCTTCTTTCCGCAGTCGTTGCAGATAGCGGACCGGGCTGGGCGACGCAGGCATGGATGTTGGCCTTGCCCACAGAAATAACACGGTGTGCCCTCGGTGTGAGCGGGTCGTCGTGCGTAGCGTGGCCGAGTCTGGAGGGGATCGAGAGGGGTTCGCAAGGTCCGCGGAGTACGTGCAGAGATTATTGTGGGCCGCTTCCAGAGGCGAGCGTTACCGTGCCTTGGAGATCCTTTGCCTCGTCTTCTAGGAGCCGCTGCCTGATGTACGTGGATCGGATACCGGACACGAACGCATCACGAATATGTAAGTTCATATGGACTTCTGCCGTCACCTCTTTATGATCGCAGTTCCTGGCGAGCGCGGTGAGTCTCTCCAAGTATTCGTCTAGCGTTTCCCCGGAACGCTGGTGGCAGGTCGAGAGCAAATGTCGGGCGTGTACTCTGCTATACAGACGAACAAACACGGTTGCGAATGGTACAACTCAGTTTTATTACTAACATTTATTTACAGTGGTAAACTGGTTTCTGAGGTTCGATCATAACCCTAGAATCTGTGGACCTATTCCTAAATATTATATTGGAGTGGCACTCAGCACATGGTGGATGTCTGAGTGGCTTGCTGTGAGCTCTGTGCCCTGAGCTGTCTCCTGCTGGAGTGCCCGGGAAGTGTCGTGTTCCCTATTTTGTAGTGTGTATGCTCTTGCCTGTGATTGAACAAAGAACAAAGAAATGTACAGCACAGGAACAGGCCCTTCGGCCCTCCAAGCCCGTGCCGACCATGCTGCCCGACTAAACTACAATCTTCTACACTTCCTGGGTCCGTATCCTCCTATTCCCATCCTATTCATATATTTGTCAAGATGCCCCTTAAATGTCCCTATCATCCCTGCTTCCACTACCTCCTCCGGAAGCGAGTTCCAGGCACCCACTACCCTCTGCGTAAAAAACTTGCCTCGTACATCTACTCTAAACCTTGCCCCTCTCACCTTAAACCTATGCCCCCTAGTAATTGACCCCTCTACCCTGGGGAAAAGCCTCTGACTATCCACTCTGTCTATGCCCCTCATAATTTTGTATACCTCTATCAGGTCTCCCCTCAACCTCCTTCGTTCCAGTGAGAACAAACCGAGTTTATTCAACCGCACCATTGGCTGTGGTGTTGTGTGTGTGTTGATTGGCCCGTTGATCTGTCCATCAGTATGTATGTATTTTTGCACCACGATGTTTACCTGAATATCATGACATCCCCCCTTTTTTACAAGGACATGTGCCTATGTGGTTATAAATAGAGATAAATAAAGCCATGGGGTACGGGCCTCTGGCACGGAGTCTGTCCCTGTTGCTCAGAAGGGAAGGGGGGAGAGGAGCAGAGCATTAGTAATTGGGGACTCTATAGTCAGGGGCACAGATAGGAGATTTTGTGGGAGCGTGAGAGACTCACGTTTGGTATGTTGCCTCCCAGGTGCAAGGGTACGTGATGTCTCGGATCGTGTTTTCCGGGTCCTTAGGGGGAGGGGGTCGTGGTCGTGGTCGTGGTCGTGGTCCACATTGGCACCAACGACATAGGTAGGAAAGGGGACAAGGATGTCAGGCAGGCTTTCAGGGAGCTAGGATGGAAGCTCAGAACTAGAACAGAGTTGTTATCTCTGGGTTGTTGCCCGTGCCACGTGATAGTGAGATGAGGAATAGGGAGAGAGAGCATTTAAACACGTGGCTACAGGGATGGTGCAGGCGGGAGGGATTCAGATTTTTGGATAACTGGGGCTCTTTCTGGGGAAGGTGGGACCTCTACAGACAGGATGGTCTACATCTGAACCTGAGGGGCACAAATATCCTGGGGGGGAGATTTGTTAGTGCTCTTTGGCGGGGTTTAAACTAATGCAGCAGGGGCATGGGAACCTGGATTGTAGTTTTAGGGTAAGGGAGAATGAGAGTATAGAGGTCAGGAGCACAGATTTGACGTCGCAGGAGGGGGCCAGTGTTCAGGTAGGTGGTTTGAAGTGTGTCTACTTCAATGCCAGGAGTATACGAAACAAGGTAGGGGAACCTGCAGCGTGGGTTGGTACCTGGGACTTCGATGTTGTGGCCATTTCGGAGACATGGATAGAGCAGGGACAGGAATGGATGTTGCAGGTTCCGGGGTTTAGGTGTTTTAGTAAGCTCAGAGAAGGAGGCAAAAGAGGGGGAGGTGTGGCGCTGCTAGTATTAAGAGCAGTATTACGGTGGCGGAGAGGATGCTAGATGGGGACTCTTCTTCCGAGGTAGTATGGGCTGAAGTTAGAAACAGGAAAGGAGAGGTCACCCTGTTGGGAGTTTTTTATAGGCCTCCTAATAGTTCTAGGGATGTAGAGGAAAGGATGGCGAAGATGATTCTGGATATGAGCGAAAGTAACAGGGTAGTTATTATGGGAGACTTTAACTTTCCAAATATTGACTGGAAAAGATATAGTTCGAGTACAATAGATGGGTCGTTTTTTGTACAGTGTGTGCAGGAGGGTTTCCTGAAACAATATGTTGACAGGCCAACAAGAGGCGAGGCCACGTTGGATTTGGTTTTGGGTAATGAACCAGGCCAGGTGTTGGATTTGGAGGTAGGAGAGCACTTTGGGGACAGTGACCACAATTCGGTGACGTTTACGTTAATGATGGAAAGGGATAAGTATACACCGCAGGGCAAGAGTTATAGCTGGGGGAAGGGCAATTATGATGCCATTAGACGTGACTTGGGGGGGATAAGGTGGAGAAGTAGGCTGCAAGTGTTGGGCACACTGGATAAGTGGGGCTTGTTCAAGGATCAGCTACTGCGTGTTCTTGATAAGTATGTACCGGTCAGACAGGGAGGAAGGCGTCGAGCGAGGGAACCGTGGTTTACCAAGGAAGTGGAATCTCTTGTTCAGAGGAAGAAGGAGGCCTATGTGAAGATGAAGTGTGAAGTTTCGGTTGGGGCGATGGATAGTTACAAGGTAGCGAGGAAGGATCTAAAGAGAGAGCTAAGTCAAGCAAGGAGGGGACATGAGAAGTATTTGGCAGGAAGGATCAAGGAAAACCCAAAAGCTTTCTATAGGTATGTCAGGAATAAGCGAATGACTAGGGAAAGAGTAGGACCAGTCAAGGACAGGGATGGGAAATTGTGTGTGGAGTCTGAAGAGATAGGCGAGATACTAAATGAATATTTTTCGTCAGTATTCACTCAGGAAAAAGATCATGTTGTGGAGGAGAATGCTGAGCCCCAGGCTAATAGAATAGATGGCATTGAGGTACGCAGGGAAGAGGTGTTGGCAATTCTGGACAGGCTGAAAATAGATAAGTCCCCGGGACCTGATGGGATTTATCCTAGGATTCCCTGGGAGGCCAGGGAAGAGATTGCTGGACCTTTGGCTTTGATTTTTATGTCATCATTGGCTACAGGAATAGTGCCAGAGGACTGGAGGACAGCAAATGTGGTCCCTTTGTTCAAAAAGGGGAGCAGAGACAACCCCGGCAACTATAGACCGGTGAGCCTCACGTCTGTAGTGGGTAAAGTCTTGGAGGGGATTATAAGAGACAAGATTTATAATCATCTAGATAGGAATAATATGATCAGGGATAGTCAGCATGGCTTTGTGAAGGGTAGGTCATGCCTCACAAACCTTATTGAGTTCTTTGAGAAGGTGACTGAACAGGTAGATGAGGGTAGAGCAGTTGATGTGGTGTATATGGATTTCAGCAAAGCGTTTGATAAGGTTCCCCACGGTAGGCTATTGCAGAAAATACGGAGGCTGGGGATTGAGGGTGATTTAGAGATGTGGATCAGAAATTGGCCAGCTGAAAGAAGACAGAGGGTGGTGGTTGATGGGATATGTTCAGAATGGAGTACAGTCACAAGTGGAGTACCACAAGGATCTGTTCTGGGGCCGTTGCTGTTTGTCATTTTTATCAATGACCTAGAGGAAGGCGCAGAAGGGTGGGTGAGTAAATGTGCAGACGATACTAAAGTCGGTGGTGTTGTCGATAGTGTGGAAGGATGTAGCAGGTTACAGAGGGATATAGATAAGCTGCAGAGCTGGGCTGAGAGGTGGCAAATGGAGTTTAATGTAGAGAAGTGTGAGGTGATTCACTTTGGAAGGAATAACAGGAATGCGGAATATTTGGCTAATGGTCAAGTTCTTGAAAGTGTGGATGAGCAGAGGGATCTAGGTGTCCATGTACATAGATCCCTGAAAGTTGCCACCCAGGTTGATAGGGTTGTGAAGAAGGCCTATGGAGTGTTGGCCTTTATTGGTAGAGGGATTGAGTTCCGGAGTCGGGAGGTCATGTTGCAGCTGTACAGAACTCTGGTACGGCCGCATTTGGAGTATTGCGTACAGTTCTGGTCACCGCATTATAGGAAGGACGTGGAGGCTTTGGAGCGGGTGCAGAGGAGATTTACCAGGATGTTGCCTGGTATGGAGGGAAAATCTTATGAGGAAAGGCTGATGGACTTGAGGTTGTTTTCGTTGGAGAGAAGAAGGTTAAGAGGAGACTTAATAGAGGCATACAAAATGATCAGGGGGTTGGATAGGGTGGACAGTGAGAGCCTTCTCCCGCGGATGGATATGGCTGGCACGAGGGGACATAACTTTAAACTGAGGGGTAATAGATATAGGACAGAGGTCAGAGGTAGGTTCTTTACGCAAAGAGTAGTGAGGCCGTGGAATGCCCTACCTGCTACAGTAGTGAACTCGCCAACATTGAGGGCATTTAAAAGTTTATTGGATAAACATATGGATGATAATGGCATAGTGTAGATTAGATGGCTTTTGTTTCGGTGCAACATCGTAGGCCGAAGGGCCTGTACTGCGCTGTATTGTTCTATGTTCTATGTTCTATGTGTACTGAGTGCAGCTGGATGTGTGTGTGTGCAATATCTACAGCATGTACATGGGGCTAAACTATATACAAGGGGCGATGTCGGGTGCGACATAGCAACGAGGTTGTACCATAAACAAAGAATGGGGAAATGTTGAACGACAAAACAAATTCCTGTAACGACAAGGAAGAACAGAAACATATTAACACAGTGGTATTATGAGTTCAATGTACAAACAGGCTAATAAGTCCAGTCTAGTAGGTGGGCGACGAATTCGGGTTGACCGTTAGGGCGGCACACCATTAATCACCCGGATTGACAGTGTTCACTTCCAACGGCTGGTGGGTCCTGGCTGGAGACATCCGGTTCCCATCAATGACCGCAACACGGAAGGTGTCCCGGTCGTCTGTGTCACTGGTCTGGATATCGTCTGGGCACGACTCATAGTAAGGAGGCTGAATGGTCCGCACGTCCCTGCGAGGTTGTCGGAATTTGGGAACATTGGCAGGTTGAGCTGCTCTACAGCAGGCAGCGTAGTGGCCCATCTTGCCACAGCGGAGGCATTGTCGGTTTCATGCCGGACATTGCAGCTTTAAATGTGCGGCTCCGCAGTTGCCGCACGCCGTGCCGTCATGGCGTTCATTGCACCACTGCGCATGCGCAGTTCGGTCTTGCGCGAGCGCGCCTGCGCATCACGTCCCACTGTGTCGACGTCTTTTTTGGCGCGCACAAACGCGGGAGGTCCCGGAAAGGGCGCAAAATGGCCGACCTCGTCCGGGCCGCGGGCCGGGAGGAACTCGATCGCCTGGACCCGTTCGGCCTCATAGGACGCCTGCCTCGCCGATCCGGCCGCATAGGACGCCTGCCTCGCCGATCCGGCCGCGTAGGACCCCTGCCGCGCCGATTCGGCCGCTTGAAATTGGGAGTAGCGGCTAGTTGCATTTTCATGCAGGACACAGGCTTCGATTGCGGAGGCTAGGGTGAGGCCTTTGATTTTTAATAGCTGCTGGCGTAGGGTGCCCGAGGTGACCCCAAAAACAATCTGGTCCCGACTCATTGAATCGGAGGTGGTGTCGTAACCGCAGGACTGTGCGAGGATACGGAAGTGCGTAAGGAAGGATTGAAAAGGCTCATCCTTACACTGCAGGCGCTGCTGGAAGAGATACCTCTCGAAACTCTTGTTGACCTCGATGTTGAAGTGTTGGTCGAGTTTGAGAAGGATCGTCTTGTACTTGGTCTTGTCCTCACCTTCCGCGAACACCAAGGAGTTGTAGACATGGATGGCGTGTTGACCTGCCGTGGAGAGGAGGATGGCGATCTTTCTGGTGTCCGAAGCGCTCTCCTTTTCGTTGGCTTCCAGGAAGAGCTGGAAACGCTGTTTGAACATCTTCCAATTGACGCCGAGGTTTCCAGCGACTTGTAGCGGCTGCGGTGTGCTGACGGTGTCCATGGCGCAGGATGGCAGATTCCGGAGGATTCGTAGATAGGTTCCACAGTTACTCCTGGTACTATGATGTGTTGGGTAATCTGCTACACAGACAAACCAACACGGTTGTGAATGGTACAACTCAGTTTTATTACTAACATTTATTTACAGAGGTAAACTGTTTACTGATGTTCGATCATAACCCTAGAATCTGTGGACCTATTCCTAAATATTATATTGGAGTGGCACTCAGCACATGGTGGATGTCTGAGTGGCTTGCTGTGAGCTCTGTGCCCTGCGCTGTCTCCTGCTGGAATGCCCGGTAAGTGTCGTGTTCCCTGTTTTGTAGTGTGTATGCTCTTGCCTGTGATTGGCTGTGGTGTTGTGTGTGTGTTGATTGGTCCGTTGATCTGTCCATCAGTATGTATGTATGTTCCATGATGTTTACCTGAATATCATGACATGTACCTCGTTTATCGGCTTAACGAAGCGCTTCTGTAGGATTTCGACCGCTGTTTCGTACGCCGTAGCCTTCTCGATCACGGAGGAGAATCTGTGGCCCACCCGAGCATGTAGTAAGCTCAGCTTGCGAGGTCCGGTCTCCTGCAATCTGTGAGGAGTTCAGATAGGCCTCAAAACACCGGAGCCAGTATAAAAAAATTTCAGGGGCCTCCGGCGACCGAGCGTCCAGATTGAGCTTCTCCGGCTTTAGACCGCTGTCCATCTCGAAGTATTCTGGTTATTAAATTGAGATACCCTCAATTACGACTCGAGAGAGAAGATTGATAATTCAAAGGCTTTAATTAGCAGAAAACCAGACAGCTGCCGAGAAGTATGCTCACTGCACGCTGCCCACTGAATATTACCTTATATACAGTTCCCTGGGGGGGGGGCGGAGCCGGAGGTGGAGTCCCCAGGGTTCCAAACACGGTCTTAAAGGGATCATCACATTACAGGTACAGTTATACAGTTATCATTCTTCACACAGCACAAAATAAAATATCGTTGTAGGTTATTGGAGTAATCATTCTGCTATATCTATGAAGTAGAATCCTGGAACAGCTGCACAAGGACCATCCCGGTGTAGCTAGAATGAAGGAATTGGCAAGAAGCTACTTCTGCTGGCCCGGGTTGGATGCCCAAATAGAGGTGAGGTTATGCCAACCCTGCACTGTATTGAGAAATGCATTTCCACTACAAACTTTGCATCCATGGGAATGGCCTACCAGGCCACGTCAAATAATCCGTGTTGCAGCGCGCAGCACTACAGCGCCGTGCTGGCCCCCTGCAGGCCGCTGCACCGCTGGGCCAGGAGGCCCATTGACGCAGGCATGCACCACTTCGGTGTTTACACCGGCATCAACACTTGGTCGGGATTTCGGAGAATCCCAGCCCATGTACTGCCAAAACAAGACAGGCGTCCACCCAAAAGACTGCCTTACAAATGTACATCTGTGTCCGTAACATAACAATGTTAGTCATGGCATAATGTGTTGGATCTGTGTTAAAGTGTTTGATTAAGTAAAAATGTCAGGGACACAAAAGGAGCAAGGAGCGAGGAGTGTTATGTATCAGAGCAGCACCATTGGCTGGTGTAATGTCATGCGCTATACAATGATGTCATTGAAGCTTTTCGCAGGCTTTTGCGGAGTTTAACATTGTTTGAGCAGCAACTTGTAAATTACCTGTTGCACTATGATATATGAATTTGATGGTGCCATCTCTGTTTCTTTCTATTTGCAGCTTTAATAAAGAGTATAAAAAGTGGGAAGGAGAGTTGAAGGAGTAACAGTTAAGTATCATGGAGAAGGGACTTTGGATAAGGTACAGTAGGAAGTAGGTGACTAATTAAAGAAAATACGGGGTGCGCATCGTGGATGGGGATGGAGTCCCATAGTGCAAAATTAGCTGGGTGTTTCCTGGTGTGTAAGTGCCTAGAAACACCCCGCTATCTATAGATACAATTTTACAGTACAGGAGGCCATTCGGCCCATCGAGTCTGCACCGGCTCTTGGAAAGAGCACCCTACTCAAGCCCACACCACCCTATCCCCATAACCCAGTAACCCCACTCAACCAACACTAAGTGCAATTTTTGGACACTAAGAGCAATTTAGCATGGCCAATCCACCTAAACTGCACATCTTTGGACTGTGGGAGGAAACCGGAGCACCCGGAGGAAACCCACGCAGACATGGGGAGAACGTGCAGACTCCGCACAGACAGTGACCCAGCCGGGAATTGAACCTGGGACCCTGGAGCTGTGAAGCAATTGCGCTAACCACTGTACTACCGTGCTGCCACCCATCCAGGTAGATCGGGGGCCTCAGAGGGGAATGTGGGGCCAAGGCCCCACTTAGCCCCATTTTCTGCATTGAGGAGCTCCGCTCGCCAGAACTCTTCAGTACAGCGAGAGATCAGGACCCATTTTGAAAGGGTATCCCAATCTCTCGAGCCCCCAACACAGTCCCCGAGTTCCCCCAAGTCCCAACTCACTGCAGCTTGGTGAGCACACACATTTATACTCCGCCTACTGGGCGGAGCCAGCAGGCAGGGATCTACCCCCGTACCTGTAGTACAGGGTCCTTACTGTATTACTTCTCATAAACGTAATATATACAAACAGAGAGGCCAGAGAGACGTCTGATGCATCACTCTCGACTTGAAAGGGGAGGGTCTCGTCGACCGCGTGTATCGCGGCCTTGGCGGTGTTGGCCTTGATATGGTTGAAGACCTGGTGAGCCTCGGCCGTCAGGGGGAAAACGGTGGAGTGAATGAGTGGGTGGGCCTTGTCCGCATAGTTAGGAACCCACTGGGCGTAGTATGAGAAGAACCCCAGCCATCGTTTGAGGGCCTTGGGGCAGTGGGGGAGTTCCATGAGGGGGCGCATGTGGTCGGGGTCGGACCCTAGAACTCCATTTTGCACCACATAGCCAAGGATGGCTAAGTGGTTGGTGCTGAACACGCACTTCTCCTTGTTATATGTAAGGTTCAGGAATTTGGCGGTGTGGAAAAATTTGAAAAGGCGTCGTTGTCCTGCTGGTCGTGGCCGCAGATGGTGATGTTATCCAGGTACAGGAAGGTGGCCCGCAGTCCGTACCGGTCAACCATTCGGTCCATCTCCCGTTGGAAGACCGAGACCGCAATAGTGACGCCGAAGGGAACCCTAAGGAAGTGGTAAAGGTGGCCGTCTGCTTCGAACGCAGTGTATGGGCGGCCTGCCTTGCGGATGGGGAGCTGGTGGTAGGCAGATTTCAGGTCCACTGTAGAGAAGACCCGGTACTTTGCATTCTGATTGACCATATCAGATATGCGTGGGAGGGGGTACGGGTCGAGCTGCGTGTACCGATTGATGGTCTGACTGTAGCCAATGACCATCCTGTGTTTGTCCCCAGTCTTTGCAACTACGACTTGTGCTCTCCAGGGGCTGTTGCTGGCCTCGATGATGCCTTCCCGCAGTAACCGCTGGACCTCCGACATGATGAAGGTCCTGTCCTGGGTGCTGTACCGTCTGCTCCTGGTGGTGACGGGTTTGCAATACGGGGTGAGGTTTGCAAACAGGGAAAGTGGGTCGTGAGGCCGCAGTCAGTAAGGGGTGGTAGGGTCCCGCCGAATTTCAGAGTTAGACTTTGGAGGTTGCACTGGAAGTCCAGGCCGAGTAGCAAGGCAGTGCAGAGGTTGGGGAGGACGTAGAGCCGGAAGTTGCTGAACTCTTCACCCTGGATGGCGAGGGTGGCGGCGCGGATGGGAGGTTGTGTGGCCGGACTGGTCGCGTGTGATGGAGGCGAGCTGCGGCTGTTGTTGGTGGACCCCGGGCTGGTCGGCGGTGGTTGCAGGCGATGAATGGCCTGATGAGGTGCTCGACAAGCAGGGGTCCTGAGACGCCGTCCAAAATGGCGCCGAAGATGGCGGCGCCCATGGGATGTACGTGGCGGGCAGCGTTAAAGATGGCGGCGCCCACGGGCCGCACGAGGTCTGGTGGGGGGAAGATGGCGGCGCCCACGGGCTGCACGTGTTCTGATGTGAGGAAGATGGCGGCGTACACGGGCCGCACGTGGGTTGCGGTGTTGCTCGTTTTAGCCTTAGTTTAATTGCTCTTGTTCTATCACCTTTGCTCTTGAGTCACCAGGTATCTTTCTGATACCGCCACGTGGTTCAAGTCTGAGTTATGATCAATAATCCAACACACCGCTCAGTAAGAGTTAAATCAACGCGCATTTATTCTTTACAGCAGTCAATACTTATACATTAATTCTACTTCTAAGCTACTTCCTTCAACTAACAGGCCAATGCTTAACTTTGGAAATGGCCCACCAGGTCAGGGAAATGAATGGCCTTTCGTATGGATTCTGAGCCTGCAGGATTCAAAGCGGGTACAGGTCGATAGTCAGGAGTGCCTATCTCATAGCGAGCGTTGGAGTAAGACTGTTTCTTGCGGCTGTTGTAGAGGGTCAGCAGAAGGGTCTCGAAGGGTGCGGAGAGGAGAAGATGGGCCGATTTGAACTTGGCCCCTATTCTTATAGTCCCCAGGGGCTTCCCGCCTCTCGGGGCGGACCTTGTACCTGGTTCCAAGTGATTGGACTTGGTCCCAATCACTTGGTTCGATACTCTCCAATGCTGGAGCAATTCCTTGATCGATGGGCGGTTTCGAGGTGGTCATTCACCTCACTTTGTGTAAGCTCCTGCTGGCACCGAAAAGTCTTGGTCGGCTTTGTGTTACTAATTTGTAGCATATTGTTCCCGGGGATTGCTAATTAGTATGCAGATGGCTGGTGTGTTGTTGTGTTGATGGCTGCAGGTATCGATTCTGTCTGGCCTCCCCAGAGGCGAATACACTGTTTTACCTGCAGCTGCCTGTTTGAGTCCTGTTAGCTGATTTTCCCATCAGCCTCTTCCGTTTGCCATTTTAAATCGGGGTTTGGCCATTCTAATCGGGAGTTAGCCATTTTAACTGGCTACAGCGGGGACGAAAATGGCGGAGCCCACGGGTCGCACATGGGGGGTGCAGGAACAATGAGCCTGGTTACAGCGGTGATCGACCGGGCCTGGCACACCGCAGCGAAATGTCCCTTCTTCCCGCAGGCCTTGCAGATTGCGCTCCGCGCCGGGCAGCTCTGCCGGGGGTGCTTTGTCTGCCTACAGAAATAGCACTTGGGCCCCCCGGGGTTGGCTGGCTGCCGCGCGGCGCAGGCTTGGGGTTGGCTGGGGGTGGTCTCTGGTGAGGTCCACGATGTCCAGGAGGGGGGAGTGTGCGGTCGGGGGCGTACACTTGTACATTACGGGAGGCTACCGTTAGTGAGTTTCTTGGTCGCCGCGAGGTCGAGGCACTGGCGGATGTACGCCGACCCTATGCCCGTAACGAAAGCGTCTCTGATTAGGAGTTCGGTATGTTCAACGGCTGAAACTGCCTGGCAATCGAAGTTCCTCGCCAGGGCGTGCAGGGCACGCCAGAAATCTTCCAATGATTCACCGGGGAGTTGTTGCCACGTGGACAGGAGGTGCCTGGCATAGAGTTTGTTGATCTGTCGGGTGTAGTTCTCTTTCAGAAGCGCCATGGCCTCAATGTAGTTGGGCGCGTCCCGGATAAGAGGAAAAATATCGGAGCTCAGCCGTGTGTACAGGATCTGGAGTTTCTGTGCTTCAGAGGGTTGTTCTGTCGCTGATCCAATGTAGGCTTCAAAGCAAGCTAGCCAGTGGTCGAAGGCTGACGTGGCGTTGTCTGCTTGAGGGTGCAGCTGCAGGCGATCTGGCTTGATGCAAAGTTCCATCGCTGTAAAATCTCTGCGTAAAAAATTGATGCACTATCAATTACGACGAGACGAGAGTAGAGAGTAATCGAGGCTTTATTAAGCAGAGATGTGTTGCCTCCTGCAGCTTGGTGAGCACACACATTTATACTCCGCCTATTGAGCGGAGCCAGAAGGCAGGGATCTACCCCTGTACCTGTAGTACAGGGGCCTTACCGTATTACTTCTCATATACGTAATATATACAAACAGTGGTGACTACACACTTGGTTACCTCAGGGAACTGCACATTAAAGTGAGTCTCGCTCAAATATGCAGATTTCCAAAAAGTAATCTCGCACACAATGGGCGGTTAGATCACAGGAACGGGGTCTCCTGGCATCTATTGGCCAAGTTGCATCGTGGCGAGCTGGCTTTCAGGCGCAATGTCGACGGTAGGTCGCAGCCACGGTCAAGGAAAAAAAAAAGAAAGGTTTGAAAGGCTCCTCTGGGACAAGAAGGGCGCGATTCTCTGGAAAAATCTCTAAGTGTCGTGGCGAGCAGGAATTGCTGTGAGCTTCCCGCCGCTCAGCCCAGCGAAACCAGCAATGCAAGTCAACGTTAATTGGTCCACTTAAAGATGCCTCACGAGCTTCTCGCCTTAAATAACGCCGCGCCAGCTGATTCGCCGGTATCGTGCTCACCAGCCCCCCACTAACAAGGTCGAGCAGCACTTAAACTGCACTTGCTCAGCCAATCCCAGCCAGCTCGCAATAATGGCACCGGGTAGGTCAGCCCCAAGATTCAGCGGTGCTGACCTGGGGAGGCTCCTGGACACAGTCGAGACCAGGAGCGATGTCCTGTTCCCCCGGGATCACGGATGTTGAGCCACAAGGAAGCCAGTGTTGCCTGGGATGAGGTGGAGGCAGCCGTTAGTTCGAACATCATGACCAAGAGGATTGGCCAGCAGTGCAGGAAGAAGGTCAACGACCTACACATGGGCAGCGCGAGTGAGTTGGCACCAGCAACCCCCACCTCCCCCGAAGGAAGCATTCACCCCCTTAACTCTCCGGTTACCCAGAGCTGATGGAAACGAGAGGGAGTGGCCGCGATGATCAAAGGGAGATGTCAGCATCACTCCAGCACATTCATAGCCTATTGGAGGAGCACCGGAGGCTTCGGGGGCAGGAGATGGCACCGGCAATGAGTGTTACCGAAGCCAACACTGCTAGGGTGGCGACCGCAGTGGAGAGCCAGGTGCATGATGTCGGCACCATGAGGGAAGTCCAAGGCGTCGCGCAGTCAATGACGGCCATGGCTGAGGGTCTTGACAGAATGACCATCACACTGAGCTGACTTTGATGAGGTTCTTCAGGACATGTCCTGCTCTCAGGTGGGCATGGCTGAGGCGCTGCAGAGCATGTCCCAGTCATAGAACATAGAACATAGAAGATTACAGCGCAGTACAGGCCCTTCGGCCCTCAATGTTGCGCCGACCTGTGAAACCACTCTAAAGCCCATCTACACTGTTCCCTTATCGTCCATATGTCTATCCAATGACCATTTGAATGCCCTTAGTGTTGGCGAGTCCACTACTGTTGCAGGCAGGGCATTCCACGCCCTTACTACTCTCTGAGTAAAGAACCTACCTCTGACATCTGTCTTATATCTATCTCCCCTCAACTTACAGCTATGTCCCCTCGTGCTAGACATCACCTTCCGAGGAAGAAGGCTCTCACTGTCCACCCTATCCAATCCTCTGATCATCTTGTATGCCTCAATTAAGTCACCTCTTAACCTTCTTCTCTCTGACGAAAACAGCCTCAAGTCCCTCAGACTTTCCTCATAAGATCTTCCCTCCTACCAGGCAACATTCTGGTAAATCTCCTCTGCACCCTTTCCAATGCTTCCACATCCTTCCTATAATGCGGCGACCAGAATTGCACGCAATACTCCAAATGCGGCCGCACCAGAGTTGTGTACAGCTGCAACATGACCTCATGGCTCCTAAACTCAATCCCTCTACCAATAAAAGCTAACACACCGTACGCCTTCTTAACAACCCTCTCAACCTGGGTGGCAACTTTCAGGGATCTATGTACATGGACTCCGAGATCTCTCTGCTCATCCACACTGCCAAGAATCTTACCATAACCCAGTACTCTGTCTTCCTGTTATTCCTTCCAAAATGAATCACCTCACACTTTTCTGCATTAAACTCCATTTGCCACCTCTCAGCCCAGTGCTGCAGCTTATCTATGTCCCTCTGTAACTTGTAACAACCTTCCGCACTTTCCACACTCCACCGACTTTAGTGTCATCTGCAAATTTACTCACCCATCCTTCTACGCCCTCCTCCAGGTCATTTATAAAAATGACAAACAGCAGTGGCCCCAAAACAGATCCTTGTGGTACACCACTAGTAACTGGACTCCAGTCTGAACACTTCCCATCAACCACCACCCTTTGTCTTCTTCCAGCTGGCCAATTTCTGATCCAAACTGCTAAATCACCCTGAATCCCATGACTCCGTATTTTCTGCAGTAGCCTACCGTGGAGAACCTTATCAAATGCTTTACTGAAATCCATATACACCACATCAACTGCTTTACCCTGTTTGGTCACCTTCTCAAAGAACTCAATAAGGTTTGTGAGGCACGACCTACCCTTCACAAAGCCATGTTGACTATCTCTAATCAAATTATTCCTTTCCAGGTGATTATACATCCTATCTCTTATAAACCTTTCCAAGATTTTGCCCACAACAGAAGTAAGGCTCACTGGTCTATAGTTACCGGGGTTGTCTCTACTCCCCTTCTTGAACAAGGGGACAACATTTGCTATCCTCCAGTCTTCTGGCACTATTCCTGTAGACAAAGATGACTTAAAGACCAAAGCCAAAGGCTCAGCAATCTCCTCCCTAGCTTCCCAGAGAATCCTAGGATAAATCCCATCCGGCCCAGGGGACTTATCTATTTTCACACTTTCCAGAAATGCTAACACCTCTTCCTTCTTAACCTCAAGCCCTTCTGGCCTAGTAGACTGAATCGCAGTATTCTCCTCGACAACATTGTCTTTTTCCTGTGTGAATACTGACGAAAAATATTAATTTAGCACCTTTCCTATCTCCTCGGACTCCAAGCACAACTTCCCACTACTGTCCTTGACTGGCCCTACTCTTACCCTAGTCATTCGTTTATTCCTGACATATCTATAGAAAGCTTTAGGGTTATCCTTGATCCTACCTGCCAAAGACTTCTCATGTCCCCTCCTGGCTCTTCTTAGCTCTCTCTTTAAGTCCTTCCTAGCTAACTTGTAACTCTTGAGCGCCCTTACTGAACCTTTACATAAGCCTCCTTCTTCCTCTTGACAAGTGTTTTGACTGCTTTAGTAAACCACGGTTCCCTCACTCGACCACTTCCTCCCTGCCTGACAGGTACATACTTATCAAGGACACGCAGTAGCTGTTCCTTGAACAAGCGCCACATTTCTATTGTGCCCATCCCCTGCAGTTTTCCTCTCCATCCGATGTTCACTGAGGAGCATCGCCAAGGGCCCTGACATCATGGTGTGGACCATGGGGAACCCCCAGGGATGGCAGAGCTCGACTTTGCAGCGACAGCTGTGGATTGAACCAGCTACCCCTCCGTCCCAGAGTGTTGGGTAATTCAGCTGAATCCAGTTCGTATTTAAGTCATAATCTATTGCCCTAACTTTGCATGGTAGCATTGTGGATAGCACAATTGCTTCACAGCTCCAGGGTCCCAGGTTCGATTCCGGCTTGGGTCACTGTCTGTGTGGAGTCTGCACATCCTCCCCGTGTGTGCGTGGGTTTCCTCCGGGTGCTCCGGTTTCCTCCCACAGTCCAAAGATGTGCAGGTTAGGTGGATTGGCCATGATAAATTGCCCTTAGTGTCCAAAATTGCCCTTGGTGTTGGGTGGGGTTATGGGGATAGGGTAGAGTGGGGTGCTCTTTCCAAGGGCCGGTGCAGGCTCGATGGGCCGAATGGCCTCCTTCTGCACTGTAAATACTATGATGATAATCTATGATTGTATTGTGTTTCCCATAAAGCTCTTGTAAAGTTCAGACTGAAGCTGTCGTTGGAAGCAATTCTCTTAAACTCTTTATTGGGCAGTATCTGCTTGACACGATCCTCATTCTTTGACTGACGGTTTGATGCCAGTTTTTATTGATGGTACATGGACTGAAAGTCGCATGGTGCCAAACTAATAAGTAGAAATGAATGCCACACTCATTCCTCAAATTTGGGGAAAGGTTTATTACTTCTACAAATTGTTCCCATGATAAGGGAAGATTATATAACAGCACAGAGTAAGAAAAGTCAGGCGAATAAACAAAAGAAAGTTGCCCATCTGCTTCCTTGCAATGAATTTCTATCTTTGTAAAAGGATCTAGAGGACTGAGCTTTAAAAATGTAAAAGCAAATCACTGGACTAGTTTTTCCTGCGGTTTTGTGTAACTGCAATGGTGCATTGATGGCATAGACTCCTGAATGGTGTAAAAACTAGGAAATTAAAGCAGTTCCGCCTTTAATTACGGCATTCAGGTATCCCTGGGCATTTCTGACTTTCTATTGTTATTTCGCCCAAAATAGCCAGATGGTGATTACAATAGCTCCACCCACATTGAAGTTAATTGTGTCGCCATTTTCCTGCAGTTAAGCCAGTTTTCAAATTTAAATCTGTAAGACCAATAGGGGAGAACTTGCATTTGAATAGTGTCCTTTATGACCTCAGGACTTCTCAAAGTGCATTACAACCAATGAAGTATTTTTAACATGTCACCCGGGCACTGTAGGAAATTCAATTTCAGCACAACAAGCTCCCACAAACAGCAATGCTGTTAGTGTGACTAAGGTGTGCCTGTGAAGTGACTTGGGATGCCTTAGGGAAATAATGGTGCAACATAAATGCAAGTTGTTGTTAAACACATCATCAGCTTGACAGAAATAATAATAACCTTGTAATAATCTTTATTGTCACAAGTAGGCTTACATTAACACTGCAATGAAGTTACTGTGAAAATCCCCTAGTCGCCTGTTCGGGTACACTGAGGGAGAATTCAGAATGTCCAATTCACCTAACAAGCACGTCTTTTGGGACTTGTGGGAGGAAACCGGAGCACCCGGAGGAAACCCACGCAGACAGAGGGAGAACGTGCAGACTCTGCACAGACAGTGACACAAGTCTGGAATTGAACCCAGGATCCTTGCGCTATGAAGCAATACTGTTAACCACTGTGCTACCGCGCTGCCCGATTAAATATAATGGTGCTGGTGCTTCTCGCTGATATGATATCGACTTTTTAATCTGTTCCTGGCACCAAATTTTCACTTTAAATACGAGAATATTTTGGATCTCCTGAACAATTTGTTTTTCCTTCACAGGACAAACAGCAACAGTCCCTTTGCCAAAGACACAGGGAGGAAGGATCTTTCAGCACAAATTCAGCAGCGAGCTCGTGTTTTTCTGGATAAAAATAAACATCCCAAAAAACACCAGAGAGTCGGGTTTGACCAACTGGTGCATATCTACTGGTCGCTGTTAGAGTTCAGATTAAAACCCGTTTCAGAAAACATTAGTTAATGACACATGCTTAATATTTGTTCTTTAAAAGATGAGATTCCAAAGAGCCTACAGCTAAACTCCAACAGGACATTTTCCATTGGCCAACTGATGTCCAAAGGTGTGCAGGTTAGATGGATTGGCCATTCTAAAATTACCCCTTAGGTGAGGTTATGGGGATAGGACAGGCCAAATGGCCTCCTTCTGCACTGTAGGGATTCTATGATGGAACGTGCCATCAACAATTCCAGCTTTGATATTTATTCCAATAATTTTAAAAAGTGAAGCAGCATAAGACAAAAAAGAACATCCCTACAAGCCTCACCCACCCTGTATAAACCCTTGCCAACCCCACCCATCACCCTTTGTCCTTACCCCCACCATGCCAAGCTACCTAGTATCCTTGGACACTTGACAACTTTGACAGTTTATTGACAGTACCTTGAGAGCTAGACAGTTCTTTGACTGTTTTGTGACAGCAGGACAGTTCCTTGACAGTTGGATAGTTCTTTGATGGCTTGACAGTTCCAATGATTTTATGCATAAAACATGCATAATCACGTTTAATTTTTACAATCCGAATAGGTTCCCTACCTCTCCCAAAGATGTCCTTGGACCATATCCAAAGGGTACTTTACCATGTCAGCCCCCCCGGCCATCCAGACAAATCCACCAAGTTCAGACCTTCTCTTACCTGGTCTAATCAGCACATTCTGGGTTTCAAATAACCGGCCTACGAAAATCCCACTTCAGTGGAGACAGCTGACATGGATCATGCATGTGTGAACCCCGGCTTGACTCCAGTCCCGCCCCAGTAGACATGGGAAATGTCGGGTTCGGGGGTGGGACATAGGATTTTCAGCCATTTCTGGGATTTTTTTCCATGACGTAGAGTTCCTCCCTGATGCAGAGGCTCCCTGCTTGACCAGGAGGCTCTTTAACAGCTGCCCATAGATGCAGATGATGGTGGGGTTCTCCACTGAAAAGCCTTGCCACCAGTAAATCGAATGTGTTTTGCAAACACGGCAGTGACACTTAGAATTTTAATTGCAATCACTTTGGAAAAGGCAAAAGGAGGAAAAATGGAAGTGACATTACGATGTCAGGTATGGCACCCTGCTGACAAAATACAGAGTGCAGATTCTGACTCTGCTTCTATATAATTCAGCACAGCTGTATGAATAAACCAGGAGCATATGAAGGAAATCGTTGAAATCCATTATTCATTCAATCTTGTAATAATAAAACCTTTGTAGCATACCTGAAGCATTATTCAGTAATATTAGGTTTTGATTCACAGTTGGAGGATCAGAGCACATACCAGCCTAGTTTACAATGATTCTCTCTGAAGTCCTGGTCAATATTTCTCCCTCCCACTCACACCATACAAACAGATTAATTTGTCATTATCTCACTACAATTTTTGGGAGTTTGCCGTGTGCTTATTGGCTGCATTGTTCCCTGCATCACAACTATGACTACATTTACAAATGTGGATCATTTGCTGTAAATGGGTTTTGAAAGATCCAGAAGCCATGCAAGGTGCCGCATGATGCACCATCAATTACACACGAGGCAAGTTGTAGAAAACAAAGTAAAGGTTTTAATACTCTAAGATGTAGCCTGTCTGCTGCTGAACCCAGACTGGAGACAGGGCTACAGATCAGTCAACTATATACAACACCCAGTGGGGCGGAGCCACGGAAGAACAACAATATATAACACAGTGAGTAACAATGGAACAAACAGTAACAGAGAATATATACAGCACTGTAAGTAACCGTGGAACAACAGTGGAACTACAATAACAGTGGTTCACCACATTCACCCCCTGTTTAAAAAAAAAGTCCAGCTGGGGTGAAGCAAACTTATAGATTAAGTCTATCAGGAGCTTTAACCATCCACTGTGATCTCCTCAGTCCTGGCTGTGGTGTGGGCACTGGTGTCGAGACCTGCGACTCCGGGAGAGTGTCGACCTCTTCTTCTTCTTCCGGAAGCGTCGACAGAGAGGGAGACGGTGTAGGCGCGGGGGCGATGGTAATGGAGGTAGACAGTGGAAGGTTGGGTGGGGAACCAGCGGGTGCCAGGTCCCGGAGGGAGACTGTGTCCTGCCGCCCGTCCTGATGTGCCACGTAGGAAATTGTGGGTTAGCGTGGAGAAGCATAACCGGATAGACCAGGAGATGGGTTTTGTGGTTCCTCACATGCTTCCGGTGGAGGACGGGCCCTGTAGCTGTCAGCCAGGATGGGAGCGAGACCTCAGAGGTGGACTTCTTGGGGAAGGTCAACATACGCTCGTGAGGAGTCTCGTTGGTGGCAGTACACAGAAGCGACCGGATAGAGTGGAGCGCATCCGGAAGGACCTCCTGCCAGCGGGAGACTGGGAGACTTCTAGACCGTAGGGCCAGGAGGACGGCCTTCCAGACCGTCGCGTTCTCCCTCTCCACCTGTCCGTTTCCCCGGGGGTTGCAGCTGGTAGTCCTGATGCCCTTGCTGAGCAGAGCCACGGAAGAACAACAATATATAACACAGTGAGTAACAATGGAACAAACAGTAACAGAGAATGTATACATCGCTGTAAGTAACAGTGGAACTACAATAACAGTGGTTCACCACACCGCATAAATGCAACTTCTGACTTTATTTTCCTATTCCCGTTCAGTTAAGTGCGTGCATAGCAGGGCATTGGTTCAAACACAATCACTTCTTAAAAATGTGACATTTGTTATAATGAGATCTGCGAGACTGTCAGTAGGCCAGGTCATTTGAAGATTGGTTTCTGGTTACTTATTCACGCACACCACTGATAAAAAAAAAAATTATTTCTGCTTATCTCATGCATCACATGTATTGAAGCAATGCTAAAATTTGATTAGTTAACAAAAGCAGTGTTAGTATTAGTGCCTTGCTGCAATTAAAGACAATTAATGCCTATTGTCTTGCTGACACTAACAAATCCTCACAATGTAGCTGATCAGCCTTTAATAGGCAGTTGAAGGCCCGGTTGCCAATGATAGAGCAAAGGAAATTGTGGATGCTCAAGAAGTCAAATTAGAGGATGGCAGAGATCAGTGCTAAAGGAGGCCATTTGGCCCATCGACTCTGCACCGACTCTCTGAAAGATGACCCTACTTAAGCCACACCTCCACCTTATCCCCGTAACCCCACCTAGCGGCAATTTTGCACAGCCAATTCACCTAACCTGCACATTTTTGGACTGTGGGAGGAAACTGGAGCACCTGGAGGAAACCCACGCAGACACGGGTAGAAAGTGCAAACTCCACACAGACTGTGACCCGAGTTCGGATTTAAAACCGGGACCTTGGTTCGGTGAGGCAGCAGTGCTAACCACTGTGACATCGTGCTGCCCCAGATCTAGAAGGGTTGTGGGACTAATGGAATGCACAGAGGTAAGGAGGGCCTAATTCATGGAGGAAATAGAAAACAAGAATTAGAAGTTAAACATTGAGGTGTTAAGCTGCAAATCAATGTAAGTCAGTGGAAAGGACTTCTGCAAGTTCAGACAGCAGGGTTCTGGAGCAAGGTAATGTTATAATATGTCCTTTAGCGATAGCAGCATTCCATCACTGGAAGGGAAGTGCAACATATGATCCAGTCTTAGTTTCATTTTGACCTGGATCAGGAGTGTAATGACTTAGGCCAGGCCTTTGAGATTGGCCAATTAGAATACGAGTTCCCTGATTAGTGGCCCAATCAGGGAACCCCTTTCTGTGTATATAACAGGGAGTGTCAGCTCCTCTGCACTCCCGGTGTAGACAGCAGATTGAATGGTTACGGTTGTTCAGCTGTTGGGTTTGTAAATAAAAGGAATTCTCGTGACGGGACTTCTGGATTACAGTGGTGACAAGGAAAATGGAACAACCTGAAGAAACCTGCTCGTCAGCAGCTGCCGCATATTGAGGGTAAGCCACTGACAGGCAAAATGCCTTTATTTGGAAAGTTGGACTCTTTTGACCCTGCAGTGGAAGACTGGGCCCAATATGTAGGGCGGATGAAGTACTTCTTCAGAGCAAACAATATAATTCTGGATGAAAAGCAACGGGTCATTCTGCTGATCGCGTGTGGGCCGGCAGCCGTTGCCATTATGTGCAGTCTCACTTTTCCAGAGGCATCGGACATGAAAACTTTCCAGGAATTGACGGGCTTAGTAAAAGAGTACTATGACCCAAAGCCATCCCTGACCCTGCGAAGGGACCAGTTTTACACAGCAATTTGAGACACTGGGGAGTCAGTTACAAACTTTTTAACAAGATTAAGGCGATTAGCAGAGGCTTGCGAATTTGGCCTGATGCTAAATGAGATGCCCCAAGACCATTTCATATGTGGAATAAATAATTTGATAATACAGAAACGTCTCTTAGCAGAGGCCGAGCTGGATTGCAAACAAACATTGCAGCTGGCTTTGTCCTTAGACAAAGCTCCTTAGGCAAGCAGAGTGCATGAGTTACAGGGTACTCCAATGGAGGTAGATGCCCATACCAGTGAAACTGAGTTCAGGGATTACTGCTGGGGGATAGGCAATTGCACAGCCACCCTCAGGAACGACTCATACTAAGTTAACCAGGTCCATTTGCAAAAGCCCTCCCAAACAAGGGAAAATTAGGTCCAGACAGACGGCAGCCCCTGCAGCCTTTCCCCTGGCAAAATATTGTAGTTGTTGCCAGAGATCGGAGCCAGAAAGGAGAAATAGAAGCCTAAAACCATCACCTTGGAGAAGGTCACGTAGGCCGGGGTACAGGAGAATGCATATTCTAGAAGCCCCACCTACCTCCGACGAGGAACAACTAAATTGTGTAACGATGGTGAAATCAAAACCCATTAAATTATCCATAAGGTTAAATGGGCGTCCCACACTGATGGAAGTCGATACTGGAGCAGCCGTATCAGTGATCGGGGAAACAGTATTCAATAAAATTCGCACTGGACTCCAACCCTTATTCCTAACGAAGACCTCGGCAAAACTGAGGACATACATGGGGAACCACTGAGTGTTGGGCACAACATATGTAACTGTGGCTTATGGAGAGCAACTGGTTAGGCTGCCTTTAATGGTAGTGAAAGGTGTGTGGCCAAGCTTATTGGGATGTAACTGGCTAAAAGAGATCCAGCTGGATTGGGTAAACATTTACCAGCTGGAAAATGGCTGCCTGAGCGAACTCCTGTGCAAATACCCAGAGATTTTCCGAGAAGGGCTCTGAACAATAAAGGGAGCAAAGGCGACATTGCATGTAGATCCAGAGGCAGTCCCAAAATTCTACAAGGCCCGACCAGTACCCTTCACATTAAGGCAGAAAATGGAAATAAAATGATTTAGAGTGAGGGAATAATAAAACCGGTCCAGTTTGCAGAGTGGGCGGCACCCGTGGTGCCTGCCCTTAAGCCGGACTGCTCGGTCCCCTTTGTGAAGATTTCAAACAAACGATTTATCGCTACTCACAACAGGCCAAATACCCAATTCCCTGGATTGAGGATTTTTATGCGAAGCTGGCTGGAGAACTCCTATTCTCAAAGCTGGATATGAGCCATGCATATCTACAGCTGAAGCTGGATGAAGAGTCCCAAAAATTCTCAACAATAAACACTCTGAAGGGCCTTTTTCAGTATACAAGATTATCCTTCTTGGTATTGTCAGCTTGTGCGATATTCCAGAGGACAATGGAGAATATATTGCAAGGGTTACCACAAGTCGCCATTTACCTGGACGATGTCCTCATTACAGGAAAAATAAAGGCAGAACACCTGCAAAACCTGGAAGAAGTCCTTGGGAGGGTTGCAGCAGCAGGCGTGCGCCTAACGAGGGAGAAATGTGGTTTCCTAGCACCTCAAGTAACATATCTGGGGTAGAAGGTTGACCAATCAGGGCTGCACCCTTTGGAGGATCGGGTGAGGGTGGTTAAAGATGCCCCAGTCGCCACCACAATCCAGGAGTTAAGGTCTTTTTTAGGACTGGTGACATATTAGGAAAAGTTCATGCAGAACAGAGCTTCCATCTGGACCCCCTACACCAGTGTTCTTCAAACTCGGGGGCTCGACCCGCGGGTGGGTCGCGGAGTCGTCCTTCACGGCGCTCCCGATCACGCAAATCCCCGCGCAGCAGCCGGCTTTAAATAACGCCAGCTGCAAGCGGCCATTAAAATGGCAGCGAACATGTAAAAAAAATTCGCCCGCATTGCGCATGCGCGCACTATCATCTGCGCGCATGCGCAAACCTATGCACATGCGCGCCGATGATCGGGTGCGCATGCGCAGTGCGGCCGCTATTTTTTTAAACGGTCGCAGCTTAATCGCTCACTTGTGCATGCACAATTTATCATTTCACTTCATTGTTCCTTGATTACCTGGAGTAATTTTAAAAGGTGCAATGAAGTAAGTAGTTTATGTATGTAATGTTCCTGTCTCCATCTATATGAGAAAAGGAATGCAAATCATGATTAGTCATACTCATTCTTGTATTACCTTTTTCACAATGGTATTTCCATGCTCATCTGTGTGCTGTTCCTCCGTAACCATTTTATATTCTTTTTTTTTTTTCTTTTTCTTTTTTTTCAAGTTCGAGGGGGTTTTATTTAATAAAATTTTACGGAAGAAATTCCGAACTTTGGACAGATGGAGATTCCATACCTTCCGACACCGGAAGGCTTCACCTTCATCCAACAGGTTCCATTGGAGGAGCGTGTACAAGGGCCAAGGGACCAAAAACCATTTCCTCCATTTTTATCAGCAGCAAACAATGTAAGAGAAAATGGTGGGTCACTCGGGTCGGCCGGCGTGGGTCGCGACGGTCGGCCGGGTTGAGTCCCGAAGGTTGGCCGGTTGGTAAAAATGGTTCCCTGGAAAAAAAGTTTGAAGAACACTGCCCTACACCAATTACTAAAAAAGAGGCAAGCTTGGGAGTGGTCTGCCCACCAAGACAGGGCTTTCAACAGATAAAGGAACAGCTTTCCTCCTAGAACGTCTTGGCACACAACGACCCCAGGAAAGAGTTGGTGCTCACGTGCGACGCGTCTCCATATGGCGTTGGTGCAGTTTTGGCTCACAGAGGGCAAAACGGACAGGAACGTCCTATAGCGTTCGCTTCCAGGATGCTGGCAGCTGCAGAATGAAAATACGCCCAAATCTAAAAGCAAGGGCTGGCTGTGAATGAATTTCACCAGTACTTGTACGGGCAGAAATTCACTAATTACATACCAGAAGCCATTGCTGGGTTTGTTGAAAAAAGACAAAGCAATACCGGCCCGGATCCAACGCTGGGCCCTACTACTGGCGGCGTAGCGGTATCAACTGGAGCATCGGCCAGGAATCCGGGTGGCAAATGCCGATGCACTAAGCAGTCTGCCATTACCAGACGCCCCGCCATTAGTACCCAAAATAGAGGAAACGGTAATGACGTTACATTTCCTGGGCACCCTTCCAGTGGCCACACAAAACATTCGTTTATGGACCCAAAGGGACCCGGTTTTATCAAAAATAAAACGCATGGTGCTAACTGGGGAGATGGAAAGACCGGTCCAGGTGGAATTCCACCCTTACTGGAGCAGAAGAAAGCAGATCACCGTGGAAGACAGGATCCTGCTATGGGGGGCTCGAGTAATAGTTCCAAGACCAGGCCGTCGAGCCATATTGGCTGAACTATTACATGGGCACCCTGGAGTCTCAGAAATGTAAGATGCTGGCCAGAAGCTCAGAAGCTATGTCTGGTGGCCGGGCCTGGACACAAACATAGCGGCATTGGTAGGTCGGTGCCAAGAATGCCAACCAGGGCAGAAGGTGCCACTGGCAGCCCTGCTGCATCCATGGGAATGGCCGGGTAGACCATGGTCACTACTTCATGTCGCTTTTGCAGGCCCGTTTATGGGTTCAATGTGTTTATAATAGTAGACGCCCATTCCAAATGGCTGGACGTCTACAAAATGAACTCTGCAAATTCAACAACTACCATTTATTTTTTTTAAAAAACTCTGCACCTCGTTTGCAACTCATGGTATCCCGGAGGTGTTAGTTTCGGATAAGGGATCGGTTTTCACCAGCCAGGACTTCACAAAATTTATGAAGTCGAATGGCATTCGGCACCTAAGGGCGGCACCATACCACCCGGCACCGAATGGTTTGGCGGAGAGAGCCATCCAGACCTTAAGTTGGGTTGAAGAAACAGTAGCAGCATCATTGGCGCTGGCTATTTGACTACAGAACCACCCCACACGCCACAACGGGAATAGCACCAGCAGAGCTACCCATGGGCAGACAACGCCGAACCTGGCAGAGTCTACTATTCACGAATTTAGGTGGCAGAATAGAGCGACACCAAGACGCCAATGCAGGGGCCACGACACCATTAGCTGAGAAAGGCAGTTCAACACAGGTGAAAATGTATGAACAAAGAAATGTACAGCACAGGAACAGGCCCTTCGGCCCTCCAAGCCCGTGCCGACCATACTGCCCGACTAAACTACAATCTTCTACACTTCCTGGGTCCGTATCCTTCTATTCCCATCCTATTCATATATTTGTCAAGATGCCCCTTAAATGTCCCCATCGTCCCTGCCTCCACTACCTCCTCCGGTAGTGAGTTCCAGGCACCCACTACCCTCTGCGTAAAAAAACTTGCCTCGTACATCTACTCTAAACTTTGCCCCTCTCACCTTAAACCTATGCCCCCTAGTAATTGACCCCTCTACCCTGGGGAAAAGCCTCTGACTATCCACTC
This sequence comes from Scyliorhinus torazame, assembly GCF_047496885.1. Taxonomy (NCBI): domain Eukaryota; kingdom Metazoa; phylum Chordata; class Chondrichthyes; order Carcharhiniformes; family Scyliorhinidae; genus Scyliorhinus; species Scyliorhinus torazame. Next base: position 80,871,768 of record NC_092727.1, on the reverse strand, counting down.
TGTCTATGCCCCTCATAATTTTGTATACCTCTATCAGGTCGCCCCTCAACCTCCTTCGTTCCAGTGAGAACAAACCGAGTTTATTCAATCGCTCCTCATAGCTTATGCCCTCCATACCAGGCAACATTCTGGTAAATCTCTTCTGCACCCTCTCTAAAGCCTCCACATCCTTCTGGTAGTGTGGCGACCAGAATTGAACACTATACTCCAAGTGTGGCCTAACTAAGGTTCTATACAGCTGCAACATGACTTGCCAATTCTTATACTCAATGCCCCGGCCAATGAAGGCAAGCATGCCGTATGCCTTCTTGACTACCTTCTCCACCTGTGTAGCCCCTTTCAGTGATCTGTGGACCTGTACTCCTAGATCTCTTTGACTTTCAATACTCTTGAGGGTTCTACCATTCACTGTATATTCCCTACCTGCATTAGCCCTTCCAAAATGCATTACCTCACATTTGTCCAGGTTAAACTCCATCTGCCATCTCTCCGCCCAAGTCTCCAGACAATCTAAATCCTGCTGTATCCTCAGACAGTCCTCATCGCTATCCGCAATTCCACCAACCTTTGTGTCGTCTGCAAACTTACTAATCAGACCAGTTACATTTTCCTCCATGGGTATGGGTCAGAAATTATGCGAATGGCCTCCTCTGCACTCCTGGTGTAGACAGCAGACTGAATGATCATGGTTGTTCAGCTGTTGGGTTTGTAAATAAAAGGATTCTCGTGACGGGACTTCTGCCTCCGTGGACTTATTACAAGGGGGCAGCATTGTTGCTCTTTTTAACCTTAGTCTATTTGCTCTGTTTACGTCACCTTTGCTCATGAGTCGCCAGGTATCTTTATGATACCGCCATGTGGTTCAAGTTCAGGTTATGATTAATAATACAGCACACCGCTTAGTAAGGATTAGAACAACGGTCATTTATTATATACAACAAGCAATATTAATACCCTAATACTACTTTCTATATAATAAACCTATCACTGCTGGCCAATACTTAACTTAGGAAGAGCCCACCAGGTCAGGGAAACAAATGGCTTGTCCAGTCAGATCTGGCCCGCAGGATTCAAAAGGCTGCTACAGGTCGGTGGCTAGGTGTCTCGACCGGATAGCGATCGCTGGATTCAAACTTACTATTGCCGGTGGCTGGTCTTGCGAAGGTCTCGAGCAGGCGAAGATGAGAGAGAGAGAGATCTGAACTTGGACCCTCACTTTTATAGGGCCCAGGGGCTTCCCGCCTCCCGGGGCGGCCCTTGACCCTGAGTCCCAAGTGATTGGATCTGTCCCCAGTCTCTGGGGTCGATGTGTCCAATGGTGAGGCGATTCCCCGATCGGGGGGTGGTCGTTCACCTGCCTTTTTTTCAGCCACTGCAGGCGCCGACAGGTCTGGCCCGGTATTCAATTGCTAATATGTTGCAATTGTTCCCGGGGATAGCCGATTTAACTGTGGATATCTGAATAGATGGGCTGCAAACAGTCCTGAATGCAACTGCGAATACCTGGGTTGATGGGCTGTTGATAGCCCTGAGTATCGATCTGGGCTACCTTCCCAGAGCCGAATATGCAAAACTGTCTGCAGCTGCCTGCTTGTGTCTTCTTGGCTGCTTTTCCCAGCAGTCTTTCAGGTTAGCAGTTTTAAACTGGGTTTTGGCCAGATTAATCGGAATGCAGCCATTTTACATGGCTACATTCCCGCCTTGTGATCCTAGCGTGAAGGATCACATAAATTTTGTCCTCTTCGTTTCCCGACTGGGGGGGGGGCACCTCCCACATGGCCACTACTCTGACCCTAGCTATGCACAAACATTTACCTAAACAATTCTTGAGGGCGCCATGTCAGGCAGGGGCATGTGTCTGGGGAAAAAAAAATAAACTGGGAACCTCTAATTTTACCTAAACAATTCTTCACGTATTATACAATCTCATCTCTCTAAACATACAATAACAATTACAACATTTAATCTATTCTTTCCTGGCTTGGCAGTCAAGCTCAGGATCATACATTTCCATACATTCTCTTTTTATTTACAGGAAAAACTGCCAGTGCATGTTTTATTATTCATATATCGCTGGGGTCTGGTCATCCCCGATATTCGGCTATCAGGTCTGATAGACCAGGGTTCGAGCGCGGTACGCTCTCCTTTTCCACTTGCGGAGGCGCATGGTCTGTACTGCACAACTGAGTATAGCCAATGCCAACAGTGCCTCAATGATGTACGATAGGGAGTACCAAGTTATGAACTTGGCACACCAGGATAATGCAGCGTGGTTGGTGACTGGGCCCTCGGTACTACTGGGCTGTGAAGTGTTAACAGTAAAGGGGTTTGGAGTGATGGGGGTCAGCGTTCCCGCGCAACCAAAAGTTCATCAAAAGAGTGAGCACGATGAAAGGAGTCCTCATGGCTGTCTTCTTTCCTTCCTTTTCCTGTGTTCGCTGGTTTTCTCCGGACTTGGAGCTTCTGTCATTCTGTAAGACCAGCGTAGTGTGTGTAAATACTTCGGTTTAATATCTGGTGTGTTAGTGTGTCTGTCCTTCTTGGGGCCAATTAAGCCCTTATAATTGGTCACAGTATGTGACTCTCCCCCCATTTTTTTTTTTTCAAAACAAATGTTTGGACACGGCACACTTCCCAATGGTGGACCAGTGCTAGGTTTATCATCCAAATGTTCCAGGATATAAATAGCATGTGGCAGCAACCCAAAGGTTGCCTAAATAAAATAAACTGTTTTTGAAAGAAAAGGTCTAATGAGGTGCGTGTGGGCCGCAACGGGTACAATTTGGGTGGAGTCCCCGGGTAGGACGGCTACCAATACCGTACCTTCCCTACCCGAGCAATGGGGGGGTCCCCAGGCAGGGCGGGTCTCACGCCGTTTCTCCACTGCCTGAGCGACCAAAGAACGGACAAAAATGTAGTCATCATGGTGGGGTTACTGTTCTGATTCTACCATCCAATCAGAAGAGTAGCTACGATCGGGCGTCTGGTCTGGTGACCACGTATCAGCTGAAAAGCTAGTTCCTCTGAATGGGCGTCTGGTCTGGTGACCAGGTATCTGTGGACAAGTTGGTACCGCTGAACAAGCGTCTGGCTTGTCCAATTGGAAAAGAGCTAAAAAGTACAGGTGAATGGGTGTGGGGCGGTGAGAACATTCTCCTGTAGGGCGAACAACATTTAACAAACAGACAGACAACATAAAAAATTCTGCAGGTTCCATCAGGAAGGACAACACTTTTCACCAAGTGTCTCCTCTAAATCATCATGTGGACACCTCAGTTCTCGGTTGCGAACAGGGTCGCAAAAGGGTTGGCGGAGTCAGGCCCGAGGTCGTCACCGTCTCCCGGGTGCCAAACTCTGGAGTGGATCAGGGCGGAAAGGGCTGTGGTGTGAGTTGGGATCGTCCTCGTCATTGCGGACGAGTCTGCAGGAGTTGTCGTGGTGCCAATGAGTGGTGTCGAGTTGGGTGGGGACAAAGTCGGGGTCGTCCGTGTAGTTCGGTGGTCGGTGGTGGGGTTTATTTAAGTAGGTGATGAGGAAGGGGTCACTGGAGTCGAGGTCGGAGTTGCTGGGTGTGGGACCAGGATGGTAGGGAGGCGTGCTGTGGCTGTCGTCAGAGTCACAGTCGCTGTCTGTGCTGCTGCAGTCTGTGGGCGTTCCGGGGCGGAGCGTAAAGTTCGTGGGTGGAGTCGGTGGAGAGTCAGTGTCTGGGCTGGACGTGGAAGGGGTGGGAGTGGTCAGGTTGGATGTGGGCGGGGTTTGGTCGGCTGCGTCAAGCATGATGTGGTGGGAGTGGTTTGACTGTGCTCCATAAACCTTGAGCTGGTTTATGTGAAACCATGCAGTCTTACCATTTTGGTATTTAATTTTATATACCGACGGGCTTATTTTGTCCGTAATTGAATAGGGACCCGAGTGTTTTGGAGACAGAAACGTGCTGGGGTTGTACACGGACAACATTACTTGCTGTCCTATGTTGTACTCCGTGGCATGTACTGCCTTAGCAAAACAGGCCTTGCTCTGTTTTCTTTTAGTGCCCAGTTTAACAGCGGCTGCTAGCTGAGCCGTTTTTATATTTGCAAGTAGTTGTTCCGCGGCCTTCTCGTGGGTGAGGGCCGCGACTTCGGGGCTGGTTAGGTCTAAAACTAGCAAGTATTCTGTCCCTTTCATGGGGCGTCCGGTCATGAGGGTGTGTGGGGTGTAACCTGTGGAGGTGGAAACAGTGTTACGCAAAATCGTCAACGCAAAGGGGAGGACAGAATCCCAAGTGGTGTTGTTTTGCTGGACCATTTTTCTAAGGGTGGTTTTTAGGGTCCGATTCATGCACTCCACTATACCACTCCACTGAGGGTGGTACGCAATGTGAAATTTTTGGGTTATGCCAAATATCGTGAGGACATTCTGCATGACCCGTCCCGTAAAGTGAGAACCTTGGTCCGATTCAATACTGCGGGGGAGTCCCCATCTTGTAAAGATGTGGTGGGTTAGGATTTTGGCGGTGGTTTTCGCGGTGTTGGTGCAGGCTGGAAATGCTTCCACCCACTTTGTAAAAGTGTCAATGACCACTAGAACATATTTATTGCCATTCCTGCAAGGGGGCAATGGACCTATAAAATCGATCTGGAGGTTAGTCCAGGGGCCGTTAACTGGTCGGAGGTGGCTGAGATGTGCCTTTTTGGCATACCTTTCTGGGTTGTTTTGCACGCAGATGAGGCAATTTTCGATGTAATGGGATACATCCTCTTTAAGACTTGGCCACCAACAAAGCTGCTTGAGGTGGGCTGCGGTGGATTCTATTCCCTGGTGTCCATGGCCGTCATGGAATAGACAGATCATCTGATTCCTATCTTGTACAGGAACCACGTAAAGGCTGTCTTTTAGCACCACACCATCATGTGTGGTTAGGGTATTCCGGAACCTCTCGTATGAGGCTGGAAACTTCCCTTTCACGATCTCAGTGAGAGCGCTATCCTGCTTCTGGGCCGCTGCTAGATCCACGATCCTAGTCTGCGTGACCTGAGCTGCACTCACTGGGGCGCTCCCGGGGGGCTTCCAAAAGTACCCATGCCTGGATCCTGCCTTAGCCAGTGCGTCGGCTTTTACATTTCCAGGGGGGGGAGGAACGATGGTGGCTGCGGACATTTATAATGCCAAAAGTCCTGTTCTTGGCCTTTTCCAGAATATGGCGGAGTAATGGGGCTGAGGGGAGGGGTTTTCCATCCGCGGAAACAAATCCTCTTGTTTCCCAGAGGGGCAGAAATTCGGTGAGGCTGTTGCAGACGAACAGACTGTCTGAATATGTGTCTGCTGGGCTGGGGAAGGAATCTGGGTGGTCTACAATGTAGGCGATGGCCGCAAGCTCTGCTACCTGCGCGCCTAAGTGCCCGGGCAGTTTTAATGCGATTTCTTCGAGGGCGCGTCCCTGCGCGTCCTCCACATAAATCCCACAAGCTGTTATGCATTGCCCATCCAGGATTGTGGAAGATCCATCCACATAAATCCTGATGGGGTCACACGTGTCCGGGTGAGGGGGGTTCTGAGATGGGGTGGCTAGTTTTCTGGGGGGTGTTCTGGCTATTATGGTGGGGCGAGATGATTTCACACTCATTGGGGGTTCCCGGGTATTGTAGGTTGTCCGCTAAGTATGTGTGAGTCTTTGTCCGTTTTACTGTGATGTCCCGTCCTTGTAAGAGAAGGGTCCACCTAGCAGCGCGGATTTGGCTGATGGTACCGTCTTAAAGTCGTCCGTCCTGTAAAAGTTGTGTGGGGGGGTGTTCAGTCAAGATGGTGATGGGGTTCAGTCCGGTAATGTAGGAAAAGTACTGGACTGCCCAGAAAACTGCGAGCAGGTGCCTCTCACAGGCTGAAAATCCCTGCTCCACAGCGTCTAAAATTCGGGAGGCATAAGCAACGGGTCTTAGCTGGTCGTGCCGTTCCTGCAGGAGCACGGCTGAAAGGGTGCGGTCTGTGGTCGCTACCTCTATGGCGAAAGGGGAAAGCGGGTCGGGAACTTGTAGTGCGGGGGTGGCTATGAGTGCCTGTTTTAGTGATTCCACAGCCTCCGTATGCTGCGGAAGCCATTCCCAGGGGGTTCCTTTCTTTAGGAGGTCTGAGAGGGGTGCTGCCTTGCTGGCGAAACCGTCAATGTGGTTTCGGCAGTAGCCAACCAGTCCTAAGAACGACCGGAGGGCTGACACGTGTTGGGGAAGGGGCAATTTAGCGATCGAGTCAATTCTTTTGTGCTCGATCTCGCGTTTGCCGTGTGTGATGATAGTACCCAAATATATCACCTTTTCTTCTAATATCTGGGCCTTTTTGGGGTTGACTTTACAGCCAATGGAGTGTAGTGACTCCAGGAGTTCGGACAGAAGCTCAATATGCTCTTCCTTTGTGTCTGTCTGCAGTAGTAGATCATCTACATACTGTACCAGACATACGGGGCGAGAAAATTTTGCTAGTCCATTTGCCAGCTGTCGGTGGAAAATGGAGGGGGAGTTGTGGAAGCCTTGTGGCAGGCATGTCCACGTGTACTGCTGAGCTCAGAAAGTGAAGGCAAATTTGTACTGGCACGCCTTTGCCAATGGAATGGACCAGAACCCATTACTGACGTCCAAAACCGTGAAATATCGGGCATGGAGTCCCTGTTTGAGCATGGTCTCAGGACTAGTTGCAACGGTAGGGGCTGCTGCGGGGGTGACTTTATTGAGTTCCCGAAAATCAATGGTTAAGCGCCATGATCCGTCGGGTTTCCTTCCTGGCCAAATCGGGGCATTGTTAGTCGAGGCTACCGATCTTAGGACGCCGTGCTCTAATAAACTTTCTATAACCTTTAGGATTTCTTCCTCTGCTTCTAGGGGGAATCCGTACTGCTTTTGGGGTCTTGGGTCCGGTCCGGTTATCTGAACGGAGCCGGTCATCCGTCCACAGTCGTGTTTATGGGTTGCAAATGCTGCCTTGTTTTTCTGCAGGACTGCCCTAACCTGTTTGTCCGTGCTGAGTGTGCTGGGGTTAAACCAAAACTCGCCTACGGCGCTGATTTTGTTCATGTAGTCCCCTATATTGAGTGTTGCAGGGGCTCTAGCGGATTTTGCCATCTTCCAGACACACTGGTTGACTGGGTCGAAGGAGAGGTGGTGAGAGTTCATAAAATCGATCCCTAAAATGTGCTCTGCTGTTGGGGGCAGGTCGACTAACACTACGGGGTGCTTTGTAGTAATATTTCCGATCTGGATGGGTACAGGGGTCGTGATATGCCCCTGTTGTGAGTGGCCTATGAAGCCGCTGAGGGTGATAGTGGATGTAGTGGGCCACGTGTCCTTGCCAAGGGTGGAGGAATTTAAGGTTGTGCGGGACCCTCCTGTGTCCCAGAGAAGCTCGATCGGCTGTCCCCTAACCTTTGCTGCGACTACGGGTCGTCCTGACCCCTCCCAAAGGGTATCGCAGACCCAACTGGGGGAACCTATACACCGTCAGTCCGTTTCGGTCACGTCTGTCTGATCAGACTGGGCGCTAACGCTATGTATGGGCTCTGCCTTTTTCTTATTGGGAGCGCCGGTCTGATGGGCTCTCTGTGGGTTTTTAGGGCCATTGCATTCTCTAGCAAAATGTCCCAACTGTCCGCAATTGTAGCACTCTTGCGGCTTGGCTGGGGGGCTGTTCTTTCCCTCTTTTACCAAGGCAGGGTCATGGAGAGTGGTTCTTATTGCCTGCACGTCTGCGGCGGCTTGGTTTTCCTCGGGGGTTCTAGTTGCTGATTTACCGTGAGCCGCTTGTTCCCAAACGCGGGACAATCTTTTGACCACCCACTTCTCATTATGAGCCTCCTCCGAGGGGTCATAATTGCTGCAGGCATTCTGTCCTGCTTCCGTGGCATGGGAGATAAGGGTGCGGGTCCACTTGGCCATATTGTCTGGGGACAAATGGGCACGATCTACGTTGCCGAAAACTGCTTCAAAATGAATCCACCAGCGTCCTGCGAACGCTGTGGGGTGTTCAGACTTTTTCTGTCTGTATTTATTCAGACCATCTACGGGGTCGCCCCAGTTGTACCCGATCGCATCCAGGATCGCGGTATGCATTTCTGCAAGGGTGCCTCCTCCTACATTCTGTGGTAGATGCGGGTACGGCTTGCGCTAATTTCCGAAATACCAACTGCCGGTAGATTTTTTTTATTGCGTCAAAACTATCAGTTTTGCCTTATAACCCTGTTGGTTACACGTGTATATACACACTTCCGAATTGTGAATTATTAACCAGAACCGCTTGAACACTTGTGGTTTTTTTTTTGTTTCCGATTGGATTCTAATTCAAAATGTTGGGGTTCTCCCGGAGTGGTTTTCCACTTCTAAGTCGGGTCCCGTCAGGATGTCGCCAATTATGTTGCTCTTTCTAACCTTAGTCTATTTGCTCTGTTTACGTCACCTTTGCTCATGAGTCGCCAGGTATCTTTATGATACCGCCACGTGGTTCAAGTTCAGGTTATGATTAATAACACAGCACACCGCTTAGTAAGGATTAAAACAACGGTCATTTATTATATACAACAAGCAATATTAATACCCTAATACTACTTTCTATATAGTAAACCTATCACTACTGGCCAATACTTAACTTAGGAAGAGCCCACCAGGTCAGGGAAACGAATGGCTTGTCCAGTCAGATCTGGCCCGCAGGATTCAAAAGGCTGCTGCAGGTCGGTGGCTAGGTGTCTCGACCGGATAGCGATCGCTGGATTCAAACTTACTATTGCCGGTGGCTGGTCTTGCGAAGGTCTCGAGCAGGCGAAGATGAGAGAGATCTGAACTTGGACCCTCACTTTTATAGGGCCCAGGGGCTTCCCGCCTCCCGGGGCGGCCCTTGACCCTGAGTCCCAAGTGATTGGATCTGTCCCCAATCTCTGGGGTCGATGTGTCCAATGGTGAGGCGATTCCTCGATCGGGGGGTGGTCGCTCACCTGTCTTTGTTTCGGCCACTGCAGGCGCCGACAGGTCTGGCCCGGTATTCAATTGCTAATATGTTGCAATTGTTCCCGGGGATAGCTGATTTAACTGTGGATGTCTGAATAGATGGGCTGCAAACAGTCCTGAATGCAACTGCGAATACCTGGGTTGATGGGCTGTTGATAGCCCTGAGTATCGATCTGGGCTACGTTCCCAGAGCTGAATATGCGACCCTGTCTGCAGCTGCCTGCTTGTGTCTTCTTGGCTGCTTTTCCCAGCAGTCTTTCGGGTTAGCCGTTTTAAACTGGGTTTTGGCCAGATTAATCGGAACGCAGCCATTTTACATGGCTACAGCATAGACAGCCCTGCTGTTAATGACTTAAAGGTTTTATGTGCCTATTTAAAAAAAAAAAAAAATGAGCCCATAACATGTTTACACAATTATGAGTGATTGGTGCCTTTATATCATTATAAAAACACAATTGTGATCAGAGGTGATCATAGAGTCTGGTAGCAAGAATAAGTACAGGTACCGCATGGTGAGCAGCCTCAGATTATGCTATATAGCATGAGATAACCTGCAAAGGTTTGGTCAGACCACAATGGGATTTCAGCAACAGGAAGTGTTGAAAATGTAGAGCGGTTACTGTGAAAAAATATTTTGAGACACTGATGCGACCATCGATTCACTCGAGATGAGTAAAAGTAAACCGTGGCTTTAATCAACTTAGAATAGTGCCTGCCTGTGACTGTAACAATACTGGTCGGCCTACAGGTCGACTGCTCTTTATACCCCCCTCAAGGGGAGGAGCCATGGGAGGAGCCCATACGTATTCCCCTATGGATGATGCCATACAATGGCCCATTGGTGGAGCCCACAAGGGCAACAGCATAGCATAAATGCAAATACAAAGGAAAAGCATGGTACTGATACTAATAATCCACCATTGTATTATACATTCACCACAGACACATTGCTTAGATATTGCTTAAGTAAAAAGCTGATAGACAGATGGATCCCTTGAGCTGTTTTTGCCGTGCATAGCCTGTCGGATCAGTGAGTGGAGAGCACATTAAGAGGACTGGTACGAGGAAAGGTGAGTGACCAGTGTGGGCCAAATTGATAGGGAGCTTGCCACAATGTTATAGCAGGTGGCTTCAGGAGTTGCTGAACAATAAATTGAATAAAACAAGTCGGAATGTCAAAAGGATATTGTCAAAAAGTCCACAGAATTCCCCAAATTGAATTGGGAAGGAGCTGACCTATTATCCAAATTCAAAATGTCATTCTTGATTCAGGTGTGTATGAATCAGACAAGCAAGCCACATGGACTTAATATTGTCAGGATTAACTGCATTGGAAGACCCATTCGGACCCACATCAGGTTAAAATTCCATACGGACCCACATCAGGTTAAAATTCCACATTCATCAGCGAGAGTTCATGAAATTTCAACAACAGCCTAGAGAATCCATAGATCACTCTGATGCAGAGAAAAGTGTACGGACTGATTTTTCAAACACAGAGCTAGCAGTCCGAATTGTTGAGTTGGAGATCGCATCCATTTCCTTAAGTGTTCCAGAAAGATCTGCTGGACAAGCCCAAAATACATAACATTGAAGAACTGCTCAAGGCTGAACGTAAGTACGAAGAAATCCTCACAGGTTGATGAATATTACAGGTCCTAAGTACAGGCCCAGTTGATGATGTACTCAATATAACACCCAAGCCTAGCAATACAGCTGGAAGATGTGTACTTCTGCATGCACCAAGAAAATGTTAGTTTTTCACTAATGTTACCTACTCTTGCCCATTCTACTCTCTCAGAAACTAGACGCCAACTTTAAAACCTGCAAGAGAAGATGACCAACTTGGATCATAAAAATACAGGTACAGAATTGTCAAGTTTACATTTGGTGTAATACGTTCACCTCCAGGATACCACAGAAGGTACATGGCAACCAGTTGAGGTGACAAGGATTTGTTCATAACCAAAGGCTGAGGAACTTGAGGCTGTTTTCATTAGAGAGAAGAAGGTTAAGAGGTGACTTAATTGAGGCATACAAGATGATCAGGGGATTAGATAAGGTGGGCAGTGAGAGCCTTTTTCCTCGGATGGTGATGTCCAGCACGAGGGGACATAGCTTTAAATTGAGGGGAGATAGATATATCATAGAATTTACAGGGCAGAAGGAGGCCATTCGGCCCATCGAGTCTGCACCAGCTCTTGGAAAGAGCACCCCATCCAAGTCCACACTACCACCCCATCCCCATAACCCAAGTAATCCCACCCAACACGAAGGGCAATTTTGGACACTAAGGGCAATTTTAGCATGGCCAATCCACCTAACGTGCACATCTTTGGACTGTGGGAGGAAACCGGAGCACCCGGAGGAAACCCACGCACACACTGGGAGAACGTGCAGACTCCGCACAGACAGTGACCCAGTGGGGAATCGAACCTGGGACCCTGGAGCTGTGAAGCAATTGTGCTAACCATCATGCTACCGTGCTGCTACCGTATAGGACAGATGTCAGAGGTTGGTTCTTTACTCAGAGTAGTAAGGGTGTGGAATGCCCTGCCTGCAACAGTAGCGGACTCGCCAACACTAAGGGCATTCAAATGATCATTGGATAGACATATGGATGATAAGGGAATAGTGTATATGGGCTTTAGAGTGGCTTCACAGGTCGGTACAACATCGCGAGCTGAAGGGCCTGTACTGCACTGTTATGTTCTATGTAGACATTACACACAAAGACACAAGTGTGAGGGGTAACCTAGGACAAATCCGGTCCATTCTAGATTCTCAGTTATCGTGCCGTCTTATTGCATCAAGGACAAGATCCCAAGTGAAACCACGGACACCATCCAGGAATAACAATCCCACAGATAATTGTGAGCAATTAAAGAAACCTTCAGACAAGGTTACCATTACAAGATCTGGATGTACCAGCAGATCACCTTTACACTTTAGGGAATCATGGATTCATCAGTTCTATCCACTTATGTCATGGTAACTAAAATGAACATGTATTGTAAATAGTTACACTTGTATGGAAGGGGAGAGGAAGGATCTTTAAAAATAATGGGGGAGGGTTGTATGATACCTTCATGTGTTGGCATGAAGGGAAGTATGTCATGTGGTCCAGTTTCAGCTTCACGTTGACCTGGAGCAGGACACAGCACACACAGCTCTGCTTATGATTTCCAGCTTTCATCCCAAATGTAACGGTTCTCATGTGCCTTGTCTAAATAAATTAACCCAAATCATATTTACACAATCCCTTATGTGTGAATTATGCGTTTATATCATTATAAAAACTCAGCAGGTATTTATGGAATTGAACATTAAGCCTTGCTTTACTGATTCTTTTGGCAATAGTTCTGTCATGAATAAAATACGTGTGGGGTGAGACTTAATTTGACTTTGTGCGTGTCTTGGCATTAGATCCTGCGTAAGGCTGCCAACTGGGCAAATCACACCAAACAAGTGGATGTATGAAAGAAGTGAAATATGTGGATGCTTAATCGTGACTATACATTTTCAATCATGTTTGGCAAGACATTTTATAAATCTCTCAAGACGTACTGGATCCCCTGTGAATTTTACATTAATCAGACAGCTCCACGGAGCGTCAGGAAGGCGACAAAGGCTGCTAGACTACACATGAAGTTTTCTCTTAATGCCCACCCACAAGACCAGTTTTAAGAGATGTCACTCAATGATTGATGGTGTTGTCACTGGAATACCAGGAGAGGAACAGCTGACCTGAAATATGGTCATACTCTGTCCATTAGAGAAATGAAAATTGCCCGACCACACAATGATTGATTTTGACTTTTCAAGCATGGACCATGCCGAGATAAACCATTTTGAGCTGTCTCATTGTGAGGACCCACTGCAGCAGTTCCTGTTCTCACTTAGCGTCCGGCTATTATCACGACTCATCGGGGCTATTCTCTCTTCACTGCTTAGGCTAGGGTTACTGGGGGGTCAATTCTCCAAAGGCCAAATCAATGATGCACCTGTTTATGACTTACTTCCACGCCACAACAAAGAACAAAGAAATGTACAGCACAGGAACAGGCCCTTCGGCCCTCCAAGCCCGTGCCAACCATGCTGCCCGTCAAAACTAAAATCTTCTACACTTCCGGGGTCTGTATCCCTCTATTCTCATCCTATTCATGTATTTGTCAAGATGCCCCTAAACTTCACTATTGTCCCTGCTTCCACCACCACCTCCGGCAGCGAGTTCCAGGCACCCACTACCCTCTTTGTGTATAAAAAAAAAACGTGCCTCGTACATCTCCTCTCAACCTTGCCCTCGCACCTTAAACCTATGACCCCTCATAATTGACCCCTCTACCCTGGGAAAAAGTCTCTGACTATCCATTCTGTCTATGCCCCTCATAATTTTGTAGACCTCTATCAGGTCGCCCCTCAACCTCCTTCTTTCCAGTGAGAACAAACGGAGTTTATTCAACCTCTCCTCATAGCTAATGCCCTCCATACCAGACAACATCCTGGTAAATCTCTTCTGCACCCTCTCTAAAGCCTCTACATCCTTCTGGTAGTGTGGCAACCAGAATTGAGCACTATACTCCATGTGGCCTAACTAAGGTTCTATACAGCTGCAACATAACTTGCCAATTTTTATACTCAATGCCCCAGCCAATGAAGGAAAGCATGCCGTATGCCTTCTTGACTACCTTCTCCAACAGTGTTGCCCCTGTCTGTGGACCTGTACAGCTAGAGCTCTCTGACTGTCAATATTCTTGAGGGTTCTGTCGTCTTTTAAAATTTTTCCTACTCCAAGACTGTGAAGAAAACAACTTTACAACTCTGTTTCGAAATAAATAACTTTGTCTTTATTGACCAAAGTCTGCATGCAGATGGCTACAGAGTAGAGAGAGAGCTGTTAAGGTAAACCTGCTCATTCTTTCTCAAGCTCGCAAAGACATGGAGAAAACGTTCAATATTTATACACAAGTTGTATCATTTTACAAAAACAGACCTTGTTCAAAAATGTCAATACAGTCATAACTTCTGATCTAACATGTTGTCATGGAAAGACCCTGACTCGGCTTATTTGCAGTAGTTTGTCTTTAGAGGAAATAAGACGTGGTCCTATTTTGTTTTTCACCTCTGCCCTCATGATGCCTTGACGCAGATGGACCTAGGTCATGAGGAAGTTGTGTTATTAGGACACTCCTAGATCGTGGCTTTGTTATCAGGTTTTAATAAGGTCAGGCACTATCTTCCCTCTTCTGGCCTTGTATGATACAATTATGTGGATTCTTAGCTTTGTCTAGTTTGTCAGGGTCTGATCTTGGCACTTAGCTGACATAGCTTTCTCACACTTGGTTACATAAGTTGGCTATTTTTCCCATCATGCTATTGCTGAGTTTGTACACTTTCACAGTTCTACCATTCACCGTATGTTCCCTACCTGCATTAGACCTTCCAAAATGCATTACCTCACATTTATCCAAATTAAACTCCATCTGCCATTTCTCCGCCCAAGTCTCAATGATCCAAATCCTGATGTGTCCTCTGACAGTCCTCATTGCTATCCACAATTCCACCAACTTTTGTGTCGTCCGCAAACTTACTAATCAGACCAGTTACATTTTCCTCCAAATCAGCATTGATCCCTGCGGAACGCCATTAGTCACAGCCCCCCAATCAGAAAAGCACCCTTCCATTTCTACTCTCTGCCTTCTATGACCTAGCCAGTTCTGTATCCATTTGCCAGCTCACCTCTGATCCTGTGTGACTTCACCTTTTGTACCAGTCTGCCATGGGGGAACTTGTCAAAGGCCTTACTGAAGTCCATATAGACACCGTGTACTAATGCACTAAACCTTCAAGAGGCCCATAAACAAATATAAAATAGAACAGAGTGCTGATTCCACCTCACTTATCGTAGAGGCTATCATCAAAAACCCACTCACTACTCCCTCCCTAAGAGCTTAGAATGTGGACAGCACACAGAAAACAACTTGCGCAATCTTAAATTTAATGAGGAAGTAAATGAATAGAAGTGTTAGTGGGACAGAAAGCCCCTCACAAATTAATACCATACCCACGTAGCTGGGGCTGGATTCTCCGCACACCAACGCCGAAATAGCAGCCGGCGTGGGGGCAGAGAATCCATTTCCCCATACGGAATCGGGACCGACGCTGGTTCCCCGATTCTGTGGGCCCTGCAAAGCGCCGTACTCTGAGTATGCCGTGCTGCCTAGCACCTACCTGGGGCCATTACTGGAGGCTCGCTCCTACATTCTCCACCCTCGTCCGACCGAAGTTCTGGCGGCGTGGATCTAATGTAGTCCAGCCGGTCGGGAAACTAGCGTGGTGGTTGCGGCCCCAATCGGAGGGCAGGGCGGGCTGGTTTAGCACAGGGCTAAATCGCTTGCTTTGAAAGCAGACCAAGGCAGGCCAGCAGCTCGGTCCAATTCCCATACCAGCCTCCCTGAACAGGTGCAGGAATGTGGGAACTAGGGGCTTTTCACAGTAACTTCATTTCAAGCCTACTTGTGACAATAATCGATTTCAATTTCATTTATACGCAGCCGGGAAATAGAACAAAGAACAAAGAAATGTACAGCACAGGAACAGGCCCTTCGGCCATCCAAGCCCGTGCCAACCATGCTGCCCGACTAAACTACAATCTTCTACACTTCCTGGGTCCGTATCCCTCTATTCCCATCCTATTCATGTATTTGTCAAGATACTTAAATGTCACTATCGTCCCTGCTTCCACCACCTCTGGTAGTGAGTTCCAGGCACCCACTACCCTCTGTGTAAAAAAAACTTGCCTCGTACATCTACTCTAAACCTTGCCCCTCGCACCTTGCCCCTCGCACCTTAAACCTCTGCCCCCTAGTAATTGACCCCTCTACCCTGGGGAAAAGCCTCTGACTATCCAGTCTTTCTAGGCCCCTCATAATTTTGTATACCTCTATCAGGTCGCCCCTCAACCTCCTTCGTTCCAGTGAGAACAAACAGAGTTTATTCAACCGCTCCTCATAGCTTATGCCCTCCATACCAGGCAACATTCAGGATCCAGTTCCGTGGTCCGATTCCGCCATGGAGCAGGGTGTGGCTGCTAGAGGCCGCCGCCGTGCACATGCGTGGCCCCCAACTGGAAATGCGGGGGCCAGTATCTGCAGCAAAAGCTGCTAGATTTACACCGGCTCCCTGCTATCCCCCTGCAGGGCTAGGAATATGTGGCCCTTTCACGCCAGTTTTTCTGGTGTGAACATCCACAGTTCTGATGCCGGCATGTTCTATGTTCTATGTTCTAATAACGGAGAATCCAGCCTCAGATCTTCCACCACAGGTTCACTTTCCTGCCTTTGTCTTAAATCCCGTACTGTCCAAAAACCTATAGATCTCAGTCTTATCTGTACGATAAAGCAACTACAGCTCCCTGGGGAGGAGAATTCCAAAGGTTCACCACCACCTGAATGATGTGTTACGACCCCCTGGGTTAGTGCACGGTCAATTCCAGCTTGACCAGTGTGGTAGTATGTATTGGGGGTCATGTGGGACTGGAAGCCCTAATGTCATTGGCTGACAGATCCCGGGTCCTGGTTGGCCGTTGACCTCATGCTCCGCCCTGAAGGCGAAGTATAAGAAGCCGGTGCCTTCCCCCGCATGCCAGTTTACTATCGGGCTGCTGGGGAACAGACACGCTTAATAAAGCCTCATCGACTTCACTCTGTTTGTCTCACGGAGTCTTTGTGCGCCACAACCAGGAATTGCAACACAATTGAATTAACCAATAATTCTTAGAAAAATTCCCAAAGTCTTTGGCCCTTGGCTGCTCAATAATTACAGGCACCAGGTTTATAAAATAAATTTAACAACAATTACTGTTGATTTCCAGCAAGAACTATAATGAAATATGCAGAAAATACAACTGGTTAACTATTAACTAATTCCCCCCCCCCCCCCCCCACTTTAATTTGCCTCTACACACACACACACACGACAGACAAACACAGAGGGAGAAGAGGAATGCAGAAATAATAAAAAATAATAATGAAAGTGATACAAGTCTTTGTTTCAGATGGTTGCTTCTAGCACACTGTCCTTCAAACCAGACTTTCAGGTCGAGGTTTTGCTAACCAAAGCTAGCAGAGCGCTCTCTTTTGTATCTTCTGAATTCCTCATTCCCTCATTCTCTCTGCTGGCAGACTTAATGATACATATCCATTAAGCATCCATGGAGTAAAAAATAAAGAAAGGGGAAATAAGGGAATCAACGGGAAGGACCTTATCAGACGGAGTTTCTCCTCAACTCAGTCCTAAATGGCCGAGCCCAGAGATTATCAACCCTGTTTTTATGGTGCCCACTGAGGGAGATGACTCTCTCAGCATCAATTCGATCAGAATTTCACCTGATCCAATGAGATCACCTCCCAGTCTTCTACAAGAACATGGACCTAATCTGCTCCATATCAGCTCATCGGACAGCCCACTCATCCCAGGAATCAGTTGTGTGAGCTTTCAATGCATCACCCCCAAAGCAACTCTTTTTTTAGTTAAGGAGACCTAATCATCCATCAAACTCCAGATGTGACTTCACTAAAGTCCTACCGGATTGCAGCAAGACTTCCTTATTCTGATAATCCAATTCCCTTGCAAGAGGGCCATTTGTCTTTTGAAGTGTTTGCTCCACCTGGATGTTGTGATTTGTGTACAAGGACACCCAAATCTCTCTGAATACTAATGGTTAATAATCTCTGACTTTTTAAAATACAATGCTGCTTCTCTGTTCTTCCTGCCTAAATCTCACATTTACATTTACGCATCACATATTTACTCATGTCGTCACATCTCCTACATTGCACCTTATCAGAGGCCATGATCTAGCTGAATGGTAGAGCGGACTCAAGGGGATAAATGGCCCACACCTCCTATTTGCCACTCTATGGGCAGGATTTTCCAGCCATTCCCGCTGGCGGGATCTTCTGATCCTGCCAACGGTGATCCCCCCCCCACCCCCCCCCCCCACCCCTCACTACGGGCTCCCCAGCAGTGGAGGGTGCAAACAACGAACAACAGAAAACCCCATTGGCAGTGGCGGCGTGGAAGATCCAGCCGCAATCCAATGGTGGGCTGCCTCCACCGCTGCAAAGCACGCCGTGGCAGGAGTGGGGGGGATTGAGGGGTGGGGGCTTGTGGGAAATCCCATCCAATGTATATGATTGTCTTAAGAGGATTGATTCACATTGCACACTGGTACTAACATGGTACTGCAACCACATTGGCAAATGAGCTGCTAATGTATGACTTCATCCGGCGCCAAACTAAGGAACTCCCTTTTTAATAGGTGTCTAAAGATTTGCTTACAAACTCAGAGTACGGCGACAGCTGATGCTCTTCTTCCTGTCCTGGGTTCACATTTTGGTTTAGGTGGCCTGATCTAACTGGTGTGTCAAACCTGACATCTCACTAGGGCCACCACTTCTTGCAAAGTAAAATCGGCAAGTGTGACCCTCCACATTTACAGGAACCTGATCACTGCGACTATGCAGAGCGGACCCGCAGAACGCGCCCCCCCCACCCCCTCCCCCCCTCCCATCTCCTGTGCAGGGAGATACTCCTCCATGTGTGGAGATCCTTAATTCCTTGCAGCAAGCCAGCTCCTGCCCTGTCACCACATTTTGCCAGATACCCATCTTTGCAGGAAGGAGGCCGTTTCCTTTGTAAAGAGAAAAAAAGGTCTTACATCTACATAGTACCTTGCATGACCTCAAGGCATTTCACAGTGTTTTACAGTCAATGAAGTACTTTTGTAATGAACAGAATAATTCAGCCAATTTATGCACAGCAGGGTGCCAAAAGCAACAATGAGATAATGAGAAGGCAATCTGTTTTCTGTAATATTGGTTGAGATATAAATATTGTCCGGAACACATCTCACTCGTTAGATAGAATATTGTAGTTAACAAAATCGGATCATCACATCATACAATATGACAGGGAGCTTACTGTAATGGAAAATCAAAGGAGATTGCTACTTGGAGATCACTTTAGACAGTTTCAGCATGCAGTTTACAACTGCAGTACCTGTTCACACGGCCCAATCCAGAATGAGCCTTTGTTACTATTGCGTGAAAAGGATTAAACTGGCTCCCCTCTATTCAGCCCCCGCCCTTCGATTGGTCACATAAAGGTTTCCTTTTACATTTATTTTCCCGGTAAATGCCTTTTTCCAATCTACGTAGCCAACCAAACTGTGTTTTCTTGAGTCAAGTAAAGTGTAAATTTATTTGCGACTAATCCTGAGGAGAATTAATAAAAGACACGATGACACCCCCCCACAGGTCTTGGATGTAAGAAAAGTTAGAGCCCAAATAAAAATTTAAAGAATGTAAGATTAAACCCTTTGCTTGTCCTTGAGGCGTAGATTGTTGAACATTGCGGCCATTCAGAGTTAACTGGTTTCCTTTAAAACCTTGGAGTTGAATTGAAGTTCAGTAACTGCACTTTTCTGGAGGCAATCTTAGCTTCAGAGAGAGAAAAAGAGAGAGATTCCTCACTATTCCCTTCAACAGTTTTTCCAGATTACTTTGATGACTTGTTCCTCTATTTAGCTTGGCAAAACCAGTTCTTGAATCTGTTGACTGTATATTCCTAGAAAACAATCAATTAACATGTCCAACAGTCATTCTGGAGCAAGTAATTACATTTTTGATCCTTCATTTCAGAATCTTTTGACACATTTCAAGATCATAGAAACCAACAGAAAATGGGGCTACTTAATTCTCTACATGGGTTTTGAGTGTCTGTTGTGTGTATTTGAATAGTTATACGTTCCCATTGACTTGGCAGAATTACAGCAAACTAAAGTCCAGCACTTTGCATTTTTATTGCTTTCATTTCAAGAGCCCTTTTTGAAATGGGCCTTGAATATTCACCTAAGTATGAAATGCCATGAGCAACATATTAGCTGTGCAATCTATGGAGGAAATTTCGCAAAAAGTGGTCAGTTTACAATATCAAACATCAAGTGACTGGTGGTAGCCATTTTTAGTCAATGTCTTTTCTTTTCTTTTTTTAAAACCAGGTCCTCTTTTAAACAGTTCAATATGTTTTTCATTCACTCGCTAAGTTATAGGTAGATCTCAATCAGTCATAATTTCCTATCATTGTGGCACTGTATATGCTTTCAAAAGCTTCCTTCCATTTGATGAATGGTAATCATTTAGAGTTACAAATATTTTTATGAATGCCTAATATGCAGATAGAAAAATTCCCTCTGATTATTGTACCCATTACCAAGGTGGGCAGGTTAATGCGTCCCTATAACATGGTACAGGAAGATGCATGAGGAGTATCCTGAGTACCTCTGGCGTTTTCCTCTCTATGTTCTTGCTTTTTCTGTATTTTCCTCCTTATTGAACAAAGAACAAAGAAAATTACAGCACAGGAACAGGCCCTTCGGCCCTCCCAGCCTGCGCCGATCCAGGTCCTTTATCTAAACCTGTCTTCTATTTTCCAAGGATCTACTTCCCTCTGTTCCCCGCCCGTTCATATATCTATCTAGATGCATCTTAAATGATGCTATCGTGCCCACCTCTATCACCTCCGCTGGCAAAGCATTCCAGGCACCGTCCACCCTCTGCATAAAAAACTTTCCACGCACATCTCCCTTAAACTTTCCCCCTCTCACCTTGAAATCGTGACCCTTTGTAATTGACACCCCCACTCTTGGAAAAAGCTTGTTACTATCCACCCTGTCCATACCTCTCATAATTTTGTAGCCCTCAATCAGGTCCCCCCTCAACCTTCGTCTTTCCAACGAAAACAATCCTAATCTACTCAACCTTTCTTCATAGCTAGCACCCTCCATACCAGGCAACATCCTGGTGAACCTCCTCTACACCTTCTCTAAAGCATCCACATCCTTCTGGTAATGTGGCCACCAGAACTGCATGCTGTATTCCAAATGTGGCCTAACCAAAGTCCTATACAACTGTAACATGACCTGCCGACTCTTGTACTCAATACCCCGTCTGATGAAGGCAAGCATGCTGTATGCCTTCTTGACCACTCTATCGACCTGCGTTGCCACCTTCAGGGTACAATGGACCTGAACTCCCAGATCTCTCTGTACATCAATTTTCCCCAGGACTCTTCCATTGACCGTATAGTCCGCTCTTGAATTAGATCTTCCAAAATGCATCACCTCGCATTTGCCTGGATTGAACTTCATCTGCCATTTCTCTGCCCAACTCTCCAATCTATCTATATTTTGCTGTATTCTCTGACAGTCCTCCTCGCTATCTGCAACTCCACCAATCTTAGTATCATCTGCAAACTTGCTAATCAGACCACCTATACTTTCGTCCAGATCATTTATGTATATCACAAACAACAGTGGTCCGAGCACGGATCCCTGTGAAACACCACGAGTCACCTTTCTCCATTTTGAGACACTCCCTTCCACCACTACTCTCTGACTCCTGTTGCCCAGCCATTTCTTTATCCATCTAGCTCGTACACCCTGAACCCCATACGACTTCACTTTTTCCATCAACCTGCCATGGGAAACTTTATCAAACGCCTTACTGAAGTCCATGTATATGACATCTACAGCCCTTCCCTCATCTATTAACTTTGTCACTTCCTCAAAGAATTCTATTAGGTTTGTAAGACATGACCTTCCCTGCACAAAACCATGCTGCCTATCACTGATAAGTCTATTTTCTTCCAAATGTGAATAGATCCTATCCCTCAGTATCTTTTCCAACAGTTTGCCGACCACTGACCTCAAGCTCACAGGTCTATAATTCCCTGGATTATCCCTGCTACCCTTCTTGAACAAAGGAGATTATGGTGGGGAAGTGTGCAGGCACTGGATGGGTAATGTCTGGTCATTGATGCTCTGGCCATCAAGAGTGTGTGACAGGCCTATTCTACCAGCTGGTCTTTACCTGCCCATCATATGGTTAGCACAGTTGCTTCACAGCCCAGGGTCCCAGCTTCGATTACCAGCTTGGGCCACTGTCCGTATGGAGTCTGCAAGTTCTCCCCGTGTCTGTGTGGGTTTCCTCTGGTGCTTCGGTTTCCTCCCACAGTCCAAAGATGTGCAGGTTAGGTGGATTGGCCATGCTAAATTGCCCTTAGTGTCCAAAAGTGTTACTGTGTTATGGGGATAGGGTGGTAGTGTGGGCTTAGGTAGGGTGCTCGTTCCAAAAAAAAGGGCCGGTGCAGACTCGATGGCCTGAATGGCCTCCTTCTGCACTGTAAATTCTATAGCTCTATGATTTGATGGGTTTGTATATCCCATAATATTACCAAAGCAGGGGTAGGCATGGGAGAGTGAACTGGAGTGTTGCCATTTAAGATCCTGAGGGGTCTTGACATGGTGGATGTGGAGAGGATGTTTCCCCTTGCCAGAGAATCTAGAACTAGGGGTCACTGTTTAAAATATAGGGTCGCTCATTTAAGACAGAGATGAGGAGAATTATTTTCCCCCAGAGGTTCGTGAGTTTCTGGAACTCTCTTCCTGCAAAGGCAATGGAAGCTGAGACTTTGAATATATTTAAGGCAGAGCTAGATGGATTCTTGACCAACAAAGAGGGTGAAAGGTTATCGGGGTAGGCCGGAACGTGTGGTTGAGGTTACAATCAGCTCAGCCATGATCTTATTGAACGGCGAAGCAGGCTCGAGGGGCTGAGTGGCCGACTCCATCTCCCGATTCGTATATTTGTATTTCAGGCCACCATAGAACATAGAACATAGAAAAATACAGCACAGAACAGGCCCTTTGGCCCACGATGTTGTGCCAAACCTCTGTCCAAGATTAATCGTAGATTATCATAGAATATACAGAGCAGAAGGAGGCCACCCCGCCCATCGAGTCCGCACCGGCTCCTGGAAAGAGCACCCCACCCAAGGTCAACACCTCCACCCTATCCCCATAACCCAGCAACCACACCCAATACTAAGGGCAATTTTGGACACTAAGGACAATTTATCATGGCCAATCGACCTCACCTGCACATCTTTGGACTGTGGGAGGAAACCGGAGCACCCGGAGGAAACCCACGCACACACAGGGAGGATGTGCAGACTCCGCACAGACAGTGACCCAAGCCGGAATCGAACCTGGGACCCTGGAGCTGTGAAGCAATTGTGCTATCCACAATGCTGCCGTGCTGCCCTTAAGAACAAATGAATCTACATTATATCATTCTACCGTGATCCATGTACCTATCCAATAGCTGTTTGAAGGTCCCTAATGTTTCCGACTCAACTACATTCACAGGCAGTGCATTCCATGCCCCCACTACTCTCTGGGTAAAGAACCTACCTCTGATATCCCTCCTATATCTTCCACCATTCACCTTAAATTTATGTCCCCTTGTAATGGTTTGTTCCACCCGGGGAAAAAGTCTCTGACTGTCTATTCTATCTATTCCCCTGATGTGGTAGTATGTATTAGGGGTCATGTGGGACTGGAAGCCCTAATGTCATTGGCTGACAGATCCCGGGTCCTGGTTGGCCGTTGACCTCTAGCTCCGCCCTGAAGGCAGAGTATAAGAAGCCGGAGTCCTCCCCCGCAGGCCATTCTACTATCGAGCTGCGGGGGAACAGACACGCTTAATAAAGCCTCAACGACTTCACTCTATTTGTCTCACGGAGTCTTTGTGCGCTACAATTTATTAAGCGTGCCTAAAAAGGACTATGGAGCTCAGGATCATCCCGGAATGCCTGAGGATCAGCCCCCACACAGTGAACGCGGCAGCAGCCTTCAAGCACTGGCAGACTTGTTTCGAGGCCTACCTCAGAACGGCCACCGGCCGGGTCACAGAAGACCAAAAACTACAGGTCCTGCACTCGAGGTTAAGCACGGAGATTTTCTCCCTCATCGAAGACGCGGAGGATTTCCAGACGGCGTTCGCAGCACTGAAAAGTCTCTATGTCCGCCCAGTTAACCAAATCTACGCTCGCTACCAGCTCGTGACGGTTGTCCCGCGAGGTCGCCGCTGTCCCGGGAGAACAGGGAGCCCTGCAAGCCGTTTACGCTCCCCAACCCCCCCCCCGGCGCCCCATGTGCGACCCGCAGGTGCAGCCGCTCTGGGTCCTGACCACCGCGGTCCCGGGAGAACAGGGAGCCCTGCACGCCGCTTACGCTCCTACCAAACCCCCCCCCCCGCCACCCCCCGTCCCCCCCCCGTCCCCATGTATGACCCGCCGGCGCTTCCAATTTGGGTCCCGACCACCGCTGTCCACAGAGATGAGGGAGCCCCGCGCGGCGGGTCATACGTGGCGGGGGGGGATGGGGATTGAGAAGCTCCAAATGGATTACATTGAGTTGGAAAGATGTCAATGTTATAAATATGTTTTGGTCATTGTGGATGTGTTCAGCAGATGGGTTGAGGCGTATCCGACTATCGATAATAAAGCTGCTACTGTGGTTAAAATTCTGATGCGGGAAATCATTCCCCGGTACGGTATACCAGCTCAGTTGAGTTCTGATAACGGGCCTCATTTTCTTGGACAGATTAACCTGCCTCCCTTCCCCAGTGCTATTTTACAGGTGTGGAATATGATGGGGTGGCTACGCACCATCTGTGTGATCTACGGCCTCACCTCGTTTGGAGTGTTATTGGCGACGGACATGGAAAAGGGAAATATTATCTACATTTGTAACCCCAACCAAACTACAAGGACATTTTGTTTATGCAGATGTGATGTTCTTCGCTGCCCCCATATACGAGGACATGGTATCGACTCATGAAAGGTCATCAGGTTGAGGGAAAATGCAGGACTCATGAAGCAGTTGCACCGGTCCCGGCGATGGGAAGGGAACATTATATGGACATTGCCTTGTTTTTGGAGTACATGTAAATTTGATTTTGGATGTGTTAAGATTGGTGCGATAAAGGTAACATCAGACCGTCAGGAGAGAGTAGAAAGAGGTTGAGAGAGAGAGAGAGGGGGACGAGAGAGACGACGGAGCATGTGAGAAGAGAAGTACAGCTAGAACGTAGGTTATCAGGAGATACACTTAATTTAGTTAAATGCTGAGGAAACTGAGGAAAACCCGGCTAGTATGAATCTCTTCTACCAGATTTACCACCGCTTGTATGGCCACGGACGGGTTGTCTGCTACCCGAACCCCGCAGCGGTGTCTAGGTTATTTTCTGTTTCACCGCTTTGGGGCACTCCCCAAACGGTGGTTCATTGTCAGCGTTCCGAGCCACTGCCCGAGCAAGTCACTCTTCCTTACGACCCGGGTTCAGCACCACCGGCTATTTGCCTTCCCCTTCCTCGGGATAATTCCCATTCACAGTATGATAGGCTGCAACGGTGGAGGGTGTACATACCTAGCCACTTCACTCCCAATAGGGATTCCCGGTCGTACGAGAATTGTTTCAGAAGTGAAGGATACGGCTGTTTGCTGGTAGAGGTGGAAACGAATATAACATGTCTGTTCCCCACCTGTATGGACAGGAGGTGTCATATCACCCAGGCGTCTGGCCAATGTGTTTGTTACAACACCACCTGCGTTCCATTGAACGCCGGCCTCCAGCTCCTTTGTGGCTCGGCGAATGTCTCTCATGTCACTGTTGGGACTAGGGCTTTCCGCATTGCTAGGCGGCCCGAATGGGTGTTTCAAAGCTGGATAAACTGGGCTACTGGGGGATCCCTGCGCAATCAATATACTGATTGTGATGCTAGCCTGCACACGGAGCAAGGATACTACTTTTTATTTAATGGCACAGCGACCAATGTTTTGTCAGCCCCATTTCCCCGCCAAATTGCTATTGGGACTCTAGTCCCTACCACAGTCCCCTGCCCCTCGGTGTGGATGCTGCATACTCAGTTAACCCGCCGGGCAGTCTCAGCTGAATTCTGCGAGAACTGGAAAAAACCTCAGGTTCTCGCACCCAACCGGGGCCACTCAACCGGGTGGGGGAATTCTGAGCGTCTTGTAGCTGCGGTTGTTTGCAATGCAGAACCGGTATGCTCTTGACTATGTTCTGGTCCGTGAGGGTGGGGCATGCGCCGTAGTACAGGGCAAGTGTATCATGGCAGTTCAAGACTTAACCGCTAACATCACTAAATTTATGGATCGCATACGGGATCACCTGGAAAGAATGCAGGATCTTGGCTCTTGGGGTAACTGGGGATTTGGAGCTTGGAAGGACTGGTTGATAAATATGGCCATGTATTTAGTGGTGGCTATTGGCTGCATCTTTGTGGGCCCAGCCATCCTTAAATGTGTGATGGGTAGAATGCGGGGTGCACTGGAACAGATCAACGCCGCTAAAATCTTGGCTGTCAAAATCCATGAGGGTGCAGCGGATGAAGGGGGGCTACTACAGGAATTGGAAATGCAGCGACGGATCTTTTTAGATGAGGGACCGTAGCTATGGATTGAATAGTTCGGTTATCATGGAATGATAAAAGGAGGGAATGACGAATGTGATATAAAATAATTGTTTTAGAGATATTAGTTACTGTAATGTAGAGATAGGCCAGTCTCATTCTGGTGAGTTCACAGACAAAGGATTTCAGAACGCATGGCAAAGCAAGGAGGAGATGTGTCCAGCTTCGGAGGGGGAAAGGATGCCGGGTAATAGGGGGCCAGAGGAAGGGATTGGAAGTGAGCCAATTAGGATGTATGGCCAGGTCAGGAGGGGTATAGGATGACCTATGGGAATCGTGTATGTGAAACTTGATGCCATTTGAATGTATCAGTAGAGATTCCTTTGTCCTACAGACTCACTTGATTCCGGAGGTACAGAAAGCAAGATGTGTTTTGTACCGCTGTGAGCTGAGTCAGGCTTGCAAGTCAAATAAAATAACTAATGCTGTACCTACAAATCCATCTCGACTTTTATTGAGGCCAGACTGACGGGTAAAGAAAAATATGTTTTGTCACTCGTATCTGTTTGGGTTTACTCCGGGTGCTCTGGTTTCCTCCTACAGCCCAACGATGTGCAGGTTAGATAGTTTGGCCAAGCTAAATTGTTCCTCGGTGACCAAAAAGGTTAGATGGGGTTACAGGGATAAGACGAGGGAGTGGGTTGGTGCAGACTAGGTAGGGTGCTCTTTCAGACGATCGATGCAGACCCGATGGGGAGATTGACCTCCTTCTACACTGTAAGGATTTTATGGTTCTATGAACATAACCCTTAAAGGAACAATCACCACACTCACTAATGTTGTCCCTTTCTCGCTCTCTGGCGGGATTCTCCATTGCCCGACGCCGATATCGTAATTGGCAATCGGGCGAAAATCGACTCCAATGCCCAAATCGGGGCCAGCGCTGGTTTGACACTAGTCAGCCATGCTCCGCCCCCCCTGAAATGGGGTCATCGCGTCACACTTGTGCGCCATTGAATGGCATTGGCACATCATCGGCAGACTCTCCCACGATGCTCCGCCCCCGATGGACTGAGTTCCCGACGGCATGGGACACGTGTGGTCTCAGCAGTCGAGAACCCGGCATAGCAGCTGCGGACTGTGTCCAACGCCGCCACACTCGGCCGGGATCGGTGTTGCTAGCCGGGGTGGGGGGGGGGCATCCCCAAGGGCTGGGGGGACTGGTGAGGGGTGGCCTGTGGGATCATGGATGGTGGGTCGGGTCTGCACATGGTCGCTGCCATGTCGTGCGGTGCCACCGCTGCAGGTCGTCAGCCGTGCGAATCGGCGTCTAAGGACCCGACCATTTTCAGCGCAGGAGTTTCACCCGGTGCCACTGCTAGACCATCACCGGTCCCGGAATCGGTGAAGGTTCGGCGCCAATTTATTCATCGTAGACCTCCCGCGAATTCCCCATTGCAGCCGGCACTTAGCCGCTGAAACGGAGAATCCAGCGCTCTGTCTTTTCCGCCACCGCCTTCCACTCTCTTTCTCTCCCTCTCTCCTTCTCTGTGAGATTTTGTATAAAGTGAGTTTATAAAACGCGAGTCTAGTTCTATTTGGGTAAAGATTGTAAATAACCTATCACTGGGCTAATGCCCTTTCTGGAGAAGCAGAAGTTGATGAGACTGACAGAAGCATCATGCCGTGCAATAGGAGGTTTAGGGTTCATTCTTACCTATGAAATCGAACGGTTAGAGCTCGAATAGACCAAACAAAATCCATGGCTGACTTTTCTGGATTATTACCCAGGACTGGGAGCTTCGTTATCAATGATTACTTTGAATCGCTGTGAAGCTTGTGGTCAGTCAGAGCTTAGGTGCAGCATTGCTTTGAGGAATTGAAATCTCTTCTGTTCCAAAGTGGATATAGCCTAAAATAACAAAACAAGTGACTGGGATATTAATGTTTCATTGCTTTCCTTCTTACGGGTCAGAGCACAGGCAGAAGCTTTGTGAATAGGAAACAGCACGTGCACTAAAACACTGTAACAAAACAACTACAGCTCGAGGGACATTGCTTCCTTAGTTTTGTGTGGCCGTGACAGATTGGAGTGGGAACGGCTTTAATAATCTTGCTTCATCCCGCCTCTACCCCAGTGATCTCTTTTCTGCCTTAAATATATACTCGTGTTACTGGCTACGTCACCACAATAAGTAAGATGAGGAACGACACCTGCTGCTTTCGCTGCCCACCCAACAGATGAGTCCATCGTTAACTCATCAAATTCAAATGTTTTCAACTGATTCGCTGAAAACAAATTGCTTTTGCACACAAAGGAAAGGGCCCCTTGCAACGGCGTTGACGTGTCATCGGCTGGCCCTCCCGTGATGCTCCGCCCCCAATGGGCCGAATTCCCAATGGCACGTGTGGTCTCGGCCATGCGGGAACCCGGCATGGCGGCTGCGGACTGTGCCCAGCCCACCCCACTTGGCCGGGATCCGTGCCCCTGGCCCCGAGGGGTTGCTTGCACGAGGGCTGGGGGGGACTGGTGGGAGGTGGGCAAAGGGGTGACCAGGGGGTGGGCTGTGGGGTCGCAGATGGCGGGTCGGTTCCACGCACGGCCGTGTTGTACGACGTGGCCGCTGCAGGTCGTCAGCCGTGCGCATGCCATTCTCCGGCCAGTTTCGGCTTGGGAGCCGGGGGTTTCACGCGGCGCTGCTGCTAGCCCCTCACTGATCCGAGAATCAGGCGAAGATTTTGGTTGCAAAAGACCACACATGCTCCATTGGCGTCAACATTTAGTCGCTGAAATGGAGAATCCAGCCCCTTATGTATTCTTGGTTGAGACAGGTATTAGAATGCTAGAACAGCTGCTCCCCAGGGGAAGCATTGTTTGATTGACAGATCAGGCTGTTTGACATCTGCTGTCAATTTTAAAATGTTTGTTTACTCAAGTTAAGTTTAAAAATAAGGGGTCTCCCATTTAAGAAACATATGCAAAGTTTTTCTTTCCCTCAGAGGGTCATAAGTCTTTGGAACTCTCCTCCCCAGAGAGTAGGAGGCAGGGTCATTGAATGTTTTTAAGGCAATGGTAGGCAAGTTGTAGCATAACCAGGGTGTCAAAGGTTATCAGGGGTAGACAGAAAGTGGAATTGAGGCCAGAATCAGATCAACCTTGATTTTATTGAATGATGGAGCAGGCTTGAGAGGCCAAATGGCCTACTCCTGCTCCTGATTCATATAGAATCATAAAAACCTACAGTGCAGAAAGAGGCCATTTGGCCCATCGAGTCTGCACCGACTCTATGAAAGAGCATCCCGACCTAGGCCTAACCCCGCCCCACCTTATCCCTGAATCCCCACCTAACCTTTGGACACCAAGTGGCAATTTAGCATGGCCAATCCACCTGTCTTGCACATCTTTGAAGAAACTGGAGCACCCGGAGGAAACCCATGCAGACACAGGGAGAACCTGCAAACTCCACACAGTCACCCAAAGTGAGAATTGAACCCAGGTCCCTGGCGCTGTGAGGCAGCAGTGCTAATCACTGTGCTACCGTGCCACCTGCAGAAATTGCGAAAGTCACGTGAACCTTGACAGCCACCTTAGCAGTCTTTTCATGTCCATTTTTGAACAGACAAATCGGCTCCACAATACTGAATACAGTCCATGTTTAAAGTTATGGGTATGACATGCCTACCATATTATCTACGCAATATGGGTTCTTTATTTTGCAGTGGTGGGGGCTCATTGGTGAGATCCTGAGGCCTGTGTGTTTAAACATAAACACCTTTGTTGGTAGGCTTTAACCATTTCCAGTTCCAAGTAAGGTTTTGCGTGGTGCAGCTTTAATCATGCAGACTCGCTGTTTACAGAATATTGTTCTGGACTGTTCTCTGACCATGTGACGACATGCATCGCACTGTGGGCAACGCCGCTCCCCAGTTATAGAATTTACATTGCAGAAGGAGGTCATTCAGCCCATCGAGTCTGCACCGGCCCTTGGAAAGAGCACCCTACTCAAGCCCACACCTCCATCCTCTCCCCATCACCCAGTAACCCCACCGAACCTTTTTGGACACCCAAGGGCAATTTTGCATGACCAATCCATCTAACCTGCACATCTTTGGACTGGGAGGAAACCAGAGCACCCGGAGGAAACCCACGCAGATACAGGGAAAACGTGCAGACACCGCACAGACCCAAGCCGGGAATCGAACCTGGTACCCTGGAGCTGTGAAGCAACAATGCTAACTACTGTGCTACCGGGCCACCCAGTCCTACGTTAACCCTTGCTCTGCAGAGCATCTTATATTATAATGCTTGCAGGCACATATCATCGCAATGCATCTATCCAACTGAGGCTGTTTAGCACAGGGCTAAATCGCTGGCTTTGAAAGCAGACCAAGGCAGGCCAGCAGCATGGTTCAATTCCCGTAACAGCCTCCCCGAACAGGCGCTGGAATGTGGCGACTAGGGGCTTTTCACAATAACTTCATTTGAAGCCTACTTGTGACAGTAAGCAATTTTCATTTCATTTCATTTCACATGACAATCAATCTGAATTTGCTTTTAAAGAGGGTTTAAAGACACCGACATTTTCAGGCCTCTGTAACTAGATTACTGCGATAGGTAGCAGCCCAGCTGCATGCGAGACAAATGTTTCTATTTCTTTAACAAATTAGGCACTGGTTTATTTAAGGATTATGTTCGCTGTAAGTAAGTACACCAAATAATCAGTGAGGCAAAACATCTGTCAGCATATTTCTAATCGGCATAATGAGTTCCAGTAAGGGACTTAGCTGCAGAATAGCAGAATGACATTAAAACTCATAGAGCCTGACATTTCTCATGCTTGTTCTTTTAGTGTCACCTGTGGCTTTTTTGTAGAACCCTCGTCTCTGAATCACTGTGGGTTCAAAGCCCACTGTACAAAATCCATACTGTTGCTTCCGCGCACCACTGAGGGAGTGCTGCACTGTTACAGTGACTGTCTTTCAAGCGAGATGGTAAATTAAGGCCCAGCAGGTGGATGTAAGAGATATCATGACACTATTTTGGGGTCCTGGCCCCCACAACCAACACCTCCAAAATGGGCTACCTGGTCATCTTTTCTGTGACAACATCCTCGCCATACCTACACCCTTTTCAATCAGGTTTTAGAGAGGCAACAATTGTCCCCTCTTTCACAGTTCCTCCCTCTTGCTTTGAGTTTCATACGTAGACATATAGACAGAATTTACAGTGCAGAAGTAGACCATTCGGCCCATTGAGTCTGCACCAGCCCTTGGAAAGAGCAGCCCACTTAAGCCCACACCTCCACCCCATACCCGTAACCCAGCAACA
This sequence comes from Scyliorhinus torazame, assembly GCF_047496885.1. Classification (NCBI taxonomy): domain Eukaryota; kingdom Metazoa; phylum Chordata; class Chondrichthyes; order Carcharhiniformes; family Scyliorhinidae; genus Scyliorhinus; species Scyliorhinus torazame. The sequence continues at coordinate 80,840,136 of NC_092727.1, read as the reverse complement.
CCTCCCAACCCCTTTGGACACGAAGGGCAATTTAGCATGGCCAATCCACCTCACCTGCACGTCTTTGGACTGTGGGAGGAAACCGGAGCACACAGAGGAAACCCATGCAGACACGAGGAGAACGTGCAGACTCCGAACAGACAGTGACCCAAGCCGGGAATTGAACCTGGGACCCTGGAGCTGTGAAGCAACAATGCTAACTATTGTGCTACCGTGCGGCCCACACATTGCTGGTTCCAATCGTGTTTTAAAATCAGAAGGTCCCTCTACTTTGACCTGGCAGCCTTGACCCAGAACACAGATGCCATCCATTGCTGTCAATAGGAGCGTTTGCGGCTTACTGCACGGTATATTTCTTCCACCGATAACCAGGGCTGGGTGGTTACGAAAGCTGAAGGAAAAGGTGGGAGCGACCCCACCACAGTTATTAAACTGTAAACTCAGTGTCATCAGGTCTTGTTGTACCCATACACAGTTCATGGCAAATGGCTGAAAAAAATTTGCTCTCAAATCTAATATGAATGATCATAGTGCCCGTTATAGGGGCAGGCCGATGATGGTGTAGTACTAATGTTACCACACTAGAGGCCCAGGTTAAAGCTCTGGAGACATGAGGCGGGATTCTCTGACTCCCTACCGGGTCGGAGAATCGCCGGGGGGGCAGCGTGAATCCAGCCCCCGCCGGCCGCCGAATTCTCCGGCACCAGAGATTTGGCAGGGGCGGGAATCGCGGCGCGCCGGTCGGCGGGCCCCCCCCCTGGCGATTCTCCGGCCAGTGATGGGCGTGAACCAATGTCCCGCTGCTGTAACGCCGGTCCCACCGGCGTGAATCAAACCACCTCCCTTACCGGCGGTACCAGGCGGCACGAGCAGGCTCCGGGGTCCTGGGGGAGGGGGGGTGCGATCAGCCCCCGGGGGGTGCCTCCACGGTGGCCTGGTCCACGATCGGGGCCCACCGATCTGCGGGTGGGCCTGTGCCGTGGGGGGCACTCTCTTACTACGCGTCGGCCGTGTAGGTCTCCGCGATGGGCAACGCATAGGTGACGCCCCCTGTGCATGCGCGGGGATGACGTCAGCAGCCGCTTACACTCCCGCACATGCGCGGACTTCCAGCGGCCGGCAGAGTCCCTTCGGCCCCGGCTGGAGTGGCGCCGGAGAGAATTAAGGGTGTTAAGGGTGTGGTTCCTTCCAGTCTGTAATCAGGATGTTTGTGTGTAAGGTGTGTGCGCTTCCCTATCTCAGAAATAAATCCCAGCAGCAGGATCTCTGGTTGTTTTAAAAATAAAGAAGGTTATTTATTAATGGATATTTGCCCCAGATGTTTGAAATGCAACGTCTCAAACGCTTGTCTCACTCACACTATTGCTAACACAAAGACTGGGTACACATTAAGTTGAAACCGTAATGATAAAAGTGGAATTTATAACAGTCACCATGACGATGCAGGTCTGATGTGTCTTTATTTGAGTTCACACTTGGACTGAAGGTCTTTTCGAAACAAAGCATTGATATGAGGCTGTGAAGCTTCTGGTAGACAAATAGCCAGGTGATTGGTTCTCAGGTGGCTTGGAATTTCAAACAAGCACAGTATTTTGGCTGCATTAGAAGACTTTCAGCTATGGTGGTTCAGCTTTCTCAAATATTTCAGGTATTTCAGATGTTTCTCTCCTGGATTTGCTTTATTCAGGATATTTTGCAGTCCCTGAAAGTAAGTTTCAGTCACATGATTGCAGAGTTAATATTTCTGGGTTCCAGGCTGCCACAATACAATAGGAGTTGGCAATGGTCATTTGCTCTCATCCCTGTCCCAACCTGAGCTCAAATATTCCCCTTTGTTCAATGTGACACTCAGAGACCATGGGCTGGATTCTCCGTTTGGGAGACTATGTGCTGACGCCGGCATGGAAACAGTGGCGTTTTATGCCCGAAAAAATGGCGCAAAAGCTGCACCGATCCTCCGTCTAGTGGGGGGCTAGCAGGCATGCAGCGTAGACGGCTCTAGCTATGGATACAGCCGGAGAGTTGCTGGGTGCGTGGTCGCGCATGTGCCTGGTGGCGGTCTGCAGCGGCTGCGCCATGCAACATGGCACCCGTCGCATGCTGACCCGGCCTGCCAAATAGTGACACACTTAGGCCAGGATTGTGACCCCCGGACCACCCCCCCCACCCGTGCCCCAGCCCCCGCCAACGGATCGGCTCCCCCTGACTGCGGCGATGTTGGACTCAGTCCGCAGTCGCCACACCGGGTTCTCGCAAAGAAATAGCACATGCACCCCACGCTGTCGGGAACTCGGCCCATCAGGACCAGAGCATCGGGGGAGGACCTCCGGTTACGTCCAATTTCGGAGACCGGAGAATGCCGCCCCAAGAGTCCAGAGGTGCCATATTCCGCAAACCATGTTTCTTCCCAAACAACGTGATGTGTAAACTTCACAGTGGCTGTAAAGTACTCTAAATCAGGCCCATGTTTGATTAAATATTGGCCACACAATGGAATACTGTCCACATTTTCAATGACCATTTCACATGTTAAGTTGCAGCCACCCTAACAGGTTTTCTGGTCATTTTGATAAATTATGATCTTATCTAATATTCCCATGTTGTACTGAGCATAACACAAACTTTATCAAAGTATCAAAGTGTGTTCTCCCAGTGAGCCAGAGAAGACAGAGCCAGGAATGAGACACAGCTAAGAGTGAGTTTGGGAATTTGAATCTAGGTGGGAATTGAATTATATCAGTAAGGCAGCTCCTTTTAAATTTCAGGAGTTTAAATTAATTTAAATTAAGCTAGTATTGTGCAGTGTGGGTTAACAAGGGCTGCCCCACCCACTCACATAACTGGTTGGCAGTTAAATGTCAGTCACTTAAATCTACTTTGATCTAAAAGCAGGTGGGGGAGGGGAGTCAATACAGGACAGTTTAAAAAGAGAAACTTGTAAACTCACTCCCAGTGAGTTCTCCCAGTGAGCCAGAGAAGACACAGTCAGAGTGAGAGACAGCTAAGAGTGAGTTTGTGAATTTGAATCTAGGTGGGAATTCGAAGCTGGGTGGGGAGGAAGTGCTTTTTATTCCTGGTAAGTGACTGGTAAGTAGTGTTTCTGTTTTTCTGCTTCTTTTCATTGGTATATTTATTTATTTTTTCTTAGTTGTTTTTTTTGTTGAAATTGTAGTTGTTGAAGTTAACCGAAGGTTTAAGACATGGCAAGAGATCTCAGACCCGAGTCATGCTCCTCGTGTGCGATGTGGGAGCTCAGGGACACGTCCACACCCCTGGCTCCTTCACGTGCAAGAGGTGTGTCCAGTTGCAGCTCCTGTTAGACCGCTTGACGGCTCTGGAGCTGCGGATGGACTCACTTTGGAGCATCCGCGATGCTGAGGACGTCGTGGATTGCACGTTTAGCGAGTTGGTCACACCGCAGGTGAAGGGTACTGAGGGAGATAGAAAATGGGTGACCAAAAGACAGAGCAAGAGTAGAAAGGCAGTGCAGGTGTCCTCTGCGTTCATCTCCCTGCAAAACAGATATACCGCTTTGGATACTGTTGAGGGAGATGGCTCACCAGGGGAAGGCAGCAGCAGCCAGGTTCATGGCACCGTGGCTGGCTCTGCTGCGCAGCTGGGCAGGAAGAAGAATGGCAGGGCTATAGTGATAGGGGACTCAATTGTAAGGGGAATAGACAGGCGGTTCTGCGGACGCAATCGAGACTCCAGGGTGGTATGTTGCCTCCCTGGTGCAAGGGTCAAGGAAGATTCGGAGCGGCTGCAGGACATTCTGGGGGGGGAGGGGGCGAGGGTGAACAGCCAGCTGTCGTGGTGCACATAGGCACCGACGATATAGGTAAAAAACGGGACAAGGTCCTACAAGCTGAATTTAGGGAGCTAGGAGTTAAACTAAAAAAGTAGGACCTCAAAAGGTAGTAATCTCAGGTTTGCTACCAGTGCCACGAGCTAGTCAGAGTAGGAATGTCAGGATAGAGAGGATGAATGGGTGGCTCGAGAGATGGTGCAAGAGGGAGGGATTCAAATTCCTGGGACATTGGAACCGGTTCTGGGGGAGGTGGGACCAGTACAAACCGGATGGTCTGCACCTGGGCAGGACTGGAACCGATGTCCTGGGGGGGGTGTTTGCTAGAGCTGTTGGGGAGAGTTTAAACTAATGTGGCAGGGGGATGGGAACCAATGCAGGAAGTTGGAAGGTAGTAAAACAGGGACAGAAATAAAAGGCAGTAAGGGGGAAAGTGTAAGGCAAAGAAGCCATAGTCAAAAATCAAAAAGGGCGACAGTACAAGGTACAGTGACTGAGGGGAGCTCAGTGTATAGGACCAGGAATACTAAAAGAAATAAAAGGGGAAGTGAAAACATTAATGGTAAGCGACGCGGCAGGTTGTTACATGAAGATATGGGTTCTACGACAAGGAAAATTAGGAGAAAGGTTAAGAGGAAATATAAATTAGGAGAGGTTACTGATCGAGGTGTTAAGATTCAGAACACAAGTAAAAAAGCCAAGATAAGTGTACTTTACCTGAATGCTCGTAGTATTCGGAATAAGTTGATGGCGCAAATCATCGTGAATGACTATGATTTAGTGGCCATTACTGAAACATGGTTAAAGGATGGTCACGACTGGGAGTTAAATATCCGAGGGTATCAAACTTTTCGGAAGGACAGAGTGGATGGTAAGGGAGGTGGTGTAGCTCTGTTATTTAAGGATGACATCCGGTCAACAGTGAGGGATGACATCGGTGCTATGGAGGATAAGATTGAATCCATTTGGGTGGAAATCAGGAATCGTAAGGCAAAAAAGTCACTGATAGGAGTAATCTATAGGCCACCAAAGTAACATTATGGTGGGGCAGGCAGTAAACAAAGAAATAATAGATGCATGTAGAAATGGTACAGCAGTTATCATGGGGGATTTTAATCTACATGTTGATTGGTTTAGCCAGGTCGGTCAAGGCAGCCTTGAGGAGGAGTTTATAGAATGTATCCGCGATAGTCTCCTAGAACAGTATGTAATGGAACCTATGAAGGAACAAGTGGTCCAAGATCTGGTCCTGTGTAATGAGACAGGATTGATTCAGGATCTCATAGTTAGGGATCCTCTCGGAAGGAGCGATCACAATATGGTGGAATTTAAAATACAGATGGAGGGTGAGAAGGTAAAATCAAGCACTAGTGTTTTGTGCTTAAACAAAGGAGATTACAATGGGATGAGAGAAGAACTAGCTAAGGTAGACTGGGAGCAAAGACTTTATAGTGAAACAGTTGAGGATCAGTGGAGAACCTTCCAACTTTTCACAGTGCTCAGCAAAGGTTTATACCAACAAAAAGGAAGGACCGTAAAAAGAGGGAAAATCGACCGTGGATATCTAAGAAAATAAGGGAGAGTATCAAATTGAAGGAAAAAACATACAAAGTAGCAAAGATCAGTGGGAGACTAGAGGACTGGGAAATCTTTAGGGGGCAACAGAAAGCTACTTAAAAAGCTATAAAGAAGTGTAAGTTAGATTATGAGAGTAAACCTGCTCAGAATATAAAAACAGACAGTAAAAGTTTCTACAAATACATAAAACAAAAAAGAGTGGCTAAGGTAAATATTGGTCCTTTAGAGGATGAGAAGGGAGATTTAATAATGGGAGATGAGGAAATGGCTGAGGAACTGAACAGGTTTATTGGGTCGGTCTTCACAGTGGAAGACACAAATAACATGCCAGTGACTGATGGAAATGAGGCTATGACAGGTGGGGACCTTGAGAGGATTGTTATCACCAAGGAGGTAGTGATGGGCAGGCTAATGGGGCTAAAGGTAGACAAGTCTCCTGGACCTGATGGAATGCATCCAAGAGTGCTAAAAGAGATGGCTAGGGAAATTGCAAATGCACTAGTGATAATTTACCAAAATTCACTAGACTCTGGGGTGGTCCCGGCAGATTGGAAATTAGCAAACGTGACACCACTGTTTAAAAAAGGAGGTAGGCAGAAAGCGGGTAATTATAGGCCAGTGAGCTTAACTTCGGTAGTAGGGAAGATGCTGGAATCTATCATCAAGGAAGAAATAGCGAGGCATCTGGATGGAAATTGTCCCATTGGTCAGACGCAGCATGGGTTCATAAAGGGCAGGTCGTGCCTAACTAATTTAGTAGAATTTTTTGAGGACATTAACAGTGCGGTAGATAACAGGGAGCCAATGGATGTGGTATATCTGGATTTCCAGAAAGCCTTTGACAAGGTGCCACGCAAAAGGTTGTTGCATAAGATAAAGCTGCATGGCATTAAGGGTAAAGTAGTAGCATGGATAGAGGATTGGTTAATTAATAGAAAGCAAAGAGTGGGGATTAATGGGTGTTTCTCTGGTTGGCAATCAGTAGCTAGTGGTGTCCCTCAGGGATCAGTGTTGGGCCCACAACTGTTCACAATTTACATAGATGATTTGGAGTTGGGGACCAAGGGCAATGTGTCCAAGTTTGCAGACGACGCTAAGATAAGTGGTGAAGCAAAAAGTGCAGAGGATACTGGAAGTCTGCAGAGGGATTTGGATAGGCTAAGTGAATGGGCTAGGGTCTGGCAGATGGAATACAATATTGACAAATGTGAGGTTATCCATTTTGGTAGGAATAACAGCAAAAGGGATTATTATTTAAATGATAAAATATTAAAACATGCTGCTGTGCAGAGAGACCTGGGTGTGCTAGTGCATGAGTCGCAAAAAGTTGGTTTACAGGTGCAACAGGTGATTAAGAAGGCAAATGGAATTTTGTCCTTCATTGCTAGAGGGATGGAGTTTAAGACTAGGGAGGTTCTGCTGCAATTGTATAAGGTGTTAGTGAGGCCACACATGGAGTATTGTGTTCAGTTTTGGTCTCCTTTCTTGAGAAAGGACGTACTGGCACTGGAGGGTGTGCAGAGGAGATTCACTAGGTTAATCCCAGAGTTGAAGGGGTTGGATTACGAAGAGAGGTTGAGTAGACTGGGACTGTACTCATTGGAATTTAGAAGGATGAGGGGGGATCTCATAGAAACATATAAGATTATGAAGGGAATAGATAGGATAGATGCAGGCAGGTTGTTTCCACTGGCGGGTGAAAGCAGAACTAGGGGGCATAGCCTCAAAATAAGGGGAAGTAGATTTAGGACTGAGTTTAGGAGGAACTTTTTCACCCAAAGGGTTGTGAATCTATGGAATTCCTTGCCCAGTGAAGCAGTAGAGGCTCCTTCATTAAATGTTTTTAAGATAAAGATAGATAGTTTTTTGAAGAATAAAGGGATTAAGGGTTATGGTGTTCGGGCCGGAAAGTGGAGCTGAGTCCACAAAAGATCAGCCATGATCTCATTGAATAGTGGAGCAGGCTCGAGGAGCCAGATGACCTACTCGTGCTCCTAGTTCTTATGTTCTTATGTTCTTATCCGTGGTCTTTGTAATTATGTCTGATAAACAGTCTGTTAAAGTCACCTCACAATGTTTTGAGGTGTCTGTTTGCATCCTAGATCCCATTAAATGTCTCTGGGTTCACTGTAAAAACAAGGCAGACACTAAGATCCTGGATTTAGAGCGGGAGAGGGGATACAGTGCATGTGAACCCTGAAGTAGTTATTGAGCCGCAGAATGTAATGGTCTGTGTGGTGGCCTCCAATTCCAGTATGAAATTCATTGGATCATCACCTGAGCAGAGGGCAGGAATGGAAATTTGGGTGACAAGAGATGAGCCAGAGACTCATAGGAATTGTCCTTGGCTGTCAGTTGAGGTACATGGGTGTGATTTTGGCCATGAAGTAAGGGGAGCTCAGAAGAAAGGTGGCCCAAGATTTCCTGATGGAACACTCTTTCTCAACCTGGCAGACAGTGAAGCTGATAATACATTTACAAAACCTGTCTGTTGTGTCTCTAGTTCAGTCGGCCAGTCTACATTGGCCAAGTCCCACTTGGGCTTCCAACTAATATTGGAGATCATTGGTCCACAGGTCCCAATGATCAACTAATACCTTATTCTTGATCCATTCATCAAGAATGATTCAGGGAAGCTCAGTTACGGACAGCATCAAAGGCAAATCCAAAACCGACAACCATAAGAAACATACATACACTCACACAATAGAGGCACATGTATATCAACACATACCGACACATAGGAACACATACACACAGATGTACACAGTGACATTCACCGGCATAGGGCAGCATGGTAGCACAGTGATTAGCACTGTTGCTTCACAGCACCAGGGTCACAGGTTCGATTCCCGGCTTGGGTCACTGTCTGTATGGAGTCTACACCTTCTCCCTGGGTGGGATTCTTTCAGCCCATGCCGGGCCGCAGAATCGCTGGGCTGGGCGCGGATCGCACAACGCCGGTCTGCTGATTCTCCGGAGAGCGGAGAATCGTCGCCGTTGGCGCCGGCGCGGTCGGCACGTCACCGGTCCGGGGCCGCTCTACACGCCCTCCCCCGGCGATTCTCCGCCCGGGATGGGCCGAGCAGCCAAAGAAAAAATCCAAGTCCCACCGACGCCGTCCGCGTGTGGTCTTACCCGGCGGGACCTCGGCATCCATCCGTCCGGGACGGCCTGGTGGAGGGGAGGGGGGGTCCAACCCCGGGGCGGGGGGCTCCGCTGTGGCCTGGCCCGCGATCAGGGCCCACCGATCACTGGGCCGGCCTCTCAGGCTGGGGGCCTCTTTTGCACCGCGCCGGCCCCTGTAGCCTTATGCCATGTTGCTTCGGGGCTGGAGCGGAGAAGGGACCCATCGCGCACGTGCAGGAGTGCATTGGCGCCAGTCGCACTGCGCATGCGCAGACCCGCGGCACCCATTTGACCCTGGCATCGGCAGCTGGAGCGCCGTGGGTCGCTCCAGTGCCGTGCTGGCCTCCTGTGTTGGTCAGAATTGCTGCTCTTGGGGGCATGTTGGTTCTGTCGTGAAACGCAACGGCGTTTACGACAGCATCAACACTTAGTCTCATGAACAGCGAATCACGCCCTCTGTGTCTGCGTGGGTTTCCTCCGGCTGCTCCGGTTTCCTCCCCACAAGTCCCGAAAGACGTGCTGTTAGGTAATTTGGACATTCCGAATTCTCCCTCCTTGTACCTGAACAGGTGCCGGAATGTGGCGGCTAGGGGCTTTTCACATTGCACTGTTAATGTAAGCCTATTTGTGACAATAAAGAGTATTCTTGTTATGGATACACACACCAACACATAGACAAACACACCGACACATAGGAACACGTACACATAGGTGCATACACTGACACTCACTGACATAGACACACACACGGACACATAGGAACACATACACATAGATGCACACATCAACACACACAGACACATAGACACTCACACTAACACTCACCAACATAGACAAACACACTGACACATAGATACACACCAACAGACACTCACACTGACACTCACCACCATAGACACACGCACTGACACTTATACACACACCGACACATAGACACACATACTGACACATAGACACACAGACGGACATATTGGATGGGATTTTCTGGTTCTGCCCACGAGACCAGAAATTCCTGCCCAAGGTCAATAGGCCTTCAAATCAGGGGTTTTCAAACTGTGGTGGGTCATGGTGGGCATCGGAAGGGTTGCGACTTTCCTAATTGCGGGACAAGCACCCAACAGCCCGACTGCCATTTTTATGAAAATGGCGGCCGCTTCCGCCTTTTAAATGCGAAGGAAATGAGGCTGTGTGCAGTCTTCTGACCATAAGCGGCAGCAGTGAGCAGGGTCATGCACCCTTCAAGTGCACTTGATGTCAAGTGCCCTCTATGTAAGTGCTTTTGGTATGAAATCACGAAGGAGAGCTTCTTCTGCTTTCTAGCTGTTGGCAAGCAAGGAAAGAGGACTGTGAAGATTAATTGTTTTCTTCCAAATAAGAGATGGCCAGTGATGCAAATAGGCAGAGAACCTACTGGCCAGGACCTCACAACTGAATCTGCTGGAGAGAGCTTTTCAGGAGAGTCCAGGGCAGGACACAGTGTTTGCTCTATACAGAGCTGCCGGGCCTCTGGTTAACAGCCTACAAAGAAGAAACTTAACTTGGGAACAAAGCAGTATACAAGCCGGAATTCTCTGTTTGGGAGACTTAGTGCAGGATTCTCCGTTGCCCGACGCTGATTTGTCGAGAATCCCTTTTCACGCCCGAACCAGGGGCGGCGCATGTTTTCAGACGCTCCGCCCGGTCCAAATCGGCATCATCGGAAGGTAGGCCGCACACCATTGGGACGGCCTCAGGACATTACCACGATGTTCCACCCCTGATAGATCAAGTTCCGATGACGCGGTTCATTTGTGTTCCCAATCTTCGCTAACCTCGCATGGCAGCTACAGATTGTGTCCAGCGCCGCCACAGTCGCGGGGGGGGGGGAGCGTTCCGCTGACCAGGGGGCTTCGATGAGGGCTGGGGCGAATGGTGGGGAGTGGTATGGGGGTGGAGAGGGGGAGGTCCAGGAGACACTATCTGGCAGGTTGGGTCTGCGCGCGTCCAGCGGCATGTTGTACGGCGCGACCGCTGCAGGTCATGCGCGGCCATGGACCCGGCCATTCTCCGGCCGTGTTTGGTGCGGGAGCTGGGAGTTTTACCCAGCGCTGCTACTAGCCCCTCATCGGTCCCAGAATCGGTGAGGGTTCGGTGCTGATTTTGGCATCGTACAATCTACAGTTCCCACGCCGGCATCTGCACTTAACCGCAAAATCGGAGAATCCAGCCCTATGTTCTCTCGCCGGAGCAGAATCGCAACTGATTTATACTCATACTGTGAGCGCAAATCCGGAAGCGATTCACAATCCTTAGCCATGCAGATTTCTGCATGACGGGGATTGCAAGGGACTCCGGAGCGAATCTCACTATCGGGCCCCCATTTTGAGCATGGGGCCTGATAGCAAGGTCCGGCGGCTGTGGCCCCCTCCCCTCTGCCACGCAATTATCCCCAACCTTCCCCAGGCCTTTCTGGGTCACCCTCCCCCCACAGTATGAGGGTGACATGACCCTCCCCACTGACCTCCCACGAGAGACCCCCCATTACAGAGCCCCCTACCAATGACCCCACATATGAGAGACCCCTGCCTGGAAGCCCTGCATAAGATAGACCCTTTCCTGGAATCTAGAGTGCAGTCCAGGTAGAAACAGTGAGAATAATCATTGCTTTAACATCATCTGTGTAATACGCCTACTGGCTCAGGCAGAGGAAGCAGCACCTGTCAATTCCTGGAAAGACAAAACCAGTCAGCTGGGTTTAAATCCCCTGAGATATTTGATCTGCAAGCCTTTCATTCATATCTCTGTGAAATTGCTTTAACTAGGCCATGATTGACAGCTTCCACACACACACAGCTGTCTAGATTGTTTAATTCATCTCCCTTCACCCTTAAGTGGCTTCACCCATATGGATCTTCCTGCCGGTGTGGGACGCGAACCTCGATGCTGCCATCAGTGGGGGACCGGAGCATTGGAACGGGATCAGTGCCGAATTCTCCGCCAGACTGTGCATCATGCTTCTGGCATTGCAAAACAGAGATTTCTTGAGGTACATTTTTGTCAATTGTGCCAATGCAATTCAGGATGCACAGCCCACGTGTGTTAAATACAGGGAACTACTGGCAAATGGGAGGAGACGTTTCAGATTTTGAAAGAGAAGTGGTGGGTGAAAAATTCCCTTTGAGGTTTCGACCCCAACTTACAGCTGACTCCAAATGAAAAGACTACAAAGCTGTACCTGAGCTGTGAGAGCACATTAAAAAAATGCCTCAAGCCCATGAGGCTGTCAGCATTCTGGAGTAGTATCTCTCAGGAGTATCCAGTCTGATTAAAATAAGCATTTTGATGTTATTGCCCTTCATGAGACCTTCATGCGCGGGGTTTGATTTTCTGTTCTCACAAAGGTGAGGACGGCACCAAGGAACTGGCTGAACTCTGCACCTGAGATGTGTATTTCCCTCTCCTCCTGTGAACCTGATTGGAGTGACATTGTGAGGATCAAGCAGGCTCACCTTTCACATTGAAGGTAAGTGAATGGGGCATCAGTCGGGAAAGTCAGCTGGCCTGGGTCCCAAAGGTTGGCCGGTGGGCAAAAGTGGGGCCCGGGAAAGAAAGTTTGAAAAACACTGCTTTAAATGATCCTTCAAATTTTCTGCAATGATTACCGCGGGGGTCAAGACCAGAAAATGTACCCCATAGACACACACACTGACACAGAAGACGTACACAGTGACACACAGACACACACACATGGACACACAAGGCAAACACACTGATACACAGGCATACACAGCTCAATCGCTAAGAGCCTTGGTGAGACCAGATCTGGAGTAATGTGTGCAATTTTGATCTCATTATCTGAGGAAGCATATACTTGCCACAGAGGGAGTGCAATGGAAGTTCTCTAGACTAATATGAGTTGAAGGGCTTATTTTATGAGGACAGATTGAGGAGAGTGGGCCTGTATTTGCCAGAGATTTGAAGAATGAGAATGGATCTCATTGAAACGTACAAAATTCTTACAAGGCATAACGATGCAGATGTGAATGGGATGTTTTCACTGGCTGGAGAGTCTGGAACCAAGAACATGGGGCTGGATTCTCCGACCCGGCGTGTCACACTTCTATTTCACCCCGCCGGCGGGATGTTCCATTACGCCAGCTAGTCAATGGGGTTTCCCATTGTGGGGCAGCCCCACGCCATCGGGAAACTCCCAGGCTGCCGGCAAAATGGAGTGTCCCGCCAGCAAAGAATTCAGCCCATGGTCTCAGAACAAGAGGCAGGCCATTTAGGACTGAGATGAGGAGGAATTTCTTCAATCAGAGAGTGGTGAATCGTTGGAATACTCTAGCCCAGAGGGCTGTAGAATCTCAATCATTGAACATGTCCAAGACAGAAATCGATAAGAGTTCTGAATACTAATGACATCGAGGAATATGGGGATAGTGGGAAAATTGGTGTTGAGGTAGATGATCAGCCATGATGTGTTTGATTGGCAGAGCAGACTCGATGGGCCGAATGGCCTACTCCTGTTCCTATGTTCACAGACACATACGCGCACACATAAATGCACAACGATACAAACACACAGTATGCACATATACACACACAAACACACACATAGACACATGCGCTGATAGGCATGGAGACACACACACTTATATACACATCGATACAAACACACAACACGCACATAAATACAAATACATGGACACTCACCAACACCAGCACACGCTGACACATGGGCATACACACAGCCAAACACCTTCCAGTAGGAGGTATATTGATGAACAGTAAATAATCTTTCTTAGTTTTTGGGGCAGAAACCTTTGCCTTGACATCAGCTCACTGAATGAAACCAGGAATTGAGTCTGAATCGGGTTGGCCTTAAGGTTCCATCTGATGAGAAATTTACTCAATCAGCCATCAAGGGAATACTATACAAAATTCATGCATCTCTTCTTCAAAGTAAATCCAGCCGGACATGTTCACCCCGTCAGCTGGTTTTCCCTCATGAGCAGACCTGGATCAGTACTTCAACATATCCATTTGCGAGCGACTCTCTTCAAATTGAATCGTTGCCCTAGCTTCAGACCTCCATCTCATCTCGTGCTGATGCGCCAATGGGATTCATTGGCAGCTTCTCCGACCTTGGAAATCATTCCTATTTGTCTCCCCCAAGGATTCCTTGCTTCCGCCTCGTCTGTTAACCTTTGAGCCAAAGTTACTGTACTGTCAAGGGACAAAAGTTCAAGCCTGGAATGAGCTGTTATTTTGTAGTGTGGTTTGGGAATTATGAAGGAAATGTTTCATGACCCTAGCACTAGACTGCCAGGATAATGCAAATGAATTCCAAACTTTTACTTTCAGTTTGTGACGCCATGTTTCTCGGAGGGGTGCCATTCGCTGGCGGTGGGATTCTATCTTCCCGCTGCTTTTCAATGGGATTTCCTATTGAAGCCACCCCATGCCGCTGGGAAACCCACGGGCAGGTGTGCAGAGCCGGTGGGAAAACCGAATCGCAAGGGCTGGACAATTCCAGCCAATAAATCATTACAAGTTGGGAGATGTGGTAAGGCTGTTCATTTATGAGACTGACCATCATGGTTCAATGTCACTATGAGGTTAACAATAGCTTACTTTAATATAGCACCTCCCCAATTCTCTTCCCACACCGAGTGGTGCATTAAGGCAGACCTTTTGTCTTTTACATAGCTCATAATTCCTGGATCAGGTCTCTAGTCTGTCACCAGAGGCTTATAGCTTGAGGGACGCCACTCCACATGAAGGGTGTCTGACCAGGGGTCTCTCCTGCTCTTACCACCAGCCATTGGTGTGTGTTTGGAAGGAATTTGCAGATTGATACTCAACCTGTTTTGTCGCATTACGAACGCATCTCCCATGACCACCATATCCTGGGGTGGGAACGAACCCAGAGCTTCTGGTTCAGAGGCAGGGATGCTACCCACTGCATCACAAGTCCTCCAATGTAGCACCTTTAACATTATAAAATGTCCCAGCGAGCTTCACAGGAGCATTATTAAGCAAAATATGATCCCAAGCCCCATAAGGAAATATTGACCAATGAGAGGGGTTTTGAGGAGTGTCTGAAAGGAGGAAAGTGAGATACAGAGGCCCAGAGGGTAGGGAGAGAATTCCAGAGCTTGGGGCCTCGGCAACAAAAGGCAGAGACCAATAGTGGATTGATTATAATTGCGAGCGACCAAGAGGCTAGAGTTAGAGGATCAAATATATGTCAGGAGGGTGTGCGGCTAGAAGAGGTTACAGAGATAGGAGGGGTTACAATCAACACTCGAACACCTCGACAACAAGGACACCTATGGAAGGCTGCTGTTCATAGGTTACAGCTGCGCCTTCAACACCATTATCCCGACAAGACTACTAACCAAACTTTGCAATCTTGGACTTGAACCCTCCCTGTGCAGCTGGATCCTTGACTTCCTCACCAACAGACTGCAATCTGTCAGGATAGGCAACAGCACCTCCTCCACAATAGTCCTCAACACCGGGGCCCCGCAAGCTTGTGTGCTCAGTCCTCTACTGTACTCCCTATATACACATGACTATGTGGCAACATTTAACTGCAACTCAGTCTATACTTTTGCGGATGATACGACTGCGTTGGGCTGTATCTCAAACAATGATGAATCAGACTACAGAAGGGAGATAAATCATTTGGTTTCATGGTGTACCGAAAACAATCTCTCTCTAAATGTCAGAAAGACCAAGGAACTGATCATCGACTTCAGGAAGCGTGGCATGACACACACTCCCGTCTGCATCAATGGCTCCGAAGTGGAGGTGGTCGATAGCTTTAAGTTCCTGGGGATCACCATCACCAACAGTCTGTCCTGGTCCACTCACGTTGATGCAACAGGCAAGAAAGCCCAACAACGTCTCTACTTCCTAGGGAAGCTAAATTTGGCATGTGAAATGAAAAAAAAATGAAAATCGCTTATTATCACAAGTAGGCTTCAAATGAAGTTACTGTGAAAAGTTTACATCGACTCTCACAAACATCTACAGATGTGCGATAGAGAGCATCCTATTTGGCTGCATCACAGCTTGGTATGGCAACTGCTCGGTCCCAGATCGCAAGAAACTGCAGTGTGGTGAACTCGGCCCAACGCATCACACAAGCTTGCCACCCTCACATTGATTCTGTATACACCCCCCGCTGCCTCGGGAAGGCAGACAGCTTTATCAGAGACCTCTCCCACCCAGGTGTTGTGTATGTACTCTGGGATAACACAGGCTGCAACTGGATGCAGCTTTAACCAAAGGATACTCCAGACCTTGAAGTTAGTTCAATCTGATATATTGAACCAGTAGCACAGTTAGCACAGTTCTCTATGAGTTCGACTCTCTGTTAACCTAAGTGTGGTTACTCTGTCTGACTGAACCAGACTAGCTCTTAGCTATGTGCTGGAGGTGTGATACTGTACATACACCCTGACTCACTCTGTAAATGTTCATCAGTGGAAAGATACGGAGTGTGAGTGCCTCGTGTCTTTTATAGTGAGATACCTCCCCTGAGTGTCCTGCCTGCTCATTGGTCATGTCCTGTTCTCTGTGTTCATGAGCTGCCTGTCTGTATATCGTTATCTACATGTCTGCATATCATGACATCTCCCTTTTTTTTTAGTTTTGTTGGCACATGGGAACGTACTTACATGTGGTGGCATATATTAACATATTTACAAGCGGTGGCATATGTGAATGTATTTACATGTGAAGACAGGTGTCTAATGTGAGAAAACAGAACATAGCAAACAAAACAAATGTTCATAAGTCCAGTCTCTGGCGCCTGCGTCTGATCCTTGTCGACCGCCGGAGAGGTGGCGGAGGGGACGGCGGCGCCTTGACAGGCGGGATGGAAGCCTGACTGGTGGCCTCGTAGTTCGAGGTATCAGGAGGTGGCAAAACAATGTGCGGAAACGGAGAAGAAAGCGGTTGCGGGTAGGCAACTTTGCGCAGTGCCCGTCCGTTTCGTCGCACAACAGAACCATCAGCCATACGTACAACATACAAGCCGGGCGCAGCCTGGCGAACAACGACAGCTGGAGCAGACCAGCCACCATCCGGTATCTTGATCCCGACAGTGACTGCCGGGGATAACACGGGCAAACCTGTGGCATGAGTATCATAGCCCTGCTTTTGCTCGTTTTGGAGCTGCTGCACCTTCTGCAGCACCGGGAGGTGATCCAAGTTGGGCAAGTGTATGCCTGGAACTGTCGTCCACAGGTCCCTGTTCATCAGGAGTTGAGCCGGCGACATGCCAGTGGACAGTGGGGTGGCCCTGTACGCAAGCAGCGCGAGGTAGATGTCAGAAGCAGAATGAGCTGTTTCACAATGTGCACCCCTTTTTCAACCTTCCCATTGGATAGTGTGGGCTGGAAGTTTCATGTTTGAAATGGTACGACTTGGCAAACATAGACCACTCGTGGCTGTGGAAGCACGGGCCATTGTCACTCATGACAGTGAGTGGGATACCATGCCTGGACAACGTCTCCTTCCAGGCCTTGATGACGGTCCGAGATGTGAGGTCTGAGAGCTTCACGACTTCAGGGTAATTGGAGAAATCAACAATCAACACACAGTCACGACCATTCACACAAAAGAGGTCGATGCCAACCTTGGACCAGGGGGAGGTCTCGATTTCATGCTGCTGGAGCGTCTCCTTGCTTTGCGCTGGCTGGAAGCGTTGATAGGTTGCACGGTTGAGGACCATGTTCGAGATATCCTGGCTAATACCGGGCCAGTAGACAGCCTGCCTGGCTCTGTGTCTGCACTTCTCGAAACCCAAGGATTTGGCAGAGCACCAAGCTCTGGAGACTGAGTGGAATGACAATCCGGTCCAGCTTGAGGAGGATACCATCAATCACCGTCAGGTCGTCCTTTACATTGTAAAATTGAGGGCACTGCCCTTTCTGCCAGCAGTTGGCGAGGTGGTGCATGACACGCTGCAAGAGGGGATCTTTGGCTGTCTCCTCGCGGATACGAACCACCTTCTCATCAGAGGCTGTGAGGGTGCTAGCACACCGCTGCACCTGTGATTCAATCTGCCGGATGATTTCCAGCGGTTCACTAGGCAATGTGATGGAGCGGGACAATGCATCAGCGATGCTGAGCTCCTTGCCAGGCGTGTACACTAAGTCAAAGTCGTACCTTCTGAGTTTGAGGAGGATGCGCTGCAACCGAGGCGTCATGTCGTTCAGGTCCTTGTGGATAATGTGGACCAGAGGCCTATGATCCGTCTCGACAGTGAATGTCGGCAGGCCGTAGACAGTCGTGAAATTTGAGAATGCCAGTGAGATGACCCAGGCATTCCTTCTCGATTTGCACATACCTTGTTTCGGTGGGGGTCATGGCCCTTGATGCGTAGGCTACCGGTGCCCAGGATGAAGTGTCATCCCGTTGAAGCAGCACCGCACCGATGCCATCCTGGCTCGCATCTGTCGAGATCTTCGTCTCCCTGTCTGGGACGTAAAATGCCAAGACGGGTCCAGTGGTGAGCTTGGCTTTCAGTGCCAACCACTCTGCCTGATGTGCTGCCTTCCACTCAAAGGCAGCGGACATTTTTACCAGGTTTCGTAGGGCCTTGGTGTGTGAGGTCAGGTTTGGGGTGAACTTGCCCAGAAAGTTGACCATGCCCAGGAAGCGCAACACCGCCTTCTTGTCTTCAGGGACCTTCATGGCTTCGATGGCCTTGACCTTGTCTGTGTCCGGGCGCATGCCCTGCTGAGAGATCTGGTCACCTAGGAACTTGAGTGTCGACATGCCAAAGCAACATTTGGACCTGTTCAGCTTAAGGCCATTGGCATGGACACAGCGGAATACCTGCTGGAGATGGGAAACATGCTCTTCAGGGGTCGTGGACCATGTGATGATGTCGTGCAGGTACACACAAACCCCTTCAATGCCCTCCATCATCTGCTCCATGATGCGATGAAAGATCTTGGGTGCCGAGACAATGCCAAACGGCATGCGATTATAGCAGTATCTGCCAAACGGTGTGTTGAAGGTGCAGAGCCTTCTGCTGGACTCATCCAGCTGGATTTGCCAAAATCCATGTGACGCATCTAACTTGGTGAAAAAACGTGCGTGTGCCATCTCACTGATGAGTTCCTACCATTTCGTGATGGGATATTGTTCACGCATTGTATTCTTATTGAGATCCTTGGGATCAATGCCGGTCTCCCGCAGGCTTTCTAACCCATACCATCGAGCTGACCCAGTCAGTCGGTTCGGTTACCTTGGAAATGATGCCCTGTTGCTGAAGATCCTTGAGCTGTACCTTCAGGCGCTCCCTCAGCGGAGCCGGGACCCGGCGTGGTGCGTGGACCCCTGGCTTGGCATCAGGTCATTGCAGAATCTTGTATCGATATGGCAGTGTGCCCATCCCGTCGAACACATCCAGATACTGAACGAAGATGTCGTCAATGCCGGCCTGAAGATCCACATTGGAGGATGTTGTTGTGTAAACCCGCTGCACGAGATTCAGCTGCTTGCAGGCATGCGCGCCAAGTAGGGATGCCTTGTCTGGCTTGACAATTTCAAAACGTAGCCGTGCATGGGTGCTCCGGTTTGAGATGAGTAGATGGCAGAATCCCAGTGCCGTGATGGCATTTCCGTTGTAGTCCAGGAGCCTGCAGGCTGCTGGAAGGACCTTTGGGGGCTTCTTGATGCATTTGAAATCTGCCTGTGAGAGGAGGTTGGCAAAAGCACCTGTGTCCAGCTTAAACTGGATGGAGCAGTGGTTGACCTGCATCACCGCACGCCATTTGTCTGCAGAATCCACAGCGAGGATAGACTGAATTTGTGATGAGTTGGATGTGGCATATTCACATTTGGTAATGATGCCCAAACAGTAGGCGGAGTCCAGGCATTCGTCCTCTGGATCTGTTGTGCTGCCAGGATCAGAATCCTGTAATCGTTGTTGCACACTCTGAACACGCCGTCATCGGAATTGGGAGCGCTGGTCCCTGACTGGCGGTGAAGACCTGCACAAGACTGCATAGTGTCCAGGCTTCCCGCAGTTTAAACATCGCCTGCCTCTTGCAGGGCAGTGTTTCTTTAAGTGGGCGTTGCCTCAGTTCGAGCACATCATGACGTCGGCGTCCTGACGCTCTGCGCGTCATCGCACATGCGCAGTGCGGGTGTCGGCCGCTTCATTATCCCGTTCTCATCGCGCATGCGTGGGGCCCTGGGAAAAGCTCGTGAAATGGCCGCTTTCATCAATGTTGAGGCGCTGCATCTGGGAGATGGCCTGCACACTATCTGCCTCGTGGGAGGCAAGTTTCTCATTTTCAGCCAATTTGTACTGGAGATAGCGATTCTTGGCACGCTCATGCACTGTGCATGTTTCAATCGCAACTGGCAGCGTCATATGCTTGATTTTCAGTAGCTGCTCTCTCAGAGGATCAGAGTGAACTCCAAAAACGATTTGATCTCTGATCATGGAGTCAGCAATATCACCAAAGTTGCAGGACAGTGCTAGCAGGCGGAGGTTAGTTAAGAAGGAGTTGAAAGATTCATGTTTACCTTGTAGACGCTGTTTGAATATGTAGCGCTCGAAGATTTCATTGGTGTCCACTTCACAGCGACTGTCAAACTTGTCCAGGATGGTCTGAAACTTTGTCTTGTCCTGGTCTTCGGTGAAGTGAAAAGAGTTGAAGATTTCGATGGCTTGATCACCCGCTGTTGAGAGGAGAAGCGCGATCTTCCTTGCATCAGACGCACCCACAAGGTCTGAAGCTTCGATGTACAGCAGAAAATTTTGCTTGAATGTCCGCCAGTTGGCACTAAGATTGCCAGAGGTCCTGAGCTGGTGAGGAGCCTGAATCTTCTCCATGGTGCCGGGATACATTCGCTGGTCGTCACGGAACGGACTGAGGTAAACCACCTAGATTAAGTAGTCTCCTGGTCGCATGACGTGTTATGTACTTTGGGATAACACAGGCTGCAACTGGATGCAGCTTTAACAAAAAGATACTCCAGACCTTGAAGTTAGTTCAATCTGATTTATTGAACCAGTAGCACAGTTAGCACAGTTCTCTATGAGTTCGACTCTCTGCTAACCTAAGTGTGGTTACTCTGTTTCACTGAACCAGACTAGCTCTCAGCCACGTGCGGGAGGTGCACTGTACATACACCCTGACTCACTCTGTAGATGTTCATCAGTGGAAAGAGGCGGAGTGTGAGTGCCTCGTGCCTTTTATAGTGAGATACCACCCCTGAGTGTCCTGCCTGCCCATTGGTCATGTCCTGTTCTCTGTGTTCATTAGCTGCCTGCCTGTATATCATTATCTACATGTCTGCATATCATGACACCAGGCCCTTCTTCCAGACCCTTCCATCAGGCAGAATGTACAGATGTCTGAAGATCCGCACATCCAGACATAAGAACAGCTTGTTCCCCACAGCTACGAGACTCCTCAATGACTCCCCCTCGGACTGATCTGTTCCCTGGAAGAACACTATTCACGACACCCTCTGCTGCTTTTGCTCATGTATTTGCTTTGTTTGGCCCCTTGTTCCGCACTGTTAGCAATCACTGTTTGTCGATGTACCACTTGTCAATGTTCTCTGTTGATTATTCTTTTTGTCTACTCTGTATGTTCCCTCGGCCGCAGAAAAATACTTTTTACTGTACTTTGGTACTTGTGACAATAAATAAAATAAAATAAAATAGGTAACAAAGCTAGTTGTAAGACTATGAAAGTCATAAATGACCGGGTTATTGGCTGAAAAGAGGCTGATGTGGGGCAAAGGCAAATACATATGATTCAAGCTAGACTTTTATTCTTTTCATGGGCATCGCTGGCAAGGCCAGTGTTTGTTGGCCCATCCCTAATTGCCCTTCAAAGGAGTGGCTGGGCCACTAAAGAGGGCAGTTAAGAGTCAACCGCATTTCTGTGTGTCGAGTGTCACATGTAGGCCAGACCAGGTAAGGATGCCAGATTTCCTTCCCTAAAGGACATTAGTGAACCAGATGGGTTGTCCCAATAATTCATAATAGTTTATCGTCACTATTAGTGAAGCTAGCTTTCAATCCCAGATTTGTTAATCAAATTTAAATTCTACCCACTTCCATCAGGGATTTGAACATATATCCCCAGAGCGTTAGCCTAGGCCTCAAGGTTACTAATCCAGTGACATCACCATTGCGCTAAAAATGGGGGATAGATATCCATCATCCTGATTGACCAAATAGTCTATCTCTGGATATTTGTGTCAAATGAACTGTACGCTTTGTGGCTGGTCAGCCTTTCTTAAGCATGGAGGTGTTATTTTTCACTGTCTTTTACCAGGCATTAACGGGACAGCAATGGCCTCAAGTTGGGGTTGGCCACCAAACCATCCTATGAACATCGGCGATGTGTCTGTGGCCACTTTCATAGGGGCCATTAAGTGATCAAAATTCCTGAAAGTTTCAGACAACACATCACTTTTAATATATGGAGACCGTGGCCCAAAAATGTAATTTATGCCCTGATTTCCATTTCTGGTTGAAAGTGGTCAGGGCCTGGGCTATTAAACACTCCACCAGTTTCACACATGATGGGAGAGAGAAGCTGCCAAAGGTCAGAGTTCAGTGCACAGGCCTTGGAGCAAATCCTGAGTGTTCCTCCTAGGCCACAAGGCTAATTTAGGCCGCTGTCACCCACGGACACCCACTCTGTGATCATAGCACATCCCTCAAGTCCCCTGGAGTGTATTTTGATGCCGACCACTCTGATATTATTTTGTGGCTGCAATCCAGTGAGCTGAGATTGCTTGGCTCCTCGAAGCCTGCCTGCCTGCCAAATGTGATTGAGGCCTGAAAATCACTTCACCACCAGTACTGGCAGCCAACCAGCTCTCTCCGGTGAATAAATCCACCAAAAGTCAAAGGAGATCCCTATTTTTCTCTTAATGACTGCATCAGACTTCCTGCGGTGCATTTACAAAGCGGTACAGAATTTGAACCTCGTGTGGGAAGGAATTCAAAATTGCAGTCCCAAAGATCGTGTTAGGATCCGGAACCCTCTTGGAAATTTTGGACTTTTGAAAGGGCTGGTGAGGTACCCTCAATAATGATGCTTAGAGATTAAACAGTAAAGAAGGCTTTATTAGACTAATAACTATGCTACAGCTATGGACGAGAGCTGACTGCTATTCAGACCATGAGGCAGCCCTTTATGTATGGCTCCCAGATGGGCGGAGCCAGAGGCGGAGTCCCCAGGGTTCCAAGCCCGGTCTTAAAGGAGACATCACCTTACATGATGATAAGGCAGTAACCGTTCATCACATTCACCCCCTGTTTAAAAAGGAGTCCGGCGGGGGTGAAGTGCCATCATAGGTCCATCCGGCTCGGTGGCCGGATCGTCCTCCTCGTCCTCCTCAATTCGGGCGGTGGTGCGGCGGGCACGGACGTCCCGGTTGAGGGCACATCCGGGAGCACAGCGGTCGGAGCTTCGGTCCGGGTCGGGGCAGAGGAACTGGGCAGGGCCGGGGTTAGCGGAGCCGGCATCGGCAGGGTGTGTAAAGGGGGCGCACGGTAGGAGCTCAGGTCCCGGAGCCATCAGCCAAGGTGGAAGCGAGACCCCGGAGGTAGACTTCCTGGGGAAGAGAAACAATCAGTCGTGAGGGGTCTCATTCGTGGCCGTGCAGAAGAGTGACCTAATGGAGTGTAGGGCATCGGGTAGGACCTCCTGCCAGCGGGTGGTTGGGAGACTTCTCGACTGCAGGGCCAGAAGGACAGCCTTCCACACTGTCGCGTTCTCCCTCTCCACCTGCCCGTTTCCCCGCGGGTTATAACTGGTCGTTCTGCTCGAGGCGATGCCTTTGCTGATCAGATACTGACGCAGTTCATCGCTCATAAACGATATACCCCGGTCGCTGTGGATATAAGCGGGGAAACCGAACAGGGTGAAGATGCTGTGTAGTGCCTTAATCACCGTGGCTGAGGTCATGTCGGTGCAGGGAATGGCGAATGGGAAACGGGAGAACTCATCGATCACGGTGAGGAAATAGGCATAACGGTTGGTGGACGGGAGGGACCCCTTGAAGCCCACGCTCAGTCGTTCAAAGGGGCCCGAAGCCTTCACGAGCCGAACCTTGTCTGGCCGATAGAAGTGCGGTTTGCACTCCGCACAGACCTGGCAGGCCCTGACCATGGCCTTGACCTCCTTGGTTGAGTAAGGTAAGTTGCGGGACTTGATGAAATGGACGAGCCGGTTAACCCCCGAGTGGCAGAGGTCATTGTGGATGGCTTGCAGGCGGTCCTCCTGCGCGTTGGCGCATGTGCCGCGGGACAGGGCATCTGGGGGCTTGTTGAGCTCCTCTGGACGATACTTGGTATCGTACGAGTAGGTGGAGAGTTCGATCCTCCACCTCAAAATTTTATCGTTTTTTTATTTTGCCCCGTTGCGTGTTATCGAACATATAGGCGACTGACCGTTGGTCGGTGACGAGGGTAAACCTCCTACCGGCTAGGTAGTGTCTCCAGCGCCGTACAGCCTCCAAAATGGCTTGTGCCTCCTTTTCGACTGCAGAGTGTCGAACCTCGGAGGCGGTGAAGGTGCGCGAGAAGAACGCTACTGGTCTGCCTCCTTGATTGAGGGTAGCAGCCAGGGCGATATCTGATGCATCGCTCTCTACCTGGAAAGGGATGGTTTCGTTCACCGCGTGCATGGCGGCCTTGATGATGTCGGCCTTGATGCGGTTGAAGGCCAATTGAGCCTCAGCCGAGAGGGGAAAAGTGGTGGTCTTTAGGAGTGGGCGGGCTTTGTCCGCATACTTGGGGACCCACTGGGCGTAATAGGAGAAAAGCCTCAAGCACCGTTTGAGGGCCTTGAGGCTGCGGAGGAGAGGGAGTTCCTTAAGGGGGCGCATGAGGTCGGGGTCGGGACCTAGGACCCCGTCTTCCACGACATAGCCGAGGATGGCCAGCCGGGTGGTGTGGAAAACGCATTTGCCCTCGTTATAGGTCAGGTTAAGGGCTTGGGCGGTCTGGAGGAACTTTTTAAGGTTAGCGTCATGGTCCTGCTGATCATGGCCGCAGATGGTGACATTGTCCAAGTATGGGTATGTAGCCCGCAAACCGTATTGGTCCACCATTTGGTCCATCGCCCTTTGAAAGACTGAGACCGATATTCGTGACACCAAAGGGGACCCTGAGGAACTGGAAGAGCCGGCCGGCTGCTTCGAAGGCAGTATAGCGGCGGTCTTTTGGTCGGATGGGGAGCTGGTGGTAGGCGGATTTGAGGTCGACCGTCGAAAAGACGCGGTATTGGGCGATCCGATTTACCATTGAAGTGGGTACGCATCAAGCTGCGTGAATCGGTTTATGGTCTGGCTATAATCCACGACCATCCATTTCTTCTCCCTGGACCGGACTACCACCACTTGTGCTCTCCAAGGGCTGTTGCTAGCCTCGATGACCCCCTCTCCCAGTAAACGCTGGACCTCTGACTTGATAAAAGTCAAATCTTGGGCACTGTAGCGCCGGCTCCTGGTGGCGACGGGCTTACAGTCAGGAGTGAGGTTAGCGAATAGCGAGGGGGGTGCAACTTTCAGTGTCGCAAGGCAGCACACCGTGAGGGGGGGCAAGGGTCCGCCGAACTTCAGTGTCAGGCTTCGGTGGCTGCACTGGAAATCCAGTCCGAGCAGCAGGGGGGCACAGAGGTGAGGGAGGATATAAAATTTGAAACGGGTGTATTTGGCGCCCTGGATCGAGAGATCCACAAGACAGTACCCTGTGATTTGTACCGAGTGGGACCCAGATGCGAGGGCTATGGTTTGGGATGCGGGATGGGTGCGTAGGGAGCAGCGCCTTACCGTTTCAGGGTGGATAAAGCTCTCCATGCTCCCGGAGTCGAAGAGGCATGCAGTGTCGTGCCCGTTGACCTGGACCTGCATCATGGAGTTCTGCAGGTGTTTTGGCCGAGTTTGATCGAGGGTGATCGCACCCAGTCGCGGGTAGTCGGAGTCCTCAGCCGAGTCGGGCTCGTAAAATGGCCGCCGCAGCTGGCTGCGCGTGTCAGGTTGAGAAGATGGCCGCCGACAAGATGGCCACTCCCTTGATTCGCACGAGGCTGATGACGTGTCAGAAGAGGGCGTGTCGGGTTGGTGCGCAGCAGCATTGCGAGGCCTGAGAGCCTGATTAGCGGGCCGGCTGTTCTTTGTTTTTCTGGTCCCTGGGTCTGGCCAGGCAGACCCTCGCAAAGTGCCCTTTCTTCCCGCAGTCGCTGCAGATCGCGGAGCGGGCTGGGCAGCGTGGGCGTGGGTGCTGGTCCTGCCCGCAGAAGTAGCAAGGTGTGCCCCCATGGTGAGCGGGTCGCCGCGTGGCGCAGGCCTGTAATACGGTTGAGTCTGAGGAAGTCCGGGGGGGGCTGGCAGAGTCCACGGGGTACGTACCCAAGTTATGTCGGGCCACCTCCAGCGAGGAGGCGAGCGTTAGCGTCTCCTGGAGGTCTTTTGCCCCGTTTTCGAGCAGCCGCTGCCGGATGTAGGTCGAGCGGATTCCGGACACGAAAGCATCTCTGATGTGCAGGTTCATATGGACTTCCCCTGTCACATCCTGATGGTCACAGTCCCTGGCCAGCGCGGTGAGTTTCTCAACAAACTCGTCGAGCGATTCCCCCGAGCGCTGCCGGCAGGTAGAGAGCAGATGCCGGGCATGCACCTCATTGACGGGTTTGACAAACCGCTTGCGGAACAACTCAATCGCTTTCTCACAAGTCGTCGCATTTTCGAGCGTGGCGGAGATTCTGTGACTCACCCTGGCGTGGAGTAGACGCAGCTTGCGTGGCCCCAGGATGGGAGTCTCTGCGGAGTCCAGGTAGGCCTCGAAGCACCGCAGCAGTATTAAAAAATTTCCTTTGCCTCCGGCGTTCGTGCTTCCAGATTGAGCTTCTCTGGTTTTAGGCCTCCGTCCATCCTGAATCTAATTTAGTCTAATAAATTGAGGTACCCTCAATAATGATGCTTAGAGATTAAGCAGTAAAGAAGGCTTTATTAGACTAATAACTATGCTACAGCTATGGACGAGAGCTGACTGCTATACAGACCATGAGGCAGCCCTTTATGTATGGCTCCCAGATGGGCGGAGCCAGAGGCGGAGTCCCCAGGGTTCCAAGCCCGGTCTTAAAGGGGACATCACCTTACATGATGATAAGGCAGTAACCGTTCATCACAGCTGGCATAGGCAAGGGAGCGGGAAACACAATTTGCACCAATTAAGCGGTCTTTAAACACATTAAGCAACTCAGTAAGGAGCCTATACACACTGCAATTTGTTTTTCCATGAGCAGATCCAGTTTTGAGCATGTTCGCGTTGAATTTGCTGGGAGGATGGTTGAGTGGGGGCATATGTCTTTGCATCTGATATTTATTCAGATGAGTAGGGCCTACTAGCAGTGGCACAATCACTGTCCCTTACCTCGTCCTCTTTTGCTTCCATCCACCACTTTCTACCTCCTAGCTTTCCGAGGAGTTGCATACTCAAATTGTAGCAGCAGCACCCAAAATGGCTGCCGTCTGCCTATGCCATTAGCACCAGGAAGGCAGCTCACAACTCCTGAAGGTTCTTGGCACTATTTATTGGGCACTAAATGTGCATCCATCCCTGTTAGGCCACTGCATTAACAAAAAGTGTTGTGAGATTGAGGCACGATCAATTTGACTGGAGACGAAGTTGAATCCAAACTGAGGCTTTATTAGTATCAGATGTGTGGCTTCCCACAGCAGCTGTCGAAATGGCTGCGAGCTGGAGGCCACGCATATTTATACCCCGCCTCCTGGGCGGAGCTAGCATGCAGGAGTCACAGGTGAACCTGTAGTGCAGGTTCTACCGTACAACCTCTAATATCAGAACACAGTGGTTTACCACATTCACCCTGTGGTTGTAGAGGTATTACGGTACCTGGTATGCTGGAGCACCATTGGTGGAAACTGTATGCTTTCTATTGGTTGAGGTGTATGGTAGCTCCGCCCTGCTAGGCGGGGTATAAGAGCCCACGCTGCCCCAGCTGCCTTCATTCTGTACCTGAGCTGCTGGGGGGAAACATCTGCCTTCTTTAAACCTCGCTTTAGTGGTCATTGATCGTGCATCAATTTAATAAGCTAGTTTTTTTAAAAAACGATGGAGCTCCGAATCAAGCCGGAGTGTCTGCAACTCAGCTCTCATGCGGCGAACTCAGCGGCAATCTTCAAGCACTGGCTGGCATGCTTTAAAGGGTATCTCGGGATGGCCGAAAACACACCCACGGGAGAACAGAAAATGCAAGTCCTGCACTCAAGGGTGAGCCCGGAGATTTACACCCTCATCGAGGAAGCGGAAGACTTTGATGCAGCAATGGAGCTGCTAAAAAGGACATTATATTCGCCCGGTAAACAAGGTCTACGTCCGGCACCTGCTAGCAACGAGGCGACAAACCCCTGGGGAATCACTGGAAGAATTCTACCGTGCACTCCTGGTGTTGGGGAGAAACTGCAGTTGCCCGCAGGTTTCGACGAGCGAACACACTGAACTCTTGGTCCGGGACGCTTTCGTGGCAGGTATGTTATCCTCACAAATCCGCCAGCGACTGCTAGACAAAGACACTCTAGGTCTCAAGGAGGCACGGGCCCTTTCAGGCTCCCTGGATGTGGCCTCCAGAAATGCCCGCGCTTACGTTCCCGACCGCGCGGCACCCCCCTGGGCAGTGTGGAACCCCTCCGCAGCCGACCCCGAGACATGCCCCATTCCCCACAAGCCTGTGCTGCAAGGCAGCCTGGCAACCCCGGGGGGCCCCGCTGCTACTTTTGCGGGCAGGCCAAGCACCCCTGCCAGCGCTGCCTGGCCCGCGCATCCACCTGCAAGGGATGCGGTTAAAAGGGCCATTTCGTGGGGGTATGCCAGGCCAGTGCATTTACCGCGGTCTCCGGCGGCGAATGCGGACCGCCAACGCAAACATCTCCACGGTCTCCGTGCGGCCAGCGGTCGCCGCCATCTCCCTACTCCAGGGCCACGTGCGGCACCCGGGCGCCGCCATCTTGTCCCGCGGATGCCACGTTAGAGGGCTGGGCGCCGCCATTTTGGGCACCCCCAGCCATGTGCGACCAATGGGAGCCGCCATCTTGGATGAACCCCCAGGACCACAGCTCGGCTGACCACACACCGCCTGAAGAGAACACTCAACTGCTGCGATTAGCCTCGGTGACTCTGGATCAGTCCCGGCCTCGAACACTCTCAACTGCTACAACGACTGTATTTATCAACGGGCACGAGACGTCCTGCCAAATCGACTCTGGGAGCACGGAGAGCTTCATACACCCCAACACGGTAAGGCGCTGTCCTCTCCTCGTCCACCACGTTAATCAAAAAATCTCCCTGGCCTCCAGCTCCCACTCAGTGGAGATAAAGGGGTTTTGAGTAGCAAACCTCACAGTCCAGGGAAGGGAGTTCAAAAATCTCAGTCTCTACGTTCTTCCCCACCTCTGCGCGGCTACACCCCTAGGTTTAGACTTCCAGTGTAATCTCCAAAGTCTAACCTTCAAATTCGGTGGCCCTATACCCCCCTCACTGTCTGCGGCCTCGAGACCCTTAAGGTCAACCTACCTTCCCTGTTTGCGAACCTCACCCCGGATTGCAAACCCGTCGCCACCAGGAGCAGACTGTACAGTGCTCAGGACCAGGGGTGAAATTCTCCGGTATCGGCGCGATGTCCGCCGACTGGCGCCCAAAACGGCGCAAATCAGTCGGGCATCGCGCCGCCCCCAAGGTGCGGAATGCTCTGCATCTTTGGGGGCCGACCCCCAACTTTAAGGGGCTAGGCCCGCGCCGGACGAATTTCCGCCCCGCCAGCTGGCAGAAAAGGCCTTTGGTGCCCTGCCATCTGGCGCGGAAATGACATCTCCGGGCGGCGCATGCGTGGGAGGGTTAGCGACCGCTGACGGCATTCCCGCGCATGCGCAGTGGAGGGAGTCTCTTCCGCCTCCGCCATGGTGGAGACCGTGGCGAAGGCGGAAGGAAAAGAGTGCCCCCACGGCACAGGCCCGCCCACGGATCGGTGGGCCCCGATCGCGGGCCAGGCCACCGTGGGGGCACCCCCCGGGGCCAGATCGCCCCGCGCCCCCCCCAGGACCCCGGAACCCGCCTGCACCGCCTTGTCCCGCCGGTAAGGTAGGTGGTTTAACCTACACCGGCGGGACAGGCATTTTAGCGGCGGGACTTCGGCCCATTCGGGCCGGAGAATCGCTGGGGGGAGGGGGCCCCGCCAACCGGCGCGGCGCGATTCCTGCCCCCGCCGAATATCCGGTGCCGGAGAATTCGGCAACCGGCGGGGGCGGGATTCACGCCAGCCCCCGGCGATTCTCCGACCCGGCGGGGGGTCGTAGAATCTCACCCCAGATCTTTATTAGGTCAGAGGCCCAAAGGCTACTGAGGGAAGGAGTCATTGAAGCCAGCAACAGTCCCTGGAGAGCTCAAGTAGTGGTGGTAAAGACCGGGAAGAAGCATAGGATGGTCATCGACTACAGTCAGACCATCAACAGGTTTACGCAGCTGGACGTGTACCCTCTCCCCCGCATATCCGACTTGGTAAACAGGATCGCGCATTACAAGGTCTTCTCCACGGTGGATCTTAAGTCCGCCTACCACTAGCTCCCCATCCGCACTAGTCACTGCAAATACTCGAGGCAGATGGGCGGCTCTACCACTTCTTAAGGGTTCCCTTCTGTGTCACCAACGGGTCTTCCAGCGCGAGATGGACCAAATGGTTGACCGGTACGGTTTACGGGCAACATTCCCGTATCTCGATAATGTCACCATCTGCGGCCACGACCAGCAGGACCACGACACCAACCTCCGAAAATTCCTCCAGACGGCAAAAATCCTTAACCTTACATACAACAAGGATAAATGCATGTTTAGCACCGACCGCCTAGCCATCCTCGGCTACGTAGTGCTAAATGGAGTTATAGGCCCCGACCCTGAACGCATGCGCCCCCTTATGGATTTCCCCCTCCCTCACTGCTCCAAGGCCCTGAAGCGCTGCCTAGGGTTTTTCAGGTACTACGCCGAGTGGGTCGCCAACTGTGCGGACAAAGCCCATCCCCTGATCCAATCCACAGCTTTTCCCCTGTCGATTCAGGCCCGTCAGGCCTTCAGCCGCATCAAAGCAGACATTGTAAAGGCCACGATGCACGCCATCGACATGTCCCTCCCCTTCCAAGTCGAGGACGACGCGTCTGACGTAGCTCTGGCGGCCACCCTCAACCAAGCGGGCAGACCCGTGGCCTTCTTCTCCCGTACCCTCCATGCTTCCGAAATCCGCCACTCCTCAGTCGAAAAGGAGGCCCAAGCCATAGGAGAAGCTGTGCGACATTGGAGGCATTACCTGGCCGGCAGGAGATTCACTTTCCTCACTGACCAATGGTCGGTTGCTTTCATGTTCGATAATGCACAGCGGGGCAAGATAAAAACGATAAGATCTTGCGGTGGAGGATCGAACTCTCCACCTACAACTACGAGATCTTGTATCGTCCCGGGACGCTAAATGAGCCTCCTGACGCCCTGTCTCGCGGCACATGTGCCACCGCACAAGTGGACCGCCTCCGAGCCCTCCACGAGGACCTCTGCCACCTGGGGGTCACTCGCCTTTTCCATTTTATCAAGACCCGCAACCTGCCCTACTCCATTGAGGAGGTCAGGACAGCCACCAGGGACTGCCAAATCTGCGCGGAGTGCAAACCGCACTTCTACCGGCCAGAGAAAGCACATCTGATAAAGGCTTCCCGTCCCTTTGAACGCCTTAGCATGGACTTCAAAGGCCCCCTCCCCTCCACCGACCTCAACAAGTATTTCCTGAACGTGATTGACGAGTACTCCCGGTTCCCATTCGCCATCCCCTGCCCCGACATGACTGCAACCACTGTCATCTCCATAGCATCTTTGCACTGTTCGGGTTGCCCGCTTACATACACAGTGATAGGGGGCCTCCTTTATGAGCGACGAACTGCGTCAATTCCTGCTCAGCAAGGGCATCGCCTCAAGCAGGACGACCAGTTACAACCCCCGGGGTAACGGACAGGTAGAGAGGGAGAACGGAACGGTCTGGAAGACCGTCCTACTGGCCCTATGGTCCAGGAATCTTGCAGTCTCCCGCTGGCAGGAACTCCTCCCGGATGCCCTCCACTCCATGCAGTCACTGCTTTGTACCACCACCAACCAAACACCTCACGAACGTCTCCTTGTTTTCCCCATGAAGTCCTCCTCTGGTACCTCGCTCCCGACATGGCTGGCAGCACCCGGACCCATCCTGCTCCGAAAACACGTGCGGACGCACAAGTCGGACCCGTTGGTCGAGAGGGTCCACCTTCTCCACGCTAACCCCCAGTACACCTACGTGGGAAGGCGCTCCCTTCCCAGGTCAACCGTTTTCCCCAACAGCGCCATCTCGGGGTGTCGAAGCTGCCATGGAGATCAAAGCCACGCTCCCGGAGTCACAGATGCCCGAGCCTCCGCCGGAGTCACCACCGAAGCTCCGGCGATCACAAAGGACGACCAGGGCCCCCGATCGCCTGATTGCTTCATTTTAAATTGTAAACTGTAAATTTAAATCATCAATTGTAAACAGTTATTAGAATTGTAAATAGTTACAAAACGCTGTACGGAGGTATTACGGTACCTCCATAACTAATTCTACCACGTTGCCATGTTTGTAGTATCAGGCCACCACCCCCGCCGGACTCTTTTTTAACAGGGGCTGAATGTGGTAGTGGAGGTATTACGGTACCTGGTATGCTGGAGCACCATTGGATGAAACTTTATGCTTTCTATTGGTTAAGATGTATAGTAGCTCCACCCTACTAGGCGGGGTTTAAGAGCCCGTGCTGCCCCAGCAGCCTTCATTCTGTACCTGAGCTGCTGGGGGAAACATCTAGCTTATTAAAATCTTCAGTTGGGCTACAACCTCGCTTTATTGGTCATTGATTGTGCATCACACACCCTGTTAAAATTGAGTCCAGCGGGGATGGTGGATAACTATATGCAATTAGAAATTTTGATATTTACAGAGTTGCAAAAAAGAAATGCCTCTTGGCATCCGGCAGGCCGGTCAGAGGTCCAGCCGGTCCAGTGCCTTGATGGTCCTTTGAGATCGGCGAAGTGGTGACGGCGATGTTGGCGCTGTCGTGGTCGAAGTTGACTCCGGGAGCGTGCCAAAATCCTCTTCATCGACGGACGTGGGCAGGGGGAAGACGGACGGTCCTAGGAGGGGTGATGGGAGCGGCGGGGGAGGAGAGGGTGGTGCCGGGGACGACGGGGGTGGTGTGGGGGTGGAACCTGCTGGTGCCAGGTCCCTGAGGGAGACGGTATCCTGGCGGCCGTCGGGGAACGCCACGTAGGCGTACTGTGGGATTGCGTGGAGTCGGTGCACCCTCTCCACCAACGGACCCGCCTGTGGAGCCGCACATGTTTACGGAAAAGCACGGTTCCCGGAGCTGTAAGCCAAGTTGGGAGCGATACCCCGGATGTGGACTTCCTGGGGAAGGCAAAAAGACATTCATATGGTGTACTGTTAGTGGCAGTGCAGAGTAATGAGCGAATGGAATGTAGTGCATCAGGGAGGACCTCTTGCCAGCGGGAGGCCGGGAGATTCCTGGACCGCAGGGCCAGCTGGACAGTCCTCCATACCGTCCCATTCTCCCTTTCTACCTGTCCGTTTCCCCGGCGGTTGTAGCTCGTCGTTCTGCTGGAGGCGATACCCCTGCTGAGCAGGAACTGGCGTAGCTCATCACTCATGAATGAGGATCTCCTGTCACTGTGGATGTGGGCGGGGAAGCCGAACAGAGTGAAGATAGAATTAAGGGCTTTAATGACGGTGGCAGACGTCATGTCGGGGTATGGGATGACGAAGGGAAACCGGGAGTATTCATCGATCACACTGAGGAAATATGTGTGTCGATCGGAGGATGGTCAGGGGCCTTTGAAATCCACGCTGGGGCATTCAAAGGGGCGGGAGGCCTTCATCAGGCGCGCACGGTCTGGCCGGTAGAAGTGCGGCTTGCACTCCGCACAGACCTGGCAGTCCCTGGTGATTGTCCTTACTTCCTCGACGGAGTAGGGCAAATTTTGTGCCTTAATGAAATGGTACAACCGAGTGACCCCTGGTTGACAAAGGTTGTCGTGCAGGGTCCGGAGTCGATCTACCTGTGCACTGGCACATGTACCTCGGGATAGGGTGTCTGGGGGCTTGTTGAGTTTGACAGGGCGATACTTAATCTCGTAATTATAGGTGGAGAGCTCGATCCTCGACCGCAAGATTTTATCATTTTTGATCTTGTCCCGCTGTGTGTTGTTGAACATGAAGGCTACCGACCGTTGGTCAGCGAGGAGAGTAAATCTCCTGCTCGCCAGGTAATGCCTCCAATGTCGCACAGCCTCAACGATAGCCTGGGCCTCTTTTTCGACAGACGAGTGCCGAGTTTCAGAAGCATCCAGTGCGAAAAACCCTAGCTCCCTCAACGTTTCTTCATAAGACATGCTCTCCAGTCCAGGCAGCATCCTGGTAAATCTCCTCTGCACCCTCTCCAAAGCATCCACATCCTTCCTATAATGAGGTGACCAGAACTGGACAAAATATTCCAAGTGTGGTCTAACCAGGGTTTTATAAAGATGCTGCAAAACCTCACGGTGTTAAACTCAATCCCCCTGTTAATGAAAGCCAACACACCATGTGCCTTCTTAACAACCCTATTAACCTGGGTGGCAACTGTGAGGGATCTATGTACGTGGACCCCAAGATCCCTCTGTTCCTCCACACTTCCAAGAATCCTGGGCACGATTCTCCACTCCCACGCCGGTTGGGAGAATCGCCTGGGCCGCCGAAATTTCCGGGGACGCCGGTCCGACGCCCTCCCGCGATTCTCCCAAGCGGCGGGAACGGCCCGGTCGGGTTTCGCGGGCCGCAGGCCGGAGAATCACCGGAGACACCCAAAATGGCGATTCTCCGGCACCCCCCCGCTATTCTGAGGCCCGGATGGGCCGAGCGGCCAGGCCAAAACGGCGGGTTCCCCCCGGCGCCGTCCACGCCTGGTCGCTACAGTCGTGGTGCGTGAACGCTGGGGGGGGGCGGGGCCTGTGGGGGGGCGAGGGGGGATCCTGCACCGGGCTTCACCTTGAATGTGGGGTGGCCCGCGATCGGTGCCCACCGATCGTCGGGCCGTCCTCTCTGAAGGAGGACCTCCTTCCTTCCGCAGCCCCGCAAGATCCGTCCCCCATCTTCTTGCTGGGCGGATTTGGACAGGACGGCAACCACGCATGCGCGGTTGATGTACGTTATGCGGCGCCGGCTGCATCATCTATTCGGCGCCGCTTTTACGCGGGCGACAAGGCCTGGCGCGGGTAGATGACACGGCCCCGATACTGGCCCATTGTCAGGGCCTGAATCGGTCGGGACCGGGGCCGTTCCGCGCCGTCGTGGACCTCAACGGCGTTCACGACGGCGCGGCCACTTCGGCGTGGGGTGCAGAATCCCGCCCCCTGCCTTTAACCCTGTATTCAGCATTCAAATTTGACCTTCCAAAATGAATCACTTCACATTTATTGAGGTTGAACTCCACTTGCCACTTCTCAGCCCAGCTGTGCGTCATGTCAATGTCCTGTTGTAACCTGCAACAGCCCTCAACATTATCTACAACTCCACCAACCTTCGTGTCATCGGCAAACTCACTAACCCACCCTTCCAGTTCCTCATCTAAGTCATTTATAAAAACCACAAAGAGCAGAGGTCCCAGAACAGATCCCTGCGGGATATCACTGGTCACTGACCTGCAGGCGGAATACTTTCCATCCACTACCACTCCCGGTCTTCTTTTGGCCAGCCAATTCTGTATCCAGGCAGCCAAATGTCCCTGTATCCCATGCCCCCTAACTTTCTGAATGAGCCTACCATGGGGAACATTATCAAATGCCTTACTGAAATCCATATACACCACATCCACTGCCCGACCTTCATCAATGTGTCACGTCACATCCTCAAAGAATTCAATGAGGCTTGCGAGACATGACCTGCTGACTATCTTTAATCAAACTATGTTTTTACTTTTTAAAAAATAAATTTAGAGTACCCAACTAATTTTTTCCAATTAATGGGAAATTTAGTGTGGCCAATCCACCCTCCCTGCATATTTTTGGGTTGTGGGGGCGAAACCCACTCAAACACAGGGAGAAACTATGGGCGGGATTTTCCGACCCTCCACCGGGTTGGAGAGTCGGCGGGGGCCGGTATGAATCCCACCCCACTGCTCCGACATGGCTGCCGAATTCTCCGGCGCCAGTTTTTGGCCGGGGGCGGGGATCACGCCACGCTGGCCGGGGGGCCGTTGGCAGCGGCCCCCCCGGCAATTCTCCAGGCCCCGATGGGCTGAGCTGTCGCCTGTTTTCGGCCAGTCCCGCCGGCGGGAAATGGACATGGTCCATCCTGGCGGGATCTGGCTTGGAGGGCGGCTAGCGGAGTCCTCAGGGGGGCGTGGGGGGGATCCGGCCCTGGACCACGGTGGCTTGGCCCGCGATCGGGGCACACCGCTCTTCTGGTGGGCCTGTGCCGTGGGGGCACTCTTTCCCTCCGCGCTGGCTTCTGTAAGGCTCCACCATGGCTGGCGCGGAGAAGAACACCCCTGCGCATGCGTCAGAACATGCCGACGGTTCTGCGCATGCGCCAACACACGCCTGCCTACGGCGGCCATTGACCGCCGGTTGGCACGACGCCAACACCGCCGTCGCCGGCTGAGCCCCTGGAAGTGCGGAGGATTCTGCAACTTCCGAGTGGCCTGACGCCGGAGTGGTCCGCGACGCTCTTGGCGCCGGCATCGGGCCGTCCCACCAATTGCGGGAGAATCATTGTCCCTCTCTCTAGTGAATACTGAAGCAAAATATTCATTTAGAGCCTCCCCAGCCTCCTTAGACTCTAGGCATAAGTTCCCTCCACTATCCCTGATCAACCCTACTCGCACTCAGATCATCCTCTTATTTCTCACATAAGTGTAGAACGCCTTGGGTTTTTCCCTAATCCTTTCCATCAGGGCTTTTTCATGCCCCCTTTGAGCTCTCCTAAGTCCATTTTTGAGTTCCGTCCTGGCTACCATGTAACCCTCTAGAGCCGTGCCAGACCCTTGCTTCCTCAACCTTATGTAATCTTCCTTCTTCCTCTTGACCAGAAGCTCCACTTCTCTTGTCATCCAAGGCTCCTTCACCTTACCATTCCTTCCTTGTCTCAGTGGGACAAATCTACCCAGCACTCGCAGCAGGTGCTCCTTAAACAACCCCCATATTATTGTTGTGCATTTCCCTGAGAACATCTGTTCCCAATTTATGCCCCTCAGCTCCTGTCTAAGAGCAGTATTATTTCCCCTCCCCCAATTAAATACCTTCCTGTACTGTCTGTTCCTATCCCTCTCCATGACTATGGTAAAGGTCAAGGAGTTGTGGTCACTATCACCGAACTGCTCTCCAAACCGAGACTTCTGACACCTGGCCTGGTTCGTTGCCAAGCACCAAATCCACTTAAGTCTCCCCCCTATCTGCATATTGAGTCAGGAATCCTCATTGAGTCCATCTCTACTCTACTTTCAAATTGTGTCGTCGAGGGAGCATGGTTTGCTTGTAGTCCCATCCCAAAGAAACATCTCCAACCACATAGGGGCTGGTAGCACAGTGAGCTAAACAGCTGGCTTGCAATGCAAAACAAGGCCATCAGCGGGGGTTCAATTCCCGTACCAGCCTCCCCGAACAGGCGCAGGAATGTGACGACTAGAGGCTTTTCACAGTAACTTCATTGAAGCCTACTTGTGACAATAAGCTATTATTATTATATTATAACACCTTTTCAGTGTTACATTATAATGGGCGTGATTTAATGGAAAAATGTCTAAGTGTCGTTTTGGGCGCGATTGGCAGGATGCTTCCCGACGGCCGGTTTGGCGAGATCACGGCCCGTATTTAACAGCACTTAGTCCAAAAATGAGCCTCCATGAGCTTCTTGCCATTACTGCTTGTCTCACCATCTGATTCACCCAACTCGCACCTCAGCGTCTCACCACTAACAAGGGGAAGCTGCTTTTAAACTCACCCTCACTCCCAGTCAACACACAAGCACGGCAGTGCACAGACCTGCTCCTCACTTTGGGATGCCGACCTGGCCAGGCTTCTCAACGCTATTGGTGCAAGATGGGACATCCTATTCTCCCGAGGGGGTCGGAGGACCTGCAGCAGGGTCGCCGATACCAACTGGGAGGCAGTGGCACCGGCTGTCAGTGTGGGCACGTGACAAGGATGACCACCATCCAACGTAAGAAGAAGACCAACGACCTCCACCGCACTGCCAAGGTAAGTTATCACTTCTCTCTTGGCATCAGTTATGCCTGCCACCCCTCAAATCCCACCCAAAAATCATTGGCTGAGACCACGCACCCACCCCACATCCGATCTTCATGCTTACTCCTCAGAACCCACTGGCACCGACAAGTCCGGTGCCCACAGATATAATCAGCTATAGACCCAACTCCCCCCACCCTTCACCCCATCAAGCGTGCTTCCATCCTGGGATCCTCAAATTCCCCAAGCCTCTCCCACCCTTACATGTCCCGTTTACTCTCACAGTGCCGTCCAGTGAGCCAGTTCTGCTGGAAAACCTTGCTCTGCACACACACCCCTGGGTATAGCCGGAGCCCCTAAACTCCAGAGAGGAACATTAGGGAGACAGCTACACCCCCCCCCCCCCCCCCCCCACCCTCCGTAGTAGCACCAGGGCAGCAGCTTCAGTGCCCTTGAGATGCATGCCGGCAGATGGAAATGGCTACTCATCTCCTCCATTCTCCTCGCTGGAGAGCCAATTCGTTCCCAGGAGGCCATTGCATTTGACATCAATCTCGCTAATGAGATGTAAAAGAATGTCAATGATGTATTCGCCATGATCCAGAACTTGCCATCAGGAGAAGGCCAATTGGATAGCAAACGGAAATCTTGATTTTGGCCTTTCCCAGTAGTTAATCGGCGCACCCAGATCCGTGCCAGGCACAACACAGTGGTTAAATCACACCCAATGTCTCTGAAGTAGGGCTTGAATCCACAACCTTCAAGCCCAGGGATAAGAGCAGATCTTACTGAGCCACATCTGAAACTCTGCCTTCTGCTAAAATAATTTGATGAACATTTAGGTACAAGAAGCAGCCAGCGTCTAAAATAGATTCCAACGCAACAACCTAAATAAAGGCACATTTTTTGAACTAAATATTGGTATTAGATCATAGGTTTTTATTAACACTTTGCAATGTTTCCATTAATGTTCTAATCCCAGTATCCTCTCCGCAGCAGCTTGAGTGTAATAAAAAGAATTCTGAGGCTAAGACAAAGCTCATTTATCAAAGGTTCTCACACAGTTCCAGGCAGCTTTTGCTTCTAGCTCTTGAGAGGTGGCTGGGAGTAAGCAGGAAAAGATTGGGCGGAAATGCATGGGAAGAGTTGGGGACGAAGGAACTCAGGAATTGTCAGGTACAATGGGGGGCAGGTGGGGAGGTGCGTGGGGGCGGGTGGAAAATAAGGGATGGGAAGGATAGGTAAAAAGGATGGGTGCAGAGCACAAACAGAAAGAGCCAAGGAGAAAGAGACGCAGTATGGGCAGGGAGGAAGAGGTGGAGGGAGGGATGTGGGAAGACATTGAAGGGAAGAGAAAATTAAAGAAATCTAACAAATGGGTCTACTGGTCATCGGGATAAATCTCCCTATTATCTCCCCATGGAGGCTTCTGGACTCCACAGTGTGGTCCCAGCTGATTGGAAAATGGCCTGCATTCCAATCTTGTACAGAAGTAAACAATTTTACTGAAATCAACACGTATTCTGATCAATAAAAGTAATATACTGCAGATGCTGAAAATCTGAAATAAAAACAGAAAATGCTGGATAACCTCAGCGGGGTCTGGCAGCACCTGTGGAGAGAGGTAAAAGTTAACGTTTCACAAACGTGTGACTCTTGTTTAGGTTCTGATAAACGGTGTGATGTGGGGCAGATTGGAGAAGTTACTGTACTGTACAGAGGAATGACCCGGTAACTGACACCCGGCTCTGTAAATACCCCTGCACCCCAACCATCGACAGCACTTGGCCTGCAGGTGTGTTAGCAGCTGGATCAATGAACTTTTCTTCAGAAAGCTGCAAACAATTCTTTGCAGCTCAAATGGAAGGATGTCAATGGAACTCTGAACTGATGATGAGAATTTTGGAGGTGAGTCGTAGAGCGTAGCAAAGCATGTAGAGTGGGTCACTGGCTGGTGCAATGGGTTATGTCTCTTTCCTGGACTTCAGGAAAGTGGAGCAGTTGGCGACTGGGCAGAGTTTTTAATTATTCTTTCATGGGCTGAGCCAATATTTATTGCCCATCCCTAATTGCCCTTGAACTGAGAGGCTTGCTGAGCCATTTCAGAGTCAGCCACATTGCTGTGGGCCTGGAGTCACATGTAGGCCAGACCAGGTAAAGAGGGCAGATTTCCTTCGCTGAAGGGCATTAGTGAACCAGATGGGTTTTTACAGCAATCGACAATGGTTTCATGGTCATCATTGGACTTTTAATTCCAGATTTATATTGAATTCAAATTTTACCTAGTGTCATGGTGGGATTCAAACCCAAAGGATTATGCTGGGTCTCTGGATTGCTAGTCCAGTGGCAATATCACTCTGCCACTGTATCATATTGAAGGTAAATAGATTAACAGTTAATATCCACTTCATAGAATCATAGAATCCCTACAGTACAGAAGGTGGCCAGTCGGTCCATCGAGTCTGCACTGATCCATTCCACCCTATACCTGTAACCCCGTAACTTGGTCTATGTGATTTATTATTAGGTCGGATCACCTTAATCACCTTAATGTTATGGAAGGGATTTGGGTGGGCTCTAGGGGCCAGTTGGTCTTTTCCTGCTTGTCCACTACTGAAAGATTCAACGCACAAGAAAACAAGTTGCAAATTAACCATTTAGTAAATTCCCCAAAATAGGGGAATTTTAATGTCCTGTCATGGCACGGCAGCAGGGGTGGCGGGGGGGGGGGGGGGGGGGGGGGGAGGCTGGAAAATCCTGCCACTGGGAGGAACCGTGAACTTCCACCCCCAGTTCCCACTGAAGAACAGGACTTGATGGGAAGAGTTGAGTGGAGGTAAGGTGACAACACTTAAAGGCCGTGATTCAACTAAATGGGAACAAAGTCCATAGTGAGTGCGTTTAGCTGCATGTTTCCCGGCACTCCCAGTGCCGAGAGACACAAGTTAGAAAACATCACTCACGTTAAATAAGGTGCCTCAGCGGGGATTGCCAGGTCGAGGCAGCACATAGCCCCGTCTTGTACAGCTCGCCGGAACGGTGCCGTATAGCGAGAGATCAGGACGGCACTTTTAAATGGTGTCCCGATCTCCAAGGCTCCCAACCCTCCCCCTCTCCCCATCCCCAACTCACCTCCCCATCCCCACCCCCTCTCCCCATCCCCAGCTTCTCTCCCCATCCCCAACTTCTCTCCCCATCCCCACCACCTCTCCCTATCCCCAACTCCTCTCCCCATCCCCACCTTCTCTCCCCATCCCCACCTTCTCTCCCCACACTCCCCTCCTCTCCCCATCCCCAACTCCTCTCTCCATCCCCAACTTCTCTCCCCATCCCCAACTCCCCTCCACATCCCCACCTCCTCTCCTCATCCCCACCTCCTCTCCCCATCCCCACCTTCTCTCCCCATCCCCACCTTCTCTCTCCATCTCCAACTTCTCTCCCCATCTCCAACTCCCCTCCACATCCCCACCTCCTCTCCCTATCCCCAACTTCTCCCCCCATCCTCCCCTCCTCTCCTCATCCCCACCTCCTCCCCCCATCCCCACCTTCTCTCCCCATCCCCACCTTCTCTCACCATCCTCCCCTCCTCGCCCCATCTCCACCTCCTCTCCCCATCCCCACCTCCTCTCCCCATCCCCACCTCCTCTCCTCATCCCCACCTCCTCTCCCCATCCCCAACTCCTCTCCCCATCCCCAATTCACCTCCCCATCATCACCTCCTCTCCCCATCCCCACCGTCTCCCCATCCTGCCCTCCTCTCCCCATCCCCACCTCCTCTCCTCATCCCCAATTCACCTCTCCATCATCATCTCCTCTCCCCATCCCCACCTTCTCTCCCCATCCTCCCCTCCTCTCCCCATCCTCAACTCCCCTTCCCATCCCCACCTCCTCTCCCCGTCACCACCTCCTCTACCTAACCCCTATCTCCTCTCCCCACCCCACCACCTTGCCCCACCTTCTCTCCCCATCCCCTATCTCCTCATCCCCACCTCGTCTCCCCATCCCCACCTCATCTCCCCATCCCCACATCCTCTCCCCATCCCCAACTCCTCTCCCCATCCCCAACTTCCCTCCCCATCTCCACCTCCTCTCCCCATCCCCACCATCTCTCCCCATCCTCCCCTCCTCTCCCCATCCTCAACTCCCCTTCCCCACCTCCTCTCCCCATCCCCACCACCTCGACCTAACCCCCACCTCCTCTCCCCACCCCCACCACCTCTCCCCACCTTCTCTCTCCACCCCCATCTCCCCTCCCCATCCCCACCTCCTCTCCCCATCCCCACCTCCTCTCCCGATCCCCCACCTCCCCTCCCCAACCCCCACCTCCTCTCCCCATCCCGATCTCCTTTCCCCATCCCCCACCTCCCCCCCATCCTCCACTTTCTCTCCCCAGCCCCACCTCCTCTCCCCATCTCCACCTCCTCTCTCCAACCCCACCTCCTCTCCCCATCCCCACCTCCTCTCCGCATCCCCACCTCCTCTCCCCATCCCCACCTCCTCTCCACATCCCCACCTTCTCTCCCCATCCCTTACCACCTCTCCCATCCCTTACCACCTCTTTGCATTCCCCAACTCCTCTTCCCATCCACCACCTCCTCTCCCCATCCCCACCTCCTCTCCCCATCCCCACCTCCTGTCCCCCTCCTCCCCTCCTCTCCCCATCCCCACCTCCTCTCCTCATCCCCACCTCCTCTCCACATCCCCACCTTCTCTCCCCATCCCTTACCACCTCTCCCATCCCTTACCACCTCTTTGCATCCCCCAACTCCTCTCCCCATCGACCACCTCCTCTCCCCATCCCCACCTCCTCTCCCCATCTCCACCTCCTCTCCCCATCCCCCACCTCCTCTCCACATCCCCACCTTCTCTCCCCATCCCTTACCACCTCTCCCATCCCTTACCACCTCTTTGCATCCCCCAACTCCTCTCACCATCCACCACCTCCTCTCCCCATCTCCACCTCCTCTCCCCATCCCCCACCTCCCCTCCCCAACCCCTGCCTCCTCTCCCCATCCCGATCTCCTTTCCCCATCCCCCACCTCCCCCCCATCCCCCACCTTCTCTCCCCAGCCCCACGTCCTCTCCCCATCTCCACCTCCTCTCTCCAACCCCACCTCTTCTCCCCATCTCCCACCTCTACTCCCCATCCCCACCTGCTTTATCCATCCACCACCTCCTCTCCCCATAACCTATCTTCTCTCCGCAATCTCCCACCGCCTCTCTCCATCCCATCTCCTCTCCCCATCACCTGCCTCTTCTCATCATCCACCACCTCCTCCTTACTCCCCACTCCCTCTCACAATCCGGTCCTCCTCACCCAATCCCACCACCTCCCCCCATCCCCACATTCTCTCCCCATCCCCCATCTCCTCTCCCCATCCTCCCGTCCTCTCC
The DNA here is from genome assembly GCF_047496885.1 of Scyliorhinus torazame. Classification (NCBI taxonomy): domain Eukaryota; kingdom Metazoa; phylum Chordata; class Chondrichthyes; order Carcharhiniformes; family Scyliorhinidae; genus Scyliorhinus; species Scyliorhinus torazame. Next base: position 80,796,889 of record NC_092727.1, on the reverse strand, counting down.
CCATCCCCACCTCCTTTCCTCATCCCCAATTCACCTCCCCATCATCATCTCCTCTCCCCATCCCCACCTTCTCTCCCCATCCTCCCCTCCTCTCCCCATCCTCAACTCCCCTTCCCATCCCCACCTCCTCTCCCCATCACCACCTCCTCTACCTAACCCCTATCTCCTCTCCCCATCCTCCCCTCCTCTCCCCATCCTCAACTCCCCTTCCCCACCTCCTCTCCCCATCCCCACCACCTCGACCTAACCCCCCCCTCCTCTCCTCATCCCCACCACCTCTCCCCACCTTCTCTCTCCACCCCCATCTCCCCTCCCCATCCCCACCTCCTCTCCCCATCCCCACCTCCTCTCCCCATCCCCCACCTCCCCTCCCCAACCCCCACCTCCTCTCCCCATCCCGATCTCCTTTCCCCATCCCCCACCTCCCCCCCCATCCTCCACCTTCTCTCCCCAGCCCCACCTCCTCTCCCATCCCCACCTCCTCTCCCCATCCCCACCTCCTCTCCCCCTCCTCCCCTCCTCTCCCCATCCCCACCTCCTCTCCTCATCCCCACCTCCTCTCCACATGCCCACCTTCTCTCCCCATCCCTTACCATCTCTTCCATCCCTTACCACCTCTTTGCATCCCCCAACTCCTCTCTCCATCCCCCACCTCCTCTCCACATCCCCACCTTCTCTCCCCATCCCTTACCACCTCTCCCATCCCTTACCACCTCTTTGCATCCCCCAACTCCTCTCACCATCCACCACCTCCTCTCCCCATCTCCACCTCCTCTCCCCATCCCCCACCTCCCCTCCCCAACCCCCACCTCCTCTCCCCACCCCGATCTCCTTTCCCCAACCCCACCTCCCCCCCATCCCCCACCTTCTCTCCCCAGCCCCACCTCCTCTCCCCATCTCCACCTCCTCTCTCCAACCCCACCTCTTCTCCCCATCTCCCACCTCTACTCCCCATCTCCACCTGCTTTATCCATCCACCACCTCCTCTCCCCATAACCTATCTTCTCTCCGCAATCTCCCACCGCCTCTCTCCATCCCATCTCCTCTCCCCATCACCTGCCTCTTCTCATCATCCACCACCTCCTCCTTACTCCCCACTCCCTCTCACAATCCGGTCCTCCTCACCCAATCCCACCACCTCCCCCCATCCCCACATTCTCTCCCCATCCCCCATCTCCTCTCCCCATCCCCACCTCGTCTCCCCATTCCCACCTCCTCTCCCCATCCCCACCTCCTCTCCCCATCCCCCAGCCCCTCTCCCCTCCCCATCCTCTCCCGTCCCCACCTCTTCTCCTCATTCCCCCACCCCCTCTCCCCTCACCTCCTCCCCCCATACATCACTCCTTTCCCCTCCCTCACCTTCTCTCCCCTCCCCATCTTGTTTCCCCTCCCACCACCTCCTCTATGCGAGCCCAACATTCAATAATAGTTTGCAGTGAATTGGTTGTCCTTGCATCGTAATGTCAGTGGACAGCATGAAGAAAATTTTGTCTCAACGCTTCTTCCATGAATTTTAAAGATCTTTAATCCAGCAATTTCTCTTTAATAGCAAAGTATTAGTCATGCTTTGCTTGGAAAAAATAATGGATTTCATTTTAAAATTAAGACTCAATTAAGTTGCAATAGGTTTGCTGCTTCAAAAATATTAACTTAATTTCTTTTGAATTAGCTTTCCTATTTCACATTTGATTTGTTTTTATTGTTTTTAATATATTCGAGTCGGCTTCCACATGCTGGCTCATCTGAGATTTATTGCTTTTTTTGGGGTGACTTTTGTAATGTTGGAAATGCAGTTGTTTAATTAAATTTTCCATATTGACGTTCAATCAATGTCAAACAGCCAGAATCAAATTGAAATGCTGTAAACTTCTATGATTCTATGAAATGTCTTATATCTCTGTCTGCTGTAATGCTGGCCTATTCAGGTAAAGTACCATCGGTGATATTGTCCTGTGAGCAAAGGAATGTACTGCATATGCTGGAAATCTGAAACAAAAACAGAAAATGGCGGAAAAATCTCTGGAGGAAGAAACAGATTTGACATTTTGAGGAAAATATGGCTTCCTCGGACCTTCAAAATTTGACTCAAAACATTAACTGTCTTTCCCTCTCCACAGATGCCGCCAGGCCTGCTGAGTTTTTTTCCATCACTTCCTGCTTTTACGTCAGGTTGTCTATAAGATGGCCAATGGTATTACCTGGGTGGTAAGTGCAGGGGATTGCATACGCTCACGACAGCCGTGTCTATTGCCTGCTGCGTATTGAGACGTCACTCGCCACTCGCTATTGCACTATTTGAGGGGATGTGCAGCCTGATTGTCTGTTCCTGAGACTAAGTGTTGACGCCGGGGCAGGATTAATGTACTTCTATGATAGCAAAACTGGCGCCGCACCTGGACTAATTCAACCCAACATTCAGGGGCTAGCACCGGCGCCACGTGGAACACAATGAGAAACAGTGCAGGATTCGCCAGGTTCAATTTGACACTCAGGAGGCTGACAAGCTGCACCAGCACATAGAGACTTCACTCCCCATACACACACCATCCCAGCCACCAAGATGGCAGCAAGACACACGGCTCGATATTCATCAACGCAGACTGGAGATTCTGCTGCATGCCATGGAGAAGAGGTGGGCCACCCTGTACCCCAGGGTGGGAAGGAGGCTGCCAGCTGGCGGCATGCGCGATCCTGGGCGCAGGTGGTCAGCACCATGGGAAACACCGCCCGGACCATCCAGCAGTGCCAGAACAAACTGCACGCCGTCCTGAGGGTGACCAGGGTGAGCAGGCAGCAGTGTTCCTGACACTGACCCCCATCCACTTGGAGGGTGGCAGAACCCCCACCCTGCACTACATGCCAGCACCCATGTCAGCCGCCATGGCTGGGTGCCCTGGCCACTGAAGCCACCAGCTACCCACTCCCTGGGCTGCATGCAGCGGACCATCTGACAGTGCTTTTTTGTGTGTCCCCCAGGAGAAGGCCACGCACAACCGCAGAGAATGGGAGAAGATTGAAGGGGGATCATCGGACCTGCGGCCCCTTACTGCAGCAAAGCAGAGCGCTGGTTTAGCACACTGGGCTAAATCGCTGGCTTTTAAAGCAGACCAAGGCAGGCCAGCAGCACGGTTCAATTCCCGTACCAGCCTCCCCGAACAGGCGCCGGAATGTGGTGACTAGGGGCTTTTCACAGGAACTTCATTGAAGCCTACTCGTGACAATAAGCGATTTTCATTTTCACTGGACGTGGTCAGTGGGCCCGAAGAAAGGGAATCGCCGGGGCGGAGGTCGGCATAGGGTGAGATAGTGTGACCCCGCTGGGGTTCACTTTCTGGCAAAACTGTGTATCAGGGTGAGACGGCTAGCCTCACTCTAATGTGCATATTCCTGAGGTACCTGAGGCTTTGGGATTGTCCCCTTTGCCTCAGAGACCTCAGGTGAGTGCTATTCAGCACAGGTCCCCACAGACAGGGACCAGGCAGATCTCCCAGGAGACCAGAGGCCCCCAGCTGCATGCCCTTTGGGCAGGATGGTGTCCTGGCTCTGCTGGTTACCATGGCAGTGCCAGCCTGGAACCCTAGCTGTGCTAGCCTGGCATCTTGGCAGTGCCACCTGGGTGCCAACCTGGCACTGCCAAGGTGCCAACCTGACATTTTATGCTCTTGCGCGATCTGGCCGGGCGTGCCCAGCGTGGGTGTTTGGGCGGGTGTGGGAGGCCGGGGACCCTTCCAAAGTGCGTTCAGGCTGGGCGCAGTTCGGGGATTGCTTTAGGGGCCTCGGATATCAGGACGTCATTTAAAAATGGCGTCCCGATTTCTCGCTACACAGGAGAGTTCTGGCGAGCGGAGCTCCCCAGTTTACAAAACGGGGCTATGTGCAGCCTTGGCCGTGCGTTTCCCACTGAGGCCTCTTATCAGCCACGTTGTATAGCCATGTGTTTCCCGGCACTGCGAGTGCCGGGAAACACGTAGCTAAATGCACTCGCCATGGGACTTTGTTCCCCTTTGGGAGAATCGCGCCCATAATGTGAACACTCAGTATAACTCGTCAAATATTCATATATCCCTGGTGAGCCTTGAACTGGACTTCAGTCACGTGGAGTCTCATCCAAAACCTAGCACCCCCTTAGTCCTACATTGGAGTGCCAGCTGAGATTATGTGCTCAAGTGGGGAGGGGGACTCACAACTTGCTGACTGGCATGAGATCTATGAACCATGGTTCGTACCCAAGATTGTACAAGAGTCCACTTTCATTTCAAGTGAGTGTGCCACCGTTTAGCAGAAACTGTCTCAATGATTCTTTGTTGCAAATGAGCTTCTTCTTCAACTGAGTTGGAATCGGTGTGCAACAACACTTGTTACAACACTCGGATCAGTGTCACTCCAAATGAAACCCAGATGAAGGGTCTCATTCACTCGCTCCCCCGAAGCAGTCATTTGAGGCTTGTGTTCTCTTCAGATAGTCTTCAGGTGTTTTTCTGTCCAAACTGCACAAGGGCATGGATGCAATCCCTACTCTCAGGATACCAGTGTGAGTTTGACACTGAGAATAAGTCAAGATGACTTGGGCAGCATTGTGGCAGAGTAGTACAATGACTGCCTCACAACGCCAGGGATCTGGGTTCTATTCCAATCTTGGTCACTGTCTGTGTGGAGTTTGCACATTCCTCCAGTGTCTCTGTGTGTGCGCTATCAATTACTACCAAGACGAGACTAGTGAATAATCGAGGTTTTATTGAGCAAAGATGTGTGGATTCCTGTAGCTGCCACCAGAATGGGAGCAGCTCCGGTGAGCACATACTTTTATACGCCGCCTACTGGGCAGAGCCAGCAGGCAGGGATTTACCCATGTACCTGGTGACTACCACATTCACCCCCTGTTAAAAAAGAGTCTGGCGGGGGTGGTGGAAAAATTTACAAGTTCAGGCAAAATTTACAAGGTCAGTCGGTCTGGTGCCTTGACCCTCCTCTGCGATCGCCTCGGTCCCGGTGGTGATGCGAGCGCTGACTTGGTCACCTGTGACTCCGGGAGCGTGTTGTCCTCGTCTTCATCGCCCCCGAGTGAAACGAGTGGGAGGATGGATCCTCCTCGGGCGGGGACTGTGGTGAGGTGCGCTGGGGGGAGGGTGAGTGGCGTCGAGGCAACCGGAGGTGGGGGGGGGATATCGGGTGGTGGGACGTGGGTGGAGATCCAGCGGGTGCCAGGTCCCGGAGGGAGACTGTGTCCTGGCACCCGTCGGGGTGCGCCACGTCGGCGTACTGCGGGTTCGCGTGCAGTAGTTGTCCTCTTTCGACCAACGGGTCCGCCTTATGGGTCCGCACGTGTTTGCGAATGAGGACGGGTCCAGGAGCTGCCAGCCATGTTGGACTGGACTTCCTGGGGAAGGCAAGGAGACGTTCATGGGGGGTTTCATTAGTTGCAGTGCAGAGGAGTGATCAGATGGAGTGGAGCGCGTCGGGGAGGACCTCCTGCCAGCGGGAGACTGGGAGATTTTTAGACCGTAGGGCCAGCAGGACGGCCTTCCAGACCATCCCATTCTCCCTCTCCACTTGTCCGTTTCCCCGGGGGTTGTAGCTGGTCATCCTGCTTGAGGCAATGCCCTTGCTAAGCAGGAACTGACGCAGTCATCGCTCATAAAGGAGGATCCCCGGTCGCTGTGGATGTAAGCGGGGAAACCGAACAGGGCGAAGATGCTGTGGAGTGGTTTAATGACCGTGGCAGAAGTCAAATAGGGGCGTGGGATGGCAAAGGGAAATCGGGAGTACTCATCAACCACGTTCAGGAAGTACGCGTTTCGGTCGGTGGAGGGGAGGGGCCCTTGGAAGTCCATGCTGAGGCATTCAAAGGGGCGGGAGGCTATCATCAGAGACCATCGTGTAGGGCCCGGAGTCGGTCTACTTGTGCGCTGGCACATGTACCTCGGGATAGGGTATCGGGGGGCTCGTTGAGCTTCCCGGGCGATACAAAATCTCGTAATTATAGGGGGAGAGCACGATCCTCCACCACAAGATCTTATCGTGTTTTATTTTGCCCCGCTGTGTATTATTGAACATGAAGGCAACCGACCGTTGTTCAGTGAGGAGAGTGAATCTCCTGCCGGCTAGGTAATGCCTCCAATGCCGCACAGCTTCCACGATGGCTTGGGCCTCTTTTTCGGAGGCATGGAGGGTGTGGGAAAAGAATGCCACAGGCCTGCCTGCCTGGTTGAGGATGGTGGCCAGAGCCACGTCCGATGCATCTCTCTCGACCTGAAAAGGGAGGGACTCGCCGACCGCGTGCATCGTAGCCTTGGCGATGTCCGCCTTGATGTGGTTAAAGGCCTGGCGGGCCTCAGCTGTCAGGGGAAAAACTGTGGAGTGAATGAGTGAGCGGGTCTTGACGGCATAGTTAGGGACCCACAAGGCATAATAGGAGAAAAACCCCAGGCATCGTTTCAGGGCCTTGGGGCAGTGGGGGAGGGGGAGTTCCATGAGGGGGTGCATGCATTTGGGGTCGGGGCCTAGAACTCCATTTTCCACAACATAGTCAAGGATGGCTAAGTGGTTGGTGCGGAAGACACACTTCTCCTTATTGTACGTGAGATTAAGGAGTTTGGCGGTGTGGAGAAATTTGCGAAGGTTAGCGTCGTGGTCCTGCTGATCGTGGGCGCAGATGGTGACGTTGTCTAGGCACGAGAAGGCGGCCCGCAGTCCGTACTGGTCAACCATCGGTCCATCTCACGTTGGAAGACCGAGACCCCATTAGTGACGCTGAAGGGAACCCTAAGGAAGTGATTGAGGCAGCCATCTGCTTTGAATGCAGTGTATTGGTTGTCCTCCTTGCGGATGGGGAGCTGGTGGTAGGCGGACTTCAGGTCCACTGTGGAAAAGACCCGGTACTGTGCAATCTAATTGACCATATCAGATGTGCGTGGGAGGGGGTACGCGTCGAGCTGCGTGTATCGATTGATAGTCTGACTGTAGTCAATGACCATCCTGTGTTTCTCCCCAGTCTTTACTACTACCACTTGGGCTCTCCAGGGGCTGTTGCTGGCCTCAATGATGCATTCCCGCAGAAGCCGCTGGACCTCCGACCTGATGAAGGTCCTGTCCTGAGCACTGTACCGTCTGTTCCTGGTGGCGACGGGCTTGCAATCTGGGGTGAGGTTAGCAAACAAGGAAGTTGGGTAGACTCTGGAGGTGGCATTGGAAGTCCAGACCGAGTAACATGCAGCACAGAGGTTGGGGAGGACGTAGAGCCGGAAGTTGCTAAACTCTACACCTTGGACGGTGAGGGTCGCGATGTAATACTCCCGGATTTCCACGGAATGGGATCCGGAGGCCAGGGTGATTTTTGGTGTAACGGGGTGGACCGCGAGGGAGCAGCGCCTTTCCGTAGTGGGGTGGATGAAGCTTTCCGTGCTCCTGGAATCAAAAAGGCAGGACGTCTTGTGCCCATCGATTTTCAGCGCCGTCGTTGCGGTTGTGAGATTGTGAGGCCGGGACTGGTCGAGGGTGATCGAGGTGAGCTGCGGCTGATGCTGGTAGGCCCCGGGCTGGTCAGCGGTGGAGCCAGGTGATGAGCGGCCAGCTGAATGTCCCGACGAGCAGGGGTCCTGAGGCGCCGTCCAAAATGGCGCCGAAGATGGCGGCGCCCACGGGGAGCACATGGCGGGCGGCATTAAAGATGGCGGTGCTCACGGGCCGCACACGGCCTGTGGGGAAGAAGATGGCGGCGCTCACGGGCCGCACGTGGTCTGCAGAGAAGAAGATGGCAGCGCCCACGGGCTGCAGGTGGTCTGCGGGGACGAAGATGGTGAAGTCCATGCGTCGCACATGGGGGGTGTAGGAAAGCTGGGCATAGAAACAGCGGTGATCGACCGGGTCTGGCACACAGCAGCAAAATGTCCCTTCTTTCCGCAGCCCTTGCAGGTTGCGCTCTGCGCTGGGCAGCGCTGCCGGGGGTGTTTGGTCTGCCTGCAGAAGTAGCATTTGGGTCCCCCAGCTTGGCTGGCTACCGCGCGGCGCAGGCTTGTGGTGGGCTGGGGTCGGTAGCTGGTGGGGCCCACGATGTCCACGAGGGTGCTGTGCTGTCGGGGGCGTACGAGCGAGTTCGCGAGCTGCCTGGTTCCCACAAGGGCAAGAGTACCCCCTTCCAATAGGCGCTGGCGGATGTACGCCGACCCCATGCCTGTAACGAAAGCATCTCTGATTAAAAGTTCTGTATGCTCGACTGCCGAAACTGCCTGGCAACCACAGTTCCTCGCCAGGATGTGCAAGGCATGCCAGAAATCATCTAGGGACTCACTGGGGAGTTGCTGTCTCGTGGACAGGAGGTGCCTGGCGTGGAGTTTGTTAACCGGCCGGACGTAATGTCCTTTCAGGAGCTCCATTGCTTCAGAGTAAGTGGACGCATCCCGGATGAGAGGAAAAATGTCAGGGCTCACCCGTGACTAAAGGACCTGGAGCTTCTGTGCGTCCGAGGGTTGTTCAGCCGATGTTCGGAGGTAGCTTCCGAAGCAGGCTAGCCAGTGGTCAAAGGCGGACGTGCCGTTAGCTGCTTGAGGGTGCAGCTGTAGGCGATCAGGTTTGATGCGAAGTTCCAATGTTTTAAAATCTTTGCTCAATAAATTGATGCACTGTCAATTACTACAAAGACGAGAGTAGTGAATAATCGAGGCTTTATTGAGCAAAGGTGTGTGGCCTCCTATAGCTGCTCCCAGGATGGGAGCAGCTCCGATGAGCACACACATTTATACGCCGCCTACTGGGCGGAGTCAGCAGGCAGGGATTTACCCATGTACCTCTCGTACAGGAGTCTTACCGTACTACATCTAATATACAGTTAGTGGTGACTACCACACCGTGGGTTTCCTCTAGGTGCTCCGGTTTCCTCCCACAATCCAAAGATCTGCTGTTTAGGAGGATTGGCCATACTAAATTGCCCTGTAGTGTCCAAAGTTAGATGGGGTTACGGGGTTTCGAGGGAGTGGGCCTAGGTAAGGTGCTCCAACAGGTGGTTGTTGCAAACCCGATGGGTCGAATGGCCTTCTTTTGTACTGTAGAAATTTTATGATTCCTAGTCTACACGAATGATGGATGAAGGATCTGATCGGAGTCATCCAAGTTCCACTTATAATCTGTAACACTGCAAGAATCATTCTTTCTAAATCTCCTACACTGCCTTTCATGATGTTCTATGAGAAAGATGTCTTGGAAGAGATCCAGAATATATTTCGTGGTGACGAACTCACCTTTGGCTTCCAATCTCTGAAGAATTCATAATATTAGAAGTGAAAAGCCAGATAATATAAACACAGATGGCAATGCAAGCCTCCAAAGATAAATTACTATGGCTCTGCAGCATTGACACAGTTACTGGGAAAACTTTACCATTTGCCAAATGCACTCAATTGATCCAATGTTTGCAACTAATAGGCTGAAATTGAAAGCACTTGTACTTGAACTGAAGTTAAGTTTTGGTTCATCCCCCTAAATACTTCTTGACTCTCCTGATTGTTGTCATGGACACTACCGGTATGGTGGGTTTGCGTCTATGGGGGGGGGGGGGGGGCTGCAGCATGGTGCAACAGTGGTTAGAACTGCTGCCTTACAGCACCAGGGACCCAGGATCAATTCCCCTCCATGTCCATAGATGCACAGGTTAGGTGGAGTTAAGGGGTTAAGGCAGAGGAGTGGGCCTGGGTAGGGTGCTCTTTCGGAGGCTCGGTGCAAACTCAACAGGCCGAATGGCCTCTCCCTGCACTGTAGCAATTCTATGGTTCTGAAGTTTCATCACCATCTTCACTTGGGAACTGCCAAAGTTGCTTCATCCACACATGAAGTGTGTCCAACCCAGAAGTGTGTGAAATCACACAAGAAGGTGTCGGGCGTGCATTCCCGATGTCGTTGTGCCCTCACTCAACATTACGGTTGTTGGGCATGTGTGGGGGTCTGAAGCAGGCCCACCAATAATTTAGGAGGCAATTAAGCTCATTAGGAAGGCAATTAGTGGTGATTTTGTCTAGCCTGCCCATTTTTATAGTTGACAGACAGGCCAAACAGATTTCTGCAACGAACACGTTCCAGGGTGGGATAAACCATCCAGGGTAATAAAATTGATGCGCAACCAATTACACTCAAGACGAAGTGATTTCATAACTGAAGGCTTTAATCTACTAGAACTCTTTCCCCAGCAGCTTCGATACAGAAAGTGAAGGCTGCTGGGACGGCACCGTTTCTTATACTCCGCCTGTCAGGGCAGAGCTACGTACAACAGCCAATGGTAGACTCCTGGGTCTAACCAATGGTCATCAGCCACTTAGGCACCACAATACCTGGTACTACCACATTCACCCCCTGTTAAAAAAGAGCCCGGCGGGGGTGGTGGCCAGCGTTAATAGTCGCCTTTAGCACGGTATGACCAGGTATGGAGGTACCGTGATGTCGAGGATATTTACAAAGTGTTCACAGTGTAGCAATCAGTCGATTGGGTGGCCTGGTCGTCCTTCTGGAGCGTCTGGGTTTCGGCGGTGATTCTGATGGGGGTCCCGGCGGTTGCGACTCTGGGAACGTGGTTTCGTCCTCCCTGGCAGCTTAGTCACCCCTAGGCGGCGCTGTGGGGGCAAAAGGTTGACACGGGTGGGGGGTGCCTGTCGGGGGCGTCGGTGGGTGGTTGGGCCTAGGCAGGAGCGGCGGGAGTACTGACCCTCCAGTGAGGTGCTGTGGGGGAGGTGGGGGTGGGGGCAATGGTTTGGGTGCGCATGGTGTTCCGGTGGGCGCCAGGTCCCGAAGGGAAACTGTGTCTTGCCGGCCGTCAGGGAACGCTACGTAGGTGTACTGGGGGTTAGCGTGCAGCAGGTGGACCCTCTCGACCAACGGGTCCGACTTGTGCGCCTGCACGTGCTTCCAAAGCAGGATGGGTCCGGGTGTCGCTAGCCAGGTTGGGAGCGAGATCCCGGAGGAGGACTTCCTGGGGAAAACAAAGAGACGTTCATGAGGTGTCTGATTTGTGGTTGTACAGAGCAGCGACCGGATGGCATGGAGGGCCATTGGGAGGACTTCTTGCCAGCGGGCGACTGGGAGGCTCCTGGACCGTAGGGCCAGCAGGACGGTCTTCCAGACCATTCCGTTCTCCCTCTCTACCTGCCCGTTTCCCCGTGGGTTGTAACTGGTCATCCTGCTCGAGGCAATGCCCTTGCTGAGCAGGAATTGACGCAGTTCGTCGCTCATAAAGGAGGACCCCCTATCACTGTGTATGTACGCGGGGAAACCGAACAGTGTAAAGATATCCTGGAGGGCCCTGATGACGGTGGTTGTGGTCATGTCTGGGCAGGGGATGGCGAATGGGAACCGGGAGTACTCGTCAATCATGTTCAGGAAATACGTGTTGCGGTCGGTGGAGGGGAGGGGGCCTTTGAAATCCATGCTGAGGCGTTCAAAGGGACGGGAAGCCTTTATCAGGTGCGCCCTCTCTGGCCGGTAGAAGTGCGGTTTGCACTCTGCGCAGATTTGGCAGTCCCTGGTGACTGTCCTGACCTCCTCGATGTAGTAGGGCAGGTTGCGGGTCTTGACAAAATGGAAAAAACGAGTGACCCCCGGGTGGCAGAGGTCCTAGTGGAGGGATCGGAGGTGGTCCACTTGTGCAGTGGCACAAATGCCACGGGACAGGGCACCAGGAGGCTCGTTTAGCTTCCCCAGAGGGTACAAGATCTCGGAGTTCAAGGTGGAGAGTTCTATCCTCCACCGCAAGATCTTGTCGTTTTTAATCTTGCCCCGCTGTGCATTATCGAACATGAAGGCAACCGACTGTTGGTCCGTGAGGAGAGTGAATCTCCTGCCAGCCAGGTAATGCCTCCAATGTCGCACAGCTTCTACTATGGCTTGTGCCTCTTTTTCGACCGAGGAATGGGAAATTTCGGAAGCATGGAGGGTACGAGAGAAGAAAGCCACGGACCTGCCTGTTTGGTTGAGGGTGGCTGCCAGGGCGACATCGGACGCAACGCTCTCGACCTGGAAGGGGAGGGACTCATCGATGGCGCGCATCGTGGGCTTTGCAATGTCTGCTTTGATGCGGCTGAAGGCCTGGCGGGCCTCCATCGACAGGGGGAAGGTTGTCGACTGGATCAGGGGTCGGGCTTTGTCTGCGTAGTTGGGGACCCACTGTGCATAATAGCTGAAGAACCCGAGGCAGCGCTTCAGGGCCTTGGGGCAGTGAGGGAGGGGGAACTCCATAAGGGGACGCATGCGCTCAGGGTCGGGGCCTATAACTCCACTTTGCACTACGTAGCCTAGAATGACTAGAATGGTCTGGCTGTAGTCAATGACCATCCTATGTTTCTCCCCGGTCTTTACCACCACTACTTGAGCTCTCCAGGGACTGTTGCTCGCTTCGATGACCATTTCCCTCAGCAGCCTCTGGACCTCTGACCTGATGAAGGTCCGGTCCTGGGCACTGTACCGCCTGCTCCTGGTGGCGACGGGTTTGCAATCCGGGGTGAGGTTCGCAAACAGGGAAGGCGGGTCGACCTTAAGGGTTGCGAGGCCGCAGACAGTCAGGGGAGGTATAGGGCCGCCGAATTTAAAAGTCAGGCTTTGCAAATGGCACTGGAAATCCAGCCCCAGGAGGGTGGCCGTGCAGAGGTGCGGCAGGACATACAGGCAGAAATTGTTGAATTTCCTGCCTTGGACAGTGAAGTTCGCTAGGCAGAACCCCTTTATCTCCACCGATTGTGACCCTGAGGCCAGGGAGATCCTTTGGTTTACAGGGTGGGTGACAAGTGCACAGCAACTTACCGTGTCGGGGTGAACAAAGCTTTCCATGCTCCCAGAGTCAATCAGGCAAGACGTCTCGTGGCCATTGATGAAGACTGTCGTTGTAGCTGTTGCGAGTGTTCGGGGTCGACTTTGGTCCAGTGTCACTGAGGCCAGATGAAGCAATTGCGAGTTCTGATCGGGCAGCGTGTAGCTAGGGGCCTGGGGCCCCATGGCGTCACCCATGGGTCGCACACGGTGTCCGGGGATGAACAAGATGGTGGCTATGGACAAAATGGTGGCGCCCACCCATCCAGCGTGGTGTCCGGGGGGCAAGATGGCTACGCCCGTGGGTCGCACGTGGCCCTAGGATAGGGGGGTGGCGGTGAGCGCTGGCCGGTCGGGGCCTGAAGGGGGGGTTGCCGCGGCGGTCCATAGTCGCTGGAGACCGCGGCCACGGCGCGGGCCTGGCAGACCCCAACAAAGTGGCCCTTCTTGCCGCACCCTTTGCAGGCGGCGGTGCGGGCCATGCAGCACGGGCGGGGATGATTCAGCTGCCCGCAGAAGAAACAGCGGGGCCCGGCGGCGTTAGCGGGCCGTCTCATGGCACAGGCCTGCGGGGTCAGGGGGAAGGTCTGTGGGGCTGCCGCTGCGGGGTGCCACGCAGCCCAGGGGGCCGCCGCACGGTTGGGCGCAAAGGACTGCGCGTTATTGTACGTAACGTCCATGGACCCTGCCAGGGCCCGTGCGTCTCTAAGTCCCAGAGTGTCCCTTTCTAGGAGTCTTCGGCGGATATCTGGGGAGCTCATACCTGCTACGAAAGCATCCCAGACTAAAAGTTCCGTGTGCTCGCTCCCCGAAACTTGCGGGCAGCCACAGTTTCGGCCCAGCACCAGTAGCGCCTGGTAGAAATCTTCCAACGTTTCCTCGGGGTTTGCCGTCTAGTCGCAAGCAGGTGACGAGCGTAGACCTGGTTTACAGGGCAGATATAATGTCCTTCTAGCAGTTCGATTGCGGCTGCATAGTTCTCCGCCTCCTCGATGAGGGGGTAGATCCCAGGGCTGACTCGTGAGCGCAGGAGATGCATTTTCTGTCCTTCAGTGGGGGTGCCTCCGGCCGTCTCGAGTTAGCCTTTAAAGCACACCAGCTAATGTTTAAAAATTGCACCAGTGTTCTCCGCGTGGGGGCTGAGTTGAAGGCACTCCGGTTTGATTCGGAGATCCATCCTTCCAGCTTTAGTTGTAGTAGATTAAATTGATGCGCAATCAATTACACTCAAGACGAAGTGATTTCATAACTGAAGGCTTTAATCTACTGGAACTCTTTCCCCAGCAGCTTCGATACAGAAAGTGAAGGCTGCTGGGACGGCACCGTTTCTTATACTCCGCCTGTCAGGGCGGAGCTATGTACAACAGCCAATGGTAGACTCCTGGGTCTAACCAATGGTCATCAGCCTCTTAGGCACCACAATACCTGGTACTACCACATTCACCCCCTGTTAAAAAAGAGCCCGGCGGGGGTGGTGGCCAACGTGAATAGTCGCCTTTAGCACGGTATGACCAGGTATGGAGATACCTTGATGTCGAGGATATTTACAAAGTGTTCACAGTGTAGCAATCAGTCGATTGGGTGGCCTGGTTGTCCTTCTGGAGCGTCTGGGTTTCGGCGGTGATTCTGATGGGGGTCCCAGCGGTTGCGACTCTGGGAACGTGGTTTCGTCCTCCCGGGCAGCTTAGTCACCCCTAGGCGGCGCTGTGGGGGCAAAAGGTTGACACGGGTGGGGGGTGCCTGTCGGGGGCGTTGGTGGGTGGTTGGGCCTAGGCAGGAGCGGCGGGAGTACTGACCCTCCAGTGAGGTGCTGTGGGGGAGGTGTCTACTAGAACTCTTTCCCCAGCAGCTTCGATACAGAAAGTGAAGGCTGCTGGGACGGCACTGTTTCTTATACTCCGCCTGTCAGGGCGGAGCTACATACAACAGCCAATGGTAGACTCCTGGGTCTAACCAATGGTCATCAGCCTCTTAGGTACCGCAATACTTGGTACTACCACAAAAACAAAAGACACCGGGCGCGATTCTCCACTCCCGCGCCGAAGTGCCCACGCCGTCGAGGTTCACCCCGACCGATTCAGGGCCCGAAAATGGGCTAGGATTGGGACCGCAAGAACCTCGGGGGGCGTGCCGTGAAGGCCGCATCGTCACCGCGCGACGCCCGAATGACGCGGTGCTGCGTCATAAATTGCGCGATCCGCGCACAGAGGACCCGGAGGATAAGAGAGGAGATGGCTGAGCCCCGAAGAGCCGCACCGAGGTTCCGGGACACGGACCTGGACACCCTGGTGGATGAGGTGGAACGGAGAAGGAACACCCTCTGCCCAAGACGTGGGCATCGCCAGCTATCCAGGGCGGTGAGGCGTGGCTGGCGGGAGGTGGGCACCGCAGTCAGTGCTGTGGGGCAGACCCTCCGGACGGGGGAGCAGTGCTGCAAGAAGCTGCACGACCTCACCCGGGCTGCCAGGGTAAGTGCCATGAGGGTGCCCCCAGGGCCCCCACCCGCGGGGGTTGGGAGTGTTGGGGGGGATTGGGTCATCAGGGGCGGTGCTGGGGGCGACCAGGGGCGGTTTTGAGTGTTGGGGGGGACTGGGGCATCAGGGGTGATGTTGGGGGGGTCAGGGGGCTTTGGGGGGGTCACGGTGCCCAACTATCTACTCGACCCACATGAGCCCCGGGACCACCCCTGGAGCGAAGCCATGGCGTGCTGTCTCCTGAACCAGCAACATTGTTGTCTATATCTGCATGCCCTGATGATACCCGCCTAATGGTGATGCTTTATCCAACCCCCCCCCCCCCAGGACAAGGCAGCGCACAACCAGCGTGAGCACATGAGAACCGGAGGGGGTTCTCCGGTCCTGCACCCCTGAACAGAGGGCCCTGGACCTCTCTGGGGGATCCGCCACCCGGGAGGTCGCGCCATGCCAGGTCAGAGGCGCAGAAGCAAGTGAGAGAACCTTGCATGTCCTCCCCACCCCCAACCCGTCATCGCCCCCCTCACACTCTGGCCACTGCACCCTCGATCCCATCCCCCCTCACACTCTGGCCACTGCACCCCCGATCCCATCCCCCCTCACACTCTGGCCACTGCACCCCCGATCCCATCCCCCCTCACACTCTGGCCACTGCACCCCCGATCCCCTCCCCCCTCACACTCTGGCCACTGCACCCCCGATCCCCTCCCCCCTCACACTGTGCACCCACCACCACCATACACCCGGGCCACCGTGTCTAACGAACCCCAAATCTTTTATGTTCCCCAGGGCCACCCGCCGAACCTTCAGGGACGTCTCGCCAGGAAGCAGCGCAACGCCGCCCACCGCAACGGCACCCAGGGACGCACGCCAGAGGTTGGCAGTCGGTCGGACAGGAGGGCAGACCTCACAGTCTGGGACACAGGACCGGGACGCTGAGACCTCCGGGACAGACAATAGTCAGGGGCACAGGGTGGACAGTCATGCCGAAGCCCACATCACGGCCACACACCCGCTGGATCGAACTGGAGGTCAAGACGACATGGCCCGCATGGAGCTTGCACCAGGCCATAGTCCATAGAACATTACAGCGCAGTACAGGCCCTTCGGCCCTCGATGTTGCCCCGACCTGTGAAACCACTCTAAAGCCCATTTACACTATTCCCTTATCGTCCATATGTCTATCCAATGACCATTTGAATACCCTTAGTGTTGGTGAGTCCACTACTGTTGCAGGCAGGGCATTCCACACCCTTACTACTCTCTGAGTAAAGAACCTACCTCTGACGTCTGTCTTATATCTATCTCCCCTCAATTTAAAGCTATGTCCCCTCGTGCTAGACATCATCATCCGATGAAAAAGGCTCTCACTGTCCACGCTATCCAATCCTCTGATCATCTTGTATGCCTCAATTAAGTCACCTCTTAACCTTCTTCTCTATTCTAAATGCAGCCGCACCAGAGTTTTGTACAGCTGCAACATGACCTCATGGCTCCGAAACTCAATCCCTCTACCAATAAAAGCTAACACACCGTACGCCTTCTTAACAACCCTCTCAACCTGAGTGGAAACTTTCAGGGATCTATGTACATGGACACCGAGATCTCTCTGCTCATCCACACTGCCAAAAATCTTACCATTAGCCTAGTACTCTGTCTTCCTGTTATTCCTTCCAAAATGAATCACCTCACACTTTTCTGCATTAAACTCCATTTGCCACCTCTCAGCCCAGCGCTGCAGCTTATCTATGTCCCTCTGTAACTTGTAACATCCTTCCGCACTGTCCACAACTCCACCGACTTCAGTGTCATCTGCAAATTTACTCACCCATCCTTCTACGCCCTCCTCCAGGTCATTTATAAAAATGACAAACAGCAGTGGCCCCAAAACAGATCCTTGTGGTACACCACTAGTAACTAGACTCCAGTCTGAACACTTCCCATCAACCACCAACTGGCCATGAGGGGGACCAGTACACACCAGACCTCCTGACGGATGATGACCTTGAGCTTGCGGCACTGCTGTCTCCCACACCGTTCACCATCGCAGAGACACTCACCTCGGTTGGGCAGATAAGTGATGAGGCTCCCGGGTCACTGTCTGGTGCGCACCCCACAGCCGAGCCGGGACAGCAGGTGGGGTTTGGAGCAGCCGAGGGGCTGGACGGTCGGAGGGCAGCCCAGGCCCAGCAACCAGCTGCCACCCAGATGGTTCCCGGGATCCTGGATGTAATTGACCCACACGGACAACCGATGCGTGTGGACACCCAGAGACTGAATAACGGGATGAGGGCCATCTTCCAGGACCTGCACACGCAGCTGGAGGCATCTATCCGCGTCCAGGAGCAGGGAGTGGTGCCGCTCATCGCAGCCACCCAGGGCGACACCGCACGGGTGGCGTCCGCGGTGGAGGCAATGGGTGAAAGGGTTTCGGCCATGGGTCACGTACTGCAAGGCGTTGGGCTTACCATGCATGCGTCATCCATGGCCCAGGAGCGGGCTGCCCTCTCACAGGCAGCCACCTCACAGAGCCAACAGGACATTGCCGCCGCTGTCCGGGCCCTGGCCCAGTCTCAGCAGGCCATGGCCCGGTCCCAGCAGGCGATGGCTCAGTCCCAGCAGTCGGTCGCGGAGAGCATTGACCGCCTGGCGCACGTGATGGATGGCGTCGCGCACTCACAGGTCGAGATCGCACAGACCTTGGCAGGAATGTGGCACTCCCTGGGCCACTTCTCGGCGAACATTCGGACCGTGGTCGACACCGCTGCAGGCCTCCAGGACTGCGGGGCATGTCTCCGAGCGCATCTCTGTCCCACAGTGAGGCCCGGGGGCCACCGGGCTCCCCGAGGGAGGAGGAGGTTCTGGAGCCCGTCCCGGTAGCTCCATCAAGGGATGTCCCGGTACACTCGGCCTCCCCCCGTTCCGTCCCTGGCGCATCTGGTGGGGAGCGGGCAGCCTCCTGGACGTAACGAGCAGCCGGGCAGTGTCTGCGTCCTGCACCCCTCTCCTCAACCTGATGCGCCCCATCATCGTCATCCTCCGCATCCTCCTCTTCCCCATCCCCCTCGTTTGCGTTGGCTCCGGTGCCGTCGGGCCCTCCCTCCGACTCCTCCACCAGGTCATCTCCCCTCTGCATGGCAATGTTGTGCAGCGCACAGCAGACCACAACCATGCGACGGACCCTGTCGGGTTGGTACTGCAGGGCCCCTCCTGATCGGTCCAGGCATCTGAAGCGCATCTTCAGCAGCCCGAAGCACCGCTCCACCACACCCCTGGTTGCTGCATGTGCCTCGTTGTAGAGGCTCTCCGCGTTGGTGTGAGGCCTCCGTATTGGCGTCAGCAGCCATGACCTCAATGGATAGCCCTTGTTGCCCAGCAACCAGCCCCTCAGCCGGGGGAGGCATCCATCGAACATTGCGGGGATGAACGACTGTACCAGAATGTAGGCGTCATGCACACTGCCGGGGTACTTTGCACACACGTGCATGATCTTCATGTGAGGGTCGCACACCACCTGAATGTTCATGCAGTACACGCCCTTCCTGTTCATGAACACTTCCCTGCTGTCTGCAGGCGGGCGCATGGGGATGTGCACACCATCGATGACACCCTGGACCATCGGTATCCCGGCCACCTTGGCAAATCCACGTGCCCGTGCTTCCTGCTGTGCTCGGTCCTCGGGGAATTGAATGTACCTGTCCGCGATGGCGTACAGGGCGTCAGTGATGGCCCTGATGCACCTGTGGACCGATGCCTGTGATATCCCGGATAGGTCCCCGCTCGGCGCCTGGAAGGAACTGGTCGCATAAACGTTTAGGGCCACCATCACCTTGACGGAGACTGGTATCGCGTGAGCTCCTCCCATTCCACGTGGTGCGAGGTGCGCCACGAGCTGGTATATATGTGCGACCGTCTCCCTGCTGAACCGTAGTCTCCTCCTGCATGTGATGTCCGTTAACGCCTCAAACAACATTCTGTCACGGTACATTAGAGTACATTAGATGGGTCGTTTTTTGTACAATGTGTGCAGGAGGGTTTCCTGACACAATATGTTGACAGGCCAACAAGAGGCGAGGCCACTTTGGATTTGGTTTTGGGTAATGAACCAGGCCAGGTGTTGGATTTGGAGGTAGGAGAGCACTTTGGGGACAGTGACCACAATTCGGTGACGTTTACGTTAGTGATGGAAAGGGATAAGTATACACCGCAGGGCAAGAGTTATAGCTGGGGGAAGGGCAATTATGATGCCATTAGCCATGACTTGGGGGGGATAGGTTGGAGAAGTAGGCTGCAAGTGTTGGGCACACTGGATAAGTGGAGCTTGTTCAAGGAACAGCTACTGCGTGTTCTTGATAAGTACGTACCGGTCAGGCAAGGAGGAAGGCGTCGAGCGAGGGAACCGTGGTTTACCAAAGAAGTGGAATCTCTTGTTAAGAGGAAGAAGGAGGCCTATGTGAAGATGAGGTGTGAAGTTTCAGTTAGGCGATTGATAAATACAAGGTAGCGAGGAAGGATCTAAAGAGAGAGCTAAGACGAGCAAGGAGGGGACATGAGAAGTATTTGGCAGGTAGGATCAAGGAAAACCCAAAAGCTTTCTATAGGTATGTCAGGAATAAAAGAATGACTAGGGTAAGAGTAGGGCCAGTCAAGGACAGGGATGGGAAGTTGTGTGTGGAGTCTGAAGAGATAGGCGAGATACTAAATGAATATTTTTCGTCAGTATTCACTCAAGAAAAAGATAATGTTGTGGAGGAGAATGCTGAGACCCAGGCTATTGGAATAGATTACAGTACGAAGTCTTACAACACCAGGTTAAAGTCCAACAGGTTTGTTTCGATGTCACTAGCTTTCGGAGCGCTGCTCCTTCCTCAGGTGAATGAAGAGGTCTGTTCCAGAAACACATATATAGACAAATTCAAAGATGCCAAACAATGCTTGGAATGCGAGCATTAGCAGGTGATTAAATCTTTACAGATCCAGAGATGGGGTAACCCCAGGTTAAAGAGGTGTGAATTGTACCAAGCCAGGACAGTTGGTAGGATTTCGCAGGCCAGCAAACAGCAAACTACCCAGTCTTCAGAACAGTGACCACGACACCACACAACCCTGTCATGGCAATCTCTGCAAGACGTGCCAGATCATCGACATGGATACCACCATTACACGTGAGAACACCACCCACCAGGTACGCGGTACATACTCGTGCGACTCGGCCAACGTTGTCTACCTCATACGCTGCAGGAAAGGATGTCCCGAAGCGTGGTACATTGGCGAGACCATGCAGACGCTGCGACAACGAATGAACGGACATCGCGCAACAATCACCAGGCAGGAATGTTCCCTTCCAGCCGGGGAACACTTCAGCAGTCAAGAGCATTCAGCCTCTGATCTCCGGGTAAGCGTTCTCCAAGGCGGCCTTCAGGACCCGCGACAACGCAGAATCGCCGAGCAGAAACTTATAGCCAAGTTCCGCACACATGAGTGCGGCCTCAACCGGGACCTGGGATTCATGTCGCATTACATTCATCCCCCACCATCTGGCCTGCGAAATCCTACCAACTGTCCTGGCTTGGTACAATTCACACCTCTTTAACCTGGGGTTACCCCATCTCTGGATCTGTAAAGATTTAATCACCTGCTAATGCTCGCATTCCAAGCATTGTTTGGCATCTTTGAATTTGTCTATATATGTGTTTCTGGAACAGACCTCTTCATTCACCTGAGGAAGGAGCAGCGCTCCGAAAGCTAGTGACATCGAAACAAACCTGTTGGACTTTAACCTGGTGTTGTAAGACTTCGTACTGTGCTCACCCCAGTCCAACGCCGGCATCTCCACATCATTGGAATAGATGGCATTGAGGTACGTAGGGAAGAGGTGTTGGCAATTCAGGACAGGCTGAAAATAGATAAGTCCCCGGGGCCTGATGGGATTTATCCTAGGATTCTCTGGGAAGCCAGGGAAGAGATTGCTGGGCCTTTGGCTTTGATTTTTATGTCATCATTGGCTACAGGAATAGTGCCAGAGGACTGGAGGATAGCAAATGTGGTCCCTTTGTTCAAAAAGGGGAGTAGAGACAACCCCGGCAACTATAGACCAGTGAGCCTCACGTCTGTTGTGGGTAAAGTCTTGGAGGGGATTATAAGAGACAAGATTTATAATCATCTAGATAGGAATAATATGATCAGGGATAGTCAGCATGGCTTTGTGAAGGGTAGGTCATGCCTCACAAACCTTATCGAGTTCTTTGAGAAGGTGACTGAACAGGTAGATGAGGGTAGAGCAGTTGATGTGGTGTATATGGATTTCAGTAAAGCGTTTGATAAGGTTCCCCACAGGAGGCTATTGCAGAAAATACGGAGGCTGGGAATTGAGGGTGATTTAGAGATGTGGATCAGAAATTGGCTAGCTGAAAGAAGACAGAGGGTGGTGGTTGATGGGAAATGTCCAGAATGGAGTTCAGTTACAAGTGGTGTACCACAAGGATCTGTTCTGGGGCCGTTGCTGTTTGTCATTTTTATCAATGACCGAGAGGAGGGCGCAGAAGGGTGGGTGAGTAAATTTGCAGACGACACTAAAGTCGGTGGTGTTGTCGACAGTGCGGAAGGTTGTAGCAGGTTACAGAGGGGCATAAATAAGCTGCAGAGCAGGGCTGAGAGGTGGCAAATGGAGTTTAATGTAGAGAAGTGTGAGGTGATTCACTTTGGAAGGAATAACAGGAATGCGGAATATTTGGCTAATGGTAAAGTTCTTGGAAGTGTGGATGAGCAGAGGGATCTAGGTGTTCATGTACATAGATCCCTGAAAGTTGCCACCCAGGTTGATAGGGTTGTGAAGAAGGCCTATGGAGTGTTGGCCTTTATTGGTAGAGGGATTGAGTTCCAGAGTCATGAGGTCATGTTGCAGCTGTACAAAACTCTGGTACGGCCGCATTTGGAGTATTGCGTACAGTTCTGGTCACCGCATTATAGGAAGGACGTGGAAGCTTTGGAGCGGGTGCAGAGAAGATTTACCAGGATGTTGCCTGGTATGGAGGGAAAATCTTATGAGGAAAGGCTGATGGACTTGAGGTTGTTTTTGTTAGAGAGAAGAAAGTTAAGAGGAAACTTAATAGAGGCATACAAAATGATCAGGGGGTTAGATAGGGTGGACAGTGAGAGCCTTCTCCCGTGGATGGAAATGGCTAGCACGAGGGGACATAGCTTTAAACTGAGGGGTAATAGATATAGGACAGCGGTCAGAGGTAGGTTCTTTACGCAAAGAATGGTGAGGCCGTGGAATGCCCTACCTGCAACAGTAGTGAACTCGCCAACATTGAGGGCATTTAAAAGTTTATTGGATAAGCATATGGATGATAATGGCATAGTGTAGGTTAGATGGCTTTTGTTTCGGTGCAACATCGTGGGCCGAAGGGCCTGTACTGCGCTGTATCGTTCTATGTACACCCTCGGCCTTGCTGGATGCCTGTGGCGCCCTAACACCACCATCAGAGGATCCTCGTGCTCCACCTGCTCCTCCTCCTCCTCCAACTCCCCCCCAAGCACTTCCTTTGCATTCCTCGCCGTCTGGCGGTCAATGTTCCCCTCAGCATCCCCCTGTACATTCGGGTCCTGAGCGCCTGCGGCCTGCACGTCGACGACGGGCCACTCCGCGGCCATCCCCTCTGCGGCACCGGCAACCGCTGCATCTGCAGCCACTGTGGGCCGTCCGACTCTACGCTGCCGGAAGGCAAACTCCAGAGCTGCGGCTCCAACCACGGCAGTGAACATCGCTGTCTGGTTGGCATACATGGTGACCTGCAGGAGGGTGGTGGGGGGCAGAGAAATGACATGTTACACCAAGGTTCTTCCACACCTCGTCAGCCGGGCTGCATGGGATCCCTGTGTGCCCCGGTGGCCTGGTCGCGCTGCAGACACGCAACCAGCCTAACACCTGGTCACTGTCTGCGCCCAACGGTCAGTTCACACCGTACTGCTCACCAGTGTGCCACTCGCCTGTGCCCATCAGCCACACGCATCCTGCGGCCGTGTCTTCGTCACCGTCCTGCCATATCAGGGCGGCTGACCTGTGGCATCCGCGGATGGACGATACCATCCACACTCTCCCTCACCCCCCTCCCACCTGCACACTCTCCCTCCCCCCCTCCCACCTGCACACTCTCCCACACACCCCTCCCACCTGCACACTCTCCCGCCCCCCCTCCCACCTGCACGCCGCTCCCTCATCCCCCCCTCCCGCCTGCACACACTCCCACCCCCCCTCCCACCTGCACCCTCTCCCACACACCCCCTCCCATCTGCACACTCTCCCACACCCCCCCTCCAACCTGCACACTCTCCCACACACCCCCACCCACCTGCACACTCTCCCACCCCCCTCCCACCTGCACACTCTCCCACACCCCCCTCCCACCTGCACAGTCTCCCACACCCCCCTCCAACCTGCACACTCTCCCACACACCCCCACCCACCTGCACACTCTCCCACCCCCCCTCCCACCTGCACACTCTCCCACACCCCCCCTCCAACCTGCACACTCTCCCACACACCCCCACCCACCTGCACACTCTCCCACCCCCCTCCCACCTGCACACTCTCCCACACCCCCCCACCCACCTGCACACTCTCCCACCCCCCCACCCACCTGCACACTCTCCCACCCCCCCTCCCACCTGCACACTCTCCCACACCCCCCCCCACCTGCACACTCTCCCACACCCCCCCTTCAACCTGCACACTCTCCCACACACCCCCACCCACCTGCACACTCTCCCACCCCCCCCCCCACCTGCACACTCTCCCACACACCCCTCCCACCTGCACACTCTCCCACACACCCCCTCCCACCTGCACGCTCTTCCACACGCCCCCCCCCCCCACCTGCACACTCTCCCACACCCCCCACCCACCTGCACACTCTTCCACGCCCCCCCCCACCTGCACACACTCCCACACACCCCCTCCCACCTGCACACTCTCCCACACCCCCCCTCCAACCTGCACACTCTCCCACACACCCCTACCCACCTGCACACTCTCCCATCCCCCCTCCCACCTGCACACTCTCCCCCCCCCTCCCACCTGCACACTCTTCCACACCCCCCTCCCACCTGTACACTCTCCCACACCCCCCCCCACCCACCTGCACACTCTCCCTCACCCCCCTCCCACCTGCACACTCTCCCGCACCCCCCCTCCCACCTGCACACTCTCCCACACACCCCCTCCCACCTGCACACTCTCCCACACCCCCCCACCCACCTGCACACTCTTCCACGCCCCCCCCCCCACCTGCACACACTCCCACACACCCCCTCCCACCTGCACACTCTCCCACACCCCCCCTCCAACCTGCACACTCTCCCACACACCCCTACCCACCTGCACACTCTCCCACCCCCCCTCCCACCTGCACACTCTCCCCCCCCTCCCACCTGCACACTCTTCCACACCCCCTCCCACCTGCACACTCTCCCCCCCCCCCCACCTGCACACACTCCCACACACCCCTACCCACCTGCACACTCTCCCACCCCCCCTCCCACCTGCACACTCTCCCACACCGCCCCTTTGGCCGCAGCCTTCTTGGGGAAGCCGACCCGGTCTCCGGGCGCTGCGGAACAGTCCGCTCACCTCCTCCCTGCTCAGCGTAAGCCAGCACGACTGGCTGACGACTTTAAAAAGCAGGTGTGAACGGCGACGGCGTGAACTGGGGTCACACCGTCGGGACTTCGGCCCATCCGGGCCTGAGAATAGCAGGGGTGCCGGAGAATCGCCATTTTGGGTGTATCGGGCGATTCCCTGGCCTGCGCCGCACAGAACCCGACGGGGCCGTTCTCGCCACTTGGGAGAATCGCGGGGAGGGCGTCGGACCGGCGTCGCGGGAAAATTTGGCGGCCCAGGCGATTCTCCCAACCGGCGCGGGAGTGGAGAATCGCGCCCAACGTTTGAGGGCTGAGGTCCTGTGGGGTCCAATGCTTGAGTGTGCAGTGTGGACACAGGCTGCGGTATTTCTTGAGCTCATTTAATTCATACAGTCGAGCATCTCCCTGAGGCTGCTCCGTCGCATCTGTCAGCCTTCACAGAGCACGCTGGATACGCCAATCCGCACCCTCACTTTGCTCATTACCTGCTCTCTTCCTGCCACACCCCCTCCCTGGCAGCACTGGGACTTTCTCAGTGTGTGTGTCAGACTGGCTGCCAGTTAAATGACCAGCCAGCATCAAATTGGGGTTGGGGTCCGATGCATCCGGGAGTGCATATCCGACAAGCGCAAGATTCAGGCCCACATGTCCTTATAATCCAAGGTCACCTGACATGACACCCAGAATATGGTAGAGAATGGCAAAATGAATGTCAATGATGTCTCAGAACCTGAGGAAATAAAAAGCTTTATTAGTGTAGAATTTAATGTCACAATTCAACTAAAAAATCTCTTTTGGGCGGGTTTGGCGGGATATTTCCCATTGGCTTTTTGGGTGAGATCCACACCGCCATTCAACTCACTTCAGGCTGGATTCTCCGCCATCGGGATTCTCCATTTTGATGGCACACCGGGGGTTTCCCGACGGCGTGAGGCTGCCCCACAAAGGGAAACCAGGATCGACCAGGGTCTGCAGGTTTGCAGCCATGGAGCTCAGGGAGTTTGCCACCCCTGTCTGAGCCTGTGCGATGCTGGGCAGCACCTGGGCAATGGCACCGATGCTCTCAGCGATGGCCTGCTGAGACTGGGCTGCGATCTGCAGCTGGCTCTGGCTCTGGCCTGTGAGAGGGCAGCCTTGTCCTGGGCCATGGAACCCGCCTGCACAGAAAGCCCCAGGCTTTGTATACTCTGACCCATGTCCAACAACATCGCCCCCCTTGCCACCCGTGTGGTTTTGGCCTGGGTGGCATGCATGACCGGCACCACTCCCTGCCCCTGCACGCGGTTGGACTCCTCCACCTGCGTCTGCAGGTGCTGGAAGCCGGCGTCATCCCTTCACTCGTCCCTGGGTCCCTGACTGCCTCGGGTCTCTGGGTAGGTGTGGGAACTGCAGGAACCCGAGACCCGTCTGGGCAGCAGCTGGTTGCTGGGGCTGGTCTGCCCTCTGACCATCCGGCCCCTCGTCTGCTCCTACCTCCGCCTGCTGTAGTGGGATGCTGTGTGGTGCTCACCAGTGAGTGTCCCAGAAGCCTCATCGCTAAAGTGCCCAACTGAGATGAGAGTCTCTGCGATGGTGGCGGGTGTAGAGATAGTAGTGGCGTTATGTCGATGTCCTCATTGGGAAACCCAAAGTCTGGGGTCCCCTGGGGTGGTGTGTCGTGTTCATCCATCCCCTGTGTGTGGGTGTCCTGTCTGTCTGTCCCCTGTGTGTGGGTGTCCTGTCTGTTTGTCCCCTGGGGTGGGGTGTCCTGTCTGTCCGTTCCCTGTGTGTGGGTGTCCTGTCTGTCTGTCCCCTGTGTGTGGGTGTCCTGTCTGTCCGTCCCCTGGGTGGGGTGTCCTGTCTGTCTGTCCGTTCCCTGTGTGTGGGTGTCCTGCCTGTCTGTCCCCTGTGTGTGGGTGTCCTGTCTGTCCGTCCCCTGGGGTGGTGTGTTGTCCGTCCCGTACCTGTGTGTGGGTATCCTGTCTGTCCGGCCCCTGGGGTAGGGTGTCCTGTCTGTCTGTCCGTTCCCTGTGTGTGGGTGTCCTGCCTGTCTGTCCCTTGTGTGTGTGTGTCCTGTCTGTCCGTCCCCTGTGTGTGGGTGTCCTGTCTGTCTGTCCCCTGTGTGTGGGTGTCCTGTCTGTCTGTCCCCTGTGTGTGGGTGTCCTCTCTGTCCGTCCTCTGTGTGTGGGTGTCCTGGGTTGGTGTGTCCTGTCTGTCTTTGTCCTCGCTGTAGGTCCCCTGTGTCTCCGTCCCTGGGTTGTGGGCGTCGTGACACGATTGGGCCGGAGGGCTGTTGCTGTGGCTGCCCTCCCATCGCTGGATGAATCCCTGGGGCGTTGCCGCCCTGGCACTGGATGGGGCGGGCTACGTTTGATGAGGCAGGTCCATCCCTGGGGCGTTGCCGCCCAGGCACTGGCTGGGGCCGGGCTACACCTGATGGGCCGGGTCGATCGCCATGTGGTCCTGCAAGACACAAAACAGCATGTGTGGTTAGACACGCAGACGGGGCTGAAGGGGTGGGCCGATGGGGTGGAGGAAAGGAGGGGTGAGGGGGAACGGGGGAGGGGAAGGGGGAGGGGGTGGGGCAAGGGGGAGGGGAGGAAGTGGAGGGAGGGGAGGGGGAGGAGGTGGGGGAGGGGTGAGGGGAGGAAGTGGAGAAGGGGTGGGGGAGGAGGTGGGGAAGGGGTGGGGGTAAGGGGTGGGGGTAGGAGGGTGGGGGAAG
Organism: Scyliorhinus torazame; assembly: GCF_047496885.1. Taxonomy (NCBI): domain Eukaryota; kingdom Metazoa; phylum Chordata; class Chondrichthyes; order Carcharhiniformes; family Scyliorhinidae; genus Scyliorhinus; species Scyliorhinus torazame. Next base: position 80,769,292 of record NC_092727.1, on the reverse strand, counting down.
GGGTGGGGGTAGGAGGTGGAGGAAGGTGTAGGGGTAGGAGGTGGGGGAAGGGGTGGGGGTAGGAGGTGGGGGAAGGGGTGGGGGTAGGAGGTGAGGAAGGGGTGAGGGTAGGAGGTGGGGGAAGGGGTGGGGAGGTGGTGGGGGAAGGGGTGGGGGAGGTGGTGAGGAAGGGGTAGGCAGAGGAAGTGGGGGAAGGGGTGGGGTAGGAGGTGGGGGGTGGGATTGGGGGGTGAGGTGGGGGAAGGGGTGGGAGTAGGAAGTGGGGGAAGGGCTGGGGGAGGAAGTGGGGAAGGGGTGGGGGTAGGAGGTGGGGAAGGGGTGGGGGTAGAGGGTGGGGGGAAGGGGTGGGGGTAGGAGGGTGGGGGAAGGGGTGGGGGTAGGAGGTGGGGGAAGGGGTGGGGGTAGGAGGTGAGGAAGGGGTGGGGGTAGGAGGTGGGGAAGGGGTGGGGGATGTGGTGAGGAAGGGGTGGGGGTAGGAGGTGGGGGGAAGGGGTGGGGGAGGTGGTGAGGAAGGGGTGGGGGTAGGAGGCGGGAGAAGGTGTGGGGGAGGTGGTGGGGGATGGGGATGGGGGGTGAGGTGGGGAAAGGGGTAGGCAGAGGAAGTGGGGGAAGGGGTGGGGGTAGGAGGGTAGGGAAGGGGTGGGGGTAGGAGGTGGGGGAAGGGGGTGGGGGGTAGGAGGTGGGGGAAGGGGTGGGGGAGGAAGTGGGGAAGGGCTGGGGGTAGGAGGTGGGGAAGGGGTGGGGGTAGGAGGTGGGGAAGGGGTGGGGGTAGGAGGTGGGGGAAGGCGTGGAGAGGTGTAGGGGTAGGAGGTGGGGAAGGGGTGGGGGTAGGAGGTGAGGAAGGGGTGGGGTAGGAGGTGGGGGAAGGGTGTGGGGAGGTGGTGGGGGATGGGGTTGGGGGTGTGAGGTGGGGAAAGGGGTGGGGCAGAGGGAAGTGGGGGAGGGGTGGGGATGGAAGTGGAGGAACGGGTGGGGGATGGAGGTGGGGGCCAGGCAGGGAGGGTCTCACTTGGTGGCGCGCTCCCGATCTCGGCATTGGCAACCTCCCGGTCCTCGGGTCCACCTGCAATGTCCAGTGCCCTCTGTTCATGCACGGTGAGGTGGACGCAATTCTGATGGACCCCCTCCGGTCCTGGCATGCACCCGGTTGTTATGGGGCGCTTATCCTGTGGGGGGGTGACGGGGGGAGAGATCATCAGTGTTAGGCAGACATATACATGCAAGCCCAAGCGGTTGGGTCGATGATGCATAGATTCACAGGCCATCCTGCCAATGCAGCTGGCATGGGTGGGTGCAGCCATCTGGGTCACAGCTGGGGTTGTACCGCCCCCCATGCGGAGGGGAGGTGGTGCCACATGTGTGGGGGGTAGGGAGTTGGTGCCATGAGCACAGTGCTGGATACTCAGCCTGGCTGCCCTGACTAGGTCGTTGATTTTTTTGCGGCACTTGCTGCCTGTCCTGGGTGTAATCCCTACGGCGCTGACTACTTCGCCCACCTCCCCTCCACAGACGGCGGGTGGTGCGGCCGTGTCCGGGGTACAGGGCCTCCCTCCTCTGCTCCATGGCGTCCAGGAGCGTCTCTATATCCCGGTTCCTGGAACTTCGGAGCTGCGCGGCGGGCGGCCATCTTGCAGCGCCGTCCTGTGTGTGTGCGGGTGGCGTCTATTTGACTACGACGCGGCGCAGCGTCGATTACGCCTCGCGTGTCTGTGATGCCGTTCTGGGCCACTCCGTCGCGTTTCCTGTGACGCCTGTGCTAGCCCCTTCCGTTGCGCAGAATAGGCGCACTTTTCGACCTGTCGGCGCCTGCGTGGGTCGCTCCGGTTTTTACGCCAGCGTCAACACTTGGCCGGGATTTTGAGAGAATCCCAGCCCATATTATCACTCTGTACATTCCACTTTACTGTGGAATAAAGCATTTTAAACCATTCGAACAGGGCGGGATTCTCCGATATCGGCGCGATGTCCGCCGACCGGCGCCCAAAACGGTGCAAATCCCACCTGCATTGCGCCGCCCCAAACGTCGCTAAGTCTCCGGCCCGGAATGGGCTAGCAG